>NC_056059.1:101506014-102721847 GCF_016772045.2 Ovis aries | reverse complement strand
GCACCGACTAAACGAGACGCAAACCTCCTAGATCTAGTCTCCTTCATACTAATAAAACCTAAGTTAAGAAACATAAGACCCAAGGGCCAGACTGAACTGTAAGTTTTTCTGAGGTAGGATCAAGTCATTTTCGCCTTCACATTTTATCTAGAACTTGGCAGGCAGCCTAAGAAACTGGCTGAATAAACAGCATCCCTTTTGCTGATTAAGTAACAGTACCACATAGCTGTGCCCTTTCTGTGATCTGAACTTGCACTGATTTTATGCACAACCCCATGGGCTGGCTCTGATCACCCCCTCACATCCTAAGGGATGAAGAAACAGCTCAGAATAGCCGCCTAACTTGCCTAAAATCATGAAGTTGGTTATATGCTGGAGCTGGCATGCAAAAGCCGTTTCATTGGATACCATCTCCTAGCTCTGGCCAACATAGGACAGTGGTTAAAAAACCTAACTGAGAGCATGAAAACTAAGTGCCAGAAGCCACTGAGAGAAAGAAAGTAAGAACTTCTTACTTTAAAAGAAAGTAAGAACTATACTGCTGGAGTAAAATGAATACCCTATTCTCCTCCTGCCTTCAATCTTTTCCAGCATCAGGGTCTTTTCAAATGAGTCAGTTCTTTGTATCAGGTGGCCAAAGTATGGGAGTTTCAGCTTCAGCATCAGTCCTTTCAAGGAATATTCAGGACTGATTTCCTTTAGTTTACATATTTAAACTGATCAAGTAACGAATTTCATTTCCAAACTCTAAGGGGAAAAAAAAAAATTATTTCAAAGCATAGGGAACCATATGGCCAGGCCTGGCACTGTTCAAAAGAAAGCAAATGCTCAGGTAACTCTTTGAACTACCATGTAGATTTAACCACATTTTACATGATCGGTTAAGTAAACTTCTTACTGAAGGGTTACAAACAATCCTCAAACCCCTTTGAAATAAATGCATTCTTCAGACAGCTGTTCTGCAAAGCTGAAAGAGCTGCATACAGGTTCCAGCAGGCATGCTTCAGCAGCTCAGAGCCTGATGGTACTGTGTGAAGACACACCAGACAAGCCTTTATTCTTTTACTATCCCTTAGTACTAGGCTTACCCAAAGCTTCAACTGCCAATATGCTGTAACATCTTAATTCAGAACCCCAAACTCTTTCAATACACTGATTTCTTAGCTTAACATTTCCTATGATCGGGCCATACCTTTGATTTGGAAAAGAGCAAGTGGAGGCAAGCTCAAAGTAGTTGCTTGCGATTAATAAGTCACCACCCTGGCATTAGGTGTGCCCATAATGGCAAATGAAGTGATATGTACTTTTCAAAAACCACTAATGAGCATGTGAGAACGTGTAAACCTGCACAATTCTCATATTTCCCAAATGTTTAAATTACATCAGGATTTGATTTCTTTTTTGGAAGGGCAGAAATAAGGACTGCAAATGCTTTGTGCAGGAGGTGATGGGAGGTGACAAGTTACTTAGAGGGCTCCACATATCATAAATTTTTAAAAATGAAAAAGCGGAGCCCCTAAGACACTGTGACACAACATAAAACTGGAGACTGTCCAAATGGTGACGGTAATTGGCAGAATTCAAGTTTAGGAGAGACCGTCTATGGGAGATGGTGGGCTAATAGGGCAGAGGGAAAAGTGACTGGATACATGATTCATTACAGTATGTGACCTTAAGGTTAATAAGGCAAAAAAAAAAAAAAAAAAAAAAGCTAGAGGTGTGAAAGATTATTTAAACTCCATGGATGAAGTGAAGATTTTCTGAAGTCAAACAAGGACATGAGAAAAATCACAAGAGTATAAATGAGGGAAAAGCTGAAGTCTGTGTGTGTTAAAAGCTCCATCATGTCCAGTTCTTTGCAACCCTATGGACCATAGCCAGATATGTTCTTCCATCCATAGCATTCTCCAGGCAAGAATACTGGAGTGGATAGCCATTCCCAACCCAGGGATCAAACCCAGGTCTGCACTGCAAGCAGATTCTTTACTGTCTGAGTCACCAGGGAAGCCCACTGAAGTTAATAAATAAGATTAAGTCATTAAGTATGATAAACAAGATACTAGTACAAGATGACATTCTAGACAACTGGAAACAAAATCTAGAAAAATGATTACTGAAAATGATATTCTATTAAACGTTGCTTATAGGTATTTAATCAAGTTCATGTGCAATGTTTTCTCCTTCTTTATTTATTCTGAGTATTTACTATGTGCCAGGCCCTGCTCTGGACTTTAGGGATACAACTCTAAGCAGACAGAAATCCCTGTCTTGTGCACTCAGAGCCCAGGGAAGGCAGGTAAGTAACCAAACTACATTCTTCCTCAATGTGTAACAAGCCTGCAGAGGGGAGAAAAGCATAAGAGAAAAAGATGGCTATAGGCTGTTGTTCTACATCAGGTTAGTTAGGGAAGACTGGGCAGATGAAGGGATGACATCCAAGGAGGGGACTGAGAGGAGAAGGGAACACAGTACAAGAAATGGGGGAGGGTGATTAGGGCGCAGGAGAAAGGCCAGTGTGGCCAGAGTGGAAGTGTGTGTGTGTGTGTGTGTGTGTGTGTGTGTGCGCGTGCGTGCGTGCGTGCGTGTGTGTCTGTGTGTGTGTCTGTGTGTGTGTCTGTCTGTGTGTGTGTGTGTGTGTGTGTGTGTGTTCAGGGTGTTGGGGGAGCATAAAGAAGGAGATGAAGAGGTAGGCTATAGGTCTCAGAGGCCTCTGCAGGGTGGCTGAGTGGGCAAACTCTGGGGTCACTTACTCAAGTAAATTAGCAGTATGATTAAAAATAAGACTTAAATAGACCCTAAGGACACCCTAGAAGGCATGTCTTCCATATGCAAATAATTATTTCAAAGTAGTCACTTCCACTAGATCCTAGATAGCATATTAAAAAGCAGAGACATTACTTTGCCGACAAAGGACCATCTAGTCAGAGCTATGGTTTTTTCAGTAGTCATGTGTGGATGTTTGAGTTGGACTATAAAGAAAGCTGAACACTGAAGAATTGATGCTTTTGGACTGTGGTATTGGAGAAGACTCTTGAGAGTCCCTTCGAGATCCAACCAATCAATCCTAAAGGAAATCAGTCCTGAGTGTTCATTGAAAGGACTGATGATGAAGCTGAAACTCCAATACTTTGGCCACCTGATGCGAAGAGCTGACTCATTGAAAAAGACCCTGATGCTGGGAAAGACTGAAGGCAGGAGGAGAAGGGGACGACAGAGGATGAGGTGGTTGGATGGCATCACTGACTCGATGAACATGAGTTTTGAGCAAGCTCTGGGAGTTGGTGATGGACACGGAAGCCTGGTGTGCGGCAGTCCAGGTGGTTGCAAAGAGTCAGACACGACTGAGCAACTAAACTGAACTGAGTCACTTCCAATAAGAATTGCTGCTGCTCAGTCATGTTTGACTCTTTGCAACTCCATGGACTGCAGCACACCTGGCTCCTCTGTCCTCTGTTCTCTTCCAGAGTTTGCTCAAACTCATGTCCATTGAGTCAATGATGCTATCTAGCAATCTCATCCTCTGCTGGCCCCTTCTCCTTCTGCCATCAATCTTACCCAGCATCAGGGTCTTTTCCAATGAGTCAGCTCTTTGCATCACATGGCCAAAGTATACTGGAGCTCCAGCATCATCCCTTCAGTTAACATTCAGGGTTGATTTCTTTGGTTTTCAAATGCCTTCAGAGCCTGCAGCCCATCAAGCCCCTTTTAAGGTGGCAAGTATTATCTGCCTCCCTCTCACCTTTCAGGTTCCAGATCAAATGCCACCTTCTCTGAGAGACTTTCCTGAGCCTCCCAGAAGTAACACCACCACCACCACCCCAAATGCCTCCTCAAGACTGTCCCTATCACATCACCTAGTTTGTATTCTATGCCACCTGCATAGACATGGAAGACAAGGACTTTATCTTGTTGGCTACTGTTTCCCCAAGCACCAGCCACACAGCATGTGTTTAAGAATTAAGTACTGACTGGATGAATGGAGGCAACTTTTGGAAGCACCTCCAAATTGCCTGGCATCAAGCCCAGAGAATAATATTTATATGATTAGGGTCAAAGCATGTTAGAGAATGATTTTTCTTATGCAGAACATAAACTCATTTATGTAACACCTACTGTACAACAGGCACTTGATAAATTATTCTTCTTGTCCATTTATTTGACCTTTGGTCTAAGACCAAGTATATATTATCCTAAAGGGGTACTCCCAGAATAGTTCAAGCCATCATTTGGGAAATATATATAGATCCAAGGGGAATACTTTGGAAAAGACGACTGTCCAGCACTTTAGGAGTATTTTTTATAATTACTTAAAATATGCTCTGGACTTCCCTGGAGGTCCAGTGGTTAAGAATCCATCTGCCAAATCAGGGGACACAGGTTCAGTAACTGGTCCGAGAGACGTCCACATGCCTTGGGGCAACTACTGGCCCACATGCCGCAACTCCGGAAGCCTGTGTGCCCGGAGCCTGTGCGCTGAGACAAGAGACGTCATCGCAATGAGAAGCCTAAGCATTATAACTAGAGAAAGCCCACGCGCAGCAATGAAGACCCAGCACTGCCAAAAAGTTAATATAAAAATATATATAGGCTCCACTTCATAGCTTCACCAGAAAATCCCTTCAGTATTACGCAAGCCCCTAGCATAAATTTGTATACAATGTTAAGTTAAATATTGTCCTGCAAGAGATCCTAGAATATGGTCTACTAAAGCCAGAAATCCAAGAATTAAATTGACTATTCCAAAAGACTGTAATTCTACCATGAAAGGAGGTGCTTCTGCATTTGGGAATTTTACCATTTTCCAAATATTGGTTTATGTGTTGTGGTAACTATAATTCTGAAATAAACAAATTTTTCAAACATTGTTCAGAATGACCATTTGTTTGCTTTCACTCAAGCATGGAAATTTTTCAGTACCCAGTATTATAATTTCTGACATCTCCATAGCATGGCTAATAGTAACTCATTAAAAAAAAAAAAAGCTATATTCCTTATTCTCTTTCATTTAATACCTCTACTTTTTTTCTCTTGAGAAACAGAACATTTTCTTCTATATCTACGTCACTAAAATAATTATGAATACCAGTAACTTTGGATTCACAATTACTTATTCAGTTGGGAATAAAAGCAAAGTGCATCTTCTTCCAGCAATGCCAGATATTTGAGAACCAAGAATTATGATTAGTAATGAAAAGCTCTTTATTTACATTTTGAGAAGCTGAAGGTTTACTGTAGATGTACAAATGTATCACTGACCAGCACAAATATATGTTCCTTGTTTTCAAAAGAGCTGAAGAACTGTGAATAAGGGAGAGGGGTATACGCTCAAGGACAAATAATTTATAAGTTTAGCCCCTTAGGGTAACTTCTACTGTTAATACTTCTTCCAAACATTTATCAGCAAATAGCCCTTTAAGTCAGAGCTGTCAAGTGATATAAAGATCTCAGGTGAGACACGTTCATAAAACACAACCTTTTTTGTTAATTGAAGTTCAGCTGACTTACAATGTTGTGTTAATTTGTGACTTTATGGATAGCAGCATGCCAGGCTCCTCCGTCCATGGAATTCTCCAGGCCAGAATACTGGGATAGGTTGCCATTCCCTTCTCCAGGGGATCTTCGAAACCCAGGGATTGAACCCTGGGTCTCCTGCACTGGCAGATGGATACTTTACCATCTGAGCCACCAGTGAAGCCCGATCAAACTTCCGGGACAATCCCAACCCCAGTCTTCAGGTTCAAATGCTTGCCCTCATGTGGAAAGAAATGTTCCAAGTAAGTAATAAAAATTTCAAATTGCTGGGCTTCCCTGGTGACTCAGTGGTAAAGAATTTACCTGCCAATGCAGGAGACATGGGTCTGATCCCTGGATCCAGGAAGATTCCACATGCTGTGCAGCAATAAAGACCCAGCACAGCTGCAAATAAATAAATTTAAAAATTTTTTTTCAAATTGCTGTAATTGCTCATTTCTCTAACTGATGATTTCTGAAGCAAAAACAAACAGAAAGGAGGGCACCATCTAGTTAGGACTTGGCAATGTGGGGGGAGGTAGCAGGTGGGAAGGAGAAGCAAGTCGGTCACAACAATGCCCATCAACTGCTGTATAGTTTCTAAAACATTAGCACGTTATCCCTTTTGAGAGGCTGGCGAAAGCACTGATATTAGGAAACTGTCTGAATGTACTAACCACAATCACACACCTGAAGGAAATAATGTTGCTGTTGTCAGTAAGTCACAGTCAGCTCTTTGTGACCCCATGGACTGTAGCCCACCAGGCTCCTCCGTCCATGGGATTCTCCAGGCAAGAATACTGGAGTGGGTTGCCATGCCCTCCTCCACGGGATCTTCCCGACCCAGGGACTCAACCCATCTCTCCTGCTTGGCAGGCAGATTCTTTATCACCGAGCCACCTGGGAAGCCCAAAGGGCATAACAGCAGAAAAAGGAAATACTTTGTACTGGGCCCTGAGAACTCAACAGACCTAAGTCTTGGAAAGGCAGAGAATTCCAAAGCTAGGAGCCCTTAAATCAACATCCCCTCCCCTAAACTTGGGGGCAAATAGCATTGGATTCCTAGCTAATCCCTTCCTTGTGGTGCGTGGTAGAACAAACTCATCACTTGACAGCTAACTAGAGTTTCACCTACAGAGATTAAACATAACGGATTCAAGACATTTCTTTCACACCTACATTCTTCTACCACCTGGCTACTGCCCACCCGCACCCAAGTCTGGACAGATGTTAAAAGTTAACACAGACCCTCCACAGCTTATTCTCCAGTGCCAGGTCTTTTCTCGCTTCTATAAGCACCACTCCACTTTTGTAAGGAGTCCCAAGTACTAGGAACTCTGAAAGAAAAAGTATTAAGACCTAGACTGATTTTTAAAACCAAAGTACAAATGACCCTGAAATTAACATCTTCTTTCCTGACATCCAAAGTGCATTAGACCGTCTCCCTGCCAGGCTCTGTGTCACTCAGACAGTTTAACTGCTTGTCAAGAACCCTCAGGCTGACCCAAGATCAGACGAACCTGTGAGCGCTAAGAGATCTACCATACTAACTCTGAAACAACACTGGCACTCGACAGAATTAACTGGGACTCTGCTGTCATCCAATCTCCATAAAAGTGATTCTCTTCCCCATAGGGACATTTCATTTTGGTGCTGATCAATACTGCCAACCCCCTGGGCATACAACCCACCGTATTCATCCAGCCTCAAGATTTCTCTCTCCGACATCACTCTTGTCCTCTCTGCCTGCACCAGGCCCTGCTTTCCTCCCTTCTCCAAATCTATTAGGATCAAAACAAATGTTCTTCTCTAGGTTAATTTTATACATGGCAAAGCAATAGTTTTTATCCAGAAAACACTACAGGGACTTCCCCACTGGTCCAGTGGTTAGGAATCCGCCTGCCAATGCAGGGGACACAGGTTCGATCCCTGGTCCGGGAAGATTCCACATGCCACGGGGCAGCTAAGCCGGCGCACCACAACATTTGAGCCCGAGTGCCGTAGAGAAGCAGTAAGAGAAGCCACGGCAGTGAGAAGCCCAGGTACCACAACTAGAGAGTAGTTCCTGCTCGCTGCAACTAGAGAAAGCCCTTGCACAGCTACAAAGACCCAGCATAGCCAAAAAATAAATACACTTATAAATTATTTAAAATTTTTCAAATTAAAAAATAAAACACTACACGTGTCACAGGATATGAGCATATCTGTGATAAACTTGCAGGAACCTCTGATTTCTGTGGTTTAACTCACTTCATCAGGAAAGCAACCCCAAGTAGCAAAATGGTCACAGAAAACGCTCTGAGTCCCTACGAATGACCTCAGTCTGAAAGCTGATGGAAAACAGAGCGGGCAGGGGCAGCTCGGACCAGGTCAGATCCAGGGGCCTTTCTCCCTCTATACACCAGCCCAGGACACAGCCCCTTCCTTCCTTAGGTGCAGCTGCCCCCACTCGCTCTGCTGCTCAGGGAGCTCCTTGTCTCTGTTCTTACTGCCAAGTTCTTGAAGGGCTGCAAGCACTTCAACTTGCCTTCCCTCGCTGCCCCCAGTAAAGACATTAGCTGGGTCCTCTTATGGTCTATGTGGCTTTACTACCAACCATCATACCAAGAGCACAAGGTGTACAACCTGAGGGAAGTCACAAAGCACCCACAGGGTTATTGCAGGTGTGGTCCCTGGAGGTGTCCTGTCTATCCTTCACCAGCCACCCACTGGCTTAACCAACCACCTGCACCTCTAAATGCAATCTAAGGCAGTGGTTCTTGATCTTCAGAACACAGGAGAAAGAAAACTTTTTTCTTTTTTTAAGCAAAAAGAAAGGGAAAAAGAAAAGGCAAAAAAAAAAAAAACAACAACAACAAAAGGCAAAGAATAACTAACATAGGGTTAATTTTTTTTTTCTAGTAAAGGAAAATAGAGCAAAAATTAATCAACAGATTTTTATTATACACCCAAATCCAACCTGGAAACTATAATAAATTTAGCTTTTCAACAACAACAACAAATTTTTTTTTTCTTACTTTACCATGAAGAAGTGAAAGTAACTACATCGAGGACCTGGCTCTGGAAATAGTTATTTTACCCAGTCTCATATTCAGTCATGGTGAAGAAAGAAAACAACCTCTTTGCCTCAACTATATAGTTTCCAAAATATTCAATCCAGCACAGCACCGCCTTCCAAAAATGCATGGACAAATAGTAGGCCTTAAAATGAGAAGAAAGTTGAAGTCCTCGGAGACAAGCAATGCTATGTTAGTAACTGATCAAATATCTGAGGCGAGAAAGATCTCCTCACTCACTAGCTGAACCACTGCTAGTTATGGGAAGAATTATTAGTTCAATACCACCAAGAAATGACAAATTAGGTCAAAACGCTGGTTTAAAAATCTCTACTATGTAGTTTCAACTGTTTCAAAAACCCCAAACATATCTGGACTTACTTGGCCTTAATAAAGAACAGCTGGGCAGCAAGACATTCTTTAGTAGTTAAAATGAGGCCAAAAAAGTGGCAGAAAATCTGAGACTGTGTACAACCCCCCCCCCCACAATTTGCTTCCAAAAGCTAAAGCTATTTAAGACTGAAATTTATAAAGCTAAAACCTTCTATTTTCCAGGGTTAACATGTAAATAATGGCTCAAATGCCTTTCTTTTTGAGAAAACCCCCTTAGCAAATGCTTAAGGTGCCTCAACTTTCAACAGGAGAACTTAACCCCAGTAGAAATGTAGGTCATTTCTTCCCTTCACAACTCAGCAGTGTTTTATGAGTCATCTTTTAAAAACAAGGGGGGTGGGGGTGGGGGGGAATCTAAGCAACAGATTTACATGGGAAATTATAACATTATAAACTTTTAATAAACAAAAGCATGTTACTTACGATGTTCCCTGCTGAGAATTACTGTGAGTTTTGGAAGATGTATCATATTGTTCTGTGGAGGAGGGAAAAATGATCAGATGAGCACAATGACAAATTCATGAGACTGTTAGTTATAAACCCCCCCTTTTTTTCCCTGCTATTTCCCACCACCTTTTCACCTAAAAACACTTAGTACACTTAAATTTTGTCAACAGAGAGCTATTATAAAATAACATTTATGTTACATCTTGAGAGAAGGCTTACTCAGAACTGAAAAACCCTGAGAGTGCTGGCTGGCCAGCCGACCCCACAGAAGACTCTCTTGGGGTCCGCTGATGGGGGCTCCTGTGGAAGCACCGTGACGCCACCCCACCTGGTTTGATGTCACACATCCATCAGCGATTTGCTAGCACTCTCTTTCATGTGCTCCCACCTGTCCCCCCATCATTCAACACCCCCAATTCATTCATTCAACTGCTGGTCACAAACCGCCTCTTACAGACACCTAGATGCTCAAGACATTTGCCCCCATCCTCGATGAGTGTACAGCTGACGGAGGGACAGCAACCGGGAACGCGCATCTACAACCTAGGCAGTGAGAGATCCGCACACAAACCCATCGTCTAAATGAAACGTCCCGGGAATCTAGAGATGCATCACACCACTGGTCATGACGAAAGAAGGCAAATCAGAAAAGAAACAAAATTAAGTGTGTTGCAAAGGATGGGTGAGATTTTTGACAGAAATGACTGCAGGCAAGCGGGAGATGAGAGCGAAGAAGGCCCTCAGGCAAGAAGAGACGATGTGAAGGCAGGCAAGAAACGTGGGAGCAATTGAAATGGTGCAGATCAGAAAGGCGAAGGTTGGGGTGCAGAGTGTGTGGAGGGCAACGTGAAGGGCTCTGGGGAGGTCAGAGGGCTCCGAGTGCCATAACGGGACGTTAATACTTTGAGACGCCACCAGGCACAATACAACAATTTCTCAGAAAGAGGAACCTGCTGGTGTTACCTGACATGACCCAGAAAGGAACAGGAAATGTTAAGTGTAGAGGCTGAAGAGCAGCTGGGAGACCGTGTCTGTGTCTGGACCTGACGCAGAAGCTGAATGGCAACATGGGTGCCTTTCAGACAGCGGGGAGTAGAGTAACCACAAATGACCCAGAAGACCCTTAAATAACTGCAGTTCAGGGCTTCATCCTCATGGGGGCAGCAGCTCTTACCCAGTATTTTCAGTTCGTTTCCCCTTCTGGCTAGCAAATTAGGGCTGGGATTACAAATTAAAGGAGCTAAAGTCCATGCACAGGGGCTTCCACACAGACATCCTGACCAGGTCCTAAGCTCCATGAGGCTCTGGTAATCCTCAAGCAGCTGTGCTTTTTTGCACATGTGGACATAAATCCTGGGACATACAGGGATGTATATATGGGATATACTTCATTTTCTGTGTGCATGCATCCTAAGTCGCTTCAGTCATCTCTGAATCTTTGCAACCCCATGGACTGTAGTCCGCCAGGCTCCTCTGTTCATGGGATTCTCCAGGCAAGAATACTGGAGTGGGTTGCTATGCCTACCTCCAGGGGATCTTCACGACCCAGGGATCGAACTCGCATCTCTTTTGTCTCTTGCATTGGCAAGCGGGTTCTTTACCACTTCATTCTCTACAGACTCCAAAAGCCTAATTTTTCATGAAATTTGAATTTGCTTGTTGGGCATACTTTGAGAAACAGATGTCACACTTCATTTCTCTGAAAGCTATTATCTGCACATACTCCACTCCATCTTCAACCAGCACACAACCAGACCCCTCTTGGGTCCGACTAGCACCCCTCTCTCACTCCTGCCCACGTCCTCACAGGGGTAAACCAGCTTTTCCAGAACCAATAGACAGAACGGCAGCAGCATAAAAGACCCCAAGGTAATAAGCATCTGCTGAGCCCAGACCTAGGGATGACCTGCCAGCATCTGAAAACTTCATCAGGGCAACGAGGACTCAGCCTACACTGTTCCACAGGCCTGGAGGGCCTCCACCCCCGGCAAAGTTCAACTGTATTGTGCTAAAAGGAGAAATCACACAGTTTGAAGGATCACAGGGTCTTTTTAAACCAGGAGGTAGCAATCATGCAAACTGTGAGTGACTCAGTGGAAGGCATATAATATGCGTGACTGGCAGCCCTAGAAGGTGGGGGGAATTGAGGGGTGGAGGAGCAAGAAGGAGAAGGGTGCATAGCAGTCCTGTCCACAGCGGAGCTGTGCCACTTCACTTGTTATCTATCTTTGGATAGGCTGCCAAGAGGTTGAGAAACAAAGATTTCCCAGTCTCCCCAATACCATGCAAGATGGTCAAGTCCGTATCTCTGCATTTGGGAGAAATTTAGTTAGGAGTTACTCACAAGGTCTTACTCACTATCTGTAGAGCGGGGAGAAGCACACTTTTTCTGTAAAGGTCCGATGGAACTATTTTAAACTTTGCTTGCTATATAGTGTGAGACATGATGATAAATGAATGAGCATGGGTGTGTCCTAATAAAACCTTCTTTATGAAAACTAGCTGGACAACAGATTTGACTCTTAGGCTATAGGCTTCCCCTATTCTAGAGAAAGACTAATTCCATTTTTTATTTTCCCTCATCTCTTTTGTTCTCCTCAAATCCTTGCAATAGAAATAATTGGATAATCAAGGGAAAAATATAAGTGAGGGAAAAGAATGAGATGGAAAGATCTGAAGAAGAGTTACCTTCATGGAATATCTATGAGCAACCTTCTCCCACACATATGAACACACCACACACCTTACTTTGGTCTCCCTAAGCCCTGTGAAGACCAATACATCGTAACTTGGGCACTCACCATATGTTGATGAACTAAATGACTGGAAGTACATCAGTCATTTTTGTAAGGCTTGAAATGCCTTGGATATAGTTGGGAAACAAAGAATTTAGTGAACCAAAGGGTTACAGATAAAGAGAGAGGCTAGATCCAGTGAAGGTTCTGTTTCCTCCTGAATTCTCCAGTATTTACAATCCATTTAAAAGAACCAAAAACGAATTATAAGGCCAATATATACAGAAGGTCTAAAGAAGCTGTGTGTTCTCTTCCCTGTAGAAATTTCTTTTGTTTAAAATAAATACAAGAAGCACAGAAAATACTCCAATTTGTCTTTTTATACAATTCCTGGGTAACTGTATATGCTTTTAGAGTCACTCTCGAGATATTTATCGTATGTCAGGTAACGCCAAATTATATTTGTTAGGTACTTTAGTAAGACACTTTCATTAACTCTTTGCATTAATCTGAAATTCCACCTAGAGAACAGCTTTATGTTTGCCCTTCCTAGCTTTAACCTCATCTCTGCTGAAGTTAACCTCATCATTTTCCATGAATATTTTCTATATTAAAACAGTAAAAAACATGCTTTATTCTCCAGTGCAATAATCAGTTCCACGTATTTACTTACTTTGGTTTGGGACTGCAGAACTGATATGCTGAGAATCCTAGAAAGAAAAATGAAAATCTCTAGTTAATAAAATATTAAGATTTGTAAATCCAAGGTTGTGCCACTGCTAAATCTGATAAATATTGATAAATCTAATTTTTACATAAAATGGGTTTTATTTCTTCTGCTGTTCCCTACAGTTCATTTTTCCTTCCAAAGTGTAATGTTTTACCTTAAAATAAATAATGAATTACATTTTTTTAAGAAAAACATTATCATTAGAAAATATGTTTAGTATATAACATGGCAAATTCTGGTTTGGGTAGATTAAAATCTCAATGACACTATGGAAAGGAATAGTGATGTTAACAATATGCATGTATACCAGGCTGGATTGAACACAGATCTGAGGTGAGATTTCTATATTCTGAAGGTTATCAAAAGTACAAAAACCAAAACCAAAAAAAAGGGCAATGTTTTAAAAACATTGTTCACAAATACTTTAACAGAATCTTCTAAGTCGGCAATTTACCTTGCTATTAAAACCACCACAGATGTAGCTGATCACATTAAACTTTTAAACAATACAGGAGGTATGACAAGTGTCAATGTGTGTCTATATGTGCCTAAATTCTGAATTAGGAAGCAGAAATGCCACCTTACTTTCCCCCCTGTCCTCTGTTGTCCCCCCCTAAGGAAAAGACATTACAAAAAAAAAAAAAGATTTTATTATAAAGTCTTGATTACTTTCATACTCTACAAAATCCTACACACATGTAAGACATTCTTATTGACATAATTGAAGAGTGAAGAAGCATTTGAAAGCATTAGGAAGCACTTTAGGAGCTAAATTAATTGCAGTGTTAACCTATTCTCTAAAGAGTTCAACAAACAGTACTTGATTAATCCAGCACACAGCAATACTTCAGACCTTGTCACTGGTGTGGATGCAGTGCCTACTAGACTTGTAAGGAATTACCTTTGTGGGAAAAGGAAATTTGGAGGGCTCAGCTGTACTAGGCGTGTGTATTGCTGTCAAAGGAGGAGGCCATGAGTGGGTCATTTCCTGGAAAGAGATTTGGAACGGGAAGAAAAAGTAAATTATAAATAGAACATTTATTGCTACTTAAGTCAACTTTTTAACGGAATGCACAGTGGAGTGATGGCATATGGAAAGTAAAATCTTAAAAGTTATTTCAGTGACTTAAAATAAAAAAAACTCCTACTTGGTGGGCTCTGTTCAAAAGCTGAAGCTCTCCAACAAACAAAACTGAAAAGAGATCAGTTTGAAGAAGAAAAACAAGAGCATAGAACATGAATGGTCTGAACATTCTGAACAGCATGAAGCATAAAAAACGGTAGTAGGTGTTACCAGCTTATGTAACTATGAACACTCAGTCCTGTCTCAATGCTTTCTTTCTCCCTCAGCGTCTTTATTGCATTTCCTGGAATTATTTAAGTTCAAAGGAAGAAGAACTTTCCTGTTTGACTTAAGCAAACAAGTAATTCAGGTCACTTGTTCCACTTGGGAGAGTTTTAATGGATTTGACCCTTCCCTGGTACACATTATTAGGACATAAGAACTTTTGCAGAGAAGGCCTTAAAAAGCCACTGGCCCTTTCCATTAACAGAAGTTTCATTTCTATTCACTTTTTACATGGAAGCAAGATTTCTTTTACAAATTAATTATGTTTCTCTTGACATGAGTCCTGTTTTTCTAAGCTCATTCCCTTGTTAAAACACCAGTGGGTCTGTGACAACCTAGAGGCGTGGGATGGGGTGGGTGGGAGGCAGGTTAAGGAGGGAGGGGACATATGTACGCCGGTGGCTGATCCACGCTGTTGCACGAGAGAAACCAGCAGAACACTGTAAAGCAATTATCCTCCAATTAAAAATAATCTTTTAAAAGTGAGAAACAAAGTGTCAGATGAAAGGTGTCTAATTGCAAATATGCACACACAGCACACATGGATGCACACACTTTGCCCAACAGTCCAAATGGCCACGGAGATTATCACCAGACCCTTCCTGCTGAGAAAAAAAAGAGGTCTACAATGGCAGGGGCAGGTCCCCCAGGAAGCTGAGAGCTGCGAGTGCAGAGAACAGCCCGTCTGTGTTCGAGTCTGAGGCTAAGAGAAAGAATCCCACCCCTGCACGGGTCAGACTGCTGGGGAAACTGGCTGAAGGCCCGGCAGGCAGCCCTCCACTAGTAGGCTGGGGCCCCCAGATGACGTTGTGTTGCCTCACTGTACAAGGCACTGTGCTTTTACCCCAGTGCTGACCAACCCCTCCATCTCCCCCAGAAATGCCATCCGATCCTTGTGACACTTGGAGATGGAGCTGGAGGCAAATACACCCCAACTGCCCACCTCCACTCATATCCTCCCCACCAGTTCCTGCAGCCGCCCTCAGGCTGCACAGGCCCGGAACAGACATAAAGGAGCTGGCAGAGTGACAAGCAAAGTAACCGATGCTGGCTTGAGTAATTTTTGTTAAAGGTGATATCATGCCCTTACTCACTTGACTAACCATTGTTCAGTACAAAAGGGGCAATCTATACGAAAATAGAATGGAAAGTGTAACAGCTTCTGCAGTCAGAGTCCCAGAATGGATCTTAGCTCTTGACTCTGCTGCTCAGGTTAGCCTGAGGGGTTTGCATGCTCCAAGCCTCAGTTCGCAGGAAGAGGCAGGCGAAGATCATTTCTTTTCTTTTTCCAAAGTATAAAGTGCTGGACGGACGGACTTCCCTGGTGGTTCAGACTCCATGCTCTCATGAAACTCTGCTCAATGTCATGTGGCAGTCTGGATGAATGGGGAGTTTAAGGGAGAATGGATCCATGTATATGTATGGTTGTGTCCCTTTGCTGTCCAACTAAAACTATCACAACATTGATAACTGGCTATACCCCAACACTAAATAAAAAAGTTAAAATTTAAAAAGTACCATAAAAAGAAAAAGAAGACTGCTTTCACAATAGGGGGCACAGGTTTGATCCCTGGTTGGGAAACTAAGATCACATGAGCTATGTGGCCAGAGACAAACAAGAAAACCATAAACCAAAGAAACAAAAATAAAGTGTTGGAATACATGATCAGAGGAAGCAATTAAAAGCACTATATCTTTTAATTAAAAGCCTAGATTTTAAAGAATTTCAATACTGCATCAAAGAGTTTCCTGCTGTTTTATTTATCCGACTATACTCTAAGGTGTGGGACCATAACAATGGTTACAATGTAAGAACATGTAATAACTGAGGCCTCTGAAAGTATCACCCTTCGGTCTTCCAAGAATTTCTTTAGAATGCCAACAGTGTCTGTGACTTTTAGTCACCAGTGATTCCCAAGAAACATCCATTGTCTTCTCAGTGCCTAAGGCTGCTCCCAACTATTAAATTAGGCAGTTGGAAAAGTGCATAAACTCTTTCAGGCCCTAAATGGTTTGCTGGGAGTGTGAAAAGAATTTATATAGTTCCCTAAACGCTGAGCTTACGAGAAGTTAGGCCTTGGGAGGATTGGGGCCATAAGGAGAGGAGGCTGCCCAGAATCACCGGGCCCCGAATTAACCCCCTGCTTCAGCAATTGCTTATCACATGAATGGGGGTAAATCACTGAGCACCTGCTTCACTCCTGACCTTCCAGGTGCCCTTGCTGCTATCTCCCCCCACCCTCCACCCTGTTCATTTTGCTTCAGCCTCACCGCTCCTCTAACTTGCCAACCTGCTCCCACCTCAAGGCTTCTTCCCTCTTTCCTCTGCTTTCTCGTCCATTCACTTGCCTGCTATAAGACTCACAGCACTTAACAACAGCTGACACTTACATATTTATCTTCCCCCACCATGATCTTCAAGAGAGGAAAGGACTCCTATTCCTATAGCATTTAGTCCAGTGCTGAGAAAAGAATGTGTGTCTTCACGGATACTTGCTGAATAAATGAATGAGTGAACAAATCATGGTGCTACCACTCACTGGACCAGTGTCCCTGGAAGGCTGCACTGAGGTAATGTGAAAAAACACTGCAGAAACTTCCCCAAAGGGCTCTCCAGGCTGTGGCACTGGAAGTGGAAAACCTGAGCCGTTTCACATGGCCACTGAGTGCACCACCCCCGTCTGGACCCTTGTTGATAACCAATCCCTGGTTTCTGATAGAGTCTGTCTGCTATTTTCTCACCCTGCCAGTCTGCTCAAGTCATAGGCCACCACTGCCCCTTCAGTAAAAGACTTCCACTCTTAGTATGTCCACCAGAGAGCCCAACAATATTGGGGACTAGTTACTATCACCCGTCAGGAAGATCTTTGTTAGGATTCCTGGCAGTCTTCGTAAATTACTGGTAGGAGATAAGAACAGGAACCACAAGGCAGGGGGAAGTTATCTGGATGGACAACAAAGAGGGAGGGCTGCATTTGGCCCTGGAGTCATCCACTATCTGCCAGCCTGGGGCCTCCACTTTCCTCATGAGGAAACTGAAGTCCAGGAGGAGTTCAGGAGTGACTTAACGGAGGCCACAACAGAGGAGAAGAGGCCCATCCATGCCCCTCTTCAACCAGCAGATCCTGCGATTTGCTTTCTCTATTATGATCTCCAAATGAACACACTCAGCCATGGCTTGCATTAACCATCTACTTTCAAGGATTTCCAGGTAAGCAGGAACCCATTAATGTGATGTTGGCAGAGAGGTGAAGGAGGACGGATGAGTTTATTAAATTACATAAAGGACTCGACAAGTCAAATAGCGCATCAAAACACAAGAGAAGCATCTGACACGTGCAGGAGACAAATCATCAGTATTGTTGCATTTACTTTTGAAACAACCGTGGAACAAATCACACACAATTTCAGAGAAATTCCTAAGGTCATATTTTACAACTAAGACATTTATTACTTTTATGACTCATCTTACCAAAGGATTTCAAAAATACCAGAGGGAAAGGATAAAACAAAAGCCCAATCAAGAGTACTTATTAGTACTTATCTGCTGATTGGCAAAAAATTCTCATTTTCAGACAATACAAAGTATGTTTCCTTAGAGGTATTTCTTAGAAAATTCTAACTATAAAAATAGGAGACCAAAGATGGTAAAACAAAACTAATGGAACTGTCTCCCAAACATTTGGCTAGATACCACATTTGTCAAAAATTGTACAAATGAGAAGGTAACCAATATACTTAATTACTGGTTTCAGCACCAACTCACTTAATACTTTACAATGAAAAATTAAGCCAAAAATAACTGGGTAAACATATATTTTGAGGAAAAAAAAAAGTGTACTGTGGAGATAAAAATTAATAGGTACAAGTGTCACTTTTCTTCTACTTAAAAAAGAAACCAACCAAAAATCAGTAAAAGATAAAGTGAGAGTCTCACTAAAAGTTACATGAAGAAAATTAAAAGCCCGGAGAGGAGGAATGAGAAATAAACAGAGCTCTCAGTTATTACAGCTACTGTATTTGAGCATTAAATTTAGCTCTAAATTTCCTGGAAATTAAAGCCAAAATGGGAAACATAACAGTTTATATAATTCTCTGATAAAAAGAACGCATGCTGGTTCATGAGGAGAATTTTTTTTTTTTTCCTGGAGCTGAATTCTAGAAGGAATTTGTCATCCGTGTGCAAGGAAAACTGAACAAATGGATAATGGCTTCAATGATGTATTTGTAGAGGCAGCACAAATGTTCCTGGCATGGTCCCAATCAACAAGAGCAAAAAAATAACCCTTTCAAGGGAGGTCTAAAGATGTCCATATACTTTCTCTTTTTCTTTTTATCCCTTTAAAAAACTCACGGTTGCATTGAAGATGGGCCCGCACCTATGAGGTGTCTCCTATAAAATACCAAGAAGTGAAAATTAAGCACTCCTTAATCCGGGGTGCCTCCCAGTGCAGCAATACAGGGAGTCTCCTCTCTGGGGGGTGGAGGTAGCGGGGGGGGGGGGGGGGGTGTTGGTGAGTGCTTCTCTTGAGTCTTTTATCAGAAAAGACTGAGAGAGAGGTCATAAAACTCTGGTCCAAATGTCACGGAGTTTGCAGAGTTCATTTCAATTAAAATCTGTCAGAGATTCTGACGGTTTCCTAAGACTTCCTTTGTTATTATTCTGGTTAATTTGCTTTGGGAGGTATGATAGGGAGGAGGCAAACTGTTTAAAGGAGTTCAGAATATCAACTGTTCACTCAAGTCAAAGAAAATGAATATACGTCTGCCTACTTAAGTGTGTCTTCAAGCGAGAAATAATTATCGATCAACTCACCTTCAGAATCTCTTCAACACAATGGACTTCATTGGAGTAGGTCTGCTGTAAGGGAAAAGCAAGAAAAAGGTTAGCAAACAAAACAAAGATTAGCACACAAACAAAAAACAATTAGAGTGCTGGTATTAGTGAATGCTATTAGTACATATAGCAACACTTCTTAAGGAGAATCACCCCCAGGACCCCCTTTTATTAGTACTAATATCTAAGTATGAGAAACTTCACATTCCAGATGAAATAAAACCAGAGAGATAAACCTGAGCTAATTGTGAAAGAAAGGGTTCTGCTGGAGACAATGACAGATGAATTGTGACCCACAGGTCCAGATCTTCTGATGGAACATGTATGTATTAAAGAAAATGAGTACATTAGTGAACCTAGGAGAATAATAGATATAACAAGAGTGGAGGCAGAAGGGAAAATCTGTAATTTTCCCGCCTTGCAGCAACATCTGTCCAGTGAGGCAAGTTACATGAACACAAAGATGTGATCATCCTGAACGTCTTACTGAGCCCACAGTAAGGAAGTCAGACTCCAACCAAGCATAGATTTTAGGGTGAGAGTCTAACCTGCCAAAAAATAAGTCTTAAAGTTGATTGTCTCTAGCCCTACTTGCAGTATTTTCAACTGTACACACACACACACAATATTGCCCCAGAGAAAGACCCTAAGAAGAGAGATTACCTCGCTTCTTAGAGGAAAGACCCTCTTGCTTATTCCCAGGTAAACAAATGACAGCTGCTGTTGCTAGTATCACGAACGCAGTGTTTAGGAAATGTCACTTTCCAGTCTTTATAAAGTGCAAGACAATGGAAAAGTAAAATCTTTTAAAAAGAAAAAAAAATACTTTTTCCTTAACTAGAGATATGGAACAAATTCCCTGACTTCATGGTTTTCAAACAGAATAGCAACTTTCTGTGTCAACCGAGGAGCCAAGTGCCCTGGGCAAATCCTCCTATACAACCCCCTGCACCCCCACCCAACAATACACACACTTTTTACTGCCCCTGTGGTACAGAAAGTGCTGCTCTTCCCAGTCAGTTGGTCCAAGGTTTGCCTCACAGCGAGTGTAGATGGAAAATGGTTCTTTTCAGGGCTCTCGTTTCTCATTCAAGTGTAATTTAATACGGCACTGGTTGATAATTCCTGATCTGGGGTTTACTAATCCACCATCTTCCTCATTCCTGTCTCCTTAAGGAAAAGTGCACACAGCATTCACACTGCCCTGGAATTGAATCTAGTGGACATGTCAAATTTCAAATGTAATCTGACCTGCCTGGGTCTGGTTTTAAAACATGTAAATTTCACAGAGACAGTTTTATTGAAACGTTTACAATTTGTTATTTTTGAGGTAGGGGTCTGAAAGTTAAGACAGTCAAAGAGTCAAGCGTATCGCCTTTCTCTGCTGGCCCAATTGGACCTGCCCTTAGGCACTGTACATGTTAACAAGAGGACTTGCTTGTCGAGTTTTCATTTTTCAAGACTATTAAGGAATGTCTAAAAACTGGACCAAATATTACAGCACAAACGTCAGAAACAAATGAATGCTGTTGTGACCTGAGGGTAACATGCAATTATATCCTATGGTTTTAATTTTTCACATGTGTCATTAGGAACAATAACAATTAGGAATTGAAGTGAAATCAACAGAACAAAGGACTACTGACTCTGGTTAAATAGTCCTTCCTGTTGCTGGAATGAGAATTCAATTAAAATATCTGGCAGGACTTTGCTGGCAGTCCAGTGGTTAAGAATCTGCCTGAAAATGCAGGGGACATAGGCTCGATCCCTGCTCTGGGAATATCCCACATGCTGTGGGGCAACTGAGTCCATGCACCACAGCTACTGAGCCCACTTGCCCTAGAGCCCACGCTCTGCAACAAGAGAATCCTGGGCATTACAACTAGAGAGGCGCCTCTGCTCACGGGGGCCAGAGAAACTGGAGAAAATCCACTCGCAGCAACAGAGACCAAGCACATCCCAAAATAAGAAAGGAAAATAAATAAAGTATCTGGCAATCAGGGGTGAGGCAGCTGGTGGAAGGATGGGGTGGGAGGTTGGAGTTAGCAGGTGCAAACTATTATATACAGAATGGATAAGCAACAAGGTCCTACTATACAGCAGAGAGAACTATATTCAATATCCTATGATGAATCATAAGGGAAAAGAATTTTAAAAAGAAAACATGTGCGTGTGTATATATATATAACTGAGTCACTTTGCTGTACAGCAGAAATTAACACAACACTGTTAATCAACTATATTTCAATTTTTAAAATATTAATTAAAAAATCCGGCAATCAATGAAATAGTGAAGCACAGTTGGAATGAGGGCAGAAAACCACTGCCCACTGCTTCGAACAGAATGGGGTCAGGAAGCGACCATGTCTGAAGACTAAAAGACTTTCTGATCTTTGTAATATTACTCAAGCCATCAACCCTTAGCCAAGATGTTTGATGTCACTAAAAGATTTATTTTCCTTAAAAATTGTATTATGTGAGATGAGCCAGAATTGAAGAAATTTTCTGTAGATTATTGTTTATTGGTATCAGAGTAAGACAAATAGTGCTAAACAGTCACCATTTAACCTGCTTAAAATTCTAACTAAAGCCTAAGATTCAAGCATGAATTGGTTGGTTAATTCTCATATCAGGTCCATTATGAAAGTGGGGTTATATTAAAAGGGTGCCAGAATTCTATTCCAAACACATGAGGATATATCATATTTAAATACCTCCAAGCAGCACTGTTTATAATGGCAAATAACTGGAAATGATCAAATGCCCAAGAACAGGAGTCTAACTAAAGATTTTCACAGGGCTCCCATATAGCAGTATGTTATAAATAAAATGGACATCAACATATATAAAATGATGTAAATGCATGTGCTGGCATGGAAAGATGCTCAAGATATTTTCAACTTTTTCTTAGAAAGAATTTCACACTCCTAGAGAAAATAACAAAGACAGTAGAGGAAATTCCCACAAACCCTTCACGTGGATTCTCCAAATGCTGGCATTCTACCGCACTTGCTTTATATTTTTCTCTCCCCCCTTCCTCACATCTACACTGAGCCATTCAAGAGTGTGAGAGAGTTGAGAGTTAATGCCCTTTTATCTCTAAATACTGTTGTGTATACCAAGGAGCGCTTTAAAGCTTTATTTAAAGAGGGTTGGTTACAAGATCGTCTGTATAGTGTGAGCCCATTTTTTTAATATGCTCCATCTACCTGAGACGGTATCATCACTCTTCCCTGATCCAAATTAAAGTCTCTTAAACTAGAGTACAGTAGGTATTTCAGCTGCGCTTGCAAAGAAAGATCCATACGGACAGGCTGCCTTGTTGCTAAAAAGTACAATTTGGCATCTCCAAGTCTGCCACTGGAAGGAGAATTTCCAAAAAGGGCGGGGTGCTTCAACAAAGCGTTATAGCTTAATCCCCTTCCTTGAAATCCACTTTGCCCACATCGTATCCAGCTGAGTCCTGCCACCCCTGCTCAGAGAAGCCAGGCTCTCCCTGTAACACTGGGGCCAAAGAGTAAACAAGCAACCTCTCTGAAGCAAGGCCAAGTTCAGGCTGGACATCTTTAGGTAAGATTTCCTCAAAGAACAAGAGGTGATTAAAAAGCAGCAACAACAAAAATGGATGCTAACTGCATGAAAGCAGAAGCTCTAGTCTGGGGGTTTTTTCCTGTCTACTAGTCCTTCTGTGGCAGGAACACTGACTTTAGCATTTACACCCCAAATCACACGGCAGTCTCCCACCCTCAATATCTAGGTTCCTAGAGGAGACCAGCTTAGCTACTCTGTACATCTGTGTGTGTTTGCGTCTGTTAAGTTGCTTCAGTCGGGTCTGACTCTTTGTGACTCTATGGACTGTAGCCCGCCAGGCTCCTCTGTCCACGGGATTCTCCAGACAAGAATACTGGAGTGGGTTGCCATGCCCTCCTCCATGGGATCTTCCTGACTCAGGGGTAGAACCTGGGTTCTTAAGTCTCCCCACTCCAGCAGGTGGGTTATTTATCACTAGCACCACTTGGAAAGCCCTCACACATTCAGGGGTCCTGTATATAGACAGACCTCCCGATGGAGCCCTCACTTTCCAGGGAGTATGGCCTTAACACAGGAACCAAAATCCTACTCAACTTAAAAAACAGTAGCTACTTGCTGAATACACATTGTACTTGTTACTGCATTAAACTCATATTATATTATTTCATAACATGTTATAGAAATATGGGAAAAAAAAACCCAAACAAACTTTTTGGCCAACCCAATATTATTTCCTCCATTTGATACCATCTATTACAAGATGTACCATCATTAGCTTGGCAGGGGAAAACGTTATAACACAAAATGTACTCATCAACTGTAGATACATCCCTTATTACAGATGCTGAAAAATGAAATAAAAATCTGAGGGAATTCTGTATTCCCTCACAAAGAGTCAGACCCGACTGAAGCAATTTAACACACACACAAACACACACAGATGTATACAGTAGCTAAAGCTGGTCTCTTTTAGGAACCTAGATATTGAGGGTGGGAGACTGCCGTGTGATTTGGGGGGTAAGTGCTAAAGTCAGCGTTCCTGCCACAGAAGGACAATTAGACAGGAAAGAACCCCCAGACTAGAGCCTCTGCATTCGTGCAGTTAGCATCAATTTTTGTTGTTGCTGCTGTTTAATCACCTCTTAATTCTTACATCAATCTTGTGGTATTACCCCACTTTTAAAAATGAACATTAAATTCTAAAGAAACTAACTTACATGTCCAGGGCCACACAGGCTCAAGTGACTAAGCCCACCTTCCTAATATTGCTACAATACTGTCCCCAAAACCTCAACTTCAGGCCAGACACAAACATACCAGTATTTAAGGAGAGGGGGATCTGATCCCAATTGTTGTATGCAAAACCAAAACCATTTTTCAAAGAGTACTGTTTCCCTTGGGCTTATGCAAAGAAGTGGGTAATCAGCGTTAACTGCCTCTTACTACTGTAGGTACTTTAGACCAGCAAAAGCAGTGATGCTGGCCTCGGTCTGATTTCTCACTCCTCCTGGAATGACATTGTGTAATCCTAAGGAAATGCACTGATACCAAAATAAAAGATGTCAGTAAATGTCCCCTAAGCATGACACAGTTTGTTTTAATAAGCTAAGAAGAGGCGGATGGAAGAAATATACCTCGCCGCTGAGACCACAGGGCTCTGGCAATATTGTGTTTTAAGTCTCTCAAGTTTCAACAGAGCAGCACTTTTTTAAACAATGCTGTTCTCAAAAAAGGCTTAGTTATCACTAACCAGAACTGCAGGGAGCACAGAGGCAGCATGCTGATGAAGGCGGCCAAGAGATCTTGGATCCTAGTTCTGGCTCCGCTGAGGATCGGGTCTTGCGATGCTGGCTAAGGTTCAACTTCTCTGGGAATATCTCCTCGTGGCAATGAAGGGATAATATTACCAGTCCTAACCACTTCGCAGGGTTGGTATGAAGGTTAAATGTGAAACTTTAAAAACTCTCAGGAGGCACTGATACGTGAAATCAACACACGGGGCCAACATTATCAAGACGGTCTTCACTGGCAGGACAGCTTTTAAAGAAACCCCAGTGGTTCTCTGTCAGCATATGTTTTAGAAGATTACACAAAAGCTCACACTATTTTTCTTCAGACACAGCGGGTTGACCAAAAAGTTCATTCGGGTTTTCCCTAAGAGCTTATGGAAAACTCGGATGAGCTCTTTGGCCAGCTCAGCCACCCTCTCAGCCTGTGGGGTTCAATCTACGGCATCTACCACGCTGCTCATGCACGCATGCGTGTGCTCAGTCGTGTCCGACTCTTTCCAGCCCTGTGGACTTGTACCCCGCCAGGCTCCTCTGCCCATGGGATCCTCCAGGCAAGACGACCGGAGAATCTCCACTTCCTCCTGCAGGCGATCTTCCCAACCCAGGGACAGAACCCACGTCTCCTGTGTCTGCTGCACTGGCAGGCGAATTCTTCACCACTGGAGTTCACCTAGCTCCATCTAACTAGCTAAGCCACACTCCTCCTGCCCCTCTGGAACCCCTTTCCCTCTCCCACCTGTGTTGAGATGAGTCCTACTCAGTCTTGAGCTGCAGATTAAAAACCATCTTTTGGGAAGCACTCCTTAATTCCCTCACTCCTGAAATAGAGCGAGTGTGCCCATGGCTGTGTGTACTTTTCCTGCCAAAGCTCCTCCCATCCCACCATCTCTGCTTCTTCTAGATCACCAGTTCCAGGACTGCAGGGGCCAGGTCTGCCTTCTGAATCACCAGTCACACACTGCCTGCCGCACAGAGGCCACCAATCAACATTTGCCATTGTGGTTTTCAGCCTCTGAACTCAGAATATGAAAATAGATGTCCAATTTGGAGAGCTTTAGAGACTTTCTAAATACTGCAGCTTCTCTGAATAATAAGCCAACATCTTAGTGAACAAACTACACAGAGGTAAACATACCAGAGACAGAATGGAAACTGTTTTTCATTGTTTTCTCCTTCCACACATTAAGATTACTCTTAGAAACTATTTTTCACATATCAGATTGGCAAAGCAAAAAACGAAAGAACTGACAATACTCTGTCTATGAGAGAGACGTAGGGAGACAGGCACTCAAATTCCGGGGCTGGTGGGAGGGCAACACCGCACAATCTCTGAAGACAGCAGTTTGGCAAGAGTCACCAAATTGTAATTTCCCATACTCTGACCCAGCAACTTGAGGTCGAGCACTAACTCCTAACTGCACAAAAAGATATGTGCACAAAGTTATTCATTTCAGCCTAATTTGCAAATAGTAAGGTACTAAAAAAAAAAAAATCTAAATGCCCATCTCTAGGTAGCTGGCTAAGAAAACTGTGTTACAGGCCCCTACACAGAAATACTATGCAACCATGACAGAGAATCAGGGTGCTCTTCGTGCACTGAGCTGGATAATCTCTAAGATGTATTGTTAAGGGGGGAGGGGAAGGTGCACATGCAGCATATACCAGGATTTGAATAAATGAAAAGGTGATGTCAGAAGAGAACATGTATGTCAAGTTACTTATGACCCATTAAATACCACTGGGAATAACACAGAATAAATAATAAATAACATAATAAAGAAGCCTTTAACATCAACTACTTCTAGAAAGGAAAGTTAACTTGCGAGAGGGCTAGCGTAATGGGAAGATTTTCATCGTATACCTTTTTAGTGTCTTAAAATTAATTAATTTATTTTTATTTTTGGCCATGCAGCATATGGAATCTTAGTTCCCCAAACAGGAATCAAACTTTTGCCCCCTGCCTTGGAAGCACAGAGTCTTAACCACTGGACCACAGGGGAAGTCTGTTTTTTTCAATTTTCAATTCTGCATTAAGACATATATCATGTATTCCGGAATAAAAATACAAAAATAAGATCGAGATTCTTTTTTAAAAATATAGGAATAAACATTTTTTCTCAAAAGTACAGCTCAAGGTCTCTGACTCTCTCTTAGCCTTCCTCTATGTACCGAATAACTTGCATTCTCCCAAACACACATCTCTGAATCTATTCACAGCTTCCTCCCTGGTGCTCAGGGTTGCCCCATGTAACACTCCACACACAGAACTGTTCCTAGATTTACTTCCAGCCTTCCTGTGACGTGCTCCTAGGGAAACCTAGGACTTGGTGTCTCGCCCAGTATTTGCTGGCTACTACACTCTTGCTTCCCAAATGAGACTATTGCAAAGTCCTTCAAAGAGACGTATATGGGGGGTGGGGGTGGCCTCTCTTTTAATCAGTCATGCTTATTATATACCGGGCAGATACACATGACGTAAACAAAGCCTTACCGGATTGTTGTGAGGACAAAATAAGACAATGCACGTTAAAGCTGATGCCACACAAATAAACCTAAGCATTTATCACAAAGATACCATGATCTGCATTTCCCAGAGATGGATCAGAAGAGGAAACCAAAAGGCCTGCCTGAGCAAGATTCTGACATAAAATTCATTTTATTCTGTAAATACAAAGTAAATTACCTACATAGCTAGGCCAATTCCAAGAACTTGCTCATACCACTGGGGTGTGCCTACTCAGGCTGGAAAAAGCACAAGGCTGAGCAGTATTATTTCTTCAGAAGTGTCATGCCCTTCAGGGATCTATCTAAACGTCGATTTCCACACCCAGTATTCTAGCTAAGAATTTTTTTAAGTCCCTGGACAGATTTATGGAAACACTTACAGTACAAAGATGGAGAAGGAAATGGCAACCCACTCTAGTATTCTTGCCTGGGAAATCCCATGGGCAGAGGAGACTGCAGTCCATGGGGTCATTAAGAGCTGACATGATGGAGCATCAGCAATAGCACAAAGAGGAAAAAAAGGAAAACTGTGGACTGTTAATATGGAAGGAAGGATAAAGGGTTAGAAAACAGAAAACAAGACACCCTTCACAGTTTTCCTAAAGATGAATAGTTCAGTTCAGTTCAGTCACTCAGTCATGTCCAACTCTTTGCGACCCCATCAACTGCAGCACGCCAGGCCTCCCTGTCCATTACCAACTCCCTGAGTTCACTAAAACTCACTTACATCAAGTCGGTGATGCCATCCAGCCATCTCATCCTCTGTCGGCCCCTTCTCCTCCTGCCCTCAATCCCTCCCAGCATTAGAGTCTTTTCCAATGAGTCAACTATTCACATGAGATGGCCAAAGAACTGGAGTTTCAGCTTTAGCATTATTCCTTCCAATGAACACCTAGGAACGATCTCCCCTAGAATGGACTGGGTGGATCTCCTTGCAGTCCAAGGGACTCTCAAGAGTCTTCTCCAACACCACACTTCAAAAGCATCAACTCTTCGGAGCTCAGCTTTCTTCATAGTCCAACTCTCACATCCATACATCACTACTGGAAAAACCACAGCCTTGACTAGATGGACCTTTGTTGGCAAAGTAATGTCTCTGCTTTTCAATATGCCATCTAAGTTGGTCATAACTTTCCTTCCAAGGAGTAAGCATCTTTTAATTTCATGGCTGCAATCACCATCTGCAGTGATTTTGGAGCCCAAAAAAATAAAGTCTGACTCTGTTTCCACTGGTTCCCCATCTATTTCCCATGAAGTGATGGGACCAGATGCCATGATCTTAGTTTTCTGAATGCTGAGCTTTAAGCCAACTTTTTCACTCTCCTCTTTCACTTTCATCAAGATGAATAGTAGTATAATGCAAACTAATTTTGATGTCAAACTCTTCCTTTAAAAAATGAAACACCCTCCATCTCTACCCAAATATTTTCAAACAGCAGCAAGGGTCAGAGTAGTATTTTTCTTAAAAAGGTGATTAAGCAGCAATATTTAGCAAAGAATTACTCACATGTTCCCTGGAAGCCTACTCTGTAATGGCAAACTGGTCTGCCAGGTGTGGAGGGCACCACAATTAATGTTGCGCTAACTGCAGATATCACTATAGTTCTCCACATAAATGTTTCAAGGAGAAAAGGAAAGACTGATGAAGGACAAGATTATTTTCAATGATGAGGAATCTATAGGTCACCTACAGCTATCATCCAACAAAAATTTACTGTGGAAAGCCCAAGCAATCCTACTCACATTGGAAGATCTAGGAAGGGGGAAGCAGTGTGGAAACGGGTGTCACAAACACTGGTTGCCCATTCCTGGAAGTTCCTTCACCTTGACTCGGCATCTACCTTCAACTCCAAATGGTAACCCAAGCTGTTCTGTCTCCCCCGAACTGGTTTCCTACAGGCAGTGGATGCATACTCAGTCACATCTAACTCTTTGTAACCCCATGGACTGTAGCCCACCATGCTCCTCTGTCCAAGGGATTTCCCAGGCAAGAGTACCAGAGTGGGTTGCCATTTCCTACAGGTAGGGTCTGGGTTTATTCATCCCAGTATCTCCTAGGGCCTTGGCATAATTCTGGAATAGAACAGATACGTTAAGTTATATTTGTCCAATGAATAAATTTGATTTTGTCATCTCATGGCATCTTCAACAGAATTCTCAAACCTGTTCAGTTCAGTCACTCAGTCGTATCTGACTCTTTGCAATTTTGGGAGTTTCTCAGACAGCCAAGTTTCTGATGTGGCAGTAACATCAGAACATGATTGTTGGAGGAAGGCTACACTGGGCAGGCTGGAGTCGGGTAAAGGAAGGGTATATCTCTCCTTGAGTCTGGAGATCAAGAAACAGTCTAGGATAGGGACTCCTCTGGTAGCCCAGTGGCTGAGACTTCTCCCTTCCAATGCAGAGGGTCTGGGTTTGATCCCTGGTCAGGGAACTAGATCCCACGTGCCACAACTAAAGATCCCACATGTTGCAATTAGAACTCAGCACAGCCATATAAATAAATAAATATTTATTTAAAGAAAAAAACTGTTCAGGGTAAATGCAGAAAGAGGATGCTGGAAGCTTGGGAGAGGCACTAGTACCCCAACTCACTTTATATTAAATGACAGCTAATATCCACAAATGTCCATAAAGTTCATTTTAGGTAAACTGCTCCTTTATAAGCTCCTATATTATCTGTCTGTATTTCACCAGCTAAAGCAAAAACAGGCTAAAAAATGAAAAAAAAAAAAAAAAGATCCTAAATATCATCATTGAAACTTATAATCCCTTACAGGAAGGAGTATTTTGAACTATACGTAGTTAAAAGATCAACATGAGTAATTAGAGCCTTCTATTTCTTTCCAGGCACTTTGATTGTTACCAGTGAAGCAATTTGCTTTAATTAGTGTCATAAAGAATTTATTTTTCTAAAGTATATAAAATTTATAAAAGCTCATAATTTATATTAACTGAACTACTTAAAATATTCTGGAAATTCTGTTTTGATCTCTATTAAAAGAGGGCATCTTTTCGTTATGAAACCTAGGGTATAGTTCTTAAGATCTGGTTTAAGTAAATAAAACAGGAACTGTGAATAGCTGTTTCCCATATATATGTTATAACACTTACTTTATATAAACATACCAATGAATATGAAGGGACTAATAAAAGCGCTAGTTTCACTTATTTTATTACTATTAAATTTCCTGAGATCACACAAGTATAAATTTTAATATATTTGTAAGGCTTCTACAGAGTCACATGAAAGTTTTTATTTTAAAAACACTACTTATGTTGCGGCAATATATGCAGAAATGTTTTCAGTAAACATTCTTTATGACCACAGGTCAACTAGCTTCTTGGTGTTAGTTACAAGGGGTGGGGTGTCCCCAAGGTGGGTTTAAACAGGCTTAAAAACAAAGCAAATGTAGAGAACTTACCGTTCTTTGACAGTAAATATGTCTAATCCCTGTTACTCGCCAACTTTCTAACTTTTTGAGTGTGAACCATTACCATTCGCCGTGTAATAAGGAATCAGAAAGCCCCGTTGGTCTAGGACTTAAAAACACTGCGCCTTTGATGGAAGATCACACGAGACCCCACGAAGCCCATTGTGGGCACAGCAGCCATGAATGATTAAGACTGGCTAAAAGGCACTGCTTTAAAAAAAGGGAAAAAGGCCTCACAAAGAACAAGTCTAGACACTGGTTCCATTCCAGTGATAATAAACGGACAAGTTCTTTCAAACGGTCCCAACTCTATGACCTATTCTACTCACTAAAACAACATTTAGAGTTGGTTTTTGTTTTTAAGAGGAGTTGCATTTTCATTTATGGGTGGGTACATGAATTTGCAAAGCATAAGCCTCTTCACCCCTTTCAGGGAGGATGTTAAACTGAAGTGTGATGTTGTTTTGTGACCACGCTCACTCCATTCCCATCCTGCTTGGCTCCTTCCCCACCCTTGCACAGACAGACACACACACAGACACACGCGCACACACTCACTCTCTCACAAATCATTAAGTGATGGTTCTGAGTCTAAAAAAATGCTACGAAGTTACTCTGTCAACCATGATAGGATTTATAGACGCATAAACCTGTGTTACTGCTCCTTTTTGAGTTTATGTGCCCACTGAGTTTAAATGACGAACAATGTTCAGGAACCATGTCTAATTCTGTGTTTTATAGTGTGCCTGGACATTTTTTTTAATCGTTGGGCAGTAGTGAAGACTACAGAGGCACCAGGGGAAAAAAAAAAAAAAACCTTTCCATCAGTTTCTGGATGAGGTTGAAAGAAACTGAAGTCATAAGAATAAGATAAGTCATTTAATCCACTCTTTGTCTAAAAGGACATAAAGATTTTTATCCTGGGCTTTTTCCAGCAATAATCTCAACAGTCCCCGCTGGGCTAGGTGTTGGTTGTCTGTCTCCTGGCATCATGATTTTTAAAAACAAAAAAACAGAACTGGGGCGGGGCGGGGCGGGGGCGGGGTGGGAGGAAGGAGAGAAAATTACTGAAGCGGTAGACCAGAGGCAATATATACTCCGAGGAAACAATCTGAGCTTCAAACTACCTTGGGGATTACTGGTACTATAATAAACACAGAGGAGAGAAGGCAAGTAAAGATGGCCTTCCCCTTTATACCTTAATCCTGAATTAGAAAATTCTTTTTTTTTTTTTTTTTGGTGGAGCAGGGGAAGTTTTTAATATTGGGTGGTAACAAACAGGTTACTTACCAGGGCCTAGAAAAAGAGCCAAAGATCATTCAAGAGAGTACAATTATTTAACACAACATTATGATGGTTATAAATCCCATACTTAATCATGTTAAAGAGCACCAAAATTTAAGAGACTATTGCTTCTCTGTCCGTGGAATTCTCCAGGCAAGAATGCTAGATGGGTTGCCATTTCCTTTTCCAGGGAATATTCACCACCCAGGATAGAACCTGGGCCTCCGGCACTGTAGGTAGATTCTTCACTGTCTTTACCAGGGAAGCCCATTTTCTTTTCTACAATTTATTAAAAACCAGATTCATTTTAGAAGGGGGGGGGGGAAGCTTCTAATTCCACTGACTCTCAGGTAGGTTTAATAATCTTTTCTTTTCATGGACTATCTTGGTATGTAAGTATAGACAAACTGTATGAGACTTCCAGAATGTTCTTCTCATAAAGTGACTGAGTGAACTGGCAACAGGGAACAGGTTTAATAACAAAGTTTTGAATAACCGTCACTCAGCAAGTGCCAGTTTGTTTTTAAATAAATACAAGGGACAGGCTAGATAAATATATATAAAAGAATTATTCTTGAATTTATTTTAAACAGGTATTTAATATGAGCCAAGGAGAAATTTTCCTTTGCTTGTAAAATAAATGTGTTCTAATACCTGCTGAATTTGAAAGCATTAACCATTTGTACATCTACCACAATTCTACCATATCTAAGACCACAATTCTAAAAGTTATCACAGGAGACAATAGGTTTATGCTCATTTTGAAAACAAACAGCAGTGAGCGACTCTCTGCCCATCTGTTTCCATCTCAATAAACTTCTCTCAATCCTTCTGACTCTCATCCCCTCACACTAACACACATGCAACGAAGTTTTAAAAGTACTCTTTTGACTTTGACTTGGAGAAGGAAATGGCAACCCACTCCAATATTCTTGCCTGGAGAATCCCATGGACAGAGGAGCCTAACAGGCTTCAGTCCATGGGGTCACAAAGAGTCGGACACGACTGTGTGACTACCACTACCACTGACTTTAATCCAGAGCCCTTGACCCAAGACTCCAGCTGGCTTCCCTAGTGGCTCATACAATAAAGAATCTGCCTGCAATGGGGGAGACCCAGGTTGGATTCCTGGGTTGGGAAGATCCCCTGGAGAAGGGAATGGCAATCCACTCCAGTACTCTTGCCTGGAAAATCCCCTGGACAGAGAAGTCAGGCGGGTCACAGTCCATGGGGTCTCAGAGTCAGACACAACTGAGTGACTAACATTTTCCAGGCACATTTGTCCTAACTCCCAATATTCCTGCCTTTACTGTCACCCTGTGTTCTCCTTTTTCTTCTACACATTCTAGAATGCAGGAGCCACAGAAGAGAGACTATGAAAAATAGGCCGTCATTCTAACAGGAACAACAAAAGCAACTCCACTCAAAAACTGCCGTTAGGAGATGGGAGGGCCAATCCACCAGAGGTAAATTAAGCTTCAGTTGTGCACCGATCCAGCTGTGGCCCCCGGAACTATTCCACACACCTGGGCCAAGCCCCAGCGGGGAAAAGGCTCCTGGAACCTGCCTCACTTTTTCCCTGATATTATCATAATCACACTGCCAGTTTGGGGGAGGGCCACAGGCCCTTGGGGGCTGGGGCAGTGTGTGTGTTGGGGGCGGGTCCTTTCCATCCGTTCTTTAATTGGTATAAAAAAAGTGAAAGTGTTAGTTGCTCAGTTGTGTCTGACTCTTTGCAACCCCACAGACTATCGCCTGCCAGGCTCCTCTGTCCATGGAACTCTCCATTCAAGAATACTGGAATGGGTTGTCATGCTCTCCTCCAGGGAATCTCCCCAACCCAGGGATTGAACCTGGGTCTTCTGCATTGCAGGCAGATTCTTTTACTGTCTGAGCCATCAGCCAGCCAAATCCTCTGTAAAAAATAAGCAGTGTTATTAATATTGTCACGATAATGCTGTCTACCAAATAGCATTAAATGAACCTGAAAAGCTTTAGACTGGCTCCTGAGCAGGTAAGACTTATCGGTTAGTGACACTTCTCTTTCAGTGAAACTTTTAAGAAGCATCTCAATGTCAAAAAGTTGATTTCTTAGTAGATTCTCTCAAAAGCTTTTTGTAAGACAAATAAACCAGTTTTTTCTGGACTTAACTAGAATACAACGTTGAAAAACAAAAACTTGTGAGGAACACAAAGCTGCCTAAGTCTGAGGGTCAACACACCTCCAACTCGGCTTCATGACATGGCTCCTACTTTGAAAAGCCAAAAGGCATAATCTAAATTTAAATCAATCAATAAAGAGTTTGCACGGTAACAACTTGAGGGTTCTGCCTGCTTTCTCATTATTTCTGCCCAATTTCTGAGCTCTCTCACTGAGAGAAGATTCTCTACTGTTTAACCTTAAAGTAAACAAATTTTAATTTTTGAGGGGAAAAAGTGGAAGCACCGTCATGTTCTCTAGTCAGACTTTCATCAGATAAATTTATACCCCAGAAAGATACAGACTATGTGATTGTACAAACTATGCTGATCAAGTTCAGCTCAGTCGCTCCGACTCTTTGGGACCTCATGGGCTGCAGCAGGCCAGGCTTCCCTGTCCATCACCAACTCCTGGAGCTTGCTCAGACCCATGTCCACCAAGTCCATGATGCATGCTAATCAATGAAACCCACAAAACTACTAGAACATTAAAATGTATCTACTAGGGCTTCCCCTGGTGGCTCAGTAGTAAAGAATCTGCCTGCCAATGCAGGAGACAAGAGTTTGATTCCCTGATCTGAGAAGGTACCACATGCTGAGGAGCAACTAAGCCTGAGTACCACCACTACTGACTCCCCGGCTACATGAAGCCCACGCGCCTAGAGCCTGTGCTCCACAAGAGAAGCCACTGCAATGAGGAACCCACACACTGCATCCAGAGAAAAGTCACAGAGCAACGAGGACCCAGCACAGCCAAAAATAAATAAATAGAATTTTTAAAATGTATCTAGTACACCTGCTTGCACTAAAGTTAGATTACTTCTAAATATTCCTAGACTAGTAGAAATCAAGACAACACATGTTAAAACTTGGGTAGGACGTCCACAATCTTTTATTATATTTGACTTAAATTCCATTTGTCTGCTGAAAAACCAAGCAATAAAAGTAAAAAGGGAGTGGAGGGGTGGGAAGTGTACACGTGTATAGACAAATATTCAAGCTTTTATGACGCCAGTATCTTCGATCTGTACCTTTACTCTGGGAAGACAAAAATAAAAAAATCTAATTTTTTGCCAAGTTTGGTTTGCCAAGTGATCCACAAGTTCAAGATCAGAGTTTGAAAGTTGGACAAAATATCTGACTAGTAAGTAACCTCTTATTTTTAAATGTTTTTCATTTCTTTCAAATGCACTGCTTTAAACATGCTGTTGATTCAGCAGAGACGGAAAACACGACCATGATACTTTCTCCGCTCTTGCCCCATTATGTCATTAGACAGAGACATGGAGAGAACGGAAAATCCATAATCCAAACCAACAACCATGCAAATCTCAGGAGGTAAAACAAGTCTCCAGGGGCAGCAAAATGAAAAAAAAAAAAAAAAAGCCACAGCACACCACCTGTCTATTACCTATCAAGTGTACACCAAGGGAGGGGGCAAGGGGAGGGACTGGATGCCTGAGTCTTGAAGACTTATTTACACCTTGTTTGTGAGGTCATGCACACAGCAGCGCTCAACCACACAGTTTATTTGGATCCTTCACTCCTTTGATGTCAGCCCCTAACGGAGGCGAAGAGAAGAAAAGGAGGGAAGGAGGAAAGAAGCCAAGCGGGAATGGAGGAAGCAGGAGGAGGGGACCCAGAAGGGGAGAAAGAAGGCGGTTGTCCTTGGAGGGCTCGGTCTTCCCACCTGAACCTCAGTCTTGCGCTCACTGGTACTTACTGCGGGGCAGCTGTGCACGGGGGCACTTACCTCCGTGAACATGTCTTACTGCCTTCCTACATGGCCAAGAGGCTTTCCTGTCTCCATACAGGCCCTGGCCAGCCCTAATTGGTGCCACTGGGTCACTGTCCTTTGCGCTGGCAGCTGCAATGGCGGCCCTGAGAGGAAAGAACTTTTCATCTCTTCCCTTGGACCGAGCCATAGGCAGCAAGCAGCGAGCGCTCCCAGGCACAACTCCCCTGGCTCTGCTCCGAAAAAATGCTCTCTCAAGTACACCGTTGCTTAGCAATATTTGCCTTCCCCCTGTACGTCTGAAATTGGCAACATCTGTCCCTTTGGCAGTTTTGACTCGTGCACAGCGCCATGCTCGTAGTTTAAAAACACATTCCGCTTGATGACACGGGCAATCCTCCACTCTTCCCATCTCCACGCAAAACCACGAATGTGGAAACCTCCCCCACAACAAGGTTTAATCTTCACTTGGTTTTAAAGATCGCCGATCGAAACGTCCACAGGTTTCAAAATAATAAAGCTCAGTAGCAGTTCCTATTACACCCCACGTATATAGTGCTGTCTGCACAATTAACCTGAGGGAGTGTCTGAACTAAAAATCTCCTTTAGTCTGAACTTTTTTTTAATGTAACATTTTCTATCATAAGGTATTATGTGTAAATACTTATTAGTAAAATAAGATATAAAGGCAATTCATTCATGGTGTAGGGAGGGTAGATTTCATGCTCACACTATAGCCCAACCTTACAAACAAAGATACCAAGATATACACACACACACACACACACACACACACTGACACAGATCAATGGCAGAGGAACCTAAGAAGTCTAGAGAACAAAAGTTCATTTAAGCAATTACAACGTGATGAATTTCAAAGCAAATGACCTTAAGTTTCCTAAGTTTTTTATGCATCCCTCAACACAGCCATTTTAGTGATTTACTGAGGTTACTCATTAACACTATAAAAGTAGTTCATAATACTGTAATTTTATACATGGGGAAAAAAACTAATAAAAATAAAACTTTATGGGTAGTATATATGTTCTGCATGTAATTTTACTTTTTATCTAGCACATCAAAGAGCAATAAAAGTAATAATATTAAAAAGCATAAAAATCCACTAAGAATTGAACCATCATGCTATGTGCCTTCAAACTTGGGCATGTAGACATTTTTGTTCACTTAAACAAATCAGGCTTCAATTTTCTTTTTCCCCAAACTAATCTTAACATATTACAAACACATGTTCTCAAAAACATTTTATAGGAACTGAGTTCCAGCTACAAAGGGCAGGCTGACCTAACGCTCTCATCAAGTCTCTACCCAGAACCGACAGAAGCACAAAAGCCTGGGTAATACCAACGGCCGCTAAAAATACATCCAAAAGGTCCTTGACGAGGTTTAACAATAGCCCTAAAATTCCATAACGTGCTTAGATTCATAATCCTGCTTCCACCCCAAATGTGAAGTCAACACCAAGGAACACACTTCTCACCAAGGCTCATCACTCACTACTTGCCCAGGTTCATACAATAATTCCTGTGAAGTCAGGCTTTTTTTTTTTTTTAAACTGCAGTTTATGGGAGAAATTTGTGCAGACTTAGCAAACAGGAATTCTCAAAAGTCTCAGATATTCCTCCACTTCATCCTCAGTGGTTCTGGCCTTGCAGGATAGTGTTTATGAGCAAAGTTCCAAGTTGGACATACCAGTTTCGAAACATGACCCTGCCAGGGACCAGCTATTCAAGTTCTCTGCATGGAAAGAGCTTAAGCACAGTGCTTGGTACACAGTACATTCTCAATAAAACACAGACATCATTTTCACTCAGATATTAATCTTACCATGATACAAAGGCCTCAGTCTTTCTGGTCCCCCTCGTTCAATCTACTAACCTTTCCAGCTTCTCCACCCCACCACCCAAACGTTTATTTAACGAACATCCATGAAAACTTCCTCTGGAAAGGGGACATGAATGCTGAAGGAATGAAAAAGTGAAAGTGAAAGTCACTCAGTCATGTTCGACTCTTCGCAACCCCACGGACTGTAGCCCACCAGGCTCCTCTGTCCATGGACTTCTCCAGGCCAGAACACCAGAGTGGGTTGCCACTGATTCTCCAGGGGATCTTCCCAACCCAGGAAACAAGCCCAGGTTTCCCACACTGCAGGCAGATTCTTACAGATTCTCCCACATTGCAGGCAGATAGCAATTGAGCCACCAGAGAAGCCCATGAAACGAAAGAACAACAAATCTGTATCTTTCAGTAACTGTTTAGTACAATCCTTGTTGGCACCTCTCTGTGATTTCTCTTTAAACAGCCAGTCTCTTTAGCTCTGAGGGAGCCATCACCTACTAGACACCTGTGCCTGCAATAGGTTTCTAATAAATTCTGAAGTAATTAATGTGGGAAAAACAGGATGATTCATAGAGGCTGGGAGACCCGGCCCTGAGGACTAGGAGAATGGTGAGAACCAGGGCAGGGCTGTGGTGCTGTCCATCTGGCAAGTGCTGATAAGCCTTGGGGGTTTGGTTGAGACTGTCTTCAGGAGACCCTCACATCAAGCCATTTATGGGACAAGAAGAAAGTGCAGAACACACATTCCCCGAGATGAGTTCCAGGCCCAACAGGGAAAAGCAAGAACTGGCCATTCAGCACTGCCCTTCTACATGACAGCCCCTTTATGAGGCCACAGTGGGCCACTAGAAAGCCAAATCCTGGGGTTTACTTAACCAACCACTAGAGCATTACTGAGAATGTCTCCACTCTGAGGCTTCTGGCATGAGACCTGCTCTCAAGAGTGAATGCCACAATCTACCCCATGTTGTCAATCAATCAATAAAATATCACGTCTGCAAGCAAGGGGACTAAAACACAGACTATAATGCTCTAATCAAAATCAGCTCTATCTTCATTACCATCCAGTGATGGTTCTACCCTATTCTGATATTCTGAATAAAATCGATGGCCCCTCTACTGTTTTCACTCCTGAAAATACTCAATATTCAAATAGTCCAGCTCCATTCTTCTTCAAATCCTACCCACCCAATAAGTTGCATGACAACCTGCTGGCATAATCAGAAATACATTTCACACAGTAATATCATATAAGGCTTCTGAAAGATACTCCTCACTCAAAAATGCCGACCATATGGCATTAGCAGCAGGAAGAGCAGTAACAGCTGTCAGTAGTAGAAACATTTATTAAGCACCAGTTGGATGGAAAAGCAGAAGAACAGGAGAAAGAAAACTGATGAATAAAATTTGGTTCTGAACTGAGGAAAGTTTTTCGAGCAAGAAAAGTTCCCTCACTGATGAAGGCAAAGAGATGTCTTAAGTCACACTGAGGCATCAAGCTTATTCTGGACACTGCCCCATCTCTAACTGAACTTCCTAATTCTCCATGACTCAAAGTCTAGTCTGAAACAGTTTTACCCAAACTTCAGTCAATTTCACACTGTCCTGACAGTGATACCATATTATAATACTACCTGTACTGTTGTTGTTTTTTTTAAATCAACTTATGATCAATCCACTTTTTTACATGGCTTCATCTTGAGTAATATTTATGAAATTCTGGGTTTGATGTGCTGGAGTAAATATATTTTTTGAACTCACATTAAGATACATAAAAATTGGTGCCCATAAAAAGAATACATAAAAATTGTTTTGGAAGGTCATGCTCTAATCAATACTATTTAAACCAAATGCTGAATGAACATCTTGGGACATGTTGATGATTTTGGCACCCCTCTCCAGTACTCTTGCCCGGAAAATCCCATGGATGGAGGAGCCTGGTAGGCTGCAGTCCATGGGGTCGCGAAGAATCGGACACGACTGAGCGACTTCACTTTCAATTTTCACTTTCACACGTTTGAGAAGGAAATGGCAACCCACTCCAGTGTTCTTGCCTGGAGAACCCCAGGGACAGGGGAGCCTGGTGGGCTGCCGTCTATGGGGTCACACAGAGTCAGACACGACTGAAGTGACTTAGCAGCAGCAGTGATTCCCTACCTTGTAAAATCATCCTATTTTATTCGTGTACCCAAGTATTGCCTGTCCCTCACAAATTACATGAAAACAAGGGCCTACTCATGCCTTTCCTACCTGAACCCAGACCACTAGTTAACACCATATGATGTATAGCTCCATCATCTTTTTCCCATATGTTCCATGATGCCCAAATATCAACACAACTGAAAGCCCTGACAAGTTCTCACAACCACCAATAAAACCCTGGAATCCTGAAAATGCAGCAGGACTCAATACTTAATTAGCAGCACAAAGTATTTATTCAAGCCTCTTATTTTAAAAAGCACACTTTAAAACACAAGTAAAATTAAACCCATGGTATAGAATTTCATTACATCACCAAAACAACTGAGAAGAATACCACCAAATCAACCGCAAACATTAGGATAGCTCTTAAGACCCCAGTGACTACTAAATGTCATCACAGTGTCAATGGAGACAACCTGAAGATGCGTAGTGGACACTTCGCCCACAGCGTGAATTTGCTTTTACTCTCAAGGGAAGGTGGGATATCCCAGTTACTATATGGTAGGCTAATATATTCTATTTCATCTTTGTAACACCCCTGTGGTCCAGGTAGAATTGTCCCATTTGTAAGTAAAGGAAAATGAGCCCAGACAGTCTGACTCTACAATGTTATACATTAGAAACATTCAGTACAGTTCAGTTAGTCATGTCCAACTCTGCGACCCCATGAATTGCAGCACACCAGGCCTCCCTGTCCATCACCAACTCCCGGAGTTCACCCAAACTCATGTCCACCGAGTCGGTGATGCCATCCACCCACTATCGTCCCCTTCTCCTCCTGTCCCCAATCCCTCCCAGCATCAGAGTCTTTTCCAATGAGCCAACTCTTCACATGAGGTGGCCAAAGTATTGGAGTTAGAAACATTACATCTCATTTAATATTTCCTTTGTTGTTGTTCGTTAGGTCACTAAATCGTGTCTGACTCTTTGCAACCCCACAGACAGCAGCATGCCAGGGTTCCCTGTCCTTCCCTATCTTCACTTCACAACTATCCTTCACTTTAGTATTCACATCAAATATTCTTTAAATATTTTCTTAAGGCCTTAATATTCAAAACTTTTCAACTACCTCAATTTCAGCTTATAAGCTAAGACAAATAGATAGTGTTAAAATAACCATGATAATGGTGTGATACACAAGCTATTTATTAAATTACTATATGCCAATCACACATCTAAGGGTTTCACAAACATTTTCTTGTTTAAGCCTAAAAACTAAGAAATATTCTATTACTGTTTCTGTTTTATAGATTAGAAACTGAGGCTTGAGCAGTATTTTTTAGTAGTTGAATAATTTGCCTGTAGTCTAACTGCTAATTCAAGGTAAAAATAAGATTCAAACCCAAATCTGCCTTAATCCAAAACCCACGTTCTTAACCACTACCTATAATGCCTGAAAGTTCTATTGGATTAGTGCCTCAGCTTATCCCAACCCCCCCCCCCCCGAAAAAATCTTCAGGTCTATCTTCCTACCCTCCAACAATATCCAGAGTGCTTAGCATTCCATGGATTACATGTCCTATATTATATTTATTATTCATCCCTAGTTATAAAATTATTAAGACGTCAAAATGCTCAGCAAGGATATTGCTAGGAGTAAAAAAGATGACATCTAAGAAGAAAGAAGAGTTTGGAAATTCTCCCCAAAACAGTCACAGCCCAGTTCTTCAACAGTATGCTGCTGCTGCTGCTAAGTCATTTCAGTCGTGTCCGACTCTATGCGACCCCAAAGGTGGCAGCCCATCAGGCTCCCCTGTCCCTGGGATTCTCCAGGCAAAAACACTGGAGTGGGTTGCCATTTCCTTCCCCAATGCATGAAAGTGAAAAGTGAAAGTGAAGTCACTGAGTCATGTCCAACTCTCAGCGACCCCATGGGCTGCAGCCCACCAGGCTCCTCCGTCCATGGGATTCTCCAGGCAAGAGCACTAGAGTGGGGTGCCATCGCCTTCTCCCCAACAGTATGCTAGCTATCCTAATTACGGCTTCCCTGGTGGCTCAGCTGGTAAAGAATCCGCTTGCAATGAGAGATACCTCGGTTCAATCCCTGGGTTGGGAAGATACCCTGGGGAAGGGAATGGATACCCACTCCAGTATTCTGGCCTGGAGAATCCCAAGGACTGTCTAGTCCATGGCGTCACAAAGAGTCAGACATAACTGAGCGACTTTCACTCACTTATACTAATTAAGGATACTTGTACAAGTATAGAATATTCTACTCTACAGACCCTGGGCTGTAAAGGTGGGCTTCCCAGGTGTCGCAGTAGTAAAGAATCCACCTGCTAATGCAGGTTCAATCCCTGGGTCGGGAAGATCTCCTGGACGAGGAAATGGCAACCAGAATTCTTGCCTGGAGAATTCCATGGACAGAGCAGGCGGGCTATATATAGTCCATGGGGTCGCAGAGTCAGACATGACCGAGTGACTGAGCATGCACAGACCCTGTACACTATAGAAACTTAAACGTGAGCTATCTATGTAATTCCAGGATCAAAATTAATAAGACCAGCTCTGGGGGGGGGGGGGGGCTCGGGGTGGTGGTGATGGAGTCCCTGGAGCCCCCCATCCCCTGCGTCAAAAGTCAGAGCTTTATATCTTCCCCCTCTGATGCAACCAATAAAGGCTGTTCACAAGATGAAAACAAAAACACACACACGTTGCTAAGATCAAAGGAAGGAAAGCAGTTCTTGTCTGCTGAATGGGTGTTGAAAACCAGCTTCCGATCATTCACTGTAAAAACAAGAAAAGTAATTTAGAATAAAAGCTACTAAAGGGTATGCTAATAGACTTGATATAGGAAATAGCATCACAGTTCAATTGTGAGAATTCAAACTCTTTTTTAAAAAAGAACCATAATATTTTGGAGCAGAAAAGAGCATAATGATTATCCACCCCCTCATCACACACAGAAAAAAAAATAAGCAAAGTGCATTTCTAGTTGGTGATAAGGAGGGTAAGAATCTACATTCCATTGTTTATGGTAATAGCGAAAACTCTGGGGAAAAAGGGGGGGTTGGGAATTCTCAAGTAGGCTAACTTGTGGAAGTTTTTCTTCAACTAAAATACGAACAAGTGTCTAAAGTACACACTTAGCAGTTTATAGGAAAACATCTTCACATTCGGACACAAGGGCAAAAAGATAAAGTAGACATGTAGGACCTACTTTATGATGTTTCATTTAAAAGTTTGTAACTCAACCCCTTTTCAGTTTCACTGTGTGTGTGTGTGCGTGTGTGCATGTGTGCTCACACATGCACTCAGTGGCTTGCGTTGTGTCCAATTCCTTATGGCCCCATAGACTACAGCCCACCAGGCTCCTCGGAGCATGGGATTTCTCAGCCAAGAATACTGGAGTAGGTTGCCATGTCCTCCTCTAATGGATCTTCCCAACCCAGGGACTGAACAGGCATCTCACACATCACAGGTGGACTCTTTACCCGCTCAGCCACCTGGGAAGCCCCTTTTAGTTTCACCAAGGGGCTTCCTGGTAGTCTAGTGGCTAAGCCTCTGGACTCCCAATGCAGGGGGCCTGGGTTCAATCGTTGATCAAGGAACTAGATCCCACATACCATAACTAAGACCCAGTGCAGCCAAATAAATAATAAGTATTAAATCTTTCTGAAAAGTTGTGTCTTTTGCACGTCTGGGTTCTCATCTCTCATCTCCCTCTGCCCAGAGGGAGGCACAATCACACGACAGAGAGGTGCTGTACTTCAGCGAGAAGACACCCACACTCCCAGGGCTGGGGCAGATGGCAGGTGGGGCACAGGCGCGCTGGGGCAAGCCGGAGCATGCTCCCCAAAGGGCTGGCCAACTGCTGTTCTGCAGAAATGCCAGTCTTATGTTGCCAATGCTTCCAGTACTTTAAGGAAAAAAAAAAAAAATCCGAGTCTAGATTTCAGTGTGATACCTACCAATTTTCAGATGCTGTAATGAAATTAACACACCAGACAAGATGTGCCCCTCTGGGTGAGTGCCCTCACTGAACTCCAGGCTTCTTTCACTCCCCACAGAGGGAACTGGTAACTGGGAAACATGCCCATTTTGAAGAGAAGGATCTCTTTTATCCTGAAGATAGCCCCATATAGGGCTTTGAGGTGATGCTAGTGATAAGGAATCTGTCTGCCAATGCATAAGACCTAAGAGACTTGGGTTCGATCCCTAGGTCAGGAAGATCCCCTGGAGGAGTGCACAGCAACCCATACCAGTATTCTTGCCTGGAGAATTCCAAGGACAGAGGAGCCTGGTGGGCTATAGCCCATAGGGTCGCAAAGAGTTGGACACGACTGAAGCAACTTAGCACACACAGCCCCATACACAGAACAGACATCTCACCTCCAAGAGATGGTGAGAAGTATGAGGCAGGCTCACTGCTGACCTGGGATGGTCTCCTGCCAGAGCCTTGGGTTCACAGCGGCAGCCTGACAGATCGCGAGAAACATGAACCAAGGAAGCGAAAAACAAGCCGCCGTGCTGTTATTTTATATGACTTGCACGAAATAAATCTCTGAACTATAGGTGAGTCATAAGACAATAAAGGACTCAATTAGGTTCAGAACAACACACCAGTGTTTTCCCTCATCTTAGCAACTAGTTCACTGGAATCCTGAGAGAACATAAGGGACATAAAGGACCCTGGTGTCTGTTTTACCCTTTACTGCAAGTTAATTAATCTTACTAGAAAATTAAACCCAGACTGCCAGTCGGGCATTTTCAGGGTCAATAATTCTTAAGTTACTAGGATACCCATTAATGATACCCAAGTGGTATAGAGGAGTTACTGTCTCTACCCAAAATGGCTGGCTCATTCCCCAAAATGTGATTCATTCAGAGCAAAATATTTAAATCTGCAAATCCTTGGAGATTAACAGCAATTTTATTCTAAGTACCACTTCGATATTTTAAATACACACACACACGCACACAAAAGGAAGGGCTTCCCTGGTGGTTCAGACAGTTAAAAGAATCCTCCCGCAATGCAGGAGACCTGGGTCCAATCCCTGAGTCGGGAAGATCCCCTGAAGAAGGGAATGGCAACCCACTCTTGCCTAGAGAATCCACATGGGCAGTGGGAGCCTGGCGGGTTACAGTCCATAGGGTCTCAAAGAGTCAGACACGACACACTTTCACTAAAGGAAATCTGGAGTCTTAATTAAACTAGTGCAAAGCACTTATATACACAGCAGATACATAAAAATCATTACTTTTCAATTTTTCTAGTACCTAAACCACCTGATTAATCTCTAAATTCAATACTGAAAAGCACAGCAATTTAAGGCTGGCACTCTACTAAGAACACCTACTAATCGGATTACGCTGCTTACTTTCAAATCCACACCCAACAATGCCTAGAGTGACCTGGGAAATAAACAGGCTGGAAATGGTAATTCGAACAATTCCTCTAAAAAAATTATTGAACTTAGTGCCTGCTGCGTAAGTGTCCTAAAACAGGAAATTCGGGGCCACAGCGAACTGTTTTCCCCTTCTCCTCCAACAAACACTTATTAGAGGTGATCTTTCAGACTCCAGATCAAAGCAAACTGGATAAGAATTCTCAAGCTGAGCATAGGGCAGGAAATTGCCCTGTTTGGCTCCAGTCCTCACCTGTGCTAAACACAAAGGACAAACAAGCATATGAGACCAGTGACCCAACCCTCAAAAACAAGGCCAAGGAGAAGTGCTGAGGCTGGAGGTGTGGGCTCTAGGAGCAGAAGGGGAAATCCTAGCTCAAGAGCCTGGGTAACAGTCTCCCTGGGTTGGGAGGGCCCCAGTCCACACTTGGAAAGACAGGTAAGAAGGAAACTGGAGGTTCTTTTTCTGGAGGCAATGGAGAGGTTCCAAGGGATCTTAAACTAGGACAACCTTGATCCGGCTTTCCTATAATAATTATCATGCGGAACAGTGCGGCAGATGGTTTGAAGAAAAAACACAGGAAGACAGGTTAGAAGGAAGCTGCAAGAGCTTAAGTAAGTGACAAGAAGCTCAACCACAGGATGTCCCTGGTGGTTCCATGGCAAAGACTGTGCTCCCAATGCGAGGGGCCTGCATTCGATCCCTGGTCAGGGAACTAGATCCCACATGCCGCAACTAAGAGTTAACATGCCGTAACTAACTAAAGAAAGAAAGAACCCGCGTGTAGCAATGAAGATCAAAGACCCCAAGTGCCACAACAAAGACCCAGTGCAGCCAAACAAATAATAAATAAATTTTAAAAAAATAATAAATAAATTTAAAAAAAAGAAAAGCTAAACTATAAAGGGGTGCTGAGGAATGCAGAAAAGGAAAAACTTTCAACAGACATTCAGAAAGTAATCCCCGTACAACTGGGTTGCCAGGGGGATAAAGCAGAAGATACAGAAAGGAACTGAGACGGACAACCCAGGAAGGAGGAGAAAGCTCAGTGTGTATGTGTGTCCAGGGGAGGCAGATGTGAAACCGGCCACGCTCAGGTTCTCTGTGAGATGCTGCTGCAACATTCACGAGAACCGCCTAGTGAGCAGTGGACATAAAAGGAGGCAGAGCTCAGAAAACTTTGGGGAATTTCAGGCTGGAAAAATCAACCTGGTGGTCATCAGTGGTTCAAGAGCTGAAGCCCTGAGTGGAGATGAGACTAACCAGAGAAAGGCTGAAGAAGGAGAAAAGATGGTTGAGGGCAGATCCTGAAGAAGGGGCAGGGCAGGCAGCTTCTGGAGGAGATTGGAGCATGCCCGAAGAGGGGTGGCAGAGGATGAGATGGTTAGAGGGCATCACCGACTCAATGGGCATGAATCTGAGCAAATTCCAAGAGACAGTGGTGGACAGGGGAGCCTGGCGTGCTGCGGTCCACGGGGCTGCAAAGAATCGGACACCACTTAGCGACTGAGCAACAACTGAAGAGGTAGAAGAAAGAGTCGACAACACAAATGGGCAGTGCGTGCGGCGCTGGCGGCCAGTAGTGTCAGACGTCACAAAGAGGTCATGCAGGCTATGCTCAAGCACACTCCTGGACCTGGGCATCTCGGAGGCCATCACCGGGGACCCAGGCATGGAGGGTAGAGGGTGGAGGCGCACAGCCTGCAGTGGGTTCAGAAAGTGGATGGGAGGAGAGCAAGCATGCACAGAGTGTTTACCTACTTCTGTCTCCAGCGCTTGAGCTGCGAAGGGAACAAGAAAGAAGCAGTCGGAGTAAGACACTGCAGTGAGGAAGGTTTTGTTTTGCCTTTTCAGCTAGGAAAGGTCTGGATGGAACTACAGATTGTTAGGAAAGAGCCAGGTGACGGGAGAAAGATGTAAGGCAATCAGAAAGGGTGTGCAGGTGGCCGGGCCAAGAGGAAGAACACCTCCTTCTCAGAGATCAAAAGGAAAGAGCGAACTGGTGGGTGTGGATGTGGATTTTTTTTTTTTGAGTCATCGTAGGTGGAAGGGACTGAGATTTATACCTGGTGACTGCCTCCTCTAAACAGTAGAAGCAAACTGAAAGGCCTCAGAGCAAGCCACATGGCTGCCACCATGTGAGCCGGAATCACCTTGTCGTTTGAATCACCTGTGCCACCCAGCACGTGCACCTGTCAGGTGCCGACACGAACGAGAGGCCAGGCAAAAAAAACAGAGCGCTCCTAATGCACTGTTAGAGGTGCTGCACAAAGGGGCACGACTCCGGAGAAGACACGCTGTTTGGCAGAGAGAGTATGAGAACCAGAGGGCAAGGGTCCTGGTTTCATGGCCCCCGGCTCTGCCACTTACGACCTTAGATCATTAAACTTCTCAGAGACTCGGTTCCATGGCATGTTAGATGGTGGTTCCTGCCAACTGCCCTGCCCGGCTCACAAGGTTGCTGTGACAATCGAGAGGAAACAAATAAACAAGGGCTTGGGGAATTAAAAGGGGGGTGGGGTGGGAGAGGGGGAGGCAGTCAGTATTTCCGAGTACATAAGCTTTGTAAGGGCTTCCCTGATAGCTCAGCAGTAAGGAATCTCCCCGCTAATGCAGGAGAGGGAGGTTTGATTCCAGAGTTGGGAAGAACCCCTGGAGGAGGGTATGGTAACCCACTCTGGTATCCTTGCCTGGAGAATCCCCATGGACAGAGGAGCCTGGTGGGCTACAGTCCATGGGGTCACAAAGAGTCAGACACGACTGATGTGACTACACACACATGCACGCGCACACACACGCATGCACACGCACACACGCACGCACGCGCGCGCTCAGGGGTGAGCAGGATGCTCACCTTGGCAAAAAAAGCCGGTTGGCTTTTAAAAGCTCGAAAATCCCCAAGCAAATGCTTTCTCTCCCCAGGCTCTTCATCTGCTTAACACTAGAATATCAAATATTTAGGGCTTTATTCACCTTGGAACACCGTACCTGGGCATTTCTGGTCCCTCTGATCTGATCCCACCTACACACTCAAGTTACACTCCAATACCCAGGAACATATTCTGAGTCTTCATGCCTCCAAAAACACCAACTTCTCACCTTGCTCCTGAAAGTCCAGCTCAAATTTCAACTCTAATCACACCTACCACCACTTACTGAGCTCTTACTATGTATCTAGTACTGGTTTAAGCACGTCATAAGGACGGCCATCCATCCACTGGCCCCACTGTCCCGAAGAATAAACGGACAACACAGCAAGGTCGAGTTCCTTTGCCTCCAACCAATCTCCTTGAATCAGCTACTTCTATTAGATTTCACACCCTTTCCTGTCTTTATGTCTTCTCTCTCCTTAATCCTTGAGCCTGGAATATATTTTCGCCAATACCCAAAGTGCTCCAGAAGTCAACTCAAATAATAATAATAATAATAATAATAATAATAATAATAATAATAATATGCAGCTTCCTCTTTTCAAAGTCAGTATAACATAGGTGTCACCGTTAAGGGTGTCGACTAGAGCTAACCTACTAGGATCTGGATTCCAGATCCAGCACTCACAGCCCGGGTGAACATGGATCAAATGAATCTTTCTGCATCTCTGTAAATCTCTCAGTAAAAAGGCAGTGCTCATACCTAGAAAGTGTTTGGAGCAATTCCTATTATGAAGTGTGCAAGACTACAGCGATCATCACGTGACGGTAATTAGTAATTCCATATTCTCCTTTCATACTGGTGATTCTTTGTATGTTTTATGGCATGGAATCAACGGACTGTCTTTTATTTTTTATAAATAAAAAAAACCTAGTCTTTCTTAGCAGCTCCCCTTTGTATCTAGAGGGTGTTCAAACATGGTTGACTAAAATGACTGAAACCTAGGATGTAAGAAGTGAATCCTTCTATGACTACATTGTTCCTGACAGAAAAGGTTTTTTAACATTTTGCAAGAATGTCCAGATTATTTGGCAATAGGAGAAAGAATTTTTTTTTTAAATAAGTTAACATGTTCTCAGGCATGTGAAGGAAAAAAATGTTGGAAGTAACATAAGACACTTTAATTATAGCATAAGATTCTACTAAATGTTTTCTCTCTCTAAAACGCAATAGCAAACATTTGCTTTGGGGTGGAGTGCTTTAAAAACTGGGCTGTAAGGGGAAAGAAGAATCCACGAAGGGCACAGCATGCTTTTCTTTCTTAATTCATGCAATTCAAAGCTTTAGTCTCACCCAATATGAACTTTCGGAGTTCTTTTTTTTATAAATTGGAACAATAAAAAAAAAACTCTAGGGTGATTTATCTAAAGGACAGAGCTAGAAGTAGGACCTCTAATTACTTAAATACTGAGGCCTCTAGATTAAAACATTAAACCTCAAAAGCTTTCAGCCGAAGGGATTAAGGAGATTAGAATGGGCTTGACAAATTACCACAGGGTTAGGGGGTTGGAAAAAAGCAGAGAAAAAGTAGGCCAAGCTTAAACAGGGAATAAAATGAGGCTCAAGAAAAATCTAATGATGTGTGTGGACCCTGAGCATCTGTGTGGGGCATGGGGGTAGGGAGTGGGGGGTGTGCGGGGAGGAGAGGAGAATGGTCGACCTCGGGATTTCCACAATTAAAAAGGAACAACATTCGTGTAGAACTGCTTAGAAAGTTCTTGGAAAATGTGAACGTGCCGCAAAGTTAACCTTGGAAAATGATTTTCAAATAGATCTTGGCAACTAGAGAGGAGGAATCCAAGGCTAAAAACTAAACTTGTTATGATAACATGAAGCAAGATCTTCTCTTTAAAGGCATGCTGCTTAAATATCTCATGCATATCGGCCACTCCCTCCAAAACAGCCTCAGTTAAGATCGCTAACTGGGTCATCAACAGGACTCCCTTTGGAATATCTGGTTTTCTGTCCCTGAAGATTATCAGCTGGCTGAAAATAAAACACAATTAATCTAGAAGAGAGCTGCAATGACTCGGGTGGCTATGTGAGAGCCTGGGAGAGCACACAGCCTGGAAAGATTCTAAAGCAGTGAACGTCTCCACCTTGGCAGAGGCACAGCGTGAGGGACCCAGGGGGGATCCAATAACCCTCCACAAACATTTCAAGTGTGAAAACAACAAAGAGGAACAGGAATTTCTTATCCTGGTACCAAATGTACTTCTGGCATCATGAGAAGGAAAGTAAAACCTACGAAGAAAACAACCCCAGTTAATACCACCCAAAAAGATGTTCCAGGTTCAATCGCAGGCTTTCTTCTTGCTCTGTAAGCAATTCTATTCTTTACACCAACTCACTTCTAGCAATTTTAAGAGTTCTTTTTTCAAAAATATTTTACTTCTGTTATTTAAAATGTTTCCTTCAGAGTTTAAAGAGTTTCTTCAAACAAACGAACAAAAAAAAACTGCTAGGATCAGGAAATTAAAGGTGGCAGCATCTACTCAGTTCTAGCTGGCGAAACAGAAAATCTGATTTTTCACCCAATTTCTCCATTTTGTAAACATTGGCTCAAAGGGGAGGAAAAAAAGAAAAAACATTATATAGGCAAAACAAAATAGTCTGCAGGTCCAGTCTAGCCCTTGGGCTGTTTGCAGCTTCAACTCAAACTTGTCAGTCATTTGCCACTATTTTTAAACATCTATATTTAGATATTTGGGGATCTAAAATTTAGCCAAGCAGATACAGGTTAGTCACTATTCATTATTTCTCATAAACAGAAAGTACTCTGCCTCAGACTCTCAACATCCTCGAGGAACTGTGCACAGAGACAATCTTTTTCGCTCTGCCATCCTTTTCCTCTCAAACATGTAAGTCACATAGGTCTGCCCAAGTTAACTGAGTTCCAGCTCATGGAATCTAATCTAAATTTGCAATAAAAGAGCTACTGTAATACAAATATTTTTAGGAAACTGAAGGGGGCTAAATAAGTTTGTATCAGAATCTTACTTTCCCCCATGAACTTGAAAGTGTTGAAGAGTCAAGGAAAAAGGGGCTTCCCAGATGGTGTTACCTGCCCAAAAAAAAAAAAAAAACAGGAGACAGGAGAGACACGGGGTTCAATCCCTGGGCAGGGAAGATCCTCTGGAAGAGGGCATGGCAAACCGCTTCAGTATTTCTTACTGGGAGAATCCCCATGGAAAGAGGGGACTGGTGGGCTTATAGTCCATAGGGTCACAAAGAGTTGGACATGACTGAAGTAACTTAGCACGCAAGGAAAAAAAGAAAACACACACACACACACACGAGTTGTAGAAGAAGCATGTATGTAGGCTTGGGGGCCCTAGTCCCAAATTTCTTCCCCGTGGTTCCTCTCATGTCCTGCTCAGCACAAGCAGACTCATCAATTCAGCAGATCTTTCACTCTCAGGGTCCACATGGGAGACCCCAAAACCAGGGGGCCCTTCTTGAACTTCTTGCAGCTTGTTGTCAGTCCTTCTGAAACAGTTTCATTTCCAGGCTCTAGAAGAAACCTCATGAGAATCAGCTACAAACACTTGAGTCCACCTGTACACTTGCTGAATTTTCTATGATGGGGCCCAGGAATTTTTATTTTTAGACATCTGTCTTTTTAACCAGCTTCCTCCAGGTGATTCAAACCTGCCACTGAGTTTCAGAATGAATGCATAAAATGAATGCACAAATTCCCCTTGATCTACAGTCCAGGGTTTATAACCCAAGAAAACTTCTAACAGGCTCTGTACGTCACGCAGCATAAACCATTGGCACATACATGCCCTCTGCTTGAAATACTGATATGGTTTAACTCCTAACACACCTACTGCATAGCCTGGATGCCGATGTACCCCCAGAAGTCAGGCTGAGATCCTGTCTCCCAGAGGTCAGGACAGTAAGAGGTGGGAGCCTCAGGGAGATGCTTAAGTTGTAAGGGTAGTGTCCTCAGAAATGGAACTGATGCCTTTGAAAAGAAGTTTCAGAGAAAGCCCTAGTCCCTCCCACCACGTAAGGACGCAGCAAGAAGGCATCGGCTGGGAACTCACAAGAAAGCCCTCATGAGAACATGACCGTGCTGATGGCCTGATCTTGGACTTTTAGCCTCCAGAACTGTGAGACATGAATGTCTACGGTTTACAAGCCATTCAGTCTGTGGCATTTTGTTATAGCAGGTCACATGGTCTAAGGTAACTTCTTACTTTTTTCAGTTCCACTTACCATTCAGATCTCACTCAGCACTTCCCCTGAGGATTCTCCCCTAAGCACCTACATTCTAACCCACAATCCCCCCTTATGGATCTCATAACAGTTTTTGTGTTGTGTTAAGTCACTTCAGTCGTGTCCCATTCTTTGCAACGCCATGGACTGCAGCCCTCCAGGCTCCTGCTATCCATGGGAGTCTCCAGGCAAGAATACTGGAGGGGGTTGCCATTTCTTTCTCCAAGGGAGCTTCCCAACCCAGGGATCTCGTATATCTCCTGCATTGGCAGGTGGGTTCTTGACCACTAACGCCACAGGGAAGTCCCAATAATAATAGTTTGCAAATTCCCTTATATTATAGAATTGGATTAGATTCCCTTCTATCATGGGGTTACAGGAACCTGCCAAAGTTCTCACACATCGATCTGAGTGGTTATTTGAATAGTGTCAGTTTCTAACTAGATAGTTAAGGTCCAAGAGGACAGAAATCACCTGGGGTTTGCCCACCACTGTAACCCCGTCCTCAGCACCAGGCTTGCCATACACTAGGTGCTGAAGATATATTAAAGTACGGAACTAATGATGGGACATGGGAGGAGGGGAACTTAATACGATGAGTGATGCATCAGCAGAGTATACACCATCGACATAGCAGAAGTGAACCTCTTAAGGGGTTAGATCATTTCGTAATGGGGAAGTTCCTCTTTTCAGGGTTTAAGATAGTAAGAGAGCTAAACATGAAAGTAGGGAAGACTGTATGCACGAACGCAAAGTGAATCATTATCACAGTTTTCCACTAAGGATTACTCCACACTACAAGGCCGGCAGTTTACTTAAAATGGAAGGTGTAATTTAAGAATCGCATACATTAAGGTAGTCCAACAATGAATTCACAGCTGCAGGTGACACCTGAGTCTTGAAAGGAGGTTGAAGGATTCGGTATCAAAAAACGTTCCCAAATGATGTCATGAGAGGCCACAGCGAAGAGCAATTGCTTTGCAGAAATGAGAAACTCATCAGATTTCAAAGCCAGATTTCTCTGGAGGGGAATGACGTAGGACCATATGAGGAGGTAGAAGCAGAAGCAAATTTAAACTGACAAATTTAAATCTTGCTGGGTTCCAGGGACTTATTTGCACAAATTAAGATACTTGAAATATTTACACATACACATCAAACCTTGAGTGAAAAAAAAAAAAGAAACCTATCATTTCCCCTCATCTATAAGCAGATTCTCACATTTCCAAGATGATCTTTGATTTTTTGTTTCCAAAGACCCAGCAGGACCCCATTTCCTCCTACCCCTGAGCTTGCCACAGGTTGCAGAACTGACCCAGGGAGGGCCTGGTTGTGCGCCTCTTCAGCTGCACCTGCCTGGTGCAGACTGCACCAGACTTCAAACCCTCACTACACATAAACACAGCCCAAACTGATTTCCAGTGCTAAGATGAGATTTCTTTTGTGTTATGATTTCCATTCACCTTGTGTGAAACTTCCAGGATTTAAGCTATGTATGTCAAGTGGTTCAAAATGGAGTTCCAGTGACCAATGTGAACTTCTGTATTAGCTGCTTTGAAAAGTCTACCATAGAGTCATGAATGTCTTCAGAGCAAGACCATGACACCCACAGATAAATTCCTTAAAATGAGCCCACTGAGCCAAGCAACTGAAGGCTCTCCCCGGGAAGACCTGACTCCCCTCCTGAGAGCTGATCCCCGGCTGCTGGAGGCCCTGTCCCAGCAGAGGGCAAATTCTGCTCATGCTTGTCCCGAGACCCAGGGCTGAGGCTGAACCAGAGGCCACTGCTCACGCTAAGATGCTGCCTTTCTGGACTTCCTGGAGTGGTTCATCATCCCCTTTCCTATTTTCCCCATGTGGCTGACCTGTGCCATGTGCTATTGAACACTGGCTCCATTTCATTTATTTCCAATCCTGTGATTCTTACCCCTCCACAAACACCCAGTCTTAACATTTTCTCTGGGCTGGTCTACTACTGACCATGGTCAACGTGTCCTGTCTACCTAGATTCTGAACGGTATCTCAAACATAATGTACGATCTACCCAGAGCTCCTGGTTTTCTCTCCAAACCTGTTCGGCCCAGGTCAACTCCATCTCTGGAGCAGGTATCATCTCACCATCCAAACCCTTCTAATAGGCCTTCCTCAGGACTTCCCTCAGAGAAGGCAATGGCAAGCCACTCCAGTACTCTTGCCTAGAAAATCCCATGGACAGAGGAGTCTGGTAGGCTGCAATCCATGGGGTCGCTATGAGTCGGACATGACTGAGCAACTTCACTTTCACACATTGGAGAAGGAAATGGCAACCCACTCCAGTGTTCTTGCCTGGAGAATCCCAGGGACGGGGAAGCCTGGTGGGCTGCCGTCTATGGGGTCACACAGAGCTGGACACGACTGATGCGACTTAGCAGCAGTAAGCAGCAGCAGCAGCAGCAGGACTTCCCTGGTGTTCCAGTGGTTGAGACTTGAAGCTTTCAATGCAAGGGACAAGGGTTCAATTCCTGGTCACAGAACTCTAAGATCCCATTTTGTTGCAAGGCATTGTCCCCACTCATCCCCCCCCCCCCAAATAGATCCTTCCTTGATGTCTCACTTTCACTCACACCTCAAGCCCACTCACATCTCCATTCAATCACAAAGCCCTGCCCGATATATCTGGAATCTGTCCACTTCTCACCACACCCACTACCATTATCCTCCTCCAAGCCACCGGCATCTCGTAGCCCCACAGTCTGACCTCCCTACTTTGGTCACCTTTGTTCCTCCAAGCCGTTCTCCACCTAGAAGCCAGAGTGATCCTTTTCAAAAATAAAGAAAGTAGATGTATCATTCTTCTGCTCAAGACCCTCTCCAGTGGTCTCCAAGAATATTTTTTTTGTGAGGGAGTATAATTGCTTTGCAATATTGTGTTCGTTTCTGCCGTACTATTAAGTGAATCAGCTATATATGTGTGTGCTCCACTCCCTCTTGACCTTCCCTCCCACCCACACCCACCCATGTAGGTCACCAGAGAGCACCAAGCTAACATCCCTGTGCTACACAGCTGCTTCCTACTAGCTATGTTTCACAGGATAGTGTGAATATACGCCAATCTTCATCTCCCAGTTCACCCCACCCCTCTTCCCCTCACACATCCATTCTGTCTGCATCTCTATTCCTGCCCTGCAAATAGGTTCATCTGTACCATTCTTCTAGATTTCATATATATGTGTTAATACACGATATTTTTCTCTTTCTGATTTGCTTCTCATTCTGACTTGGTGGCTCAGATGGTAAAGAATCTGCCTGCAATGTGAAAGACCGGGGTTCTATCCCTGGGCCGGGAAGATCCCCTGGAGAAGGAAATGGCAATCCACTCCAGTATTCTTGGCTGCAGAATCCCATGGACAGAGGAGCCTGGTAGGCTACAGTCCGCGGGTTGAAAAGAGTCAGAAACACTGAGAGATATCTTATTTGATTTTCTTACTTTGCTCCATGCAGATTTAAAACACAGAAGTAGAAAGATGGTAGACCTGAGAGTTCGAGCTCTGGCTCTGCTAATAACTAAACTGTAGCAAAATTAAGTGCCTTCACCCTTCTATGCTTTATTTGCAAAAGGCTGTAGGTTTAGTCATAAAATTCTAATATTCTGAGTCCAGTATACAATGTAACATGCCTACCTCCGCTTACTCTAATTCTCCCTTTCAGTAAAATGTCTGTTTCATAAGTCCTGCTCCAGCCCAAGGTCCACGCTTAGGAACATTCACACAGAAATGCCTTGGTTTTTCTCTCACTCTCATTTGTTCACTTCAGGTAAAAAAGCACTAGAAAGGAATCTCAGCCTTCCATCTGGGCAGTTCCATCTCTGAAGTGGCAGCTCTACAGCTGGAAGGCATCCACATGCAATGGCAGAGTTCTGGCTGTACCCTCAGATGGGTCATTTCAAGCCACTATACATCTTCCAGTTGACACAAAACTAAAACCATTATGCCCAGAGAAAAACCCAGCACAGACTGTGTGCTCTGGCCTCTGTTTAGTCAGAATGTTGACCCTGTAATAATTTTTTTTCCCTGTAGGATTTTAGGAAAGACTAAGTTTTAACCGTGAGCATAACTTATCCCAGAAAGGAATACCATCTTCTAGGAGAACCAACTAAAATATACAAACTCAGTGTTTCCCATGAAACAGAAGGACAGAAATTAGTAAGAAACTCATATGTATGTACGTGGTTTGAGAATAAAGGACTCCAAGCAGACAAGGACTTTCCCATTTAGGTCCATTTTTAACAACACGGTTTGATGGAAGCAGTAGGGAAAGGGGAACAAAGAAACAAACTGCAAAACCCTCATGCTCATAAAGCCAGGAAAGGAAACCTCCTCCGACATGCCTTAGGACAAATTCAGCAAATAGAGGAAAACCACTTAGCCATGCCCATGTCCCTTCCCGAAGCTCTATCAACAGCCAACTTCCCGTTCCGCCCTGGTATTCTCTGTGCTTCTGCACCAAGGCCACAAACAGCCCAAGAGGTTGCTTACTTTCTTGTTCTACATTCAGAATTTACCTGCTCTGGGGTTAGCTCTCTGCTTTTATTTTTTCCTGTCCCCCATCCTCTATGCTTTTCTTTGATTCACCAGAATACTAAAATTTGAGATTTTTAAATCCAATCTATATGTCTTAAAAACCATAAAGAATTGTCATCTTATTGGGTCTATGAACAGAAAATAAATGGTAAGTCTGTGAAATGCAAGATCTTACTTAAAAGAGCTAAAAACAAATCTAAAATCTAGCCAGAGAGCACCAGTATTCCTGCTCCCCAGACTGTTCCCTTCATTACAAGTTCTTTGCCCAGAGCCCTCCATCTGCCCAAGCCTCAGTTCCATCCTCCCATGCCACCACACCACCCTGGGGCTCCAAGACAGTTGGCACCACAGCTGCCACTGGCCTGAAAGCGCTGCTCAGAGGCCGGACAGAGCTACTACGTTAAAATGGAGGCTGACTACCAACACAGGCTGAATTTAAATCTACTCATTTGTTGATAGCAGATCAAAAAAAAAAAAAAAAGAAAATCCCGTTCTCTTATCACCAAACCTATGGAGGATTTTGTTCATTCCAAACATCTACTCAGAAAATACGCAAGAATATGTACACTTATGGCTGATTCGTTTTAAGGTAGAAACCAATACAACCCTGTAAAGCAATTACCCAATTAAAAACAAGTTAAAAAGAAGATATGCAAGGGCTATCTAATGTGCTCCTATGTTTGAAATATGTATTAAGTCCAAGGAGCTTTAAGACCCTGGAGACATCTCAACTGGCCTTATCATTTTTTTTTTTTTAAACCAATAAAGCAAAACATTATCTGCCATCCTCTCACCTAAAAAGTCTACAGGAAAGCCTGCTGGCTGAATTTACATGGGCTCACAATCTTAAGGCTGAAGTTTGAGACTTTCTCTATGTACCTAGTAGCAGACAGTTCTTGAATTATGTCATGTGTGCAGGCCGACCTTCACACTAGCCTGCCTTCTCTCTGGGGCAGGGACCCACCCTGGGCTTACCCATATGACTGGGCATTTGGTAGACAATGCAAATATTTGTTAATTTGCCTTAAAATTGTTTTAAAGAAAATTTAGTTGCTTAGTTTTCTTTTGGAAGGAAAAAAAAAAAAAAAGTCAAATTGTCCCCTTAACTTTTTAAAAAAAAACTAGGAAAATATAAGTCTTTATTTGATAAAAAAGCGAAGAGAACTCCAATACGTTCTTTCTGAATTATAAGGAGGGCTGACTGACCATAGGGGTTTCCCTGGTGGCCCAGTAGTTAAGGATCTGCCTGCAATGGAGGAGATGCAGGAGACATGTGTTCAATCCCTGGGTCGGGAAGATCCCCTGGAGGAGGAAATGGTAACTCACTCCAGTATTCTTGCCTGGATAATCCCATGGACAGAAGAGCTTGGCAGGCTATAGTCCACAGGCTCACCATGAGTCAGACATGACTGATCACAGGAGAAAAGACCTCTATTCTTCTCCACCTTCATTCTCTGCTCTTCCCCACCACTCATCCCAGCACAAAATGTTCAGTAAATGCCTCAGAGCAGTGAATGTGTGTAACTTGTCAGGTTAAAAGGAAAGTTCTGCCATCTTGGGCATTTCTACCATCCCCTCCGCCCACCCCCGACCCCCGCCCACCCCCGACCCCCGCCATTTCTAATTTTTCTTCAACCCGAAAACCAGTCACATTTCGAAGATATCCTGAGACACTCCACCTCAAGAGTTAACTGTGGCCAGAACCCTAACCTCTTCTAAACCAAAAGCTGAAGTCACAAAGAAACAGATTTTCCTCCTTCAAGATAAGGGTTATCTTTCTAGCTGAGGATCCTGGAGTCTTTTTCTCTTTTTTTTTTTTAACCTTCCAACACACACAAGCACGTCTTTGGGCAATGGATATGCAAATTAGAATGTTTATACATGCAACTGAACCACAGGTTTTACCTTAACAGATAAGTGCTAAAATAAATTCACTTCAAACATTTCACTTTGAACTTGAATAACTGGTGCTAATTTGGAACTGCAGTGCTAGAGCGGGTGCTCTGATTCTCCTCATTCAAGCACCACACTGCCATTTGTCAAAAGAGCAGAAAAAGGAATTTTTTTTCTTTGTTGAAAAAGATTGAGTGTTTTGCTTTCGTCAAAAAGCCATCGTTGAATAACATTCTGTATTATATCTGTGACTCACTCTCAAATGAGACGTCACCACACCCCCACTCTTCTTTTGTAGGTGATAAATAAAATAGAACAGAAATTTAGTTTCAAAGTTTCTTACAATTTACAGGGAACAAATCTTGAAAAATTAATACTTAGCCTTCAACATTTTGACCTCTTGTTTTCCCTTTTTTATGGTTTGGATCTGAGGAAAAATGAACTGGGGCAGAGGATCCATCAACCAGAACACTTTTTTTCTTTATATTTTCTTTAATGAAGTCAGTGCCACACCCCCGCACCACAAAGTCAAAAATATCAAATACAGCTCAAAACCTTTCTGAAACTTTCATGATACAACTGTCCTCTGCCTTGACTGGGTTGTGGGTTGTAGGGGCATATACATTTGTGAGATGTACACATTTTTCAAAACAGAGTAAACGGTCCTCTAACCATCTCTATGTTTTACTGTGTGTAAATCACAGCTCAATAAAAGGATTTTTCAAAACCTCCTACAAATCACATTTCAATATCTGTCATCAGTAATCCACCTCAGACCTGAGTTTCCTGTGTGCCAGCAAGATCCTAAAGCCAGGAAGGAATCTTCCTCTACAAAGGCCACGGACACCCCTGCCCTGAAAACTACCCCCTCAAATCTTCCTTCCTGCAGGAATCACCCCAGATATGAACTTCCACTCACCTCAACTGACTGAGAAGGCATTTTCAGCTTCGTGAGCTTGGCTTTGGCAGGCACTTTTAAGTCTGATTTCTCAAAGGTCTGCTGCCGGTACTCCTCCGGCAGGGGTTTCAGTTCAGGAGACTCACTAGGAGCCTGGTCTTGACCGTCCATGGGCCGGACATAAGCCGTGGGCTTCTGCTGCATCGCAAGGCTTTTTGAGGGGAGGGAGGGCGGGGGGAAGGTCTGAGAAGGTGGCTGAGGAGGGGCTACCCCAAGGCTGGCCACTGCCCCTGTGCTGTCTTGAGGGGTCTCTTTATCATGCACCTTTACGGCTAGGTCCTTGGGAGACTTGGCCAGGCAGTAGCCTTTATTGCTACTGCTACTGCTGGGAACTTTGCCGCTTCCTTGCATCCTGGGAGCAGTCTGCTGGTTGGAATGTACAGGTGACAAAGGGGGGACTGGGGAAGGCAAAGAGAGCAGAGGCGAAAGCTCCCTCTCCGGAGCGGAGTCTGTTGTCAAAGCACAGTGGTCTCCATCAGCCCTGCGGTCACCCTTTTTGTGATGACTAGAGCCATACCCCTCCTGACCGAGGCGCTCTTGGGTCAGGTGCTGGCTGTCCGGTGGGCCATAGCTTTTGGCGTGGAGACTTGGCATTGGTTCCATTCTTGGCTGTGCCATCCTTGGGTGGTGGCTGATGTTACCATCAGGAAGTGGTCCACAGGCAGGAGTGTTAACAGGCTGGTGGTGGACACTGGTATGGAAGGAGTGGGGTGGAATGCTGCTCCCCTTCTCAGGAAATAAAGGGTATCTCGGCTTCCCCAGCCTATTTTCGGAAGCATCCAAGCGCTGGGGGTGGGACTTGCTACTAAGGAACTCCTTCATCTCTTCATAGTCTCCCAGCATGTTCTGTATCCGACTGGATAGCTCATCACCTTTCTCTGTCTGAAAAAAAAGAAGACAGCAGAGTTAGATACTAAGGGAGAAGGGAAATCACCACTTAGTAAACCACATTACAAAATGCCGTTAGAAAAGAAACATCTCAATATAATGTGTAACACAGAATTTAACATGCAACTTTAACTCAATTCCCCTGTTGAGAAGCCTGCCATGGACAAATATTACTAAATACAGGAGATGACCATTACAAAAGAAAACCACAAACTTTGATCATTTTGATTAATGAGGTTCAGAGGACTTTTATATTTTGTCTTCAAAAACAACCTTCAGGATAACTGTCTTATTTCCATAGTTGCGACACTTGTTCAGACTCACTTTCAACACAAAGTCAAACATGCTGATAAATCAGACTTTCCCGTATTCAAGAAATACCTTGTATGGCTCTCCAAAGAGGGGGATCTTTTCAGAAAATGCCTCTTTATCTTGGTGAGCTTCCTGGTTGCGTCTTTCCTTCTCTCTAATTCGAAGTAGGTTTCTGTCTTCATTGTACAAGCTGCTTCAGACGCCACAAAAGAACACAAACAAAGTTTATCAGTATCCAAGCTTTGCTGCGCACGCACGTTTGTGAGGGAGGCAAGGACAGCTCAAAAAGCTGTGACAACAGACAGCGGATTTAAAGAATGCCCAAGGGACCTCCCCGGAGGTCCAGTGGCTAAGACTCCAAGTTCCCAATGCAGGGGGCCTGGTTCGATTCCTGGTCAGGGAACCAGATCCCGCATGCTGAAACAAAGAGCCCGCATACCAAACAAATAAATAAAAACAAATCCTAAAAAAAGAAAGAAAGAAAGCCCAAGTGTTTCATCCTGCTCCTTGATTCAGGCCACAGTCAACTAACTGGCTATGACCCCCCAGCTCTGGTCCTGGCTCTGGAAACCTAAGCATTCATTTTGCCCGCCTGCCTTTGTGGCTCAGGACTGACTCCAAACGGAACAGACTTTTATAGTCAGTGGGGGAACTGAGACAAGATTAATGATATTTTTGCTTCCAGTCTGCAAAATAGCAGGTAGAGGTGGAAGCTTTTCATCTGAAGAAGTCAGCAGGATGTGAACTTTAAAAAGGCTGTTTTCCTGGATCAGTATTATACATTTTGGAAGATTAAAATCAAAGGACTTATTTCACAATTAAAAGATTACCAGGCACCCAAAACAGCATTTACTTTCTTTTCAGCCCACTCTCCTGGAAGTGTCTTAGCATGTAAACCTGAAAAGATAGTTTTTATTTCTCATTTCAAGTGTCAAGGATGGGAAAATCCAATTTTAGATGTCAGCTCTACCACGGAGAAACCTATAATCTGATGGCCCAACTTAAACCACATAAAAATGTATCCTGAATCATCAGCCCTGGCACCAAAGGGGTTAAGATCTGTCAAACAAATCACAAAAAAAACGGAAACCTACAAGACTGCAGTTTTAGCATATAAACCAGAAGTGGGCTTGCCTTAGGTCGGAACTGAGGTCAGGCCATCCCAACCCCACATGTGATATGTAAGAATAATGAAAATAAGAACTGTCAAGGAGGGGCTTTCCCTGGTGGCCCAGGGGTGAAGAATCCACCTGTCAGGTGCAGGCGACATGGGTTCGATCCCTGACCCGGGAAGATCCCTCGTGCCTCGGAGCAAGGAAGCCCGTCGACCACAACTACTGAGCCTATGCTCTAGGGCCCGGGAGCCACAACTCCTGGAGCCCAAATGCCCTACAGCCCCTGCTCCACAACAAGAGAAGCTTCTGCAATGAGAAACTCACACACCACAGCTAGAGAAAAGACCATTCAACAAGGGAGACCCCGCACAGACAAAAGCAAAAAATCTAGGGGGAAAAAAAAAAAACTATTGGAAGATTTCTGCCCTCACAGCCGTGTTTTAGCATATCTACTGAAACCCCAGTTTATTATCTGAATAAATCAAAAAATATTCAGCTGTCTCTCCAAGGCACTATGTGCCTTACAAATTCCAGCCTTGCTGTTGGACACCCTCCCCTCCACCCCCTTCTCGGCCTCTCTCAGGACTTATCTGATTTCCCTGACCTGAGCCTACTTACTGGTCTCCCTGCCTCCCCTACACTGCACCCCTCTAATTTAGCCTTCTTGCAGAAAGAAATCAGACCTAAAGCTCTGGTTCTCATGTCACTACCCATATTTTAAAATAACAAGTGTTTAATGGCTCTTTGCTGCTACAGAATCAACTCTCAACCCTTGCTTTGGCATTAAAAACTCCCCCGTGATCTAGATCGACCCCAAAAATGGCCTCGCTGCCTGCCAGCTGGCCCACCATGTGCATTCTACCTGACAGCCTTGTCCATTTCCCAAACACATCTGGTCAAGGGCACCCTCCTGTTTTAATACCCCCTCCCCCAGAACCCTCTTTCACTGAAGGATAACAATTCTCCCAGGACCAGTGTACCCACAAAGTATGATTCTCCTGCAAATCACCTCTATATTCCAGGCACCCCAGACTACTCCCTGCTCCTCAGTGATACTGTGGACTTTGATGCTTTCATTTTCATTACATGAATTTCTTCTGCTTCTCTCTCAACCACATACACTAGCTCCGATTTCCAACTACCAGCAACTATCTGGAGTGACTCCAATTTCACCCACCCTCGAGGCTTCCTCCAATCCACCTGACGATATAGCATGTGGTTCTCCCTTTCTTTTCCCCTTTCCCCTTAAAAAGAGGAAGACCCATCATAATAGAACCTCCCATATTTTTCTGTCTCCTGGTGCTAATGCAGAGCACTCTGCACACAAGCTAAACACTCAATGTTTTTTAATTTAAAAACAGTCACTATGCTTACAGTGTATTACTTGTAACTTTTAAAATATAACTCTGACAGACACATGTAAGAACAGTGTTTAAAAAATTATAGTCACTAAAAAATGACTCTGCTGTTTCTATAGGCTTTCAATCTATAGGCTGGGGCGGGGGGTGGAGGGGGTGGCATGGCAGGAGCTAACCTACCTGGTTGCATTCACTGGGATGTAGTAAAGAATTACCTGCTTGGACCACAATAGCACAAACTTTTCCTAGATGATGGGGTATTTTGATATCAGATTTTAAGAGAACAACAATGTGAATATTTATGTGAGTCAATGTATGGAAAACTAAACCAGAAACTGGTTTCTGGAGTCTTCTTTAATAAGAGTTTAAACCTCACACACGTCAGACAGACGTATTTCTGGGTGACAGCGGCATAATGGACCTTTTGGCCACTCAAGAATTCCTGCAATTGTTTTATGATCTTGGTGATCCTTGTTGGCTGAAAAACAACAAGAAAAAGAACCATGTAGCATCAACATCCAACTATGGGAGCCAAGTTTAAGAGGGTTGATGAGAAAGTAGCTTTTCCTTCAAACTTGCTTCACGGCCACTTTGTTTGCAGGGAAGGTTGGGGCATATCACAAGTCCTCGGTACAACCTGAATTCCCAAGCTTCTCTTTGGCAAAGCTACCTGATACAGACGCCCTACACGGGTGCACGGAGAAGGGGAAGCAGCTCCGCAAGGCTGTCTGCTTTGCTATTCTCCTCACAGAGGGAGTTCTCCCTTGTCTGCTTCTGCTGGTTACATCAGTGGAGTTTCTAGAGCCTGATTTGCTTATGAGTGTTCACAGCCCGTGGCTCTGTTATAAGAGTTCTGCCCACTTCTGAGTAATTGCTACCTTTGTCTTAAGAAAGGGAACCCTAAATGACAAAATTCTCAGTCCTGGATTGAACACTGAGCATGGGTAATAGCAGTGCCTTAACAATGTAGGCTGCTCAGGGTCCTTGCTTACGTTCCCTGTCAATTGCATGCACGTGAAGGCAAGCTACACTGGTTTACAGTTACAAAGGCATTTTAAATCAATTATCTCAGTCTTACCTCAGCAGTTAAGTGTTTTTACCATGCTTCTAGATTTTTATTCCAAAATAATACAAGCTGCTACATAAATAATAAGAAGAACCCGATTTTACAAAATTCCAAACACTGGCTCATGATTCAAAAACTGAGGCGCACACCTCCTACTGGGAAGAAATTCTACTGAAGATTCTGCTTAAAGGTTTTACTTCATTAATTAAAAAAAAAAAAAAAAAACAGGTTCAAAAGACACACCCAGATTTCATTGGCAGACATATGTAATATTACAGCAATTTTTTTTTTTCTTTAGGCTTTTAAAAGACTTTATTGGGCACTTTTTCCCCCCCTACGTCAGTTTTGAGATGAACTTTGAATGTTTTTTTTCTTATTCACCATCACCCTTCAACTAAGAAACCCCAAAATAGTGAGGTGGGGAAAAGCCATCCCAGGTGTCACCGGTAGGATGAGTTTTATGAAGTCTAAACTTGGTGAGAGAAAACTCACTCTCACCCACACTGTCTACTGGGCAACTCCCTCTTGGGTCTTGCTCACCAAGGCCCCTGGGCAGGGCAGAGGAAGGCAGAAAAGACAGGAAGTGACCAGCCAAGACAACACAGGGCAAACTGTGAGTCCTCATTTTCCTAGAATGTCTAGTTTCTTGTAACTAACAGGACTTTGTCAGTCATACCGCTGGCTTTCTGGTTTACTCGGCTTTTACTTATTAAGTTTGCAGCTGGAAAAGACCCTGATGCTGGGAAAGATGGAAGGCAAAAGAAGAGGGGGCAGCAGAGGATGAGATGGTTGGATGGCATCACTGAGTCAATGGACGTGAACTTGAGCAAACTCCAGGAGACAGTGGAGGACAGAGGAGGCTGGAATGCTGCAGTCCATGGAGGCACAGAGTCAGACAAGACTTAGTGACTAAACAACAACGAAGTTTCCAGTGGCTTAAGGAATGATTTGTTAAAGTCATCGGACACATTTTCTCATGAATATCTTCTTTTTCTTGGTTTCCTGTTGAAATCAGGAGAAGTTTACATTTTAAAAACATTAACTCAGTAAGTAACATGAGTAAACCATTGTTCAGCATCTTACACATCACTGGTTTTAAACCAAGGTGCAAGCAAGGAGGGGGTGGATGGAAGAATTTTAAATGAGGGGATTTTAGGAAGCAGTAAATGTCCTACGTGATTCATAAACTCTGTAATTACCTTTGAATAATTACAAGTTGACTACCATTTCTCTTAATTAAAGGTGGCAGTTATTCCTCTGGCATGAAGTGGGGGGAGGGGTGCATTCTTGCTCTCACAGGATCACTTTATCCCTACATCAATCTTGTTAGACTTGATCACTATTCACATCAACTGCCTTACAGCTGGTCCTTCGTGTCTGAAGATGAGAAACTCTCAGACTTGGAGGGACCATAGGAGGCCATTTCCTATGAGGGACTTGAGCATCCGGGGAATTTGACGTCAAAGGGGGTCCTGGCACCACGCCCAGCAGACACCAAGGGACACGTTCCCCTTCACTGATTTCTTCACAGCTCTCTGCATTAGACAAGAGGTACTCAAACTTCAGTGAGCATCAGAAGCACCCGGAGGACTTGTTCAAACCCAGACCTCAGAGACCTGCCCCCAGAGTTTCTGATTGAGTCAATCTGATGCAGCACCTGAAGCCTGCACGTTGAACAAGTTTCTACGTGGCTCTGGAGAGTATGAGAGAGCACACTCTTCAGGGGCTCTATAACTGCTTCAGGCTCACCTAGAGAAATAACAGTGAGGCTGAGAGGGGCAGAGCCAAGGACGGCCCTCACTTAGCACAGGCCAATCATTGGGTACTGCTTTAGGGACACTTCGTCAGTCTATTTAATATTCACAACTGCTCTGTGAGAAGGAGACATTAACTCTGTTCCCCAGGTAGAAAAAAAAAGGGGGGTGGTTCAGAGATGATCTTGCTATCATTAATATTAAAATTTAAGTACAGGTCACCTGACACCAAAGCCTGTGCTCTGAATTACTGTTTAGCTAGCAAAGCTTCCGAAGGCAATGGCACCCCACTCCAGTTCTCTTGCCTGGAAAATCCCATGGACAGAGGAGCCTGGTGGGCTGCAGTCCATGGGGTCACTAAGAGTCGGACACGACTGAGCGACTTCCCTTTCATGCATTGGAGAAGGAAATGGCAACCCACTCCAGTGTTCTTGCCTGGAGAATCCCAGGGACGGCGGAGCCTGGTGGGCTGCCCTCTATGGGGTCGCACAGAGTCGGACACGACTGAAGCGACTTAGCAGCAGCAGCAAAGCCTTCAGGCTGCTTTCATCTGCGCAGAACAAGAAGGCATGCTAAAGTGTGCTAATTTACAAGCACTCATAACTCCTTACCGGGCTTCCCAGGTGGCTCATTGGTAAAGAATCCACCTGCCAATGCAGGAGACACAGGTTCAATCCCTAGGTTGCAAAGATTCCCTGGAGAAGGAAATTACTACCCACCTTCAGGATTCTTTCCTGGGAAATCCCATGGACAGAGGAGCCTGGCGGGTTGCAAAGAGCTGGACACCCCTGAGCACGACTCACTGGAAGAGACCCTGATGCTGGGAAAGACTGAAGGCAGGTGGAGAAGGGGAGGCAAAGGATGAGATGGTTGGATGGCATCACTGACTCGATGGACATGAGTTTGAGTGAGCTCTGGGAGTTGGTGATGGACAGGGAAGCTCTGGGAGTTGGTGATAGACAGGGAAGCCTGGTGTGCTGCAGTCCATGGGGCCGCAAAGAGTTAGACACGACTGAGCGACTGAATTGAATTTAGCACGCATGCATCACACATAATTTCTTATAATCCCTTAGTCTCAGAGGTACATATCAACAATTTGGGTATTATGCCTGCCGGTGGAGCATCTTGGAACCATAAAACACACATGTTCATTCAGTTAAACGTATTCACACATGTCTGTCCCTGCCTAAGGACCCAATAAGTGGGCCCTGGGAATGGGAGGAGAGGGGAGGGAGGGAAAGGGGAAAAAAGAGATGGTGGAAGGGGGAATGACAGCATGAAGTGGCTCTTCAAATTATAAAATCTGTGCTACAATGCTTATGTTAGAGCGTTTTTTAATTCACAGAGTTAAGGTCACTGACCCCATAATAACCTCTGGATTCTCAAGTCATCTCTAATGTGTTCAGGGGCTCTTTACGTTAATTTCTTTCAAGAACAGGCTTACTGTAAATAAACTTGCACTAAAGTAGCCATTATATACCCGACCCTGGGCTCCGTCCCATTAACTTCTGGTCGGCTGACCTAGGCCATGTTCCTAGGGCCTCAGTGCCAGCTTTCCGGTCAGCCCAGGAGTCCTCACCTGGGGGGCGAGAAACAAGTCACATGGTGATTAGAAGCGGTTGACTGCATTCGAAAACAAGCCCACGTGCTGAAGTGCCCCTGGGGTGGGGGGTGCAAAGTCTGACCATCCAGCAGATATTCGTGAGCTCTACCAAAAGCGCGTAAAAACATTCCTAGATAGGGAATTACTCAGCAGTAGCCAAGTTCTTGGGGCTTCCCTGATGGCTCAGTGGAAAAGAAGCTGCCTGCCGATGTAGCAGACGCCGGTTCGATTCATGGGTTGGGAAGATCCCCTGGAGAAGGAAATGGCAAAGCACTCCAGGATTCTTGCTTGAGAAATCCCACGGACAGAGGAGCCTAGGGGGCTACAGTCTGTGGGGGTCCCAAAGAGTTGGACATGACTGAGCGACAACAAGCACCCAGTTCTTGGGTCACGCACTACTGTCCACTGTCTGAAAAGGTTCAACGTGGATGTCTCAGAAAGATTTCTGCAAAATGCATTAAACCACCTCCTCTACCGCATTTTTTTTTTAATTAAATGAAATAGAAAGACTGCCAGAGGAAGAAACCACAGACTTTAATTTCCAGTGCCTGGCGAGAGAACAGTGACATATGAGATCCACAAGCCATTGCTAAGGTGGGCTGCATCCCCGCTGCGCTGACAGAATTCCAGTCCTCTCCTTCAGGAAGGAGCCCAGGAACCCGAAGGAAGCTGGGAGAGCCAAAAGCTGCCAGGGTGCACTCACTTCCAGAGAGATTGGGGAGACCCCTGAGGAAGTCAGAGCTGCCCAGTCAGCACCCAAAAGCAGCCACTCGGTCAACCCCACACTGAGGCCTGTCAGGGCCCACTGACTCCCACTTTTCAAATGCTTCTCCTTTGGGGTCTGGGCCCCTGTGTTAGAACACGAAGATAGAAAAAAGAAACCACAGCTCCTGAAGGACTGGCGAGAAGTGAGCCCCCTCCTTCTCGCTCCCTGGCACTAAAAGAGGAAAAGAGCCTGCGTAGGTGGAAGAAGGGAATGGAAGACCTGGGCTGGGCCTGGGGTGCCAGGCGCACTGCCGTCGTCTGGCTGGAGGCACCTTCCCCAGCTGAGCCCACGGGCCCTGCTGCTAATCTAGGTTAGGCACGCAGGGGGCCGAATGCCACCAGGCGCTGCCATGGCAACTCGGCCCATGGGGCAGGCCGTGCACAGCTGACTACCCATTTATCACCCTTGACTGGTCACTTCGCACAGACCTCCCTGTGATGGATGTGACCAGCTCACGTTGAAAGGTTTAATTCTCCCTCGGAGGACAGAGCGCTGTTTCTCCTGTGTATTTATCTTCCTGGGTGTCGAAGAGGGAAATCCGGAAATCGACAGGGTGCGTTCATTCTCGAAAGGAATGAGCCTCCTCACTGTTTTGCGAAGCTCTATGCCGTTCTGATTCGAACATACAAAGGACAGAGCAAAACGCACAGAAGACAGGCGACTTTGGCTTAGAGAGCAGAGACCTCTGCCACCGACGATGGGCAAAAAAGACAGCAGGCTTGGGTGCTTACGCGTTGTGTGAGTGACTTTTGGGGGTTACCCAAAAAGGTCATTCCGATTTCTCTCTAACATCTTAAACAAATATCCAAATTTTTTGGCCAATTCCATTGTTTGAAAGTCACCCCTACTGACTTTTCCAGTCCATCTTCTGACCCTCTTGTTTCCATGTCCTCTATTCCTACAATCCGGGGATCAGAGAACAGTTTGAATATCTCGCTTTACAAACCAAATGTCCAATCTTTTTCTTGTCCTTAAACCATACCATAAAGACCTTTTTTCCCCCATAAAGACATTTTAAAGGGAGAAATCAAAGTGGCTCCACGTATTAAGGTAGAAGAAATTTGGCCTCAAAGAAAGAAGCACGTTTTCATCGCCCTCTCTGCGCACGTGGAAGAATTCACAACAGGCTTTCTCATAATAAAAATCACTCAGCTAAAAAAAAAAAAAAAAAAAAATCACTCAGCTAAACTTTGCAAGGATTTCCCCTTCGTTACCTCTCCTACCACTCAATACACACAATAAATACAAAGAAAAAAACAAACAAACAAAAACAAAAAAAAACAGAGACTTAATCCTAAAAGAAAATCTGTTTTTATATTTTAAAAAATCAGTATCAGCCAAAGTGAAATGACAAAATAGTACGATGTCATAGTTGTTTCCCTGGAAAAGCTCCCAGGGGATCATCTCAAGCTAACTGCTCACCACAAAACACTTAGCCTCATTAAAATACTGAAAGAGCTGCATGTATTTCCATTTTGCAAAATTCAATCAACCTTTAAGATACTTTATATACCTTAAAGGCACACTCTTTGAGTTTTAGGTTGAGAAAGCCTCGGATGGGCAAACTTGGAGGGAAACAGATGACTCAATCCACTTCTCTGATAAGAGACATGCTAATTTACTTTTCAAAATGAATCTGCTGAGAAAAAAAAAATAAATAAAAAGGAATCTGCCAGGTGCTTCTGCAGGCATGCTAATGTGGAGCAAAGGTCTGAAAAGATACACTTTACAAAATGCTATCCAGAAGGAACACCAGATCAGGGTTGGGAGGGGAAGGGGAGGGGGTAGTGTTTAGGAGGTACTGGGATAGGGTTTAGGGAGTATCTTGCTTCAAAATTCTGTTTTAACATGCTTTTCACAAGGCAGTATTCATTAATCACTGTATAATTAAAAGTTCTAATTAAAACCAAGAGAACTGCATAACCATATAACAAATCAAGATCAACAGTAAAGAAATACTGGGGTGGTGACCTTTTTGGCAATAACCCCTCCCTTTGTGTGAATGCTGTCGCTTCAGTTGCGTCCGACTCTGTGACCCTGTGGACTGTAGCCCACCAGGCTCCTCTGTCCATGGGATACTCCAGGCAAGAACACGAGTGGGTTGCCATGCCCTTCTCCAATAACTCTCCCTGGAACCTCTGAAAACTCACTTTGGATCCTTGTGTAAGTATCAGATAACGCTAAATAAGCATTATAGACGCCTCCTCATAAAACTGCATTGAAGACTGTTTCAAAGTTCAAACACCAGCAGCTGCTATTTTTCACTTGGAGTACTGTCAACTATAACCCATTTTGTGCTTAATAAGTCATAGAGGGAATTCCCTGGTGGTCCAGTGGTTAGGACTCCAAGCTTTCATTGCTGAAGGCCCAGGTTCAACCCCTGGTCGGGGAACTAAGATCCTGCAAGCCCTGCAGCACAGCCAAAAAATAAAAAGTAAATAAATCATATAAACATATTTTGAGGGGCATTGTTTTATCCTGTAGATGGGAAAGAATAGGAGGCTGCCTTTCTCACTAAACGGTCTTAAAAGGGGTGTGGGGAAAAAAAGTGGGGTGGGGGAAGCCGTATGGGAAGGGAGGCACTGCCCCAACCAAAGTGGGATGAGGGGCAAAGAGAGGGAGGGGCCAAGGCACCCCATGATATAGTGCACCAAGCCCGTACCTTCCAAACACATTTTAAAAACAAAAAATAGTACTGACCGAGGAAGGCCATCATTGTCAATGACACAGTTACACAAACCATACCACGGAAAAGAAATCACTCCCAAGCTCAAAGATTTTAACGATGCATATCATCCAGCCATTAAACTTTTAGTGTTACTTGAAACGAGAACAAATCTTCCTGTTACTGAAAAATTTCAGTAAGCTCAGTCTCTAAGAAGCGTTCCCTAAAATGCCGGCAGTACTTTGTCGCTGCTGACTTGCTAAGTCGTGTCCAGCTCTTTAGTAACCCCGTGGACTGTAGCCCACCAGGCTCCTCTGTCCATGGGATTTCCCAGGCAGGAGTCACTGGAATGGGCTCCCATTTCCTTCTCCAGGGGGTATTCCTGACCCAGGGATTGAACCCATGTTTCTTGCATTAGCAGGCGGATTCTTCACCACTGAGCCACCAGGGAAGCCCAGTAAAGTATCTGTTTTTAATGTTACTTGAGAACATGTTTCCCTGGTAGCTCAGACGGTAAAGTGTCCTGCCTACCCAGGAGACCTGGGTTCGATCCCTGGGTCGGGAAGATCCCCTGGAGAAGGAAATGGCAACCCACTCCAGTATTCTTGCCTGGAAAATCCCATGGACTGAGGAGCCTGGTGGGCTACAGTCCACGGGGTCGCAAAGAGTCGGACACAACTGAGCGACTTCATTTTCACTTTCTGAGAACATGTTACTAACAAATTTCAGAAAACTTTGTCTCTGAGCAGGGTTCCCTAAAATGCTGACTGAGAGAGAGAGAGAGAGAGAGAGAGAGAGAGAGAGAGAGAGAGAGAGAGAGAGAGAGAGAGAGTGTGTGTGTGTGTGTGTGTATGCGCAGGCGCTCAGTCATGTTCGACTCTTTTGTGACCCCATGGACTGTAGCTCGCCAGGCTCCTCTGTCCATGGAATTCTCCAGGCAGGAATACTAGAGTGGGTAGCCATTCCCTTCTCCAGGGGATCTTCCCAACCCAGGGATCAAATCCAGGTCTCCTGCAATGCAGGCAGATTCTTTACCAGCTGAGTCACCTGGGAGGCCCTCGACAGAACTTAGCTGAAGTCAATTGGAAGGACACACAGAAAGTACTCCTGGCTCCAGGCTCACTAGAGAAAAATCTGCCAGCTGACTAGTTATTTACGTCTCTCTCTTTTGTTATAAAGACCACTGATCTGACCACAGATCAGAGACCCTCTGACAGCCTGCTGGCAGGCCCTGTACATTTGGCACCCATCAGACACACGGGTAGAAGCTGCCGGCGGTTCCACTGCAAGTCTGGTCTGTACCAGGACCAACCAGAGCTCTGGCCTCATTCCCAGGCCATTCTTCTTACACACTCAACTGACCATGAAGGACCACATCACATACCTATAAAATAATGAGGCTGGTCAACGTCTGTATCATTACAGCCACAAATTAAAAGAATGCTGTGGTCACAGACTAGGAAAGAATGCAGACAAGCAAGCTTAAAAAGTTCTGTTTTGTTTTTAATGCTTGCCTCATTTAATTCATATTCAACTTTAAAAAAAATGTCTGGGACATTAAATCAATTAAGCATCCAAAATTCAAAAGAAGTGTTGTGTGGACTTCCTCACTTCTCATCCTGGGCTACCCAGCTCCACAAAGCTGCCTCTTTCTTAAAAATCATGAATCTGATCTCGTTCTTCACCCCTTTGATAAGCCTTCTGAGCCTACAGGATTAAAGCTGATAGGTGGGTGTGCCAAGCAACTCTTCACTACTTGGCCTCTACTGGTAAGCCTCAACTCTCACGGACCAGAAAAAAAACCCTTTCCACCTCCTGCCCCACTTCTCAACCCTCTGGGCACAAGGAACTGGGAGAAAGCACAGCCCTCCTCTCTCTGCCAGTTCCCTAATGAACTCCTAACCTGACTTTTAAAGCCTTCCAAAATATCACTGCCTCTTGTCTCAACCTCCACTCTCAACCTCCGGCTGTGAATGACTTCTTTCTCTGGGGTACCTCTGTTACTGCCAGCCTGCCCGTGTTTACGTTTACAAAACCAAGAAGAACTGTATATGTCTGACAGGTATCCCCGATTCGACTGTGAGCTCCTTAAGGACAAGGACTATACCTGAGAGCTTAGCAAAAAGTGATGCTTAATATACATCTTTGGACTTCTCTGGTGGTCCAGTGGCTAAGACACCACAGCCCCAATGCTAGGGGCCCAGTTTTGATCCCTAGTCAGGGGGCTAGATCCCACATGCCTGCATTTGCCTGGCACAGCCAAATAAATAAATAATTTTAAAAATAATGCATCTTTGACTAAAGCGATTCTCTCCCAGGCATTACTCAGTTGCAAACAACCCAGAATTCTGTGGAATTCTGCCAATCTTCCTTATTATTTGATGACAAAATATGATTCATGGTCTGATACCTAAAACCAATTCTACCAGACTGTTGTACCCATCAAATGACTCAACCTAGAAGGAAACTGACATCATTCTTTCCTAGACCAGCCATGAAAGCTGCCTGGGCGAACACCGTATGTTTATCAGCTAATGTTACAGGTTTTATGCTTTAATTAGTCATAAAAGTATACTACACCAAAGAGGGGGAAAAAAAAACGAGTAACATTTATAGCAAATACACATTTAATTTTAAATCAACAAGAGTCAGAATAAGCTATCTCTAGGAGTAAAACAACAGCAACAAAAATCCCACAAGAAGAAACCTCTCAATGCAGCTATAAATTAATCATGGGGAAAACAAAGAAAATACAAGATCTAGAAAACATAATTTTAAAACACCAATCAGAGTCTGGGACTTCTTCCACTGCTAAAGCCCCCCTCTTTAGGCTTAGCATTCAAGACTGAAATCCTGAAGCCTGGCCTGGATGGCTCCATCCCCACTTTCTCTCAACTGCTACCTCCCAGACCTACTCCCTTCCTCAAGTATTGGTTGCTCAGTCGTGTCCGTCTCTTTGCAACCCCATGGACTGCAGCCTGCCAGGCTCCTCTGACCACAGAATTCGCCAGGCAAGAATACTGGAGTGGGTTGCCATTTCCTTCTTCAGGGGATCTTCCCGACCCAGGGATTGAACCTGGGTCTCCCACACTGTGGGCAGATTCTTCACTATCTGAGCCAGAAGGAAAGCCCCCTTCCCCTCCCCCGGCCCTTCCTTAACTACCAGCCATACCAATCTTTCTCCACGCCCAGGAACAGGTCAAGCTGTGTGTTGCTGATCCCAGTCTGGGTGATGGTCCCTAGGGCTGAGGACAATGTTGTCAGTAATACCTTCCAGCGTTTGTCAGCTCCTCATAGAGGTCCCAGGCCTAAAAGGCTGCTGTCCCAGCCCAGCAGGAATTCTCTAGCACTTCACCATGCTTTGTCTCTTTTTATCACTAAAACTGTCTTGTCTCTTCATTTCATCAGTTTAACTCTGGCACCCCATCCTCACCTCCATGAAGAATGTAAGCTGTAGAAGGCTAGCCATCTTGTCCCTCTTGAGCCTCCCTAGGTACACCCAGCTCTAACCCATTAAGCTGAATAGATACTGGTTGAGAGGATGGAAGTCTGTGTACAGATGCAGAAGCAGTAGTGGATTCTTTTTATTTTTAACTTAAAATCACAGAACTTGAACTTAACAGAAGCATTTCAAAAGATATTCATTTTTAAAAACTAGGCAGTTATGAACAGCAACTTCTAAATGATTAATACATCAAATTTTCAAGTACCATATACTATAATATTAATAGAAAATGATATAATTAATTTCCAAATTCATCTTGCGTTTCATGACATGGCTAAAACGTCCCTGAAGGGATTTTAAAGAAGCAACTCTTCTTTCAGATTATTCAGGAGCAAGTTATTTTTTGTTTTTTGTTTTTTTTTTTAAGAAGAGACTACTGCCATAAGAAATTAAGCATACTAAATAGATACCTTTTGTCAGAACAGCTTGAGCACCAGGTAATTCCTAACACACAACCAAACTGGACAAATCACCTCGTATAGAACAGCCTGGAAAATGGTACAGGATCTACCATTCCAAGAGGAAGACTCCCTCCAATGACTGAACTTCTAACACACATTCCAGAAAACCAATTGCACCGCATGCGATAAGAAGAACCATTTGAAACTGGGCCAGTGTACCAAATACAGCTCAGCCAGAACAAACGCTCAGGGTTGAGACTTGCTAACCAACCGCAAAAAGCAACAGGAAAAGGCTTACACTTGGAAAATGAAAGGAAAAGCAATGTCTGGGCATTGATAAGAACTGCGCAGCACAATGGGATAGTAAGGGAACCGGCAAGATGCAATTTATTACTCTAAAGGAGAAAGTATTAAGAAACATTTACTCTTTAAATGAGTACACAGAGATCCAATACGTTTTTCAGTTACTGAACCAACCTCCCCACGCCCTCAACTGTAGGGGGTCTTCCTCCATCCATTTAATGAAGCCCATTCCATAAAGGGAGAGGATCTCGAACACTAAATTCAAGGCCTCTCCATCCCCTCATCAACATACAAATTCTACTAGAAGAAATCACTGCCAACTATATTGCGCTGGCCAAAAAGTTTTTTGGGTTTTTCCATACCATCGTTTGGGAAAAACCTGAACGAACTTTTTGGCCAGCCCAATTATTTTTAACTAAGCCTAGTTAAAAAGGCTGTTGTGGGCACATATACGAAGAACGCGATTTTCTGAAAAAGACTTAAAGTTTTCAGGCTCTAGCAATTACACGGAATAAAAAAAACACATGGCTGTCTAATCTTACTTGCACATTACCAGATGACTAAAAGTGCAAGAATAAAGTGTTCTATCAGTGTACAGAACCATCAGCATTTTTTTTCTCATTTACCTCTTGACTTAGAATTCTCTCTCCTTTTGGTTAACTGCACATATCACGCTTGTTTTCACAGAAAGAAAGCTTAATGTCATAAAAGCTAGAGGCAGTCTCATTATTCCATTTAGTTCCCCAGACATTTTAAGAAGGAAGAACAGGGCAATCATTATAGGAGGAGCAAGCTGGAGACGTGTGTTGGTATTTTATACGGCAGCAAGCAACAATTACATGTTTCTAAATATTCTCGTTTTCACCCTCACCCCGGCTCACCTCCTTCCACCCGCTATAACTGGCATCACCTTAAAACTAAACAGTCAGTCATTGTTTTTCTGGAGAAGTCTCCCTTCATTTTGACTTCTGCTGAGCAGTGTTATGAGCCTCACAAAGCTTGTTAGGATTCTCTGGGCTGGACTGTGGCCCAGCCATGAACATTTATATTCAGACTAGATCATCGCTACCAATGGGCAGCTCACGAGCATAAAACAAAGAATACTTTTCCAACTTAATAAAGTCTCCGGCCACCTTCTTCAATGCTAATAAATGAGGATTTGAGAGCTCAATTATTTAAAAAAGAAAATTCCACTTCAGGATTTTTAGAGTCGATGTCCTTTATAAGGCTTTAACATTTTCATTTTTAGTCTTTTCATTTTTGAAAAGCAGAGGTTAATATATCTACTGGGGCTTCCTAGGTGGCTCAGGGGTAAAAAAAAGAATCTGCTGGCCGATGGGAGACTCAAGAGATGTGGGTTTGATCTCTGAGTCAGGAAGATCCCCTGGAGTAGGAAATGGCAATATATCTACTGGAAGGAAATAACAAGTCAACATTCAAATGACCAGACACACTGATTACACATTAAAGGCCTCTGATCATAAAATATTTCCTTCAAACAGAACTGCAGGTAAAATATATGCCCCCTGAAGCTATCTAAGAGCACGAATGCACTTACCTGTCTATGGGCTTCTGCAGTCTGATTTTAAGATCTTAATCCTCACAGACTGGTAACAGAAGACCTCTTTGTTTCCAGCAAATATTGACTCCTCTGTGCTAGATGTAGGGACAAAAGAAGTAAGGAGGCCACAATTTATTTAGGGGGAGAAATACAAAAGGGGGAACCACTGAGAGGCTGGTTACAAGTGCCAAAGAACAGGGAAGAAAAATACCAGTCTAAACGCAGGGGCCCTGGATGATTTAATTAGAGAGCACTGACATCTAGGACTTCCCCAGGGGTCTAGTGGCTAAGACTCCACACTCCCGACGCAGAGGGCCAGGTTCGAGCCTTGATCAGGGAACTAGATCCCTCACGCTGCAACTAACAGTTTGCCTGCTGCAACCAAGATCGAAGATCCCGAGGGCTGCAGCAAAGACCTGGTACAACCAAATTTTTTTTTTTTTTTTTTACAAAAGCAGTGACAGCTGAGCTCGAAGGATGAGCAGAAGTCTACAAGAGGAGATGGAACCCTCTCCACCTCCCTACTGAGAAAGGGGACCACTGGCCATGGGGTGTTTGCACCCACCTCACCTCATTCCCCAACTCCAGATTTCTCAAGGGAAGAGGTCAGGGAACACTGGGTTATTCCTGGGGTGCAAGAGTTTTCTGCAACCATCCTCCCACTGGGCAGGCCTAGGCCTCGGCGACCTTTCTTAGGGCAACAATCCCCTGCGGGAGAATATGGCCTGCCGGCCTTCCTCACTATGAAACAAACCATCTCAAACGCCACGCACACCAAAAACTCAGTGTCTGGAGAAGGACAGAGTTTAGAACGTCAAAGTTTAGAATGCCCATGGACTTAACTGCGGCCGCAGAGGATCACAGAAACAATAGAGATCAGTCTTTCCACACCCTTTTTCCTCCTCGAGACCCCAAAGAGAGCAGTTAGAACACCAGCTCCTGTTACAGAGCCTCCTCTGCCAAGTCTGGTCCGATTTCCTAAGGCAAATGATTTTACTCTATTTCCATGACCTCCAATGTATCCTTCTGTTTGCTGAGCCAGCAGTCACAATTCCAGGGCTGAAAAAGCTCCCTAGTAAATTAAAAAGAAAAATTAATTGAACATCCCCACCCCAAACTTTTCTTTGGTTTCTTAACATGATTAGCCCAGAAATTTCCAAGTGGTATGTAAAATTAATGAAAGGAAACTAGGGTTACCAGTGGCAAGGGAAAGACTTTTTTTCAAACATTCCTGTTCAACATTAATCAACGTTTAAATCCCAATTTATAAATGTACAATGAGCGAAGTTAGCAGGAACAAAAAGATGAATTAGACAAAGGGTTGGCAAACTGTGGCCTGTGGGCCAGTGTGGCCCAGGTGCCTGTTGTTGTAAACATTTACTGCAACCCAGCTCATCGGTTTACATATTGCCTCTGTTGCAGAGGTCCTGAAACAGCAGAGGTGAGTGGCTGCAGAGGTCCTGAAACAGCAGAGGTGAGTGGCTGCAGAGGTCCTGAAACAGCAGAGGTGAGTGGCTGCAGAGGCGGGTAGAGGCAGCCAAGAATGCATGAGCAGTAAAGCCTAAAATATTTGCCATCTGGGTCTTTACAGAAGAGGTTTGTCAACACCTGAATCATAAGAGAGAAAAATAAAGGGTGAATTTTAGAAGTTCATTTTGGGGACTTTCCTGGTTGGGAAGATCCCCTAGAGAAGGGAAAGACTACCCACTCCAGTATTCTGGCCTGCAGAATTCCATGGACTATACAGTCCACGTGGTCGCAGAGAGTCAGACATGACTGAGAGACTTTCACCTTTCATGTACTGGTTGTCCAGGGGTAAGACTCTATGCTCCTAATGCAGGGGACACAGGTCTGATCCCTGTTCAGGGAACTAGATCCCACATGCCACAACTCATAAAGTTTCAGAGTTCACGTGTGGAAACTAAAAAAAAAAGAAAAAAAAATCCCGAGTGTTGCAAATAACACCTGGAGCAGCCAAATAAATACATAAATAAATACTTTTGAAAGTAAAGTGCATTTTTGGAGTGTTTCATTTACAGGCGTGCCTCTGAAATAATTTCTTCTGGAATATACAAGTCTTTCAGTAACACCAAATGTCTCTCTCATTGCCTTTCCTGTCTTGAGAGAAAAGGTAGAAAATCTCTTTTCTTATCTCTAGTTAGCTCATGTTAACACCTCACTCTCTTATTTCAAAAGATTTAACATAAGGTCGTGGGTGGTGAGAAGTGTCCCAAGGGGGTAGCCTGCAGACTCCAGCGCCACCCAGTCTACAAGGAGGATGTTATACACTGTCTCCAGGACTCAGGTCCCCATCAGCAATACTAGGCGTAGCTGAATGGTCAACAGCCTCCAAAAAAGTGTATGCTGGCACTGCTGTATTCAAAATGCATAATCAACAAGGATAACCACCAGTGCTACTGTGTAGCCTGGTAATTCTGCTCAGTGTTAGGTGGCAGCCTGGATGAGAGCAGAGTTTCAGGGAGAATGGATACATGCATATACATGGCTGGGTCCCTTTGCTGTCCATCTGAAACTATTACAACATTGTTAATTGGCTCTCTTAGAATATAAAATTAAAAGTTAACAAAAAGCAGGTGTTGGTGGACGTTCAAGAGCTGTTATGAGGCATAAAAACCATGCCAGCACTGGTTCCAGCTGCATCTTCAATGAAATAATGGCCTTCACGCTACAATTCTTTATAATTTTAGGAGGAAATAAATGGAAAAGGACAGGATGTGAGGGGGATGGCAGGGCAGAAGAAAACATTAGGAGAAGCTCTGGGATTAAAAACTCCCAAGGCACAGTGAGTCCATCCAACTTCCCTGAGCTATCTACTCTAGCAGGCGGGTGTGGTTTCTGGAAAATATGAAGAATTAAGCCTGTGGCTGCTATAAAAGGTCAGAACTTACTGTTCCTCAAATGTCCTGGTTCTTTAGAAGTCTGGAGAAGTGAGAGAGTGCACCACTAGATTTGAGTACCTCTCTTTAAAAATAAAAGGACATCTGTGAGGTTGGCCATGGAAGAAAACTGGTTGACAGCCTTGATGAAGTTAAACTGATCTTCAAATGGAGGTAGAGTAAACCTCTGGTTTGAGGTCTTCTTCCTTTTTATTTAAAACCTCTCAGGGGATCTCCCACCAATTAAGGCTGCTACACCTCCTCTGCCCTCAGGGGGATGTTGCCTCCTTTACAATTTTGGGCCAATCATACATTCAACTACAACCTTACAATAAAGTTGCTGAAAAACGCTGGGAACATGGACAAAAGACTCTACTGAAAACTGGAAGATAACAGAAGAGAAAAAAGTAGGTACCATGCACCCACGTTGTTTGATTGACAGGTTACAACTTGTCTCACTTTAGGTAGCTGTCCCTGAAAGTGAAAGTGAAGTTGCTCAGTCCTGTTGGACTCTTTGTGACCCTGTGGACTGTAGCGTAGCAGGTTCCTTCGTCCACGGCATTTTCCAGGCAAGAGTACTGGAATGAGTTGCCATTTCCTTCTGCAGTGGATCTTCCCAACCCAGGGATCGAAGCCGGGTCTCCCACACTGTAGGCAGATGCTTTACCATCTGAGCCACCAGGGAAGTTGCTGTCCCTGATTATCTACAAATCCACTGCCAAGGAAGACTTGCCATCAATCAACCCCAGACTGCTCTCGGCCTCCCCAAGAGGGAGGCTTCTCTCAGCCGGCTCAAGAGGGCCCACCCCTGCAAGATGAGGAACATCCCCATCTCCTGCCCTGTGACTTTCCAGCACAACCCTGAAAAAAACGCAACCTAACCATTCTCTAACACATTGCGCATATGTGTGTGTGTGTATATGCATGTGTGTGTACGTGTGTCTTGTCTGTCTTAGTTCCCCAACCAGGGAATGAACCCAGGCCCTCAGCAGTGAAAGCGTGGAATCCTAACCTGGACCACCAGAGCATTCTTGAAAACATGCACTTTAAAGTAATGGGGAAGGTGATGGCACCCCACTCCAGTACTCTTGCCTGGAAAATCCCATGGACGGAGGAGCCTGGTGGGCTGCAGTCCATGGGGTCGCAAAGAGTCAGACACGACTGAGCAACTTCCCTTTCACTTTCATGCATCGGAGAAGGAAATGGCAACCCAGTGTTCTTGCCTGGAGAATCCCAGGGATAGGGGAGCCTGGTGGGCTGCCGTCTATGGGGTCACACAGAGTCAGACACGACTGAAGTGACTTAGCAAAGTAACGGGGGTCAGGGGCGGGGAGTGGGGTGGAGGTGTTGTTTACTTGCATTCTTTCATAGGCATTTTACTGTTACTCAGAAGCAGGAAAATTTAAAAGAATGGACAGGGTCTCACAAAGTGTCTTCACTGGTTGGAGGACTGATGCCAAAAAATAGTGTCTTTAATAATTTTGGAGTCAGATTTAAAAGCTCAAAGAACTCTGTAAAGAAGGATTTGCTTATTTTCAGGAAAGCAGTCACTATATCCCCAACCACAGACACAGAATAAATTTTAGTTTGTAACAGTCATGGGAGAAGTCATTTTTAAAACAATACTCAACATATCTTGGATCAAAATCCCAGAAACTCAATAAAACAATCCAGGAGAACTGTTAGAGAAAATCTAGGTAATGAAAAACCTGTTGTAAGGTTTTGGTCTGAGACCTTAAGAAGCTACCTAAAGAATCTTAAAATGAGATATTATCAAGCACATATAGCTCATCTTACAGTTAAAAACAAAACAAGACAAAACAAAAAAACAGGAATGACATCCTGAAAGAAGGAAAAGATAAAACGGAAGTGTGTCTATTTACACATCTTCCCATCATTTTCCTACATCCACACCAAAACTAACCCTAAGATTAGTTCTATAACTTAATAGGGGTCTGGGTTACACAGACACACACACTGTCAAAACACATCAGGACCGTAAAGATTTGTCCATCTTGTGGCACATAAGTTTTGCAGCAGAAGGGAAAAAAAAGACTGTAAAGAAATACTTGAGTTAATCATATAACAGCCGAAGTATTTAGGGGAAAGTATGTTGATATCTGCAATTAATATAAAAAGCACAAAAGACAGATGACTGGATGGATACAGCAGTGAAGAAATGAGTAGACACATGGTAATGCAAGTAAAGTGAAAGTCACTCAGTCGTGTCTGACTCTTCATGATCCCATAGACTATACAGTCCACGGAATTCTCCAGGCCAGAATACTGGAGTGGGTAGCTGTTCCCTTCTCCAGGAGATCTTCCCAACCTAGGGATCGAACCCAGGTCTCCTGCATTGCAGGGGGATTCTTTACCAGCTGAGACACCAGGGAGTCCCTTTGGACTGCAAGATCAAACCAGTCAATCCTAAAGGAAATCAACGCTGATTATTCATTGGAAGGACTGATGCTGAAGCTGAAGCTCCAATACTTTGGCCACCTGATGTGAAGAACTGACTCACTGGAAAAGACCCTAATGCTGGGAAATATTGAAAGCAGGAGGAAAAGGGGACAACAGAGGATGAGATGGTTGGATGGCATCACCTACTCAATGGACATGAGTCTGAGCAAGCTCTGGGCGTTGGTGACGGATAGGGAAGCCGGGAGTGCTGTAGTCCATGGGGTTGCAAAGAGTCAGACACGACTGTGCAACTGAACTGAATGCAAGTAGATCTGTTAATAACATAACCTGGGAATAAGGCTTTTTACTGTAGAATTCTTTAAACTTGTCTGAATGTTTGAAGATGCCCCTGTTATAATATTAAGAAAAACCACCCCAAGAGTGAGTAAACATGATAAGGATCCGAAAGACCAGCCACGCGCCACATGTTTCATCAGACACATTCAGAGACATATGGGGCAATCTGAAGTTTTGTCAGAAAGGAATACCTGGGGAGCATAACATTCATCTGAAAAATAGCATGGTGGACTTTGGAAGGAAAAGAACTAAAGCGTGGCCCTGAGCTTGTGAGACACAGGGCTCTCTCTGCTGTGAATGGAGCTGAAACAGCTTGGGCGTCTGGGCGCATGCTGCTGTCTTCGCAAGCACACTCACTGAGCGCAGCCTTCCTTCTCTCCTTTGGAGGCAAGCCCTGGCCTCTGCCTCTACTGAGAAACTACAAGCGATCCAGCAGAGATACACACGCCATTTGCAGGAGGAAGTTTTGGCTCGGATCTGCAAAGCTTTCAGGGTGGTCTCCCAGGAACCAGGGTATAGACAATCACCTTTCCCGCCTCCCTCCTCCTAACTCCAACTTAAAAAGGAAAAAAAGAAAAAAAAAAAAAAAAAAAAACCACGATTTTCCTGACTTGAGAACTAGGTTGTTTGGAGGTTTTGGAAAGTTAATCTTTGATTCTTGTCCTATTTCTTCATGTACTGATGTAGTGCCTATAAAGGAAACCCCAGAATCACATTTCCTTCTTCATATTTCAAAGTGTTTCTCTTACAAGTCCTTCCCTACAAAATTACCAAGCCAGAAAGCTCTGGATTTTAAAGAGGTCTTGATTCTATGGTTCTATTTTACCCAGTTTGAGTTGATTCTATGGTTCTATTTTACCTAGTTAGAGTTATGTTTGATATCTAAGGTACAAAAGGCCCAGATTTTAGAAATGCATTTTACACAATTGAATCTGTAATACAATAGGTGGTTGGTTACCTTATACCTACCTATCTCCCTTTCTGTATATTTTTCCCCCGTGAACTAATTCAAAACGCTGCTGCAATCAACCACGCCTCTGCCAGATATACTGAGGCTCAAGTCACTTGGAACTTTTTTCTTGCTCCTTTAAAAGGCTCACCTTAGTTCTCTGCTAATGGGCCCTAGGCACCTCTGACTTCTCTACCACTTCCAGCTATGGAGCAACTCAAAGTCTGGCCACTCAAGGACTCCAAACAGGGACCATGGCTTTGCTGAACTGGGGGAAGGCAAAGAGGAGGCTGAGCAATACAGGACCAGATGGAATATTCTGGTGACTGGCATAGTAAGCCGGTTAAGAGCATGGTCTCTGGAGTTCATGAGGGTTCAGACTGGGCTCTGCCACTTCTAGCTGTGTTCCTTTGGGGAAGTCATTGAACCTCTCTGAGTCTCAGCTCCATCGGTTGTTAAAAGGGATGGTGCTAATGATAGCGCCAGTTCCCTAAGATTAATATGAGGATTCAGTGGACTAATGACCGCTAAACTGCAGAGTAAACAGAGCACTCAAGTGGATAAGGAAAAGCCTGAAAACATCTCCCAGGTGTACCTCCAGCCTAAGAAGACTGTGTTCTTTATCCACTCGGGGTGGACACTTCCCTAATTCGCAACCTAGAGCCACCCAAGCCCTTGCTGGCACCATAGCCCGTTTCAACAAATCTTCTCCTTACCACACTCACAAGTGTTTCTTCCGTTTTCTGAATTTCTGTAAGAAGCCTGACCATTTCTCTCTCTTCCACAGGATGGTGTAATCCATACAGTACTCAGCAGGGTCTTATGCACTGTGTCCCAAACAGGCCAAATAACTCCCATTTGGGGCTAGCATCGAATGAGCTGGAGTCTGATTATAGCGTAGGGTGCTCTCTGAATCACAAGCACCCCCAGATCTATGCACTAAGGGGGCCCTGCAGAGGAGGGATCCTCCACCACGGCACTATCGACATTCTGAGCCGAGTTATTCTTTGTTGTGGTGGCTGTCCTGTGCATTGTAGGAAAGATAGCAGGGTCCTCTAACCTGCTAGAAGGAGGTAGCACACCCTCCTTCCTGTTTCGAGGATCAAATATGTCTCCAGAAAAGGCCAAATACCCTTGGGGCAGCGAGGGGTGGTAAAAGACGCTCAATACCCTTCTTTTCCTTTCTCCCTTACGTTGAGAACCACTGCTGGAGAGAATGAAAAGAGACCCCAGGTTACTGTCTTACTTTTCTACTGAGGAAGCACACCAAAAACAAACAGATCTTTCCTAACAGCTAGTTTATGACTGGCACCTTCGAGACTGTCATGAGTGGCTACTGTCAACAGAGAAAATCACAATCGCTAAGCTCCGGTTCCTCTTAAGATGGAGATAACTATACAAAGGTTTAGGACTGTTTTAGGCATGCGATTACCTAATACGTACATAAAAAGCAAGGTGGCCCATTGTTAAAGAATCAGCCTCCCAACCAGGCCAGTCGCGTTCAATCCCTGGGTCTGGAAGATCCCCCTGGAGAAAGAAATGGAATCCACTCCAGTATTCTTGCCTGGAAAATTCCTTGGACAGGGGAACCTGGCAGGCTACAGTTCATGGGGTGCCAAAGAGTCGGACATGGCTTAGTGACTAAACAACAGTGCATACCTAATGCTTAGCCCAGTGCCTGGCACACAGCTAAGTATTCAATAATTTTGAGCTATTAATAATAAATACATTTGGAGTCCCACGACACGAACATTGGTGCCCCCCGCCCAGTTCCCATTCTTCCTATGCCCCTCCCACTCCTCTCATCCCCAAGAAGAAAGTAAAATCATTCAATTAAACATGATACAATGGTCCCTAGAGCTGAAAACATCCCCCAGAACAGGTAGAAACAGGAGAAAACAAGGACAACCCAAGGATGGCGCAAGAAGCAGGAGCAAGCAGGTCCACGCATTTCATACTAAAAAGAGGCAGAAGAGTGTCTGTTTCACTCACAGTGAGTTTCTCATAAGGCTTCACATTTTACCCACGAAGGTTCCACCCACATGTATCTCCCCTCCCAAATCCTACAGGAGTTCCCTGAGTTACAAATACCCCACAACTTCAAGTGGTTGCATCGTCTCTGCCTAAATCCCCCACGGGGCAAGACCAAGCTGTAGGGAAAACGGTGCTGGGTATTAGGGCAGACTGACCTCAAATTTCTTTTGCACGTTTCATCACCCTGATAGGAATTTTACAAATACCGTGTTTCCCTATTCTCCCTCCCTTTTCCTGTTTCAGAGTCACAGTTCATTTAAAAAAAAAAAAGACACATACAATCGTGTTCCACTTTTTCCATCCATCCTTTGTTCCATTAGTAAACCAAGGAACACTGGCCGTGCGGATAAGTGTGTGAGGATAAAGACAGTTATCCTCAAAGTCTGGAGAAGCTCTGTAGAGGCAGTCACTTGCTGGGTAACCAGGGTCAGTCAATGAATGAATCTCCACTAGCCTCAGTTTTTCTTTTCATCTGTGCAACAGGAGTGATCATCTCTGCGGTACAGATGCAATGATTTCAAATATGCAAAATTCCTGGCTCAGACCATGTACATACATGTGTTAGTCGCTCAGTCATGTCGAATTCTTCGCATCCTTATAGACTGTAGCCCACCAGGCTCCTCTGTCCATGAGATTATCCAGGCAAGAAATACCAGAGTGGGTTGCCCTGCCCTCCTCCAGGGGATCTGCCTGACCCAGGGATTGAACCTGCATCTTTCCCATCTCCTGCATTGGCAGGTGGGTTCTTAACCACTAGCATAACCTGGGAAGCCCCAGAACATAACAGAATAAATGACTGTTATTATCATACACCAAAACTATACATAAAGCCTCTATCCTTCAAAGTGTTCAAGTTCACCAACAGGAATGCTCCCAAGACAATTTATTTTTTTCCACATTCTCCCCCTGCCTCGGACATTCAACTCAAAGATCCCTTATACCGCTCCTCCCTCCTGCCAAAACAGACAGACAAAAACCTAACTGGAGTCTAGGATAAAACACCCTATTCAAGCATGGTTTGTAGGTCTCGTTTCATCAGCTGCACTGTTTTCCATGATTGTTTCAAATGTTTGACATTTTGGCAGCATGAATGAAGAAACACTGGGTTCAGCCTGGGGGCTTAACTTCATCACATGAGTTTCATCGCTGTTCCTGCTGCTTTTTCTGTTCCAAACCCATTTTGGGGAGAAAAGCAGTTAATAATGAGGAAACTATCTATGCTTAAAAAAAAAAAAAAAATCCCAATACCTACTGAAATAACCACCCACTCTTATCAGTTCAACTATGAAAATACAGTGGAAAAAAGTCATTTCTGAAATAAATCAGAAATGTTTTCCTCAAGTCAATGAGTAATTACAGTGACTCTTACTGTCCTATGGTTTGGGCACAGTTTTAAAAGGAATTCTATAAAAATATATCTGAGTTTTCCATTCCTATATATTTAAATGAATTTGTTTAAGACTTACAAAGTTAAAGACAATTGTCAAAAATCTGTTTTTCTTATTGATTTTAAAATGAGATTGATTTAAAAAAAAAACAAAAAAAGGCAATTTTTCAAACCAATATTTAAAAGCATGCTTAGAACTAATGATTTCAGCCTGTATGTATGATTCCAACTTCTACTGAGGTAATATTTGGGTTCTGTGTGAGCATGCATGAACAGTATCTGCAAATGCGAATGGAAAAAAAAAAAATCCCACAAGGGGTCATCGATTATTACAAGTTTGTGGGCTACACTAGCTCTTCAACTATGACAGTTTGGTAAGCAAACACAAATGAATGAAGTTCATAAACATGGTGTTCAGGGTAATTTCCATAACCATAACCATGAATAGGCTGTAACAGCCATTAAACCAAAGTGGCAATGTGTTAATACCTCCATTCCTACCTCGGCTCCTAGCACAGTGTATAAAATAAAACCTTGTTGTAGTCAGTGTTAACTGGGCTATCTTCAGCTTTTAAAAAAGTATTCTTAGCATGGCATTTCTAAGCATAGAAGATCTGAAAGTCTTTATCTGTTTCTTCTCAAATTTAAGGGAAAAATGACAATCTCAAAAATCACAACAGCCTAAAGGCACCCCAATCTCACCTTCTTTCCCACTGTATGTTGAATAAATCACTTATCAGATGTATACAAAGAATAATTAGATTATGTGACAACATTTCAGGTGTAAAGAAAAAGCTGAAAAGGAACACAAAAAAGATATTTGGTCAAGCTCTTGAGATTTAAGAAAGATATTTCTCTCATCTTAATTATAGTTAACTTTAAAAAAAAAATGTTGCTTTTACTTTACTGAACTTCAAAAAGATTTTAAAGTGCCTAAATTATATCTATTATGGACAAGAAAAGGGAAAGACCAAAAACTCTGCCAGAAAGTGAGATGCTGTCCACAGCAAAACAGACGGCAGATACCCCTTCTGCCCAGAGCCAGATGTGAATCACCTAACAGAAATAAGATTCCACTGAAAGTTACACCAACAATACATTCATTCCTGACAGAAACAAACGCATATTTTCACTTCTTTCTAGAGAAACTGAGGCTTTCAGGATTTCCCAAATGTCTCCCAGATGAATGAGTGGTGTCTGGCTGGTGATTCATGAGTCCCTGGCACTCAAACCTACCTTATTTTTCCATTCCATGAAAATCTACAAAGAACACAGAAATCCTGTTTAAAACTTTAATCCTTCTGAAAAACAGGATGAGGCTTTATAAGTTTGCTAGGAAGTCTTCCTATTAAACACTACCAGTTTTTGACAAACTACTCGAGTTCATCTTGAAAAATAGACATGAGAAAATATTCACGAAAATTCTGAAAGCATGAACAGGTAAAGAAAGCAGACCAGCTCCATCACATATCAAAACACATTATAAAGGTACAGTCATTGAGTTGATGGTGGTTCTTGAACAGAGAACAAAATGTTTAGTCTGATGGCAGGAAGGTGGAGGGGGAGTGGGCTGGACCACCCCTCCCATTCCTTAAACCAAAATAAAATACACAGGAATGAAAAATGTAAATAAACATACATCTTTTATTTTCAAAGAATGTTACTGATACTCAAAGAAACTTTCTGGAAGTATCTATAAAAAACTATTACCTTCAAGCGGAGTGATCTAAAATGAAACAGAGCAACTGTGAATACTTATGCATCGAAAGCACTGCACCCACATTTGTAAAGCAGAAACTTAAGAAGATGGTAGGAGAAACAGAAACTCTCTAATTGTATGAGGCTTTATTCATCTCTCAGTCCACAGCAGAATAAATGGACAAAGAGTATAAACATAACGTAAAACAGACGTAATGTGCAAACCCACATATAACTCTGGACCCTGAAAACAAGAATATACCTTCTTTTCACATGCTCACAATACAGTCATAAAATTACCATACATTACACCACAGAAGGTCTACAGCTAAATACATGAAATGAATTCATGTATGAAAGTTATATGAAAGTAACTATAAAATGGAGGTACAAGAGAGATGAGGTGACGATGAACATAGGATCCTTGAAGTAACTCTATATAATTAAATAGAGCCCTGATGCATGAAGAGGGTAAGAACTTTCAGTTCCTCTAGTAGTTTGTTGTGATCACTTTTTTTTAAGAAGGCACAGAATCCCTTGAGAAAAAGGTACTTAAAACCATCTGGGACTTCCTAAAATATCCAGGGTAGAGGATTATCTATTTCTATATATAAACTAAAAGAACACCACCTCCTACTGTATTTTCATGTTTAATTAACTTCAATGACAAGTTCATTCCTGGGCTTTGCTTAAACTTAATATATACAAATTACTTCTTCAAGATCTGTTTTTGACAGATATGGAGGCCATCTTTCACCCCACTCCCCATAACAGCCTTTCACATGTATAGAATGATGCTTTGTAGATTGACCTTTTAAAATTAGCCAGCCTTAAAAACCCTTCTCACAGTCTACATCTTCATTCCCTGATGACTGTCCTCACTGAGCTGGGCCTACATCCTTTGTTTGATGGCTTCCAAACTAAGAAAACGTCCTCGAAGGTTTCTTTTTCCGTATGTTTGTTTATATGTATGCACTAACTAACGCAAAGTCTTAAAAAACATAATCTGTTTTTAAAGTTCAAGTTACATGGTTATGGAACTCATTTTGCCTTCATTAAAATAAAATTTTAAAAAAAAATCAGGGCTGAGTTTTGATAGAATTAATTCACAACCAAATTTTATTTTGAGAAACTGCTCCATGATGGTTATTTCCTAAAACCATACTTGCCCTGTTTTAAAAATGCCATCCTTCTCACCAGCGTCACTTATTTCCACGCACATTCTGAAAGGACAATTAATTCTAACTTGTCATGATTTGCATTTTCTCCATTTCAGGTTAACTTCCTTGAAGGTCTTCACAGCCCACGTGGGACCAAGTTCCCCACACTCCCTAATTCTCCAGCCTGGCTCGGTGTCTGTCATAGCACCTAACGCAGTTTGCTGTTGCTCTGCAGCCAGTTTGCTGATCTATCTTCCTATGGGAAGGGAGATCCTGATCTGTCTGAAGCAACACAGGGCCCTGCTCACACAATATTGGCTCAGAGTGAACAGTGAGGCTCCATCAATCCAGGATACAGAGAACCAATGTTAAAAGCGCTGTCCATGCATGGGAATTGGCTACAGTCACTAAGCTATTAATACTGCCAGAAAATCTTTAAGTGGGCTTTCCAGGTGGCACAGTGGTAAAGAATCCACATGCCAGTGCAGGAAATACAAGAGTTGAGGGCTCAATCCCTTCAGGAAGATTCCCCTGGAGAAGGAAATGGCAACTCACTCCAGTATTCTTGCCTGGGAAATCCCATAGACAGAGGAACCTGGAGGGCTCCAGCCCACGGGGTCACAAAAGAGTCAGAGGCTACTGAGCGTGCACACACACACACACACACACACACACAATCTTTAAGCAGATTATTAATAAATTAATACCCAGAAGTAGTGAATTATGATAACATCCCATAATGCACTGATGCCTCCAAAGCAGAAAAACACACCAGGCAAATTCATTCAGTCAAGGCAGCCTCGCAGCAGACAACGAAGCAGGGCCTCACAGCTTTTTTTTGTTTTTGTTTTCCCAGAACAGCTGTCACTACCATCACACACGCACGTACAGACAACTTTGGAGCATGTCGTGAAATCTTTCTGTTTGTAAAATAGGTCTATCTTTTCTGGAAGGTTGGAGCACACCATCAACTGAAGGCAAGCGGTCACCACCTTTCCTGGCAGGAACCCAATTCTAATAATTTCCAGAAGCTTCATTTCATTCATGTATCTTTGCATGCAAGGGTATACTAAATGAGACAAGCTAATTTCTGCCTGAATGTGTTTTTTTTACTAAGTGCACTGAAGTAACTATTTCTAGGGCCATTTTGTAGTTATGAAAGAAAGGGTACATATTTATCCTTTATTACATATTTGATATATATATTTATATATAACATATATCCTATATTACATATGTGTGATATTTGAGTTGTGGGTTGGAACTTTATTCTGCGATTTTATCAACAGCTGATGCTTTAAATTTGGTTTTCTTTCAACATTCCTATTCATACTGGAAGATTAAAAAAGGAATGTTGAGCACTAAAGAATTGATGCTTTTGAACTGTGGTGTTGGAGAAGACTCTGAGAGTCCCTTGAACTGCAAGAAGATCCAACCAGTCCATCCTAAAGGAAATCAGTCCTGAATATTCATAGGAAGGACTGATGCTGAAGCTGAAACTCTAATTGGCCATCTGATGTGAAAAGCTGACTCACTGGAAAAGACCCCTGATGCTGGGAAAGATTGAAGGCAGGAGGAGAAGGGGACGACAGAGGATGAGATGGTTGGATGCATTCAATGGACATGAGTGTGACCAAAGTCCAGGAGTTGGTGATGGACAGGGAAGCCTGGCGTGCTGCAGTCCCTGGGGTCACAAAGAGTCGGACACGACTGAGCGACTGAACTGAAACGTTCCTTGGTAAATTTCTTTAACAAACAGCCCAATCAATTTAAGAAATACCAAAGGGTTTTCCTTTATAGAAAAAAAAAAGTTGTGTTCTTCAGTCATATATAAATTTAAAACATTTCCTAATAATCAAATGCAAAACTGCTCGCATCTCAGAACCACTACTTTCACAGCCACAACCACAACAGAACATGAAGATGTACATAACTCACAAGAAATTGAATGAATGGGCCATGGGTGAGCATATTTTGAAAATCAGTTTGGTGGTTTCTCCAAAAAGTTAAGCACAACACTGTCATAAGACCCAACAATTCTACTCCTAAACAAGAAAAGCAATCTACACAAAGGACCTGCAAATATTCAGAGCAGCGTTATTCAAATACCCCTCCCCCGCCAAAAACACAACAAAAAAGGGCAAAACGCTGCAAACAAGTCTATCCTATCCACACAATGGAATGAATCACGCAGCAATTAAAAAGGACAGAGCCACTGACACCCGCTGTGCCACAGAGAAACTTCAAAATCTTCCGTGAGTGAAAAAAAGCCAGGTGCAAAAAAAAAGACAAGGTCCCATGCACATGAAGCACCCACAAAAGGCAAATGTATACCCAGACAAAAAGTAGATTAATGGTTGGAAGGGGCAGGAGGGGAGATAAAATGTCCTAAAATTGATTAATGGAGATAACTGCATTATTCAGTTAAGGAACTAAAAATCACTTGAAAAGGCCAACTTTTAAGATCTGCATTATATGCCTCAAAGTTGTAAAGAGAGAGGGGGAAACAACCTTGGGCTGGGGGAATGCATCCATAAAATGAAAAGTAACATGGGAGATAAAAGATCTGGGTGATAGTGAACATGCCTTGATTAAAGCTAACCCCTATCTATTTGCAAAAAAAAAAAAAAGTTACTCACCACGATACCCAAAAGACCAAAAGGAGTGGAGAAGCTTCTACTTTGGTCTTTAAAATAAGAGATAATACCATTAGCTTACGAGTTTCACCACAGAATTATGAGTAACCTCAAATAGAAACCAAGTTTCATTCTAGGCTAATCATGACAACTGTCAAGACTTTTAAAAGCCCACAAATTAAACTCACATGAAGTAAATCTAATGATTTTCATTTTATCCTCAGAAAAACAGGACTCTTAAAATACGTTTGTAAGATGTTTATAAGAACAGGTCCCTGTCACGAGGGTTAAAACAAAACTCCTACATTATAAGCAATATGACAGAAATTATCAAATTCAGTCTTTTATGACTTCCCATCTAGGGTTTTTTGTCTTCCGGGCAGTTTCAACTCAAAAACAAAAATTAAGTTTAACTGGTTTACTCTGACGTTTACTGAAACCAAGAGACACAGACCACACTGTTTCGTCTCTACATCTTCAGGTAGCAGAGCCTCTTTGTGAAACAAACATAACATACTGGGTTTCCTTCTACCCTTTATCTTAATGTTAGTAAATGTTGTTGCCTGATTTTTCCCATGTGGTACAAAGTTTGTATTCACACAGCTTTCTTTCTTTTCTAAATGGAGCACTAGCACAAGTATGCCTGACCTCTAAGAGGGAGTTGAGAGAGAAAGGCAGATATACAGACTATGAAAGAATAACAGAAAAATGTAATTACTAAAAATGTAAAGGCTATGTCAAAATTACTCGGAAAAAAAATGAGAGTTTTAGCTCCTGTTTTACAGTCTAGAACTTTGAACCAGTGTTTTTAATTTAAAAAAAAATCAAAATCCTATTTTCAAATGGTCTATTAACTCAGCAAGAAGCTATTTTCCTTTAAAAAAAAAACCCATAAAATCCTAAGATCATGAACTCAAATTTTTATCAGTGTTTTAGTAGCTAAAGTTACCACCTTACTAGGTAGGTCATCTCACTTAGAAATACTGAAGGTAAAAATATATATATATATTATTTTGTCAATCATGAGACAAAAATATGTAATGCCTACAAAGCTGAATAGGAAACAGGTTTCATACTTTCACACAAAACAATGGGAACTGGTTAATTTTATACCACTTTCCATAAATTCACATCCCAAGCAAATCAGGTACACCTGTATTTTTAAAGCAAAGAGAATGGGGAGAGGAAAACCATTTAAAAAGTTACCCAGATGCACAGCTACCCAGGATGAAAGCCACAGGACAGTCTCAGCTCTTGCACCACCACCAAAACACACGCCCCACATCAAAATTTAATTACACTGCACAACACTTTGCGAATTGAGCTTCATATTTTATCAACTGCTCTGCTTTTGACAGGACAGTTTCCTGAAGGAAAGTTCCAAGAATTGAAAAGTTCCAACACCCACATACCAGAAAGCGTTTCCTGAATTTTGTTACAGGAACTGACTTCTGCTGTAATTTTAACATTTACTTTCCAGAGGAGTTCCATTTAAAAATTTTTGTTGCAGATTCTTTGCTCAACGACAGAACACCTAGACAATGCTCTTGCTTAAAAGGTGGGGGAGAAAAAACAAATTTTTATTTCAGTTTCAAAAGTTGGGATGTGATTGACTGACTCACTTGTACAACTGGCTCAGTTGTAACTTTTCCTCTGGGAACAAAAACAACTGCCATCTGACAGGGGACGGGGGTTGGGGGTGAGGAGGGTGGGGGCGTGGAGTTACCAGTTTTGGGAGGGAGCCCAGAGTAGACACGAAAGGGTCGATTAGGTAACCAGGTCCTTAAGAAGTAGTTCTTGGGAAAGCTTGGCTTGAGCAAACATTGGACGTTGCTTCTTGGTATCTCCCTTTTCATGTTTTAAATATAGGTGCATTTGGACATTTCAACTAATAGAGTTTGTAATTGATATATAAGTTTATAAAAGTAGACATCTTCCTTCTGTACCAACCTCTTGTCTATTTCATTGCGGGGGAGGGGGGACATGTGTACCGATGAATATATATTAAATCAGAATGTAACGGCATTACATGATACAGTTTATATGACACTGTATCTCTCTCACACACACCCGATTTCACCAAGAGACGTAGGTGGGCCTCTGGCCTCAGACCCAGCAGGGCTCCTCTACCCAAGCTCAACCCTGAACCTACCCACTAGGAATCTCTGGGTGGGGTTGGGGGAAGTGTAGAATCTGCCTGTTAAGAAGCTCTCGTGGTGTTTCTTGTGTCTAGTCCGGTTTAAGAACCTTGAGCTTAATATAACCACCCTGCCCCTTAAACATTCCTTCCTTCACTTTTATTTGTTTCATTGCCCAATCAAGCGGTAAGCAATACTGGAAAGAAAGGCAAGATCCTATGTGGGTAAAACACCCGCAAGCCAGGGACTCAAGAGTCGCCTGAACTCTCCCGGGCCCACCCAAACAAAGGATCAAGTGGCCCACAGGCCTCCAGGCGTTCACCGTCACATGAGCCAAGGGGGAGGAAGGACAATCCTTGGTACTTTTAGGACGTGGGGGAACTGTGGGTGTCCCTCTGGAAACACGATACCTAATCCCCAAATCAAGACAATTTAGCTGTCAATAGAAACAATCTATTTCCCCCTTCTGTTTGCTGCAGTTCCTTTTGACAAGATGTCACTACTGGGATTTCCTCTTAATATATTAAATCTGACATCAAATTACTGCTTTGAGTAACAGCCTTAAGAACCTGACAGGAGTCCCAATCTGGTTAAATTAAAAAAGAAGCCAATAAACCAATGCAAGAAAACAACAGACGTTCACTAGAGAAAAAGACTCGCAGGATATTAAGTCGGCTGGCTTGGTGGCCCTCAGGTTAAGCTTTAACTCGCTGTGGGTAGATAGGAAAAGGGGAAAGTTTGCACAGGGGCGGGATTCTCAACACTGATCGCTGCCAAGACACAAAAAGTCAGCGCTGGGATGGTTATTAAAGTTAATTTTTACTTTTGGGTCTCCAAGGGCATTAACACCAAAAGTTATAAATCTTACCCATCCTCCTCCCCTAGGGCCTGAAGCTAAAACATCATTTGCTACAGACATACTTGAGCAACAGATTTTGCGTTCTAGTTGCTGTTTTATTTCGAGCAAAGGAACACATTTACATTCGTACAAAAATGAATGAAGGGGGATTTTCCTCATGGCATGGTGGATTAGAATATGCCTGCCAAAGCAGGGGACATGGGTTCGATACCTGCCAAGGGAAGATCCCACATGTTGAGGAGCAACTAAGCTCGTGTGCAACAAGTACTGAGTCTGCATGCTGCAACTACTGAAGCCCGCTGGCCTAGAGCCTGTGCTCAGCAACTAGCGAGTAGCCCCTACTTGCTGCCAAGTAGAGAAAGCCTGCACACAGCAATGAAGACCCAGCACAGCCAGAAATAAATAACTTTTTAAAAATAAAATGAAGAACAATCCGAAGCAAAGCTAAAATACTACAATCTGGCTCCCCCTAATTTTTTTTTTTCACTGAAGGAAAAAGGATAGGTAACCATTTAAGCTGTAAAAGTTATGCACCCAACCTGTATCAATAAAATGAACCACAAGAGAGAGGTAATGACACCCAGGCTTGGTATGTTTGTACTTCTGAGCCAGGAAACGTTGTTCTCAAGGTGCCGACTGTATTTCCAACTGGTAGGGAAGGTAAAGTCAGAATACACTGTAGCCGGTAGGCCTTTCTCACCACCATGTCACGTACAGGACTTCCCCTTTCAGAGGACAGATTTTGGAAATACATTTATCGTCCTATCTTGGGAAGAAAACGAAATGGAGAACTTTGCTAACGGAAAACTAAGTTTAGATATTTAGAAGCAATCAAGTTGTGTGTTACAACTTAAAGCAGTTATGAAACTAACCAGCTTTATAATTCCTCCATTTTACAACTATTAAGTAAATACATAGATTCGCATGCTCAAAACAAGGGACAGTACCCAGATAAGGGTGATCTCTCTTATCGATGATTAAGATAGTGAATATATTTGACATTTAAGTTGCTTAAATGAAGCATTCACTGAGTTCCATTTTCAAAAGAGTATAGAACCAGTTAGTGAACACCTTATCATGGTACAGTATGGAATCCCCTAACTCTCGTGAGACCGCTTGAGTCCATTTTGCCAAAGAAGATCTCCATAAATCAGCTGATTAAAAAAAAAAAAAGACTCAATTCTACCACCTTCATCATGGTAGAACCTGTCATCTGAGTCAGGAAGCTCAGCTGGGCTCTCAGGATGAACTAGAAGGAAATCATTTAAGGGACCTGTCTGTTTCTCTTCTGTCCAGGACACAGTTTACAATGGTGTCATGAGGGAAAAAATGAGGACATTCACTGGGTCAAAATACTGCATAAATTATTTCCCTCTTGAAATCACTTCCTTGAACTGCACTTTCCGAAACACCAAACATTCTTCTTTGATATTTGCTCATATTTAATCAGAGCTTTTTTGCTTTCATGAATTTTCTTCCAAGGCAATCTTTACAAAGCTCATAAATCAGGGGTGGGGGCAGAGGATGGGGCAAAACTGGTTCCATACCAGTTTAAGGGCCCTGCCTTTTGCAGTGGAAAACTTTCCCCACCAGAGTCAGAGATCCACCAAAAACTAGCTTCATAATAATCTTGGGAACAATCTGACTTTCCTCTGTTATTTTTTTTAAACGTCATTAACTTTAGGCAAATTCAAACAAAAAAACCTGTGGGAGAGTTCACTAAACCTAATTTCCTTTTGGAGTTTGTCTGAAAACTTTTTTTTTTTTTTTTTGAGACGCTGTCAGCCACTAGAGGCTACTCTACTGAAGAAGCAAGTTCAACTCCCCCAATCTCTTTGGAGCACCCCACCCCACCCTACCCTGGAGGCGGGGGCGGGGAGGACAGACCAGAGCTTCTCAGGTAGCACAAGGTGCATTTAAAACCAGTTAATCCCCACTGGTAGTTGAAGATACATACATATTCCTTTCTAATATTCAGGGACTGCTTCAGTGAAAGGGTTAGCTGAGATGAAGAATCAGACAAAGCCCTCTTTTCTCTTTTATCCATCAACACATTCCTCAATATAAGGCAAGCTAATCCTCATAGAAAAGGATAGATCTACAAACTGATAGGATTTTATACCTTCCCCTACCCATCATCATAGGGTTTACCAGTCCACAAAAGATGGTGGGCCAGGCTATATAGGTCTATGAAAACAGTTTCCAAGAGCTTTAGGTCAGAATTTGGAAACTAAAGCCATGGTCTGTAACTATTTCACATTAAAGGAAGCAAGTTTGTTGCCAATTCGCACAGGAAGTATCATCAATGTATCTGTTCTGCTTATATATTCCCAAGAACTGCACACACTGCTCTGAGAGAGGAGGCATAGAGTATGCTCTGCTTTAACAACCTTGTACTTTTAAGTAAGTGCCTTTCTCCACAATTCCGAAAAGGCAAACCATACCTTTGACGTTTTCAAAATACTGACCCAAAATCTAATTTTTTAAACTTAGGCAATTGACCTTTCATTCAGTAAATGTCTTCCATATCTAGCAGAAGAAATAACACAGAGCAAAACAAAACAATCAATTTGGTACTTTCTGCTTTAAAGTGAAGGCGAGGATTATGCAACCTCAACTGATGAAAGTTCACAAGCCAGAAGATACTTAAGTAGTCCCTCCATCGTTCAAAGTACTTCTAGCTTATGCAGGGGACACTAAAAATATGAGACAGTATCTTAAGGAGCTGACTACAGAGAAGAAATACACATGAAAAATTAGTCATACACCATCCAGCAATACAAAAGGCAACTTCATCTAAGTTTCCATCTACCTCTTCTACTCAAAAATCAAAAGAAAACAGATTATTTAAGCAGTGCACAATGAAGCTATTGTGGTTAGAACAAGCTGAGCTATTAATATTTAGATCCAGTGAGTCCTAGAATCTAAATTAATTGTTTCAAAAGCCAACGGGTGTGGCAAGTGGCACATGGACAAGATGTCACTGCCCCAGACTGTACATCACAGGTGACGGTTCCTTTTCTATTAGCACTGCTTGGGCAGCGGGGACCAGCTCGAGGGTTTCTGGAAATCCAAAAAGACTTGCAATCTTCTCCATCTGTTCTCTCTCTGGATGTCAGAGAGACACTGTCCCACAAACACAATGTCTAAGTGAGCTTGAACCACATTCCAGCTACAAGTGAAGAAAATGTGTATTCTCCACTTGTAAAACATGATCCGAAAAGATACACGCACCCCGATACTCATAGCAGCACTGTTTACAATAGTCAAGACATAGAAGCAACTTTAAAATCCATCAACAGGGGAATGGATGAAGAAGATGAGGTGTGTGCATACGTATGTGCGTACGTATGTGCGTGCGTGCGTGCGTGCGTGTGTGCTAAGTCGCTTCAGTTGCGTCTGACCCTTTTTGACCCTGTGGACCGAAGCCTGCTAGTTCTTCTGTCCATCGGATTCTCATGGCAGGAATACTGGAGTGGGTTGCCATGCCCTTCTCCAGGGGCTCTTTCCAACCCAGGGATCAAACTCATGTCTCTTACATCTCCTGCACTAGAAGCAGGTTCTCTACCACTAGCACCACCTGGGAAGCCCCTATGTCTGTATGTATAATGTGTGTGTGTGTGTGTGTGTGTGTGTGTGTGTAAAGGAATATTGCTGCTGCTGCTAAGTCGCTTCGGTCGTGTCCAACTCTGTGCAACCCCACAGACGGCAGCCCACCAGGCTCCCCCATCCCTGGGATTCTCCAGGCAAGAACACTGGAGTGGGTTGCCATTTCCTTCTCCAGTGCATGAAAGTGAAAAGGGAAAGTGAAGTCGCTCAGTAAGTGTCGGACTCTTCATGACCCCATGGACTGCAGCCTACCAGGCTCCTCCATCCATGGGATTTTCCAGGCAAGAGTACTGGAGTGGGTTGCCATTGCCTTCTCCTTTAAAAAGAATGAAATAATGTTATTCACAGTAATATGGATGGAGTCAGACACAGCTGAGCGACTGAACTGATACTGAGTAAAGTCAAACAGAAAAAGAAATGATATTGCTAACATGTAGAATCTTTTAAAAAAATACAAATGAACATAAAATAGTAACGGACAACAAATGAACTTATGGATGGGGTGGGGAGGGTGGGTGGGGAAGAAGTCAGGGAGTTTGGGACTGACATGCACACACTGCTATATTTAAAATGGATAACCAACAAGGACCTGTATAGCACAGAGAACTCTGCTCAAAGTTATATAGCAACCTAAATGGGAAAATAATTTGAAAAGAACAGATACATGTATATGCATAACTGAATCACTCTGCTGTACACCTGAAACACAACATTGTTGATCAACTGAACGCCAATATGAAGTTTATAAAGCAATAAACTACAGGAAAGTTAAATAAATTCTGATGTTTCAGTGTACTGAAACACTGGGAGTTAGACAAAATGGTAATTTTAAAGAGTAAGTAGCAGTTTAGAACCATGCTTATCATATAATATTGCATGAAAACAAAATTCAGATTATATCTGTGATGAATGTAACTAAAATGATTTCTGGACCCTCTGCAGAAGAAATACAAAATAAATAAAACACAGTTATTGATGTGGTAAAAAAGAAAGAAGGCTTCTCAGCTGGGAGCTAGTGGCAAAAAACCTGCCTGACAGTCCAGGAGACCAAGAGATGTGGGTTGAGTCAGAAAGATCCCCTGGGGGAGAGCATTGTACCCCTACTCCAGTATTCCTGCCTGGAAAACTTCAGGGTCAGAGGAGCCTGGCAGGTTACAGTCTATGGGGGTTGCAAAGAGTTGGGACACAACTGAGCATGTGAGTGCATGCTGGCACACACACATAGAAAAGAAAAGAAAATGCACATTTACTACTTGTGAGAGACACTCCATAAGGTAGACATAATGCAAACAAGACATCATGGCCTTGTGGCTTTGTTCCTCGTTCAAGGGCACATCTGAAGGCCAGGTAGAAGAGCGAAATGTGTATAGTCTTCCTATTTCAATCACCAGCAAATTGAACGACCATGCTGATAACTCGGATTTCTACATCTTACAGCAGATTATTTCTGGCAGAAACTGCTTTTTTGTGCCTTTAGATTGAGGCTCTGCAGCTCCCCTTTGACACCTCATCTCAGCATTAAAGAGGCAGCCTGAAAGTGAGGAAACGCTGCAGGCCTCTCAGGAGTTGGGCACTGCTCCACCTGGGTAACCTCAAGCAAGAAAAGACTGACTGGGCCTCAGTTTCCTGAACAAATGTGAAAAAGAAAAAGTACTTACCTACTTAAGTGACTGCAAAGAGTCAACCAGGTAATCCAATTACAGCTGCTGTGCCTGGCACACAGCCATGTCCAATTTAGCTATTACCTCATTTTACTCTTCATTAGTTTAAGGGCGCAGACACTGAAATCACTCACACCTGAGTTCAAATCCCTGCTTTCTAGCTTTGAGCACTGTTACATACAATTTAATTTCTTAATCACAATGTCTTAATCCAAGGTTTTGATGCCCTGGACCCTTCAGGCAGTTTACATTTCAGTCAAGGCTAGTAAAAATAAAGATGCAACTGCAGTTTCTCAGCAAAGTTTTCCTACAACACAGCCCCAAGAACCTCCTTCTTAGAAAAACCAATAAAATGGGGGCAGGGGATAAACCACTCAGAGAGGATTAATTATACACAGCACATAGGAGACGCTCTATAGAGTGAAGTTCTCTTCCTAGAAAGTTTTATCTCTTAGGAAAAGAATTTAAACTCATCAAGCCTACACTTCAACAGGAAAGCATCTATTTCTCTGACATATCTGGGTCTTCAGACCCGACTTGTGTTGAGCCTTGTAAGGTTCCCCCAAATGACTCTACAACCTCAAAAAGCAACTTGAGCAGCCCTCCAATCATTTTAAACGTGACACCAAAGGACTTTCTAATAAAACTGCAAGTTAAAAAAGAAGGCATATCTAAGTTCTTAAGCCTCCTTTAGCCCCAACTGCTGTCACAACTAAAATGACAGCACACACAGCAGTCTGCATCTCGTAATCACTGATGCCTTGTCATCACTCTTAAAGGCTCATTTACCAAAAGGAAAAAAAAAAAGAGGTAACAAACCAGGGAAAGTCAGGGTTGGAGGTTCTTACTATAGCGTTCCTCTGACAGCAACTGCTGTTCATTATCCTCTCCCTTCACCAACCCCGGTACATTCCTGGTCTTTGCCTACTCAGCAGATTCACGAAAGCTGTGCCGTTTTATGTGCGATCGTACATTTTGGCAGTAAAATTTCCAGTCACTTACCAGGCAAATTCTCAACCATCAACCCCCAAGGCGAACTGTTTCGCGTTAATTGATTTTCAAAGTGCTGCTCAAGGCATTACCAGAGGGAGGGGGAAAAAAATCAGGAGAACCTAAGTGAGGTGCACAAAGAAACTAAAGGACGATTTGGGCAAAGGCAGACAGGTTAAGCCAACTTGATCTCCCTGAAAATAATTATGGGGGTTGGGGGGCGGCCAGAGAAGAGAAATCTAACTTGAACCTTAACTTTAACTCAACCCCTCTTCCTGTCCTCTGCAGAAATAGTCTAGTACGTCCTTCAGACTTCTTTTTTTTTTCCACTTTTTAAAATCTGACATACATAACGATGAGAAAGCAATGACAAAGCTGCTTCCTGCCGGTCTTCTGCACAGCACCCCAACCCTTCCCCTGCAACCTTCCATCCCCCTCGCCACTCACACACATTTGGAAAAGTTTCTCTCGGCGCCTGCCTTACCTTGACTGGGCTGCCATAATTCAGTCTGTAGAGCTCAAGGTCTGCCGTCCATCAGCGCCTCCAAGCCGCGGCCCTCCTGCCGGCGCCGCGCTCACCATTTGCCGGGGCCGGGCGGGGACGATTCCCCAGCGCGACTCCCCGAGGTGACGGGACTACCTGCTCCGGCAGCCCGGGTGTCCTCAGCGCAGCCTCCGGCTCCGAGCGTATTGGCTCGCGCTAATCCTGATAGACATCCGGGCACTGGGGCCTCTGCAGGCGCGCTCCACTCCGGACCGGCCGGGGGAGCGTCGCGTCCGAAGCCGACAGCGACCGCGATCCCTGCGGGCGACTCCGGAGGAAGCGACGCCGCCAGGGCTCCCTCGGCGCCAAGCCCACCAAAGCGCAGCTCCCGCTGAGCGGCGCTGGCACGCCGGCCCGCAATTAGCAGGGGAAAGAAAACCGTCCTTGGGCTCACTTCGAGGTGTCCGAGTTCGCCCGGACACCCCCGCCCACAAAGTTCTGGTGGTACAGCCCGACTCCTTAAAAGGGCAGGGCGCTCGGCAGGGCAAGCCCGAGGCTGCGCCGGGCGGGGGCGCCGAGCCCCGAGCGCCGACGCAGCCCAGCTGGCCCGCTCGCAGCCGAGCCCCGCCTGCAGGCTCCTGGCGACCGCTCTCCTGCCAAGGTTTTAGCAATGTACACACACGGCCGGAACACGCAGTACCCCGACGCTCCAAACTCCAGCCCCGGTTTGAATCGGTGTTGAATACTGGGGCCCAGAACCTGAAGTGAACTAGGAATTAAAAAAAAAAAAAAAAAAAAAACCACAGCAGCAGATCAAGCTCTTTACTTTTGATCGTGCCAACGCTTGCAGTCAGGAAATGTGCGACTACCGCACACTTGTTAAACATTGTTGGCTTTCAGTTTTGATTTGAAACAAATGTTTACAAAACGCCCTCTCTGTTACTGGACAACATGCAGATACGAAAAGGCAACAGCCACTCGTTTGGCACTGACAGACGTCATTAAGGAACTGACCAGTTTTTAGGAAATAACTTAGGATGCAAGCCGACAATATATTAAACGCTGTAAGTACAAACGAAACCGTGTCCTACTAGGGGGACCACGAAAGGCATTTAAATTCTGCCTAGAGCTAAGCAGGAGACAACGACGCTAAACGGGAGGAAAGGTGGGCTTCAGCATCTCACTGGGGACCAGCAGCACGCTGTAGGGGGCTGAAAACTTAAATGCATGTCCCCCTGCCGCCTAGAATCATGACGATGTCACCAAACTCGCAGAGCTACTCCAGACTGTATTACTAAGGAGCCATGCACAGAGAAATGTTGACATCTGCCTGAAAACTGCAAGGCTGTGGGGTGGGGGCTGATGGGGTAGGAGGAAGGCACAAAAGCATCTTTATAGTGGTTCTCAAAGTGTGATTAGTGGTCTCCCGGGAGTCCCTGAGACCTTCTCAAAGGTCACAGCTATTTTTAGAGTAACACAAAGACATTGTCGTTTTCACTGTGCTGACATTTGCACTGATGGTGCAAAAGCAATTGTGGGGAAACTGCTGGAGCCTTATCACTCAACAAGGCAGTGGCTCTTCACCACACATTAGCAGTTAAAAAAAAAAAAAGTGTTTACATATATCCTTAATGAAACAACCAGTAGGGATTACTACTTTTAGTAAATCATGACCCTTGCATACAGGTCATTTTAGTGTTCTTTGTGACAAAATGGGAAAGTAGTCATGTATGGATGTAAGGGATGGACCATAAAGAAGGCTAATCACCAAAGAATTGATGCTTTTGAACTGTGGTGCTGGAGAAGACTCTTGAGAGTTCCTTGGACTGCAAGGAGATCAAACCAGTCAATCCTGAAGGAAATCAGTCCTGAATATTCACTGGAAGGACTGAGGCTGAAGCTGGAGCTCGAGTACTTTGGCCACCTGATTTGAAGAGTCGACTCATTAGAAAAGACCCTGATGCTGGAAAAGATTGAAAGCAGGAAGAGAAGGGGACAATAGAGGACAAGATGACTGGATGGCATCATCAACTCAATAGACATTGAGTTTGAGCAAACTCCTGGAGATGGTGAAGGACAGGGAAGCCTGGCATGCCACAGTCGGACATGACTGAGCAACTGAACTGACTGATTTGTTACCTGGCAGTCATTTTCACAAAAATGAACAAAGTGAATCTGTTTCTTCCAGGGAAACAACTGACAGTATTTATTGCCAATGATAAAATTTGAGTTTTGAAGCATTTTGGAAAACTTGACACCTGTCATGGTGAGCTTGATAGCTTCCCAGTACTTCAAGACGTCCCTGATGAAGTAAGGACAGTGAGGAACGTGGCTTTAGAAGACCTGCCTAACCTAGTGACCAGAATTTTCTAAATAGTACAAAATCATGCAAGGGTAAAGGGTCCACTGAAAGTGCAGGAAAGACCAATGGATTTTAATATATGAAAGATTAAAAACAGCTCAATGAAATGACTCCAGATTCTACACTGCAACTAACCTTTAGGAAACTATGATTGTAGACTTTTGGTATAATATCAAAAAAGGTATTAAAGTACTCCTCCTTTTCCTGTGTGAGGCTACATTTTCTCATTTTCTTCATAGATTTCAGCCAAAATAACACTGCAACACACTGAATTCAGAAACAGATATGAGAATCCAGCTGTCTTCTACTGAGCTAGACAGTAAAGAGATTTGCATAACGCTGTTTTTCTTACTTAAGTTTTTAATTTTGGAAATAGTTTTGTTTTTCTCAAAATAAAAACATTATTTAAGTTAACAGGTAATGGGTTAGCTGCTAGCCCATCTTTCTCACAGTTATTCTAAATACCAAGCATGATCATGATCATTTATGCTTTAAGTTGGTATCAGATATATAAAAGCAGCAGAAACAATACTGCATAATGGCATTTACTCACAAAATTTCCACTTATCATTGGCTAGTACCGTAAAATCACTTATATTAAAATTCCATTTTCCCCTGTGAACTGTGTCGTTCTATTCCACTAAAGAGGAGCAGATGAAAGAATACAGCAAATATTCACATGCAAGGAAATATGAAGTCAACAGGTCACCAGTACACCTGACATTCCCAGGGCTCTCAAGATCATTTGTAATGTAACTTACTGAGGGTAATTTGAAACTGAAGTGGGATTACACTCGATTTGTAATAGATCTACCAAAACTATAGGAAAGTGCGGGAGAAATGATTCTGGAATTGGATACTGCCTGTGGCTGAAGAAGTAGTGCAGTACACACGTGGGCGTGATTTTCTCCAAGTGTTTTGAAAACACCATTGTATCCAACCTACAGTCTTGTTCAGCAGTGAAAATGAACAAAAGACATTCCTAACCTTTTGAGGGCACAGAATTCCTTGGCTTCCTGATGAGACTTGAGGATACAGATCCTTACACATAATATTTGCTATACTTTGATGTTTAAGGTCCCCGTGCAGCCCACTTAGGGAGGATTGGAGGCTCCATAGACTTCAGGTGAAGAATCCTTGGCCCTCAAGGTTCACTCAGCTAATGAACCCAATTTACCTTACAAATAAGGAGTATGTTGTTGTTGCTCAGTTGCTAAGCAAAAAGTGTTAGTCATTCAATCCTGCCAGACTCTTTGCAACCCCGTGAACTGTAGCCCTCCAGGCTCCTCTGTCCAAAGGATTTCCCAGGCAAGAATACTGGAGTGGGTAGCCATTCCCTTCTCCAGGGGATCTTCCCAACCCAGGGATCAAACTTGAGTCTCCTATGTTACAGACAGATTCTTTACAGTCTGAGCCACCAGGGAAGCCCCAGTATAGTATATACTCATAGATACTTACTTCATCCTTCGGGCTATAACCCAGTACTTCACAATAGGTTTTACTGCTCAGATTGTTCTGGCTCTGGCTACTGGAAGCCCTTTCCCATCAGCTCCTGATCCCTCTGACTTGCTTCCATCTGTTTGCCTTTTAAGCACTTCCTTACTTCCTGGTACTATGAGGCTCCAGGCTCACCTTCTATTTTCTCTGCCATGGCTTTCGCTAGAATCGGCTATTTCTCCCACATATCAGTCTCTTCTCCTTACAAGCTACTGCCCAATCTCCTGCCACCACGGCCAAGCTTCCTAAACAAACAGTGGTCAGCTTGCTTTGTGATCCCAGCTTCCTCAAAACTCTCCTCTGTGGACTTACATGATACCTCTCTGTTTGGGGGGAACTCACTGTGTTTTATAATTCTTTCTGCTCATACATCCAGGAACCAATATAAGATGCTAGAAAATGTCCCTTATCTCTCAGTCTATATGCTATCTTGGACAAAAACATCAGTGACCCTCCAGAACTGTAACTCCAGCACAAACCTCTTCCCACAAAGCCAAGTTCATGCTTCCCAGCTGCCCAAAAACACTTTCCTGGGTATTAAAAAAGGCACTTTGGGAGGCTGTCCCCAAAGGATTATTCACTTAGTGATACGTATCAACTCAGAAATGCCAAGAGCCACCCATCATTCAAACTGAGCTACTGCTTGGATCTGCAAAGGGTGGTTTCTCTAGATAGGGAGGGGACAGTCTCACCTTCACCGGAGAAGGGATGGGGCAGGGTGGGGGTGGGGGGGCGGTGGTGGTATTGTTGTCCAGTCACTAAGTCTTGTCGGATTCTTTGCAACTCCAGGGACTGCAGCATGTGAGGCTTCCCTGACCTTCCCTATCTACCAGAGTTTGTTCAAACTTATGTCCATTGAATCGGTGATGCTATTTAACCATCTCATCCTCTGCTGCCCCCCTTTCCTCCTGCCTTCAATCTTTCCCAGCATCAGGGTCTTTTCCAATGAGTCAGCTTTTTGCATCAGGTGGCCAAAGTATAAAGAGTTTCAGCATCAGGATCAGTCCTTCCAATGAATATTTAGGGTTGATTTCCTTTGGGATTGATGGGTTTGATCTCCTTGCAGTCCAAGGGACTCTCAAGAATCTTCTCTAGCACCACAGTTCAAAAGCAAAAGTTCTTCGGCGCTCTGCCTTCTTTATGGTTAGCTGCTTCCATTCTTGGGAATAAAAGCAGAAGACAGAATTCAGAGGACTTTCAATTAGCAGATCGGGGGGGATGCAGAAGCATATTCAACCCAGGAGAGAAAAAGCATTTTGAGACTAGTTGTATGGATTTAATCAGTCTCAAAATGCTTTTTCTCCTCCTGGGTTGAAAATGCTTCATCCTTCTGTTTTACAAAAATATTTTATGACATGAAAAGATATAAGGTTAAAGAAAAGTTGTTATACAGTATACTTGTTATGAACCCACTTCATCAAAATTGAAAATAAATTTGTGTATTCAAAAGACTGAGTGGGTCTCTGTACCAAAGGCTAGCTACAGGTATGCCTGGCTGGGAAGGATGGAATGACTTGTCTTATTCTGGGCATTTAAAAATATTCTAAGTATAAAATGAACATTTATCTGTATTGTTATTTATAACTTATCATTTTTGCAATATAATAATTTATCATTATTGTAGAAAATAAACTATGACCATATCTTAAGTCCAGAAAGGAGACCAAAGTAGATCCTCTAAATCCACCTCTTCATGCAAGAATGCACTTTCTCTTCCTAAACTGGCCTGTTTGCATATCTCCAAGGAAAACTTCTTTAAAGAAGGCTGAGGGCCAAAAAAAAAAAAAAAAAAAATGATGCTTTTGAATTGTGGTGCTGGAGAAGACTCTTGAGAATCCCTTGGACTGCACAGAGACCAAACCAGTCAATCCTAAAGGAAATCAACCCTGAATATTCATTGGAAGGACATGCTGAAGCTGAAGCTCCAAGACTTTGGCCACCTGATGAAAAGGGCTGACTTATTGGAAAAGACCCAGATGCTGGCAAAGGCCGAAGGCAAAAGGAGAAGGGTGGCAGAGGCTGAGATGGCTAGAGAGCAACACCAACTCAATGGACATGAATCTGAGCAAACTCCAGGAGCTGGTGATAGACAGGAAAACCTGGTGTACTGCAGTCCATGGGGTCGCAGAGAGTCGGACACAGCTGAGCGACGGAAATGAAAACCCAGTCTACTGTATCTTTGCCTTGTACCTGATATATTTATTCATTTATCTTAATTACGGATATGGTTGGGCTAAAGTTCTACCAGCTTGTTCCGTCTTCCATGTTTCACTGGGTTCCTCTGCTACTCCAGGCCTGCATTCCTTTGCTAACTTTCAGGCCCCACCCAAACCTACAGAAGCAGAAACTCGGTGGGTGTGGCCCAACAAGCCCTTGAGGTGATTCTGTTTCACGCTCAAGTTTAGATGCCACTGCTCTGTCGCCAACAGTATGCATCCTTAACTTACCAACTTATATTTAATGAGTCAGTATTGTACCAATTCGCTGAGTCTTCCATCATCGGCTTCCTATTGGAAATCTGAAATAACCATAATGTCTTTCATTCTTTGTAGAACATCTACCATTCTCTTCATTCAGGTTCTGCATACATCATGCTTTTTCAATAGCTTCAGGTAAGAAGTATTTCCTTAGACAAGTCTCTCTCCCCACTTAGCCTTCAGTCCCACTACAAGAATACGCTGTTCCTAAAATACAAATCAGATGTTACTCTCTCACCAAAAAAAAAAGAAAGGAAGGAAAAACAACAACAACAATGTATTTTCCCTGCCTCAGAGCTGAAGAATAAACTTGTTATAGGGGCATCTAATACCCTTCCCAATTTGGCCCAACATCAGTAGCTTTCTTTCTCATCCACCAACCGACCTCAGTCCCCTCCCCACCCTATTACCACAAGAGCCCTCCAGCCAGATACTTTTCCTGTGCACAGAGTATTTCCTCTTCATTGGAAAGCCCCTTCCCCCCTTCCCCAGCTGGAGACACCCTGAGCTGGTGGTTTAGGCTCTTGCGACTCCCCAAGGAGTGTAGGCTGCCAGGCTCCTCTGTCCATGGCATTTTCCAGGCAAGAATACTGGAGTGGGTCGCCATTTCCTCCTCCAGGGGAATATCCTGACCCAGGGATCAAACCCAGGTCTCCTGCACTGCAGGCAGATTCTTTACTGACTGGGCCACCAGGGAACAAATCCCAGCCAAGGCAGTTCTTCTCAGAAGACTTCTCTGATATCTTAGTCACACCCTCTACCTACTAAAACCTCTTAACTCTCATGTCTATCAAGTCATGAGGCTGGATGGGATTAAAGGGAGTGTCTGTTTATGGGAAAGGCAGACAGAAGATAATGCAGATAATTAAGGAACAAAACTGTGAAGAACTCTGCTGGAGGGGTAGAAGGCAAGAATTCTTCCTGCCTCTGAATGCCCCCCACACAGCCAACCTGAGGCACTCTCTCATCATTCAGTCACTGGACTCTGACCTGGGTCCACCAACAAAGCAACCAGAGACCAATGAATTATTTTCAACATTTCTGAAAGTCCTAAGGAAATCACATATTTGCCATGGAAAGTGTGTGAATGACTACTCTGCTCTGGGCTTTTCTGGAGCTCATGCCAACTGAGTGTGGCAACACCAATTGTTAGCTCATGCTGATCCGGAAGTCCAGCTGACAACTGTACATGGTTGGATTGATTTAAAAATAGAAACACAAACAAAATTGTTTTAAATGGAGTTTGTTTGGTAGAGGGACTCTTTCAAAACATGAGATTCAAAGGAAAAGGGGACAAATTGAAAACAAAACAAAAAACTCCCCCACAGAGGACATCACTTTGAAGGCAGGTACTTCCCCTTGGGGAACGAGAACAACTTCCCCTTGGATATGAAATATGTGCTGTGTTGCTTTACTGCTAAGTGGTGTCCGGCTCCTTGTGGCCTCATGGACTGTAGCCTGCCAGTCTCCTCTATCCATGGGATTTCCCAGGCAAGAACACTGGAGTATTGAACAGGCATCTCCTGCACTGGCAAGTGGTTTCTTTTCCACTGAACCAGTGGGGAACTAATGAAATCAAATCTCCAGACTGGACGGTGGTTTAAAACCTTGGCTACACATCTGAGAATTACCTGGGGGAGACTGATCAGCTCCTGACACTCAGGCCACATCGCAGGTCAGTTAATCTCTGGAGGGGGACCCATGCATCTATATTTGTTAAAATGTGCAGTCATATTTGAGAATCTCTGCTTCTGAGCCTTGATCCTCCAAGGGAGGGTCACAGAGTCAAGACTTGCAGTGCCCTGCATGGGATACTTGTTAGAAATGCAAGCTCTTAGGTTCCATCCCAGATCTACCAAATCAGCATCTGCATTTTAGTAAAATCCCTAGTGATTTGTATGCCCATTAAGGTCTGAGAAACATTACCTTATAAAATACAGAACATTTAAGACTTGCCTAACCCAGCATTTGCCAACAAAGGTCCGTCTAGTCAAGGCTATGGTTTTTCCTGTGGTCATGTATGGATGTGAGAGTTGGACTGTGAAGAAGGCTGAGCGCCGAAGAATTGATGCTTTTGAACTGTGGTGTTGGAGAAGGCTCTTGAGAGTCCCTTGGACTGTAAGGAGATCCAACCAGTCCATTCTGAAGGAGAAAACCCTGGGATTTCTTTGGAAGGAATGATGCTAAAGCTGAAATTCCAGTACTTTGGCCACCTCATGCGAAGAGTTGACTCATTGGAAAAGACTCTGATGCTGGGAGGGATTGGGGGCAGGAGGAGAAGGGGATGACAGAGGATGAGATGGCTGGATGGCATCACTGACTCGATGGACATGAGTCTGAGTGAACTCTGGGAGTTGATGATGGACAGGGAGGCCTGGCGTGCTGCGATTCATAAGGTCGCAAAGAGTCAGACACGACTGAGCGACTGAACTGAACTGAACCCAGCATTATTTACAGTTGCCAAGATATGGGAGCAACCTAAGTGTCAATCAACAGCTAACTAGATAAAGAACATGTCTAGTATACATATACAGTGGAATACTACTGAGCCATCAAAAATGAAATTTTGCCACTTGCAACAACATGGGTGGACTTGGGGGCATTATGCTAAGTGAAGTAAGTCAGAGAAAGACAAATACTGTATAAGAGCACTTATATAGAGAATCTAAAAATTACAACAAACCAGTGAATAGAACCAAAAAGAAACAGACTCCCAGATGCAGAGAACAAACTAGTGGTTACTAGTAGGGAGAAGGTGGAGGAGAGGGGCAATTAGGAGTAGAGGATTAAGAAGTACAAATTATTATGTGTAAAATAAGCTACAAGGGGGACTTCCCTGGTAGCCCAGTGGCTAAGACTTCACGCAAAAGGCCCAGGTTCAATCCCTGGTCAGGGAACTAGATCCTATATGTTGCAACAAAGAATTCACATGTTGCAACAAAGATCCTTCATGCTGCACCTAAGACCTGGTAAAGCCAAAAAATTATAACTATTTTTTTTTTAAAGCTACAAGGATATATCATAAAATACAAGAAGAACAGCCAATGTTTTACGATAACTATAAGCTCAAATGTTGAGTATAACCTTTAAAAATTGTGAATCACTTTATTGTACACCTGTAAGATATAATACTGTACATTAACTACACTTAAAAATATTATATTTGCATTCATTTAAACCATGTTAAAGTATTAAGGTATCATCAAATTAGAATATCTTCCTTAAAGTAATCGACTAGTTGGATTTACAAATTAAATAAATGGAAAACTCGACAACAACAAAATGAATTGCTTAACCTCTCAAAGACAAGTGACTGATATTCCCTTGACCTTTGGTCTAAAACATTAATCTCTAAACAATGTTTTGCAACAGTCCTCTTTGTTGCTGGAGCCTTTACCACCCCTTCAAACTACTCTCAAATTTTCCTGATTACATGTAAGAAAAGGGGAAGATGTAAGAACTGGAAGAAAGAGGCTATTTCCCAGTCTTTCTTTGCGGGGCTGTTTTTTCCTTTCGTGAGGGGGAAAAAAATTACATACACAGACAAGCCACAACGATCAGTAAACTGCAGCTTTTAAGTTACAGTAAGATCTGATCTCTCCATACATAAAAGAGATTACGTCAACTGATGACATTTCTTATGATACCCAGGCCTGTTCTAAATGCGCTCTTTTTATCCCCAGCAAATGTTTAAATTCCACCAACTCAAAATCTAATTTGGGGTACCAATTTTACTTTCCATTTGAGGATGGAGGATTTCCTCCCCAAAGTCAGGGAAGTTCTATGTGAGGTTTATTTACCATGAGCTCTGTCTCCTACCTGGGCTTCCCTGGTGGCTCAGACAGTAAAGAATCTGCCTGCAATGCAGACCATCTGGGTTTGATCCCTGGGTCAGGAAGATCCCCTGGAGAAGGGAATGGCAACCCACTCCAGTATTCCTGCCTGGAGAATTCCATGAACAGAGGGGCCAGGTGGGTTACAGTCCATGGGGTGACAAAGAGTCAGACATGACTGAACGACTACTAGGTCACAGGCAAAACGGAAAAATTAAGATGAAATCAAATCAACATTTATTAAGCACATGTAACATCCAAAGTCCTATGCAACCCTATAAAAGAGGTTTTAGGGATTTTAATACTTGTCTTTTAAGAGCTTACTGTAACCAACAGAAAGAGCTGCTCCATTTTCTAAGTTCCACGTATCTTGAAAATCCAGTTGACTCTTGAACAACTTAGGGATTAGAGGCACCCTTCCCCCTTTGCAGAAATACCATGTACCACTTAATAGTGCGCCCTCCATACCTGAGGTTCCTCCTTATTTGAGATTCCGCATCTGCAGATTCAACCAACCTGGGATTCTGCAGTGCTACAGTACACACTTATTGTCAATAATCTCAGTACAAGTGGACTTGAACAGTCCAAACCCATATATTCAAGGGTCAACTGTAAAACACGTCTAAAGAACAAAAAGTTGATTCATAACCAATTAAACCTTTTCCTAATCAAGGACCTATAAGTTATTGAGCTAATTCAATAGTTTTAAGCATAAGGATGGACTCACTAAAGAGAAAACCACAGCAGTGGGAGTTTCCTAACTATCCAGTAGTTAGGACTCAGCATTTTAACTGCCAGGTCCCAGGTTCAATGGCTGATCAGGGAACTAAGATCCCACAGGCTGGGCAGTATGCTGCTGCTGCTGCTGCTGCTAAGCTGCTTCAGTTGTGTCCAACTCTGTGTGATCCCATAGACGGCAGCCCACCAGAATCCGCCATCCCTGGGATTCTCCAGGCAAGAACACTGGAGTGGGTTGCCATTTCCTTCTCCAGGGCAGTATAGCCAAATTAAAAAAAAAAAAAAAGAAAGAAAGAAAATTACAGTAATTTTAGTTTACAGTATTGCCTATGTTCTCAGAAAGGAAGGGTCAAGTTGAGAATTCTGAGCTGGGAAGCTGTGAGTGTCCTGGACACCTCAAAGCCACTGGCCTCATGCCTTCAAATGCTTAACAACTTAACAGGTTTAACACTTTTGACTTGGAAATTCACAGAAAAAATGACTTTCACCCAAATATAAAAGTATTTCTCAGTACGTGTATTTGAGACACTCACTTGGCCACAGTGAAAAGCAAGATACTGGAAATCATTTTGCTAGTGACATGAATGGCCAGTGTTTGCTGACTGCCCACAGTATGTCTGGCCCTGCTCTAAGTGCTCTGCTGATATTAAATTAATTCCCACCACAAGCTGTTAAGCCAAGTACAGTATTACCATCCTGCTCTGCTGCTGCTGCTAAGTCACGTCAGTTGTGTCTGACTCTGTGAGACCCCATAGACGGCAGCCCACCAGGCTCCCCCGTCCTTGGGATTCTCCAGGCAAGAACAATGGAGTGGGTTGCCATTTCCTTCTCCAATGCATGAAAGTGAAAAGTGAAAGTGAAGTTGCCCAGTCGTGTCCAACTCTTCATGACCCCATGGACTGCAGCCTACCAGGCTCCTCCATCTATGGGATTTTCCAGGCAAGAGTACTGGAGTGGGGTGCCATTGCCGGCTCTACAGGTAAAGAAAGTGAAGTCCAAGAAGTCAGGTAATTTTCTCTAAGTCACGCAGCTGTAAGTGGTGGGACTGAGCTGTGACTCTAGCACCCTGGGCCAGGGTCCCATTCTCAATCACTGTGCCCTGCAGCCTCTCCAGAGAAGCTACCATTACCCTCTCAAGGAAACAGTCATAGGATGACTTTTGCAGTCTTTAAGGAAATCATTTTTCCTGCCATCTAGCTGTGTTTCATCACACTCACTCCCAAATTTGACTTCTGAGCCCAGCTAGACAGCTTCTGCAAAAGGCAAATGGTCATTTATTATCACGGTTGGTTGGTCTGGTTTCCTTTAGGAGTATTTGGGGTTGAAATGCAATGTCTGGGACCAGAGCATCTGCCAATTTTCTATGACTATTTACAGAAAGCAATTGGAAGTAAACATGGAACTCCAGTTCCCTTTTTTTTTACTTGATATTTCAGGTACCGTGAACACTAAAGTCCTCTACCAGAACTCACAAGTCACACTGAAGATGTCGTTTTCACCCTTCAGAAAAAGAAAGTGGTGGAAAGTCTGCAGAGCTGCAAGTTAATACGACCAAGTCTGGGGGATAATAGTTATTCATCCAGGCTCACATGCGACCCCAAGGACTGTAACCCACCCAATTCCTCTGTGCATTAGATTCTCCAGGCAAGAATACTGGAATGGGTTGCCTTTCCCTTCTCCAGGGGATCTTCCCAACCCAGGGATTGAAACTTCGTCTCCTGAGACTCTTGCATTGGCAGTTCAATTCTTTACCACTGAGCCACCTGGAAAGCCCAGTGTCATCTAGGACAACATTTTCCGAACAGAAAGTGGTTTTAAAATAAGAGCTAGCTTGGCTGAAATAATTTCAACTAACAGCAATTCTCTCCCTCCCTTTAACAAATATATTATTGCAAGGGGCCATACAGGTAGGCTGGAGCTTTCCAAGAACCTCATATAGGTCGATCACAGCTGAGAGACCAAGATAAAATAATAAACAAAAAACTATTTTCTACCCAAACAATTTTTCTAATACTCATACATTTATTTATCAGAGTTGAATCAAGTTCCTGGGAAATACTCTTTCTGGCCAGACTTTTACTGCATATGTGCAGTGTAATACTTAAGCCCAAGTTTTTCAATAAACTTTGATGACCTCTATAGCATGTTACCCGAGATATCTTTGGCAAGCACCTCCCTGGCCTATGCACCATTGGTACCTAGCAGTTGGTGGCTAGTTGTTCCTGGAGGCACCCTCTGTGTGGGCAGTCTGAAACTGCTCTCGGTGAACCTGGGGTTTCCAGAACTTGTGTTGTAAGCTCTGGCACACAGCTCTTGGGAGGTACATTCCCTGGCCAGTGTTTTCTTCACATCTCTTTGATGTTGACAGTCAACCAAGGCTCTTTGGGTATTACCAAAGCAAGGGTTGGAGAAGGAAATGGCAACCCACTCCAGTATTCTTGCCAGGAGAATTCCATGGATGGAGGAGCCTGGCAGGCTGCAATCCATGGGATCGAAAAGAGTCAAACACGACTGAGTCACTTCAAAGCAAGGGTGCCATGCCTCCCTATCCTGAAGGGATCCTTGACCAGGAGAAAAGCTCAGAGCAGCTTTCTAGGGTCGATTAGATAATTCAGCCCAAGCCCTGGAGTTCCTGCTCCAGCCCATTCCCCCCACACACTTCTCTCCCCCACCCCGGCCCCCCACAAGAGGTACACTGATTAAATAAAGTTTTGAGTACAAGCAACACCACGGCTTGCACATAATAGTAAAAGATTTGGGGAAGAAAAATCAGTGGGAGTGGCTATTACATAAGGAACAGAGAGAAAACAGAAAAGACATTCAATCCTCTTCCTTATTTCATGGGTAAGAAATTCAAGCACCAGGGTTTTCCAGGCTTAAATAGACTTTAATTTGAAGACTTAAACACACACACACACACACACACACACGCGATACTATTACCCCACCTAAAATGTTTCCTTTAATCTTAATTAATATTTATAAGTTTTCTTTTGCTAACCTCAAATATCCAGTTAGTATTCAAGTTTAATTGGTGTGCCCAGATCTAAACAGGATCCTTTTTTTTTTTTTTTTAAGTTGCTGAGTCATGTCCGACTCTTTGACACCCATGGACTATAGCCCATGGAATTCTCCAGGCCAGAATACTGGGGTGGGTAGCCTTTTCCGTCTCCAGGGGATCTTCCCAAACCAGGGATCAAACCCAGATCTCCCACATTGCAGGTGGATTCTTTACCAGCTGAGCCACCAGGGAAGCCCCATATGCAACATAGGTATACATAAATAACATATATATAAAAGTAAGTAATTTATATGGTTATGGGTTTATAAGGAAATGAACAAAATAGTAACACTAATATTTAGTTACTACACTACGATTTGAAACAGACACATTTGAGAACTGAATGATTTGACTGGGTTGGCCAAAAAGTTCGTTCAGGTGACTGACCCAAATGGACTTTTTGGCCAACCCAGTATTTGTTTTTAAAAAAAACCTTTCTAAGAGTTCTTTAAGTGGTGCTTGACTACTTCTTGCCACATTAACTCACAACACAAAGCAAACATCCTTTCTATACTTTGGCAAACAGCTATATTCATTTCTAAGTATGGCTCAACTTCCAACATTTCATCCTTTGCTCTTGAGGGTGGTGAAATATCTCCAGGACTTCTTTTAACATGAGTGCTTTTGAGGCACTGCTTCCCCTGGGACATCTTCGTCCTTTCCATCTCAACCTCTTTCCTTCTTTGTGTCGGTAAGTTACTGTCACTCTGCTCATTCAGAGCTGCACACGCCCAGTCAGCTATTTCATCTTTAAGTTCATTTATGCTCGATCAGAACTTCACTTCCAGCTTCGTCACTTTTTGGTTCTTTCCTGCATTTTCGTCTTTGTTGGCCAGTTCTCCCTTTCGATTATCCATTTATGGGAAATGTCACATTGGTTTATCACTAGGACACATGGAGGCAACAAACTAAGATACGTTTTGCTATCTCTGCATGAACGAAATGAGCAACTCAGAGACCAATCACCAAAAGGTTTTAAAAAAAAGTGATATGATTGGCTATGGATCCGGAGGCCATTTGTTATTTACACAGTCATGTGTGGAGTCATGAGCTAGCAGCAAAGTTTATACTTTGTGAAGTTGCTGTGCTAACTGAAATCTGAACCACTGTCTTGGGGGACCGGTGTCACTTAAACCATGTAACTGAAGTTTGTGCATATTGGAACTGTGCAAAGTAAGGATTATGATTCCTCTCAATAAACATAAACCACCTTCAGACACTATTAAATCCATCTGTTCATCGTTGCTTTCCTTTTTTTAAAGCAACTCCTCCCTCCAATTTTGATTCAAGTTTTGATTTATAACTATGTGTAGCATCTAATAGTTCCAAAGTGAGCCACAAAGTAAGGTACCTTCAGGGGATTTTAGCATCTATTTTTGTCCCACCATCAATGTTTGATTTATATTATTAATTTTCTCTAATATAAGCAAATACATATACATTTTCATATTCTTCCTCCCTTCCTAGGTAAAAAATAGCATAATTATACATGCTATTCTACATCTTACTTTTTCAAATAATATATCAGAGATCAGTTCAGTTCAGTTGCTCAGTCGTGTCCAACTCTTTGCGACCCCATGAATTGCAGCACGCCAGGCCTCCCTGTCCATCACCAACTCCTAGAGTTCACTCAGACTCACGTCCATCGAGTCCGTGATGCCATCCAGCCATCTCATCCTCTGTCATCCCCTTCTCTTCCTGCCCCCAATCCCTCCCAGCATCAGAGTCTTTTCCAATGAGTCAGCTCTTCGCATGAGGTGGCCAAAGTACTGGAGTTTCAGCTTTAGCATCATAGAGATCAAACACCAGTAAAAAAAAAAAAAGAAAGAGACAGTCCTCATTTCTTTTTTATAGCTGTATAATCCTCCATTGTGTTGAAGGACCAGATTTTTTATTTTCACTATTTATTTATTTGGCGGCACTGGTCTTAGTTGCAGCGTGTGGGATCTTCAGTTCTGGAATGCAAACTCTTAGTTGTGTCATATGGACCTAGTTCCCTGATAAGGGACTGAGCCTGGGCTCCCTGCATTAGGAGGGTAGGATTTTAGCTACTGGATCACCAGGTTAGTCCCAAAGAACCAGAGTTCTTTACTTTTTAAAACCAACTCCCTACTGACATGTGGATTACTTCCAGTCTTTTGCTGTCACATAGAGTCTGTAATGAATAAACTTGTAGATATCTTTTTCTTTTTTTCGCCAGTATATCTTGGGGATAAATTCCTAGAAGTGAGCTGGCTAGATCAGAGGTAAGTGCCACTGTAATTGTGCAGCCTACTGCCAAATTCTCCTCATAGGGTTATTCGTTTTGCACTCCCATCAGCTATGAGCGAGAGCACAGCACTTTCCCTCCTACAGTCTTATCAACAAAACATGCTGTCAAAAACTTGTGCTTTTTACCACCCTGACAGACGAGATATGATGAAGTAGTGTCCTTTCATTTGCATCTCTCCTTTCATGCATGAATGAGCATCTTTTCATCGTAAAGGGACATTTGAAAATGTAACTGCTTTGACAGGTTTGATATTTTATAATAAGAGTTTTCAAAGACACTTTACTGTTAAACATAATCCTTAATTCTGAGTCATCTAAATACACCCTTCCATACTCACACACACATACACAGGCTTTATTCATGGCAGTTTATCTAATCAACACACATTTGAGGGGTCTGGTGCCTTGGGACCTGGTCCTGCTATGCTAACACACGTGGGCAGAGGGTATGGGAAGGCCAAGGATGAAGAGTTTATCTGGCACCCCAGTAGTCTGCAGAGCACTGGAGTTGAGAGCATCTGATACAACTTTCAATATGGAGTAGTTCATTGGGCTAAAAGAGAAAGGGTTTTCTGGGCTTTAGAGGTAGTTTAAGGAAAGAGTAATAAACGGTCACAGCAGAGCAAGCCTGCCTTTTCCATTAAAAAAAAAAAAGTGGTGGAATAGCCTACAGGGGCTTCCCTGGTGGCTCAGATGGTAAAGCGTCTGCCTGCAATGTGGGAGACCCGGGTTCGATTTCTGGGTCGGGAAGATCCCCTGGAGAAGGAAATGGCAATCCACTCCATCACTCTTGCCTGGAAAATCCCATGGACGGAGGAGCCTGACAGGCTACAGTCTATGGGGTCGCAGAGTCGGACATGACTGAGCAACTTCACTTCACTTCACTTCACCAGAGAATTTCAGTGACAAAAGCAGAGACAGATACAAGCAGAAGCCTGCAGGCACGCTAAGTCACCTCAGTCTCCAAAACTGCAACCTGACAGGCTGTAGCCCTCCAGGCTCCTCTGTCCATGGGATTCTCCAGGCAAAAATACTAGAGTGGGTTGCCATGCCCTCCTCCAGGGGATCTTCCCAACCCAGGGATCGAACCCGTGTCTCATTCTGTTTCCTGCATTTGCAGGCAGGTTCTTTGCCACTAGCACCACCTGGGAAGCTCGGCAAAAGCCTAAGTGAAAGTGAAAGTGTTAGCCGCTCAGTGGTGTCCGACTCTTTGGAATCCATGGACTGTAGTCTCCTCGGTGGGATTTTCTAGGCAAGAATACTGGAGTGGGTTGCCATTTCCTTCCCCAGGGGAGGATCAAACATGGCAAAAGCCTAAAACTACTGTAGTGAAAACCTGTGACTAAGTGCCCCTAATCTAATGTAATACCAAAGACTGATTAAGGAGTCCAAGAAAAAGTCGTTCAAAAATAAAGAATCCAGGAAGGTATTTTGTCCAAGGCCAAGGATATAGCCCCCAACCCACATGGGTGGAATCCTTTCTATTTAGGATTACGATCTGAGAAAGGAGCAGGTTTCCTGTGAAACTTTACACTGTACAATTCACTAGACAGAGTCTGTCATGATATAAACGTGAAATGTAACAGTGAGAAGTGAGCTACCACCACCAATGAGACAGCATTAAAAAAAAACACAAATCACTCAGAGATTCTTTGATCGAAGTAATTAGACATCTAAACAAAAACCCCAATACAACTAAACCACTTCACAGCTTAGTTCTCATTAAACCTATCAGCAACCATTCACCTTTTCCCTCACACCCACAATTAAGATTGTAAGAGTCAACACAACCCAGGGCAGAATACATGGCTGATTCATCTTCGTACCCCCACAGCACCATGTGCGGTAGGCACTCAATAAATATTTGGTGTATGAAAGAATGAAAACACCCTGCCATAGCAACATGCCCAGACTTTTCATGGGAGGCTCTTTCTCCTGAAATTATAAGTTGGGGCAACTCCCTAATAAACCTTTCAAATAAATGCAACAAACACTCCTGAAGCACCCAGTATGCCCAGTGTTAGGCACTATTCTTGGCACTGGCATGTAAAGATGAGTAACCCATAGTCCTTAACACCCTGAGGGAACTCAGTCTACTGTGAGAAATTCAAACTATAAAACACAATGGGAAAAGGCCACCGAGGAGAAGAAACATTATGGGAACACAGGTGGAGGAACAAGTAATTATGCTGGGAATGAGGGGGAAAGGTAAGCTCAGAGAACCCACAACAATTCAGCTCCAGCCCCTTCCTCCCCAATATACACGCTCACACACGCTCACACTCCCTCTAAAATGGCACTTGAAAGAGACCCATGAGCGAATCACTCCACGGCAAATAAGCCTCCAAGGGTCTACAGTAAGTCAATGCAAATTCATGCCCACCACCACCCTGTGTGCTAGACATGGTTCTGAGCATTTTATTATAAGTACTTAATCCTTACAATGACCTGATGAGGTCGCTGCTACCATCATCTCAGTTTTACAGATGAAGAAACTGTTACAGAATTTAAAAAAAAAAACAAAACACCCTTGTCCTAGATAGTGGGCATGGGCTGAGCTCTGAGCCAGCTCTGGCACTCAGGGTTCCTTTTGAAACCACCTATTTCTCTGCCTCAAGTCCTGCCTCTGGGCTTTTTTGCACTATAAAGCTTCAATAATACCGAACTACTTTAAATTCTGTAAACACAACTCAAATTGCTTCAAACCTTTGCACTTCTGCATGGGAAGCCCATCAGCCACCCCTCACCAAACGCTTCCACTGCATCGAGATAAAAACTGCGGGTGCCCCTCCCATGATCAAAGTATCTTTTGTTACATCCTTGCATCCTTGAGTGTATCACAATGGATTATAACTAGTCAACTGGATTTACATTCCATCAATAGGTTTTCTCTACTTCAGTTCAGTTCAGTCGCTCAGTCGTGTCTCTTTGCAACCCCATGGACTGCAGCACACCAGGCCTCCCTGTGCATCACCAACTCCCCGTTTACTCAAACTCATGTCCACTGAGTCAGTGATGCCATCCAGCCATCTCATCCTCTGTCGTCCCCTTCTTCTTCTGCCCCCAATCCCTCCCAGCATCAGAGTCTTTTCCAATGAGTCAACTCTTCACATGAGGTGGCCAAAGTACCGGAGTTTCAGCTTTAGCATCATTCCTTCCAAAGAAATCCCAGGGTTGATCTCCTTCAGAATGGACTGGTTGGATCTCCTTGCAGTCCAAGGGACTCTCAAGAGCTTTCTCCAACACCACAGTTCAAATAAAGGTTAAGGTAGGATAAATAGAATTTCCCTAGGAAAACAAAATAGCGTTGGAAGATGACTCCGGGCCTGGGACCAACATGGTCAGAAACATAGGAGGCGTGGCTTTTAGGGAAAAACACTGAAAAGTCACGCTGCACTAGAAGCAGCTCAGGACAGAAGCAGAGAAAGCACAAAAGAGGGGGTTGCCCAGCAGGCTGCAGACGCCTGCAGTATTTTTCTTTAGGCAGCAATGAGCGAGTAGAGTTTTTAAGGCAGTAATGGTTTTAGGAAGATCCTTCCAGTAGCTGAAGGGGGTGGAGGCAACAGGAGTCAGCTGGAGGTATAGGAACTGTAGCCGACTGGGAAAATTTCAGGAAGGACTGTCTTTATATATATATAAATGTGACCATGGCATAAGGGATCTTAGTTCCCCGACCAGGGATGGTACACATGGCCCTTTCATGGGAAGCATGCAGTCTTAACCACTGGACTACCTGTGAAGTCACCCAGGCGGGACTGTCAATAGCATTCATAACACGGGGAAAGAAAGGGGGCTTGGAATCTGAGACCAGAAAGGATGGCAGAATCCCCACACCACAACCTGATAGCTTCATCTTTGTGTTGTGACCCTCATCTTGAGCTAGTCAACAAAGTTCTTTTCTGAATGCAACCCATGTGACCAAAACACTACATCCAGTTTTTCTTTTAAGTGTATACCAAATGCTTTCCTGTGGTTTCACATTGTTGGCTTTCAAGATACTCAATATGAAGACTGTTAATTAGAAGACATACCACCCCTTCAGGAAATCACAAGTTAGCCATTCCTGATGGCATTTCCTGTCTAATCCCTTCATCTGCAGTTAAAATCTTAGAAGAAAAGCAACCTCACAGCAACCAAAATGACAATGGTGGGAATGCCACAAAAAGGAGTCTATATTTAATATAAATCCCTGCATTTATAGAAACTCTCAAGTTTAAGTAGGACTAAGTGGAATTCTGCCATAGCAATGCCTCAAACAAGATGGTATGAGGCCAAAGCCCCTCCACCCCGCCCCCCTCCCCCGAAAATGAAAGCAAAAATGAATCAGGAGAATCTTGGTTCTTAGCAGAAAGACCACACACACAACATGTCACCTCCTTCTGTGATCCTGTAACACTTTATCAACACTTCGTTTTAGCATTTATCACAGCTTCATAATTTATGTGTGCACCCATCTTCCTGATTAAACAGACAGGGACCTCTTATATTTTGATCATCTTTGAGATACCAGATTTTAACATACCATCTGACAGTAAATATTCCATAAGTACTTGCTCAGTGAATGAATCAATGAAAAACCTCCAAAAAAGGGGAGGGGGAAGCTTTCATAATAAAAACTTTCTTTTTTCAACCATTTTAAAAGTTAATTTTATTATTTTTGACTGCGTCGGGTCTTTACTGCTGCTCGTGGGCTTTCTCTAGCTGCAGTTCACCAGCTTCTCACTGCAATGGGTTCTCTTGCTGTAGAGCACAGGCCCTAGAGCATGGGCTTAAGTTGTTACGACACTTGGACTCAGGTGCCCTGCGGTATATGGAATCTTCCCGGACCAGGGATCGAATTTTCGTCCTCTTCATTGCCTGCTGCTGCTACTAAGCCGCTTCAGTCATGTCGACTCTGTGCGACCCCGCCCACCAGGCTCCCCCGTCTCTGGGACTCTCCAGGCAAGAAGACTGGAGTGGGTTGCCATTTCCTTCTCCAATGCATGAAAGTGCAAAGTCAAAGTGAAGTCACTCAGTTGTGTCCGACCTCAGCGACCCCATGGACTGCAGCCTTCCAGGCTCCTCCGTCCATGGGATTTTCCAGGCAAGAGTACTGGAGTGGGGTGCCATTGCCTTCTCCTCTGCACTGGCAGGCAGGTTCTTTACCATTGGACCATGAGTAGAGTCCAATAAAAACTTTCTTAGTCATCTTCTGATTCTAGGAAATAAAGCTAAGCAAATCTGAGTTGGAAATTTCCCATCTCTACCAAATCAATCTCCTTCCAAAAATAATAAGGAGAAAGGTAAGCTGCTGCAGTAGTCTAAATATTTGCATTAAAATTGGAGGGTCATATCATAATTTGCACACTCCCCCCCCCCCCCGCAAAGGCTGTGGGAATTAAAGGGGGAAAAGTGGGAATTTGGAAAGCCCAATGGTAAAATTCAGCATGACCTACCAAGCATAATTTCCACAGTGTATCACACTCTCACCCTGACCCCTCCTCCCAGAGGCTGCAGCTGCCAGGTGTGATGGGGGCATAGGACCCAACCTAACTGGTCTCCCCGCCTCTGGCCTCTGCCAGCTCCACTTTTTGCTGCCAAAGGAACCTCCCTACAGCAAGCACAGCCTGTGATTAACAGGACCAAAATGAAATCATTGTCCTCCTCCCTCCAACGTCTCCGTGCCGCAGAGCACTTCTTCAGGTCGATTGCAACATCAGGGCCAGATGCCTCAGGGGTGTCTCTGACCTCCCAAAAGGAGTAAGTGTAAATCCTACAGCTTGGTCGTTCCCAGTTTTCTTCCATTCCTTCCCTTCTTTCCATTTGCCCTGCTTTTACTCCCGCTTCCAAGGCTACCAGCAGGCTTAGCCTAGATCAGCTGTGACCAAGAGAAAAATACTAGCAGCTACAACTAGCAATTTTAAATTGGCCAGGAGCCACATTAAAATCGTAAAAAGAAGCCAGTGCGGTAAACTCTAAGTATGTTTCACTTAAAACCAACATATCCCAAAAGTGTTTTCATTGTTTAACTTGTAACCAATCTAAATGATGAGATCTTTGACATTTTTCTCCAGACCAAGTCTCTGAAATCTGTGCGTATTGTGTGTTTCCAGGACATCAGGACTGATCTCTGTTCAGACCAGACACACTGCAAGGGCACAACAGTCACACGTGGCCAGCAGCTATTGCACTGAACAGTGACACGGAAGGCTTAGATGCAATGAACCCATCGCACCACTGCCTCCCTCTTTTCTCCTCTTGAAGATCCTTTAAGCGTTAGTTGCTCAGTCATGTCCGACTCTCTGCGATCCCATGGACTGTAGCCTGCCAGGCTCCTCTGTCCATGAAGTTCTCCAGGCAAGCATATTGGAGTGGACAGCCATTCCCTTCCCCAGAGGATCTTTCCAATCTAGGGATGGAACCTGGGTCTCCTGCACTGAAGGCAGATTCTTTACCATCTGAGCCACCAGGGAAGACTTTAATCCAGTTGAAATAGACCATTCCTCCTAAACCTCTTTCCTTCCACGTCACTCCTCTGGCTGTCCCTTGAGCAAGGCTTTTCCCCAAACTTCAATACCTCCTTCATGAAGCCTAGCACATACCCTTCCTCCTAATTCAACTGCTACCTCCTTCATGAAGACTAGCACATAGCCTCCCTTCCTAATCCCTCTTTCTCTCCTTTGCACTTCCAGGTCATCTGTGCAACTCTGTAACATCTGGGCTTTTGCCTGTCATACCCAACAGACTGTAAACTCCTTGAAGACTCAGTGTTGCCATAACTCGGAAAGCACTCTGCGCAGTGTTTTGTTGTTGTTGCTCTTTTGTTTTTATTGGAGTATAATTGTTTTACCATGTCATGTTAGTTTCTGCAGTACAAGGAAGCGAATCAGCTATATATACATAGATCCCCTCCCTCTTACCCATCTAAGTCATTACAGAGCGCTGAGCACCCTGTGCTATACAGCAGGTCCTGCTAGCTATCTATTTTACACATGATCACTTCTCAGCCTTTTGACCAAGATGAAGTGTATTTTACACACAATAGTGTGTATACGTGTGTGGTCGCTAGGAGTCGGACACAACTGAGCGACTTCACTTTCACTTTTCACTTTCATGCATTGGAGAAGGAAATGGAAACCCACTCCAATGTTCTTGCCTGGAGAATCTTAGGGACGGGGGAGCCTGGTGGGCTGCCGTCTCTGGGGTTGCACAGAGTCGGACACGACTGAAGCTACTTAGCAGCATATATACATATATATGTCAATCCTAATCAGCAAAGTGTGCTGTACACTGCAAACCCCTGATAAACTTCTGATGAAGTGACTTCCTTATTAGCCTTATAAGAGACAAGTATACTCTTAACATGAATGTATGCCCAAGGTGCCCATAGTTTCCAGGTAAACTAAATTACTGCTCAATACCTATTGGCAACACAAGAGCTGGTTGTTGGGTGTATCCCAACCCTGTCATGGAAAAAGGAACATTTACACTCTGACCCAGAATTTTAGCAAATATCAGAGAGCAGAAGCATCATATTCAAGGAAGAAGAGGACTGAGACCCAAACCCCTGGACATTCTACACAGCATCATGGGCTATGTTCACAATAATTAATCACAGATCTAACTATTAAAAATAATGTGCTCTCATCATATACTAGGAAATGGGAATTCTCTGGCTGGATACCCTTATCTGTGTAACAGAGTACTGAAGTGACAACTAGAAGTCAGGACCTGATCCCTGCTCTGTAATGTTTCATGTTCCTGTTGGGTCCCCACATGGCTCAGTTGGTAAAGAATCTGCCTGCAGTGCAGGAGATCCGGGTTCGATCCCTGGGTTGGGAGGATCCCCTGGACGAAGGTCTTTCCCCTGGAAATACCCGCTCCAGTATTCTTGCTTGGGAAAATCCATGGATAGAGGAGCCTGGTGGGCTACATTCCATGAGGTTGCATGAGTGGGATACGACTGAGTAACTAAACCACCACCACCAAACCTTAGACTTTCTGTGTGAAATGAGAGGCAGAGACAGTTTCCCCTCAGCTGCTTTTGCTCATGCCCACAGTGGAGACATTTAGTGCTACTCCTCTGATCAAAACACTCAGATGGTTTTCCAGTCTCACTTCCAACAGCTACAAGGGTCTCTACAACCTGGCCTCCTGCTAGCTCTCTCACCCAGCCACACCCACCCCCATCACCCTGTCTGCCTTGCAGAGTACTGTCTCAAGGCCTTTGCACAGGCTCCCTCTACCTGAAAAGTTTTCCCCACCCCCAGCTTCCTAGTCTGGCTTATCTCCTTCAGGTCTCTGTCTAAATACTGCCTGATCAGAGAGCAGACCTTTCCTGATGATCTAAAAGCAAATAACATAACTTTCCCTCACAGACCCAACACTAATTACCCTCACCAATCCTGCTTTATAACCTGACCTGTTGCATATTTACTCTGTCTCCGATGGACATGAGCACCAGAAAAGTAGAAGCATCTTGGTTTTATTTCCTACTATAGCCTCACCTCACAGACCAATGCCTGGAATACAATGGGAACACAAATATTTATTGGATGAATAAATGAATCTGTAATATTTTAATTTTCTTCAGGATGTGGCAGGATGAGCGACCATTCCTTCACTTTTTCAAATATTTCAGAAAACATTCATTAATATCTTAAACCTGACTACAAAATTAATATATGCAGATCATGAATAAAAAATTATTTCACTAAGTCATTCCACTAAGCAATCAGAATAATTCTATTCCCAAGAAAATTAATGTTGCAAGAGTTGGGGCTTGTCCTTTCAGATTAATTTTAATGCATGTTTGTCTAGATAGATGCATGCATCCTCAGTCACTTCAGTCATGTCCAACTCTTTGCGATCCCTTAACCATAGCCCACCAGGCTCCTCTGTCCATGGGATTCTCCAGGCAAGAATACTGGAGAGGGTTGCCATTTCCCTCTCCAGGGAATCTTCCCGACCCAGGGATCGAACCCACATCCCTTATGTCTCCTCCACTGGCACGGGCGGGGTACTTTACCACTAGAGCCACAGATAGAGCTCTATACTCCGAGCCATAAAAACAGACAATACCTTGGATTCTATTCCATAAATTAGGTAGTGTATCATTCTATGTTGATACACATAGAATTATCTGATTCTTTTTAATAACTATTCAATTTTCTATTTTGTAGATCTAGCTAATGTAGAATCCAATCTCCTATCAAGGAACTTATTTGAGTGTCTTTCATTGCAATACAAAAAACCACCACCACCACCACCACCACAACTCAGGCCAAATAATTCACACTCTAGCTAAGACATGAGAATCTCACCTACACATCTGGAGCCAGGGCAGAAACCTACCCACATTAATGAAGCAACGGAGAGGCACTCCATGCAGAGGGCACCGTGTGAGAGCTGAGGCCAATAAACGAGATCTTCTGCTTCTACCAAATGGCTTCTCTCCCTCCGTCGATTCGGCAAGCACTTATGAAACCACAGATGATTCTGGGGCCCACTGTGCCTTCTCTGTCTTCTGCTCCTTTTTCCACCTTCCAAGAGATGGCTGATCACAATCCAGACTAAGCTCCATGCAGACTTACTCTTACCAATTCTCTCCTTCATCCACGTGTTATGCGAAAAGGGATCCATACAGGGTCCCCCTGAGACCCTCCAGGGCAGACTGCATTTCCTGAACTGCCTCTGTAATTTACACAGCAGTTTCTCCCACTCTCCCATCCCCAGCAGCGGCTTTCCAGAACAGGATGCGGCTCATAAATCTTTTCCCTCAGCTTACCTACCACCCACCGACTAGCTTATTTTCACAAGACCTGCCATTTCCCAGACTCCCCTAGTATAAGCCTCCCATGGAAGGTCACAAGAGCGTGATTCCTAAGACAAATACTCTTCTGTTATCACTTCTTCATGGAATCTGAAAAATAAAATGAATATACAGGAGGAGGCAGAAACGGACTCACAGATAACGGAAGACAAACTTGTGGTCACCACCTGGGAGAGGGATGATGGGAAGCAAGATAGGGGTAGGGGATAAAGAGATACAAAGTACTATGTATAAAACAGATGGGCAACAAGGTTGCAGTCTACATCACAAGGAAACACAGCTACTGTTTTGTAATAACTTTAAATGGAGTATAATCTATACAAATAGCGAACCAGTATGTTACACCTGAAACTAATATCGTAAATTAATTATTCTTCTGTTGCTTAATCACTAAGCTGTGTCCAACTCTTTTGAGACCCCATGGATTGGAGCCCGCCAGGCTCCTCTGTCCAGGCCCCTCTGTCCATGGGATTTTCCAGGCAAGAATACTGGAGTGGGTTGCCATTTCATTCTCCAGGGTTAACTTCCCAGCTCAGGGATTGAACCCGCATCTCACACATCTCCTACACTGCAGGCATATTCTTTACCACAGAGCCACCAGAGAATCAACTATGCTTCAATTAAAACAAAAAAAGAAGATGGTTCTTGTGATGGGCAAAGACCTCAGGGAAATGTCATACATCTGCCCTTATGGGTGTAGAAAATTCTACAAGGGGCTATGAAGGAATGTTGATATATTTAAAAGCACATCGTAAATTTTCCAGAGAGAAAAATGTCAGGCAAATCACTAAGAGGCACTACCATTTCTTGATGGGTAGAGGCCAACTCTTACTTATCTTTAAATTATTTAATTAGTTCATTGAGTATCTTCTGAGTCTAGGTACAATGCCAGCCCTGGGAGACACAAAGATGACAGCTCTTAATCAGCTGTTCAATGATAGAATCTTGTGAGAAAGATCAATATAAAAGCAATTGAAGAAATAAATGACAAAATATTGTATCTTTGAGAGGCAGAGGTCCATTAATGCTGGCAAGTGAGAGAAGTTGCACAGAAAAGGTCACTGAAGCAGCAGCTGAACAGCATCAGACGCTCTGAACCACTAGGGTCTCTTCTCGTGGCCCGCAAGGTAATAATAGTCTCCTGGTTTTCTCCCACTTCTCTGACGGTACCTTTCAATCTTCTTGAGCTTCCTTGCTGATTAGTTTCCTGTTCTTAGCCATTTTCACCCTCTTACTCTCCTTGGGAATCTCATGTACAACTCTGTTTCAGTTTCTACTGAATAATATACATCCTGAGTCCAGATCTTCTCCAATGAGCTCCATTCTTGGATAACCAATTAGCCACTTAACATTTCCACTTGCAAGAATTTTCACAGGCATCTCAAACTACACTCTCCCCCAAAGAGCATGTACCATCATCTGTCTTCCTCATCACTAACACAGCTTCTCCCAGGAACAAAGCCAAGAGGTTGGGACATCTCTTGATCCTTCTCTTTTACACATCCTTTACATCCAACTACCTACATATCCTTTTGTTGCTGTTGCTGTTATTTTCCCCCAATTATCCAGAATCCAGTCTGTTCTCTCCCTCCCTCCTGAGGGACTCCTTAATAGGCCCCCCCACTGGTTTCTGAGCTTCTACTTCAGCCACACTAAACTCCATTCCCCACTTAACAAGTAACTTTTTAAAAGCAAATCTACCATTAATCTACTTAAAATTCTTTGATGGTTTCCCCATAAAGTCGAATTTTTTAGCATGCCCCCCAAATCAGTTCCTGGTCTGGTGCTCCATGTTCTAGCAGCACTTAAGTTCACAAAGCTCCTCCAAAGAACCCTATGCTTTTTATCCAAATCTTCAGAAGTATAATTCCTTTCCGCCTGGAATACATTTCTCTTCTCATTCTACCACCCAACTTTTTCAACTGATTAACTCCTCAACATACATTAATTTTCTGCCTAACCATCACTTCCTCCAAGAAGTCTTCCCTGATTATTCTCTAAATCTACATTTAGGTACCTGCCCTTCCTTTGTGTTAGTCCCTCAGTCGTGTCCAACTCTTTTCAACCCCATGGACTGTAGCCCACCAGGCTCCTTGGTCCATGGAATTCTTCAGGCAAGAATACTGGAGTGAGTAGCCAATCCCTTTTCCGGGGATCTTCCCAACCCAGGGATCGAACCCGGGTCTCCTGCATTGGCAGGCAGATTCTTTACCATCTGAGCCACCAGGGAAGCCCTTCCTATATGCTCCTGTAAAGCTCTGTACCTCCCTGACAGGACTTACAGATCAAGGAATGAATGAATGAAGCAAGGATGGGAGGAAGGCATAGCATATGCCAAGGCCTGGTATTTGAAACACCAAGGTTTGTATATGGAATTGTGAGAACTTCTGTATAGCCAGGCAGCAGGGCTGGCAGAAAGATAGAAGTGATGGGAGATGAGTCTTTAAGACTGAGGGGGCTTCCCTGGTGGGGAACCACTGGTGGCTCAATGGTAAAGAATCTGCTTGCTAATGCAGGAGGCAGGGGTTCCATCCCTGGTCTGGGAAGATCTCTCAATGCTGTGTAACAACTATTGAGCCCGTGCTCTAGAGCCTGAGTACTGGCTTCTGTTGAGCCCACACACCCTAGAGCCCTTGCTCTGCAACAGAAAGCGCCACAAAGAGAAGCTTGCTCGTTGCAATAGAGAGTAGCCTCCACTCACCACTACTGGAGACAGTCTGTGTGGCAATGAAGACCCGGCACAACCAAAAAAAAAAAGACAAGACAAAGCTGAGGCCCAGAGGATGGAGGATTTGAATGCTCTATTAAGGGATTCAATCTCTAAACTGTAGGTGATAGGAAGCCCTGAAGGTTTTTAAAGTAAGGAAGCAATGAACATAGGGGAAACCTAACATAATCAAGTTTCTCCCACTGAGGAACCATCAAGTTAGGCTGGGAGATAATGACTAGCACTTAGAGGCGGAGAGGAAACCACTCAGGGAAGCGATGGCACTCCGGAAGTAGTTTCTGGCACAGAAATCCAGAGATGGGAGCACAGGGGTGGGGCAGGGGAGGGGTGGTAATTGTGCAGAGAACACTTGTGGTGTAAGGAGGAAGGGAGTCACAGACAGAGGTCTGAGAAGTGACAGCTTTTTATCAGGTGGGTAAAGAGGGAGTTTCACATGAAAGTGAAAGAGGCCCATCAGAATGGTGAGGAGCTTATGAGCTAGGAGGAGCGCCCCTAAGAAAGGATCAGGGAGGGAGGGGTGGAGTGTCCACATCGTGTGTCCAAGTATTATGCAGCATTCCCACACAGTAGGTGCTCAGCATTTGCTGACGTGCATGTAAGTCTGCATATAAGTCCCAGATTACTAAGTCACTCTCTTAATCCAGAAACTGTCACCTCGGGGAGACGGGGAAGATAAAAAGCACATCCACTCAAAACACACTTTTATTAGATTGAAAAAAAAAAAACAAAAAAAAAATCACACCCACTCCCTAATTCAAAGGATGCCAGGTGTGAATCCTTTTGAAAGGAGACCACATTTTCTTCATACAAATTATTACCCTCTACTTTTTCACAACGGGGGTTTTAACATATCCTCAGTCTTCAGAGAGAAGAGAAATGTTGTTTCTCATGTGGAAAGGTCATCTGCGTGGGTGCGAGTTGGGGATGATGGTTCAAAGAATTGGGCAATGACAGACAAACTGATGGAGAAGATTGGGCGGGGGCAAGGGAAAGTAGATGCAAATACCCAGGAGCTGAAACGGGCACCTCTTAGAGGATCAACCAGCTGAATGGCTGAACCAGATAACTCTTTCTGAGCTGGTGTTCAGTTGTGCCTGACTCTTTGTGACTCTATGGACCATAGCCTGCCAGTCTCCACCGTCCATGGGATTTTCCTGGCAAGAATACTGGAGGGGGTTGCCATTTACTCCTCCAGGGGATCTTCCTGACCTAGAGACTGAATCCATGTTTCCTGTGTCTCCTGAACTTCAGGCAGATTTTTAATCTGCTGAGCCATCAGGGTAGCCCTTAATTCACAAATGCCCATTAGTCACATAATGATTCCCCATGTTAATATCTCCTCTACTGAGCCACAATGGAGTACCCATCTCCAAAACGCAGCCAATCCTCCAGGTCCTCTGGCAGCACTGCTTTCCTGGACACAGATTTACAATGCCAAAGGAGGAGAGAAAATGTTCTCCCTATGGGCTACTCCACTTCTCCCTGGCTCCTAGGTTGAGAACTGGCTCAGCAAGTACATGTGTAGAGCCTCACACGTCTGTTTCAAAACAGATGAAAACATTGCTGCAAGATGACTTTGACAGATTAGCCTGAAAAGTGAAATACAGGTGACTTTTTAAGCATCACTGCTTATAAGGCTTGCTGCGCTTTGAAGCCGTTTGTTTTTAAAAGGTCAACAAAGACAAATCGGTAGCAGTAAATTACTGTTTACACAATTCTGAAAACTTTATACACGGGCCTTAAAGTGTAGTTTTCAACACTTGGGTCAACAAGCCAATTGCCTCAATAGCTACGGGATCTCACAGAAACACTGAGTTAACCCATTAGTAATAGAGCAAGTTTGGGCTGTTTTTCCAAGAAAGGGCAAATAAATACCCATTATAACCATCATCCATCCTCCATCCCTACGACAGCCATGACTACAACAGCCACAAAGTCAATCACTCATTAATGGCTGGTTATTTGCAAAGCACAGAGATAATGCGCAAAGATTAAACAGACCTCCAGTGTGAAAGAAATATACAATTTACACAGATGTGTGATGTAACACCGAGACTGAGAGAAACAGGCACCAGAGGTCATATTGGCCGAGGCTTAATCAGCAGAGAGAAACCACACAATAACCTGAACAGAACTGTAATACAAAAAAAATGCTGGGGGACCGCCCTCGTGGTCCAGTGATTGAGAATTCGCCTTCCAATGCTGGGGACTCGGATCGATCCGTGGTTGGGGAACTAAGACTCCACAAACCAAGGAGCAACTAACCCCGCCACAACTAACTACAGCCACATCTAGAGAAGCACACGTGCTGCAGCTAAAGAAGGCTGTACCCTCAACAAAGAGCCCCTATACCACAATGAAGACCCCGCACAGTGTGCGCTACCCCCCCCCCCCACCACCCAACACACACACACAAAAATTAAACCGTGATGGGGAAAAGGCCTGTCCTGCTAGCCCAGTGGTAAAGAATCCACCTGCCAGTGCAGGAGACTTGGGTTCAATCCCTGGGTCAGGGAGATGCCCTGGAGAAGGAAATGGCAACTCATTTCAGTATTCTTGCTTGGGAAATCCCATGGACACAGGAGTCTGGTGGGCTGCAGTCCTTGGGGTCGCAAAGAGTCAGACATGACTTAGACACTAAACCACCACTGCCGCCAGGGACTTTAAGAACATCATTGAGTTCAGGGACTTCCCTGTGGTCCAGTGCCTAAGACTCCACATACCCCCAGTGCAGGGGGGCCTGGGTTTGATCCCTGGTCAGGGAACTGTATCCCACATGCTGCTACTGAGGGCTCTTGTGCTGCAACTAAGATCCTGCATGCCACAAGTGAAAGAAAAAAAAAGATCCCACATGCCACAACTAAGACCCAGCATAGCCAAAGAAATAAATATTGGGGCGGGGGTGCGGGGGGGGGTGCGGGCAGAGAACATCACTGAGTTCAAATTCTCTGCACCCAGAACACTAAAATTATCAAAGGCAGTCAACAGAAAGCGAAGAAAATTACTATTCATTAAATACTGATTCAGTGCAGGTACTAAGGTTTTAAAAAAATACGTTATCTCATGCAGTTCTCATTATATTATTTTACAGATGAAGGAAGTAAGAATTTGGAGAGGGTCAGTAAATTCCCAGCATTACATGTCTAGCTAGGCCTGGAGTTCAAGCCCAACTTTCACTGACTTCAAAATAAACTCACTTTCCCTTGAACTGGGATGCCTCTCCAGGTGAAAATTTAAGGGCGGAATCTCGGCGAGCCTGGAAGAAGTGTTCTACTCACCTGAATTACTACTTTGAGTTGGAAACAGGGGAACAGATACTAAAAACTTTTCCAAGTGTCTTCCCATTTCGTTCCATTCATTGCCTGACTCCCAACTCTTCGTCCTTCACAAGGAGCACATATTTTCAGATATGTTTTCTAGACAAATAAGGTATATTCCTTCTCTCATTTATTAAATAGTCGCTGTCCCTTTGAATATCAACACCTCCATTCTTAAATTAAGGGTGATTTCATATCTAAGTTATCAAGTGCAGAGGGCATGTACATTTCTGCTGGATGTTAAAGATAATTTAAAAGGAGAACTGCTCCAGCTTCTAACGGCTGAGAGCTTGAGTTATGCACAGGGTCACCACCTGACATGTGTGCAATGCTCTACAGACTGCAAAGTGATCTGGGGTCAGAGCGCACACGTCACCACCCCGAGAGCACGACAACAGCTCTAACTCGTCTCAGGATGCACACCACTTCCAGCTTTCAATTTTAAAATTAATCCATCCCTTTCTGGTCAGCAGCTCATGAGTCATCCCTATCCCTTGCCATCCTTCCTTGTCTCCACCCCACCTTCCACACCCCAGTAGAAAAATCCTGGCTTTAAAGACATCCCTGGTGGTCCACTGGCTGGAACTCCGTGCTCCCAATGCAGGGGGCCCGGGTTCAATTCCTGGTTAGGGAACTTGAGCCCATATGCTGCAACTAAGACAGAGCACAGCCAAATAAAATAAACATAAGTATTTTTTTAAAGATATTGGCTTTGGTCCTGCAGGAGAAAAGGATGCATGTTTCTCTGACTACTGGAGCCATCTCCCAGGAAGGTTTTATTTAGTACTCCTTTACAAAGTCAGAGGGTTTCCCAGGTGGCTCAGCGGTAAAGCATCCACCTGCCAAGCAGAAGATGCGGGTTCAGTCCCTGGGTTGGGAAGATCCCCTGGAGAAGGAAGTGGCTGCCTACTCCAGTATTCTTGCCTGGGAAATCCCACGGACAGAGAAGCCTGGTGAGCTACAGTCCATTGGGCCACAAGAGTCAGACACGACTTAGTGACTAAACAACAACAATGCCAGAAAAGAAGGTCAACCAAGAGGATTTCTGGCCCAAACCTCAGTTTCAAACCAGAGCTCATAAAGTATTTCCCTGCCACAGGCTTCTAGCAAGACAATGCAGAACAGACTTGAAGTCTGCTGTTGGGGTCTGAACTCACAAAGCCGTGTCAACCAGGAGCGTCTCCCACATTCACACCATTCCATATCTGAGGGAAAGAAGTCCTTGAATGTTCTCTTATCTCTACTTGAAAATGGCTCAGCTGGAAGAGAGCTCCTCTCTACCCCTCCAGCTGTGACCTCTGCTCCTTTCTCAAATCTTACAACTTGTTTAGAAGATATACTCAGAAGGTGATTACCAAACACTTGGGAAGTCAGTAAACACATTAGAATTCTTGGGTGCCCAGAGCCATACAGGTTCCACTCAGGTTACAAAGGGTCACTCTGGCCCCCCATCTATTTAAAATCTGGCTAAGGCTTGGACCAACTGCAACAAAGAAGCCAAGTGAAAAAAACAGCAAGAGAGAGATAAGCTTGATGGGAAGATGGGGACACTGGAAAGAAAGTTTATTCGAAGGTGGACCTTCAGCTGCAGAGTTGAATTTAAAGAGCAGTTTCTAGGTCTTGGGTCCATAAAATGCTAGATTTCTCTTGCTAATAACAGTGTTTTAATAGTATTGCTTTCAGTATAAATGGTGAACATGAAATGTTCAAATACTGTAATTTTGGTTCAAAGTTTCAATCCAATGCCAAGCTTCATACTACAGAAATGAAAGGAGTACTAACTTCAGATGTAAACTTGAAAACAACAGTCTTTGGACTTCAGTGTAAAGTTCTAGGAATTTACTTCAAAACTGACCTCTTTCTGCCTTGCACAGGAGGAAGGCGTTTTTCTCTTGATGCTGGGTGGGAAAAGGAACAGAGGAGGGGTCTAAGCCCTCAATCTCCCCTAGAGGAAGAGGGCTCAATAGTTTCTGCCCTGTTCCCCCTTCTGGCAACAAAAATAAAGCTGGAGCCAAGACTTCAGTCTTCGACCTCACAGGGTACCTGCGGGGTGGGAGGTGGGGGTGGGGGGAGGGCATTTGCGAACCCTGGGTAACACAGGCTGCCTCTCTGTAACCTTAACAAAGATCTCCAGTGAGAGCCGTCAAAATTCAAACGGAGAGCAGACCCACGGCTCTCCGCTAGGAAACCCTGTTTTCTTTTAATTAAAAAAAAAAAAATGTCGAGGTCACCCCTCAGCTTTGTTTACAAGTAATGAGTCCAGCAGCCCCCATTAATCACCCCTGGAGATTCTTTTACACTTTGATGTGAAAAGAGGCAGGGCCCATTGTGATGTCCACGACTCCAACAGCAGCCCTTTCACTTGCAAACGAAGCTTGGGCCCCCAGTAAGAACTGATTGTCAGAAAAAAATTCATTGCCTTTCCTTCCAGTGATTTATCAGAGATGGGGGAAAAACGGTGGCTTTAAGACAACTTTCCGGAAAGGGTTCCCAGCACATCACTACTGCATTCCCAGCCTCCTCTGCCCCACATGCCCACTTCTCAGAGCCTGGGAAAGGCGCTTTCTTCTCTGGAAGCCATCTCATCTGGGGGAACTTTCCTTCCCTCTCCTGCAAGCTTTTCTGGGGGCCTGAGCTGGGTGTGCTCAGTTGTGCCCGACTCTGCGACCCCGTGGACTGCAGCCCACCAGGCTCCTCTGTCCCTGGGATTGTCCAGGCAAGAATACTGGAGTGGGTTGCCGTTTCCTCCTCCAGGGGATCTTCCTGACCCAGGGATCGAACTCATGTCTCTTTCATCTCCTGCACTGGCAAGAGGGTTCTTTACCATTAGCGCCACCTGGGAAGCCCTTGGGTGGGGGGGTGGGGGGTGGGTAGGGGGCAGTACGCGCTATTGGTACTTAACTGTTCTGGTGTCTCCAGAACAAGGTTGATACCAGTACCTGGTTTGTCCATAACAGACCCAAAACCATCAGGCACAAGACATCCTTTTCCCTCATCTTTACCAGTCTCTTACATTAAAAGGAAAGAGGATTTAAAGATTTCTCGAAGAATCTGAGGTGGTAGTCAAAAAAGAGGAAGGTTCAACAGCAGGACCAGGAATATTCTTTTTTTCATGTAAACTTTTAAAGTTAGAATATAACATGCATTGTATAAAGCACTCAGCTCATACATGTTATTTTCACCAGGTGACATACCCCTGTAACTGGCACGCAGATCCAGTCATGGAAAAATAGCAGCACTCTTGGACTAGACAACTCTTTTGAGCAGAAAGGCTTCTGTCAAACATTTAACTGAGCTTTAGCGCTCACTGCATTCTACAGGAAATACCTGGAACAGAAGCACAGAATTCTCAAACTCAGCACCAAGAGACATAAGGAGACAGAAAAGCATCTGTGGTGAGGGCCATTCTGAGTACCGTGCAGCGTGGAGCAGCAGCCCTGGCCTCCATCCAAGAGATTACGACAACGAAAATCTCCCCAGACGCTGTCAGATGCGCCCCTACCCCCACCTCCAGGGAATAAAATTATTCCAGGTTGAGAACCACTGGTCTATAAGAACAAAAACACATTAAGACGAGCAGTCAGATAAATCCACAAAGTAAAACATACATTCAACTCAGTTTCCTCAAACAGTCAATTTCCGCCCCCACCCCCATCATCCCCAGCAAATAAGCAGGGCAAATGCTCTAGGTTAAGACTTGACAAAACCTAACACAGTATATAGGCTTCCCAGGCGGCTCAGCAGTAACGAATCCAGCCGCAATGCAGGAATGCAGGAGATGTGAGTTCAATCCCTGGGTTGGGAAGATCCCCTGGAGAAGGAAATGGCAACCCACTCCAGTACTCTTGCCTGGAGACGAGGAACCTGGCGGGCTTAAGTCATGGGGTAGCAAAGAGTCAGACATGACTGAGCACATGTGCACGCGTATGCACACACGGGCACAGCACACACACAACACAGTCAGCATTTTAGGGAACCCTTAGCAACTAAAAAACAACAACGCACTTTGATTTGACTGAGTCAGGATTTAAACAACTCGAACAGACATTTTAAAACAGTGTGGAGACAGACTAATTCATAGATGAATCTAAAATGTAATTTTATTAGGAATGAGACTGGCATGCAATTATGTAGGGAAAGAAATCCCCCTTTTAAAGGAGACGCACATAAGGTAAAGCCAAAGTGAAAAAACAGATGTCTGGGATAGGCTTTAAATCACTCCAGCAAAGAACAAAAGGAAAAGGATACATTTCTTTTTTTCCGTTTAAGTGTGGCAAAATATTGAGAAATGTTAAATCTGGAGAAAAGCCTATTTGAAAGTTAATGAAACATTCTACTTCTACTATCTATGATAAAATTTTTTCTTTTAAAGTGACGGGGAAAGACTGGAGGCAAGAAATATGATAAGGTCTATACTAAGTTAGGTTTTCATGCCCAGTCAGGGCCGATATTCTTTATTGCTGTTACAACACACATAATTTCTGTCTTTCTCTTGCCCCTTCATCCCATTTCCCTCTTTCCCAGTCTCCCTCTTTCTCTTTTCCTTCAGACTGTCTCCCCCTTAACAAGAAGTCTGGGACCACCTCATGCTTTCAGTGGCTTTAATAAGACCTGTTCACTTAACTGCGTCTATTAACATCTTACCTATGTAAACACGTACAATCCAATGTCTAAAATCATTTTAAAGCAACAAAAAAGGTGACATTCTGCCTTACAGGTTAAGAAGAAAGCATTATCTGATGAAAAGCATCAAAACTTGTTGGTCAAAGGCAGAAATTGCCTAATAACATGTTAAATGTCATTTGGTAGAGAAAAATTTTCCAACAAAACAATCCAGTTGCTTCAGCATTCCCTATAGCTTGATTCACACATTCAACTATTAATTTCTCCAAGCTTTATCCTCCTCCGGTACAAGAAGCCGGATTACCAACTAATCTAACCACATTACATGGTTATCATGAGAGGAAACAAGACTCAGATTCTGAAATAATGTCCTCCAGGCTTCTGAAAAAGAGGAAACTGAAATATTCATCTTAATCCTGTTCCACAGATTCCCAAGAAGGCTGACGGCTACTGCTTTAGAAGAAAAGGATTGTTATAACTGAAGCCTCCCCAAAAGAAAAAGGTTCTTCCCCAAATCAGGATAGTATAAAATTAGTATTCATACAAAGATGGTATGAAAAGTGAAAGTGATAGTCACTCAGTGGCATCCAACTCTTTGTGACCCCATGGAGGCCCGCCAGGCTCCTCTGTCCGTGGGATTCTCCAGGCAAGAATACCAGAGTGGGTTGCCAAGCCCTCCTCCAGGGGAATCTTCCCAACCCAGGGATGGAACCCATGTCTCTTATGTCTCCTGAACTGGCAGCCACGTTCTTCATCACTACCGCCACTTGGGAAGCCCTATTCCTGGAGTAGCTCACAAACAAATCCTTTCCACCCAAAAAGCTGCCTCTAAACAAAGTCTTTCTCTTTTGAGGTAGAGCTGTGGCAGGTATTCATTCTCCTGAAACCCAGCTCCCTACTAGGATCACCAGAGCAAGAGAATTAACGATTCAGGAAGGACTTTATCCCCGGCGCTGGGATAAACACTTTACATACATTATTCTCGGTATCCTCACCTTAATGAGGCTTAAAAGTTGAGCAATTTGTCCAACGTGTCAGAGATCTAAACACAAGTTACCCAGCCCTGGAGTCCCACACGCAAGTCCACTACATCACTTAGGCAATACAAAGTCAACTGGACTTTTTTTTTTTTTTTGATAAATTGTCCTCTTTATTTATTCATGGCTGTGCTGGGTCTTCACCTCTGCCCGGGCTTTTTCTCCATTCACAGAGAGCAGGGCTACCCTCCAGGTGCAGTGGACTGGCTTCTCTTGTCGCAGAGCATGGTCTCTAGGGTTCACGAGCTTCAGCAGCTGAAGCATGTGGGCTCAGTAGGGTGGCTCCCAGGCTCAATAACTGTGGTGCGTGGGCTGAGATATTGCTTGGCACATGGGATCTTCCTGGACCAGGGATCAAACCCGTGTCTTCTGCATCGGCAGGCGGATTCTTTACCACTGAGCCACCAGGGAAGCCCCTCAACTAGATTTTACTGGTGAAATTACTCAATACGTCTACAGTTGAGTTCCACACCCCCACCCCCAACACACACCCGCTCCCCACCAAATGTAACTGTCCATTTGGGAAATCACTAATTCTGAAAAAGATTTCCTCAGGCCTGAGATAAGTCTGAAACCAAACTCTTTTAAATCCATCAAACCGAACGACTCCTCTTAAACTGTATATGACAACAACACACAATGAGCAACCATTTTCTAAAATAGAGGGAAACCAATCATTCTGTATAAGAAACATTATTGCGCTTGTAAATCAGGCCTAGAACAACTTGCTAGGGAAACACAGGAAATTTCACAATTCCAGGTGTGGATTATTTACAATGCCCGGGCCAATCACAGTTTCAGGAAAACACAGCTTACAGCCATTAATCTCTCTAGTGAGCATCTGGAAGTCAGGCCCCTGATTTACACACACAAAGAAAATCTGTCCATATAATAGGTGTTAATCAGCTTAACACCTTGTAGCTTCCTCACTAATTGAGGGCTCCCCTCAATTAGGAGAGGTAAACGTTATTTCAGACTCTCCTGGGGAAGGAGAGCGTGCAGGAGTATAGCATTATGGTTCAGGGTTCACAAAATGCAATCACTCAAATCCTTCCCCCAAACTGACAAGCATATCAGCAGATTTCCTAACACACACTGAAGGGAAAGAAGGGGGACAGGGTAGTGATGTTGCAAAGGGGCATGTTCTCTCTTTCAACAAAGAGAAAGAAAAGTAATTTGAAACTCCAGGAAAAACAAAAACACCATCCAAAGATGAGGCAATTTAAAATGTGCCATGAATTTGAGCAATTCACTGAGCTATATAAGTGTTCACTTGTCCTGATCAATATGAAATGTCTCAAGTGGTACTTGGGTTGACTTTGAACCCACAGAGAAGAAATAAAACCCTAAACACTATTTTGCTTCCCAATCAAAATTGTGTAAATAGTGCTTCTTGGTTTTTCAGCTTTTGTTATTAGAAGACAAAGTTTGCAAAGGCACAGATGCTTATAAAATGTGCTGTCAACCGGGACAATTTAAAACTAGAAGCAGGGGACTTCCCTGGTGGTCCAGTGGTTAAGAATCCACCTGCCAATACAGGGGACATGGGTTCGATCCCTGGTTCGGGAAGATCCCACGTGCCTCGGAGCAACTAAGCCCATATACCACAACTACTGAGCCTGTGGGCCCTAGAACCCACACTCCGCAACGAGAAGCCACTACAATGAGAAGCCTGAACACCACAGCTAGAGAGTAGCCTCTGCTCTCCACAACTAGAGAAAGTTCTTGCACAACAGCAATGACCCAGCACCACCAGAAAAAATAGTAATGATTAGTTTAAAAAAATACTAAAAGCAGAGGTAACAGTTGGTAGGTAGAGGAGAGAAAAGTGGAAAAGAGTAAGGATAATTATACTATCAGATTAGACAATGAAAAGTTGATGGAAACTTAAAATTTTAATATTGATTATATATTATATATTATTATATATCAATTATATATATTATTATATATCAATTATATATAATATATTATTATATATCAATTATATTATTATATATCAATTATATATTGATATTATATAGTACATTCATTTAAAATGCCTTATTATAAAGGCATATAAAGATACATGTTTGTGAAATAAAAGAAAAATAACAAAAATCTTTTTGCCTGTTCATACTGTTCATGGGGTTCTTGCAGCAAGAATACTGGAGTGGTTTTCACTAGTGGACCACATTTTGTCAGAACTCTCCACTATGACCTGTCCGTCTTGGGTGGTCCTGCATGGCATGGCTCATAGCTTCATTGACTTACACAAGTCCCTTCGCCAGACAAGGCTGTGATCCATGAAGACTGGTGTGCTGCGGTCCATGGGGTTGCAAACATCAGACATGACTTAGTGACTGCCTGACAATAACATAAGCATCGAAACTGAACAGACGCCAAAAAGAATATACTACTTGATTATTCTAAAGTAAAAATCGAAAGCAGGCAAGACAAATCCAGTGTTAGAAGTCAGAATAACAGTAGGCTTTGAGAGAGACAGTAGCTAAGAGCAGACAGGAGGGGCTCCTGGGGAGCTGGTATTGTTGTTGCTTGATCGGTTACACAAGTGTGTTCACTTTGTGAAAATGCATTGAACTATACTAACAGTGTCAGCCCTTTTCAGTTTGTTACACTCAAATAACAATTTTTAGAAAGAACAAAAAGGGGAGGGGAAAGAAGGGGAGGAGAGATGTAAGCACATCAGCCTGAGCAGCGTCAAATGTTAGTAAGTCTGGGAGCCAGGGGAATAAGTTTATTTGTAAGAACTAAAACAAATATTGTCTCTACACATGACATTAATATTCTGGCCATGCTGATGACTTCTGGTAGCCCTGAGCAGACTAAAGATTCACACTCAGACTTCTGTTTAGCTTGTGCAATTAATACCTGCCTGCTCAATACACATCTGTTTCCTTTAAAATACGTGCTAGTCCTGGACCGGTTCCACATGAATTTGGTTTTTGGGGGGGATGGAGAAGACTCCTGAGAGTCCCTTGGACTGCAAGGAGATCTAACCAGTCCATTCTAAAGGAGATCAGTCCTGGGTGTTCATTGGAAGGACTGATGCTAAAGCTGAAACTCCAATACTTTGACCACCTCATGCGAAGAGTTGACTCATTGGAAAAGACTCTGACGCTGGGAGGGATTGGGGGCAGGAGGAGAAGGGGATGACAGAGGATGAGATGGCTGGATGGCATCACCGACTTGATGGACATGAGTTTGGGTAAACTCCAGGAGTTGGTGATGGACAGGGAGGGCTGGAGTGCTGCAATTCATGGGGTCACAAAGAGTTGGATACAACTGAGCAACTGAACTTAATTGAACACGACAAAACATTTAAATAAGTGAGCTATTTGGTATATACTAAAAATAGAGCTCTATTTAGGATTTCCTATAACTTACTACTTGTACTGGGTATTAAAAGGACCACATCAGGGATTTCAAGAGCTGAAAAGACAAATGTAACAAATAATAAAAACAGCTCTGTAACTGCTAGAATGCTACTACAAAGGGCAATTAGCTAGTCTAACAATTAGCAACAACAGAAAACAAATCTAAATAATAGAGTACAAAATATATTTTTTAATCTTGCCACTGATGATACTGTTCAGTATTATAATTATTATAAACTATGATTCTTCTTCTAGAAATTACTCTGGATACAGTGTGAGTAATCAGAAATAGTTGAAAAATCATACCTCCAAAAAGTCTTAGAATAGAAATTTAAAATTTCTTCACCCCAATACATTTTCATTAACCTGATATTTAGATTCCTTTGTAGAAAGGCCCAGTTTTTTAATATTCTATAGAATTCAACTCTTAATTGATTAATTCAAACTCCAATCAAGATGCCAACAATTTTTCTAGAAAATGACAAACGACTTTGGAGTACATGTGGAAATGTAATCAGACGTGACTAGCTATAAAAATTCTAAAAATGAAAAGCATTGACAAAGAATCTGTCTAAATATTAAAATCTATAAAAGCGCACTGAAACAGTACAGCACTGTTGGCAGACGAGACAACTGATGGCACAAAAGGGTCCACCAACAGACTCGAGAATGTGACGGATTTGGGGCATGGTATTCAAATCAGTAAAGACAGATGATTTAATAAATTGTGTTGGAACAACTGGCCAGCCTTTTGCTTAAAAAAAGGCTAACATCCCCCAGACTTTTTCATTTTCCTATTAATGTGGAAATTTACAACACACACTTTACACTAAAATCAATTACAGATGGATCAAAACAGTAAAAAGTCAATGACCTAAAGTGGGCAGCAAATGAAGAGGGCAAAGCAGCTAACTCGTCAGCGAACCCAGCTGTGTGGGAATTGTAGCAAACTAAAAAGGATCCGTGCTTCCCCAGCTTTTCGTTCTTTCTTTTTAAACACCAAGTCTCCCTGGGGGCAAGCTGACAGAGCAGATGCCTGTCTGTATGAGGATATCGGGTGGGAGTTTGGGAGTTCTGGCTGGGGAGAACTAAGTCTCAGCACACCTGAAACGTAATGGCACACCACTTGAGAAGTTTTGAATTGGAAAGCTTATGACTTCTCAAAAAGAGCAGGAGCTAGTTATTCGATTCCATCTGAGGGGTGCTCTATGGCAATGCAAACCCCGAGATGTTAAATTTTTCAAGAGAAAATGGAAGTCTGCATCGTTATGTAAAAATCATTGGCAGATATATATATATATTTAGGACACAGTGAGAGGCCAAACAAAACCCATCTGTGGGCCAGATCTGCCCCACAGGCCACCAGCTTACAAGTTCTGATTTAAATGCAAAAAATGAAACCTTTCAAGTGCCAGCCGAGAACACATGAAATTATTGTCTCAACCGTGGAATAGGAATGACCTTCCGAAGCACAATCAAAACCAGAATCCATAAAAGACCAAGACATTTAACTACATAACAATTTAAAACTTATGTGTAACTGAACGTTATGAATAAGCCTTAAACACACACACACACACACACACACACACACACACAAATGGATGCTAACAGTTTCCCCTCTGGCTCCAGCAGCACGTGGACTGTAGCAGCCTGGGCCACATGCCTTCCTCTGTGGGGGAGGAGAGCGCACCAAGTTCAACACGAGGACCACCTGGACCACCTGGAGTGCAGGAAAAGCTTCCTAAATGAGCCAGAAAGGAGGAGGAAGTAGGAAAGCACCAGAATGGTCCAGAATCACAGTGCCCACCATCTATTACTTAAGAAATATTAACTATTTCTGAGTCTCCATGTCTACTTTAATAGGTATTTGAGTATCTAATAGTATAAATAAAAACTGATCAGGGATATTAAGAATTCCTTCTGAATACCAAATTGGTTATTCTTAATAACTGCTTCAGAATATAAATATGCTGCCTGCAAGGAACCCTGATCATGTGTGATATGCAAGAAGGCAGTCAACCATGTGTACAGAGTTGGAAGGAGAGATGTTGATTGTTTAAGTATTCCTGACAGAATTCCCTCCTCCAAGCTTCTCACAACCAGGCTGGTTTCCTCATATCTGTTTCAGCATAAGCCAAACAGGCGCACATTTTCCCAAATCAGTGTGACCTGGGGCAGTTCCTCGAACACAGAATTAGGATGCTTGATCTAATATAATATCATATCCACATGTTAAAGAAATGAGTTACAAGACTCAGAGACTACTAGATTTAAAGGAAATATGTAGCCAGTCTAACAGGTTTGATTTCATCCAGAGAAACAGAAGTTTTCTACACCTTTTCCTGCACCAGAGAGTCCATAAATCACAAAAAGGACCAACCTTATTCTTTGAAAAATTGATTATAAAATTCAACATCAAGGTATCTTTGCATCATGGACTTCATGGTTACCTGTTGCTGCTGCTGTTGACTCTTTCGGTAAACGCCATTGCTGCCAATTAGTGGAAAGCGATGAGTCTGCTCATCTGAAAAAGAAACAGCAGCCTGTGAACATCAGCACATAAATAACTAAACTAATTGGTACACCTGAACCGGAAGGCATCATACTGGACACAGAACTCAAAGCTCTCATTTGAATATAGACTGGTTCTTCACCAACTCTCAAATTGTGTGAACAAACCAGCCAGCATATACCAAAGGCCAAATGCACTTTTAAGCCTGAAAACAATTTAAGCCAGGAAAAATATGGGCACATGTATGTTTATCACGAGGCAGGAGAAAGGAAATAACATTTCCCCAGTGTCTAGTTTGTGCCAAGCCTTTAAAAATTACATTTCATGTAAACATTACAATACACTTGCAAGGTACATACTAATACCTCATATACTAAATAGCCCATTTTATATATAACAAAAGTGAAACTCAGTTTTAAGTAATTTGCCTAAGGTAATAATAGCTTGTGTCAACAATCTCACTAGAATCAAAAGGGGGGAAGGCAAAAGTATAGACAAGAAAGAAAAGTTGATCTTCAAGGCTAAATAAAAAAGTGAACCCAGTAAAAGCCAATCTTGAGATTTTACTTCCACTCATAAAAGGGACTTAACCCCAAAGCAATTCTAGAGAGTTATCTTAAAACAGTACTGGTTAAAAAAAAAAAAAAGTTGTTATCCAACCTGGGCAGACTGGCCTTGGTACCTATCTTGTATATCTCTAGAAACAACCTTTCTCTCTGTGTCTAACACCATCAACAGCTGTTTCCTTTTCCCTTTCTTGTGTGTATTTGTAAATTTACTGCTCTTATCCTAACTTGCTTTAAATAGTTTCCATTTTTTTCAAACATCCTTAAGGCAAAAGGGTATGTTACTAAATTATCTTAGTACCAATTTAACAAACTATCTGATACAAATGGAAATAAATACAAATGTTAAATTTGTAACAATTTTTAGAATGCTTGCTACTTTAAGAGCTTAACTGTCATACTTTATGCCTAAGGCTGAAGAAACACTGGAACAGAGTCCTTCAGCTCTACACTGACTCTCGATAAGGTCTTTTATCTCCCCTCTCCATGACTACAATGTTTCCTTATTAGTAGATAACCATTTGTCAGTCTATCTCCTCCCCCAGAAAGAATGCAACATGGATGCTACAAACATTCTAATCAGACTCACCTTAGTAGAGCTCTAAAATTTTCAAGGTCAAACATGCTTTGGAGTAGGACACTCCTTCAGCTGGCTATAGTGGCCCTAGGCAAGTTTTCTAAATTCTCCAAATCAAATTCCCATCACCACTCCCCTTCAAAGAAAGCAAGTAAAGTCACTCAGTTGTGTCCAGCTCTTTGAGTGGACTGTAGCCCACCAGGCTCCTCCATCCGTCCATGGGATTTTACAGGCAAGAGTACTGGAGTGGGTGGCCATTTCCTTCTCCAGGGAATCTTCCCAACCCAGGAATGGAACCTAGGTCTCCCGAATTGTAGGCAGCTGCTTTTACTGCCTGAGCCACCAGGGAAGTCGGAATGGAGTCCATGATGGTTGTCCCCAAAACAGTCCTCCCAATGAAGATGCCCCACCTGTTAGCAGCTCAATAGCCAAGAGCACCCGCCCCAGCGCTGACTGCTGCAGAAGGGAGGAGGTGGGGAGCGAGGCTGTTGAGGGAGTCTCATGGGCTCAGAGGTTAAAACGTCTGCCTGCAATGCGGAAGACCTAGGTTCGATCCCTGGGTTGGGGAGATCCCCTGGAGAAGGAAATGGCTACCCACTCCTATAGTCTTGCCTGGAAAATCCTATGGACAGAGAAGCCTGGTGGCCTACAGTCCACGGGGTCACAAAGAGTCGGACACGACTGAGAGACTTCACTTTCACTTTCACCTGACAAAGAGGTTCTTGTTTGTTCATTTACTCACTGGGCCAACAAAAAAAAAAAAAAAATTTTTTTTTTTAAAGATTTTTGGGGTGTGGACCATTTTAAAAAGTTTTTATTGAATTCATTACCATATTGCTTCTGTTTTATATTTTGGTTTCTTGGCCAAGGGGCATGTGGGTCCAAACCCCCTGCATTGAAAGTCAAAGTCCCCACCCCTGGACCACCAAGGAAGCCCCCTGAGCCAACAAATATTTCCTGGGCATCTACTGTAAGAAGTGGAGAGTGAAGGAAATGGGCACTTGCCATCAATGAGCTTACAAACTACAGAAGGCAAGCAAAGATGAAGCATTCTATACAGATGTTCCACTTGAAAAAGTGTCATAGAAAGAAACTGAGAAGGGTAGAGGGCCAGAGAGGAAAGAGGTAAGGTGTTGCAATTTTATATCAAGTGGTCAGAGAAGGAAACATTTCAGCAACCGCTTAAAGGAAGTGAAGAGCAAGGCACGCTGAGCTGTAGTAAAAGATGGCCTAGCACTCAGGGTGATGAGGTGTCAGGGCTCATGTTCATCAATGGTAATAAATGTACCACCCCAGTGGGAGATGCTGAGTGAGGGAAAGCTGGGGGTGGTGGCGGGCACAGGGAAGTCTATGGGCATCTCCATGCCTCCCACTCAGTTTAGCTATGAACTTAACTGCTATAAATAAATAAATAAAGCCTTTTTTTTAAAATGGTCCTAATGGAGAAGGAAATGGCAATCCACTCCAGTATTCTTGCCTGAGAGATGCCATGGACATAGGAGCCTGGTGGGCTACAGTCCATGGGGTCGCAAAGAGTCAGATAGGACTGAGCAACCAAATTAAACAAAATCATCCTAGAAACTTTGAGACATCTAAGACAGAAGGAGTCAGCTGAATCCCAGGTCTCACAACTGGTTTCTTAGGCGGGTGAGTGAAGTACAAAGTGAAAGAGGCATTCTCTGACTGATCTGGCCGTAGGCACAACCCAGGACTTGTATGTGCAACTTAGACTCATAACCCTGCTTGGTGGCTCGATCCTTTCCACAGAGGCAAGGGCAAGGAGGCTGCATCACCACCAGATTATTGACCCATGTCTCCCAGAAAAGACCAAATTCAGCCTATCCTTCACCAACTCCCGGAGCTTGCTCAAACTCATGTCCAGCAAGTCGGTGATGCCATCCAACCATCTCATCCTCTGTCCTCCCCTTCTCCTCCTGCCCTTCTTTCCCAGCATCAGGGTCTTTTTCAATGAGTCAGTTTTTTGCATCAGGTGGCCAAAGTATTGGAGTTTCAACTTCAGCATCAGTCCTTCCAATGAATATTCAGATACAAGGTTAGTTAGGTTAGAAGGGAGGCTTACTGTAGTTAGGAAAGTTATGACCCTAAAGTGCTGCTAAGGAAGGTCACTAGTATATCCTTCAGTTAATATCTCCTTCAAAGAATCTTTCTTAAAAATAGCCATATTTGTACAAGAAGGTTTCTCCAATAAAATGCTTGTAATAGCAAGAAAACTGGTAACAACCTAACACGTACCAACACAGAAAGGGTAAATTATGATACATGAAACATGGCGTAACATCAAACAGGTTTATCCAAACAAGATGCTGAGCAAAATGTACACTGTGAGCCAATCTGCTTGAAAAGAAAATGTTTTCTTTTGATATTTATGCATAACACACACCCTTAACACACATACACTCAACTGTTGATAGTGGTTTCTCTGAAAAGCAGCACTTTCATCTTTTATTCTGTATGCTATGAATCCTTTTATTATCTGCGTAAACTTTTTTTTTTTTTGCGTAAACATTTTCTTCTCTAAGTATAATGGTTGGGGGTGGGGAATTTTCCTGACCCATCAATACTGACAATCAGATCTTCCTGAAGTCTTCATACTTTTTAGTATTATTTTCACCAGATTATAAAGACAAAGCAGAAAAATAAGTGGGGGTAAGGGAGCCTGTTTAAAATTCTCCCATTAGAAAAAGCAGGTAAGGGACTTCCCCAGTGATCCAGTAGTCAAGAATCTGCCTTGCAATGCAGGGGACTCGGGTTCAATCCCTGGTCAGGGAACTAAGATTCCCCCATGCCTCAGAGCAACCGACTGAGCTGCAGCTACTGAGCCCACAGGTGGCAACTAGAGCTGGCACTCCACAATGAAAGATCCCGGATGATGCAACGGAGATTCTATGCGCCACAGCTAAGACCCAACAGCCAAATAAATAAAATAATTTTTAAAAATTTAAAGCAGGTAAGATTCCAACACGGCTCTATTCTAAACACGCAGTAATGTACAGCAAAAAAAAAAAAAAAAGGGAAGCTTAAGCAAGACAGGTGATCACTTTGGGCAAATTAAGCCCTACCAGCCTCAGTGCTCCCACCCGTAAAATGGAAAAATGACCTATTTTACAGAGTCACCAAGAACAGTGCTTTATAAATCTAGCTAAAATGCCCAGCACACTGATACACCATGGACACTCAGTACACAGCAGTTCTTATTTAAGTCAGCAATGTCGATCTTAACTTTTACGTAACTGACAGACTGTTTCATGTAGGAATGCACTCTGTCAGATCTATTTAAGTGACCCTTCCACAGTCCTTTCAGCCTCTTGCCATGCAAATTTATTCAGAAATAAAAATGTCACATACATCAAACTGCTTTTTTCCCCAAAATAGAAGGAAAAACATTTCAAGTAAAAAAAAAAGTTGGTTTTTTTTTTTTTGAAGTTTTACAGACACTCACACTATACACATATACAGTTACAAGGAAAGAAGGGAAGAGGAATACAAAAAGAAAAGACAAGACTCGGGATATTTTCAAATATTCTGTTTTAGGGGTTTTTTAACATTTTATTTATATTTAAAATTTATTTTTAATTGGAGTATAATTGCTTTACAATACTGTGTTGGTTTCTGCCATGTATCAGCATGAATCAGCCATAGGTATCCACATGTCCCCTCCCTCATGAACCTCCCTCCGGTTTTAGGCCATTACGTGCTTCCAAAACTAGCACAGTCCTGGGAACCTACTCTCAGGGGCCTTTGCAATGATGTGCTGGTTTAAAGGCCTGCTTGGCAACCTCCTAGCTATATGACCTCAAGGTCTCAGCCTTCTTCTCATTAACATGGAGCTTCCTGGGGGTTGCTGTAGGGTTAAATGAAATGGGTGTCATATTTTTAGCACAATGCCAAGCTCATGGTGAACATTCACTAGTAGTAGTTGTCCTGGTTATTTTTCTGCCAACCAAAGTACATGTTCAAGACAATCCATACATTAGAGAAGCTTTTCCACTGGACAAACAGCTGCTAAGTAGGTCTCAAAGCCCCATGACCATGACCCAGTTTCCAGAGGAGAATATGAGGAAAACAACTGCCCAGAGGTCTGAGGATGTCTGGGCTGGTCTGGTCCCTGGTCAGCTTGCCTTCCCCTTTTCCACACATACCCTCCAGGAATAACAGCCTCTTGGTAATTGGCAATGTGTCAGTGGTGAGTCATGGGTCATACACTGTTTCCATCTGAATTCTCCAGAACTCTACCCCAAGCAGTTCGTACTCTCAGGGCCCCAAACTGACCTGATTGCCTACAGTTCCTTTAGCTCTCCAGCGCCACATGAAGCTCTCAGGACATTCATAATGTAACACGATTTCCCCAACGACCTCTTCTCCATTTCAAACCCTCTGTTTCAAGGTGGACACTGCCTTGAACAAGGTTCAGGCTCCAAACTCAAGTCCACATCCCACAGCCTGTTAGCGCCCTTCTATCATTCAGCTCAAACGACACGTTCTCCAAGAGCCCTCCCTGAATGCAGCAAACAGTGTAGCACTGATGTGCCTCCAGCCGACCCAGGCGCTATTTCATTATATACTATATGGGTTCAGAATGTATCTAGCTGCAAGGAATAACTGCTTAATTAACAGTGGCTTCTAATATTTCTGGACTCCTCTGGTGGCTTAGTGGTAAAGAACCCACCTGCCAAGACATGCAGGAGATGTGGGTTCAATCCCTAGGTTGGGAAGATCCCCTGGAGAAGGAAATGGCAACCCACTCCAGTATTCTTGCCTGGAAAATCCCATGGACAGAGGAGGCTGGCGTGAGCTACCATCCATGGGGTTGCAAAGAGTCAGACATGATTTGGCGACTAAACAATTTCTCCAGACCCTGATGCTGGGAAAGACTGAAGGCAAAAGGGGAAGAGGGCGGCAGAGATCAAGGCGGTTAGATAGCATCACTGGCTCAATGGACATGAATCTGAGCAAACCCCGGGAGATAGTGAAGGACAGGGAACCCTGGGGTGCTGCAGTCCACAGTCAAACACAACTTAGAGACTGAACAACAGCAACAATAGCAAGTCTAAAGGAAGGTGGCTGCTGGTATAATTTTAGCCGTAGGATGAGGCCATTGGGAACTCTGGCTCTTCCTGCTCAGCCACATTTAGTGTGCTGTCTTTAGGCACATCATCTCATGGTACAAAAGGTTGCTGGTCATAACCAGACATCTTTTCAACATGCAAGGCAGGAGGAAGATGGGAGGAGGAAGGTGTGGCTATGTCAACCACATCAGGAAAGTCCTTCTCCAAACCTTTACTACCTGAAAACCAAAACGAGGTCACATGGCCTCCTCCAGCTTCAGGGGAAACAGGTAAATCAAGATACAAATTGTTACCACTGGCTGAGAACAAACATGATCTGTCACCTGAGGCGGTGCCCAGTTTAGTCCCATGTATAATCAAGGTTCTCTTAGCAACAAAAAATGGGAACACGCACTGGGGAGGAAAAGAACAGTGTTGGCCATCCTTATCTTTTCACAGTACTTACACTATCTGAAATTGAAGTGAAGTCAAGTCATTCAGTCATGTCTGACTCTTTGTGAGCCCATGAACTGTAGCCTACCAGGCTCCTCCATCCCTGGGATTCTCCAGGCAGGAATACTGGAATGGGTTGCCATTTCCTTCTCCAGGAGATCTTCCCAACCCAGGGATCGAACCCAGGTCTCCTGTATCGCAGGCAGACGCTTTACCATCTGAGCCACCAGGGAAGCTCGTATCTGAAATTAACTTCTGCTAAATAAGCAAATAAATATGTAAGTGTTGATGGCTCATACCTCAACAGAATGTAAGCTCCATATCCAGCTTTATATATACATGCCCAGAGCCTGTATTTTAAAATTACTGTCAACTTTCTCCCATTAAGCAGGTATTATAGGTAGTGGAATATAGTAAGGATAGTCTAGGCTATGCTGGGCTTCCCAGGTGGCTCAGTGATAGGGGACTCTGGTTCAGTTCTTGGGTCAGGAAGATCCCCTGGAGAAGGAAACAGCAACCTATTCCAGTATTCTTGCCTGGGAAATCCCACAGACAGAGGAGCCTGGTGAGCTCAGTTCTTGGGGTTGCAGAGTCAGACACGACTGAATGACTAAACAACAATAAGGTTATGCTATTGTGGCAAATTAAGCCCCAAATCTCAGTGGCTTGATGGCACAAAAACTTATTTCCTGGTCATTCTTTATGTTCATTGCATATGGTGGGGGGAAGGAGGTGAGGGGTCAGGGAGGAGGCAGGGAGCTTCACTCCACACGGAGAAATCTAAGCTGGAAAAGGCCAAGCTGGAAACTCCATGATCTCAAAACGCGGCTGCAGAGTTTACCATAGTAAACGAGAGGTAGACAGCCACTTAAAAGCTTCAGTCCAGAAATACATGTTACTCTCACGAACAGCCCCCTGGACAGAACTAGTTACGTGATTCGTGTGACCTAAGGAGGTGGAGAGCAGGTGAATGTCGGTAGTAAATGTTTCTGCCTCATTCCCCATGGAATGGTAAAATATTGTACAATGCATCATCCCTATTTTAGAATTTAGACCCACCAGAGAAATGTCTTAGAATGAACTTAAAGTTAGGGATACTCAGTAAAACAATTATTTCATCTTATAAGGCAATACTTACCATTAACAAATTTTTTTTCCCCTTCGGGAGTAATAATAGGAAATACTTATGCAGCACTTATTATGTTCTGCTTCAAGTACTTGCCAAATCACATTACCTTTAATCTACCCAACTATCCAGAAAGGGAGATACAATAGTATCTTAAACCCATTGTCTAAGGTAACGGGAGAGTGTCGGACGCCAACTCTCCATGGGTCATTTCTTCATATTGTATACGCAGAGGCACCAACCGTCTTTATTCCAAATGATCTTTAAGGATGCTTATACAGAGAACAGCCTTGAAAAATATATCTCCCTATGGAGCAAAGGGCAGGTGTGCTATATGCCCATCATAAAAGATTAGGATTCCCAAAGATATGGATTCCACTGTGTTTGCAGGTACCATCTGACTCTTTCCACATCTCCCCTCTTTGGAAACTAGGTCTTAGGGAACCAGTGTAAGAAAATGGTAATAGTCTGGCTATAGCCATTATTACAAGTAATAAAGCCATTCCCAAGAGTCCATGAAACTGTGGCAGGTTAGCTTTTGAGCTTGAAAGCAGGGTAAAATGTCAGAGCCTTCACAGTGCCTGACAAGAAGTTGAGTAATCTGCCTGAGGTCTGACAGCTAGAGTAGGTGGCATATCTAAGATTCAAGCCCAAGCTGTCTGGCTTAGAAACCATGCTTTTAAATCCTCTGCTATACTGCAGCATTCCTCAAAGTGTAATTCCAGAACTAGAAGCATCGGTATCACCTGTGAACACGTTACAAGTGCAAATTCTTGGGCACTACCCCAGACCTACTGAATCAGAAACTGTGGAGGTGGGAAAGGGAAAGACATATGTGAATCTTAAAGGTTTTTCAGGAGATTCGGATGCTTACTGTAAGTTTGAAAAACACCACTTTACTGCATATATTCACCATATCTATAAAATAGAAAAATGTTATGCGTATATCCTGATTTACATAGGGATTTGAATTGACCTTTTGTAACCTGAATAATAGATTTGAAGCCCTAACAGAGATGGCTCCTAAGCCCTTGCATGTAATTTTTAGGAAGGTAAGGGTCTTTATTTGGTGCAAATAAGCACCACATATCTGTTTAATAGGGCTGCATATTCTGCTTTGGAGTCACAAATGTACATCCCAAATGCTAAATAAAAATACCTGCTTTTTTATTCCCATAATGATTAGAAAGAATTACTTAGCCTAGGAGAAACACTATTTATATTTGAGAATCGAGCTATAATTCTTGAAAAACAGGAAACCACATATCAACATGGCCAACAGTGTACCACAGTAGAAAGGGCACCAGGCTTTGAGTCACAGAGTCAAGTCACTTAACTTCTTCAACTCAATTTCCTGATTTTAAAATGGAAAATGAACTCCAACTTCAGAGTTGCAATTAGGCTTAAATGATATGTCATGTGAACGCCACTGGTAAACAGCTGTGGTGCTCCGTGCTTTGTGGATGTAAACTCCACCTGCATGGGCTCTTTCTCTGCCTTAACCTGGTGTTTTCAGTTCCTCCAATGCTGAGAGCACTGTCTGGCACTTAGAAGATACTGGATGTTTATAAGGTATCGGGAATGAACATGAGGTATTACATTAAGGATGTAATTGATTTCTCTGGACTCCACTTGTCACAATAATCTCAGTCATTTAATAGGAAAAAGTTGCTTGAGCAAGAAATCCTTAGTCATGTTCTAAATGGGCCAGATAATTTAAGAAAATCAGCTGATTTTCTTCCCCTGGAGAACACTACTGAAAGAGTTCTGTCCTAAGGCATAAAACAGAAATGCCTATTAGCAACTCTGAAGGCCTGAGAGCCTCATGGTTCCCCATCTATCCCCATAACAATCTCTTATGCTCTTATGAACAGCCAGGAATAAAGATATGTACCTACAAAGAACTAAATATTTCATGTTTACTTCTGCATGGTGGTAGAATTTTAGTAAACAGATGACAGGGTTTATGTAATCTCTTGTAATAAAATCTAATATTAATTCAGCAAATATTAAATAAGCTACTGCTGCATCTAAAAAGAGGCTGCTGGAAAGCCACGGTCAATTAAATATCATTGAGAATGGGAGTCATTGTTGACTTTATAATTTAATGAAAAATATAATTTATTTACAAAACTTTCTATGAGTATGGTCAATGCAGTTCCTTAATTTGAACTGTCTAACATACTTTCTCAATCTCCTGAAAATTTTGTTAACGGTCTAGTCTTAAAATAGGGGAACTCTGGGCTTTTACCTTCAACAGAAATACTAAGATAGCAAATGAATTCAAGGACATTTTTCAGGGTAGAGATTCAATAGTAAGGATTTTCGAGCTATGATGCCATACCTTAAGGGACATCTGCAGGGTATATTGTCCCCTGTGTATGTCTTATAACAATCCAGATATCTATATATAAATTAGTTCTACCCTTTTCACAAGTGACAGCACAAACCTAAAGATTTGGAATTTAAATAATGGACTAACTTCATCAAGTCAACTTACTTGCATTATGCAAATCTGATCAATGAAAGCACAAAATGAGAGTTGAGCATGAAACGCTTTTCATTTGTGTCTTTAAAATATGGAAAACAAGCTTGCCTTTCCCATGTTTATTTTTTTTAATTCATCTTTTCAATCCCCAAAGCACTATAACGTCAACTAAACAATCACATGGCTCCAGTAACTTATAAATGTTCCTAATAAAGATGCAACTCATATATATATATGTATCTTAGACAACTCTTCCATGTAATCAAAGCCAAATTAAGCAAGTATTTTAGTCAATAAAAATAACTTTTAGCTCCACTAACTCCTTGTAAAATTCAGTCAAACTAATAGGAAACAGAAGAGAAAGCCAGTTTTGACACAGTCTAACTACTAAAGGTCTCATAACCTCACAACGAAACAGTGACTTCTGGTGGCAAACAGTGACTTCTGGTGGAAATGCATGCATATTTTACATCTTGTAAGAGAAAGCAATGTTGAAAATCACCTGATCTTTACTCTTGCATAAATTCTCAGCGCCTTCATGATTTCTGTATTCAAAATTAACACAATGTAAGTCTTGAAAAGCGTATTTTTAGGAGGTTGAAGAGTTAAGAGCATTTTTTAACAGATTGAAGAGTTAAGCAAATGCCAAAGACACTACAGAAATTCAATTGCCACAGTGAATGAATAAGACGTATTAATTCTGATATGCAATAGTTCTTTTCTTCCTGCAAAGGGTCCACAGCAACACACCTCCAAGTTGCATATCTCCAGCCACATCATCGCTGTCAGTTCTATTTAGAAAAAGAAAAGAAGGGGTGGAGGGGTGAGGAAGTCCCCAGTATTTAAATTCATTTTTTTCTCCAAAACCTTGTGTCCCACTCTTCAATACCTCTTTGTCCTAAAGTGACCAACGTGTCTCAAATTCTTTCCTTGGTCCCCTCTCTCCTCAGTTAGCTGAATTCAAATTAGCTTTTTAAGTACTAGTTATCTATTCTCCTACTTTCTCTGTTCTTCATTCTCTTCGGTCATTATCTCTTAGTTCTCCCCATTCCTCTTCTGCATATTTATCTTCGAATATAATACTTTCCGACCTTGGCAAACAGACACCACCTCTAAATGAAAGCAGGCAAACCATTCGTAGTTTCCAACTCTCCTGTGAATTTCCAGAATATCCACTCAAGGAACCCTTTCCACTAAAGATGAAAGGCAAGCTAAGGAAATACATTAGACACAGGAAGTAAACATTGAAAAAGGGCATGCCTAGGTATTCTTAAGCCTCTAAGCAGAACTAGACTGCCGAGTTCCAGGGTCTTTCTTTTTCGTGACTTCTGTCGCTACTCGGAGTCTGACACCAGGTAGGTCCGGGAGTAGGGTGGAGGGTCCCACCACCGCCCGTACCTTCTACCACCTCTGCCTGACCTTGTTCTGAAACAATCTTCCACAAGCAAAATCACCCACATTCTCAGGCCGGTCCCTTGCCTGGCGTTTCTCTGCCTCAATTACTGAGCTCTTCTCACCTGCCAAGCGTCTCAAGAAACACCCATGGGTCTTCGCCTTAATGTACGGTTTCGGCTTTAAGATTTAAATCTGTCTGGTTTCTTGATGGTAGGTCATCCATCCTCCCCGCCCCCATCCCCTCCTGCAACGTGCACCAACTGGGTTAAGATTATCCCACCCCACTGTTTTGTTAAAAAAAAAAAAAAAACTTCGTCTGCAAGGCCTTCCCCACCCCCACTTCGACACCCACCCCCACCCGTCAACAGAGATGGGCTCCCGGAAGACCGGACTCATCTCCACCTCCAAAGCCAAGGGTCTTCCCAGGGCAATTTACATAACAATACGGGGTTTGCGGAGACTAACCCAGGAGGAAAGTCGCAAGACCCCTTGCAGGTCCCTCGCAGCTTCATTAACGTAACTCCCAAGCACCTTAAGGTAAAGGATGATTCCTGTAACGCTCCAGGTCCTCTCCCTCCTAATTCGCCAACCCCGGCGCTCGCAAAGTCGGAGGGCTAGCGTGTGGCAGTCAGAGGCTCAGACATCAAGAAGAATGTATCACCGAGGGAAATTAACCAGTTCCACGCTCTGCAGACGCCGTCTCCCTCTGCGCCAGAAGCAGGTCTCAGAAGGTGCCTCCAACTTTTCCCCTCCCTCTCTGGAGTCTGCGGACCACCGCCGCACACCTCCATCTCGATCACAATTTGAGGAGACTGGAACCACTAATCTCTCTCCTAGACGTAGTGGGGGAGGGGTGACGATAAAGGGGGGAGGGGGCCTCGTAACGGAGAAGAGAAAAGCCCCGCTTTTACCCCCACTCCGCAGAGAAACTTCTGGGACTCTTCTATTACGCAACCCCGGGACCAGGTTCCAATACATGAACATCTTTCCGCAAGACGCGGGGCGCACGGGCAGACGTGGGATTCGGTGGAGTGAGAGAGGTGGGGAGGAGGACGGGTCTCTTCCTGCGCTCCCCTCCCCAGTTTTTCTAGACGCTACCTGCGGGGAATTGGTAAGGGCGGTAGAGAGCTCGGCGTCTCCCTCGCCCGTTCTCCCCGAAGGTTCCCACCGGAAAAGTGGGAACGCCAAGCGACTTGAGTCAGCGTGCTGGGAAGCCGGCTGCCAGGCGGGAGAGCCGGGGCTTCCCAGAAGTCAGCGGCCGCGGCGCCGGGACCGGGATGACCACCCCAACCCCCCCACCTCCAGCTCGGGGTAGCGGGGCGCAGGATTCCGCTCACCTTCCAGACCTGGAGTCCTCCACTCTCTGCTCGCGCGCCCTCGCCGCCTCCGCCCGCCCCTGACCTGTTGCGGTGAGGAAGGGGCGCAGGTGCGGGGAGCGCGGGGCGCTCAACGACGGCTCGCGTGGGACCCGGCGCCCAGCCGCGGAGGCGAGAACGCAGCTGTGCCAGCGACGCGCGCGGGCGGCGGCCGAGTGCGCAGGGGCCGCGCGCTCGTCCGCTCGCTGGCTGGCTAGCCCCGCGCGCCGGCGGCCCCCGGAACGCCCGGGAGGCGAGGCCCCGCCCTTCCCCGGGAGGCCACGCCCCACCCCGAGTTTCTCGGCCCCGCCCTGCCCACGCCCTCTCCCTGGCACCACCCTGATGAGAGGAACTTGCGCGGGCCCTCCGCGGGAGACCAGTGGGAGGACCCAGGGCCAGCAACCTCTAGGAATGAATACTGCAGTGACCGTACACCGGCAGCGTGGGTGACCCTGCCCCGGCCTGCTGCGGGGCACCGCAACCCTTTCGCTTTGCAGCGAGAATGAGCTTAGGGTCAAGTTTTGACTAAAAGTGTCAAGGAGTCTTTTCTGCAGTGTCCTATTCTGTAGAAAGATGATAATAACTCACATCTGGAGAGGGTTAAATGGTTTGTAAAGAGCTTTTCGCACTCAAGCCCAGCTCATCGTCATAACAGCCGCATGAAACAGACACAGTATTGCTGCCATCTCCCAAATAATGAAACCGAAGGGGTAGAAACAGTGTGCCCAGTGTCCGCAAGTTAAAAAGTGGCACGAGAAACCAGGCCTCCCAAATCCAGCCTCCCCAGTTCTTGCTCTTCAGCAGCCCAACCCCAGAAAATTCTAATGGGTACTGGGGCTTTGGCAAACAGATCCAAAAAGAAGGCTACTGCCTAGTTGCTACCCAATCCCTTGTTGAACATAGGAAAGAAAGCGTCCTCCTGAACTCTTAGTGGCATCTCACCTTCCTCCCTGAAAAGGATGCAGGAAGATGTCATCAAACGGCCTAGACAGGATTTTTCCCATGTCTTAATGGTTTAAAATGTTTTCAGATTTTTTTTTTTAATGTGGACCGTTTTTAAAGTCTTTATTTAATTTGTTACAGTATTACTTGTGTTTTGTGGTTCCTCCTTTTGGCCATGAGACACGTGAGATCTTAACTCCCTGCCAGGTATTGAACCCTGCCTTCTGCATTGGAACCTGAAGTCTTAACCACCGGACTACCAGGGAAGTCCCCCCCTAATGGTTTCAATGGGTGAAATCATTTGGATCAAGACAATCACCTTTTTCATATGCAATAGAATATAAATTAATATAATGTATGAAAATAACTCCTCTTTCTTGCCCTGTTTTTTCATTTGTTGCTGTTGTTGCTCTGCCCCTCCTGATTTCTTCATTGTCCACATAAACACTGTTTGAAAAGCTAAGTGATAGATATTCGCATTTCCAAATTAAACTCTTGGCTGCTTGATCCCATGGATTGTTTTGCAAAATATAAGTCTTTTCCTTACTCCCTATGCTCCCACAATTATATTGATTTACCTTAACAGCTACAATAATTAAGGCGCCCCTGATGAGATCTACTGTGCCTCTGGGTGAAAGCTTTGGAGGTCTTCCCTAGACAGGTGGGACAGCCATCACCCTGGACAGATGCCAGTTTGCACACTTCTTAAATGTTTCTAACAAAGATTGATATCTATTCTAATCATAACGAATATGTTAACCTTTTTGTTATGGAATTAATATATTTCATTGTAAAATATGTATAAGCTTATATATAAATAAAAACATATGTCATATTTTTAAATATAAATTTATTTATTTTAATTGGAAGCTAATTACTTTACAATACTGTATTGGTTTTGCCATACATTGACATGAATCCGCCACGGGTGTACATGTGTTCCCCATCCTGAACCCCCTCCCACCTCCCATTTTTTTATTTTTTAAACACTTTATTTTATATTGGAGTGTAGCTGATGAACAAGGCTGCAATAGTTCCAAATGGACAGCAAAGGGACTCAGCCATACATGTACATGGATCCATTCCCCCTCAAACTCCCCTCCCATCCAGCCTGACACATAACAATGTGCAGAATTCCCTGTGCAATAAAGTAAGTCCTTGTTGGTTATCCATTATCAATACAGCAGCACGTACTTGCATGAGTGCCTGCTAAGTTGCTTCAGTCGTGTCCAACTTTCTGCGACCCTGTGGACTGTAGCTTGCCAAGCCCCTCTGTCCATGGGGATTCTCCAGGCAAGAATACTGCAGTGGGTTGCCATGTTCTCCTTCAGGGGATCTTCTCAAGCCAGGGATTGAACCCACATCTCTTGCATCTCCTGCATTAGCAGGCAGATTCTTTACCACTACCGCCATCTGGGAAGCTCCGTGAGTACCTCATCAATCCCAAATTCCCTAACTATCCCTTCCCCACATCCTTCCCCTGCTGGCAACCATAAATTCATTCTCCAAGTCTGTGAGTGTGTTTCTGTTTTGTAAATAAGTTCATTTGTATAATTTTTTAGATTCGGTAGGTAAGGGACATCATGCAATATTTCTCCTCTTTTTGACTCATTTGACACAGTGTGACAATCTTTAGGTCCATTCATGTTGCAAACATGACTGAGCGACTGAACTGAACTAATGTTGTTGCAAATAGATTATTTCATTCTTTTTAATAAACCTAGTCATACTTTATAATCTGAAGGGTTTTTTTTTTAATCAATCTAAAACTTTTTCCTTTGTTGTGTTCCTAATCCAATAAAGTCTCCTAATGCCTTCAATCTGTAGTCAATTTAGTAAATAACATTGACACTGTAAGTTTGATAATTTGACTTTACTGCTTTTGGAGGTGAGGGATATAATGCTGCAGGTTTTGTTGTTGTTGTTGAAAATGATGTAGCTTTGGTTCAGAGGATAGCTCATGACATTGATAGGAATATTTTCAAGGCAATGTGCTAGGGAATGGGCCATATCAATGACACAGAGCACCTATTTTCATGAGCTTCTGGTGCCTTGCAGAAACAGGTAGGTAAATAGAAAATTCCAATGCATACTTCTATTAATTAATTTCCGGAAAGGTAGTTCAGTTCAGTTCAGTCGCTCAGTCATGTCCAACTCTTTGCAACCCCATGGACTGCAGTACACCAGGCCTCCTTGTCCATCACCAACTCCTGGACTTTACTCAAACTCATGTCCATTGAGTCAGTGATGCCATCCAACCATCTCATCCTCTGTTGTCCCCTTCTCCTCCTGCCTTCAATCTTTCCCAGCATCAGGGTCTTTCCCAATGAGTCAGCTCTTCGCATCAGGTGGTCAAAGTACTGGAATTTCAGTTTCAACATCAGTACTTCCAATGAACATTCAGGGCTGATTTCCTTTACCATTGACTGGTTGGCTCTCCTTGCAGTCCAAGGGACTCTCAAGAGTCTTCTCCAACACCACAGTTCAAAAGCATCAATTCTTCGGCGCTCAGCTTTTTTTATAGTCCAACTCTCACATCCATACATGACTACTGGAAAAGCCGTAGCCTTAACTAGATGGACCTTTGTTGGCAAAGTAATGTGTCTGCTTTTTAATATGCTGTCTAGGTTGGTCATAACTTTTCTTTTAAGGAGTAATCGTCTTTTTATTTCATAGGTGCAGTCACCATAAAGGAAAAGCAGTCATTCTTGTGAGTTTTTAAGTTGCTTTTCTGCCTTTTCTCCCTGTCAAATTGTATATAATCAGTTAATAAGCAGGTTGTTTTAAATAGTGATTGAGTGCATACTAAGTCGCTTCAGCAGTGTCCAACTCTGTGCAACCCCATGGATTGTAGCCCATCAGGCTCCTCTGTCCATGGGATTCTCCAGGCAAGAATACTGGAGTGGGTTGCCATGCCCTCCTCCAAGGGATCTTCCCAACCCAGGGATTGAACCCAGTTCTCCTGCCTTGCAGGCAGATTCTTTATCATCTGAGCCAGCAGGGAAGCTACATCTAAATTTTCAAAAAATGTATGACATAATTGAAAAGGGATTATGCAAGGGAGATGTAGACATTACACTTTGTTAGCTCTCTATCTTCATTATAGGAATTCTTCAATTACATTTTTAGTTCACTGGCTAAAATTCTAGCACTTTCTTCATCTTTACAACTTAGTCATTTTATTTCTGATCATGTTTCTGCTTAGGTGAAGCATGTCTCTGACATAAGTGATCTTTTTTTATAACAGAAATGAAAAAAATTTTTGCCTTTTTTTTTTGGTAATAAACTATGGAACTTTTCCAGCTGCCTCTCTGTGTAAGGACTCCTGGGGTTTTACCTGAAATTTTTCAGCCATGATTCTACTTAAATTTTGCAAACAAACAAATGAATCTCCAGGGACTCAGTGAAGCTCATAGGCTGTATCCTGAGTTCCTGAACTGTACAAGGCAGGGTAGGAATACATGTTGAGATTGAGACTGAAGGGAAATGTGCCTGCATCACAACACTAACAGCTGTTTGCTTGGGCAGCCTGGAATATTCCTAAACTCTGTAGTCAGCAAGACCTGAGTCTTGTAAACCAGCAGTTTAAATGACGTTACTCCAAAATTACTGCATGTATATTTCAAAGCAAATGAATTACTTCAACATGTAAGAAAGTCCTAACCAAACTGGCAGATAAATCCTAACCAAGCATACACTTGGTTATAAGTATACACTGGGTTGAAAACTTCAACCCAGATGGGGGAAGGTGGTGTAGACAGGGAGCGGGGGACAGTGAAGGGAAGAAAGGAGTACTGGCCTAAGCCAGACAAAGGGCAGGGGAGATAGAGCCAGTTTCAAAAAAAAAAAAAAAAGAACAGAAAAGAAAGAGAAGTAGGACCTCCAGCAAAGATTATGAAGGGCAGTGATAAGATAGGAAAAATCAAAGGCAAACTGGTGGTGAAGGGCCCTACGTGCCAACCTAGGGAGCATTCCTTTCATCCTAAGTGAAGGTTGATTTGATCAAGTTGCATTTTAGAAAGACTACTGTGGCTGCCAGATGAAAATAAAGATGAATAGGAGACAGTGCGGCTGTAGTCCTAATCCCTGAGGCCATGGGAGAAATTGTACTGAGAGCTGGGCATAGATTGTAGACAGACACAGAAATTCCCAGCTTTTACATATCTACTTGAGAGGCAAATATGCAAATGTAAGCCTGCTATCTTTTGCTGCAAGAAGTGCACAACCATTGTAATTAAAGTAACTGCATTTTATCATGAACGCTTTGCATAAAACATAGTTCTTAGTGACCTGACCTTACTTTTATTTTTTTTTTCTGACCTCATTTTTTCTAACAAGTACAATGAGTTTTATATTATGTGCAAGTTTTTATTTATTGCTACTATACACTATTCTCCAACCCCAAAGGGATTATGAATATTTTTGAGTTATATGATAGTACTGTTAATTGATTTAGTATCTAAAATTGTAATTTGGAAAATGCTAGTGAATCTAGAGTAAAATATAAGTCCAAATCCATATTTCTCTCTAAATAAAAACTGTAGGTATTTGTGAATACCTACAGTTTACTAAACATTTCATAAATAATTTGTTTTAAATCCCCTTGAAAATACGTGTATAGCTCTAGTTCCTGTTTGAAGAAGGAATAAATTCAGAGAGATTATTCATCTCTATCATGATTATACATTTCAAATAGCAGAGACAGTATTTGAATCCAACTTTTCTGGATTCTCAAGGTTATATTCTTTGTTGTTGTTGTTCAGTCGTTAAGTTGTGTCCAACTCTTTGTGACCCCATGGACTGTAGCACGCAAAGTTTCCCTATCCTTCACCATCTCCCGGAGTGTGCTCAAACTCATGTCCATTGAGTCGGTGATACCATTCAACCATCTCATCTTCTGTTTCCCTCTTCTCCTCCTGCCCTCAATCTTTCCCCGTATCAGGGTCTTTTCCAATGAATTGGCTCTTTGCATCTAATGGCCAGAGTATTGGAGTTTAGGCTTCAGGATCAGTCATTCCAATGAATATTCAGGGTTGATTTCCTTTAATATAAACATCCCAACCAATGTCTATTGCAGTTAAATCTATATCAGCAAGCCTGAGGGAATTGGCAATGGGTTTTCATTCTGACAGTTACATCTGGAGGGTTAAATAGGAATAGGATAAGTAAGCTGAGAGATGATGGGAAAATCAAATATTTGGAAAACGAAAAAGGGAAAGAAATAACAAACAGAACCAGAATACAAGAACCAAATTATGCTGAGGCACCACTGGGTGGTGAGCTCCCAGTGGAGCAAGATGGGGGTAAAAGGGTCCTGAAGACTATGGTACAACTTTAACTACACAGTTCATCCATCTCTGTCATCTGAGTTCCAAACTGTCACTCTCATATATTTGCAGGAAATTTCCACAGGGTTGTCCCATAGATAAAACATACTCAGCATACCTAGTATGAAGCTCATAGTTTTTCACTCTGTTCATTCATTCTTCCACAACCCACACAACTTAATTCCTCCTATTTGGTTTCCAACTTTGGTTGCCAGTACCTTTAAAGACCCAGGATTCAGGCTCAAATGACTATTTCCAAGGGAACCCTCCTACACTGTTGGTGGGAATGCACATTGGTGCAGCCAACATGGAGAACAGTATGGAGGTTCCTTAAAAAACTAAAAATAGAGTGGCCGTATGATCCAGCAATCCCACTCCTGGGCACATATTTGGAGAAGAGGAAAACTCTAATTAAAAAATTTACGTGTTCTCCATGTGCCCTGTAGCAGCACTGTTCACAGCCAAGATGTGGAGACAACCTAAGTGTCCATCAACAGAGGAATGGGTAAAGAGGATGCACCACATGCAGACACAGTGGAATACTACTCAGTCATCAAAAAGAATGATGTAACGCCATTGCAGCAACATGGATGGGCCTAGAGATGATTATACTAAACAAGTCAGACAGAGAAAGACAGACATCATATGACATCACATGATATCACTCACATGTAGAATCTGAAAAACGGATACAAATGAACATTTACAAAACAGAAATAAACTCACAGGCACAGAAAACAAACTGATGGCTACCAAAAGGGAAAGTGGGGGGAGGGAGGAATAAATTAGGAATTTGGGATAAACAGATATACATTACTATATACAAAATAGATAAACAACAAGGAATAGCACAGGGAACCACATTCAATATCTTGTAATAACCTATAATGGAAAAGCAATTGAAAAAGAACATATACATATGTAACTGAATCACTTTGCTGTATAGCTGAAACTAATGCAACATCAGAAATAAACTATACTTCAATTTAAAACTAAATAAAAATAAACACACACAAATACAAATTGTAGAAAACTGAGTTTAATACATTAATAAAATTAAAGTTTAATAGTTACCCAAAAAAGTCCTTTACCCCCAAGTCATATTTAACTTTCATTCTAAGTATCTCCCTTCCCTACAAGTTCCCTTCCTATTTCTGTTTCATTTCTCCATTCTTTTACTGAATGGCCACTAAGTGTCAGTTAAGAGTCTGCCTGCAGGGCTTCCTCGGTGGTCCAGTGGTTAAGCATCCACCTGTCAATGCAGGGGACATGAGTTCGATTCCTGGTCCAGGAAGATCCCACATCCTGCAGAGCAACTAAGCCCGTGCGCCACAACTGCTGAAGCCTGTGTGCTCCAAAGCCCACCAACCACAAGGGAAGCCATCACCATGAGGAGCCCTCACACCACAACTGGGGAGTAGCCCCCACAACTACAGAAAGCCCACAAACAACGCAGACCCAGCTCAGCCAAATATAAAGAAATAAGTTATAAAAAACAAATAGAAGAGTCTGCCTGCAATGCAGGGGACCAGGATTCAATTCCTGGGTTGGGAAGATACCCTGGAGAAAGAAGTGGCAACCCACTCCAACATTCTTGCCTGGAAAATCCCAGAGACAGAGGAGCCTGGTGGGCTACAGTCCATGGGGGTCTCAAGAGTTGGACATGACTGAGTGAATAAATCACCACCACTAAGTGTCAGGTGCTAATTCTGTTCAATCACAGGAATATAAAGACAATTGAGAGACTATCATTGTCCTTGGAGAGTTCACATCTCAAAGAAGAATGTAGAATTCTTTTTAAAAAATATTTACTTGTTTTATTTGCTGCACACAGGGTCTTTTGGTGAGGCATGTGGGATTTAGTTCCCTGACCAAGGATCGAACTTGGGACCTCTGCATTGGGAGCACCAAGTCTTAGCCACTGGACCACCAAGGAAGTCCCCAGTGATGGAATTCTAAGATGCCTCTGAAGATTCCCTCTCCTGTTGTGTATCTGCTGTTTAATTTCTTCTCTTCGAGTGTGGGTAAGTCTTATCTAACCAGGCAAGCTCTTTTAAAAAAAGAAGATATAAGGGCCAAAGGAGGAAATCAGAGAGATTCAAAACTAGAGCAGATGCTTTTATTCAGCCTCGAAGGAATGAGCCCGACTCTTTGAGACCCAGTGGACTGCAGCCCACCAGTCTCCTCTGTCCATGGGATTCTCCAGGCAAGACTACTGGAGTGGGTTGCCATTTCCTTCTCCAGGGGATCTTCCCGACCCAGGGATTGAAATCAGATTTCCTGGACTGCAGGCAGATTCTTTATTGACTGAGCTACCGGGGAAGCCCTCTATGTTGTGGAGAAGGCCATAAAACAAGGACCTGGCAGAGGTCTCTGGGAACTGAGAAAGGTCTTTGGCCTCTAGTTGGCGGAAAAAAAAAAAAAAAAAAAAAAGGACTCTGTCATACAACTGCAAGGAAATGAATTCTGCCAAGGAACTTGGCAAGGTATCTTTCCCTAGTTAAGCCTCCTAATGAAGATGCGTGCATGCATGCCAAGTCACTTCAGTTGAGTTTCTCTGCAATCCTATGGACCATAGACCGCCAGGTTTCTCTGTCCATGAGATTCTCCAGGCAGGAATACTGAAGAGGGTTGTCACGCCCTCCTCCAGGGTATCTTCCTGACTCAGGGATCGAACCCATGTTTCTTATGTCTACTGCACTGGAAGACAAGCTCTTTACCACTAGCCTTGCCTGGGAAGCCCAAATGAGAGTATACCCGGACAACACCTTGACTTCAGCCAATAAGATTGTGAGCAGTGACCCAGGTCAAGTATACTGGCCTTCTGATTTACAGAAGCAGTAAGGTAATAAATGGGTATTGTTTTAGACTTCTCGGTTGTGATAATTTGTTATGCAGCAACAGAAAACTAATACAGAGCAATCAAAGAATAGATAGATCGTTGTCACAGAGACTGCTCAATGCTATGGGACAGGCATGCAGAAGGATGCTCTCAGGGCCTCGACAGGGGCATCTAACAAAAACCGGTGGACTCAGGGAAGACAGCCTGCCAGAGGTAGAACCTAGGACGATCATAAAGGGAAAGAGGGAGCTGGAGAATGTGTGTGCCTGGGCAGGGCGCCGTGCTGTGTGTGCAGAAGGAGTAAACATGTACAAGTCCCAGAGCGACAGAGTTCCTGGTAGGTTGTAGAAACTAGAAATACTTCCACACGTCTGAAACGAAAGGGAAAAGAGTAAAAGTTGATGATAGAAAAGTAAGATACGGTAATAAAAAAAAAGTAACACTTACCATTTACTGATTGCATACTGTGTAGTAGTTCAGGATGTAATCTCAACCGAGGTGTTCACAGTAACCGTCTGTGTGCTGGTGAGTTGCTCTTTTCCCTCCTTCAGCCCCTGTTCCTCCTCTACTGTGCTGTGAATCACAGGGGGTTGATTCTTGCAAACCACCTTTTGCAGACTTCTTGCTGGGAGATGGACTTTCGGTTGGGTCCAGCCAATGGATGGTGCTGGGAGGAGCCTGGAGGCAGGAAGAGAGAAGACTCCAGGGTGTTGCTCCTGTCTCTGACCCAGAGGCTGCCCCTCCTCCCTACCGCCAGCTCCCACAGACCCAGATGGGTGACGGTGCCTCCTGGGCTCCAGTAATGCTTCCCCCTCAGTCCCAGCCTTGGGTGTGGCTGTTGCTTCCTGCAGTTGCTTAATCCCTCGGTAGTCTCACCTTCCCTGGTTGCGTCTAACAGCTAGCTCTCCAGTCTGTACCTTTCAACTAGTTCCCCTATTAAATTCTCTCTACTGGCAGGAGAGTTCATTTCCTAGTTTCATCCAGACTGAATCACCATGTTTTACAAATGAAGGAACTCAGACTGAACAATTTGCCCAATAATTCAGTTAGAATTTCGTGGGGACTCCGTGTCGACCAAGTCTGCGATTCTGAAATGGATGGCTTTCTGACAAGCTGCCTCCTCTCTCCAAACTTACCATCCCTGGATTGAGGCAGCTTCTTTTCATCTCACTACTCCAGCAGCCTCTGAGCAGTTTTCCACCTCTCCTCTCTCTCTAATCTGCTATCCACAGTGCCGCCACATGGGCCGTCTGTAAGCATATTTCTGGTCACGTGACATGTCTGCACCAATTCCCCATTCTAGACTCAAGACTCCCTGGAATACTTCTTAAGGCAGTCTTTTTGGCTTCACTTGTGTGAAATATTTTGCTCTACTGAAAATCTACCCCTGATTTTCACTTCTTTCTCTTTGTTTATTCTGTTTCTGTTCTCTTTAGCTAGAATGCTCAGTTTCTACCTTTTGAAAATAATCTTTCTGTTTCACCTTTTGAAATAATAATCTGCCTTTCAAGGGTTATTCATCTATTCATTTATTTACCAAGACTGGGCAAGGAACATTTAGGTCTTCAGGACAGAAAGAACAAAATTATCCCTGCCCTCTAGATTAAGGGTTGCCAAATATCTTCCGTAAGGAGCCAGGTGGTAAATATTTTAAGCTTTGTTGGTCACATGGCCTCCACTGCAACTACTTAATTCTGCCATTGCAGCACAAAAGACAGTACAAAAATGTACATAAATGACTGAGTCTGGCTGTTCCAATAAAACTTTATTTACAAAAAACACATAGTAAGCTGAATTTGGCCCATGGACTGCAGTTTGCAGGCTTCTTCTAGAAACTCACAAATGGAAAAGCTAGCAGGAAGTGATAAAGAAAAAAACATAGAAAAGAGATGTGAAGAAAAGAAGTACAATGTGCCAGCATCTATGTAAGAGGAGTTTCAAATGACAAAATTAAAAAGAACAAGGAAGAGGGGATATATTTGAAGGGAAAAAAAAGTTAACTTTCTTATAACTAATGAAAAGATGAATGCTTTCAGCTCATAAAATGCCAAAGAGAAGAGATAAGGAAAAACCAGACCTAGACATAATGCAAAAATCCTGAAACTCTCTAGAAAGAGAAGACATGTGATCTACAAAGGAACAAGATTCATGTTGACATTAGACCTCTCAACAGCGCACTGGCTGCAGGAAGACAAAGGAGTAATATATACCAAGCACTGAAAAAATTGTGAGCCTAGAGTCTTGTATTCAGCCAAAGTGTCATTCAACAATGAAAGCATAGGAAAGTGATATTAGCCTCAGGCAAACAAGTTCTCAGAAAATATGCCACACAAAGACCCACATTGAAGATATATTTGAGGAAGTACAGAAATGAGAAGGAAAAAAAGAAAACTCGTGTGTTTTAACAGATATCAGTGGAATTCCCTGGTGGCCCAGTGGTAAGGACTCTGAGTTCTCACTGCCAAGGATCTGGTTTCAATGCTGGGTTGAGGACCTAAGATCCCATAAGCCAAATGGTGCAGTCTAAATTCATGGATTAAAAGGAAATATCAGAAGTAAGAGTATTAAGAGTACTATAGGACTCCCCTGGTGGTACAATGGATAAGAATCCACCTGCCAGTGCAGGGCACATGGGTTTGATCCCTGGTCCAGGAAGATAGCTATGGAGCAGCTAAGCCCGTGGACCACAACTATTGAAGCCCACACCTCTGTGCTCCACAACTAGAGAAGCCACCACGATGAGAAGCCAGTGCGCAGCACGGAAGAGCAGTCCCCACTCACTGCAACGAGAGAAAGGCTGCGAATATCAACGGAGACACAGCGCAACCAAAAATAAATAAATCATTTTTTAAAAGACTATTATATACTTTTGTAACCTCAAAAAAGAAAAAGCAACTAGGGCCAAAGAAAACAGAAAAAATATATCCACTACAATGCAAAACTAAAATCCTGGATATTATTAATACGATAGATGCTTTGGGAGAAAATGAAAGGGACAGGCAACCATACTAATATATACTTCTTTTGTTAGGGTAATTATATAGATGTAATGCATTTAGTAAATAAATAGGAGAAACTAACTATGGTTGTGGTTGTATCGGTCAGGACTCAGAAACCACGCTAATGATTTATCAGGGAACATTTAATGTAACAGTTAGGAACTAAGGGAAGGTGGTTCAACTTTTAACAAAGTTTATAAGACTACTGAGAGAGGGAAAAGACAACTGTGGAATAGAAAATGCAAGCAATACTACTGGCTCTGAGGTTGAGGAAGAATGCTCAGGGGAGGAACGAACCCTGAACAGGCCCTGTCCCCAACAGTGATTTAGACCTCCTTGGAGAGGGCGGGGTTGCAGTTCACTACATGGCAGAATTTCACTGGAGAGCCGCAGCTCCAAGCTGGGGTGTGGCCTGCAGATCGGGGCGGTCAGCTGGAAGCTGTCCACGAGGGTAGTGGTGGGATTTGCTGGAGAGTTAGTGCCACTGGGTCTCCATAGGAGACGTGACAGAAACCGGAAGATCCAGAAAGGGCAGTCACCTCCTCTGCTGGGTCTTGCGGTGTCTCTCCAGTGCCCTCTGTTGATAAGGCCTAACATTGAAGCAGCTGGCAAATCACAACGTTCACAGAATGTCCATCTCCAGGAGGCGCTGGAGTTGGCAAACAAGATGTGAATACCTGCGACAGTCCTCCTCCATTTTTCCCCCCGCTCAGTGCTATATTGTCAAAATTCATTCACGTTTATGTGTGTAGTTATTAAATATTCTTCCTGGTTAACTTTTCCTTAAGGGGGCTTCCCTGGTGGCTCAGTGCTAAAGAATCTGCCTGCTAGAAGACATGGTTCGATCCCTGGGTTGGGAAGATCCCCTGGAGAAGGGAATGGCAACCCATTCCAGTATTCCTGCCTGGGAAATCCCATGGACAGAGGAGCCTGGCAGGCTACATACAGTCCATGGGGTTACAAAAGACTTGGACACGACTTGGCAACTAAACAGCAACATTCTTTTCCTTCCATTGTTTCTGGACTGTTTCACATATTATGTAAGTTGTAGAAAATGAATAATAATGCAAACAGTTTTAGAAATGGAAATGAATTGTGTCCAGTGAGATACAATTGATTATTTACCTGTGGTTACACCATTTTGTATCTTTTTGTAAATTCATTCTAGCATTCTTAGTTGCCTATCTGTGTGCTTTGTTGAGTTCTTCTGTGATCTAACTGTAACATCTTATTGGCTTTCTCATTAACTAATAAGGCAAGTAAAACCTTCGACATATAATCTTTTTATATTTGTATGAGAGTTATAATTTTAACTTTCAAAAAAATTGTATCTTAAGCCAATCCTAGAGCAGTCACGGAGAAGGCAATGGTGCCCTATTCCAGTTCTCTTGCCTGGAAAATTCCATGGACAGAGGAGCCTGGTAGGCTGCAGTCCATGGGGTCGCTAAGAGTCGGACACGACTGAGCGACTTCACTTTCGCTTTTCACTTTCATGCATTGGAGAAGGAAATGGCAACCTACTCCAGTGTTCTTGCCTGGAGAACCCCAGGGATGGGGAAGCCTGGTGGGCTGCCATCTATGGGGTCGCACAGTGTCGGACACGACTGGAGCGACTTAGCAGCAGCAGCAGAGCAGTCAAGTTCATAGAGATAGAAAATAGCATAGTGGTTGCCATGGCTGAGGGAAGGAAGGCATAGAGAGCTATTATTTAATGGGTACCGAGTGTCAGTTGGAGAAGATGAAAAAAGTTCTCAAGATCGATGGTGGTGAGGGTTGCATGAAAAATGTGAATGTGTTTGATGCCACTGAACTGTACCTCTGAAAATGGTCAAAATGATGAATTCTGTGTTATACATATTTTACCACAATTTTTAAAATTAAAAATTGTATTTTAACACTAGCTCAAAATTAGCCACAATCCTAATAAATATTCTATTGTGTTGGCCAAAAATTCCTTAAGAGTTTTTCCATAACATCCTAATGAAAAAACCAAATGGACCTTTTTTTTAGCTGACTCAATATTACCTAAAGACTAAAAGCAATTGTAAAGTTAACCTCCAGAAACTTGAATGGAAAAGAATAGGAAAAAGAAGAGAATATTTAACATTAACAAACACATGCACATAACAAGCAAAGAGGAAACACCCAAAGTCTCTCTTATCCTTGTTTTTGTAACTGGTCATGAGCCATAGTTGGTGTTTACGACCCCCTCCTTTCATTACCTAATCCATATTTCCTTTGCTCTCTGCTGAGATGGCAATACCAGGCCACCTTATCTGTCTCCCAAGAAACCTGTATGCAGGACAAGAAGTAACAGTTAGAATCGGACATGGAACAATAGACTGGTTCAAAACTGGGAAAGGAGTATGTCAAGGCTGAATATCATCACCCTGCTTATTTAACTTATATGTAGAGTATATCATACAAAATACCAGCCTGGATGACTCACAAGCTGGAATCAAGATTGCCAGGAAAAATATCAGCAACCCCTAATGGTAGAAGGTGACAAGGAACTAAAGAGCCTCTTAATGAAGGTGAAAGGGGAGAGTGAAAAAGCTGGCTTAAAACTCAATATTCAAAAACTAAGATCATGGCATCTAGTCCCATCACTTTATGGCAAATAGATGGGGAAACAATGGAAACCATCAGACAGAGACTTTATTTTCTTGGGCTCCAAAATCACTAAGGACATAAAAAAAAAAAATCACTAAGGACAGTGACTGCAGCCATGAAATTAAAAGATGTTTGCTCCTTGGGAGAAAAGTTATGACCAACCTAGACAGCATGTTAAAAAGGAGAGACATCACTTTGCCGACAAAGGTGTGTACAGGCAAAGCTATAGCTTTTCTGGTGGTCATATATGGATGCGAAAGTTGGACCATAAAGAAGGCTGAGCACTGAAGAATTGATGCTTTTGAACTGTGGTGTTGGAGAAGACTCTTGAGAGTCCCTTGGACAGCAAGGAGATCCGACCAGTCAGTCCTAAAGGAAATCAACCCTGAATACTCTTTGGAAGGACTGATGATGAAGCTTAAGCTCCAATACCTTGACTACCCGATGCAAAGAACTGACTCATTGGACAAGCCCCTGATGCTGGGAAAGATTGAGGGCAAGAGGAGAAGGGGGCAACTTAGTATGAGATGACTGGATGGCACCACTGACTCAATGGGTATGAGTTTGAGCAAACTCCGGGAGATGGTGAAGGGCAGGGAAGCCTGGCATGCTGCAGTCCATGGGTGTCCACCGAGTGACTGAACAACAATAACAAGCTTAGTTGGTCAGTTTCCTAGCAGAGTGAATTCGTCTTGAAGCATATCAGTTTTTCATACTCCTTTTTGGTTATATTACCTTAATTCATACTTACTATTGAGCAAGGAAATATTAAGCAATATGCCAGGAAATGCCCTGGGTTCCAGATATAGTCCTGTTCATACTCAGTGGTTAGCAGCAGTCTGTTTCCTCTTGGGAGTTAGGATCAATTAGTGCAGCAGCAGAGACCTTTTTTTACTGCCTGTCACTCTGAGACATAATAAATCCAAGATGGAGGCCAGGTGTCAGCCTCACGTTCCAATTTAGTGCATGTGCTGTTGTGTGGAAGCATTTCTCCTTTGAGAACAAAGATCCATTTTTTTTTAACTTTTTAAAACGTTTTTGTAACTTAATTTTTTTAAATAGGAGGATAATTGCTTTGCAATGTTGCGTTGGTTTTTGCTGTACAACAATGTGAATCAGCCACTGTTGTTGTTTGGTCACTAAGTCACATCTGACTTTTTGAGACCCCATGGACTGCAGCATACCAGACTTCTCTGTCCTTCACCATCTCTTGGAGTTTGCTCAAACTTATATCCATCGAGTTGGTGATGCCATCCAACCACCTTGTCCTCTGTCGTGCCCTTCTCCTCTTGCCCTCAATCTTTCCCAGCATCAGGGTCCTTTCCAATAAGCCAGCTTTTCGCTTCAGGTGGCTGAAATATTGGAGTTTCAGCTTCAGCATCAGTCCTTGCAATGAATATTCAGGGTTGATTTCCTTTAGGATTGACTAGTTTGATTCTCCTGAATCAGCCATGAGTATACATACAAACCCTTCCTCTTGAGCCTCCCTCGCACCACCCACCCCTGCCAGAACAAAGGCATTTAAAGCAACAAATCTCAGAGTTGCCAGGATGAGAAGCAACAATTTGTGAGGGGGTTACTGAATACAATAGTGAGAGAAGCCACTCCCACTTACCCCCTCTGATTCCTGAATCCACGTGTTCTGGGACTCGGAGACAATACCACTACAGAGTGATCTCTGATTCAAAGCACATACAGTGTCTTGCAAGACACAATCCTGTCTTTAAAGGTGTTGTCTCATAACCGACACCATAGCTGAGTTTCCAGTAAGCAATTTCACTGTGAAGCTAGAGCAGCCTCTTCTAGATGGTGGAATGTATGGCAAGATCTGTTAATTTACAGGTGTAAGTTCACTCAGTTCAGTTCAGTTTCTTAGTCACGTCCGACTCTTTGTGACCCCGTGGACTGCAGCATGTCAGGCTGCCCTGTCCATCACCAACTCCCAGAGCTTACTCAAACTCCTGTCCACTGAGTCAGTGATGCCATCCAACCAACTCATCCTCTGTTGCCCCTTTCTCCTCCTGCCTTCAATCTTTCCCAGCATCAAGATCTTTTCAAATGAGTCAGTTCTTTGCATTAGGTGGCCAAAGTATTGGAGTTTCAGTTTCAGCATCAGTCCTTCCAATGAATATTCAGCACTGATTTCCTTTAGGATGGACTGGTTGGATCTCCTTGCAGTCCAAGGAACTCTCAAGAGTCTTCTCCAACACCACAGTTCAAAAACATCAATTCTTCGGCCCTCAGCTTTCTTTATAGTCCAACTCTCATATCCATACGTGACCACTGGAAAAACCATAGCCTTGGCCTTTGTTGGCAAAGTAATATGCTGTCTAGGTTGGTAAGTTCACTGCTGCATTTCTATTGCTGTGAGATGAATTTCTTGATCAGAAGCAATGCTGATGGTGCATAAGGCATTCTGTGAATCTACTGGTAAGAAGTCCTGGCATAATGGTTACAAGTAGAGAAGCGAGCTATACTCAGACTATGTTGTGTATTCTAGTGAGGAAGACTTCTCTGCCCTCTGGACAATGGAAAAGTTTCAATGTAATCAGCTTGCTACCAGGTGGCTGCTGATCACCCTGAGCAATGGTGCCTTATTGGCGGCAGATTGGGGTGGGGGCTGTGTGGGGCTGGTGCTGGTCTCTGCTGTTGGCAGATAAGGCACTCAGTGATAGGATTAGCCAGATAGATCAGCCTTGGTAAGGAGAAGTCTGCGTTGTGATGTCCATGGCTACCTTCCAACCCTGACAGGACCGTTCTGTTCACTGGCCCATGAATAAGCACTGGGTGTGTGAAAGAGGTTGACATCCACAGAGCATGTTGTTTGTCCACTGGATTATTAAGCACCTCCTCTGCAGAGAATCCCTTCTGGGGAGCATTCATTTAGGTAGACACAAATATCTTGGACAGTCTGTGTCCTTTCCAAGAAGTTCATCAACGTTCTTCTCTGTACATCTCTGTCACCCACTTTTCAATCTGCTCGCTTCCCTAACCATCCAGCCAAACTGTTAGCAACAACACATGAATTAGTGTACATATGTCTGTCTTCTCCCATCTGATAAAGCAGATATATTAGGTTCCTAGGACTGCCAAAACAGATCACTATAAATTAGGTGCCTTAGAACAATAGAAGTTGTCTCATAGTTCTGGAGGCAAGGAGTCTGAATCAGAGTGTCAGCAGGGCTGTTCTCTCTCTGAAAGCTCTGTTGTTTAGCCACTCAGTTGTGTCTGACTCTTTTGCGACCCCAGGGACTGTTGCCCAAAAGGCTCCTATGTCTACGGGTTTCCCAGGCAAGAATACTGGATGAGTTGCCACTTCCCCCTTCCCGGGGATTTTCCCGACCTAGGGGAGGAGCCTCAACCTCATATCCTGCATTGGCCAGCGGGTTCTTCACCACTGAGCCACCAAGGTGGGATTATTTCTCACCTCTCCCTTGCTGCTGGCAATCCTTGGTATTCCTTTACTCGTAGGTGTATCATTCCAATCTCTGCCTCTGTCATCAACAGCGTTTTCCCTGTGTATTGTGTCCAAGTTTCCCTCCTATAAGGACACTGGTCATTGGGGTAGGACCTACCTTAACCCAATATGACCTTCCTAACTTGATTACATTTGCAAAGATGCCATTTCCGAATAAAGTCACACGCCCAGGTCCCGGAGGGACACGCATCTGGGGGAGAACACTGTTCAAACCAGGACAGCAGGGAAGCCTACTGGGAAGATCTCCCTTTGCTGCCATCAATTAGGTCATTTCTGGCCCTTACCCACTGCAATGAAGCTAAAATTTAATTACAAAATGGTAGATACAATTCCATCTATTCAAAAATTAAGGTATGTATTACTGAATAACCTTTAAGTTGAAAAGGAAAGTGCAGGACTTCCCTGGTGATGCAGTGCAAAAGAATCTGCCTGCCAATGCAGGGGACACAGGTGCCAACCCTGGTCCAGGATCCCACATGTCTCAGAGCAACTAAGCCCAGTGCCACAGCTCCTGAGCCCATGCTCTATAACTCTAGCCCATGCCTAGAGCCTGTGCTCCACCAGAGAAGCCACCTCAATGAGAAGCTCACGCACCACAATGAAGTGTGGCCCCCTGCTCACTGCAACTATAGAAAGACCTCAAAAAGCAATGAAGACCCAGTGCAGCCAAAAACAAATAAATAAATAATAATAATAATAAAAGGAAAGTGCAAGAAAAAAGAAAACAAGAAAGTGCAAAGTAAGTTGATAACTTAGAAATAAATAGCAATGAAAACAATACCTACAAATCCATATATTTATTAAGAAACAAGGTAGTTTGAAAACAAACAGTTAAGAATTTAACTATCGTATCAGAATAAAAGAAATATCCAAAGAAACAAGAAAGAAGCAAAAGACAAACATCAGTTCAGTTCAGTCGATCAGTCGTGTCTGACTCTTTGCAACCCCATGGACTGTAGCATGCCAGGCTTCCCTGTTCATCATCAACTCCCAGAGCTTGCTCAAACTCATGTCCATTGAGTTGGTGATGTGATCCAACCATTTCATCCTCTGTCGTCCCCTTCTCCTCCTGCCTTCAATCTCTGCCAGAATCAGGGTCTTTTCCAATGCATCAGTTCTTCACATCAGGTAGCCAAAGTATTGGAGTTTCTGCTTCAGGATCAGTACTTCCAATGAATATTCAGGACTGATTCCTTTAGGACTGACTGATTTGATCTCCTTTCTGTCCAAGGGACTCTCAAGAGTCTTCTCCAACACCGCAGTTCAAAAGCATCAGTTCTTCAGCCAAAAGTTTATGGTCAAACTCTCACATCCATACATGACCACTGGAAAAACCATAGGTGTGAGTAGATAGACCTTTGTTGGTGAAGTAATGTCTCTGCTTTTTAATATGCTATCTAGGCTGGTCATAGCTTTTCTTCCAAGGAGCAAGCGTCTTTTAATATCCAGGCTGCAGTCACCATCTGCAGTGATTTTGGAGCCCTAATATAAAAGGAAGAAATAAAAGCAGGAATATTTTTAAAAGACAGAAAATAGTAATGAAATAATAGATAAGAAAGGCAAATCCATGGCAAGATTGATGAAAAGAGGAGAGAAAATACAAATAAAATAACAATATGAAAAAGGGAAATTAACCACAGTCTCAACAGAAATTAAAACTGTGCAAAACAGAATTATGAATATTTGTGTGTAAATAAAACTGAAAACCAAAATTAAATGAATGACACCTAAAGAAGAAACACAAAACAACAAAAATATTGCAAGGAGAAAGAACTTGAACAGACTAATAAAGGTTAAACAAAACTAAAACCCCTCAAGACCTAGATGATTATGCAAATAATTTCTATCCAAGTTTTAAGGCATAATTAATGGGTATTATATTCTCAGCAGTGCACATGAAAGCAAACAGAGAAATCCTAAATGTATTCCTTTGAGATCAGGAAAAGAATGTCCAATATTACTGGTGTTAATTAGTACAGAATCACTGACTTGGCCAATGCTATTAGGAAATTTCTGACATCGGAAGGGATATAAGGGAAAAGATTATACTGTGATTTTTCCAGATAATATTATTATCTATAGAAAACTACCAACAGAGTCAAATCATAATAATAAGAAAGTTGAATGATAGTTTTGATACCAGCACAGTGTTCACAAATTAAGTTTTTTTCTCCTCATTGACAATAATGAACTGGAAAATGGAGTTTTTAAAAAGGCACTATTTAAAGTAGTAATACACATATGAAGAAAAACTATAATAGAGAGCATAAGGCAAGATCTGAACAAATGAGAGGACATCCCATGTTTTGGGGTGAGATAACTTATACAAATATATTAATTTTCTCAAATAATCTATAAATTTGATATAAGCCCAATCAAAATTTTGGTGAAAAATTTAAGGAGCTTGGCAAACTCATAGGGAGGAGTAAAAGTCTGTAAATAGCTAAGTTAAGCTTGGAAAAGTAGAATAAAAAGTATATCTTGCTTCATCAGATATTAGGGTATATTACAAAAATATAGGAAAAAATACTGGATGTTGTTGGCACCAAAATAGATAAGTGGGAAGCTGGATTGCCATATGGAGACAATAAAACTGGATCCCTTCCTAATATTATGTACAAATTTACAGATGACTGAAGAACATAAATGTGAAAGACAAAACTCTGTATTGTTAGAGAAAATCTAGGAAAAAAATTTCTTTTGAATGTGGGTGTTAAAGGGTGAAAGCTAAACATAACCAGTAACAGTAAGGATGAAAAGGTCAAATGGGAGATATTTAGGCAGTTCACTTGCTCATGTACTGCTATCTCAAAGTTCAGAAAGAAAGTGAAAATGAAAGTCACTCAGTCATGTCTGACTCTTTGTGACCCCATGGAAATCCCTCATGGAATCCATACAGTCCACGGAATCCTCCAGGTCAGAATACTGGAGTGGGTAGCCTTTCCCTTCTCCAAGGGATTTTCCCAAACCCAGGGATCGAACCCATGTCTCCCGCATTGCAGGCAGATTTTTTACCAGCTGAGCCACAAGGGAAGCCCCATAGTTCACAGGAGCTAGGTAAAGTGTGTATAAAATGCACATACATTACCTTATGCTATGCAGTCACTTATAGTTTTGTGGCACAGTCTTACAAAGCGGATAAAATTTGGAGTCAGAAGATCTAAGTCATGACTCTTTCACTTACTAAGTGGGACCATGAGCCTTAGTTTTCTTATCTCCATATAGCACATGGTCAAAAAAGATAAAACTTGCAATGTACAGTTACTAAATATAGAGCTCAGCCTTACCACAGTACACTTTTTTTCCACTTGCACAGCCTCCTTCCTGTTACAGTTGGTCTTTGGTTTATGTCTGTACCTGAGAGTATTCTTTCATTCACACATTATAGATAGGCCAACTCAAACAGGATCGGACCAACCAAACAAACAAACAAACAAAAAAAAAAAAAAAAAGAGGAGGGGGACTTATTAGCTCTTGTCAACTTAGCAACTGAACAACAAAAAAAGATGTGAAGTCCATGAATAGATCTAACTTCCAGCATGGCTGAACTCAGGTGCTCAAAAACGTGTTGCAGAAAGCTGTTTTCCACTATCTCCTGGCTTGGTTCATCATGGATCAGGTGTGCCTTGTCTGGTGTCCCCAGCAGTTTCATGCTTATGTGTGTGTGTTAGTCAGTCGTATCCAACTCTTTGTGATCCCATCGACTGTAGCCCGCCAGGCCCCTCTGTCCGTGGAATTCTTCAGGCAATAACAGTGGAGTGGGTAGCCATTTCCTTCTCTAGGGGATCTTCCCAACCCTGGCATCAAACCCAGGTCTGCCATATTGCAGGCAGATCCTTTACTGTCTGAGCCACCATGGAAGCTGTCATGCTTATAGTGTCACAGTTTCAAGAAGAGCTTCTTTTGTTGTAAACTCTCACGAAAGTTCTAGGATATATATGCTGGCTGGGTTATCTTGCTTCCTTTTCTCATCTTTGACCCAATCACTCTAATGTTTAGGCACAAAAGTGGCCACTTGCTTTGATTAGCTGAAGCTGGTGTCAATGATCATTCTTAGAATTTGGAGCAGGGTCAGGTGCACCCACCTTACGTGCCTCCTCAGAAACCTCAGGTCAAGAAGCAACAGTTAAAACCGGACATGGAACAACAAACTGGTTCCAAACTGGGAAAGGAGTACATCAGGTTGTATACTGTCACCCTGCTTATTTAACTTATATGCAGAGTACATCATGCAAAATGCTGGACTGGATGAAGCACAGGCTGGACTCAAGATTGCCAGGAGAAATATCAATAACATCAGATATGCAGATGACACCACCCTTATGGCAGAAAGTGAAGAAGAACTAAAGAGCCTCTTGATGAAAGTGAAAGAGGAGAGTGAAATAGCTGGCTTAAAAACTCAACATTCAAAATCAAGGATCATGTCATCCGGTCCCATCACCTCATGGCAAATAGATGGGGAAACAATGAAAACAGGGACAGACTTAAATATTTTCTTTGGCTCCAAAATAACTGTGGATGGTGACTGCAGCTGTGAAATTAAAAGACGCTTGCTCCTTGGAAGAAAAGTTATGACCAACCTAGATAGCATATTCAAAAGCAGAGACATTACTTTACCAACAAAGGTCCGTCTAGTCAAAGCTACGGTTTTCCCAGTAGTCATGTATGGATGTGAGAGTTGGACTATAAAGAAAGCTGAGCGCAGAAGAATTGATGCTTTTGAACTGTGGTGCTGGAGAAGACTCTTGAGAGTCCCTTGGACTGCAAGGAGATCCAACAAGTCAATGGTAAAGGAAATCAGTGCTGAATATTCATTGGAAGGACTGATGCTGAAGCTGAAACTCCAATGCTTTGGCTACCTGGTGTGAAGAACTGACACACTGGAAAAGACCCTGATTTTGGGAGAGATTGAAGGCAGGAGGAGAAGGGGACGACAGAGGATGAGATGGTTGGATGGCATCACCGATTCAACAGACATGAATTTGAGCAAGCTCCGGAAGTTGGTGATGGACAGGGAAGCCTGGCGTGCTGCAGTCCCTGGGGTCACAAAGAGCTGGACACAACTGAGCGACTGAACTGAACTGAACAGGTGCATCCACTATGAGTGGATCCACTAAAAGTGAGTTGGGGTAGTTTCCCAAGGAAACATGGGGTTCTGTAATAGCAGAAGAGGAGGTGCTTGACAGAGAAAAACAATAGGTACTTATTATAATAGCTCTTCCCTTTCCTGTGTCTTTATTATTTGTTCTGACAAGAGAACATATTTACATTATGAAACGTATTTACATCCTGAAACTTTTACAAGAACTGGAGACCTGGTGGTTAGCCCTTGGGGAGGACCTTGACTTGAATTCAAGGATGGCTTGGAATATAAGACATTGAATTGTGGTAGGAAGAGTGACTTGGAAATTGGAAAAGCCTCTTTCTCATCTCCTTATCACACAGTCAGAGGGCTTTAAAAGAAAACCAAAACAACTCTATTGAGATATAGTTCACAATTCACAATTCATTTACAATGCACAGTAGTGTTTTGTAATTCACAATCAATTTTAGAATCATCCACATACCCTTTGGCTATCATTTCTTGATACAATGATAACCAAAGCAACCAGCCTTAGCAATTGTTAGTCTACCTTTTGTTTCCCTATAGATTTTCCTATTCTGGATATTTAATATAAATGCAATAACATAATATGTAATTTTTGTGATTAGGTCTTTCATTTATGGCAGTCCAGTGGTTAGAACTTCCTGCTTTCACTGCTGAGAGCCCAGGTTCAATTCCTGGTCAGAGAACTAAGATCACATGTGCTGTGTGGCAAAAAAAAAAAAAAAAGGTTAAAAAAATCTCATTCATTAGTTTATGAACAAGTGGGTTGTTTCTACCTTTGGGTTATTGTTTTTGAGTGGAAATATGTTTTCATTTTTCTTGGGTACATACCTAAGGGTGGAATTTCTGGGTCAGATGGAAACTCCATGTTTAACTTTCTGAGGAACTGCTAGACTGTTTTCCCAAAGTGGGCCGTACCACTTAACACTCACAGTAAGGGTGTATGAAGGTTTTGATTTCTTCATGTCCTAGCCAGACCTTTTTATCATCTGTCTTTTTAAAAATTACATCCTTCTTAGTAAATTTTAGGTAGTATTTCATGGTTTTGATTTGTATTTCCCTAATGGCTAATGATGTTGAGTGTCTTTTCATGTACTTATTGGCCATTTATCTCCATTGGAAGAAAGTCTTTTCAGATATATATGATTGGCAAATATTTTTTCCCACTCTGTGGGTTGTCTTTTTACTTTCCTGGTAGTGTCCTTTGGAACAAAAATTTTTAAATTTTGGTGAAATCCAATTTATCCATTTTTCAGAGCCTGAATAAGGTGAGGAGGACAGCACTTGAGGGTGACGTGATATGGAGGACCAGAACTCAAATGGGGCTAGGAGGACATCCATGCATGAGAGTGGCCTAGCTCTGGGTGTTAAAGCCCAAGATGGGAGGAAGGGATCCATGCAGGGGAGCAGGTATGGGGAGTCAGAATCTGAATGAGCTGTAAACTCACACAGCTGGTGGCTCTGTGCAGGTGAGAGCCCAGATGGAGTGAGAGGGCTTTCACACAGTGGGTGGGGTGGCCTGGCCTAGAGTACTGGGATCTAAGTCTATTGAGAAGGGTTTATGCACAGGGAAGAAGACAGCAGAGATGACTGTATTCAAAAGGAATGATCAGATATTAGGGATAATGAGGGCCAGGTTTCTCACTATTAGAGAAAGGATTAAATTATATTAAACTAAGCTGAACCTTATGGTGATGGATTAGAATTCAAAGTATTGGTAAGAACGCATGTTTTTTTAAAAATATAAATTTATTTATTTTAATTGGAGGCTAATTACTTTACAATAACATATTGGTTTTGCCATACACTGACATGAATCTGCCATGGGTGTACATGTGTTCCCCATCCTGAACCCCCCTCCCACCTCCCTCCCTAGCCCATTCCTCTGGGTCATCCCAGTGCACCAGCTCCGAGCATCCTGTATCGGACCTGGACTGGTGATTCGTTTTACATATGATAATATACATGTTTCAATGCCATTCTTCCAAAGCGTCCCACCGTCACCCTCGCCCTCTCCCACAGAATCCAAAAGACTGTTCTATACATCTGTGTCTCTTTTGCTGTCTCGCATACAGGGTTATCATTACCATCTTTCTAAATTCCATATATATGCGTTAGTAAATCCCATGGACAGATGAGCCTGGTAGGCTACAGTCCCACCAGGGGGTCGCAAAGAGTTGGACATGACTGAGCGATTTCACTTTATACTGTATTGGTGTTTTTCTTTCTGGCTTACTTCACTTTGTAGGGGCTTCCCTGGTGGCTCAGAAATTAAAGCGTTTGCCTGGATGAGGGAGACCCGGGTTTGATCCCTGGGTTGGGAAGATCCCCTGGAGAAGGAAATGGCAACCCACTCCAGTACTCTTGCCTGGAGAATCCCATGGAGGGAGGATCCTGGTAGTCTACAGTCCATGGGGTTACAAAGAGTTGGACATGACTGAGCGACTTCACTTTCACTTTTCACTCTGTATAATAGGCTCCGGTTTCATCCACCTCATTAGAACTGATTCAAATGTATTCTCTTTAATGGTTGAGTAAAGTGTCAGACTTTATTTTGGGGGGGGCTCCAAAATCACTGCAGATGGTGATTGCAGCCATGATATTAAAAGACGCTTACTCCTTGGAAGAAAAGTTATGACCAACCTAGATAGCATATTGAAAAGCAGAGACATTACTTTGCTGACTAAGGTCCATCTAGTCAAGGCTATGGTTTTTCCAGTGGTCATGTATGGATGTGAGAGTTGGACTGTGAAGAAGGCTGAGCAACGAAGTATTGATGGTTTTGAACTGTGGTGTTGGAGAAGACTCTTGAGGGTCCCTTAGACTGCAAGGAGATCCAACCAGTCCATTCTGAAGGAGATCAACCCTGGGATTTCTTTGGAAGGAATGATGCTAAAGCTGAAGATCCAGCACTTTGGCCACCTCATGTGAAGAGTTGACTCATTGGAAAAGACTCTGATGCTGGGAGGGGTTGGGGGCAGGAGGAGAAGGGGACGACAGAGGATGAGATGGCTGGATGACATCACTGACTCGATGGACATGAGTCTGAGTGAACTCCGGGAGTTGGTGATGGACAGGGAGGCCTGGCGTGCTGCGATTCATGGTGTTGCAAAGAGTCGGACATGACTGAGCGACTGAACTGAATTGAATACTCCATTGTATATATGTACCACAGCTTTCTTATCCATTCTTCTGCTGATGGACATCTAAGTTGCTTCTATGTGCTGGCTATCATAAACAGTGCTGCGATGAACATTGGGGTACACGCGTCTCTGTCAATTCTGGTTTCCTCGGTGTGTATGCCCAGCAGTGGGATTGCTGGGTCATATGGCAGTTCTATTTTCAGTTTTTAAGGAATCTCCACACTGTTCTCCACAGTGGCTGTACTAGTTTGCATTCTCACTAACAGGGTAAGAGGGTTCCCTTTTCTCCACACTCTCTCCAGCATTTATTGCTTGTAGACATTTGGATAGCAGCCATTCTGACTGGCGTGAGATGGTACCTCATTGTGATTTTGATTTGCATTTCTCTGATGAGTGATGTTGAGCATCTTTTCATGTGTTTGTGAGCCATCTGTATGTCTTCTTTGGAGAAATGTCTGTTTAGTTCTTTGGCCCATTTTTTGATTGGGTCGTTTATTTTCTGGAATTGAGCTGCAGGTGTTGCTTGTGTATTTTTGAGACTAATTCTTTGTCAGTTGCTTTATTTGCTATTATTTTCTCCCATTCTGAAGGCTGTCTTTTCACTTTGCATATAGTTTTCTTTGTTGTGCAGAAGCTTTTAATTTTAATTAGGTTCCATTTGTTTATTTTTGCTTTTATTTCCAATATTCTGGGAGGTGGGTCATAGAGGATCCTGCTGCGATTTATGTCAAAAAAGTGTTTTGCCTATGTTCTCCTCTAGGAGTTTTATAGGTTCTGGTCTTTGTTTAGATCTTTAATCCATTTTGAGTTTATTTTTCTGTATGGTGTTAGAAAGTGTTCTAGTTTCATTCTTCTACAAGTGGTTGATCAGTTTTCCCAGCACCACTTGTTAAAGAGATTGTCTTTTCTCCATTGTATATTCTTGCCTCGTTTGTCAAAGATAAGGTGTCCATAGGTGTGTGGATTTATCTCTGGGCTTTCTATTTTGTTCCATTGATCTATATTTCTGTCTTTGTGCCAGTACCATACTGTCTTGATGAGCGTGGCCTTGTAGTAGAGCCTGAAGTCAGGCTGGTTGATTCCTCCAGTTCCATTCTTCTTTCTCAAGATTGCTTTGGCTATTTGAGGTTTTCTGTATTTCCATACAAATTGTGAAATTATTTGTTCTAGCTCTGTGAAAAATACCGTTGTTAGCTTGATAGGGATTGCATTGAATCTATAGATTGCTTTGGGTAGTATCCTCATTTTCACTATATTGACCATCTATAAGTGTCCTCTTTGATTTCTTTCACCAGTGTTTTATAGTTTTCTATATATAAGTCTTTTGTTTCTTTAGGTAGATATATTCCTAAGTATTTTATTCTTTTCATTGCAATGGTGAATGGAACTGTTTCCTTAATTTCTCTTTCTGTTTTCTCATTATTAGTGTATAGGAATGCAAGGGATTTTTGTGTGTTGATTTCATATCCTGCAACTTTACTATATTCATTGAATAGCTCTAGTAATTTTCTGGTGGAGTCTTTAGGGTTTTCTATGTAGAGGATCATGTCATCTGCAAACAGTGAGAGTTTTACTTCTTTTCCAATTTGGATTCCTTTTATTTCTTTTTCTGCTCTAATTGCTGTGGCCAAAACTTCCAAAACTATGTTGAATAGTAGTGGTGAGAGGGCAATCTTGTCTTGTTCCTGACTTTAGGGGGGATGCTTTCAATTTTTCACCATTGAGGATAATGTTTGCTGTCAGTTTGTCATATATAGCTTTTATTACATTAAGGTATGTTCCTTCTATTCCTGCTTTAGGTAGGGTTCTTATCATAAATGGATGTTGAACTTTGTCAAAGGCTTTCTCTGCATCTATTGAGATAATCATAAAGTTTTTATTTTTCAATTTGTTAATGTGGTGTATTACATTGATTGATTTGTGGATATTGAAGAAACCTTGCATCCCTGGGATAAAGCCCACTTGGTCATGATGTATGATCTTTTTAATGTGTTGTTGGAGTTTGTTTGCTAGAATTTTGTTAAGGATTTTTGCATCTGTATTCATCAGTGATATTAGTCTGTAGTTTTCTTTTTTTGTGGCATCTTTGTCAGGTTTTGGTATTAGGGTGATGGCAGCCTCATAGAATGAGTTTGGAACTTTACCTTCCTCTGCAATTTTCTGGAAGACTTTGAGGAGGATAGGTGTTAGCTCTTCTCTAAATTTTTGGTAGAATTCAGCGGTGAAGCCATCTGGTCCTGGGCTTTTGTTTGCTGGAAGATTTCTGATTACAGTTTCAATTCCTGTGCTTGTGATGGGTCTGTTAAGATTTTCTATTTCTTCCTGGTTCCGTTTTGGAAAGTTGTACTTTTCTAAGAATTTGTCCATTTCTTCCAAGTTGTCCATTTTATTGGCATATAGTTGCTGATAGTAGTCTCTTATGATCCTTTGTATTTCTGTGTTGTCTGTTGTGATCTCTCCGTTTTCATTTCTAATTTTATTGATTTGATTTTTCTCCCTTTGTTTCTTGATGAGTCTGGCTAATGGTTTGTCAATTTTATTTATCCTTTCAACTGCTACTGCTAAGTCACTTCAGTCATGTCCGACTCTGTGAGACCCCATAGACAGCAACCCATCAGGCTCCCCCGTCCCTGGGATTCTCCAGGCAAGAACACTGGAGTGGGTTGCCATTTCCTTCTCCAATGCAGGAAAGTGAAAAGTGAAAGTGAAGTCGCTCAGTTGTGTCTGACCCTCAGCGACCCCATGGACTGCAGCCTTCCAGGCTACTCCGTCCATGGGATTTTCCAGGCAAGAGTACTGGAGTGGGTTGCCATTGCCTTCTCTGATCCTTTCAAAGAACCAGCTTTTTGCTCTGTTGATTTTTGCTTGGTCTCTTTTTTTTGTGTGTGTGTGTGTTTATTTTTGCCCTAATTTTTAAGATTTCTTTCCTTCTACTAACCCTGGGGTTCTTCATTTCTTCCTTTTTTAGTGGCTTTAAGTGTAGAGTTAGGTTATTTATTTGACTTTTTCTTGTTTCTTGAGGTATGCCTGTATTGCTATGAACCTTCCCTTTAGCACTGCTTTTACAGTGTCCTACAGGTTTTGGATTGTTATATTTTCATTTTCCTTCATTTCTATGCATATTTTGATTTCTTTTTTTTATTTCTTCTGTGATTTGTTGGTTATTCAGAAGCGTGTTGTTCACCCTCCATATATTGAAATTTTTAATAGTTTTTCTCCTGTAATTGATATCTAATCTTACTGCATTGTGGTCAGAAAGATGTTTGGAATGATTTCAATTTTTTTAAATTTACCAAGGCTAGATTTATGGTCTAGGATGTGATCTATCCTGGAGAAGGTTCCGTGTGCACTTGAGAAAAAGATAAAATTCATTGTTTTGGGGTGAAATGTCCTATAGATATCAATTAGGTCTACCTGGTCTATTGTATCATTTAAAGTTTGTGTTTCCTTGTTAATTTTCTGTTTAGTTAATCTATCCATAGGTGTGAGTGGGGTATTAAAGTCTCCCACTATTACTGTGTTATTGTTAATTTCCTCTTTCATACTTGTTAGCATTTGTCTTACAAATTGCGGTGCTCCTATGTTGGGTGCATATATATTTATAATTGTTATATCTTCTTGGATTGATCCTTTGATCATTATGTAGTGTCCTTCTTTATCTCTTTTCACAGCCTTTGTTTTAAAGTCTATTTTATGTGATAAAAGTATAGCTACTCCTGCTTACTTTTGGTCTCTATTTGTATGGAATAACTTTTTACAGCCCTTCACTTTCAGTATGTATCCCTTGTTTTGAGGTGGGTCTCTTGTAGACAACATATATAGGGGTCTTGTTTTTGTATCCATTCAGCCAGTCTTTGTCTTTTGGTTGGGGCATTCAACCCATTTACATTTAAGGTAATTATTGATAAGTATAATCCCATTGCCATTTACTTTATTGTTTGGGGTTTGAATTTATACACCCTTTCTGTGTTTCCTGTCTAAAGAAGATCCTTTAGCATTTGTTGGAGAGCTGGTTTGGTGGCGCTGAATTCTGTCAGCTTTTGCTTGTCTGTAAAGCTTTTGATTTCTCCTTCATATTTGAATGCGATCCTTGCTGGGTACAGTAATCTGGGCTGTAGGTTATTTTCTTTCATCACTTTCAGTATGTCCTGCCATTGCCTCCTGGCCTGAAAAGTTTCTATTAATAGATCAGCTGTTATCCTCATGGGAATCCCCTTGTGTGTCATTTGTTGTTTTTCCCTTGCTGCCTTTAATATTTGTTCTTTGTGTTTGATCTTTGTTAATTCGATTAATATGTGTCTTGGAGTGTTTCACCTTGGGTTTCTCCTATTTGGGACTCTCTGGGTTTCTTGGACTTGGGTGATTATTTGCTTCCCCATTTTAGAGAAGTTTTCAACTATTATCTCCTCAAGTATTTTCTCATGGTCTTTCTTTTTGTCTTCATCTTCTTGGACTCCTATGATTCGAATGTTGGGGCATTTAACATTGTCCCAGAGGTCTCTGAGATTGTCCTTATTTCTTCTAATTCGTATTTCTTTCTTCCTCTCTGTTTCACTTATTTCTACCATTCTAACTTCTACCTTACTTATCCTATCTTCTGCCTCTGTTATTCTACTGTTGGTTCCCTCCAGAGTATTTTTGACCTCATTTACTGCATTATTCATTATATATTGACTCTTTTTTATTTCTTATAGGTCCTTGTTAAACCTTTCTTGCATCTTCTCAATCCTTGTCTCCAGACTATTTATCTGTAACTCCATTTTTATTTCAAGGTTTTGGATCATTTTCACTATCATTATTCAGAATTATTTGTCAGATAGATTCCCTATCTCTTTCTCTTTTGTTTGGTTTGTTGGGCATTTATCCTGTTCCTTTCAGTTGAGTTCAGCCACTCAGTCGTGTCCGACTCTTTCCGACACCATGAATCACAGCACGCCAGTCCTCCCTGTCCATCACCAACTCCCAGAGTTCACTCAGACTCATGTCCATCGAGTCAGTGATGCCATCCAGCCATCTCATCCTCTGTCGTCCCCTTCTCCTCCTGCCCTCAATCCCTCCCAGCATCAGAGTCTTTTCCAATGAGTCAGCTCTTCACATGAGGTGGCCAAAGTACTGGAGCTTCAGCCTTAGCATCATTCCTTCCAAAGAAATCCCAGGGTTGATCTCCTTCAGAATGGACTGGTTGGATCTCCTTGCAGTCCAAGGGACTCTCAAGAGTCTTCTCCAGCACCAAAGTTCAAAAGCATCAATTCTTCGGCGCTCAGCCTTCTTCACAGTCCAACTCTCAGATCCATACATGACCACAGGAAAAACCATAGCCTTGACTAGACAGACCTTTGTTGGCAAAGTAATGTCTCTGCTTTTCAATATGCTATCTAGGTTGGTCATAACTTTTCTTCCAAGGAGTAAGCATCTTTAATTTCATGGCTGCAATCACCATCTGTAGTGATTTTGGAGCCCAGAAAAGTAAAATCTGACACTGTTTCCACTGTTTCCCCATCTATTTCCCATGAAGTGATGGGACCAGATGCCATGATCTTCGTTTTCTGAATGTGGACCTTTAAGCCAACTTTTTCACTCTCCACTTTCACTTTCATCAAGAGGCTTTTTAGTTCCTCTTCACTTTCTGCCATAAGGGTGGTGTCATCTGCATATCTCAGGTTATTGATATTTCTCCTGGCAATCTTGATTCCGCCTTGTGCTTCTTCCAGCCCAGTGTTTCTCATGATGTACTCTGCATAGAATTTAAATAAGCAGGGTGACAATATACAGCCTTGACATACTCCTTTTCCTATTTGGAACCAGTCTGCTGTTCCATGTCCAGTTCTAACTGTTGCCTCCTGACCTGCATACAGGTTTCTCAAGAGACAGGTCAGATGGTCTGGTATTCCCATCTCTTTCAGAATTTTCCACAGTTTATTGTGATCTACACAGTCAAAGGCTTTGGCATAGTCAATGAAGCAGAAATAGATGTTTTTCTGGAACTCTCTTGCTTTTCCATGATCCAGAGGATGTTGGCAATTTGATCTCTGGTTCCTCTGCCTTTTCTTACCTGCTGGGTATTCTCTGCCTTTTCATCTTATTTATATTGCTGTGTTTGGGGTGGCCTTTCCACCCTAAACACAGCCCTCGGGTGGTGCTTGGTTTCAGTGTAGGCATGGAGGCTTTGATGAGCTCCTATTGATTAATGTTCCCTGGAGTCAGGAGTTCTTGCAGTCTGTGGAGTTCTCTTTATTGTGCACTTTCCTCGCTGTGGGTGGGGTTGGACGGGTGGCTTGTCAAGCCACCTGATTTCCTGGTTAGGGAATCTTGTATTGGTGTTCTGGTGGGTGGAGCTGGATTTCTTCTCTCTGGAGTCCAGTTAAGTGTCCAGTAATGAGTTATGAGATGTCAGTGAGTTTGGTGTGACTTTGGGCAGCCTGTATATTGAAGCTCAGGGCTATGTTGCTGGAGAATTTGCATGGTATGTCTTTCTCTGGAACTTGTTGGCCCTCGGGTGGTGCTTGGTTTCAGTGTAGGTATGGAGGATTTTATGAGCTCCTATTGATTAATGTTCCCTGGAGTCAGGAGTTTTCTGGTGTTCTCAGGATTTGGGCTTAAGCCTCCTTCCTCTGGTTTTCAGTCTTATTCTTACAGTAGCCTCAAGACTTCTCCATCTACACAGCACTGATGATAAAACATCTAGGTTAAAGATGAAAAGTTTCTCCACAGTGAGGGACACCCAGAGAGGTTCACAGAGTTACATGGAGAAGAGAAGAGGGAAGAGGGGGATAGAGGTGAACAGCAGGAGAAGAGGGGGAGTAAAAAGGGGAGAGAGCAAGCTAGCCAGTAATCACTTCCCTATGTACTCTCCACAGTCTGGATCCCTCAGAGATGTTCACAGAGTTACACAGAAAAGAGAAGAGGGAGGAAGGAGACAGAGGTGGCCAGGAGGATAAAGTGGGGAATCAAAAGGAGAGAGACAGATCCAGCCTGTAATCAGTTCCCTAAGTGTTCTCCACAGCCCGGAGCATACAAAGAGATTCATAGAGTTGAGTAGAGAAGAGAAGGGGGAAGGAGGAGATAGAGGTGACCTGGTGGAGAAAAAGGAGAGTCCAAAGGGGAAGAGAGCATTCAAGCCAGTCATCTCGCTCCCAAGTAAAAATGGGTACTGAAGATTAGGTTCTTAAAGGTACAAAATTGATAACAAATACCAAAAAGCAAAGATTAAAAATCTAGAGTAGAGGTTGGATTCTCAAAAATTCTCAAAAACAAAAGTCACAAAAACTATAAAATATATATATATGAAGTTTGCTTTAAAAAATAGGGTCTTTTTTGTGAAGTAATAGTAGGTTATAAAAATGAAAATTAAAGGAGTAGTAGAGGACTTAAAATTTTTTTTAATTAAAAAAATGATAATAGCAAAAATATATCTAGGACTTTGTTGTTGTGGACAGTGTGGGGTCACTTTATTTCCAGATAGTTCCTTGATCTGGCTTATTCTTCTCAAGATCTATAGGCCCCTTCCTATATAGTCGGTGCTAACTGCGGGATTTTAATCTATTGCACCTGTCCCTTCCAAGGCAGTTCCCTCTGTTTTAGCTGCTTCTGTTTGCTGGTCTCTTCAGTGTCTAATTTCCACCCTGACGCAAGGGGGCGGTGGTGGTCCCTTTTTTAGGCTCACTTGTTCAGTCGTGCTGTGGGGAGGAAGGAACACTGCAAACAAATAACACTGGCATGTGCTCGCAGTGTCTCAGCCACACTGGCCTGCCCCCACTCACACCATGTGTGCTTTCTCTGTCTACACTGCTCAGGCTCTAGGTTGCTCTGCCAGGAACTGTCTGAGGCCGGCCCTGGGTTGTATGCACTTCCCAGGTCTAAGCCGCTCAGGTTCAGGTACTCGGGTACTCCACAAAGGTACAGACTCAGTTGGGCCTGTGTCTTGTGCCCTCCCCAGGTCCAAGCAGCTCAGGTGACCAGGTGCTTGGTGAGCATGCTCGCCCTCAATTGAAGGCTGCGACTTATCACCTCCCCCATCCCTGTTGCTTGGTTTTCTGGGTGTACAACCGGCACACCTCCTCAGGTGTGCCGTGTATCTCTTCTGGGGAGCTGATCTGTGGCTGTGACCCTCCCAGTGGATGTCAACCATCCAGAATCCCAAGAAGTCTTGGTTAGCAATGAAGCCTGCTTGCAGTTTGGTAGATGATGCCTCTCTGGAGCCGCAATTACCTGCTTCTGGCTCTGGCTGCCCTCACCTGCCTGTCTTCGGCGGGGGATCGGCCAGTCCACAGCCGGCTAGCTCTGCTCAGTCCTTTGTTCTGTGAGTGGGCCTGGTGGTGTCTTAAAGTGAAAGTGAAGTTGCTCAATTGTGTCCGACTCTTTGTGACCCCGTGGACTGTAACCCATCAGGCTCCTCCGTCCATGGGATTCTCCAGGCAAGAATACTGGAGTGGGTTGCCATTTGGTTAGGGCTTTTCGCGTGGTAGCTATCCCACAGTCTGGTTTGCTATCCCAAGTTCAGGCCTGGTCCTTACTCTAAGCAATGCAGCCGGCGCCTCCCTGCCCAGCCCCCACTTGCTAGTGGCGGATGTGGACGTCTACGCTGCTTCTCTGCTAGGAGTTACCACTGGGGCACGTAATTGTGGGTTTTAATTATTTATTTATTTTTCCTCCTGGTTATGTTGCCCTCTGAGGTTCCAAGGCTCACCATAGACTTGCCAGTGAGAGTGTTTCCTGGTGTTTGGAAACTTCTCTTTTTTAAGACTCCCTTCCCCAGATGGATCTCCATCCCTACCTCTTTGTCTGTCTTTTTATCTTTTATATTTTTTCCTACCTCCTTTCAAAGACAACGGGCTGCTTTTCTGGGTGCCTGATGTCCTCTGCCAGCGTTCAGAAGTTGTTTTGTGGAATTTACTCAGCATTCAAATGTTCTTTTGATGAATTTGTGGGGGAGAAAGTGGTCTCCCCGTCCAATTCCTCTGCCATCTTAGGACTGCCCCCCTGGTTTTTAATGTAGAGAGATATAGACATGCAGATGTGATGTACCCAGTAATACACACATTTACGAGTATGTGTTCATAAGTACAGGTCCATACATAACATAAATGCACATATACATACATGTATTGATTAGCTCTGTCCTCTGAAAGAAACTGGGAGTAGAGACATCTCAATAGCATCGAGCAAAACTGGTACCAGCCAGTGATTTCTAAATACAGTTTTGACAGCAGCCAAAGCATCTGGGTCATAGATGAAGGGAGGCATTGACTGTTGGGAGACCTGTCCATTCCTGGAGGGCAGAGTGAGGAGCCACTGAGAGTGAGAGCACAGGGGTGTGTAGTGGTTTGAGGAACCAAGCTGTGGGTCCACACCAAGAGTGACCAAGATTTGCTAACTAAGCAATGTATCAGAATCAGTTTCCTTAACATTTCTGAGCCTCAGCTCATTTGCAAACAGGGCAGTACAAGGGTTTCCCTGGTAGATCAGCAGTAAAGAGTCTGCCTGCAATGCAGGAGACATAGGAGACACTGGTTTGATCCCTGGGTTGGGAAGATCCTCTGGAGAAGGAAATGGCAACCCACTCCAGTATTCTTGCCTGGAAAATCCCATGGATGGAGGAGCCTGGTGGGCTACAGTCTGGGTGTTGCAGAGTCAGACACGACTGAGTGACTGACACATACACAAGGGTTCAGTTCAGTTCAGTCACTCAGTCATCTCCAACTCTTTGTGACCCCATGAATCGCAGCACACCAGGCCTCCCTGTCCATCACCAACTCCCAGAGTTCATCAGACTCATGTCCATTGAGTCAGTGATGCCATCCAGCCATCTCATCCTCTGTTGTCCCCGTCTCCTCCTGCCCCCAATCCCTCCCAGAATCAGAGCCTTTCCAATGAGTCAACTCTTCGCATGAGATGGCCAAAATACTGGAGTTTCAGCTTCAGCATCATTCCTTCCAAAGAAATCCTAGGGCTGATCTCCTTCAGAATGGACTGGTTGGATCTCCTTGCAGTCCAAGGGACTCTCAAGAGTCTTCTCCAACACCACAATTAAGTCAAATACTTGCCATGTTATGACTACTCAGTATTCTGAGCATTCAGTGTTCTTCCTGGGAACACCAGTGAGGCATGTTGCGGCAGCAAAAGTCAAAGGAATAAACAAAAATAAAAACTCTGTGAAAACTTTCCAAAATCTTCATCTCAGCTCAGAGACCAGGAATTTGGTGGAGTTCCAGGGGCTTTCCAGTCCCCCATAGACCAGCCTTGAAATTAATATGTAATGTTTTCATGTTAATTAAGCCTATTAATAAAATCTGTGCTAGGAGATCTGACTTGGGTGTTGGATAGTGCCAAGAGTGGGGTTGGACGGGGTGGCACTAGAAGAATTATGCCACTTTGATTTTGCTCCACAAAACTAATGAGCTGAGGAAATTCCTATGAAAATAGACTGCCACTGGGATCTCACTCCTGCTCAAACCAGTCTTCGAAATTCCCTCCCTCTCTTCAACAACGCTTACATCCGATGAGTCACCAAGACTTCCTTCCCAATTTCCCACAGCTGTTCTGTTTCTCTTCGCCTCCCCTTTTTGGTTCCAGTCCTCAGTTCTGACTTGGTTAACTTGTGAAAAAGTTTCTAACTGGTCTTCCTGTCACGTTTTTTTTCTTTTTCTTTTGGCTGCATTGTGTGGCATGCGGGATTTTCATTCTCCAACCAGGAATCGAACCTACACCACTAACTGGTCTTCCTGTCACGTTTTTTTTCTTTTTTTTTTTTTTGGCTGCATTGTGTGGCATGCGGGATTTTCATTCTCCAACCAGGAATCGAACCTACACCACTTGCAGTGGAAGCCCAGATTCTTAACCACTGGATTGGCAGGAAAGCCCCTTTGCCCCTAGTTTTGATGTTCTCCAAACCATTCTCCATTCTGCCACATAGTGAGTGGCAGACTCACTCCTGAATCCTATTTCTTCCAGGATAAAATTTTGTGTATCTTAGAAATCATTCAAGGACCTCCTGTCATACAATTAGCAAAAACGAGTAGAGGCAATGTATTCCCAATCCCTTGGGATGTGTTTTCACATTTCTACCTGAACTTTTTACCTAAGCCTTCCTTTTCGTTTTTGCAACAACAGTTTCTTTTTACCTGTTAAAATGTTTTAAATCACAGTTTACAATGCCCATAGAAAAACAAGAGTCAAAAAAAGAAAAAAAAAAAAGGAAAGTCTAAAAGATTGCTCTGTAAACATTAGTCTGCTGCCATTTCCCTCTTCTCAGAGGTTACAACTTTCACTCTTGATTATTTTCACACATTCCTCATATCTCTAAATACAACACTTATGTTACTACTCAATTTTAAAATTTAAACTTTCCAGTCCTGAAGATGTTGCTCTTTCACACACACACACACACACACACACACACACACACACACACACTCACACATCTTTCCTGTGCACCCATCTTGCCAGTATACCATAACTTTGCACAAATAAGTGTTTATGCAAATATTAATCCAATATGAGACACGTAGTATATTATAACAACTTTCCCTTTTCTGCTTAATTCCCCCATTTCCTCAATTTTCTGTCAGTTTTATAAAACTCCTTGCACCATATTCAGAGGCATCACTTTAAAAAAAATCATTTTATTTCCTTCTGCTGTGCATCTTGTAGAGGTGCCGTCGGGCTTCCCTAGTGGCTCAGATGGTAAAGAATCCACGTATGATGTAGGAGACTTGGGTTTGATCCCTGGGTTGGGAAAATCCCCTGGAGAAGGAAATGGCTACCCACTCCAGTATTCCTGCCTGGAGAATCCCATGGACAGAGGAGCCTGGAGGGCTATAGTCCATAAGGTTGCAAAGAGTTGGATACGACCAAGTGAATAACACTTTTCCTACTTTGGAGGTGCCTTCAAAATTTGCCCACAGTTATTATGGGTTCTCTCTTCACTTCTCAAGACAGTGGTCTTATCTACTGGATCCCATGTTATGTTCTTTTCTGGTTTACTCCCTCATTTTGGAAAAGCACATTCTTTCTAGTTTCCTAGAGAGAATTCAGTGTATGTATATTTTTTGAGAACTTGTGTGTACTAAAATATTCTCATTCTGCTTTCATACTTGAATGATAATTTGGCTGAGCAGAAAATTTTGTACTGAAAAATATTTTCCTTCACAATCTAATCATCTGGCTTTCAGGGTTGTTGCTGAGAAGTCTGATTCCATTCTGACTCTTGATTCTGAATGTAAGATCAATTTACTTGCCTTTGAAGCCTTAATTCTCACCATATCCTCTGCTTCAGTTAGGATGCCTTCAGCAGCAAGAGAATGAAAATCAACTCCAGGTGGCTTAAAAAATAAGAAAATTCATCTCATATAAGAAGTCCGAAGTAGGGTGGCTCCCAGGATAGTTAATTCAGTGATAAGTGGCATTATTGTTAATCTTTCCACTTTCTAGCTTTTCCCTTTTTTCTATTTTCCTTGCATTATTTACTCTCAGGGTTATGAAATGGCTGCAGCAATTCTCAGTGTATCAAAAGTCCAGACTCCCAAAGATGTAATGGAGAATAAGATAATCTCTTCATAATGTATCTTTTCTAGGAGTGACGAAACCTTTTCCAGAAACTCCTAGTCCATTTTATTTCATGTTTCATTGGTGAGAATGCATCACCTACTCAAGCCCAAATCTATCAGTTAAAGGGAATGGTATTACCTGGATTGGTGGCTTCCCTGGTGGCTCAGATGGTAAAGTGTCTGCTTGCAATATGGGAGATCAGGGGTTCAATCCCTGGGTCAGAAGATCCCCTGGAGAAGGAAATGGCAACCCACTCCAGTACTCTTGCCTGGAAAATCCCATGGACAGAGGAGCCTGGTAGGTTTACAGTCCACGGGGTCACAAAGAGTTGGACATGACTGAGCGACTTCTTCACTTTCATCCTCAGGATTAGGGAGTAGCCAGGATCCATGCAGAGGCTTCCCAGGTGGCTCAGTGGTAAAGAATCAGCCTGCCAAGAAGGAGACATGGGTTCCATTCCTAGGTCAGAAGATGCCCTGGAGAAAGGAAATGGCAACTCACTCCAGTATTCTTGCCTGGGAAATCCCATGGACAGAGGAGCCTGGTGGGCTACTGTCCCTGGGGTTGCAAAAGAGTCAGACATGACTTAGTGACTAAATAGCAGCAGTATCCACACAAGCACATGACCAAGTGGAGGAGGGTAGATGCCTGAACAGAACCGGAGCTGTAACAGCAATGAAGAAGGAGAAACAGTTTTGGAAGGTCATCCAGGTCTACTGCACTCCTGGACATACTTTGCTATGTTGATCCTGACTTTACTACAGTTCTTTCGATGCTTGTATTTTTAGGCTCTGACTTTGAACTGGCTTCTGCTGTTTCTGTCACTGTCTATAGAATGTTGAAGAGTTGGCTTGATTTTTGAAGTCTTCCTAGGAAGTCATTTATCTCTGTGCCCTTGACTGGCATCAGATTAACCTTGTATCCCCTATCACTAAGGTGAGAATGTTGGTACTGGGTGCTCTGCTGTTCACTGAGATGGGGCCCTGGCTGCAGGTTTGTGCTGAAGCTCCCCTCACCTACCTCCATCACCACCGAGTCTAATCGGTCCAAGGAAAGGGCACTGAATCTAAGTTAAACCCGTCAGATTCTCTCTGTATTTGGTATTAGAACTGAAAGAAAGACAGCCTCCATTTGCTTCCAACTTTAACTTCAAACTTCAAGAGAGGCAGCTGCATTCCATCTTGTGCTTTGGAGACTAGAAAAATCAGCTTGCAGGAAAGAGTGCAAATGCAGAGAGAAGCAGAAATGAGATACAGTGCAGTGCTCCTGACTTTCCACTGCTTGATTTCAGTCCCTGCCCGAGGGCTGGCTGCATTCCTACCTTGGGGTCTCATGAGATAAGCCAGTATTGACATGCTCTTTCCATTTAATCTAGTTCCTTGGAAGTTCTGCTATTTTTAACCAAATTACAACTAAACGGATTATGACCAGTCCTTCTGGACTAAGGCTATAAAATTTCAGAGCTTGTGACTTTATCATGTGACTCAGGGCCTCTTTCTCTCTGTCTTATCATCAGGTTTTATTTATTGGTGTACCTTGTAGGGCTTCCCAGGTGGCTCAGTAGGTAAAGAATCTGCCTGCCAATGCAGGAGATGCAGGAGATGGGGGTTTGATCCCCAGGTTGGGAAGATCCCCTGGAGGAGAAAATGGCAACCCACTCCAGTATTCTTGCCTGGGAAAGCTCATGGATGGAGGAGCCTGGCAGACTATAGTCCATGGGGTCAAAAAGAGTCAGATGCTACTGAGCATGCATGCCTGCATGTACATTATGGGGAATCTGGTGGAGGTGGGAAGAGGATCTGAGCTGTTGTAACCAAGAACTGGTAGAGAGAGTGTGTGTTTGATTCATGCAGAGACCAGTAGGATGTTCCACTGTTCTTTCATGTGGCATACAGTAAACATTAGTAAATACTTGAACAGATGAGCATTCTGACACCTCATAAATCTAAATCTGATAAAAGATTAAATTTTAAAGTGATTCTTAATAGCTGCTGCTATTAAACACCATATAAAAACTCAGCAGTTCAATTCAGTTGCTCAGTCGTGTCTGACTCTTTGTGACCCAATGGACTGCAGCGCGCCAGGCTTCCCTGTCCATCACTAACTCCCAGAGCTTGCTCAAACTCACGTCCATTGAGTTGGTGATGCCATCCAACCATCTCATCCTCTGTTATTCCCTTCTCCTCCGGCCTTCAATCTTTCCCAGCATCTGGGTCTTTTCTCATGAGTCGACTCTTCCAATCAGGTGGCCAAAGTACTGGAGCTTCAGCTTCAGCATCAGTCCTTCCAATGAATATTCAGCACTGATTTCCTTTAGGATTGACTGGTTTGATCTCCTTGCAGTCCTAGGGACTTTCAAGAGTCTTCTCCAACACCATAGTTCAAAAGCATCAGCCTTCTTTATGGTCCAACTCTCACATCCATACATGACTACTAGATAAACCATAGCTCTGACTAGGTGGACCTTTGCTGACAAAGTAATGTCTCTGTATTTTAATATGCTGTCTAGGTTGGCCATAGCTTCTCTTCCATGGAGAAAGCATCTTTTAATTTCATGGCTGTAGTCACTGTCCTCAGTGATTTTGGAACCCAAGAAAATAAAGTCTGTCACTGTTTCCCCATCTATTTGCCATGAAATGATGGGACCAGATGCCACGATCTTCATTTTTTGAATGTTGAGTTTTAAGCCAACTTTTTCGCTCTCCTCTTTCACTTTCATCAAAAGGCTCTTTAGTTCTTCTTCACTTTCTGCCATAAGGGTGGTGTCATCTGCATATCTGAGGTATTTCTCTCTGCAGTCTTGATTCCAGCTTGTGCTTCTTCCAGCCTGGCATTTCACATGATGTACACTGCATATGATTTAAACAAGTAGGGTGACAATATACAGCCTTGACATCCTCTTTTCCCAATTTGGAAACAGTTTGTTGTACCATGTCTGGTTCTAATTGTTGCTTCTTGACCTGCATACAGATTTCTCAGGAGGCAGGTAAGGTGGTCTGGTATTCCCATCTCTTGAAGAATTTTCCACAGTTTGTTGTGATCCACATAGTCAAAGGCTTTAGCATAGTCAGTGAAGCAGAAGTAGATGTTTTTCTGGAATTCTCTTGCTTTTTTTATTATCCAACAGATGTTGGCAATTTGATCTCTGGTTTCTCTGCCTTTTCTAAATCCAGCTTGAATACCTGGAAGTTCTTAGTTCACGTACTGTTGAAGTCTTGCTTGGAGAATTTTGAGCATTACTTTGCTAGCATGTGGAGATGAATGCAATTGTGTGGTAGTTTGGACAATCTTTGGCATTGCTTTTCTTTGGGATTGGAATGAAAACTAACATTTTCTAGTCCTGTGGCCACTGCTGAGTTTTCCAAATTTGCTGGCATATTGAGTGCATCACTTTCACAGCATCATCTTTTAGGATTTGAAATAGCTCAACTGGAATTCCATCACCTCCACTAGCTTTGTTCATAGGGATGCTTCCTAAGGCCCACTAGACCTCAAACTCCAGGATGTCTGGCTCTAGGTGAGTGATCACACTATCATGGTTATCTGGGTCATATTGTATAGTTCTTCTGTGTATACTTGCCATCTCTTAATATTTTCTGCTTCTGTTAGGTCCATACCATTTCTGTCCTTTATCAAGCCCTTCTTTGCATGAAATATTCCCTTGGAATCTCTAATTTTCTTGAAGAGATCTCTAGTCTTTCCCACTCTATTGTTTTCCTCTATTTTTTTGCATGGATCACTTATCTCATATCCGACTCTCTGTGATTCCATGGACTGTAGCCCTCCAGGCTCCTCTGTCCATGGGATTCTCCAGGCAAGAAAACTAGAGTGGGTTGCCATGTCCTCCTCTAGGGGATCTTCCTGAACCAGGGATTGAACCCATGTCTCTATGTCTTCTCCATTGGCAGGTGGGTTCTTTAGCACTAGCACTACATGGGAAGCCCATAGAAGTCACCATACCTTCTATAATAAATCCTCAGTAGATATTTACTAAATGAATTATTTTTAGCTTATGGAAAGAAAAGAAAACAAACACTTCTCTAGTGGTTCAGTGGTTAAGACTCTGCCCTCCCAGTGCAGGTTTGATCCCTTGTAGGGGAGCTAAGATCGTGTATGCTGCATGGTGTGGCCTAAAAATTTTTTAGAAGAATAAAAAATTTAAAAAAAGAAGGAAGAAACTATTTCTGACATTGAACTGTTCCAATTCTCTTCTGCATAATTTTGGCTAGGAGGAAAAGGTGCTTTCCAATCTCTTCTTTCTTACTTCTTAAAATAATTCCACAGGAATATTCCTTTAAAAAAAGAAAAAAGTCACGGTTGAAATAGCGAAATGAAAGTAGCTTGCTTAAGATCCCAGGGCAAGAGAGGAAGTAAGCCAAAATTAGAACTTGTATTTATGTTCTCCCTAACTACAACTTAAGTCTACTTAGCAACCCGTTGAGTTTTATCTCCCTTTCTTTATCAAACCACTTTTGTTCACCACCACCTCTTCTGCCCCTTGCCCATGTACACGTGCAAACTCATCCAAACACCAGCACTAAATAATATAGTATTATGTTAGCCAAAAAGCTTGTTCGGGTTTTTCCATACACTGGTGTGAAAAACTCCAATGAATTTTTTGGCCAACCCAACCCTTGTTGAAAGTATTGCTCTCCAAAGGGAAATACATTCAAGTCAATGGGTATTTATTGAGCATCTTGATATAAGAAAACTTCTGCAGGCAAAGTATGATGAATAAGAGGGCAAATACAGTGTGGTGTTCCTGCTGGAGAAACTGGACAAAAAAAATCTTTAATGTGGAACCATTCTTGGTTTGGGGCTTCCCTGGTGGCTCAGATGGTAAAGAAGCTGCCTGCCTTGCAGAAGACTGGGTTGGATCCCTGGGTTGGGAAGATCCCCTGGAGAAAGGAATGGCTACTCACTCCAGTATTCTTGCCTGGAGAATTCCATGGGCAGAGAAGCCTGGTGGGTTACACTTCATGGTGTTACAAAGAGCTGGACGTGATTGAGCAACTAACACTTTCACTGTTGGTTTACTTAATTTTTATTCTCAGTACCATGTCTTTTTCTCATTCATTATTTGAGCCTTGGGGCTGTGGTTTTATGAAAATACACCCAAAGTAGCTTAAGAAGATTCAGCAGGAATAGGTTTTCCAGCCCGTGGCGCCTCTAAGAGAACATTTTGTTATTCCCTGGGCAAGTGGTTCTTAAAATCTGCCAGTAAACCTTCAACTGGGAAGCTTCTTTAAAATGCAGATGGCTGGGTTTCCTTTCTCACTTTCTCCCTCTAACTCTGCCCCTGCAGACTGAACATTCAGGATATCCACGAAATTTGTATTTTTTCCAAGACACCAGGTTCTTATCTGACGCAATGGTCTTCAGGCCAGTTTTGGAGAAATGTCCAAAAGCACCCAAAGGAGAATCACCTGGGGACTTATTTTTGAAAAGCTAATTCTTGATTCCTCACCCCTGGAGCATCTGAATTAGAATTTTGGTAGCAAGGCCTGAGACTATGCGTGTTAAATTAATTCTCCACTTGGTTCTTTGGGGTTCACAGATTTCCCCCTTTGAGAAGTATTGTGAGACCAAGTTTCAAGCCCGGTTTAGACACAAAGTCCTCTGAAGAGAGAAACAGAAACATGGGAAGACCTTCCTCTCTAATAAACATTGATTTTGGATTCATCCTTTTTTAACTCTTAGACTCCGTTCCCAGCTTATTGATGACTGGAGCCTTTCCTGGGAAATGGTTGGGCTCTCAAGGTCAGGTGGGGTGGTCAGGACTGCTGGGGTAGTCAGCTGATGGGTCCATCCCAGCCAGCCCTGATTTGCAGACCAGATATTCTCTGCAGGCCCGTCAAACAGCAATGGGAACCTCAGAAGCTTAGTGGGTGATGGGAACTCCCTTCCCGGATAACGTGGGTGGTGGTCTTTCTAGGGCCAAGCTCAGGTCAGCCTCCCACCCTCCCTGGTATCCCCCATTCTCACGAGCCAGTCTTGTAAAAAATAACTCTCATTCAGATCATTTGCAAAGGGCATGATGGGACTTCTCTCGTGGTGCAGTGTGTAAGAATCCGTCTGCCAATGCAGGAGACACAGGTTCGATCCCTGCTCTGGGAAGATCCCACATGCCGCAGGGCAACTAAGCACACAGACCACAACTATCGAGCGGATGCTCTAGAGTCCGAAGCCCGCAAGCCCTCAAGTCCAAGCTCCACAACAAGGGAAGCCAATGTAATGAGAAGCCTGCGTACTGCAACTAGCAAGCAACCTCTGCTCATGCAACTAGAGAAAGCCCTCAGACAGCAACGAAGACCCAGAGCAACCAAAAATAAATAAAATAATAATTTTCAAAGGGCATGCCGTGGTTGTGTGGAACACAACAATCATTCTGAGAAGGCTGTAGGTTTGACTCTTGACCTCATCTCCTCCTAGCTTGAGTCTGGACCAGCTCGGAACCCAAGAGTCTGTGCAGACTGCTAACAGCTGAGAGGTGCTGTGTGAATCGGGAGCGCACTCCAGAGGCCGAGAGGCCTCAGGATACTTTCCTCTCTTCCTGACTCCTCATTTCCTCTCAACCCGGTTCCCATCTCTTCACACCACTCTTCACTCTCCAGGCTCCAGGACTTAGCTGCAAATTTGAGGTTTTCTTGAGCCCCTGTCCCCCTCCTGGCTTTGTGGAGGACTCTGCCTCATAAGGTACTACTTTTTCTCACCGACCTCTCCTAATCAGGGCCGCCACTCCGTCATCGCTGTAAAGCCTGCTTCTAGGCCTGGAAGGGAACATTTGCTGAGCACTGGGAATGTGCCAAATGCTGAGGATTAAAGATACTGCAGGAAAAGTGTTTAGGGAAGTGCTTGGCTGGTTTAGTCATTCCAGCTATTATTCACCATTGTTTTGCTATTTATTTCTCACAGTGACCCAAGAGATTGGATCCTGACTGCTAATCTGTGCCTTTTTGCAGGTGAAAAAAATGAGGTAGCTCAGATGGTAAAGAATCTGCCTGCAATGAAGGAGACCCAGGTTTGATCCCTGGGTTGGGAAGATGGGAATGGCAGAAGGGAATGAGAAGGGAATGGCTACCCACTCCAGTAGTCTTGCCTGAAGAATTCTATGTACAGAGAAGCCTGGCGGGCTACAGTCCATGGGGTCACAAAGAGTCAGACGTGACTGAGTGACTCACACACACACACACACACACACACACACACACACAGAGTTAGTTCTAGAGATATATACACAGGGCTACAGTTCATGAGATCACAAGAGTCAAACACAACTTAGCGACTAAACAACAACAACAACATTTATGGGGAGAGTGACAGGTTAAACCAGACCAGAGATGTATTGATAGCTGTTTGTATGGTGTTAGTCACTCACTTGCGTCTGATTGTTTGTGACCCTATGAACTATATAGCCCACCAGGCTCCTCTGTCCCTGGAATTCTCTAGGCAAGATACTGGAGTGGGTTGGAATTGCCTTCTCCAGGGGATTTTCCCCACCCAGGGATCAAACCTGTGTCTCCTACACTGGTAGCCAGATTCTTTACTGACTGAGCCACCTGGGAAGCCCCGATAGCTGCTTACATTGGGTAAATAAGGGGTAGATGGAGAGTCAGTATATGAATCTCTTTGCTTTTGTATTTGTTGGAAATTTCTTTCACTGAATGAAGAGTTAAGAACCAAATTCACTCTGCATCTCTGCAAGATCTACTAATTACAGCAGCAGATTATCTGTAGACCCTAATTTGATAGTTGATAAGCTTTAAATTTTGTGAGAATTCTCTTGGTTTTCAAGATTTTGAATACTAAGTTTTTGCTTTTTAAACTCTCAACATAATGAGAATTTATACCTATTATATAATATGGTCATCTGAGTTAAATTTACCCATTCCAGTCCATCTTAGTTCGCTGATTCAATGTTCACTCTTGCCATCTCCTGTTTGACTACTTCCAATTTGCTTTGATTCTTTGGACCTAACATTCCAGGTTCCTATGCAATATTGTTCTTTACAGCATCAGACCTTGCTTCTGTCACCAGTCCCATCCACAACTGGGTGTTGTTTTCGCTTTGGCTACATCCCTTCATTCTTTCTGGAATTATTTCTCCACTGATCACCAGTATCATATTGGGCACCTACCGACCTGGGGAATTCATCTTTCAGTGTCCTATCTTTTTGCCTTTTCATGCTGTTCATGGGGTTCTCAAGGAAAGAATACTGAGGTGGTTTGCCATTCCCTTCTCCAGTGGACCACATTCTGTCAGACCTCTCCACCATGACCTGACCATCTTGGATAGCCCCACATGACATGGCTTAGTTTCACTGAGTTAGACAAGGCTGTGATCTGTGTGATCAGAAAGGCAATGCCAAAGAATGTTCAGACTACCCCACAATTGCACTCATCTCACATGCTAGTAAAGTGATACTTAAAATTCTCCAAGCCAGGCTTCAGCAATACCTGAACCATGAACTTCCAGATGTTCAAGCTGGTTTTAGAAAAGGCAGAGGAACCAGAGATCAAATTGCCAACATCTTCTGGATCATAGAAAAAGCTAAAGAGTTCCAGAAAAACATCTATTTCTGCTTTATTGACTATGCCAAAGCCTTTGACTGTGTGGATCACAATAAACTGTGGAAAATTCTGAAAGAGATGGGAATACCAGACCACCTGACCTGCTTCTTGAGAAATCTGTATGCAGGTCAGGAAGCAACAGGTAGAACTGGACATGGAACAACAGACTGGTTCCAAATAGGAAAAGGAGTATGTCAAGGCTGTATATTGTCACCCTGCTTATTTAACTTATATGCAGAGTATGTCATGCGAAATGCCAGGCTGGAAGAAGCACAAGCTAGAATCAAGATTGCCAGGAGAAATATCAATAACCTCAGATATGCAGATGACACCACCCTTATGGCAGAAAGTGAAGAGCCTCTTGATGAAAGTGAAAGAGGAGAGTGAAAAAGTTGGCTTAAAGCTCAACATTCAAAAAAGTAAGATCATGGCATCTGGGCCCATCACTTCATGGGAAATAGATGGGAAACAGTGGAAACAGTGGCTGACTTTATTTTTCTGGGCTTCAAAATCACTGCAGATGGTGATTGCAGCCATGAAATTAAAAGACGCTTACTCCTTGGAAGGAAAGTTATGACCAACCTAGATAGCATATTGAAAAGCAGAGACATTACTTTGCAAACAAAGGTCCGTCTAGTCAAAGCTATGGTTTTTCCAGTAGTCTTGTATGGATGTGAGAGTTGGACTGTAAAGAAAGCTGAGTGCAGAAGAATTGATGCTTTTGAACTGTGGTGTTGGAGAAGACTCTTGCGAGTCCCTTGGACTGCAAGAAGAACCAACCAGTCCATCCTAAAGGAGATCAGTCCTAGGTGTTCATTGGAAGGACTGATGCTGAAGCTGAAACTCCAATATTTTGGCCACCTGATGTGAAAAGCTGACTCATTTGAAAAGACCCTGTTGCTGGGAAAGATTGAGGGCAGGAGGAGAAGGAGACAACAGGATGAGACAGTTGGATGGCATCACCGACTCAATGGACATGGGTTTGGGTGGACTCCGGGAATTGGTGATGGACAGGGAGGCCTGGCATGCTGTGGTTCATGGGGTCGCAAAGAGTCAGACACGACTGAGGGACTGAAATGAACTGAACTGAACTGAACTGATATAATATGGGCTACGCAGTCTTTTAAGTAATATGTGTACTCAACTATTGACCCTGACAGTTGTGTGATGAGAGTATAATTATGTCCATCTTGTGGATAGAACACTGAGGTGCTGAGGTACCTTCCTAACTGGAGGACTCCTCACTACTGTGGGAGGTGATTTTGAACTCAGTTGGTCTCATACGAACACATATGATGTTGACCTGCTTGAGGGTGGCACCACCTATAAGCAAATATTCATCTCAGTATCAGGAATGGTTTTACCACATATAATAGAAAACCATACTAATCATAGCTTGTCTGGCTAGGGGACTTACCTGATAGCTCAGTTGGTAAAGAATCTTCCTGCAGTGCAGGAGACCAGGGTTCGATCCCTGGGTTGGGAAGATCCCCTGGAGAAGGGAAAGTCTAACCACTCTGATATTCTGGCCTGGAGAATTCCATGGACACAGTCCATGAGGTTGCAAAGAGTCAGACACAATGTCTGGCTTAAGCAATAAAGAATGTTACTATTCTCTTCTAAGGAGAAGGTGAGCAGGAGGCAATCCAGGTTGGATGTAGCTCCAGGATTCCTGTCGCTTTCTGTTCTGATGCTCAGCCACCCTCTGCTGGATACCTTTCCATCTTTAGGGTTGTCTTCTTCTTGGCACAAGATGTGGGCTTCACACAATCTTTCATGATACTTAAGACAGGAAGTCAGGGGCAGTGCTAGCAAATTGTGTTTCTCTCCGCAGCAGGAATCAAAGTATTTCCCAGAAACTCCCAACACTCTTACTCCTTTGTCTCATTGGCCAGAGCATTGACTGTGGCCACCTGAGTTATAAGAAAAGTTGGGGAGTTGAGGATGCAGGAGAAAATGACTAGGGTAGACTTAAGTTGTTCATGAGCCTGGGGACACATTAAATCACTGGGCAGTGTTAACATTATTATTTAAAAATATATAGATCTTTATTTACAGTTTTCCTGGAATACAGGGGAGAGATTTATACCACATAGCCCAGCAAAAAGTTTTCTAAAATATACCTTTTAACATCTTTTTGTCCCCAGAGTTCCACTTTCTATATCAGTTGCTTTAATCTCATCCTGTCTTTCCAAAAGAATGAACACCTTTGAAATTCTCCTCACTACACCCCCTTTCTACTTCTTTCTCCTCTTAACTCCTCCTGATTCCTGGATCTTTCCTTCTGTGTTTCTTTTTCATGTAAGAGATTTAATCTAGCCTATTATGTTAGTTATCTACTGGAGTAACGAGTTACTCCAGATTCAGTTCCTTAAAATAGACATGTGATGGGACAGCTGCTGTGGGTCATGAATTTGAGAGCAGCTTAGTTGGGTGTTTCTGGCCCAGGATCTTTCGTGAGGTTGCAGTCAAGATGCTGGCAAGGGGTGCAGTCATCGGAAAGCTTAACTGGGGCCTGAGGATCCACTTCTAAGACAGCTCCCTCATATTGCTGTTGACTTGAGGCCTGTTTTTCACTCCATGGCCTCTCCACAGGACTGCTCAACAGGGTGGATGACTTCCCCCAAAGCAAGTGATCTGAGAGGAAGAACATGTAGGTAGCTATGGTGCCCTTTATGATGGAGTCTCTGAGTCATACATAGTCACTTCTTCTCTATTCTATTTGTTAGAAGAGAGTCAGTAAGTCTAGCCCACACTCAAAGGGAGGGAAATTAAATTCCACATCTATAATATATATTACCTGCTTTAGATTCCAAAACCTAGGAGGGAGCCAAGACCAGGGGGAAAGATGGTGTCCTGACCAATGGGCCCAGAGCAAGAGGAGTTTGGTCTTGTTGTTGTGCAAGGTAAGTCCTATATGCCCTCTAGGGCAAATTCTAGGGACTTAGGGCTTCCCTTGTGGCTCAGCTGGTAAAGAATCTCCCTGCAATGTGGGAGACCTGGGCTCAATCCCTGGGTTGGGACGATCCCCTGGAGAAGGGAAAGGCTACCCGCTCCAGTATTCTGGCCTGGAGAATTCCATGGACTGTATAGTTCATGGGGTCACAAAGAGTCGGACACAACTGAGTGACTTCCACTTTCACTTTTCAGGGACTTACTAAGACACGATGGGAGAAAGAGACATCCTCCTGGGCACTATATTTTCTTTGAGGTGTTATAAAGTAAGTGATCTTGTATCACCCGCAGTGATCACCCAACTCTTGGGTGTTCATACTGCGTTAGTTTTCTGTGCTGTAAATCAGTACCACAAACTTTAACAGTCTGTAAGACTGCTCAGTTATCATCTCACATATCGTAAGTTTGGGCCTGTCACAGATGGTTCTCTGCTTAGAACCTCAAAAGACTGAAACGAAGGTGTCAGCTGGGCCGCATTCTCATCTGATAGACTAGACTCTATCAGAGCGCACTGTCTATTCAGAGCCTCTTGCAAGCTGCTGGCAGAGTTCAGTTCCTTTCAGTTTTAAGATTGGGGTCCCTGTTATCTTGCTGGCTGTCAGTAGTGGTTGCTCTTGGCTCTGAAAGGCTAGTCTCATCCTCTAGCCGCAACACAACAGCTGACTTCCATAGCAGCTTATACAGGGTGTGTACATAGGTAGGTGAGAACTTTGGGAGCTGTATGGGATTGCTAGGTCTGCCATAATAAAGCCTCACAGTTTATGTGGCTTAAGGAACAGAAAATTTACTTGTCATTTCTAGAAGCTAGAATTCTGAGATCAAGCCATCAGCAGGGTTGGTTTCCTTCTGAGCTTTTTCTGCTTTGCTTAAAGGTGGCCATCTCTCCTCCCTGTCTCCACACGTGGTCTTCCCTCTGTGCATGTCTATGTCCTAATATGCTCTTCTTATAAGGATACTGGTCACATTGGATTAGGGCTGACCTGTATCACATTTTACTGTAATTATCTTTTTAAAGGCCCTGTCTCTAAATACAGTCATTCTAACGTACTAGGTGTTAGAACTTCAACATATAAATTTGGGAGGAATATAATTCAGCCCATTACAGGGATCATTTTAGAATTCTGCTTCTACATAGATTTTGGCTAGAGTTTTAAGGCCAACATTGGCTCTTATAAAAGTTACTATAAAGTTATTGTCACTCTGCTATGGAGTTTCAAGTCTCTTTGAAAGACTCACAACTTGCAAAATATAAAGCACTCCCTGGAATAAGAAGTATTATTCTGAACATTTCCAATTCCTGAGATTTAGAATACTTATTTTAGATATTTGATTTTTTATTTTTTGGGTGATTTATTTTTTATTGTAGCTAATTTATGATATTATTTTAGTTTCAAGTGTATATCAAAGTGACTCAGTTATACATATGGATATGTGTACATATATATAAGCTTTTGCAGATTATTTTCCATTATAGATTATTATAAGATATTGAGTATGGTTCCCTGTGCTATACAGTAGGTCCTTTTTGATTATCTATTTTATTTATTTTATTTTTTATTTTTTTGACATACATTTTTTTTTATTTTTTATTTTTTTTTAAATTTTAAAATCTTTAATTCTTACATGCATTCCCAAACATGAACCCCCCTCCCACCTCCCTCCCCATAACATCTTTCTGGGTCATCCCCATGCACCAGCCCCAAGCATGCTGTATCCTGCATCAGACATAGACTGGCGATTTAATTCTTACATGATAGTATACATGTTAGAATGCCATTCTCCCAAATCATCCCACCCTCTCCCTCTCCCTCCGAGTCCAAAAGTCCGTTATACACATCTGTGTCTTTTTTCCTGTCTTGCATACAGGGTCGTCATTGCCATCTTCCTAAATTCCATATATATGTGTTAGTATACTGTATTGGTGTTTTTCTTTCTGGCTTACTTCACTCTGTATAATTGGCTCCAGTGTCATCCATCTCATCAGAACTGATTCAAATGAATTCTTTTTTACGGCTGAGTAATACTCCATTGTGTATATGTACCACAGCTTTCTTATCCATTCATCTGCTGATGGACATCTAGGTTGTTTCCATGTCCTGGCTATTATAAACAGTGCTGCGATGAACATTGGGGTACATGTGTCTCTTTCAATTCTGGTTTCCTCGGTGTGTATGCCCAGCAGTGGGATTGCTGGGTCATAAGGTAGTTCTATTTGCGATAGATATTTGAGGAAACTGTAAATTTACTTATACATGTTTGAGAGAATATGCTTAACTTGGCATAAAATTTGAGTTTGTTCTAGCATTATTTTACTTCTGTTATTTCCTTTCTCAAATATACAGTATATACGAAATAAACCTTAAAAATTAAAAGCATGTTAGGTTGCAATGCCTACTAATGAGCTGCAGGGGGTGTCCTTTTATTTACTGACGGTACCTTGAAAGTAGAAATGGGAGCTGAGAAACAATTAAGAACTGGTTACTTCTGACATAGAGAACAGTCTGGTGGTTGAAGGTGGCTGGGGAGGTGGTTGGAGTGGGAGGTTGTGGTTAGCAGGTGTAAGCTATTGTGTATAGAATGGGTAAACCCAAGGTCTTACTGTGTAACATACAGAAACTTATTCAATATCCTATGATAAACTATAATGGAAAAGAGTATTTTTAAAATATATATGTATGTATAACTGAATCTGTTTGCTTACAGCAGTAATGAGCCCAACATTGTAATTTAACTATACTTCAATAAAAAATATAAGAATTGGTGACTATAGTTAGTAATACAGAATTGTATACTTGAAAGTTGCTGAGTAGATCTTCAGCATTCTCACCACACAGTCACACACACAGTTAACTGTGTTAACTGTTAGGTGATGGGTGTGTTAATTATCTTGATCTTGGCAATCATTTTATAATGTATATGCATATCAAAATCATCACTTTGTACACCTTAAATACATCCAATTATATTTGTAAATTATCCCTTAAAGTTTTTTTTTTTAAAAGAATTTGCCTTAGTGGTTCAAGCAAAAAACAAAAAATAAAGACTAAAATTCACAAACAAGTTTAGCATTAGGAAATCAGTGCTTGAGCAAGTGTAAGACATTCTACGCTTTGAAATAATCTTTTTTTTAAATCCAGAATTTAAGTAATTTGATATTTATTGCCTTTGGTGGCTTATATGCATTCTAATTTTAGATTTTGGCCTAAAAAATGAATCTTAATTGTTTCAAGACAACTTTCACAGCTGACAGAGAGAGGCAATAATTTCTTTTTCCATATTTCTCCAAGCTGAGAATGTATACTTTCCATAATCAACTTAAATCCTCAAGGGAAAAGAGAGCTTTCCTTAGAGGAGGGAGGAAAGGGAGGACATAGTTTAGACTGCAGGGGCCAGTCACAGAACTATGCATACAGAAAGTGCTCAATAGATGTGTGTTAAATTGGCTTAAATTTAATTGAATTAGAGCTTACAATGAAATATGAATCACTGAATCAAAAAGTTTATGGATACAGTAAACCTGGGATATAAATCTTCAAAAGTTTTAGGATAAGCAAAATTGATGTCCTTTTATTTTTTACAAAAACATATCAAAATATAAAATAGGTAAATTATTGTCCTTTACTAAGGATTTAGCACTGTAATATTTATGTGAAAGATTTAGACAAATTCATGGAATCAGTCATAAAAATATTTCTGAGATTTTTGGTTTCATAAATGACACACAGGCTTAGAATCACTCATATTTATGAAGTCTATAATCCAGGTGTTCTGGATTCCTAGTTAGACCCTTTATATCAGAGCACACCTCCTCTTCAGAGGGTTTCTACCTCCTCAGGAAAGCTCAATGGATCGGATTTATGCTTGAAAAATCATCCAAATATGAATCATTTTAATAAATCTTTAATGAATAGAGGTCTCATCTATTATTTTCTGATTGCTTCTACTTTCCTACTTTTTTTTTTAAAGACAAAGTTCTTTTTTAAAAATAATGTATTTATTTATTTTGGTCCTGCTGGGTCTTTGTTGCTCGTGCAGGCTTTCTCTAGTTGTGGTGAGCCAGGGGTTACTCTTCGTTGTGATTCATGGGGTTCTCATCAGTGGCTTCTCTTGTTTCAGAGCACACACTCTAGACACGCAGACGTTAAGAGTTGCGGCACACAGGCTCAGGAGTTGCAGCTTGTGAGTCCCAGAGCTTGGGCAGCTTCCGGAGCTTAGTTGCATGTGGAATCTTTCTGGACCAGGGATCGAACCCGTGTCCCGTACATTGGCAGGTGGATTCCTATCCACTGTGCCACCAGGGAAGTCCCCTACTTTTTTTAAAGTGACATTATAAATTAGCATGAAGTTGAAATGTCAATTGGACTGAAGCAGATAAACCTTTTGTTTTAATTAATAGAACTTAATAGGGTGATCCTGTAACAGCCCAAAGACCTCATGTATTATGCTGAGTAAAGAAAGACTTTCTTCTTGCTCTTACAACAAATGCTGTACGCTTGTGCAGTGCAGGAATTCAAGTGCCACTGAGCTCTCCTGGTGTCCACAGCTACACGGCTGGTGCAGTTTGTGGTGCCCTCCTAAAGCCAGTCAGGGATCCCTGCGGCTCCAGATTTTGTCCTGGGGAGAATCCTAGTCTGTGAATCATGTGTCATAGTCTTGGATCAGGATAATGCATTCTGATCTGTTTTGCCTCCTAAAGAACAGAACTGGGTACCTAGGAAATTGTAACTTCTGCCTCTAAGCAGAGCAGAGAAGTCTGGACCCTATTTGAAGCTTTTGTTCTTTGTTTTGGTCAGAAAATTATGTGTTTAAGGTACAGAAACATAATCCATTGACCTCAAATAAAATGAGTAGGTAGTTAATGTAAGCATGCAAGTGAAAATCTCATGGACAAAGGGACACAGTCAAGGCAGGTGACCTGGAGAACTCAAAGGAGGTCAGGAGTGAAACTGACCTGGGTTAAGCCTGTCTCTGCAACTTACTAGTCATATAACTGTAAGCAAGTCATTTTGTAACCCTATAAACTCTTTCCCCACTATACTGCACTGGGGAAACTACTGTCTTCTTCCCTCCTAACCTATGAGGATCCAATGTTATGGAAGATGGCCAAGAATGTTGGCTGGGGTAGAGTAGCTTCCCAACAGTATGCTTTAAATTGGCTCAATACTTTAAGTATGACTCATGGGACACTCACAGGGCATCACCATTCCTAGAAGTAGAAGTAAAAGAGATGGTTTAGTGAGTAGGCGATGGATTACATTTTGGATATGCTGGAATTTTCAACTGGACAGGATGTTCAGGTAGGAAGATCCCACAAACCAATGGAAATGCAGGATATAAATTCAGAAAGAAGGCAAGGCTGGCTAGAGAATCAGATGTGGGGCCTATCCAAAGAGAAGTGATAATTACATTAGTGAGAATACAGCCATTGAGAGTGCTGGGATAGAACAAACAGAAGAAGAGCATCTCAATTTGGGCACACACAAACTTCAGGGGAGGAAGAAGGAAACATGGGAAGGAGTGGATAGAGAAGTGAGAGAATTAGGAAGGTGCTAGTATAGAAGGCTCCCCTGGTGGCTCAGCAGTAAAGAATCCACCTGCAATGCCGGAGATAATGGGTTCGATCCCTGGGTCAACAAGATCCCCTGGAGGAGAAAATGCCAACCCACTCCAGTAATCTTGCCCAGAAAATCCCATGGATAGAGGAGCTTGGTGGTGTTGCAAAGGAGTCCAACACATCTGAGCAACTGAAGAGCAGGTACAGAAGTATATATAGGGCTTTTAGGGCTGTTAAGTTCTTTGGTGATTTTAAAGTTTTTCAGATGAACTACTTTATCATTCGCTTTGAGTTGGTATCATTCCTAGAGAAGTTTTGGGTGTAGCATGAAAAAAGTGTAGGCTGCATCTGTGATTTACGTATTAAGTTAAAAGAAACAAAGCATTGCTCCTTCAAAGTGGCAGGGATATATATACTGTATATATGATGAGAAATTAACTGTCTTTGAAAAGGGCAGTTGCCAAAATATTTACAAGTATACACACTAAAGCGTTAGTCACTCAGTTGTGTCTGATTCTTTGCAACCCCATGGGCTGTAGTCCCCCGTGAGGCTCCTCTGTCTATGGGATTTCCCAGGCAAGAATACTGGAGTGGGTAGGCATTCCCTTCTCCAGGAGATCTTCCAGACTAACGACTGAACGCAGGTCTCTTGCATTGCAGGCAGATTCTTTACCATCTGAGCCACCAGGGAAGCCTTGCCCTAATTACAATATTGGGAGAATGTATAGTGTGGTAGAGAGAGCAGAAAACCAGAATCAGATAGTCTTGGGTCAAACCCTGTGACCTGCTTGAGGTACCTGTTTTTTTCTTCTCAATAACTGGAAAATCACATCACTAAACGACAGCATCTTTTGTGATAATTAAATGAAACAATGTACATGAAGTACCTGGTGCTTCCCAGGTGGGGCTGGTGGTAAAGAAACTGTCTGCCAATGCAGGAGACTTAAGAGACTGAGTTTGATCCCTGGGTTGGAAAGATTCCCTGGAGGAGGGCATGGCAATCCACTCTAGTATTCTTGCCTGGAGAATCCCATGGACAGAGGAGCCTGGTGGGCTACAGTCCATAGGGTTGCAAAGAGTCAGACATGACTGAAGTGACTTTGCATCCATGTACACACATATGAAGTACCTAGAACAGTAACCAAAGCATAGTCAATGTTATCATAGCAATAATGTTTTTGTGTTTTTTTTTCCAGCCATGCCAAGTGAGATCTTAGTTCCCCAACCAGGGAATGAACCCTGTGCCCTCTGCACTGGAAATGCAGAGTCTTAACCACTGCACCACCACAGAAGTCCCTGTTAGGATTATGTCTCCTTTGCAGTCCTCCTTGTATTTTATCACTAGATGGCGGCAATGCTCCCTTAACCAATTTAAATGAAAAGGGACAACTTTCTGGAGGAGTTGAAATTAGTGAAGGCTTACCCAATAGATGTGTGTAGGGCATCAGAAAAATAAGCGGTAGCGGTTATATAGAGTCAGAGAGAGAAGAGGAAGGAAGGGAGGAGGGAGGGAGGGAGGAAGGAAAAAGAGGGCAAGGGAAAGATGGAGAAGAAGAGAGAAATGTTTAGAAATAACTTGATATTGCAAAAGAAACAATGAAATAGTGATTATGGGGTGGGGATAGAACCAGATCTTACTGAATATCATTTCAGATTCTATAGGATCTAGTGTTATTTTTGTTTATAAATACACATAGGGAGTGGTGGTTACTATATACTGTTGATCCTTGAACAATGCAGGGGTCAGGGCCACTGATCCCCACACAATCAAATATCTGACTATAACTTACAGTTGGCCCTCCATACCTGTTTCCTCTGTATTCAGAGATTTATTCGTCCTTGGATCATGTGGTACTTATTACTGAAAAAAATCCACATATAAGTGGATATGCACAGTTCAAACCCATGTTGTGCAAGTTTCAAGTGTATTTTCTGTGTTGACAGTTTTTAAAGATGTATAGTGGTCCTAGGACTTCCCTTAAATAATCTGCCTACAATGCAGGAGACCTAGGTTTGATCCCTGGGTCGGAAAGATCCCTTGGAAAAGGAAATGGCAACCCACTCCAGTATTCTTGCCTGGAAAATTCCATGGACAGGAGTCTGTTGGGCTACAATCCATGAGGTCCCAAGAGTCCGATAAGACTTAGCCACTGGACCACCACCATGGTGGTCCTAAAGAGATTTAGCAATATCAGCTGCCCAGTAAATGTCAGTAAAGCATAATGTGTTTTACTGTTCATTTAAATCATTAACCTCAATTGTAAAAATGTGGCTGTTTTCCTCTTTGCAAAAGATTCCTTCTACATTAAGACACTTAATGGTATATTAGTTATCTATTGCTCTGTAACAGATATCTGTAAGGTTGGTGGCTTAAAATGATGATTTATTATCTCATTTTTTTCTGAGGGCCAAGAATCCTGAAGTGACTCAGTGAAGTGGTTCTGGCTTAGGCTCTCCCATGAAACTTCAGTGAAGACATGATCTGAGGCTACAATCATCTGAAGACCTGCCTGAGCCTTGGACGATCTGCTCCCAAGATGGTTCAGTCACATGGTTGGTGTCAAGAGGCCTCAGCTCCTTACCAATTGTTGGCCAGAGGCCTTCATCCCACCACATATGAATTTCTCCGTAAGTTGGCTTGGGCATCCTTCCAACATGCAGCTGACCTCTTCCAGGGTTAGTGATCTAAGAGAGACCACAAGAAGGAAGCCACGACAGCTTTTATGACCTGGTTTCAGAAGTCATGCTCTAACTTCCATCATATTTGTTCAAAGTGAGTCACACAGAAAATAACTATGATTGTCAGCAATATATACATATATAAAAGAAATGGGGGTTCCCATATGGAGAAATCACAGTCTGATCTCTCTCAGTATGACCACATCCTCTCCCTACATCTTGATTTGTTCATCTATAAAAAGAATAGAGGCCAGGAAACCATGGCCACTTCAACTCTAAGGTACTCTATCCCTGCTCCATCTGGGTGTGACCTTAGTTAACAACTTGGTCCTCTATCAGTGTGTCAACCCTACCAGCTTGTTCTAATTAAGGTGGGAGCTAGAACCAGAAGTGGGCTTCCCAGGTGGCCCTAGTGATAAAGAACCCGCCTGCCAATGAAGGAGATTTAAGAGATGCTGGTTCCATTCCTGGGTCGGGAATATCTCCTGGAGGATGGCATGGCAATCTACTTCAGTATTACTGCCTGGAGAACCACATGGACAGAGGAGCCCCACGGGCTACAGTCCACAGGGTCCCAGAGAGTCAGACAGGACTTAACACAGTATCAGAAGTAGCTAGTCAAAGTGAAAAGCATATTGGGTTTGGATTCAAAGAGAAAGTCACTTAGTCGTGTCCGACTCTTTGCGACCCCATGGGCTACAGAGTCCATGGGATTCTCCAGGCCAGAATACTGGAGTGGGTAGCCTTTCCCTTCTCCAGGGGATCTTCCCAACCCAGGGAATGAACCCAGGTCTCCCGCATTGCAGGCGGATTCTTTACCAGCTGAGCCACAAGGGAAGCCCTTAGCTTTAAAAGTTGGCCCTGAAACTCACTTAGCTACCTGACCCTAGGCAGTCCTTCAATCTTAGTTCAATCCGCCTGTTAACAACTGGAATGCTAATCCCTCGCCCATCCCATAAAGTTGTCAATAGGCTCAAAGTTAGGTAATTAGGCATTTACCCTGTGGCAGAGTTTACAGACCCGACCTTTGATCATCGCAACAACCCTGTAAGATATAGAAATATTATACTTGTTTTACCGGAGAAGGCAATGGCACCCCACTCCAGTACTCTTGCCTGGAAAATCCTATGAACGAAGGAGCCTGGTAGGCTGCAGTCCATGGGGTCGCTAAGAGTCGGATACGACTGAGCGACTTCCCTTTCACTTTTCACTTTCATGCATTGGAGAAGGAAATAGCAACCCACTCCAGTGTTCTTGCCTGGAGAATCCCAGAGACGGGGGAGCCTGGTGGGCTGCCGTCTATGGGGTCGCACAGAGTCGGACACGACTGAAGTGACTTAACAGCATACTTGTTTTACAGGTGAAAGAAATTGCGGCGTAGACAATTCACGTAGGCAAGATTAACTTAAAAGTGGCGGAACTAGGAGCCTAACCCAGTTCTGACTCCAAAACCTGCGCGCAAAATAGAGGTAAACTACTCTCGTTTGACATTAATTGGTGACCATCTGACATAGTAATATAGATTCGTCTTGAGTCACCACCCTGTAAGGACTTCAGAAACGTTTCCATCAGACCACGTTTTCGCAAGCCTACTTTGCCCATATGGCTCATCAGATGTCTGGAGTATCACTGCTTGAAGCGGCCCTGACGCCTGAGGCTTGCGGGAACTAACGCGGCTTCCGCGCCCTCAGGGCACGCGGGAGACTCACGCAAGCCCACACGTCAGAACCCGGCGCGTTTCTCTAAGTGCTGCCCCCAAGTCCCCCAGGTCGCTGCACTCAACCCCTCCCTGTCAGAAGCGTCATCTTCAGGCAAAGGCCTAGCTTACAAGCGCTCTCGTTCGCTGTGGGCTTGGTTCCGTCAAGCGTGAGCCGGCCGTCGGCTATGGGACGCCGAGCCCCGGGCCTCTCGCGGGCGGGGCCGGCACCACAAAGCCCTTTATGGAGGCTCTGGCCTGACGCGGGGCCGCCTGCACCTCCAGGCGCGAGCAGGAAGGAGGCCTGTGCGCGCCGCCATGGGCGACTAAATGGGTGTGCGCTCGGCCCTCGACCCACGGGCCCCGAAACCCTCCCACACCCCAGCGAGGGTAATCAGGCGCCGGCGTCCTCTCGCGGGCAGCAGTCTCGCGAGGCTTGGGCGGAGTGGCCGCGCCCGCCGCGTGTGTGGCGTGTGTGGGAGGAGGGGCGGAGCTAGGCGTGGGTGGGGACGGCGCGAGGAGGGCCGGCCCCGCCTCCTCCTCGCAATCTTCCTTCCCTCTCCTCTCTTCCCTCCTCTTCACCCCCTCTTCCCTCCCCTCTTCATCTCTCCTCCCTACCCTGGGCTCTGGAGGACCCGGGTCCTCCCGGGATCTGCGCATCCAGCGGGGAGGATACCCATCCCGAAGCCTGAGCTAGAGGAGACATGGGAGTGGTGCATGAAGTGGGTCACATTTTAAGCGCAGAAGGGAAAACCTGGGAGGAAGGTCTGCATTCTTTCAAAGGATGGAGGACGGAAAGTCCTTGTGCCCACCCGTGCTTTGTGGCTTAACACTGTCACGTTTGAGACACGTTTTGCTGTTGAGGTTTTTTTCAGCCCATTTGGCAGGCTTTAGGCAAGGACAGAGTACGGGGCCAGAATGCTGATGCTGTTTACCTGGCATTTTCTCCTAATGTGGCAAGAAGTGATAAAACGAGTTCGTGGAAAATAGAAGAGAAAAGAGGTTCAGTTCATGAACATCGGTTAGGGAGGTTCTTAGATTCAGACTTTTTTTTCCTGGATCTTTTTATTATTTGGATATTAAAATAGTCAAGTGAATACTTTATCTTAATTAGGTGCGTTGCAATCATTTCAGGCAAAGTGAACAAGAATATCTTAGTCATTACATCAGGCACCTGTGTTAGGAAATTGGACTGCAATAATTCACCATGGCTTATGGCTTGCAAAGAAAGAATGGAGTAGAAAAGCTTTTGCGGTGCAATTGTTATAAAGTGTAAGTATTTTTATCAGGTAAGCACTGACTCAGGGTAGGGGAGGGGTGTCCTTGTTAAAAGTACTGGACATCCTTATGTTCCCCGTGAGATACTGGACTGTATGAGGCATTTTCTGGTGCCTGGATACTGATTTTTTTTTTTTTTGATGCTGATTTTTAAAAAGGAAAATGATTTTATAAGGATTGTAGGAAAATGATTTTATAAGGATTGTAGGAAAATGATTTTATAAGGATTGTTAAGTATTCTTACTTGGTTTTTTACAACAAAACAAATTTCAAATGAGAAGACTAAAATTTGGTAATATGATCAAAGTCCCTCAGTCATGTAGTAAGGGAGTGACAAGGATTGAAGTCTGAGTTTTCCTACTCCAAAGCAACATTTTCTACTACTGACAACAACCTTAAAATACCTCTTTAGATAGTGTGAATCTAACTAAACATGCCTTGGTGTCTGATACATCTTAACAGAATACTAGATTAACTGGTACAGAGAGTCAGTTTTGAATCCTGTGTGTTTGGCAGGTAGTAAATGGACAATATGGGCTTTCCAATCAAAAAGACTGGGGCTCTGGAAATGTAAATTGGTACAGTCAATGTGGAGAACAGTATGGAGGTTCCATAAAAAACTAAAAATAGAACTGCCGTATAATCCTGCAGTCTGACTCCTGGGCATATATCCAGAGAAAAACATGATCTGAAAGGATACGTGCATGCCCGTGTTCACTGCAGCTCTGTTTACAATAGCCAAGACATGGAAACAATCTAAATATCCATTGAAAGAGGAATGGATAAAGAAGATGTGGTCCATATATACTCAGCCATTAAAAAGAATGAAATAATGCCATTTGTAGCAACATGGATGGACCTAGAGAGTGTCATGCTGAGTGAAGTCAGTCAGACAGAGGAGGAGAAATGTGTGTGACTGTCCTTATATATGGAATCTAAAAAGAAGTAAACTTACAAAACAGAGACTCACAGACTTAGAAAATGAACTTATGGTTGCTGCGGTGGGGGAGTTGAAGGGGGATAATTAAGAACTATCTTAACTATTTTAACTAAGGGATAGTTAACTTTAGGAAGTACTTCATGTATACACTGCTGTATTTAAAATGGATAACCGACAAGGACCTATTGTTCGTAAAAGGAACTCTGCTCAAAAAAAAAAAAACTACCAAGAAAACTAGGGCTCAAAGCCTGGCTCTGCCTCTGGCTGCCCATGCTGCTTGGAGTGAATTACTTAACTTCTTTGTGCCTTGGCTTCCACATCTGTGAAATGAACAGATCAATACCAAGCCGCATGGTATGGAATACAAAGGAAGCAATGTAGGTAAGATACTTGTATGTTGTCTGAAATGATAGCAAACCCATAGTGAACATGGGTTGCTACTACATGAGAGTTTCACTCTGTAGTACTGTTGTGCTACCTTGCTTTAAATTTTTGAACTTGTTTTTTAACCTCTCTGCCACAATCTATGATACATTTATCATTGTGAGTCAATTGAATTTTACTTTTTGACAATATTCTAAGAAGGAAATGGAGACATCCCCCAGGGTTATAAAACCAGAGTTATGGGAAAACTCATTACTGTTCTCTGCTTAGATCTGTTAGTTCAGTATGACTTTAGACCTTGCACTATAGGCGAATAACCACTATAGTCATTGTTGCAAGCATAATTTTTATAACAAAGATATTCCTGTATTTGGAGAATGATTTAAAGCACTGATTCTGTGGTTTTGGCTATATAGCATTTTATATCATGAATAATATTTGCAAAACTAGTGTCTTCTCTGTCAGTCTCACAAGAAAGTATTTGATATCATTCTGTTTATAAAAGCAGCTAAGTTAAGAGGAATAGAATGGTGTTCTGTGTCACTCAGTCATGTCTGACTCTGTGACGCCATGGATGGTAGCCTCCCAGGCATCTCTGTCCTTGGGGATTCTCCAGGCAAGAATACTAGAGTGGGTTGCCATGCCCTCCTCCAGGGGATCTTCCTGACCCAGGAATCGGACTGGGGTCTTCTGTATTACAGGCAGATTCTTTCATTTGCTCAGGCAGTTTTTCACTTTGGGCTTTTTTTGGTTAAACAATTTTAGAAGATCAAAACCATTTGACATTTTTATTTTCAAATGCTTTGAAAGGAAAATAAAATGTTATCTCTCATATCTCCATTCTCATCCCTATGCTACCTGCCCAGTCCCACTCAGGTAAAATGTTTTATGTTTTCCTACAATTTCTGTCTCTTGTATATGATACACATATGTACACATATGTATATACACACACATTTTTGCACATGGGGGATTATATTGAACTTTGCTCCATCCCCTATTTTATCTTGTGTAGCCTAGTGAGCACAGATTCTAGAATCTGATTTTCTGATTTGAAATTTCAAACTCAAGCCTTGTGATCTTGAGTAAATTGTAGATTTTAGACATTTATGTCTTAGATTTTAGAACACTTTTGTTCTTTTAGTCCATAATGCCATCAGTGTCTCAACTGTATTCACATCATTTATATAAACCTGTAGTATGCATGTGTGCATACATATATGTATATACATACTCCTATATATGTATACATAGATATATCTGTACATGCATTAAAATTTCAAACCCAAGCCTTGTGACCTTGAGTAAATTTTTCTCTGTTCCTGCTTCTCAACCTATAAAATAAGTATAATAGCACCTTGCCTACTTCATGGCAATTAAATGTGTTTATATATGTAAACTGATTAAAAGGGTATCTAGCATGTAGTAGGTGCTAGGTAAACATTAACTGTTTGATTGCTCATCTTTCCAAATCCATAGATAAAGATAACCCTCATTCTTTCATTACATATGTGTACTACAGTTTAGCCAGGCTCTTCTTTGTAGACATTAAGACTACTTTGTGAGGTTTTTTGGATAAGCAATGCTTCACTGAGGATTCTTGTAAATACATCTTTGTGTACTTGTTCAAGTGCATTTATAATAATTGTAGACTTCAAGTCACGCCTTAAGATTAGATGATAAAGTAACAAGGAAGCTGGAGGAGGAAGACAGATGGCATGTATGTAATAAGCTCATTTCATCTAGTTATACCAAAGCAGGTCTTTCCCCTGTCCTCATACATATGAATTCACATTGACTGTAACTGAGAAACATAGCTGATACTTAAAACTTCCAAAGTAGGATACATAAAACAATCCATTAAAATTTCATTGTGATTATTTTTAAATACTGTAGTTTAGGATTTCATTCCTTTTTCCTGTTTTCTAAGGATTCTGTTGATACTTCTAAACATACCTGGGTTATATCTCAGCTCTGGTTCTCAGTTAACTTCTGAGTCTTTGTTCCCTTGTCTTACCTCCATGGTGTTGTAAAGATTAAAATCAGATCATGGACTTCCCTGGTGGTCCAGTGGCTAAGACTCCATGCTCCCAATGCAGGGGGTATGGGTTTGATTCCTGGTCAGAAAACTAGATCCCACATGCCAAAACTAAGAGTTTGCATGCTGCAACTAAGATCCAGCACAGCCAAATAAATAATATTTCTAAAAAAAAAAAAATCAGATCACACACTCAAAGCTTTACTGTGTGCCAAGCACCATATTCATAATATTCCATTTGTTCCTTCCCTAATGAGATCATATTTTTGATCAACCAAGAAAGACTTGGAGCTTGCAGTTTTTAACTACATCCTCTTTAAAGACATGGAAAGGTTGGATTGACTGCATGGAGTCTGTTTTTTGAGCTAAAGTTCCTATCATTATAATTTATGGTTATTTTTCAATATATTAATATTTCTACATTGAAAGATTATAACATGTTAATTAAAGGCTCCTTCTCCTGGCTAGATTTGCAACTCTGAAAAATCCTGAATACTCCTCTGCAAACCAAAATCTCTAGTGGGAAATGGAACTGAGAACGCAAATGTCTTATTTATATCCTGTCATCAATGTCAAGAAATGTTTATTGAATGAGTTAATTTTTGCCCCAGACAGGAACCCTGGGAACTTGCGCTACTCACACAGACGTGGTACACAAAACTAGCCAACATCAAGTTGCCTTTCTTGGAAGAAATTGCATTTGGTAGCTGTGTACACCTCAAAAAATGCAAAACCATTAAGGATGGTCTGCTCCCTTCAGCAGAATGTAAGTTCTGTAGGACCTACTTTAATAAATTACAAATTGTGTGTGTTATTTTGATTATTGGACATGTGTTTGAATCTGCTCACTCACACCCAGGCTCCCTTCTGTGTAGCTCTGTCTTCTTGTTTGGTATTCAAGAATGTGGATTTTTCTGTGTGATAAATATTCATCTTGGGCTAAACTATGCCTGGTGAAAAATGTCAGTTGGATTGCTTCGTGTATTTTATTTTTCAGCCATCCAATGTGAAAGGGAGTATGAAATGAAGCGCTTGAATAACCTGAAATGTCAGGAAAATGCAGCTAAGAAAATTCAGTTTTCCCTAAGGGAAGGGCCAGTTGGCTTGAGAAGACCTCTTCCACCTAAGTGACTGTCATCTCATAGTTGAATCTGTTCTCTGTGGGGTTTGCATCCAAAGAGGATGAAGGACTCTGACCTTTCCCTGTGTGCAGTCGGATGCATTCATCTGAATGCCCCCTGGTGGATGAATCAGCTCCTGTGGGTTATGGACAGCTCTTAGCTGACAGCTCTCAACGATCTGTGTTCCAGCTACGTATTTGTACCGTTGTATCACAGACAACAGCACTGTAAGTAGATGAAAATGTTGCTGGCATTGAGTCACTTGTGCTGTTCATTTTGAGTTTTGTAAAACTGCACCAAGGTAAGGGGAAGCTTCTTGTCAGAGGCATTGCCCCTTGCCCCCAAGAGACATTATTTTGAAGAATATTTTGAATTTTCATCTTTGAGACCCCCAAGGAGGTGCCAAAGAAGGAGAGAGACAAATTATTTTTAAAGCATAAAAAATTTTGTTAAAGAAAAATTGTGGGTTTCATTTTAGTAACCTAGTTTCCAGTTTTCAATGAAACATCATTTATTATTCTCATGTGGTACTTTATTTTTTTTTTAAAGTATTTATTTGATTGTACCAGGTCTTAGTTGCAGCATGTGGGATCTTTTAGTTGTGCCATATGGGATCTATTAATAATTCCCTAACCAGAGGTCAAACGTGGCCCCCCCTGCATTGAATGGAGCATGGGGTCCTGGCCACTGTACCACCAGGGAGGTTCCTCTCCTGTGGAACTTTAAAGTGGCAAGATTAAAGTTTTTGTTCTCCAAAAAACCATCTTTTTCCTTTTGCCTATTTTCATACTGTCTCTCTGGGATGCCCTCTGGAGCATGTGGAACGCACATACATATGTGAAAATGACATGACAATACAAAGACAGCATCTGTGAGGAGAACTCACTTGTACAGAGTGGTTGAAGAATGGGGAATTGACTAACTGGAAAGAATTGGATTTGCATAAACCAATTTTCCTAGAATTTGAATCCAGTAAAGTACACTTGGATGTGAAGGCTATATTTAAGCACAATTAAGTGTTTATCGTAGGCTTCTCAGGTGGCTCAGCAGTTGAGAAACTTCCTGCCAATGCAGGAGACCTTGGTTTGATCCCTGGGTATATCACCTGGAGAAGGAAATGGCAACCCACTCCAGTATTCTTATGGGGAAATGGCATGGACAGAGGAACCTGGTGGGCTACAGTCCGTGGGGTTGTGAATGAGTCAGACACGACTTAGCAACTCAACAAGAACAAACAGTGTGTGCAGTATTTAGCAAGTGACTTCAGTCTAGTCGCTCAGTTGTGTCCGACTCTTTGCAACCCATGGACTGCAGCATGCCAGTCTTTCCTGTCCATCACCAACTCCCAGAGCTTGCTCAAACTCATGTCCATCGAGTTGGTAATGCCCATCCAACCATCTCATCCTCTGTGGTCCCCTTCTCCTCCTGCCTTAGTCTTTCACAACATCAGAGTCTTTTCCAGTGAGTCAGTTCTTTGCATCAGTGGCCAAAGTATTGGAGCTTCAGCTTCAGCATCAGTCCTTCCAACGAACATTCAGGACTGATTTCCTTTAGGATTGACTGGTTTGATCTCTTTGCAGTCCAAGGGACTCTCAAGAGTCTTCTCCAACACCACAGTTCAAAAGCATCAATTCTTCAGTGCTCTGCTTTCTTTATGGTCGACGTTTCATATCCATACATAACTACTGGAAAAACCATAGCTTTGAGTAGATGGACCTTTGTTGGCAAAGTAATGTCTCTGCTTTTTAAAATACTGTCTAGGTTGATCAGTTTTTCTTCCAAGGAGCAAGCGTCTTTTAATTTCATGGCTGCAGTCACCATCTGCAGTGATTTTGGAGCCCAAGAGAAGAAAGTCAGTCACTGTTTCTATTGTTTCCCCATCTATTTGCCATGAAATGATTGGACCAGATGCCATGATCTTAGTTTTTTAAATGTTGGGTTTTAAGCCAGCTTTTTCACTCTCCTCTTTCACTTTCATCAAGAGGCTCTTTAGTTCCTCATCACTTTCTGCCATAAGGGTGGTGTCATCTGCATATCTGAGGTTATTGATATTTCTCCTGGCAATCTTGATTCTAGCTGTGCTTCATCCAGCCTGGCATTTCTCATGATGTACTCTGCATAGAAGTTAAATAAGCAGGGTGACAATATACAGCCTTGACATACTTCTTTTCCTATTTGGAACCAGTCTGTTGTTGCATGTCCAGTTCTAACTCTTGCTTCTTGACCTGCATACAGATTTCTCAGGAGGCAGGTAAGGTGGTTTGGTATTGCCATCTCTTTAAGAATTTTTCACAGTTTGTTATGATCCACACAGTCAAAGGTTTTGGCATAGTCAGTGAAGCAGAAGTAGATGTTTTTCCATAACTTTCTTGCTGTTTCTATGATCCAACAGATGTTGGCAATTTGATCTCTGGTTCCCCTGCCTTTCCTAAATCCAGCTTGACCATTGTAAGTTCTTGATTCATGTACTGTTGAAGACTTGCTTGGAGAATTTTGAGCATTACTTTGCTAGCATGTGAGATGAGTGCAATTGTGCAGTAGTTTGAACATCCTTTGGCTTTGCCTTTCTTTGGGATTGGAATGAGAACTGATCTTTTCCAGTCCTGTGGCCACTGCTGAGTTTTCCAAATTTGTTGGCATGTTGAGTGCATCACTTTCACAGCATCATCTTTTAGGATTTGAAATAGCTCCACTGGAATTCCATCACCTCCATTAGCTTTGTTCGTAGTGATGCTTCCTAAAGCCCACTTGATTTTACATTCTAGGATGTCTGGCTCTAGGTGAGTGATTACACCATCATGGTTATCTGGGTCATTGAGATCTTTTTCGTACAGTTTTCCTGTGTATTCTTGCCACCGCTTCTTAGTATCTTCTGCTTCTGTTAGGTCCCTACCATTTCTGTCCTTTATTGTGACCATCTTTGCATGAAATGTTTTCTTGGTATCTCTGATTTTCTTGAAGAGATCTCTAGTCTTTCCCCATCTATTGTTTTTCTTCTATTTCTTTGCATTGATCACTTAGGAAGGCTATCTTATCTCTCTCCTTGCTATTCTTTGGAACTCTGCATTCAGATGCTTATATCTTTCCTTTTCTCCTTTGCCTTTCACTTTTCATTTCTCAGCTATTTGTAAGGCTTCCTCAGACAACCATTTTGCCTTTTTCCATTTCTTTTTCTTGGGGATGGTCTTGATCACTGCCTCCTGTACAATGTCATGAACCTCCGTCCATAGTTCTTCAGGCATTTAAATCTAATCCCTTGAATCTATTTGTCACTTCCGCTGTATAATTGTAAGGGGTTTGATTTAGATCATACCTGAATGATCTAGTGGTTTTCCTTACTTTCTTTGGTTTGAGTCTGACTTTGGCAATACGGAGTTCATGATCTGAGCCACAGTTAGCTTCTGGTCTTTTTTTTGCTGACTGTATAGATCTTCTCCATCTTGGGCTGCAAAGTATATAAACAGTCTAATTTTTGACCATCTGGTGATGTTCATGTATAGAGTTTTCTCTTGTGTTGTTGGTAGAGGGTGTTGGCAAAACTCTGTTTGCCTTTGACCTGCTTCGTTTTGTACTCCAAGGTCAAATTTGCCTGTTACTCCAGGTATCTCTTAACTTCCTACTTTTGCATTCCAGTACCCTATAATGAAAAAGACATCTTTTTTGGGGTGTCAGTTCTAGAAGGTTTTTTAGGTCTTCATAGAACTGTTCAACTTCAGCTTCTTCAGCATTAGTGGTTGGGGCATAGACTTGGATAACTGTGATACTGATTTGTTTGCCTTGGAAACGAACAGGAATCATTCTGTCATTTTTGAGATTGCACCCAAGTACTGCATTTTGGACTCTTGTGTTGACTATGAGGGCTACTCCATTTCTTCTAAGGGGTTCTTACCCATAGTAGTAGATATAATGATCATCTGAATAAAATTCACCCATTGCAGTCAATTCCTAAAATGTTAATGTTCATTCTTGCCATCTCCTGTTGGACCACTTCCAGTTTAGAGAGTCGTGTCCAGCTCTTTAGTGACCGCATGGGCTGGGCCTGCCAGGCTCCTCTGTCCATGGGATTCCCAGGCAAGAATACTGCACTAGGCAGCCATTTCCTTCTCCAGTGGATCTTCCTGACTCAGGGATTAAACCTGCATCTCCTGCATTGGCAGGCAGGTTCTTTACCACTAAGCCAACTGGGAATTGCTTTTCAATGTATTTATCACTCAATCAATCTCAAGCTCTTTGCCAGTTGCTAACGTTCTTAGAACGTTCCTATATAGTCTATCATTTCATCCTTCTGAGAAGTCCTCTGAGAAAGACTTGCTGTAACCTGAGCTGTTAATGTGTACACTCAGAACTAGCTCTCCTGTGGTTTCTACGTTACCATCAGGGGGATCTATTTCATACTCTTTAGTGTAGGTACTTTCGTTTCCTACGTCCCTCATCATCTTTCTTGCTTTATTCCTTTATTATCATGGAATATGTCCTCCAGTAGTCACCTGAGAAAGGGTGCATGTGGGTAAAAAACTTAAGGTCTTATTGTCCAAAGTCTTTATTTTACTTAGAATTCACTGACAGGTTGGCTTGGTATGGAAGTCTAGGTTGCAAATATGTTCCTGTAATATTTTCAGTGTGCTCATTTATGTCTGACTCTTTGGGATGCCGTAGACTGTAGCCCACCTGGCTCCTCTGTCCATGGAATTTCCCAGGCAAGAATACTGGAGTGGATTGCCATTTCCTCCTCCAGGGGATCTACCTAGGGATCAAACCCAGGTCTCTTACATTTTGAAGGCCTTGTTTAGTTCTGTTTAGTATTTGATATTGTTAGTGAGCATTCCTAAAGCTGGTTTTACTCCAGATCCTTTCCTTAGAACCTGCTTTTTTTTTTTTCCCTCTCCCTCTCTGCAAAGTATGGCGTCTCCTCCTGGATCCCAGTATTCTGATAGGAATCATGGTGGAAGACTATTTATATCCAATGTAGCATAGATATTTAGAGCACTGAGTGTAGAGCATGGGTCAAATGGGTTTGCATGCCAGCTCCATCACTTATTAGCTGTGTCATCTCAATTTTTTTTCTTGTTGACTACACCCCAGGGCCATGTGGGGTCTTAGTGCCCTCTTAGTTCCCTGACCAGGGATTGAACCTACATCTCCTGAATTGGAAGTGTGGAGTCAGGCAAATTATTTAACTTCTCTGTCCTTTAGTGACACTTGTGAGAAGTAAATGAGTTAATATGTAAGGCACTTAGACCAGTGCCTGGCATAAGAGGAAGCACTAACACTGACAGGATTAGCTATCAATACTCTTACCAGAACTCACTATGCTTGGCACCCCACAGGTCTTTCCAAGCTGGAAATTCATGTCCCTGAGTTCTGGGAAATTAAATTATTTCATGGGCAGTTCCATCTTTTCATTTCCTTTTTTATTTTTTAAGATTTTTTTCTTTTAAAAATGTATTTATTTTTAGTTGAAAGGCTAATTGCTTTACAGTATTTTGTTGGTTTCTGTCAAACATCAAATAATTCAGTTGGTATTGGCCATCTTTTCAGTTTATAAATTTTCTTTTTCTTACTTTTTTGTCAAGACTTGCAGCATGCAGGATCTTAGTTCCCTGACCAGGGATCGAACCCACCCCCCTGCAGTAGAAGTGTGGAGTCTTAACCACTGGACTGCCAGAGAACTCCCTATTTCTCCTCTCTTATTTCTTATTTTAGTTATTTGGATCCTCTCTTTTTTCTTCTTGTTGAGCCTGGACAGAAGTTTGTTGATCAAAAAAAATTTTTTATTGAAGTATATTTGATTGAAAAGTTGCCACTTTTGGAGAGTGATCAGGGGATTTGATACCAGTTGTTTTTTCTCTGTATATACTTTGACATTCGTTATTGGTCACTTTTATTGGTGTGCCAATGGCTATACCAGAAACTGTATATATTTAAAATACAATTTGAGTTTTGACACTTGTAGGATCATCGTCACAGTTAAGACAATGAACATATCCATCTCCTCTAGAGTTTTCTCATGTGCCTTATAATCCATTCTTTCTCACTGCTTGCTTCCCATCTCCAGTCCCAGGAAACCACTGATCTAACTGCTTTCCAGTACTATAGATTGATTTGTGTTTTTGAAAATTTCCTATACATGCAAAATACAATATGTAATATTTTTTTAGTCTGGCTTCTTTTGCTCAGCATAATTATTTTGAGATTCAGCCATGTTGTTGTGTATATAGTCCTTTTTATTGCTGAGTGGTGTTCTGTTGTATGAATATACTCCTGTGTTTATCCATGAATTCATTGATAAATGTGTGGGTTGTTTCCAGTTTTGCCTGCTTACACATGAAGCTGCTTTGAGTATTGTGTGGGCATATGTTTTAATTTCTCTTGGGTGGAAACTACAAAGAAAGGAATGCCTGGATTGTATAGTAGGTGTATGTTTAACCTGGCACGTTTTCAAGTCCCTATTTTAGTTCTGAAGGAATCAGGGTCTAGATGAAGGATTTGTAACTTCCCCAAAGTGACGCAGCTTTTAAAGGAATGGAATTCAAAGTCCAATATCTTCCAGAAACCTATGCTGTTAAGCCACCTGCTTGGTCCAGTTTGGCCTGGATGCCTGTTTGACCTATTAATAAAGCTGAGATCAGAGAATATGGCTGGTTTGGGGCAAGTAGGAATTTGGAATGAGACAGGAGCGAATGAGACAGGATGGAATGAGACAGGTTTGATCCCTGCCTCATCTTATTATGGTAGCTCTGGACCACAGCAAGCCTTCTGGGTAGAAGGGTGATTTCCAATAAGTGTGCTGAGTTAAGAATACATATTTTCTAGGATGTTAGCTTCCAAGGGGAAGAAAGAAGGAAACAGTTGGATCACATGTATCCACTTTATCCTTCCAAACTCATCAGTTAGCTCCACTTCCCTTGAGGTGGAGTGAATAAGGGGGCAGAAAGAGGCCAGGAGTGTAATGCTGTTGGAATTCCCTTCACATGGAAGGGAACGCCCAGGATAGAGGTGTTCCTTCTCAATACGTTTATGTGTGATAACATACAAGACAGATAAGGTCTTCTCGAGACAGAATAGGTAAAATGATGGTCAGCGTCAAGGTGAAGTTTAGCAGATAAGATCCCTTGACTTTTGTTGTGTATATTTGGAGAGTTCCCAGATGGTCTTCTATATGAAGAATATATTGAGGCCATTATTAAATCATTTGGGATGTTTAGGAGAGCCACTTACAGGAGAACTGGCAAGAACCACAGTGTTTTAGATCTCATATGACCCTGAAAGTGAAAAGTGAAAGTTTTAGTTGCTCAGTTGTGTCTGACTCTTTGCGATCTCATGGACTGTAGCCCGCCATGCTTCTATGTCCATGGAATTCTCCAGGCAAGAATATTGGAGTGGGTAGCCATTCTCTTCTTCAGCGGATCTTCCTGGGATCGAACCTGGGTCTCCTGCGTTGGCAGATGGATTCTTTACCGTCTGAGCCACCAGGGAAGCCCCCACATGACCTTTCTTCTAAAGATTCTTTGAATATTTTGGTCCAGTCTCGTGTATCCTTTTGCTTTTGAACTACTCTCTTGAGAGTCCCTTGGCCTACAAGGAGATCAAACCAGTCTATCCTAAAGGAATCAGTGCTGAATATTCATTGGAAGGCCTGATGCTAAAGCTGAAGCTCCAATACTTTGGCCACTTGATACAAACAATTGACTCATTAGAAAAGATCCTGAAGCTGGGAAAGATTGAAGGCAGGAGAAGAAGGGGATGACAGAGGACGAGATGGTTGGATGGCATCACTGACTCAATGGACATGAGTTTTAGCAAGCTCCGAGAGATGGTGAAGGACAGGGAAGCCTGGAGTACTGCAATCCATGGGATCACAAAGAGTTGGACACAACCCAGAGACTGAACAACAAACCTGTGTATCACTCCCTGGATAATTTCTGACTGATAATTCATTCAATTGCTGTTCATTTCAACAAGTATTTATTTGGTTCTGATAATTTGTCAGCAGTGCTTGCTACTAGGGTTTAAAGATGAGCAAGACCCAGTCTTGTCCCTTTGTTAAATGATAAACCTTTAACTTGTTTCCAGTTCTCGTTATTACAGATAATGCTTCTGTGAACATACTTAAACAAGTCTCTTTATGCAGTTGTGTGGGAATTTCAATCCAGACTCTATGCCTAGAAATGGAATTTCTATATCATAGGATGCACATTTTTGTTCTGCAAAATAACACCAAATTGCTCTCCAAATGGCTATACCAATATATACTTCTAGTGGCTTATGAGTATATTGGACATTTGCCTTTTTGTTTGTTTGTTCATTTTTGGGGCTGCCCAGAACCAAAACCTCATGTCTATGGTTTTGTGAGCTGAAAAGCCAGAGTTTTGCTCTGCCTGATCCCAAGAGCCTGGGCATAGGCATGCAGCCAAAATATACCAACTGAATGCTTTCTCCTGGGACATTTAATCAGGAGTGAGAGAGGCACAGAAGCCAAGCTGGTTTGGCATTGATTTCAGTGACAGTGTCATGGCATCCAGTGTCCAGAGGCAGAGGTGGAAGTAATATTGATGGCATCAGGTTCATCTTAACAGACCCTTCCCATGATATTATTTTAGCTGTGATTCTGGGTTTCTTGAAGTTGCTGGACTGATCTGTTTTCTGAATTTGATTCTTCAGCCTTCTTATTCATATAGTTCATACTGTGAGCTCTCCAATAGTCTTTCAAGCTCTCCTACCAGAATTGAGTGTGGTGCACTGTTTTCTAACTGTTTATCTCAACACATCGAGGCTTATGAAATCAATATAGTGGGTCTTAGCAACATTTTAAAAATGAAACACTATAGAATAGAAATATTGGTGCTCATTGACTGTGATAAGGGTAGGGATTGTTTCATGAAACATATACACGTATAAACATGCACATATGTGTCCTAAGTTGCTAAGTAAAATGCTTTTCTTATTTTAGGTTATCATTCAGAGATTTGAAAAATAGTGACCTATTGTTTAAGATTATGAGCTTTGGAATTGACTTGCCAGCCATATGGCATTGGGCAAGTTACTTAACTCTGTACTTTACTGTCCTAATTTGTAAACTGGTAGTATTCAGAGACTGCTAGTTTTCCACAAAAATTATTTTCCCCTTTTTTCAAAGCTATGGTATTTTGTGAAAGTCAGTTCAAGCTGCTGCAAGAGGATGCCAAAGACTGGGTGGCTTAAACAACAAGCGTTTGTTTCTCACAGTTCTGGAGACGGGAAGTCCAAGATCAGGGTGCCAGCATTGTCAGATTCTTGATGAGTGCCCATGTTCTGGTTTATAGATGGTTACCTTTTGTTCTGTCTCACATGGTAGAGAAAGAGATCAGTTCTCTTGTATCTCTTAAGGGCACTAATCCTATTCATGAGGGCTGGAAGTCCAAGATCAGGGTGCCAGCATTGTCAGATTCTTGATGAGTGCCCATGTTCTGATTTATAGATGGTCGCCTTTTGTTCTGTCTCACATGATAGAGAAAGAGATTAGTTCTTTTGTATCTCTTAAGGGCACTAATCCTATTTATGAGGGCTCCACTATCATGGCCTAAATACCACCCAAAGGCCCCACCTCCAAATAATACCATAGTGGGGAATCCCACTTCAACATGAATTTGGGGGGACACAAACATTCAATCCATAGTTGTGTTATAGCTGAGCACATGACTGTACAGGTAGGCCATATTTGCTAGTTGACTTATACTAAGTGTGGGGATGCAGCTAAGTTCTTGCCAATGGAATATGGACCATTTTCACATCTGAACCTTGAAAGGCATTGTGTATACCTCCTCCATTACCCTTTGCCTTTCTTGGTGGGTGAAACCCTGATGTGGTTGTCATCTAGCTTTGGCCATGTAGACAGTGACAGTGTAGACCAAATAGACAGCAAAATGGAGGGGGCTTGGGTCTTTGAATTTACCAATGTTTGCTACTCACATCAAGATTATTGAATATGAGAGAAATGTCTTTGTTTTCTAAGCAATTGCATGTTGAGTTCTTTTTGTTGTATAAATATTGTCTTTACCCCTAGTACACTATCTTATGGAGCTATTGAGGATTATTTGAGCAATTCCTCATGTATAATAAGTGCTGCTGCTGCTGCTGCTGCTGAGTATGGTTAAAGTCAAAATGTTAGTCGCTCAGTCATGTGCGACTCTTTGCAACCCCATGGACTATAGCCTGCTAGCCTTCTCTGTTCTTGGAATTTTCCAGGCAAGAATACTGGAGTGGGTAGCCATTCCTTTCTTTTGGGGATCTTCCCAACCCAGGGATCTAGCTTGGGTCTCCCACACTGCAGGCAGATTATTTTACTGTCTGAGACACCAGTAAAGCCTCAATAATGAATAAATAAGGTATACCTGTTATTAATTTTTTTTGAAATCAAGAACTCTGATTAGTAAGATGAAGGGTAAATTTAGCTCAGTGGTTCCTTATGAGGGGTGATTTTCTTTCCTCCTCCCTGTCCCCCTCAGGGGATGTTGGCAATGCCTAGAAACATTTTTGGTTACTCTAACTGAAGGATATTACAAAGGCCTCTAGAGAGTGGGTAGAGTTCAGTGACGCTGCTAAATATTCTACAATATACAGGACAGCACCCCTCCCCCAGCCCCCACACATAGTATAGAGCTCCAAATGTCAATAGTTTCAAGGCTAAAACCCTGATCTGGCTGATTGGTTTAAGCCGTTCTGAATACAGCAACAGAAGTTTGGGTCAAATTGTGTGACTGAGAATTACAAGGTGGGGTATTTCCCCCAAAGAAATGCCGTGCTCTTTTACCACGGCAGGAGGAGAATGACAGCTGGGCAGCAGTGAATAGATGTCTCCAGTTACCTTTTTGACCACTCTCGTTCATTTACACCCTTCTTTTTATATATAAACCCACTCACTTATTCCTCAAAATCATAACCAGTTCCAAGTCCAGGATTTCAGAGTGATACACAGTCGTTGTCTTTAGCATGGATCTTGTGACCAATAGCTAAGTAATATTCCATTAACTCTAACATAATTGTTATATCATGATGGAGAGAGAACAGAATGGATACATATAAGACCAGCTTTCATCCTACAGATAGACAGTCTTGGATCACAGCGCTGCCATTCCTTCCTTGGTGTTTGGGGGCAGATAGCAAGGAAGTTGCTGAATCTATTCAGACTTCACTGAGCCACCAATCCACCATTAGGGAGCCCAAGGTGAAACTGAATTACAATTTTCTTTCGCTTCACTTGGGAGTTAAAGGGGCAGGAAGCAAGACAACAGAGGCACTGACAGGAAGGCTTAGTGATGTTTTCATTGTCTCTCAGAACAGATATAACCTATGAAAAGAACCTAGTGACCATGGTTCATTTTATTTTTAATCATGGGCATATTCTTCCCATGTAGCTTAGTTGGTAAAGAATCTGCCTGAAATGCTGGAGACCCGGGTTTGATTCCTGGGTTGGGAAGATCCCCGGGAGATGGAAATGGCAACCTACTCCAGTATTCTTGCCTGGAGAAGCCCATGGACAGAGGAGCCTGGCAGGCTACAGTCCATGGGGTTGCCAAGAGTCAGACATGACTTAGCACTGTCTTAGAGAAGGAAAAAGTTGCCAGTGTATCAGGCATCTCAGTCTGTTTTGGATTTTCTACTAATAGGCTCGTTTCCTCCATTCATGTACTCCTTTCAGTTTCAATCTCTCTCCTCTTCAAGTCATCTACTTTCACTCTAAAGACTTGTTTTTCGCTCTGAGACGTTCCCAGTATTGGAATGTAGGTGTAGCCTCCTTCATACACTGCAGTTGTAGGTGCCATTTTTCCTACATCAAATCACCTCTGTCAGAACAACTCCTTCCAAGTGCCAGAAGCAAACTCCCTCTCGTCATTTTAGAGATTGCTCACCCAATGGGCGTTTCCGTTGGGATTTACTCTCTGGCTCTCACCACATGTGTAGAACAGCTACGAAGAGAATAACCTGAACGCAACAAATAACCAAACATTTCCTGAGCTTCACTACCTGAGCCACCTCCTTCCCCAGGAGCTCTGTTGCATCAAACTTTGGGTTTCCCACGAGAGTGACTGTCAGGACTCGAGCACTGCAGTTTTGTTGTTGTTGCTCAGTTGCTATGTCGTGTCCAACTCTTTGTGATCCCATGGCAGCCCAACAGGCTCCTGTGTCCTCCACTGTCTCCTGGAGTGTGTTCACATTGATGTCCATTGAGTCAGAGATGCCGTCTAACTATCTAGATAGAGTTCCTGAAGAACTATGGATGGAGTTCATAGCATCATACAGGAGGCAGTGACTAAAATCATCCCAAAGAAAAAGAAATGCAGGGAGGCAACGTTGGGTGTCTGATGGAGGCTTACAAATAGCTGAGAAAAGAAAAGCAAAAGGCAAAGGAGAAAGGGAAAGATACACCCAATTGAATGCACTGCAGTTTAACAATATCAAAATTACTTTACATACATTACGTTAAAATTACATACATAGCTGACTTCATTTCGTTCAAGAGACAAGGCAGGTAGTTTCATAATGGTGGTCTCCTTTCATCATGGAATTGCATGACTCTTGGTGGCTCAGACGGTAAAGCATCTGTCTACAATGCAGTAGACCCGGGTTTGATCCCTGGGTTGGGAAGATCCCCTGGAGAAGGAAATGGCAACCCACTCCAGGACTATTGCCTGGAAAATCCCACGGACAGAAGAGCCTGGTAGGCTACAGTCCATGGGGTTGCAAAGAATAGGACACAACTGAGCTACTTCACTTTCCTTAGCATTTGAAAGAAATTACTAAATTTTATTAACAAAAGTCTTTGAAAAGCAAATCAGAAAACTGTAAGCAGGAGCAAAGAACTATTTATTTTTGGTACCGACATAGTTATTTTTCTCAGATGTAACAGATGTTAGTAATAATAATAACTAATAATAATTACAAAAATAATTACAAAAATTATAAAAGCTAATATTTAATGAGCACTTAAATGTCCCAGACATGGTAGCTAGAAATGGTCTGATCAAAAAACCTAGAAATTTATACCAGATGCTTGAGATTGATCCCTGGTTTTCCTACAAAATACTTGAACTCAGCGGCACTCTCTATTTTTATTAATTTTGGCTACTGTACTAGGTACGTGAGCTCCCGGGTGAGCATTAAAGGTAGAGAAAAAATAGCCATGGCTTTAGGGTTTAACCTCTGCTAAAAGTGTTGAAGGAAAAGATAAATGGCCACTTTCATCATGACTGTAGAATGTCTGACTTTTCTGCTTCCACCCTTTTTTGGTAGTTGATTGCTGAGTTTTGCTAATGTGTTTTTTTTAGGAAGACCTCTATAAAGTAACTTACAACCTACAGTGAGTGCTAGGAAATATTCCTTATATTTAAGATCATGAATGTTTGAATCATGTAATTTCTTCAAAACAAAGGAGTTATTCAGACATGTAAATTAGGACATTACCTTTTTAGTAACATTTGTATCATTTATATCATTACCTTTTCATAAACATTTATATCAGTTAGCAGATGTTTACTGTGCACCTGTATTTCAGCACCTGAATTAAGGGTTTAAGAAGGTGAAAAACAGCAACCAGGATGTGATTTTATTTTGTTTAAAATTTTTTCTTTTATTTTTTCGACTGCATTGGGTCTAGTTGCGGCATGTGGGATTTTTTGTTGCAACATGCAGGCTTCTCTCTGGTTGTGGCATGTGGATTCCAGACTGGGCTTGCTTAGTTGTAGCGTATGGTGCTTGGGGTTAGTTGCCCTACAGCATGTGGGGTCCCAGTTTCCCGACCAGGGATTGAGTCCACGTCCCCTGTATTGGAGGGTGGATTCCTAATCACTGGACCACCAGGTAAGTCCCCGGGATGTGATATTTTGTTTCAATAGCAAGAATAATATTTTGTACAAAGGAAGTTCATGAACTTTTATTATTTTATTTTTCATATGTAGTATGGACCCTGAAGTCAATTCCCATCATCTTGCCTTGTCATTTATTAGCTTAGCCCATGGTAGGTTGTTTAACTTCTATAAATCTCTCTAAATTCATGGGTAAATGAAACTAAAAAATGGCACCTACATGACAGGATTGTTGAAAAAACTAAATGAGATGTACAGGGGAGGAAAAAATTATCTTTTTCCCTCCCCATCTTGAGTTCTCCAGCTGGGACCTTGTAAATTAGACTTAGGAAAGACTAACGAGAGAAAAACAAGTTTATTAATATATGCGTCACACGTACACATGGGAGTACTCAAAAATTAGTGACTCAAAGAAGTGGTTAGAACTTCGCCTTACATACCACCTTAAAGGAACAATATGTTGTTAGAGACATGGCAAAACAAAGGAAAAGGACTTTTAGCTTCTAGAGGTGGGAAGGCAAACATATGGGGAAACCAGTGGTAGCTAAGGTTTGTTAGGTAGGTTCCTCGAGGCTTAAAAGGGTCTAGAGTTGTCTCCAGCGATTAACTCCTGTCTTCCTGGTAGAGAGGGGAGAGGAAACACTTTTATAACTCTATGTCCTGCTTTTAGGCAAATAGCAGGAATGTGAGGAACTCTTCTTGTATCTGCTTCTTCTTAATTGATTTCTGCTCAAAATAATCTTTATGCCAAAGTGGTATATTTGGGGATGTCAGATTTTGTTCATTTTCATATAACAGAAGGCTTGACACTTATACGAAAAGCTAAATGGTAGCTACTTTTACTGTTATTATCATAGAAGATCAGAATCAGTCATTTACTTTCATGGCTGACAAACTCCATTAATCACATTTGTTACAATTTGTGGATTTTCTTCTTATAATTCTAGGGTTTAGACTGGCTATAAGAATGTATGGTTATAATCTTAACTACATCTGATTTGATGAGCTGAGGCCAGAAAAGATCCTAGGAAAAGGACCGTCAGTACTATTATAAATAGCAGGGCACCAGTGCAGGGTAAACAGGTATTTCCAGTTGGCTTTGAGATGCTTCATTTTCCCTTTGGGTTATTTTATTCTGACGGTGGAGCAGGTGCTGTTTCAGGCTAACCCCATTACCATCCTTCTCTAGGTCCTGACTCTGCCCATCAGTCCTTCCCACACCCTTGCATTCCATTTTCTGCAGGTATCTCTTACCTGGAAGCTTCGGTATTTGTTAGGTTTTCTTATAAAAACCTATGAACAAAGACAATGGTTGAGTCATCTCAACAATCTGGCTCCTCATGGAGTCATCAACTTTTAGAAAGCTGTTTGAAATAACCACATTCAGATATAGGGAACAAATTTAGAGTTACCAAGTGGGAAAGGGAAGGCGGGATGGACTGAGAGACTGGGATTGACATACACACACTACTATGTGTAAGTGAAAGTCGCTCAGTCGGGTCCAACTCTTTGAGATCCCATGAAATAGTCCATGGAATTCTCCAGGCCAGAATATTGGAGTGGGTAGCTGTTCCCTTCTCCAGGGGATCTTCCCAATGCAGTGAAATAGATAAATAATGAGAATCTACTGTATAGCACTGGGAGCTCTACTCAGTGATCTGGGGTGACCTAAATGGGAAGGAAATCCCAAAAAAGAGGGGGTATATCTATACGTATAGTGGGCTGCCGTCTATGGGGTCGCACAGAGTCAGACACGACTGAAGCGGCTTAGCAGCAGCAGCAGCAGCAGCAGCAGCAGCAGCAGCAGCAGCAACATAGTGGATTCACTTTATCGTACAGCAGAAACAAACTCAACATAGTAAAGCAACTCTACTCCAATAAATTTTTTTTAAAAGCGGGGAGGTTGGGAGAGGGTTGGATTGGGAGTTTGGGGTTAGCAGATGCAAACTGGTGTAAATAGAATAGGTAAACAACAAAGTCCTGCTGTATAGCACGGGAAACTATATTCAGTACCCTGTGATGAACCACAATGGAAAAGAATATGAAGAAGAATGTATATATATGTATAACTGAGCCACTTTGTTGTGCAGCAGTACTTAACACAACGTGGTAATTGAACTTTATGTTGATAAAAAGTAAATTAAAAAAAAAAAAAGAAAATCATATTACCCCTTCCCTCTCATATAATAGATTTTCTGGAATTTTTTACACAAGGACTGATTAGATTAATTGTTAATTAAAATAATCTTCATGTAAAACATCTATGTGTGCCATTCTAAATTCTCTGTAATTCACCTACCTGCTCTGTTTATAAAACAAAGAATATCTTCTTAAAAAAAACAGCCAACCAACCACAACTTACTCTTCTTTTACTCTTCTTTTCTTTTAGTTCCCTTTCTCTTGATTATACAAATAGTAATTCATAGTTATTTCAAAGATGTTAGATAGTAGAAAAATAAAGAAGAAAGATCTTACATGTAGAAGCAATCACTGTGAAGATTTTAGAGCCTTTCCATGTGGTCTCTCTTGGTGTTGTTTAACATGGCTGGGAGCATTCTGTCTATGTCACTTGATCTAGATTTGTTTTGCTTAACCTCCTAACATAAACATTTCTCACTGTTAGAATGTTTACATTTTAAGAACTCCATCTGTCTCATTGTACTGTAAACTTACTTAAATTAGACTCACTTTGGGCATTTAAGTTGTTCTCAGTTTTCAGCTTTTATAAATAAGAATGCTATTATAAATAAGAATATATTTATAAATAACAGGGCTATTATAAACAGGAACATTTATAATAATAATAAAATTTTGCCAGTATTTCAGCTTATTTATTACAACACCTGCTTTTGTTTTGCTTGTTGGAAGATTTTTAACCACAGTTTCAATTTCATTATTTGTGATTGGTCTATTCATATTTCCTGTTTCTTCCTAGGTCAGTCTGAGAAGCTTGTACCTTTCTAAGAATTTGTCCATTTCTTCCAAGTTGTCCATTTTATTGGCATATAGTTGTTTGTAGTAGTCTCTTATGATCCTTTGTATTTTTGCGGTGTTGTAACTTCTCTTATTTCATTTCTATTTTTATTGATTTGAGTCCTCTTCCTTTGTTTCCTTGATGAATCTGACTAAAAGTTTATCAATTTTGTCAGTCTTCTCAAAGAAACAGCAATTCGTTTCATTGATCTCTGCTATTGTTTTCTTGGTCTCTGTTTCATTTATGACAGCTCCTTAGACTTACAGTGATGAGGCTGTGAGCCCATTATTGCCAGACATTTTCCTGAAAGATTGTATGAGTTTTCACTCCTACCTGCAGCATATGAGAATGTCTTTTTCACTCAACTCTTATTTACTAACAAGTGACATTCATTTTAAAATAGTTTTGTTTTTTTAGGAAACACAAAGTTATCTTTCTTTTTTTCAATTAAAAAAGTTTTTTTTCAGCCGAACTACATGTCATGTAGGATCTTAGTTCCCTGACCAGGGATCAAACCTGTGCACCCTGCACTTCCAGCATGAAATCTGAATCACTGGACCACCAGGGAAGTCCCTACATGTTAATTTAATGTACTTTAAAAATTACTAGTGATTACTATGTGTGTTAACTCTTTTCTGAATTTTCTTTTCAAGTATTGGGTTCTTTTTTTCTGTGCTAATATGTTTTTCCACTGGTTTCTGCAACTTTATTGAAGAAAAATAAATCAATTACTAGCAAAGCTATTAGTTGATCACTTATCCATTGACAACTTGCATTATTTATTCTGGGCTGTATTAAACAGTATATTATTGGAAGAATAGATTCATAGCTTCAAGCGTCCTATAATTTAAATGAAAATTACAAGATGTTTGAGGCCCTATTTTGGAATACAGAGGATGTTTGACTTCTAATTTGCACTGTCTGTAGAATAAAAACAGGTCATTCCTTTATTGACATATATAAAATATATCTCATTTTCTGTTCTGCTGATGCTACCAGCTCAATACTAATTCTCCAGCCACATCTGTGATGAGCATAAAGTATATCATGTTATCAGATCTCTAACAGTGGAAGGTTTAAACAAGAATGGCATGGATGCTGCTGGAATAATGCTGCTTCATTTGACATGACAACCAAGCCTCCATCTCTCTCTCCCTCAAATGATTCTTCAGCATGTTGGAACTGTGAAGAATGGTTTCAGCCTCATAGCCACATTAGAGTGAAGACTTTGGCCATATAATATGCATCTTCCATTTTTAAAAAAACTCTGACTCTTGGGCAAGTGTTCTCTTGTAACTACACAGTTTCTAAGAGCAGTTATTGTCCAAAGCTGGGAGGACTTATAAGTCTTCTCAGGTGAGTATGTGAATGAATGGAGGGAGATAAATAAAAAAGAAAATTAAAAAAGACAAGGTCTGAGAGGGGAGCAGCTGATAAGAAAATTTTTTTTAAAAATGTAACAAATTTATTCCATCTATCATGTGGGTTATTCTGACCTTAAGGCAGCATCACATGGCATACTTCTGAGTCTATTCCTGAGATACTCTGTTTTGCTTATCTCTGTGTAGATCCATGCAGGGATCTATAGTACTCAGGAATTTAGTTCAATTCAGTTCAGTCACTCAGTCATGTCCAACTCTTTGTGACCCCATGGACTGCAGCACACCAGGCCTCCCTGTCCATCACCAACTCCCGGAGTTTACTCAAACTCATGTCCATTGAGTCGGTGATGCCATCAAACCATCTCATCCTCTGTCGTCCCCTTCTCCTCCTGTCTTCAATCTTTCCCAGCATCAGGGTCTTTTCAAATGAATCAGTTCTTCGCATCAGGTGGCCAAAGTATTGGCGTTTCATCTTTAGCATCAGTCCTTCCAATGAACACCCAGGACTGATCTCCTTTAGGATTGACTGGTTTGATCTCCTTGCAGTCCAAGGGGCTCTCAGGAGTCTTCTCCAACACCACAGTTCAAAAGCATCAATTCTTCTGTGCTCAGCTTTCTTTATAGTCCAACTCTCACATCCATATATGACTACTGGAAAAACCATAGCTTTGACTAGATGAACCTTTGTCGGCAAAGTAACATCTCTCCTTTTTAATATGCTGTCTAGGTTGGTCATAGTTTTTCTTCCAAGGAGCAAGAATCTTTTAATTTCATGGCTGCAGTCACTGTCTGCAGTGATTTTGGAGCCCCCAAAATAAAAGTCTGTCACTGTTTCCATTGTTTTCCCATCTATTTGCCATGAAGTGATGGGACCAGATGCCATGATCTTCGTTTTCTGAATGTTGAGTTTTGTTTTTTTTTTTTTAGGATTGTATCATACATTTTATTTTATTTTTTTTTTATTTTTATTTTTTTCACATGGACATATCTTTATTTTATTTTATTTTTTTTTATTTTTAAAATTTTAAAATCTTTAATTCTTACATGCATTCCCAAACATGAACCCCCCTCCCACCTCCCTCCCCTAACATCTTTCTGGGTCATCCCCATGCACCAGCCCCAAGCATGCTGCATCCTGCGTCAGACATAGACTGGCGATTCAATTCACATGATAGTATACATGTTAGAATGTCATTCTCCCAAATCATCCCACCCTCTCCCTCTCCCTCTGAGTCCAAAAGTCCGTTATACACATCTGTGTCTCTTTCCCTGTCTTGCATACAGGGTCGTCATTGCCATCTTCCTAAATTCCATATATATGTGTTAGTATACTGTATTGGTGTTTTTCTTTCTGGCTTACTTCACTCTGTATAATCGGCTCCAGTTTCATCCATCTCATCAGAACTGATTCAAATGAATTCTTTTTAACGGCTGAGTAATACTCCATTGTGTATATGTACCACAGCTTTCTTATCCATTCATCTGCTGATGGACATCTAGGTTGTTTCCATGTCCTGGCTATTATAAACAGTGCTGCAATGAACATTGGGGTACATGTGTCTCTTTCAATTCTGGTTTCCTCGGTGTGTATGCCCAGAAGTGGGATTGCTGGGTCATAAGGTAGATCTATTTGCAATTTTTTAAGGAATCTCCACACTGTTTTCCATAGTGGCTGTACTAGTTTGCATTCCCACCAACAGTGTAGGAGGGTTCCCTTTTCTCCACACCCTCGCCAGCATTTATTGCTTGCAGATTTTTGGATCGCAGCCTGAATGTTGAGTTTTAAGCCAACTTTTTCACTTTCCTCTTTCACTTTCATCAAGAGGGTCTCTAGTTTTTCTTCACTTTCTGCCATAAGGGTGGTGTCATCTGCATATCTGAGGTTATTGATATTTCTCCTGATAATCTTGACTCCAACTTGTGCTTCTTCCAGCCCAGCATTTCTCATGATGTACTCTGCATATAAGTTAAATAAGCAGGCTGACAATATACAACCTTGACGTACTCCTTTCCTGATTTGGAACCAGTATGTTGTTTCATGTCCAGTTCTAACTGTTGCTTCTTGACCTGCACACAGATTTCTCAGGAGGCAGGTCAGGTGGTCTGGTATTCCCATCTCTTTAAGAATTTTCCATAGTTTTTTGTGATCCACACAGTCAAAGGCTTTGGCATAGTCAATAAAGCAGAAGTAGATGTTTTTCTCGAACTTTCCTGCTTTTTTGATGATCAAATGGATAGTGGCAACTTGATCTCTGTTTCCTCTGCCTTTTCCAAATCCAGCTTGAATATCTGGAAGTTCATGGTTCATGTACTGTTGAAACCTGGCTTGGAGAATTTTGAGCATTACTTTGCTAGCGTGTGAGATGAGTAGAATTGTGCAGTAGTTTGAGCATTCTTTGGCATTGGGGATTAGTACTCAGGATATTAGTACTCGGGGATCATCTGGGTTTCGATCTCAGAGCAGTGAACAAGTGAGTAAAAGAACTTAAGAATAGTTAAAGCAGGTGACCACTGTAATCTTAGGATTTTGAGACAAGGGCTGCCATTCCTGTTGATGTTTGGATGATAAAGTCTTTTTTGGAAAAAACATTTATTCTTTTGGCTACCTCAGTTTTATTGATAGTTGCAGCTCTCAGGTTCCTTGCTACGTCACGTGTATCCTTTGTTGCGGTGTGCAGGCTCTCTAGCTGTGGCACACAGACTCCAGAGCGCCCAGCGTTCACTGGTTATGGCATGTGGGCTCCCTAGTTGGGGCTCACGGGCTCCAGAGTACATGGACTCTGTTGCTCTATGACATGTGGGATCTTAGTTCTCTGACCAGGAATCAAACATGTGTCCCCTATATTGCAAGGTGGATCCTCAACCACTGGATCACCAGGGAAGATCTCGATGATAAATTCTTAGGGTAAATGTAGCCTTAGGTGGTTTGAAGAGGTAGTGTTAGGCAAATGAATTGTCAAAAAGAATATACCACCTTGATATGGACTGTCATTAGGTCCCATAATTGTGGCCAATGAAACATCATCCCCAGCTTGACCTGCAGAACATTGTGCTGGAGGGTCATGGGCCAGATCACTAAAGTGAAAGTTGTTCAGTCGTGTCCTACTCTTTGTGATTCCATGGCTGTAGCCCGCCAGGCTCCAATGTCCATGTGATTCTCCAGGCAAGAATAATGGAGTGGGTAGCTGTTCCCTTCTCCAGGGGATCTTCCCAACCCAGGGATTAAATCCAAGTCTCCTGCATTACAGGCGCATTCTTTACCATCTGAGCCACGAGGGAAGCCCCCAAATCACTAAGTTCCTTATTAATTCATTACCTTAGTCTGTGCTTTCTGTCTGGCTCCTCAGTGTCAGTGTCTGACAGTGTCTCCTCCTATCTCAGTGTCTGCTCAAAGGTCTGACCCAAACTCTTGATTATCTGGGTGCTAGGGTTGTCTCTTCGTCTCACACCGGCTCTGCCAGACACAGGCACAGAGGGCCTTGGAATCTCCTAAAACTGTGGCTGTAGCCTCCTCCCTGCCCGCCTGACAACTGGTGTCTCCCTGGCCCTATGTACTCATACACACAACACGAGGTGATAGTATTTTTATTTTTAAGGTTTGTTTTTTTGGTCATACCATGTGGCTTGTGGGATCTTAGTTCCCTGACCAGGGACTGAACCCAGGCCACAGAAGTGAAAGCCTGGAATCCTAACCACTAGGCTACCAGGGCACTCTGTAGGATTATCTCAGTTCAGTTCGGTCGCTCAGTCGTGTCCGACTCTTTGTGACCCCATGAATTGCAGCATGCCAGGCCTCCCTGTCCATCACCATCTCCCAGAGTTCACTCAGACTCACGTCCATCGAGTCCGTGATGTCATCCAGCCATCTCATCCTGGGTCGTCCCCTTCTCCTCCTGCCCCCAATCTCTCCCAACATCAGAGTCTTTTCCAATGAGTCAACTCTTCGCATGAGGTGTCCAAAGTACTGGAGCTTCAGCTTTAGCATCATTCCTTCCAAAGAAATCCCCGGGTTGATCTCCTTCAGAATGGACTGGTTGGATCTCCTTGCAGTCCAAGGGACCCTCAAGAGTCTTCTCCAACACCGCAGTTCAAAAGCATCAATTCTTTGGCGCTCAGCCTTCTTCACAGTCCAACTCTCACATCCATACGTGACCACAGGAAAAACCATAGCCTTGACTAGACGGACCTTAGTCGGCAAAGTAATGTCTCTGCTTTTGAATATGCTATCTAGGTTGGTCATAACTTTTCTTCCAAGGAGTAAGCGTCTTTTAATTTCATGGCTGCAGTCACCATCTGCAGTGATTTTGGAGCCCCCCCAAAAAAGTCTGACACTGTTTCTACTGTTTCCCCATCTATTTCCCATGAAGTGATGGGACCAGATGTCATGATCTTCGTTTTCTGAATGTTGAGCTTTAAGCCAACTTTTTCACTCTCTTCTTTCGCTTTCATCAAGAGACTTTTTAGCTCCTCTTCACTTTCTGCCATAAGGGTGGTGTCATCTGCATATCTGAGGTTATTGATATTTCTCGCAGCAGTCTTGATTCCAGCTTGTGTTTCTTCCAGTCCAGCGTTTCTCATGATGTACTCTGCATGTAAGTTAAATAAGCAGGGTGACAATATACAGCCTTGACGTACTCCTTTTCCTATTTGGAACCAGTCTGTTCCATGTCCAGTTCTAACTGTTGCTTCCTGACCTGCATACAGATTTCTCAAGAGGCAGGTCAGGTGGTCTGGTATTCCTATCTCTTTCACAATTTCCCACAGTTTATTGTGAGCCACACAGTCAAAGGCTTTGGCATAGTCAATAAAGCAGAAATAGATGTTTTCTGGAACTCTCTTGCTTTTTCCATGATCCAGCGGATGTTGGCAATTTGATCTCTGGTTCCTCTGCCTTTTCTAAAACCAGCTTGAACATCAGGGAGTTCACAGTTCACGTATTGCTGAAGCCTGGCTTGGAGAATTTTGAGCATGACTTTATCAGCATGTAAGATGAGTGCAATTGTGTGGTAGTTTGAGCATTCTTTTGCATTTCCTTTCTTTGGAATTGGAATGAAAACTGACCATTTCCAGTCCTGTGGCCACTGCTGAGTTTTCCAAACTTGCTGGCATATTGAGTGCAGCACTTTCACAGCATCATCTTTCAGAATTTGAAACAGCTCAACTGGCATTTCATCACCTCCACTAGCTTTGCTTGTAGCGATGCTTTCTAAGGCCCACTTGACTTCACATTCCAAGATGTCTGGCTCTAGATGAGTGATCACATCATCATGATTATCTGGGTCATGAAGATCTTTTTTGTACTGTTCTTCCATGTATTCTTGCCACCTCTTCTTAATATCTTCTGCTTCTGTTAGGTCCAGACCATTTCTGTCCTTTATCGAGCCCATCTTTGCATGAAATGTTCCCTTGGTATCTCTAATTTTCTTGAAGAGATCTCTAGTCTTTCCCATTCTGTTGTTTCCCTCTATTTCCTTGCATTGATCGCTGAAGAAGGCTTTCTTATCTCTTCTTGCTATTCTTTGGAACTCTGCATTCAGATGCTTATATCTTTCCTTTTCTCCTTTGCTTTTCACCTCTCTTCTTTTCACAGCTATTTGTAAGGCCTCCCCAGACAGCCATTTTGCTTTTTTGCATTTCTTTTCCATGGGGATGGTCTTGATTCCTGTCTCCTGTACAGTGTCACGAACCTCATTCCATAGTTCATCAGGCTCTCTATCTATCAGATCTAGACTCTTAAATCTATTTCTCACTTCCACTGTATAATCATAAGGGATTTGATTTAGGTCATACCTGAATGGTCCAGCAGTTTTCCCTACTTTCTTCAATTTAAGTCTGAATTTGGCAATAAGGAGTTCATGATCTGAGCCACAGTCAGCTCCCGGTCTTGTTTTTGTTGACTGTATAGAGCTTCTCCATCTTTGGCTGCAAAGAATATAATCAATCTGATTTTGGTGTCGACCATTGGTGATGTCCATATGTAGAGTCTTCTCTTGTGTTGTTGGAAGAGGGTGTTTGCTATGACCAGTGCATTTTCTTGGCAAAACTCTCTTTGTCTTTGCCCTGCTTCATTCTGCATTCCAAGGCCAAATTTTCCTGTTACTCCGGGTGTTTCTTGACTTCCTACTTTTGTATTCCAGTCCCCTATAATGAAAAGGACATCTTTTTTGGGTGTTAGTTCTAAAAGATTTTGTAGGTCTTCATAAAACCGTTCAACTTCAGTTTCTTCAGCGTTACTGGTTGGGGCATAGACTTGGATAACTGTGATATTGAATGGTTTGCCTTGGAGATGAACAGAGATCATTAATTGATTTTATTAAAGTACAGTTGATTTACAATGTTGTATATCAGGATTCTTCCATGTTTGAATGCACATCTCTCAGCCAAGATGAATTTCACCAAAGAGGCCTATGGGTAGTTAGCATCATTTAGCATCACTGCCCTTTTGACCTCCAAGGAGCAGTTCTGCACATATGTAGTCGGGGAGGTCTTCTGACTTACAGAACGAGAAATATGTGGTCTCCCATCTGGGTAGGGCACAACCTCCTCCCTAATCATCCTATTTTCATATTGGATTGTCTACCCTGAGGGGGCCCATCTACCTCCTGCCTCAAATCTCTGAGAGACGTAGACCCTGAGAAATCTTTATTGGGAAGACATAAGGTCTGTTTTCTGTAGCTTCTTCAGGCTGGCAAGGGGCTTTAGACCCTACCTAGTTGGGGGTCATGGAGCTCTTTCCCTGTCTCGTTAAAGGCCCTCAGGGTGAATTACATTGTTATTTTGACAAGATCTGCTCTGGGGAGTGTCTGGAGTCCCTGTATCACCATTGTCCTGTGATGCCCGAGAAAACAAAGTAAATAGTTTGATTGGAGAGGCAGAAGCTAACGACTAGTAAAAGATTATTATAATCAGAGACTCAAACAAGGGTAGATATCTGGTTATACAAAGTCAGCATATGTTTGTTAATCTCAGGCTTAAAATTTTAGTATTTTTCTATTTTTCTAGTAATTCTCTATTTCTAAAATGGAAGGTCTGATCCTGTTGGTCCCAGGCCTTCTTCTTGGACTGAAAGGTCTTAGTTTCAAATTTGCAACAAGTATGGAAGACAGAAGAGCACTAGGCAAAATGTAACATAAATTAGTGTATTAAAAAGCAGAGACATAACTTTGTTGACAAAGGTCCATATAGTCAAAACTATGGTTTTTCCAGTAGTCTTGTACGGATATGAGAGTTGGACCATTAAGAAGGCTGAGCACTGAAGAATTGATGCTTTCGAACTGTGGTGCTGGAGAAGAGTCTTGAGAGTTTCTTGAAGGAGATCAACCAGTCAATTCTAAAGAAAGTCAACCCTGAATTTTCACTGGAAGGACTGATACTGAAACTGAAACGCTGCCAATACTTTGGCCACCTGATGTGAAGAGCTGACTCATTTGAAAAGACTCTCATGCTAGGAGAGATTGAGGGCAGGAGGAGAAGCGGGCAACAGAGGATGAGATGGTTGAATGGTATTACCTACTTAATGGACATGAGTTTGAGCAGACTCTGGGAGACAGTGGAGAAGAGGGAAGCCTGGCTTGCTGCAGTCCATGAGGTTGCAAAGAGCTGGACATGACTTAGTGAACAACAAGGCATAGAAAAACCAAGGCAATCAATAGCTTCATAGTAGCACCAGTCAGGGACATATTTAAATCACCCACCATGGACACAGAAGCTCAGTCAATTCTCAGAGCAAGGGTCAGAGAAAGAAGAGAATAATTATCTAAATCTGCCAGAGCATGTCAAATATTCTGTAAGTGGATTGAAGTCCTGGGAGGCAAAAGGAAGATAGTAGCTATGGATACTTAGCCTAGGGTCTTAAGGATTTTTTTTTCTCTTTTTCCTTTTGTACTTTTTGAACAGTAGTTTCAGGAATTTTCAGGTTCTGGGTCCTGTGGATCCTGGAGAAAGGGGTGGATATCTATATCAACTATATCACAGAGATAGTTGGAATGTGGGTCTTCAGGTTCCTGTAATATATCAGCAGAGAACAGGTTTAATCCTGGACAGATGAGCCCAGCTGGAAGCCACTGGAGTTTAACTGTCATAGGAGCGCACAACAGGCCTCGGTAAGGACCTTTCCATTTTGGGAGTAGCTAGTCGCTGGGGGACTCATTTTTCCAGGTCTATAAGAGTACCCAGTCTCCAGGTTTTACAACAGGGTGACTCAGACGGTCATCTGCAGCAGGCTGTACTTGGTTGCCATATTCTTGTGTGGCCTTCTGGACCTGGTCCAGATTTATAATGTGTTAATATTTAAGATGAGCCAGGGTTTCTTGATCAGTTAGCATGTCCAGAGTAAGGAATGGCCTTCTGTCGGTCATTTCAAAAGGGCTTAACTTGGTGGTGGTTCTAGGAGCTGCCCTGATCCTTAATGGGCTGTTGGCAGCAGGTGATACCACAACTCTGACATATCTTGACAGAGTTTGCCCAAGGTTTTCTTTAGTGTGTGATTAACCTATTCCACTTTTCCTGAGGACTGAGGTCTCCAGGACAAATGGAGGTGGTATTTAATTCCTAAAGCCTGTGAAAGCTCTTGCGTGACCTTTGTTACAAATGAAGGTTCATTGTCGCTCTGAAGGTGATGAGGCAACCCGACTCTAGGAATAATTTCCTTTAGGAGCAACTTAGCCACTTCAATTGCCTTCTCTGTTCTAATGGGGACGGCCTCTATCCACCCAGTAAAGGCATCCATAAAGACTAGTAAGTATGTGAAGCCCTGAAAAGAGGGCATCTGAGTGAAATCTAATTGCCTGTCCTTTCCTGGGTGAGTCCCTCATCACTGGACTGGGCTAGCAAGAAGGGGAGGCTTGAGGGTACCTCCTGGATTATGGGTGGCACAAAGGGCACAGGCTCGAGTAACTCTTACCGTTGTCACCAGGAGCCCTTTCCCTGTAAAACGTCGGAAAACAATCATAGACCTTGCATCTCCCCTAGATGGAGAGAATCATGTAGCCTTTTACTAATTTTCCACTGGTCAGAGACAGAGAAGAGCGATTTCTGATCTGTGTGCCGCCAGCCATCTGCTTCCTTAGTTCCTTTTCTAGGACCTGGGTGAACAAGTGTGGGCTGTCCTGAAACCCCTGAAGCAATACTGTGCAGGTCTATTGTATTTGACCTCAGTTGGGGTTAATCCACTTGAAGACAAACAGATAGATGATGAGGAATGAACTGGGATGCAAAAGAAGGCATCCTTAAGGTCGAGTACAATAAACCGTTTAGCGTCCTTAGGGATTTGCGTTAATATGATGAAAGTGAAAGAGGAGAGTGAAAAAGTTGGGTTAAAGCTTAACATTCAGAAAACTAAGATCATGGCATCTGGTCCCATCACTTCATGGCAAATAGATGGGGAAACAGTGGAAACAGTGTCAGACTTTATTTTGGGGGGCTCCAAAATCACTGCCAGGTGGTGACTGCAGCCATGAAATTAAAAGATGCTTACTCCTTGGAAGGAAAGTTATGACCACCCTAGATGGGATATTCAAAAACAGAGACATTACTTTGCCAACAAAGGTCCATCTAGTCAAGGCTATGGTTTCTCCAGTGGTCATGTATGGATGTGAGAGTTGGACTGTGAAGAAAGCTGAGCGCCAAAGAATTGATGCTTTTGAACTGTGGTGTTAGAGAAGACTCTTGAGAGTCCCTTGGACTGCAAGGAGATCCAACCAGTCCATCCTAAAGGAGATCAGTCCTGGGTGTTCATTGGAAGGACTGATGTTGAAGCTGAAACGCCAATACTTTGGCCACCTAATGCGAAGAGCTGACTCATTTGAAAAGACTCTGATGCTGCGAGGGATTAGAGGCAGGAGGAGAAGGGGATGACAGGGGATGAGATGGCTGGATGGCATCACTGACTTGATGGACATGAGTTTGGGTAAACTGTGGGAGTTGGTGATGGACAGGGAGGCCTGGCGTGCTGTGATTCATGGGGTCACAAAGAGTTGGACACGACTGAGTGACTGAACTGAACTGAACTGGAGGATTGGCCATGAGGGATGTATAGGGACCACCACTTCGTTTACTGCTGTCAGGTCTTGTACCATCCTGTATTCCCTGTTTGGCTTAACAACTCATAGAGTAGGAGTGTTGTACAGAGATGGCAGAGCACCAAGAGGCCATGCCTTAGGAATTTATCTATGAGGGGTTGTAAACCCTTCTTCATTTCCAACTTTATAGGATATTGTCTGTTGTTAGGATAGGCAGTTTCTGGCCTAAGGCTAATTCTTACAGGTTGGGTGTTCATGGCCCTTCCAGGGGTTCCTTTGTCCCAAACAGAAGCGTCTATTGCCTATAGGATATGGCTGGAAGTAGAATCTTGCTCTTATGGCTGGTGTGTCTTAGAGTCAAGATAAGGGGCTGCTTAGGACCTTTTAACCAGAGAGTGACCCTGAGGGAGCTCAGAAGGTCCTTTCCCAGGAGTGGGGTAGGACACTGAGGCACAGCTGGAAAGTCATGCAAAAATCAAACGTTGTTCAAATTGGCAAGTGAGAGGCCCAGTGAAGTCATGAGTGCCCGGCTTTCTGTCGACACCAGTCGCAGTACAGCTTTTGGAGCAAAGAGGTCCAGTGTTAGAAATTAAGACAGAGTAAGTGGCTTCCATATCAATTAGGATATCGATTTTCATATCTGTCACGTCAAGGACTACCCAGGGCTCCTCAGTGGATATAGATGTCTTGTTGGGGAGAACTACCGGAATCCCCAGGCCACCTCCCTCCTGTAGCATGGCCATCTCGGGAGCACACTGCTTCCCCTTCAGGACTGGGGGCACCCCCTCTTCCAGTGATCTGTTTGTTTGCATGTTGGGCATGGCCCCAGGAGTTCTTTCTGCCAATCTCAGCGGCCTGTTGGCTTGCGTTTTAGCATTCTCCCTTGCTGGTCTTATCTCCAGATGGATAGTCAGACTTTCTTGGCCCCCTTGGGTTGTTCTGAGGTCACAAGGCATGCCTGACAGCAACAACTATCAACTTTGCATGAACCCTGGCCTGTCTTTCTTCATGTTGGGTTCTATCCTTCTCTGAGCTTGATCTTGATTATTAAAAACCCAAAGGTCACTCTAAGAGCTGGGAGATGGGCGTTTGTGGGCCAAACTGTAACTTTTGGAGCTTCTGCCTAATATCAGGGGAGGCCTGGCCCAGCAAGGACTGACCTTCAGCAGAGGAGGGGGTCTGTGTTAGTATGTTTCCTTAAATGGCTCCTCAAGCCACCCATGAAAGAGGGCTGGATTTTCTCTTTTTTCTTAGGTCATTTCTTTAATCTTTTCGTAGTTAACTGACTTTTTGATATACTTTCTCATCCTTTCTAATGCACACTGGATCATGTACTTCCTGATTTCTATTCCCTCCTGGGAATTATAATTCCAAGAGAGGCTTTTCAGGGTGACCAAGACAGGGATCTATACGGCATTGTTCTGGATTCCCGTTGTAACTTAAAAGGGAAACATTCACTGTGTCCAGAACCCTTGATGTCTTGTGAATAGATGACCAGGGTGTCCCTCAAATTCCTTGCAGCAGGAAGCCCCTTAGGTGGCACCAATCTTGACTTCCTCAGCCTGCCACTGAAGACTGGTTTGCATCTCCCACTGCTGAGGCCACTGCATGGGTAGGAAGAACCACTGAGTGATCTTAAGCTGTTCAAATACAAACTCTTACAATGAAAATTCAGTTGATGGGAAATAAGCAATTTCTGAAAAAAAAAAATTCTAAGAGGGTTCCTGATTTAAGACTGCTTCTCCACCCATAGCATAATGCTCGGGTTGGTCTTTGGCAAGCTGGTCAGCCTACCCCTGGGCTGCTTCCAGATTCTTCATTTTCCCTCATGGGTACAAGCAGATAGATAGGACTACCTGAACATCCTTCCAGGTTAAATCATAGACCAGCCTTAAGACATGAAACCCTTCAACAAACTTACTAGGGTCTTCAGTTTCTGTGTGCATTGGACTAAGCCAGTTAAAGAGAAAGGCACATGTAATCTGATTGGCCCTTTGCCATCGCCACTTCCCTAAGAGGGGCATACTTCCCCTTATCCTGGTGATAGGAAGCTCCACTGTGAGTTACCCGAGAGGGCCTCGTCTCTCTTTCTTGGGATAACAATGTATGGAGGGACATTGGGAAGGTGGAGTTTGGGTCAGTCAGAGGGACCAGGAGAAGTAGGTGGCTCCGGAGATGCAGAGATACTGTCAGAAGTAGGAGGAGCTCGGTTTTCCCCCTGAAAGATAAGAGAGCTGAGAAGAGGATCATCTGAAATGTCAAGAGTGTCTTCTGCTGGTTCCCAGGCTTTAAATTACAAGAGTTGTATAGGGCAGGGTTTGGGTAAAGGATCATGGAAGCCTTTATAGAGAACCTGACCTCACCTCATTTTCCCATCCTGTGGCAAAAATCCAATTGCAGAATGGTGTTGTAATTGAGAGATCAACTTTCAGGCCATTTTTCTACATTTCCCAACTTACACAAGGCCAAGCCCTGTTAGAGTAGAATTTAAGTTTTTCCTTTTTTGGCCCATCCATTAAAATATTTCCAATTCTTAAGGATATACTGCAGAGGTGTCTCTTCTGGCTTGGAGGGGGATTCTCGCATGTTGAGAAACCTACAGCAAAGAATGAGAGAGCACTCTGAAAATGGAATCCAGTATCCCAGAAACATTTAACAGGAGGCTTTAACCTGAAGGAGTTCCGGGTGTCCCTCAAATTCCCTTTGAATTTGATGGGGGTTCAGGCATCCTTTACTGTCCCACTGATTGCTGACCAGACACGTCTGGCCTTCCTTGTGAATATGCAAAGCTCCTCCCTCAGCACGGCCAGAGAAGGGCTTTTGAACCAGTTCAGACTGGTTGCCTGGACTTTCCTTGGGAAGGATCCATTATCTATAGAGTTCATGTCCTGTGATAAGTTTTCCTGTGCTGGGGTGTATTCCTCATGACTGAGCATCTGTGATGTTTATGATTTGGGATTCTGGGTAGCAGCCAGTCTGATAGGCTGTCCATAATAGGGTATGTAGACTGCCAAGGCCTGGCGTGAAGAGACCCAATAGATGCAAAGAAGAACCCTCGAGGAAATTGGAGTTGGGCGCAATGGAAGATGGCACGGGGTTCAAGGCTTGAGGGCTGAAAGGCAGAGAAATTCTCAAAGTGGATTTCTGGGCGTTGAGTGAGGTGAGAGACTAGACAACAGAAGAACCCCAAATCATTTTCTCTGTCTTCCTGGCAGCTGAGATACGATCGAGAATCATCTGACAATTTTGTCTGACATAGAGAGCACCAGGGATACAGTTAAGGAATGATATCTAGGAAATCCTTCCCTAGAAGGGCACAGCAATAGGAGTGAGAAAGAGACCTTGTTGTGGGAATAACGTGGAAAAGAAAACTGTAGTGGAGGGTTCCATACGGGACAGTGAGAGAGAGACTCCTCGGGCTCCTGCACTATCAGAAATCACGTTTCCACCATGTCTCAGAGGACAGCATCAGCTATCACCCAAGTATTATTAGAATCAGCATGGCCTGGGGAATTAGCCTGCCACCCCCATGTTGGGGGGTACCCATAATGCTGTGAATGGGCAGAGATTATGCCCTTGGGTCTTGAAAGCAAAGTGGAGAGTGAGAATCAGAAAGCAAGAGCAGAAGTTGGGGGCCTCAAGCCGCAGCTGGGCAACACCTGTGGTTTACCTTGACTTTCTGAATTCCCAGATTTTGGTACCAAATATGATCTTAGGTGGTCTTGTCCTGCAGTAGCTTGAAGCTGGGCTGGGTTTCCCCGCTAGAGACTGAGGCTGGGTCACGGCAGTGAAAGCACCAGGTCCTAGCCACTAGATCAGTGGTTAGTGACAAGGCCCTGGCTCCTTGGCTTTCAGTTCAGTTCAGTTGCTCAGTCATGTCTGACTCTTTGCAAACCCATGGACTGCAGCACGCCAGGCTTCCCTGTCCCTCACCAACTCCCGGAGCTTACTCAGACTCATGTCCATCAAGTCAGTGATGCCATCGAACCATTTCATCCTCTGTTCCTTTCTCCTCCTGCTTTCAGTATTGCCCAGCATCAAGGTCTTTCCCAATAAGTCAGTTCTTCACATCAGGTGGCCAAACTATTGGGGTTTCAGCTTCAGCATCAGTCCTTCCAATGAATATTCAGGATTGATTTCCTTTAGGATGAACTGGTTGGGTCTCCTTGCGGTCCAAGGGACTCTCAAGAGTCTTCTCCAACACCACATTTCAAAAGCATCAATTCTTTAGCACTCAGCTTTGTTTATAGCTTTCACATCCACACATGACTACTGGAAAAACCATAGCTTTGAGTAGATGGACCTTTGTTGGCGAAGTAATATCTCTGCTTTTTAATATGCTGTCTAGGTTGGTCATAACGTTTCTTCCAAGGAGCAAGTGTCTTTTGATTTCATGGCTGCAGTCACCATCTGCAGTTATTTTGGGGCCAAAGAAAATAAAGTCTGTCCCTGTTTTCATTGTTTCCCCATCTATTTGCCATGAAGTGATGGGACCACATGCCATGATCTTAGTTTTCTGAATGTTGAGTTTTAAACCAACTTTTTCACTCTCCTCTTTCACTTTCATCAATAGGCTCTTTAGTTCTTCTTCACTTTCTGCCATGAGGGTGGTGTCATCTGCATATCTGAGGTTATTGATATTCCTTCCGGCAGTCTTGATTCCAGCTTGTGCTTCTTCCAGCCCAGCATTTCTCATGATGTACTCTGCATATAAGTTAAATAGGGTGAAAATATACAGCCTTGACGTACTCCTTTCCCGATTTGGAACCACTGTGGTGTTCCATGTCCAGTTTTAACTGTTGCTTCTTAACCTGCATACAGAGTTCTCAGGAGGCAGGTCAGGTGGTCTGGTATTCCCATCTCTTTAAGAATTTTCCAGTTTGTTGTGATCCACACAGTCAAAGGCTTTGGCATAGTCAATAAAGCAAAAGTAGATGTTTTTCTGGGACCCACTTGCTTTTTTGATGATCCAGCAGATGTTGGCAATTTGATCTCTGGTTCCTCTGCCTTTTCTAAATCCAGTTGGAACATGTGGAAGTTCACGGTTCACATACTATTGAAGTCTGGCTTGGAGAATTTTGAGCATTACTTTACTAGCATGTGAAATGAGTGCAATTGTGCAGTAGTGTGAGCATTCTTTGGCATTGCCTTTCTTTAGGATTAGAATGAAAACTGACCTTTTCCAGTCCTGTGGCCACTGCTGAGTTTTCCAAATTTGCTGACATATTGAGTGCATCACTTTCACAGCATCATCTTTTAGGATTTGAAATAGCTCAACTGGAATTCTATCACCTCCACTAGCTTTGTTCATAGGGATGCTTCCTAAGGCCCACTTGACTTCACGTTCCAGGATGTCTGGCTCTAGGTGAGTGATCACACCATCATGGTTATCTGGGTCATGAAGATCTTTTTTGTACAGTTCATCTGTGTATTCTTGCTACTTCTTCTTAATATCTTCTGCTTATGTTAGGTCCATACCATTTCTGTCCGTTATTGAGCCCATCTTTGCATGAAATGTTCCCTTGGTATCTCTAATTTTTTTGAAGAGATCTCTAGTCTTTCCCATTCTATTGTTTTTCTCTATTTCTTTGCATTGATCACTTAGGAAGGCTTTCTTATCTCTCCTTGCTGTTCTTTGGAACTCTGCATTCAAATGGGTATATCTTTCCTTTTCTCCTTGGCTTTGCAGAAAAGAATTCCCACAAAGACAGAAGTTGTGAAACCAGAAAAGTGTTTATTTAGGAGGAAAAAGAGTACAGTACCTGTAAATAGACTTGGGTCGACTCAGAGAGAGAGTTGAGCCCTTGTGGTAGTTTGAATCACTTTTATGGGGCATTTCTTCTGACTTTTTCTTTTGCCAGTCACTTTGATTTGCCTGGCTCAGAGTTCATATTTGGTATATCTCAGGATCCTCACGTATCTCTTGGCCAAGATGGATTCCACCAAAGAGGCCTATATGTAGTTAGCATCACTTAGCATCACTCCCCTTTTGACCTCCAAGGAGTCTTTCTGCGCATGTGTAGACAGGGAGGTCTCCTGACTTTGAGAAGGAGAAATATGTGATCTCTTATCTTCTCTCTGGGCAGGGCTCAGCCTCCTCCCTGATTGTCCTGCTATTTTCATCTTGGACTATCTATTCTGTGGTCAGGGGGCCCATCTACTTCCTGCCTCAGGATGTTTTGAATAAGTTGGTTCTACCAAGGCCAGTGGGTCCTCTCTCACTGCTGCCTTGCACACATCATGGTGGTGCCCAAGCTTGACCTCTCAAGGCTACTTCTTTTCCAGCTGCATCCATGTACTCAGTCACCAGTCCAGACATCCCTTTCTAGGTGTGTAATTAGACTTTAATATCTATTCCTGTCAATGGACCTCAGTTGGAATCATCCTAATTCGAGAAATTCAGATAACACTATATTTTAAAAGGCAAGTGGCCAAGGTCACCTTCGCCTTTGGAGACTACTTAAGTTTACTTTGCAAATTTAGCCCTCTCCTCAGGGCTTCCCTTGTGGCTAAGACAGTAAAGCTTCTGCCTGCAATTCAGGAGACTCGGGTTAGTTCAATCCCTGGGTCAAGAAGGGAATGGCAACCCACTCCAGTATTCTTGCCTGGAGAATTCCATGGGCAGAGGAGCCTGGCAGGCTACAGCCCAGGGAGTGGCAGGGAGTCAGACACGACTGAGCAACTAACATTTCATTTCATTTTCCAGCTATTAGAGCTGAGTAGCAAAACCAATCACTATTGGGTATGGCTTACTGAACTTAAATTTGTATAACTAAGAAGAGTTGTTGAAGTGATTCTCTCAGTAAGAAAGGTCTACCAAGGGACTTTTTGACATTATCCAAACAGAAATAATCTGATACTTTCTTACTCAGATGGTAAAGCGTCTGCCTGCAATGCCGGAGACCTGGGTTCGATCCCTGGGTTGGGAAGATCTCCTGGAGAAGGAAATGGCAACCCACTCGAGTACTCTTGCCTGGAAAATCCCACGGATGGAGGAGCCTGGTAGGCTACAGTCCATGGGGTCTCAAAGAGTCGGACATGACTGAGCAACTTCACTTTCACTTTCTTACTAAATAAAGTTAAAAAAATGTTCTGCTTCACCAGACACAGCCACATATGTGCAAATAACCTAGTGTGTCTCTGTCACTTTGTTGTTGAGTTGCTCCGTCGTGTCCGACTCTTTTGTAACCACACGGACTGTAGCCCACCAGGCTCCTCTGTCCTTGGGGTTTCCCAGGCAAGAATACTGGAGTGAGTTACCATTTCTTCTTCCAGGGGATCTTCCTGACCCAGGGATCAAACCTGCATTTCCTGCTTGGTAGGTGGATTCTTTTCCACTGAGCCACCTGGGAAACCCCCTGTCACTTAGTCGGTGCTCAAAAAAATGTTAATTCTTTCCTTCCTCCATTCCTCTTCAGCTTGACCACACCTTAACATCTTTCAGCTGAGAATACCAGCTTTCCAGAGTCCTAACCCACTCCTAAATATCCATTTCTCTGCTTGTGAGTGAAAGTCACTCAGTCGTGTCCAACTCTTTGGTACCCGCATGGACTATACAGTCCATGGAATTCTCCAGGCCAGAATAATGGAGTGGGCAGCCTTTCCCTTTCCCAGGGGATCTTCCCAACCCAGGGATCGAACCCAGGTCTCCCTCACTGCAGGCAGATTCTTTACCAGCTGAGACACAGGGAAGTCCATTTCTTTGCTTGACTCTGCATAAACACAATGCAGATGGTTCTGGATTGTCTCCTGACAAGCTCACCAAGCTTGCTGTAGATGTTAGCTTGTTCTTGGGCATAAAACAAGACCTGTGAATGGCCTCCAGCAAGGTTCTCCCTTCAGAGCTGCTTTTGGGGTGTAGGTTGCCTGCGTCAGTTTATACTTCCTGCAGATAGTGAGATTTCATTTCACATTTGCATTCAGCTTGTTTTTGTATGCAGCAAGCATGCCCAGAACATTTTGTCATGGAAAGTAATTTGCTAATCTAGAAATAAACAATGCGGAGCTGGTGTCACTCTGAAGACACGTGGGACCATTTATAAAGTGTTCCCTGTCCTCAGCCTCTGTGCCACAAATATACTTCCTGCTTTCAGTGAGAAAGGGTGTGGTGTCTGCTGTTTTGGAGCCTAAGTTGCATGGGACCATTCTTTTCTCGCCTGGTTTTGCCAACAAAACATGTGATTGTGTGGTTAAGACACACAGAGAGGCCCCAGGCCATTTGCGGTCACAGGCTGACCTCAGACTCTGTCTCGAGCCTTCCCCAGACAAGCTCTATATCACATTTCATTGCTGAATTCCCAGACCTCACCTCAAGACCGAGGGGTGGGGCATATCAAAGCTGACTCTATTCTCCGAAGGAAAGTGACATTTCTCTTGAATTATTTTGGGTTCAGATCAGAAATGAGTTTCCACATGTTTCACGTGATGCAGCAGGTGCTTAACACCGTATTACTTTCACAGGCATTTAACCACTGGTTTTAGACATGCATTCTAGTAGAAACAGAAAGAACAAAAAGTGAGACTAGTTCCAAAGCTCTCTTGAAATGATCCTTATTTTCCCTCCTGACATTTCTTTAACTGGCCTTCTTTTGTTTTAATTTCTTCAACAGAAATTGAAAGTGTTAGTCACTCAGTTGTGTCCGCCTCTTTGTGACTCCATGGACTGTAGCCTGCCAGGCTCCTCTATGCTCCTCATAGAATTCTCTAGGCTGAAGTATTTTGCTCATGCTATGAGGTGTGGCTTTGGCTTAGCTGCCTTTGTTTTCTTCTTTTCCCCCAGAGTTAGCCTTTCTCTCTGCAAAACGTTGCATCTTGGCTCTTGGAAATCCCCACTGAATCTGGAGAAATTATGTCTTGTCAACCAGCCTCCTTTCCTGGAACCCAACATGATTGCTGATGGTGCACCAGTTGCTCCACTTGACAGTAAGTTTGCTTGTCTCATTTCACTTGAATGTTCACCGGTAAATATCAGTAGATGTGGAAAGCCTTCCTTACCACAATTTATTATGTTTCCTGGCCATGATAATTACTGGTATAATACCACTTGTGAATAAGTTGACCAATTCAGGATGAATCACCTGGCTGGCCCTTGGCCCCTGGAATGATCTTCCACGTGTGACTTGGTGGCATTATTACAAAATACAGCAGGATAGACCTGCCCAGCCATTACAGCAGGACGTTCATTTGTGATGCTGCCTTAAGGAGATAAGGAGATGAGAGCAAATTGTTCCAGCAGCTCGGCCTGCCCGGCCAACAGTTCGGTGGAGGAGCTGCCAGAGGGGGTGAAGGCCTACGGGAACCTGGAACTCGTATTCACAGTGGTGTCGGCCCTGATGATCGGCCTACTGATGTTCTCCTTGGGATGCTCTGTGGAGGTCCGGAAGCTCTGGGGACACATCAGGAGACCCTGGGGCATCGCTGTGGGACTGCTCTGCCAGTTTGGGCTCATGCCTCTCATCGCCTACCTCCTGATCATCAGCTTCTCTCTGAAGCCGCTCCAAGCTATAGCTGTCCTCATCATGGGGTGTTGCCCAGGGGGAACCGTCTCAAACATTTTCACCTTCTGGGTGGATGGAGATATGGATCTCAGGTAAGTTACATGAGGGAAGCTCAGCTGTCTTCCCCTGCCTGGGGTGGGTGTGGGAGGCTTACATGGTTGTGTTAAAAACCCTGCCAATCTAGATAGAGTTTCCAGTGAGAAACATTTTACAGAGACTTGTTCAGTCCCAGAAGGACTTTCATTTTTCCCCCCCTTGATTTTTGGCCACGCCACACAGCACGTGGGATCTTAGTTCCCAGACCTCAGATCGAACCCACACCTCCTGCAGTGGAAGTGGGGGGTCTAAGCCCCTAAACCACCAGGGAGTCCCCAGGACGTTCCTTTTTGAATTTAAGATTAACTTTGCTGTGACTGTCCTCTGTTTTACTGGCAACTGTTATTCTTTTCTGAGTAAAGGGGTTGGGCTCATACACAGTAGTGAAGTCACGTCTCCTCCTCACCCAGTGGCCCTTCCTAGGCGTGAACTCATTCTCACCCGCGCTGGTGGCTTTAACAACAGTCCTAATTTCACAATAGGATGAGACTCCCAGGAAGCGGTTGCTATTGTAGTGGTGGTGATGGTGGTGTCCGCAGCAGCACAATGAGGGCCTCGGGACCCTCATGAGCACCTACTTTGTGAGATCAGTATTTTGGGGGATTGGATAAGGGCGCTTCAGGGGTATCCTGTTTTAAGAGGCCTGTTGAGTTGCCTTGTGGAGTAACACAAAGATTCTTATGACTAAAACTTTTTTGTGGCTTAGCATTCACTACTAGAATCTCATTCCTTCCATTTAGGTCAATGACCTTGTTTCCAGTTACAGTGTAGTTGAATACCCCCGGGGAGTATACTTCATTTACATTTTAATGAAAATGAGTTAATCACATCTATTTCGGAGTACTTGTTTCGATGAGGGGGAGAAAAGGGCATTTGAGGAAAGGATGGAGTCACAATTATAAAAATGAAGGGGCTACAAAGCAGTGGTCTTTCTAGAATCTTTGCTTACTTATTTATGAACAAGCTGTTTCACCTTTTGCCCTGGGAAAGACCTACTTATAAATTAAAATCTTTGTTCGATATCTATGCCATTTAGTTGAAATTTATTATACAATGAATGAATGAATCAGAGGTGCTGACTTTGCTGGGAGTTGCCGTTTGTGAGTCAGCTGTAGGTATGGGTTTCTAGTTTCCTGCATGTGCTCAATGTTTAGCATTTGGAACTTATTTCAGCTATAAATCTTAATGGGTTCATGCCAAGCAGAGCAATAATTAATTTTCATATGGTTATGTTTTTAGTTACCCACTTATCAAAGATTTAAAATGAATCACTTGCCTCGCTCATTTAAACCCTCCCCCCTCAATGTGCACTGCTAATTGAAATTCAATAAAGCTAACCATTAACATAATAATTGGGAAATGATAAATATTCTTTACACAGAGTCTATATAACAGTGATAAATTGCAGGGACTGCAAGTTTTGGGAAAGAGAAAGGACACATATTTATTAAGTACCCTGAACAGGCATGGGATTGATGCTTTCATATATGCTCTTTCTCTTCTTCTTTGGCCCTCAAAATAACCTTGTAAATGACCTTTTATAATTCTGAATTTTATAGCTGAGAAAATTGTGTCTCAGATTGGTTAAGTAGATTGCCAAATGCTACAAATTGAATATGGCAAAATTCAGATTTAAAGTCACAGCTGTTTCTCATCAGTCTGCAATTTGGGCACTTTCTTCAATGCTATTTATTAGCACAACTAGATCTTCTGAGTATGAGCATAAATCTTTGGAAAAAATTTTTTATTGAAGTATAGTTCTTTTACAATGTTGTGTTAGTTCCTGCTATATAGCAAAGTGAGGCAGCTATATGTTTACCTAAATCACCACTTTTTTGAATTTCCTTCCCATTTAGGTCACTTAGAGCACTTTAGGTCATTTAGAGCATCGAGTAGCGTTCCCTATGCTCTACAGTTTGTTCTCATTAGTTATCTATTTATACATAGTAGTGTATATCAATCCCAATCTCCCAGTCCGTCCTAAACCCCTTCTTTCCTGCTTGGTATCTGTACCTTTGTTCGCTACATCTGTGTCTCTGTGTCTGCTTTGCAAACAAGTTCACCTCTATATATTTTGCTTAATTCCACATATATGTGTTAATACAGTATTTGTTTTTTCTCTTTCCGACTTACTTCACTCTGTGTGATTGTCTCTAGGGCCATCCATCTCTCTGCAAATGGCACAATTTTGTTCCTTTCTGTGGCTGAGCAGTATTCCATAGTATGTATGTACCACATCTTTACGCACGCCTCTGTTGATGGACAGTTAGGTAGGAGCATACATCTTTAAATAGTCTTCTTAAATACCTCTGGGAAAGAGAACATTTATCTTCATCTCTTATTCGCCAACATTATAATAAAAGCACCAATAATAGGAAGTCTGTAAAAGGTAAAGCTCATTTTACTTTGCTTAATTAGCTTTTAACTTTGGTCATATTATTTAACCTGTAAGCCTCATTTGTAAAATGAGGTTAAAATTACCTATTCCCCATGAGATTGTATTTTAAGTAGGAAATACATATACAGGGTGCCAGGCACATAGTAGGTACACAGTGAATATTAGCTATTTCCCCCTTTTTCCTATAAAATTTTGATTTCAAGCCTCACAAACAAAGAAACAAAACAAAAGTCAAGTAAAAAAATTTTTAATTCCAAGAAATGAACTTTTAAAATGGGGACTAAATACTAGATTTTCAAAAGCTTATAGATACAAGAGTAATAAATCTTAATTTTCTGTAAAAATTATAAATTGGAAACTCAGTATTGTTGACTGAAACAGTATCCAAGTTCATTGCTTTTCTTACTTGATTACCAACAAAAATAATTTTTAAGCAAAACTCAGTAAACCATCATTGATAGGAATTCTGTTTTTCATACTGGATGAAATCCAAGAGCATTTAGTCCAGCATCTTGTAGCTCAGATGGTAAAGAACCCACCTGCAATGAAGGAGACCCGGGTTTGATCCCTCGGTTGGGAAGATCCTTTGGAGAAGAGCATGGCTACACACTCCAGTCTTCTTGTCTGGAGAATTCCGTGGACAGAGGAGCCTGGTGGGCTGTAGTCCATGAGGTTGCAAAGAGTCAGACACAGCTGAGTTTCTGTATTCTGAGCATCTGATGCTGACCTCAGTCCTCTTCCCAGTCACTTGGGCTCATCCTGTTAGCAGCCCCCTGTGACTCCGTCCACGCTTCTACTCCTCCGCTCAGCCCTGTGGCTCGTACTGTAGCCCAGCCTCTTGGTGTCACGCAGCGCGTGGCTTCCTATCTCTCCACTGTCATCACCTCTATTCAGGCCCCAGAGTTCCTTTCTTGGCCAGTTGCAGCACTTTCACAATGTACTCTGTGCCTTCCATCTCTCCATCGTGGTTTTGTAGTAAGCGGTTAAGATAGGCTCTGAGATTGGACTGCTTGACTTCATATCCTGACTTGGGACCTCTTTTTTATAACTAGAAATCATAGTAGTTCCTTTGTGGTATTGTGAGGAGAAAAGGAATATATACATATAAAGGCTTTTCAACACCTGCTAAATTGAATAGAACCTAATTCAAGTCTAATGGACTTCTGTAGGTTTATTTCCCATTAACCCCTTAAGCACAGCTGGTCTGTTGTAAGAATGGACTACTAACTGTTCTTTAAACATATCCCACGCATAAAAAAGTTGTTTTTCAATTTATTTATTTAGCTGTGCCTGGTCCTTTTGCAGTATGTGGGATCTTTAGTTGCAACATGTGGGATCCCGTTCTCCAGTTCAGTTCAGTTCAGTAGCGCAGTCATGTCCAACTCTTTTTGACCCCATGAATCACAGCGTGCCAGGCCTCCATGTCCATTACCAACTCCTGGAGTCTTCCCAAACCCATGTCCATTGAATCGGAGATGCCATCCAATCATCTCATCCTCTGTCATCCCCTTCTCCTCCTGCCCCTATCCCTTCCAGCATCAGGGTCTTTTCAAATGAGTCAGCTCTTCGCATCAGGTAGCCAAAGTATTGGAGTTTCAGCTTCAACATCAGTCCTTCCAATGAACACTCAGGACTGATCTCCTTTAGGATGGACTGGTTGGATCTCCTTGCAGTCCAAGGGACTCTCAAGAGTCTTCTCTAATACCACAGTTCAAAAGCATCAATTCTTCGGTGCTCAGCTTTCTTTATAGTCCAACTCTCACAACCATACAAGACTACTGGAAAAACCATAGCCTTGACTAGATGGACCTTTGTTGGAAAAGTAATATCTCTGCTTTTGAATATGCTATCTAGGTTGGTCATAACTTTCCTTTCAGTTCTCCAACCCGGGATTGAATCTGGGCCTCCCACGTTGGGAGCTTGAAGTCCTAGTCACTTACTAACTCGGTCATCTTGACAGGTCATGTAAATTTTGTATGCTTTAATTTCATCAGGGAAACTCACTTCTAAAATAGGGGAAAACATAAGCTACCTCACTGGTTGTTGCATGGATTGAATGAGACAACACACACACACACACACACACACACACATATATATGTATATATATAAAGTTATTATTATTATTATTTTATAGGTTAGGCAAAAGAGCACTGTGTCAGAGGTCTGTGTTTTAGGTGCTGCTCAAGGAGCTGTGTGTCTTTGAGCAATTTGCATTTCTGGACTGTTTCCTCATTTGTGAAAGTAATGGGACTCTCTGAGGTCCCTTTTTCTTTTCTTTTCATTGTAGTTTATTGCAGGATATTGAATATAGTTCCCTGTTCTATACAGTAGGACCTTGGTGACCCATTCTATATATAATAGTTTGCATCGGCTAATCCCAAACTCCCAATCTGGCCCTTCCCTGCTGCCTCCCCCTTGGCAGCCACAGGTCTGTTCTCCATGTCTGTGACTTGGCTTCTGTTTCATAGGTAAGTTCGTGTCATATGAGGTCCTTTTTTCCATTGTGGTAAATATAGATAGCATAGCAGTTACCGTTTTAACATTTTTAAGTGTACACGCAGTGGCATTAAGTACATTCAGGATATTGCAGGATCTGTTCCCCAACCAGGGACTGAATCTGGCTCCTGGCCTCAATAGCCTGGGATCCTAGCCACTAGGCCACCTGGGAACTCTAGTTTGATAACTTTTGATGTACGAAGTCTGTTCTTCCCTGAGGACGTGTTTTTGTCCTCAGCAGCAAAGAAAGAATTCTGGGCACTCATAGTGGTAGAGCCTAGAGAGTCAGCGGCCAATTTTGACTTTAAAGAAGCTCTTCATCCTTCAGCAGAGACCCTGAAAATAGGACTTCAGATTCTTCAGGTCTGCTTAACAGGGCCTGGTGGAGAACTGAAGAGAAGAGAGACAGAACTGAGACTGAATCCATGTGACTTAGTATAAGGTTCTGTCTGTAACTCTACATACTTTAGTATTTTTTTCCTAATGAAAATAATACCCACACATAGAGTTGTTTTATAGATGAAAAGAGAAAAATGTATGTAATGAAGTCTTAGCATGTAGTACTCAATAAATGCTGATTACTGTTCTTGAGAAGCAGCAGACAGTAGTAATGTTTATATTTGGGGATGAAAAACCTGGCCTGGAACCTATCTCTAGGGCCCAGTCTATTGATCTGATCTTATAGTATATTCCATGTCCATCTGGCTAGCTAGATAATTTTATAAGTGTTTTTTTTTTTTTCATTGGGAAAGCAAAGGTATTCTCTCACAGTTTTGAGTGTCAGCGTCCCAGAGTTTATTGGTTTCAAGCTAAAAACCATTGAATAATTTAAACTCATTGCAAAGTAGTATACCCATAGACACTACACTTTAGTATAATGTACAGATATGTAATTTCCATGTTTTAAAGGAGGTTCAGGATTTCCCCGTTTGTCTGGACTTGTTGAATCTGCCTCATTATTCTGTGTAATAGTTTGTGGACGGTGATGCCATTCTGCTTAGTGCAAGCGGAATCTTGTTATACTGCAGTCAGATTTTGCCAACAATTTTCCTCGGTGAATAGCTGAGAGACCCAGTTGGCCACATCCTCTGTTTATGCTGCACTGGAATTTCATGGCAGTAAAACAAAAGGTATGACTATGCATCGCACTCATGCACATTCACTGTGTGCTTCTCCAAGCTTTGCTGGTATTTATAATTGTTGGCAGAGCACCAGGGTCATGGATTGCCATCCATCCTTGACCGTTGCTGTGCATGTGATGGGCATGAGTTGTGTAAAGGGTGGAAATCGTCACCTGTGTAATCAAGGGTCTAGACTGAGTCTGATAGAATCTCACAGCTTGCTCCCCACAGCCATCAATCCTACCTTTCTGGTGCATGCATCATGCTCACTGTCTTCAGTCATGTCTGACTCTTTGCGACCCCACGGACTGTAGCCCACCAGGCTCCTCGGTCCATGGGATTCGCCAGGCAAAAGTACTGGAGTGGGTTGCCATTCCCTTCTCCAGGGGATCTTCCCAACCCAGGGATAGAACCTGTGCTTCCTGCCTTACAGACAGATTCTTTAACCCATGCACCACCTGGGAAACCGTACCTTTCTGGGATTTGATCCAAAGCTATACAGGTGGAAAACGCTATGCTAGTTCTCCAGAAGTTCAAGATCAAAGTGATGTAGTATGGACTTCCTTTCAGCATGTGGTGGTGGGAAGAGCCAGAAATGTAGCACTATCATAGACTAGGAGTTAGCAAGTGTCCCAGACACACTCTTCGTGGATACAGAGATTTGAAAGCTGTGGCAAACTGCTTTTCTTCCTTAATTTGCTCTTCAGTTAGGAAGAAGACTTTGCCCAACTCAAACATTCATTGTTTTTTTTTTTTAATTTTATTAATTTATTTAGGTTGTGCTGGGTCTTCATTGCTGCAAAGGTTTTTCTCTAGTTGCGGCAAGTGGAGGCTACTCTAATTGGAGAGCATAGGCTTCTGACTGTGGTGGCTTCTTGTGGCGAACAGGCCCTAGAGCAAAGATCCCAAGGGCTGCAACTAAGACCCAGCACAGCCAAATAAATAAAAGAAGACAGTAGATCAGTTTCATACCTTATACAATATAAAATATAAATTTTAGATGAGCTGAAAATATAAATGTAGAATATAAACCTATGAAAAAGTAAAAAGTGGGGGCAATTTTGAAAAACCTCAGGAGAAGGGGGGATCTCTAATAAAACAGGGAACTCAGAAGCCGGGGAGCGGGGGGAAATGGACAGATTTGACTACCTCCGTGTTCATTATTGTGGCAAAAGTCATAAGCATAGTTAAAATATAAGCTTGGAAAAATGTTTGTATTCCATTTGATGATATGAAATCAACCCTGAATATTCATTGGAAAGACTGATGCTGAAGCTGAAGCTCCAGTACTTTGGCCACCTGATGCGAAGAGACGACTCATTGGAAAAGACAATTATGCTGGGAAAGATTGAAGGCAAAAGGAGAAGAGGGCAGCAGAGGATGAGACAGTTAGACAGCATCATTGACTCAATGGGCATGAATCTGGGCAAACTCAGGGAAATAGTGCAGGACCAGAAAGCCTGATGTACAGCAGTCCATGGGGTCACCAAGAGCTGAACATAGGTTAGCGACTGAACAACAACCCTACTTTTAAAATAGCTCCTGCAAATTGAGAAAAGAAAAATCGGACAAGCAGGGCTGTTGTGAGGGGGTTTCCAAGAGGCTAGTAAACGTTGGAAAGCACAACCTCATAGAGAATCAGATGTATAAAAAAGAAGAGTGAGATGCATTATTCAGTGTTCTCATGGGAAGTAGAAGGGACTGATCACCTCCAGTGTAGGGAAGACTGTGAAGTATAATAAAATTTTTTGAAAGTAATCTGGTAGTATCTATTAAAATGAAAAACAGGCTTTTGACATAGTGATTCAACTTTGGAGAATCTATTCTACAGAAGGAAAAGAATTATTCAAGTGAAATATGTGTAAGAATGCTTATTATAACATTGTTTATAACAGAAGAAAACTCAAAGCAATTTTTCATCATTAATGGAGTAATTGAGGAAATTTTGGCATATTTATGTTGCAGTTCTTTTGAAAAAAAAAAAAAAGTTTCTTATATCTGCTGTCCTGAAAATGACTGTGATATTAAGTAGAAAAGAATGCAGAAGCAACCATGCTACAGAGTAAGTTGTATTGTGTGATTGCTCTAAAAAGAAAAAAGAATAAACCTCTATTCAATGAACAAGCAACCATGAAATAGGAATGTTTAAATGAAAACAGAGAGGAGAAGGATGATATATACAAATACTTGTGAATTAAGTCTAGTTTTCTGAAAGGGTCATCAGTCAGCCAAATATTTGACAGTGCATCTTTGGGTTAGATTCCCAGATGGGGGATTGTTGAATCAAAGGGTAAACACATGTGTAATTTTGCTTGCTGTTGTTATTCAGTCACTAAGTTGTTCTGACTCTTTGCAATCCCATGAACTACAGTACGCCAGGCTTCTCTGTCCTTCACTATTTCCTGGAGTTTGCTCAAACTCATGTCCATTGAGTCATTGATGCCAACCAACCATCTCATCCTCTGTCCCCTTCTCCTCTTGCCCTCAATCTTTCCCAGCATCATGGTCTTTTCCAATGAGTCAGATCTTTGTAAGTGGCCAAAGTTTTGCTAGATGTTGCCAAACTCCTTCCAGGTTTTGTGCCATTTTGCATTTTTACTGGCAATGATTGAGAGTATAGAAGGAGTATTTATTTTGCCATGCCACATGGCATGTGGGATCTTAATTCCCTGACCAGAGCTTGAACCCGGGCCCCCTGCATTAGAAGCATGGAGTCATAACCACTGGACCATCAGGGAAGTTCCCAGAAGGAGTACTTTTAATATCACTGAAGTATAATGATTGCTGCTTTTCTGGGAGTATAAGCATTCTTCTGATTGTTGTTGTTCAGTCACCCAGTCATGTCCAACTCTTTGCAACCCCATGGACTGCAGCACACCAGGCCTGCCTGTCCCTCACCATCTTCTGGAGTTTGCTCAAGTTCATGTCCATTGCGTTGGTGATGCCATCCAGCCATCTCATCCTCTGATTCCCTCTTCTCCTTCTGCCTTCAGTCTTTCTCAGCATCAGGGTCTTTTCCAATGGAGTTTGCAGAAGGTGACCAAAGTATTGGAGCTTCAGCATCCTTCCGATGAGTATTCAGGGTTGATTTCCTTTAAGATGGACTGGTTTGATCTCCTTGCTGTCCAAGGAACTCTCAAGAGTCTTCTCCAGCACCACGGTTCAAAAGCATCAATTTTTCAGCACTATGCCTTCTTTACCATCCAGCTCTTACAACTGTTCTTTTGATAGAAAATGTCAAAGTCATCACAGGCAGATTATTTTATAGGCAGGGTACTTAATTAAATGGAAACATTGGTGATTCATAGTATGGGGAGAAATGATGGTTGACCTGCTGGCCTGATCAAGTTCTGAGGACCCTTGCTTTCTCTGCAGCTGACCTTAGCCATGCGAAGGGTCTCTTCCCCCTCTCCTTGGTGGGGTGGGAGGTAGTAAGCCTCAGTCTCTCAGCCATCTGCACCACAGACACAGGTTAGGCATGTACTACGTGCAAGACAGGTTGCTCTGAGAACCTAAATAGTGAATATTAAAACATTCTCTGACTTTCAAGGGCTAGCGTTAAAGTGAACAAACTCTAGCTTTATCCCTGGTTTGTGTTGTATGATGTTGCCTGTGCCTCAGTTAATCAGTAGAGCAGCAGTATTCGTGTCTATAGACAGTTTGTACATTCATAAACAGATTGTATAATTTTCCTAGCAATTTTAAAGATAAAGCATTTTATTGACCTGAAGGATATCTCATTTCCATTTACCTTGCATCCATGCCAAGTTGCTTCAGTTGTGTCCAACTCTTTGCAACCCTATGGAATGTAGCCCATCAGGTTCCTCTGTCCATGGGATTCTCCATACAAGAATACTGGAGTGGGCTGCCATGCCCTTCTGCAGGGGATCTTCCCGACCCAGGAATCAAACCCATGTCTCTTATGACTCCTGCAATGGCAGGCAATTTCTTTTACCATAGGTGCCACCTGGGAGGCCCTTCCATTTATCTTATTTCCCCTAACTTTGAGCTTCCCAGGTGATGCTAGTGGTAAGGAACCTGCCTGCCAGTGCAGGAGATGTAAGAGACGTGGGTTCTATCCCTGAGTTGGGAAGATTGCCTGGAGGAGGGCATGGCAACCCACTTCAGTATTCTTGCCTGGAGAATGCCATGGTCAGAGGAGCCTGGCAGGCTACAGTCCACAGGGTCGCAAAGAGTCAGACGTGTCTTAGCACAGTTTAGTTCAGTTTAGTTCAGTTGCTCAGTCATGTCTGACTCTTTGCGACCCCAAGAATTGCAGCACACCAGTCCTCCCTGTCCATCACAAATTCCTGGAGTTCACTCAAACTCATGTCCATAGAGTCAGCCATGCCATCCAGCCATCTCATCCTCTGTTGTCCCCTTCTCCTCCTGCCCACAATCCCTCCCAGCTTCAGAGTCTTTTCCAATGACTCAACTGTTTGCATGAGGTGGCCAAAGTATTGGAGTTTCAGCTTTAGCATCAGTCCTTCCAAAGAACACCCAGGACTGATCTCCTTTAGAATGGACTGGTTGGATCTCCTTGCAGTCCAAGGCACTCTCAAGAGTCTTCTCCAACACCACAGTCCAAAAGCATCAATTCTTCATCACTCAGCTTTCTTCACAGTCCAACTCTCACATCCATACATGACTACTGGAAAAACCATAGCCTTGACTAGACAGACCTTTGTAGGCAAAGTAATGTCTCTGCTTTTGAATATGCTATCTAGGTTGGTCATAACTTTCCTTCCAAGGAGTAAGCGTCTTTTAATTTCATGGCTGCAATCACCATCTGCAGTGATTTTGGAGCCCCCCAAAATAAAGTCTGATACTGTTTCCACTGTTTCCCCATCTATTTGCCATGAAGTGATGGGACCAGATGCTATAATCTTAGTTTTCTGAATGTTGAGCTTTAAGCCAACTTTTTCTTTCTCTTCTTTCACTTTCATCAAGAGGCTTTTTAGTTCCTCTTCACTTTCTGCCACACACCTCTAATTTTACTGATTCATTTTCTTTTTTATTTTATCACCCAAATAGGGACAAAATCCTATAGACAGAAAGAGTAAGCCGGTGAGAAGACCATTGGTCAGAAGGAATAAGCAATCTTGAATATAGCCTGGCATCTTTTGGCTCTGTCCCTGTGTTTTGAAACATTATAACTTCAGGACCCAGATAAGACTTCTTGGCTCCCTCTCTGAATTGATAAAAAAGTGGGAAAATTTTGACATATTAAACCATAGATTAGAAAGTAGATTCCTGGTTGTCAGGGAAGGAGGAAGAAAGGAATGGGGAGGGACTGCTAATGGGGTGGAGCTTCTTTTGGAGGTGATGAAAATATTCTGGAAATAGAATAGCATAGTCACATTTACTAAAGAAACTTTTTTTTTAATTGGCTGTGTTGGGTCTTAGTTGCAGCACGTGGGATCTATAGTTGTGACACGTGGGAACTAGTTCCTTGTCCAGGGATCAAACGTGGGGCCCATGCATTGGGAGCTCAGTCTCAGCCGGTGGACCACCAGGGAATTCCTCACTAAAGATACTCTAAAATGAAATCTTATTGTCTATGGGTTATGTATAAATAAAGAACTGTATAAGGAAAAAAAATGAATCCTTACAGTGACTATCAGAACATTTAGGACAAGAAAATGTTCATAAAATATGAATTAATTGATAGATGACAAGAACTGCCGGAAATCTTTTTCTAGACCACAAATCCAGCCATCGTTTGTTGAATAAGACAGGAGGGAGTTTCAAGTAAATTACCTTATATCATGTGTAAGAAGTTGTGCCTCAGAAGTTGTTTTGGTTAAGGATTAAATCCTTTATTTCAAAACCTCCCTTGTAAGCATGACTTTAATTTTACTTTCAGCATCAGTATGACAACCTGTTCCACAGTGGCTGCCCTGGGAATGATGCCACTCTGCCTTTATCTCTACACCTTGTCCTGGAACCTCGAGCAGAATCTCACGATTCCATATCAGAACATAGGTCTGTATTGGGCTTGTGACATGAAGTAGTAATAGTGATGGTAATAATAACAGCTGTGTTTAGTGTGTGTCTGCTTTATACAGGGGATTCTACATATATCTAATTTAATTCTCCACATAACCCAACAGAATAGATTCTATTACCAGTTCCACTTCTTGTATTTTCAGAAACAGGTGAACTCACTTCACCAAGGTTGTGCACCTGCTAAGTGCAGAACTTGATTTCTGACTCTGGAATCTGACTGCAAAGTCCAAGTTCTTAATGCCTACAAGTGTTTAGTTTTGAAAATAAAGGCAGAAAACTCACTTATTAAAAACAAACAAACTCTCCTTATATAATTCACTAGAAAGTAGTTTGACTCCTTGTGACCCACAGGTTGACTGCATCTCAGTGACTCTTATGAGACCTTAGTTCCCCCAGTTTCATCTGTCACATTGCCTGTGAGCCTCGACTTCTTTACTGATCAACACAAACGATTCTTATTAACTGTTAAAGCATATCCACACATCACAACCATACCCATATCTCCTTCATCATCTCCTTAAACTCTGTCCTTTTTTAAGAGAGCTCTGTGAACTTACTCAGCTTGGAGGAAAAACTTGGTAAGATGATATGTCTATCCTGGTTTGATCAGAATTTTTGAAGAATTGTTAGAAAATGTGGTTCTTGAACTCCAAAGTGTCAATCTGGAGTTTCAAGGGCTTACAACCCATGGCCCATAGTTCAAAACAGAGCCACATCCTGACAGCTGAAGCCCATTGAATTGTAAAATTTGAGTGAAATCTTAATTTAGAAATCATAGTTTTATGTGTAACTTCTTAATATTACTAAGATTTAATAGATTTCTGTTTTGATAATATATAATAATAGGTACTTGCATACAGTTTAAGCCCCAGATATTATAAGCGACTTTTGTGGCTTTGGCTAGTATTTCAAGTGAGCAGATTTGGAATGTGGCCCTCGAAAATGTCAGTGTATGGCTCCTGTCTGGCAAGTAGACGTCTGCTGTATTGAGCCTGCCTTCAATGTCTTCATTTGCTTGTGTTCACGAAATGATGTATTGATGTGTTTCTCTACCTGCCTATGGGTTACCTGGTTACAAGTAAAAGTATGAGAACTCGCTTTGGTTTCTAAAACAGGTGGTGTGTTTGTTTTGCAATAGGGATTCTTTGCAAAGCAAATCACTCATTGGCTTCAAATAGGAGAAATAATAGCTGTAGTTGTAGAGTGGTGACCCCATACATAGCAACCAAAGAATTTTGAAGACACAAAAGGGTCCATCTGTTTTCTAATCTTTACGTTTTCAGTTGTCACTCAAATCCCATATGCTTGTTGAAGGATCCTAGAGAAATATATGATGGCATTTAGTGCTATCAGTTGTCACTCAAATCCCATATGCTTGTTGAAGGATCCAAAAGAAATATATGATGGCATTTAGTGCTATCATATACCCTTCAAAGACTGTCTTTCAAAGATTAAAAAAATTTTTGGAGGTGGATGCAGAAACAAAATGTTGCTTTAATTAAAGTTTTTATATAAATGAAACAGACATAAATTGTTGAGGCCTGGGAGGTAAGGGTAGAGAAAAAGGATACCTACTGTCTGACAGATGTTTCTTCTCTTCAGGAATCACTCTTGTGTGCCTGATCATTCCTGTGGCCTTGGGTATCTATGTGAATTATAGGTGGCCAAAACAATCCAAAATTATTCTTAAGGTAAGGAATCCCATGGGACATTTCGGACCCCGAGACTTGACAAACAGATGTAGGCGATGACCAGAACAAACAGAGCAGTAGAATACAGCCCACACCCAGCAATTGTCTTTACATGCCCTGCATTTTTGTATCCAGTCGCCCTATTTCCTCCAGTCTAAGGCTTGCCTTATCACTTCGGTGGGCCCCTACATGGAGGCTTATGACATCCTCAAAGCATGGAACTCATGCTTCAGGGGCAGAAAAGCTTAGGCCTGCGTGTGGACGGAGAGTGCCCATTCACTCATAAGACTTCACATGGTGCTCTCCAGCGAAGGCTGCTCAAGGCTGCATGAAATGGGGCCCAATGTTTAGGATGTGGCTGGTTTCCTGGAAGAGCAGGGAGCAGTGCTGTCTTTCAGAAGCATTCCTGGGGGAGCCTCTAAAGATGGAGTTTGTACACACAAGCAATGACTTCTGACCACACAAATCACTGTCAAAATGAAATGATCCAGAATGTGTTGAGGAATGATGGGAAATGGGATCTCTTACCTCCTCTTGACTTTCCAGGGTTGTCTTTTTTTTGTTTTTTTTTGATTGAAATATAGTTGATTTATGATGTTGTGTTAATTTCTGGTGTACAGCAGAATGACTCAGTTTTACATATATATATATATATTCATTTTTATATTCTTTTTCATTATGGGTTATTCAAAGACATTAAATATAGTTCCTTAGGGTTGTCTTTAGTTTATTGGAGAAACAAGCAAATGTCCTTGTTAAATGGCTTTTAAAAATTATCTGGCTTGAAAGAAGGCATTCTCAACAATGGTGTCCCTCCCCTAGGATTCCAAGTATGTATTGTTTTAGAAGATAGATGCTTTTACCCTTTTAATATATGCTGCTTCCATGAAGATTTAAAAAATGTTTTAGTTATTTTTTGTATTTATAAAGAAAGAAACATTTGGAACTAAAGAAAGAATTTGGAGCTAATTGGACTTTCGGCAAATGAAATCTCAGCTCCTTTTAGTTTGAGGATTATGCATTGGTTCAGCTTAAGCTTGGTTTTGCTGTACCTGGCAGAACATGCCACTCCGTTCGCCTGCATGGATGCTCTTCTCCACTTTGGCGTGAGACTGAACCCCTCCCACCCTTCCTCCAGGGGGTGGAGAATGAGAGAAGAGAGGTTGAGAGGCAGACAACTCAATCGGGCACAGGGAACTGGGGGAGGATGAAATGGTATGCATGTGGATTGGACATGGTGACTTTACTGTTATTTCAGTAGGAGAAGATTTCCAGGGTGGCAGTGGGTGGTTATAATTTTGTTTCCAAAACCACAGGAAAGAGTATGATCACGGGAACCTCTTCCTTTTTATTTTTGGCCGTGTCGGTTCTTAGTTGTGACACGTGGATTGCTCTCTAGTTGTGGCACACAGGCTCAGCAGTTGCCCTGTGGAATGTAGGATCTTAGTTCCCTGACCAGGGGGTCAAACCTGTGTCCCCTGCATTGGAAGGCAGATTCTTAACCAATGGACCACCAGAGGAGTCCCAGGAACCTCTTACTTTTCAAGTACTCTATTTTGAATTACTTCCTTAAAAGAGTACCTAACAAAAAAAATAATGATTTTGGCATTTCCAAATCCTCTACTAGTTCATCGGTGTCATTGGAGAAATATTTTCTATATGTTTGTAAAGAGCAAATTCAAAACCCTTTGGCTAGTCCATAGGAGTTGTGGCAGAAAATATTTAATAATGTGCATAACTATATTTTAGAGTATCTTCATTAAAATTAGGACACTTTAATCATTATTTTGGGATGTCTTCATTCTCTGTTCCTAGTCCTCTTTTCATTTTAGATCTGATTCATTTTCTTTTAATTTTAAATTTATTTTTTTTTAATTGAAGGATAATTGCTTTATAGATTTGTGTTGGTTTCTGTCAGACATCAACATAGATCTGATTCATTTGCTGGGCAAGTTGCTTTTGGTAAATTTTAAACTCTGAGATCCCTCTCTTGGTAGAAAGTTCAGAGGCCTTTGTGTGTTGCAGCATCTTCAGTTAGGCGGAGGCCCAGTGTTTCCTGATTTTGACCCCAGGACATACCTAAGGTACACTGGGTTGTTTTTATTTTGTTTTGGTTCTCCACACCGTGAATCATTTAAAATCAAGGTTGATGCTGTCACTGGGTGCAGAGTTTGCTGTGTACATGATGTGAGTTGGAACTTGCCAAGATCCTGATTTTCCGCCAATCTTCTGGGTCTCGCTTCCTTTCTTGGAAAAAAATTTTGTTTAATTTTTATTTCTGTTGGACAACAAAAGTATGAGAGTATTCATTTGGTAGAGGATAGAGATATCTGTCAGTACCTCTCATATTACATTAATATTAGCTCAGGTGGTCTAATGAAGCATCGGTCAATTTCATTTGGCGGAGAGAAGCACCGGAGTCAATGCTGTAAGAAGTCTCTGGCAGTTGAGGGGGTGGTGGGAAAACAGTGGTGGATGGTCAGGCAGGGCAGATCTCAGACAACAGATTCCACGGTGGGGTCCAAGAGGTTGTGTGCAGAGGAGCTCAGTCTGTCCATGGAATGCTTCAGGCAAGGATACTGGAGTGGGTTGCCATTTCCTCCTCCAGGGGATCTTCCTGACCCAGGGATCGAACGTCTCTCATGTCTCCTGCCCTGCAGGCAGATTCTTTACTGCTAGTGCCGCCAGGGAAGCCCCGTGTGTAGAGGTGTTGGATGCTTAGTAACAGATTTTCCCCTTATTTCACAAATTTGTCCTATCCATGAAAAATCTCACTACCCAGTTCTTCTGGCAAAATCCTCCACTTGAAAGGAAAAAGGTACCGATCATAAAATAAGAAGACGTCAGTTTGTGTTGAGCTTCATTGAATTCTAGCTCCTCAGCTAAGTTACTTGACCACGTTGGACCTCTGTAAAATGACATAGGATTCGGTGGTTCTCTAAGTCCTCTCTTTGTTCCTCTCTTCTAGATTTCAAGGCTTTTAGAGCAGTGATGGACTTTGCAAGAAGACCGTGATGTTCACGCATACCTCTTTTATTGATTTGTCTTAGATTGGGGCCATTGCTGGTGGACTCCTCTTTTTGGTCGTCACAGTGGCTGGTGTGGCGCTGATAAAAGAATTTTGGAGTACAGACATCATTCTTCTGACGATCAGTTTCATCTTTCCTTTGATTGGCCATGTCACAGGCTTTCTCCTGGCACTTCTTACCCACCAATCTTGGCAGAGGTACAGTTAAATTATCCATAAACTTTTATAAAGAGGACAAATTAAACACACTGCTGTTGGCAGACTTTGTTGCCTGTCTGTCTGGAAGCACAAAGAGTTTTGCCTTATAAAGTGGATGGAACAGGATAACTCACCATAAAGACAGTGGAAAGATCATAGTAATTCTTCACATAAATGAAAAAGTGAAAGTGAAAGTCGTTCAGTTGTGTCCGACTTTATAGTCCATAGAATTCGCCAGGCCAGAATACTGGAGTGGGTAGCCTTTCCCTTCTCCAGGGGATCTTCCCAACCCAGGGATCGTTCATTAATGGTGTCAATATGCCAATCCTAATTTCAAAAATTACAACTTACCATCAATTTGGCCTTGGTTTCAAACCACTTGTTGCAATCTGGACATACTTCTCTTCTTAGTCTGATAGTTTAAGAGGATGGGTGAGATGGTTTCACTAAATATAGAGATCATTCTAGAGGATGAGCAAGGATTCAAAGATTAAGGATATATCTGTTGTTTGTGCTAAATTTTTAAAAAGTGCTATTTATAAAGGCAAGAGGAGATAGGACAAATTCGAGAAATACAATAGGAATTTATCTTAAATATTATCATTACAATATGGGGTATATAATACATAAATACTGTTGTTCTTGTTCAGTCACTAAGTTGTGTCTGACTGTTTGCAACCCCATAGACTGCACCATGTCAGGCTTCCCTGTCCTCCACTATCTCCCAGAGTTTGCTCAAACTCATGTACCATGAATCAGTGATGCCATCTAACCATCTTATCCTCTGTCATCTCCTCCTCCTGCCTTCAATCTTTCTCAATATCAGGTTCTTTTCAAATGAATCAGTTCTTCGCATCGGGTGGCCAGAGTATTGGAACTTCAACATCAGTTCAGTTCAGTTCACTCAGTCATGTCCGATTCTTTGCGACCCCATGAACGGCAGCACACCAGGCCTCCCTGTCCATCACCAAGTCTTGGAGTCCACCCAAACCCATGTCCATTGAGTCAGTGATGACATCCAACTATCTCATCCTCTGTCATCCCCTTCTCCTCCTGCCCTCAATCTTTCCCAGCATCAGGGTCTTTTCAAATGAGTCAGCTCTTTGCATCAGGTGGCCAAAGTATTGGAGTTTCAGCTTTAACATCAGTCCTTCTAATGAATATTCAGGACTGATTTCCTTTAGGATGGACTGGTTGCATCTCCTTGCAGTCCAAGGGACTCTCAAGAGTCTTCTCCAACACCACAGTTCAAAAGCATCAGTTCTTTGGCGCTCAGCTTTCTTTATAGTCCAACTCTCACATCCATACATGACTACTGGAAAAACCATAGCCTTGACTAGACAGACCTTTACTGACAAAGTGATATCTCTGCTTTTCAATATGCTATCTGGGTTGGTCATAACTTTCCTTCCAAGTAGTAAGCGTCTTTTAATTTCATGGCTGCAGTCACCATCTGCAGTGATTTTGGAGCCCAGAAAAATAAAGTCTGACACTGTTTCCACTGTTTTCCCATCTATTTCCCATGAAGTTATGGGACCAGATGCCATGCTCTTAGTTTTTTGAATGTTGAGTTTTAAGCCAGCTTTTTCACTCTCCTCTTTCACCCTCATCAAGAAATCTTAGTTCCTCTTTACTTTTTGCCATTAGAGTGGTATCATTTGCATGTGAAGTTGTTGAAATTTCTCCTGGCAATCATGATTCCAGCTTGTGATTCACCCAGTCAGGCATTTCACATGATGTACTCTGCATATAAGTTAAATAAGCAGGGTGAAAATATACAGCCTTGTCATATTCCTTTCCCAACTTTGAACCATTTCATTATTCCATATCTGGTCCTAACTGTTGCTTCTTGACCTACATACAGGTTTCTCAGGAGGCAGGTAAGGTGGTCTGGTATTCCCATCTCTTAAAGAATTTTCCAGTTGGTTGTGATCCACACAGTCAAAAGTTTTAGTATAGTCAGTGAAACAGAAGTAGCCTTTTTTTCTGGAATTCTCTTTCTTTTTCTGTGATCCAGTGAATGTTGGCAAATTGATCTCTGGCTTCTCTGCCTTTTCTGAATCCAGCTTGTACACCTGGAAGTTCTTGATTCATATACTACTGAAGCCAAGCTTGAAGGATTTTGAACATAACCTTGCTAGCATGTAAAATGAGTGCAATTGTATGGTTTGAACATTTTTTGGCATTGTCTTTCTTTGGGATTGGAGAAGGCAATGGCACCCCACTCCAGTACTCTTGCCTGGAAAATCCCATGGACGGAGGAGCCTGGTAGGCTGCAGTCCATGGGGTCGCTGAGGGTTGGACACGACTGAGCGACTTCCCTTTCACTTTTCACTTTCATGCATTGGAGAAGGAAATGGCAACCCACTCCAGTGTTCTTGCCTGGAGAATCCCAGAGATGGGGGAGCCTGGTGGGCTGCTGTCTACGGGGTCGCACAGAGTCGGACACGGCTGAAGTGACTTAGCAGTAGTTCTTTGGGATTGGAATGAAAACTGACCCAGTGGCCACTGCTGAGTTTTCCAAATTTGCTCACATAAAGTGCAGCACTTTAACAGCATCATCTTTTAGGATTTTAAATAGCTTCAACTGGAATTCCATCACCTCTATTAGCTTTAAGAGTAGTAGTGCTTCCTAAGGTCCACTTGATTTCACATTCCAGGATGTCAGGTTCTAGGTGAGTGACCATACCATTGTGGTTATTTGGGTAATTAAGATTTTTTTGTATAGTTCTTCTGTGTATTCTTGCCCCCTCTTCTTAATCTCTTCTGCTTCTGTTAGGTCCTTACCATTTCTGGCCTTTATCATGCCCATCCTTACATGAGATAAACATTATAAAATATTATAAATGATAACACTCCATACTGTTTTGCCTGTCGATGAGATGAACATTATCATACAGTGTTGGCTGGAACATAATTTGGCACAAACTCTCTGGAAGGCTATTTAGTCATATCAACAGCCTTATAAATATTTATAGCTATTAATTCAGTGACTTTATTTCTAGAAATCTGTCCTTAAGCTAGCAAATCAGATAAATACACAAATACTGATGTGCAAGGATATTAATTGCAGTGTTATGTGTGAATATAAAAAATAGAGACAGTTTAAATATCTGACAAAAGAGAGATATTTAATTCATGACTGTGTCTATGTGAGTACTATAATTCATCCATTTAATGCTTTTGGAAAATACTATAAATAAGTTTAAAAAGAGCAGGAAACAATATGCATTTTGATTCCCATTTGTAGAAGAAAATAGAAGAATTTTATGCTTAGAAAAATACTGGACGAAATATACCATAGGCTAATTGGACTTCCCTGGTTGTCCAGTGGCTAATACTCCTCACTCCCAATGCAGAGGGCCTGGGTTCAATCCCTGGCCAGGGAACTAGATCCTACAAGCTGCAGCCTAAAGTTTGCATGTCACTACTAAAATTCTGTGCAGACACATAAACGAATAAATATTCTGGCTTCCCTCATGGCTCAGTCAGTAAAGAATCTGCCTACAATGCAGGAGACCGCCTGCAATGCAGGAGAAATGGGTTTTGGTCCCTGGGTTAGGAAGATCCCCTGGAGAAGGAAATGGCAACCCACTCCAGTATTCTTGCCTGGAAAATTCCATGGTCAGCAGAGCTTGGAAGGCAGGCTATAGTTCATGGGCTCTCAAAGAGTCGGACACAACTGAGTGACTAAACCACCACTATGAAAAGTGTTTAATTTTGAGTAGTGGATGGAGAGTAATTTTAGTTTCTTAATATTTCCTTGATATATTATCTAATTTTTTTGATGAATAATGAATATGTACTACTTTTAAAATCAGAAAAGTATTATTGAAAAATAAATTGTGCCGTTAAATTCCCAAAGTGACATTTGGGAATTTTTTTTTTTTTTTCATGTTAACTGGTACTTTGTTTACAACCTAAACATTGTTGGGGATTCCCAGGTGGTGCTAGTGGTAAAGAATCTGCCTGCCAATGCAGGAGAGGAGAGTGACATGGGTTTGATCCCTGGGTCGGGAAGATCCCTTGGAGTAGGTAATGGCAACCCACTCCAGTATTCTTGCCTGGAGAATTCCATGGACAGAGGAGCCTGGCAGGCTACTGTCCATAGGGTTACAAAGAGTCAGACACGACTGAGGCAACTTAGCACAGCACATTGTCAGTTTAAGATGAAATCCACTGTGATATGTAGATCTTTCCATTTAAATTCTAGGGTTTCTTCTTTTGATCCTTGGTAAAATTTTATTCAAGAAACAGAATAGACATATATATGTATTTAAAAACATGAAGTGGGAGATTTTTAATCGCTTTACATTTTTGTCTACTTGGGAAACATTCCGGATGGTACCAAATCCTTGGTGAGGCTCTGCCAAGTGTATCTCATTTACTTCCTGCTGCAAGTCTAAGAGGTAGATACTCTTGGTTACCCATTCTACAGATGAGCAAATCCTTTGGAGAAGTAACCTGACCCAGTTCATAGAACCAGAATGTGGCGGAGTTAAGATTCGGACCTGGGTTTATTTACAAGGTCAGTACAGCCCTATCTGCAGGGGGCTGGTTCCAAGATCCCCTGAAGATACCAGACTCCAAGGATGCTCAACTTCCTTATATAAAAGAACACAGTATTTGCGTTTAACCTATGTACATCTTCCATAGGTCTTCCCAGGTGGCTCAATGGTAAGGGATCCGCCTGCAGTACAGGAAACGCGGGTTCAATTCCTGGGTCGGGAATATCCCCTGGAGGAGGGCATGGCAACCCCCTCCAGTATTTTTGCTTGAGAAATCCCATGGACAGAGGAGCCTGGTGGGTTACAGTCCATGAGATTGCAAAAGACTTGGATACAACTTAGTCACTGAGCACGCACGCACATCTTCCATATACTTGTCTCTAGATTACTTATAGTACCTAATACAATGTAAATGCTATATAAATAGTTGCCTGCAAGGCAAGTTCAAGTTTTGCTTTTAGAAACCTTGCAGAATTTTTCTTTTCCAAAATATTTTTGATCTGAGGTTGGTTGAATCCATGGGCTGACTGTCCTTAGGAACACAGACTGTTGAGGATTTGAAATATAGTTGAGTCTGGAGAGAAGGATTCCTATGGCAGAGTGTAGTCAACAGTCTGGTTTTTTTTTTCCACACTTGATGGCTTGAGAAACATCAGGACTGAGATACTGTATTTGCTTTGTGAATGGTCCAGGTGTGAGGTACAGCTGTGTAGCTTAATCATGTCAAGTTATGGACAAGGTCTTTGAAAGAAGTGAGAGTAATCTGGAGAAAGCATAACAAGGAACAGGATAATTAGAAATAAAATCAGGGCCACTGAATTTGCCCTGTACTAGTGATAATAGGTTTACTCCCACATTACACACCCTTGTTACCTTCACATCTCAGTCCAGTTTGCATAGCGTACTAAGTCGCATCCATCATGTTCGATTCTTTGCAACTCCATGGACCACAGCCCACCAGGGTCCTCTGTCCATGGGATTCTCCAAACAAGAATACTGGAGTGAGTTGCCGTGCCCTTCTCCAGGGGATCTTCCGGACCCAGGGATTGAACCCTTGTCTCTAAGTCTCCTGAATTGGCAGGCAGGTTCTTTGCCACTACAGCCACCTGGGAAGCCAGTTTGTGTCGAGGCGCTGCCTTATCAAATGCCTTTGTCCTCTCTTCTGCCATCTGTGAAAACCTCAAGGCGCCCTTTGGAAATTGGAAAAGATGAAACTGCCTAACCCAGCCTCCAAGGTCCTGCCTAGATTTTTCTTTTTTCTCCTTCCTGCTCTTCCTTTCTTCCTCTCTTCCTTTGAAAACAAATCAAACAGAGAAAAGTACACAAAACTTATTACTAAAGCCTTTCGCCAAAGACTTCATTGCAGGCATTTTGTTTTCACATAGGATTTTTATGTTTCTTTTTTAGAAAAATAATTGTATTTCTTTATTTGGCCATGCTGGGTCTTCGTTGCCTTGAGGGCTACTCTCTCGTTGCGGAGCATGGGCTTCTCAGCGTGGTGGGTTCCCTTGTTGTGGAGCACAGACTCTGGGGGGAGTGGGTTTCAGCAGTTGTGGCTCCTGGGCTCTAAAGCGCTGGCTCAGTAGTCGTGACTCACAGGCTTAGTTGTCCCGCAGTACGTGGGATCTTCCTGACGCAGGGATCGAACCCACTTCTCCTGCACTGGCAGGCAGATTCTTCACTGAGACACTGGAGAAGCCCTGTTTATTTTCAAGTGTCATTTATTTCGCTGTTTAGTTGCTGAGTCGTGTCCGACTCTTTGCGACCCCATAGGCTGTAGCTTGCCAGGCTCCTCTGCCCATGGGATTTTGTAGGCCAGAATCCTGGAGTGGGTTGCCATTTCCTTCTCTAGGGGATTTCCCCCACCCAGGGATGGAGGCTGAGTCTCCTGCATTGGCAGGCAGATTCTTTAGTTTACGCTGTTTTGTCTCTGACTCAATTTTCCATCCTCACCTCCTCGTCCTTCACTTCCCACAGGCTGGCATAGAGCACAAGCAGTGCTTACTGACCAGGCCACACTCATACCTGTCCCCAAACAACCATTTTCCCACATTAAACGCCTCTTTCTCTCTTTCCACCCTTTAATCCCACCCTTCTGTGAAGCTGTCTCTAATTTACTGGTGAATTTCTACACCATCTCCCTGACCCGTCATCATGCTTGGTTGTGTGTTGTTTCTGTGTATCTTGTCTTTTCACCCAGATTCCCGGGGGAAGCATTCAAGAGGTGCTTCTTAAGAGACCAACTACAGAGTAGGTACTCAGCAAATAATTATTGAAGCATTTTTAGTAGTCTCAGCTCATGGCTTGCATTTATTACTATACACAAGAGAAGATTTTTGTATAGTCCTTATTGCTGGTGCATACAATTTTTGTCTTGGTAGGTGCAGGACAATTTCTTTAGAAACTGGAACTCAGAATGTTCAGATGTGCTTAACCATGCTGCAGTTATCCTTCACTGCAGAGCAACTGGCCCAGATATTTAACTTCACATTGGCCTATGGACTTTTCCAGATGCTGGATGGGTTTCTCATGGTTGCTGGTACGTAAAGCCCCCAGTGAGTAGGCTTGACTGAAAATTGTTCACGCAGTTCACAAACTCCTTTTTCAACATGAATCGACATGGACTGCCCTTGTGATACATTTTCAGCGTGACATTTCTAGGGAACATAAAATGTGTAAACGAGATCCTGTGCTACAGGTGGAAGTTTCACAGGAAAATATTAAAAAAAATACTGTAAAGTGAGCTTATAAACCAATATGCTTTGCAAAAAACAATGCACTCTCAGAACTGTCCATGAGCAATTATTTAATCTCAAAAATGACATTTGTTATGTTTTATTAAGAAATATTCCAAATGTTATTTCACAGTGCTTCTGTGACTAAGAATTGTGCCAAATGGCTGTGAAATATAATGCATACACGTGTATTTTTTAAAAACATATACATATATGTCCTTGGGCTTCCCTGGTGGCTCAGACAGGTAAAGAATCTGCTTGCAATGTGGGAAACCCAGGTTTGATCCCTGGGTTGAGAAGATCCCCTGGAGGAAGGCATGGCAACCCACTGCAATATTCATGCCTGGAGAGTCCCATGGACAGAGGAGCCTGGCAGGCTACAGTCCAGAGGTTGCAAGGAGTCGGACATGACTGAGCAACTAAGCACAGCACAGCACATATGTGCTTACCTATCCCTATCATTATACAGGTTCACAGAAGTTAAATTTAAAATATATAGATTGATAGATTGATCTTAGCCATTTAAATTTTTTTTTATTGTTGTCACAGAACGAATTTGAAAAGACTCAAATATTACTGATATAACTGATTATATACTGATTACTGATAGAATAATCAGTATAAGGAACACCAGGGTTTAATTTTCCACAAGATATATTCTAGAAGAGTAAAACCCTGGTCTTAGATCCAAATTTTAATAACGTCTCATGGTGAGACTGATTTTGAAGGAATATGCTTGGTCCATTCCCAGTCACAAAAGCACCAGGGGAGCACCTGATCCATAGTAAGCAATCCACGGGAGTTGCTGACTAACTGAATGAATGACTGACTGGATGAACGGACAGATAGATGGATGTATGGATGCGTTGTCAGCAATCTGCTGAGCGTCTCAATCACAGAAGTTTCATTCCAGACAGAAATAGCATCCTGATACACTGAATTATTTTGTTCTAGTTTTCTCTTCTTCCTCTTTTTCCCCATGTGTTTATAACATACGTGATCCAAAGCAAACAAACCCCCAAAGTTTTGACCCGTGTACAATGTTAGCAAATTATAGTCTTTGCCAAAGTGATTTTTAAATACTGGTGTGCTTTAACATTTAGCATATAAGATGTACAAGAGGAGATTGAAGAACAAACATGGAAACGAGAAGCCAGGTTGTCAAGAAGCCCGCCGTAGGAAGAAATCCACTTCTTCCAAAGAGACCACTGCTTTCTTGGAGATGAATGAAGAAGCCACTCTAAGTCCTGGGCCATCAGGACCCATGGATCTCCATGGGGCTCCGACGCCAACTGGTGACATCTCACATGCCAAGTAGGGGCTTGTTGGTTTGACTACTCCTTGCCTTCCTCAGCGGCCAGTAGACTGTGCAGAGCTGATGAGTGAATTCTGTTGGCAGGGCTTATGGGAATGTTTGTGTGTGATGTTAACATATTTATATTTTTGTGTGGATTGTGAGTTGTCATAGGATCCCCTTGGAGAATATGTTCTGCCTATTTCTGGTTCTTCCTTTGGGGGTTTACACAACATGTTTACTAGTTGCTATGTGTGTTCTTGTCTCCCGTACAGTGAAGAGTGATTCCCACCGTTACATGAAGTCATCAAGCTGTGAATTTTAATCTCACAAGAGTTAAGCCTCTGGATAGAGATGTCACCTCACACTGCAAGTTAAGTACAGAGTCTGGACCCACTTGACTTCTTGACTTTGGGCAAGTGCTTTGGGATAGTGGGGAGAAAGCATACAGCTCTTATAAAAATGGGGTCTTTTCTCAAATGCTGATTGTTTTTTAAGGGCTTGAAAATCCTCTTAGATTTATAGATGTAATACGAGGGATTACATTACATTCCCTAGAGGGAATCTAATGAACCCTTGAGGGTAATATTTTTACTCCCTAGAGATAGCCACATGTTTATTCTTCTAATATATAGATTTATGAGATATACAATTTAAAAAGTGTATTCCATGTATACTGTTTCATAAATCACTAAATGATTAATCACTAACTCAATGGACATGAGTTTGAGCAAACTCCAGGAGATGGTGAAGGACAGGGGAGCCTGGGGTGCTGTGGTCCATGGGATTGCAGAGTTGGACATGACTTAGTGACTGAACAGCAAAAACCAACACTATATTACAGAGCATCTTTACATGTCAGTCTGTGTTGACCTACCTCATTCTTTAGAACAGTAGCTTCATAGAAGTATTCTAGTGTATGGAAGGATTGTAATTATTTCACCAATTCTTATTCAAGGACATTTAGACAGCTTTCAACTTCTTGGTATTACAGTGCTATTACAAACACCTGTGTCTCCATGCCAGTATTTCTGTAAGATCATTTTCTAGACTTGAATTGCCAGGCTGATTGCACATTAAAATGCTGGGCAGAGAGCTCTCTGGCAACATTGTACCAGCAGTGCCTGAGTGTGTCTGGTTTCCCACAGCCACATTCATCTTAAGAATGATCGCTCTGCTTTGTGAAAATATCTTATTTAAAATTGCATTGTTAAAATTGAGTGAAGCAGAGTATTTTTCATGAGTGCGTGTTCATATCCTTTGCCGGCTTTTCTGTTGTATTTTTTCCTTTTTGATTGATAAATTTTAACACATGGTGGACAATGACTCTTTGCCCTATGTTTTGTCAATATTTTACGCTTCTTTTGTCTCTTAGTTTTGTATAATGTCTTTTGCTGTATGGAAGTTTCATATGTTCAGCTTTACTAGTCTTTCAAAATTGTTTTTTGACCTTAATATCTATCAAATGTTAGAATATTTATATCTTTGTGTGGATCATGAATTGTAAAAGGATCCCTTTTTCATGAATGTATGTGGCCCCTTTTCAGGGAGTTTTTTTTGGGGTCAACATATTTACTAGCTGCCGTGTATACTGTCTGGCAGTAGATAAAACCCACCCTTCTCCTCTAACATTATTAAAAATATTTCCTATATTTTCTATTACTTTTATTGACTAAATATGTACATATTTATTCTATTTTTTCTATGCTATGTTAAAAATCTAATTAATTGTCTTAATATACTGAATCAGTCTTTTCTCTACTGATATGAAATGCCACTTGTATTGTATAACTGTCTATTACTGTGTTTTATTGGGATCTGTTTGGCTCCATTTTAAAATTATTTGTAAATTGTGAAATGTGTAAAAACATATTGTCTGAGATTAGTGCTTTACAATTTTATTTTGTAACTATACCTGAGAACTTATAGGTTATATATATAATGTCAATGGTTATTATGGTATTTTCCCAATTAAGGACATCTTCATGGTAGTACAGAAAGAGACATATTAGGTATCACAAGTATATTTATATGGAAAGGAAGTACACACAGTTGTGACATGATTATTAATTCTCAACTACTGCAGTTAACATAGCAGAATTGGATGTTCAGAGATCCCCAGTTCCAAAATGAGCATTACCATGAGTTTGAAAGGATCCAAAAGAAAGGGATTAAATCATTTGTCTACATAGGCACCTAACAGAAAATGGTAAATTCCCATGTTCCATTCTCCAAGTAGTAACTGCACGATCAGTGTTTACCACCATCAGGACAGGTCTGGAGACAAGTACATCAAAAGCCATCCTTTAAGACAGAAGCAACAGAAATCAATGTAAGGGTTTGAAAGTAGTCACACTGGATGATTGCCATCTCCAGAGATGGTATGTAAACACGTTATTGAGAGGAAACAGAAATAGTCAAGTTGAGACTTCCCTGGTGGTCCAGCGGCTAAGACTGTGCTCCCAATGCAGGAGGCTGGGGGTTTGATCCCTGGTCGGGGAACTAGATTCCACATGCTGCAGCTAAGAGCTTGTACGTGGCGACTGAAAGATCCTGCATGCTGCAACTAAGACCCAACACAGCCAAATAAATAAAATAAATATGGAAAAAAAAAGTTGTCCAAGAGGTTGGGCATTATCTTTAAAAAGAATGTAACTAAACAAAAGCTCTAACTGAATAAATTGTATTCTAACTGATCTAAATAATCACGTGTTCATAAAAGCAGGGCCCCTATGAAGTTCAGAAGTGGGGAGTGCAGAGAAATGTTAAGCAGAATGAGTCAGCTCTGTGTCTGGAAAAGACCCAGGTGGGCAGCTGAGACAGCAGAGTGTAGTGGGAAGAACCTGGGCTTTACCAGGGCTATTTATTGTAACACACTTAAAGAGCTAGAACGGGTTGTTGTCAGGCAGTCCTAGAATTGAATCCCAGCTGTTATTTGGACAATCTTGAGCAAGGTTCAGTCTCCTTTCTTAAAAAGGATGTTATCCTACCCACCAGTGGGTTGGAATCACCCCTGGGACTGCCTGGGGTCTGCAGTGGGCTGCCCTGAGACCCTGACCAGTCTACCAGTGGGTTGGCCCTGGCTGACCGTCTTTGGCTGTGCAGTCAACTACACTGGGACCCAATGGTACCAACCAGTGGGCCTAAAGCCACTGCACTAGGCAGGGCCTGGCAGGAACAGGGCCAGGACTAGCCTTGCCCAACAATGTGCCCAGTGCAGTCAGCCCTGCCATTAAAAAAACAAAAACAAAAACAAAAACGGGCCCATGCAGCCAACATAAGGTGAATGCCTAGAGCATATAGCTCTGGTGACCAGAGGGAGTGTACTGCTGAGGCCCATAATGTGTCTTCTACATAAGGCACTTTTCTAAGATTGGGAAACATAACCTACCTACCTAATGCAAATGAGAGAATTAAGTCAATGAAAAGACAGAAGAATATGTTCCAAATGAGGAACAAGACCAAAATCTCAGAAAAACTAAGTGGAGATAAGCAATTTACCCAACAGAGTTTAAGGTCATGATTATCAAGATGCAAAACAAATTCAAGAGAAAAATGGATGGGGACTTCCCTGGTGGGTCAGTGGCTAAGACACTGTATTCCATGCTCCCAATGCAGGGGGCCTGGGTTCAATCCCTGGTCAGAGAACTGGATTCCACATGCTGTAACCAAGGATTTCACATGCCTCAGTGAATAGCAAAGACCCCACATACTGAAACTAAGACCTGGCACAGCCAAATAAATAAACATTGAAAAAAAAAGAAAAATGGATGAACACAGTGAGAAGTTTAACAGAGAGCTAGAAAATATAAAGAACCAAACAGAGCTGGAGACTACAATAAAAGAAATAAACATATACCATAGAAGGAATCAACAGTGATTAGATGATATGGAGGAATGGATCCATGAACTAGAAGGCAGCAGAGGAAATCACTCAAGCTGAAAAAAACAAAAATCAGTTTAAGAGGCCTCCAGGACAACATCAAGCATACTAACATTTACAGTATAAGGGTCACAGAATGAGAGAGAAGGGGGCAGAGAACATACTTGAAGACATAATAGCTGAATATTTCCCTAATCTGGGAAAAGAAACAGACATTCAGGTCCAGGAATCACAGAGTCCCAAACAAGATACACCTACGAAAGAGAACCACATTAAGACACATTGTAATTAAAATGGCAAAAATTAAAGATGAAGTGAGACTTTAAAAGAGGCGAGGGAAAAGCAACTAGTTATGCACAAGGAAATTCCTATAAGATTATCAGCTGACTTTTTAGTAGACTGCAGGCCAGATGGGAGTAACATGATATATTCAAAGTGACAGAAAAAAATGTGCACCAAGAATACCCTACCCAACAAGGCTATCATTTGGGTTTGAAGGAGAAAGAATTTTACAGAGAAGCAAAAGCTAAGAGAGTTCAGCACAACTAAATCAACTGTATAAGAAACGTTAAAGAGATGTCTCTAAGTGGAAAAGAAAAGGCCATCAGTAGAAGTATGAAAATTGTGAAAGAAGAAGTCTCATTGGTAAAGACAAATATACATAAAGGTAGATCACTTATAAAGCTAGTAGGAAAGGTAAAAGACAAAAGTAGTAAAATCATCTGTCTCTAAAATAACTGGTTATTGTGGATACATAAAAAGATGTAAAATATGTCAAACACATGAAATGTGGGGAGAGGGAACAAAAATGCAGGGTTGTTACCAATGCACTTGAACTTAAGAAATCAACTTAAATGTACACACACAGAAGAGAAAGGAGCCCAAACATAACACTAAAGATAATCATCAAATCATAAGGGAGGAGAGTAAAAGATGAAGGAACAGGACTTCCCTGGTGGGAATACGCCAGTGATTAAGACTCCACACTTTCACTGCAGGGGGACATGGTTCAATACCTGACTGGGGAACTAGGATTCCACATTTGCACAGTGCAGTAAAAACAAACAAAACAAAATAGAGCTTCAAAACAATCAGAAACAATGAACAAAATGCCAATAAGTATATACCTATTACTAATTACCACAAAGTGACTAAATGGATTAAAAAAAAAAAAAAGACACACATATACGCTGCCTAGAAGAGACTCACTGCAGATCTAGAGACACACACAGACTGAAAGTGAGGGGTGGAAAACAGCAGAAAGCTGGGACACCAGTGCTTATATCAAACAGGACAGACTTTAAAACAAAGATTGTAACAGAGAAGCGCATTACATAATGTTACATAAGATATCAATCCAACATAAAGATGTAACAATTGTAAATATATATGTACCCAACATAGTGAACAGGAACTAAGAGCCTCTTGAGGGTGAAATAGAAGAGTGAAAAAGCTGGCTTAAATCTCAACATTCTAAAAACTAAGATCATGGAGAGCGGTCCTAAGATGGCAGAGGAATAGGACGGGGAGACCACTTTCTCCCTCACAAATTCATCAAAAGAACATTTCAACGCTGAGTAAACTTCACAAAACAACTTCTGAATGCTGGCAGAGGACCTCAGGCACCCAGAAAAGCAGATCATTGTCTTCAAAAACAGGTAGGAAAAAATAGACGGAAAAAAGGGACAAAAGAGGTAGGGAGGGAGCTCTGTCACAGGAAGGGAGTCTTAAAAAGAGAGAAGTTTCCAAACACCAGGAAACACTCTCGCTGCCGAGTCTGTGGCAAGCCTTGGAAGCATAGAGGCCAACATAACAGGGTGGAAAAATAAATAAATAATTAAAAGCAACAGATTATGAGCCTAGCGGTAACTCCCCCAGCAGAGAAGCAGCGCAGACGCCTGCATCCGCCACTAGCAAGCAGGGCTGGGCAGGGAGGCGTGGGCTGCAGTGCTTTTTAAGAATCAGGCCGAAATGCCCTGAGCGTAACCAGAGTGAACTAACTTGGGTTAGCAAACCAGACTGTGGGATAGCTACCACGCAAAAAGCTCTAACATAAGACACCACCAGGACCACACACAGAACAAAGGATGGAACAGAATTAGCCCGCTGCAGACCATCCCCCTCTGGTGACAGGCAGCCAGAGCTGGAAGGGCCAGAAGGGGGCAATTGCAGCCCCAGAGGGACATTAACTTCCAAACTGCAAGCAAGCTTCTTTGCTAACCAAGACTTCTTGGGGTTCTGGACAGTCATCATCTGCCTAAGAAGGGGCGCCAGTTGTACACTCAGAAAACTGAGCAGCAGGGATGGGAAAGGCGATAAGTTGCAGTGACTGCACTCGCCAAACACTGCTCGGTCCTGGGAAGGGCACAAAGCGCAGGCCCAACTGAGTCTGCGCCTCTGAGGACTACCTGAGTGCCTGAGCCTGAGCAGCTTAGACCAGGGAGGTGCATGCAGCCCAGGGCCAGCCTCAGACGGTTCCCAGCGGAGCAACCTAGACCTGAGCTGTGTGCGCTGTGAGCGGGGACAGGCCCAGCAGGGCTGAGACACTGCGAGCACACGCCAGTGTTATTTGTTTGCAGTGTCCCTCCCTCCCCACAGCATGACTGAACAAGTGAGCCTAAAAAAAAAAAAAGTGTTCACCACCATCCCCCTTGTGTCAGGGCAGAAAACAGACACTGAAGAGACCAGCAAACAGAAGAAGCTAAAACAGAGGGAACCACCTTGGAAGTATAGATCTTAAGAATATAAGCCAGACCAAGGAACTATCCAAAAATGAACTGACCCCACACTGCCCACACCACCACCAGAGAAAGTCCCAGATATACCTTTACGATTTTCACGATCATTCCTTTTTTGTTTTTTCTTTTTAAAAAAATTTTAACATTTTTAAATTTTTAAGTTCTTAAAGCAAACGCCATATATATATTTTTCTGTGGTTGTTGTTGTTTTTTTAATAATTCTTATGACTTTTTAAAATTTTTTCATTCATTCTTTTATTTAATATTGTATTTTTGAAAATCCAACCTCTACTCTAGATTTTTAATCTTTGCTTTTTGGTATTTGTTATCAATTTTGTACCTTTAAAAACCCAATCTTCAGTACCCATTTTTACTTGAGAACGAGATTACTGGCTTGACTGCTCTCTCCTCCTTTGGACTCTCCTTTTTCTCCACCAGGTTGCCTCTGTCTCCTCCCTCCCCTTCTCTTCTCTACCCAACTCTGTGAATCTCTGTGTGTTCCAGACGGTGGAGAACACTTAGGGAACTGTCTACTGGCTGGATCTGTCTCTCTCCTTTTCATTTCCCTCTTTTACCCCCCTGGCCACCTCTGTCTCCTTCCTGCCTCTTCTCTTCTCTGTATAATTCCGTGAAAATCTCTGAGCAGTCCAGACAGTGGAGCGCACATAAGGAAGTGATTACTGGCTAGCTTGCTCTCTCCTCTTCTGATCCCACCTCATCTCATTCCAGTCACCTCTAACTTCCCCCTCCCTCTTCTCTTCTCCATGTAACTCAGTGAACCTCTCTGGGTGTCCCTCAATGTGGAGAAACTTTTCATCTCTAACCTAGATGTTTTATCATCAGTGCTATATAGATGGAGAAGTCTTGAGGCTACTGTAAAAATAAGACTGAAAACCAGAAGCAGGAGGCTTAAGTCCAAATCCTGAGAACATCAGAAAACTCCTGACTCCAGGGAACATTAATTGACAGGAGCTCATCAAACACCTCTATACCTACACTGAAACCAAGCACCACCCAAGGGCCAACAAGTTCCAGAGCAAGACATACCACGCAAATTCTCCAGCAACACAGGAACACACCCCTGAGCTTCAATATACAGGCAGCTCAAGTTACTCCAAAACCACTGACATCTCATAACTCATTACTGGACACTTCATTGCACTCCAGAGAGAAGAAATCCAGCTCCAGCCACCAGAACTCTGACACAAGCTTCCCTAACTGACAAGCCACTGATACAACCCCATCCACAGTGAGGAAACTCCATAATAAAGAGAACTCCATAAACTGCCAGAATACAGAAAGGCCACCCCAAACGCAGTAATATAACCAAGATGAAGAGACAGAGGAATACCCAGCAGGTAAAGGAACAGGATAAATGCCCACCAAACCAAACAAAAGAGGAAGAGATACGGAATCTACCTGATAAAGAATTCCAAATAATGATAGTGAAAATGATCCAAAATCTTGAAATCAAAATGGAATCACAGATAAATAGTCTGGAGACAAGGATTGAGAAGGTGCAAGAAAGGTTTAACAAGGACCTAGAAGAAATAAAAAAGAGTCAATAGATAATGAATAATGCAATAAATGAGATCAGAAACATTCTGGAGGCAACAAATAGAATAACAGAGGCAGAAGATAGGATTAGTGAAATAGAAGATAGAATGGTAGAAATAAATGAATCAGAGAGGAAAAAAGAAAAACGAATTAAAAGAAATGAGGACAATCTCAGAGACCTCTGGGACAATATGAAACACTCCAACATTCGAAATATAGGAGTCCCAGAAGAAGAAGACAAAAAGAAAGACCATGAGAAAATACTTGAGATAATAGTTGAAAACTTCCCTAATATGGGGAAGCAAATAATCACCCAAGTCCAACAAACCCAGAGAGTCCCAAACAGGATAAACCCAAGGTGAAACACCCCAAGACACATATTAATCAAATTAACAAAGATCAAACATAAAGAACAAATATTAAAAGCAGCAAGGGAAAAACAACAAATAACACACAAGGGGATTCCCATAAGGATAACAGCTGATCTTTCGGTAGAAACTCTTCAGGCTAGGAGGGAATGGCAAGACATACTTAAAGTGATGAAAGAAAATAACCTACAGCCCAGATTACTGTACCCAGCAAGGATCGCATTCAAATATGAAGGAGAAATCAAAAGCTTTACAGACAAGCAAAAGCTGACAGAATTCAGCACCACCAAACCAGCTCTCCAACAAATGCTAAAGGATCTTCTCTAGACAGGAAACACAAAAAGGGTGTAAAAATCCGAACCCAAAACAATAAAGTAAATGGCAATGGGATCATACTTATCAATAATTACCTTAAAAGTAAATGGGTTGAATGCCCCAACCAAAAGACAAAGACTGGCTGAATGGATACAAAAACAAGACCCTTATATATGTTGTCTACAAGAGACCCACCTCAAAACAAGGGACACATACAGACTGAAAGTGAAGGGCTGGAAAAAGATATTCCATGCAAATAGAGATCAAAAGAAAGCAGGAGTAGCTATACTCATATCAGATAAAATAGACTTTAAAACAAAGGGTGTGAAAAGAGACAAAGAAGGCCAATACATAATGATCAAAGGAACAATCCAAGAAGAAGATATAACAATTATAAATATATATGCACCCAACATAGGAGCACCGCAATATGTAAGGCAAATGCTAAGAAGTATGAAAGGGGAAATTAACAATAACACAATAATAGTGGGAGACTTTAATATCCCACTCACACCTATGGATAGATCAACTAAACAGAAAATTAACAAAGAAACACAAACTTTAAATGATACAATAGACCAGTTGGACCTAATTGATAACTATATGACATTTCACCCTACAACAATGAATTTCACCTTTTCTCAAGTGCTCATGGAACCTTCTCCAGGATAGATCACATCCTGGGCCACAGATCTAGCCTTGATAAATTCAAAAAAATTTAAATCATTCCAAGCATCTTTTCTGACCATAATACATTAAGATTAGATCTCAATTACAGGAGCTGCTGCTGCTGCTGCTGCTGCTAAGTCGCTTCAGTCGTGTCCGACTGTGTGTGACCCCATAGATGGCAGCCCACCAGGCTCCCCCGTCTCTGGGATTCTCCAGGCAAGAACACTGGAGTGGGCTGCCATTTCCCTCTCCAATGCATGAAAGTGAAAAGTGAAAGTGAAGTCGCTCAGTCATGTCCGACTCTTAGCGACCCCATGGACTGCAGCCTACCAGGCTCCTTCATCCATGGGATTCTCCAGGCAAGAGTACTCGAGTGGGGTGCCATTGCCCTCTCCCAATTACAGGAGAAAAACTATTAAAAATTCCAACATATGGAGGCTGAACAGCACACTGCTGAATAACCAACAAATCACAGAAGAAATCAAAAAAGAAATAAAAAAATGCATAGAAACAAATGAAAATGAAAACACAATGACCCAAAACCTGTGGGACACTATAAAAGCAGTGCTAAGGGGAAAGTTCATAGCAATACAGGCATACCTCAAGAAAGAAGAAAAAGTCAAATAAATAACCTACCTCTACACATAAAGCAACTAGAAAAGGAAGAAATGGAGAACCCCAGGGTTAGTAGAAGGAAAGAAATCTTAAAAATTAGGGCAGAAATAAGTGCAAAAGAAACAAAAGAGACCATAGCAAAATCAACAAAGCCAAAAGCTGGTTCTTTGAAAGGATAAATAATATTGACAAGCCATTAGCCAGACTCATCAAGAAACAAAGGGAGAAAAATCAAATCAATAAAATTAGAAATGAAAATGGAGAGATCACAACAGACAACACAGAAATACAAAGGATCATAAGAGACTACTATCAGCAATTATATGCCAATAAAATGGACAACGTGGAAGAAATGGACAAATTCTTAGAAAAGTACAACTTTCCAAAACTGAACCAGGAAGAAATAGAAAATCTTAACAGACCCATCACAAGCACGGAAATTGAAACTGTAATCAGAAATCTTCCAGCAAACAAAAGCCCAGGACCAGATGGCTTCACCGCTGAATTCTACCAAAAATTTCGAGAAGAGCTAACACCTATCCTACTCAAACTTTTCCAGAAAATTGCAAAGGAAGGTAAACTTCCAAACTCATTCTATGAGGCCACCATCACCCTAATACCAAAACCTGACAAAGATGCCACAAGAAAAGAAAACTACAGGCCAATATCACTGATGAACATAGATGCAAAAATACTCAACAAAATTCTAGCAATCAGAATCCAGCAACACATTAAAAAGATCATACACCATGACCAAGTGGGCTTTATCCCAGGGATGCAAGGATTCTTCAATATCTGCAAATCAATGAATGTAATTCAACACATTAACAAATTGAAAAATAAAAGCCATAAGATTATCTTAATAGATGCAGAGAAAGCCTTTGACAAAATTCAACATCCATTTATGATAAAAACTCTCCAGAAAGCAGGAATAGAAGGAACATTCAGTTCAGTTCAGTTCAGTCGCTCAGTCGTGTCTGACTCTTTGCGACCCCATGAATTGCAGCACGCCAGGCCTCCCTGTCCATCACCAACTCCCGGAGTTCACTCAGACTCGCGTCCATCGAGTCAGTGATGCCATCCGGCCATCTCATCCTTGGTCGTCCCCTTCTTCTCCTGCCCACAGTCCCTCCCAGCATCAAAGGCTTTTCCAATGAGTCAACTCTTTGCATGAGGTGGCCAGAGTACTGGAGTTTCAGCTTTAGCATCATTCCTTCCAAAGAAATCCCAGGGTTGATCTCCTTCAGAATGGACTGGTTGGATCTCCCTGCAGTCCAAGGGACTCTCAAGAGTCTTCTCCAACACCACAGTTCAAAAGCATCAATTCTTTGGTGCTCAGCCTTCTTCACAGTCCAACTCTCACATCCATACATGACTACTGGAAAAACCATAGCCTTGACTAGACGGACCTTAGTCGGCAAAGTAATGTATCTGCTTTTGAATATGCTATCTAGGTTGGTCATAACTTTTCTTCCAAGGAGTAAGCGTCTTTTAATTTCATGGCTGCAGTCACCATCTGCAGTGATTTTGGAGCCCCCAAAATAAAAGTCTGACACTGTTTCCCCATCTATTTCCCATGAAGTGATGGGACCAGATGCCATGATATTCATTTTCTGAATGTTAAGCTTTAACATTCCTCAACATAATAAAAGCTATATATGACAAACCCACAGCAAACATTATCCTCAATGGTGAAAAATTGAAAGCATTTCCCCTAAATTCAGGAACAAGACAAGGGTGCCCACTTTCACCGCTACTATTCAACATAGTTCTGGAAGTTTTGGCCACAGCAATCAGAGCACATATATAGATCAATGGAACAAAATAGAAAGCCCAGAGATAAATCCACACACCTGTAGACACCATATCTTCGACAAAGGAGGCAAGAATATACAATGGATTAAAGACAATCTCTTTAACAAGTGGTGCTGGGAAAACTGGTCAACCACTTGTGAAAGAATGAAACTAGAACACTTTCTAACACCATTCATAAAAATAAATTCAAAATGGATTAAAGATCTAAATGTAAGACCAGAAACTATAAAACTCCTAGAGGAGAACATAGGCAAAACACTCTCTGACATAAATCATAGCAGGATTCTTTATGATCCACCTCCCAGAATACTGGAAATAAAAGCAAAAATAAACAAATGGGATCTAATTAAAATTAAAAGCTTCTGCACAACAAAGGAAAATATAAGCAAGGTGAAAAGACAGCCTTTGGAATGGGAGAAAATAATAGCAAATGAAGCAACTGACAAACAACTAATCTCAAAAATATACAAGCAACTTATGCAGCTCAATTCCAGAAAAATAAATGACCCAATCAAAAAATGGGCCAAAGAATTAAATAGACATTTCTCCAAAGAAGACATACGGATGGCTAATAAATACATGAAAAGATGTTCAACATCACTCATTATCAGAGAAATGCAAATTAAGACCACAATGAGGTACCATTTCACACCAGTCAGAATGGCTTCGATCTAAAAGTCTACAAGCAATAAATGCTGGAGAGGGTGTGGAGAAAGGGAACCCTCCTACACTGTTGGTGGGAATGCAAACTAGTACAGCCACTATGGAGAACAGTGTGGAGATTCCTTAAAAACTGGAAATAGAACTGCCTTATGACCCAGCAATCCCACTGCTGGGCATACACACTGAGGAAACCAGAATTGAAAGAGACACGTGTACCCCAATGTTCATCGCAGCACTGTTTATAATAGCCAGGACATGGAAGCAACCTAGATGTCCATCAGCAGATGAATGGATAAGAAAGCTGTGGTACATAGACAGAATGGAGTATTAGCCATCAGAAAGAATACATTTGAATCAGTTCTAATGAGGTGGATGAAACTGGAGCCGATTATACAGAGTGAAGTAAGCCAGAAAGAAAAACACCAATACAGTATACTAACACATATATGTGGAATTTAGAAAGATGGTAATGATAACCCTGTATGCGAGACAGCAAAAGAGACACAGATGTAAAGAACAGACTTTTGGACTCTGTGAGAGAGGGAGAGGGTGGGATGATTTGGGAGAATGGCATTGAAACATGTATATTATCATGTAAGAAACGAATTGCTAGTCTAGGTTTGATACAGGATACAGGATGCTTGGGGCTGGTGCACTGGGATGACCCAGAGAGATGATATGGGGAGGGAGGTGAGAGGGGGGTTCAGGGTTGGGAACTCAAGGTTGTACACCTGTGGTGGATTCATGTCAGTGTATGGCAAAACCAATACAGTATGGTAAAGTAAAAAAATAAAATTAAATTTAAAAAAATAAAAATAAAAACTAAGGTCATGGCAGCCGGTCCCATCACTTCATGGCAAAGAGAAGGGGAGAAAAAATTGTAACAGATCTTATTTTCTTGCTGCTGCTGCTGCTAAGTCGCTTCAGTCATGTCCAGCTCTGTGCGACCCCATAGACGGCAGCCCACCAGGCTCCCCCGTCTCTGGGATTCTCCAGGCAAGAACACTGAAAAAGTGGAAGTGGGTTGCCATCTCCTTCTCCAGTGCATCAAAGTGAAAAGTGAAAGTGAAGTCACTCAGTCGTGTCCGACTCTTAGCGACCCCATGGACTGCAGCCTACCAGGGTCCTCTGTCCATGGGATTTTCCAGGCAAGAGTACTGGAGTGGGGTGCCATTTTTCTTGGGCTCCAAAATTACTGCAGACAGGACTGCAGCCATGAAATTAAAAGACGCTTGCTCCTTGGAAGAAAAGCTATGACAAACCTAGACAGCATATTAAAAAGCAGAGACATAACTGCTGACAAAGGTCCGTCTAGTCAAAGCTATGGTTTTTCCAGTGGTCGTGTATGGATGTGAGTTGGACCACAAAGAAGGGTGAATGCCAGAGAATTGATGCTTTCAAATTGTGGTGCTGGAGATGACGCTTCAGAGTCCCTTGGACTGCAAGGAAATCAAACCAGACAATCCTAAAGTAGGTCAACCCTAAAGTAGGTCAACCCTGAATATTCATTGGAAGGACTGACGCTGAAGCTGAAGCTTCAATACTTTGGCCACCTGATGTGAATAGTTGACTCTCTGGAAAAGACCCTGATGCTGGGGAAGACTGAAAGCAAAAGGGGAAAGGGAGGCAGAGGATGAAATGGTTAGATAGCATCACCAACTCAATGGACATGAACCTGAGCAAACTCCGGGAGATAGTGAAGGATAGGGAAGCTGGATAGGCATGCTGCACTTCATGGGATCACAAAGAGTCAGACACAGCTTAGTGACTGAACAACAATAACAACAAAGACGACCTGAAATCATAAAGCTTCCAGAAGAAAACATAGGTGGTATGTTTTTTGACACTGGTCTTAGCAATGTTTGGGATATGTGTCCTCAGGCAAGGGGAACAAAACCAAAAATCAACAAATGGGACTCCATCTGACATTATCACACTGTAGAATCAAGCCCGGCAACTGTCTACTTCTGAACTTGTTTTCTTAAAGAAAGAAATCTCTAAATTGTGTAAGCCTGTTGATTTAGTTTTTGGCTGGTTGCAGTCAAGTGCAACTCCAAAGTGATATATTAAAAGTTAAATTGACTTTAAAATATTATGCAGGTCAATGCATAATTTGTTACATTTATCTCAACCATAACAAAATACCTTGAATTATTTAAAATGGGAACACATTCTTTCACTATCAAGATATCTGGCTGAAGGGCAGCTTTTGTGAGTTGTTAATTTCTTGGATGTATCACATTGCATTTAGATAACTAGACATTTTAAAACCAAGAGATCTAACAGGCGATCTGGAACCACAGATATGAACATCTGACCTTTTCTCAATAACCATTTCTCTCCTTTTTATCATGATACAGAAATATTTCTAATGCATATACCAAATTAGGGACAGAAGTGATACATCCAATCTTACAGTGCTCAGGACCGTACTAAGATATATTTTTTAGAATATGCAACTTCAGTTCAGTTTTATAGATAGATTTCATCACTACTTATGCTTCTCCTTCTTTTGTGTAGAGTTGTCTTGTCGCTGGGATCAGCTGCTCAGCCAACTCACTTCCCAGCTTCTTTGTGCTCAGGGACACTGACCAGTTCTTGCTGATAGAATGAGTGGCAGTAATGTGCTTTGCTTCCAGGCTGCCCAGCTTGAAAGATCCCCCATAGGCATCCCTCCATAGTCTTTCCCCCTTTTCTGGCTGGGGGTATGGAGATGATTCTCACGATGACCTTGGAAACTCTGTGTTGATTATAGAAACTCCATCGGCCTGGGCTCCTACCAACTGGAGGGAGGAGAGGCAGCCTGCTGAGCTCTTCGCCTATCCAGAACTCTTAGAGAAACTTCTGTTGTGTTTGAGCCATTCTGTATGGCTGTGCGTGTTCTAGTACTTAGCCGTCTAACGCGCGTTAGGAGCCGAGTTGTATTTATTCATTCGTTTGCTGAGTGCCTCCGTGTGCCACCCTAGCTCTGTGGCCTCGGCATGCTTTCTAACCAGTGCGGCCCTAGCCAAAGGTTCCCCGCACTCTGGTAGTGGAGCCACGTTCCAGATGAGGGCAGTAACATGTTTACTATGACGAAGTTTCCATTCAGGGTTCCTAAAGAGAAACTCACATTTTCTTCCTCCAGTTTGCATTTCCTAGCTACGTTCTTTCCAGAAAAAGCATCCTTCTCCAGCTTTCCCCCACCCATCTCTGTGGACTTCGGATGGGAGCTAATCACCTCCAGCTGTTCTGGCTCCCGGAGCCCCGCTGGCCTCATTTCCTGTGCTATGACAGGAAAACAAGGTCTCAGGATTCCAGCCCACTCAGAGGAGTTTCCAAATAGCTTTTAAAGCAACAGAACCCCACCCCCACCCCCACCCCGCCCCTCAACTCCAAATCCTTTGCTATAACCCAATCTGTAGAAACTGCTCTGATGGCAGTGGGAATGATGGTGATGAAGTATGCTTCTCTTGCTAGATTCAGAGCTACTTCTGAAAAGCGAAGGTGAACTGAAAGTGTTCACTTTCAGGACTCTTTGTGACCCCATGGACTGTAGCTCACCAGGCTCCACTGTCCATGGGATTCACCAGGGAAGAATATTGGAATGGGTTGCACTCCCTTCTCCAAGGGATCTTCCTGACTCAGGGCTCGAACCTGGATTTCCTGCATTGCAGGCAGATTCTTTACCGTCTGAGTCACCAGGGTAGTCCTGCCACTTCTGAGGTAGGACTCAAACCTGCTGCCTGGTGAGGAGTCAGCCACTTCCCTGTGGACTTTTGTGCATTTCCTGATGTTGTCTTCTGCCTTTAAATAGCCTCAGCTCTTCAGAGTAGTTCTCAGGAGATCTTGGGTAAGATCAGACATTCCAATTAATTAGCTCAGAATTGGTCAATCCTATGAGGAGGAACCAAGCAGTTTCCAGGGTCTTGGGATGGCATCATTCATGGCAGAGTGGAGGAATGCTGTCAGAACTGGGAGTTAGTGAAACATGTTTGGTACTGAGAATCGAAGTGGGTTCTTCAAAGCCCATCTCTTTCCTTTGTGGGGCATGCTAAGTTGCTTCAGTCGTGTCTGACTTTTGGCGACCCTGTGGACTGTAGCCTGCCAGGCTTCTCTGTCCATGAGATTCTTCAGGCAAGAATACTGGAGTGGGTTGCTATGCTTTCCCTCCAGGGGGATCTTGCCAATTCAGGTATCAAACCCGAGTCTCTCACGTCTCCTACACTGGCAGGCAGGTTCTTTTCCACTAGCACCGCCTGGGAAGCTGTTTCCTTCAGGCAGAATCAATATCAACCTCCCAGGAAGCGTAATACTGTTTTCTTTCATTACGCCTTGTCAGCAAGATATTCTGAGTTTTGCAACAACTAGGACTTGAAAATTCTGATTCAGGTATCAATTAGGCTTATGGGGTGGAGGCAGGAAGGGAGAATGAATTTCTTAGCCACAGTTAGTCAGTACCTGACCCTCACGTCAGAGTCTGCATATCTCCAGGGATTCCAACAGTACTCCCAGTCTCTGAGGTTGGCATGACTGGGATCAAATGGGAAGATGGGAAGTTGGAGTCTAGAAGTTCCTGCCTTCACATGGTCCTAGATGTTGTTAAAAAAACAGCACACTGAAAATGTGAAACTTGTCTGCACACACTTTTGGCTTGTTCATTTTAAGGTGTATTTTTATTTACAAAGTGAGCGGGTGTATAACATGATGCAGTTACAAACATATTTGGTATTCTATTTTCATGGAAAAGTATATAAATATATTACAGGAAGTTCTAGATAGTAAACATTAGAAATTGATATAATGAACGTTTGCTACCTTTTTTTTTCTATGCCAATATTACTGTCATTTAAAGCTTAAATACTGGCTTCAAGTATCCCCTATAAAATAGCTCTAGTTTTTTAAAAAAAATACTGGAAAATAATTTTGCTATAAACAAGATTGGTGCGTGAAAAATAGACTCGATATGTCTATAATCAAATGCTGCCTTATTCATCCCTAAGATCTGCATTATTCAGTTAGTGTTAAAAGACCTCTGATACTTATCACAGACTGAAGCAGCTGTAAAAATACAGCATGTCACTGTTATTTACTGTTATTAAGAATGCCCCTCTAAGGTAGAGGAGAATAAGCATGGACTTGCTGTCCTGTGGCCTTTAAGTAGAGAGCAAAGAAATGGACAGACATCCAGAAGGCTATTCTTCTCATGTCATTTCAGAGGCTGGGGCTGCTCTTTTTGCTCTTCTTCAGCTTGAAGACGTGTCAGGACATAAAGGATGACTTGATAGCAGAAAATATATTGATCCTAGAGCAAAAAAAAAAAAAAAAGGAGACAGGGAGAGCAGACTTTAGCTGTATAGTGTGAATATATGATAAATAGCTTCACCACTGTTGGAAGCAATGTTTGAGTAATTTTGAAAATATGGAAAAGCTGTGTTATAAGGTTGAAAGTAAAAGCAGGATACAGAATTGTGCAGTGTCATGAAAATGACAAGAAAGAGAAACCCGACTGACAAAATGTGGAAGGAAGAAGCCTTGGGGTGGGGGGGCGGGGTGAGTGCTAACTCAAGTTGTCTCTGATGGGAGGGCCACCTCTCTTTTTTGTGCTTTAGTGATACTCACGGTCCTCCGGTTTCTAACCCCACACCCTCCTCCCCAAAGCACATCTTGTTCTAGCACAGCAGCTGGAGTGGTCCTTTAAGAGGGGAGTTAGCTCATGTCATTCCATACTGACAATCCTGTGATGGCCCCATCTCACTCAGGGGGAAGCCCCAAGCTCTGGCCCCATCACCTCCTCTCACACCTCCCCTCCTGCCCCCTCTGCCTCAGCCACACTGGTTGTGACTACTCTTGAACACAGAAGACAAACTCCCATCATGGGCCTCTTCGAAGGTGGTTCTGTCCACCTGAAAGATTCTTTCTCCCAGACATCCGCGTGACCACCTGCTTCACGTCCTTCACATCTTTGCTCAAGGGGTTATATCCTCAGTGGTACCACTCTGTGTAAAATATCACCCAACCTTCCATGACTCATCCTCTACTCCACTCTTTTTCCTTCTAAAGCACTTACCACTTTCAAAGATCTTATAACGTATATCATAACTGGGTACAGTTAATGGATTTATTATCTGCCTTGCTCATCACCATCCACTAGAAGATCTTTTATTCTGGAAGATCTTCCACTAGAAGAGCTTTGTTATTCATGTTATTCACTGACATGCTCCAAGCGCCTAGAAGAGTGCCTGGCAATATAGTAGGCACTTAATAAATATCTGCTGAACAAGTGAACTTCCTGGGTCTAAAAAACTATTTTTTTAATATGTTTTCTTTATCTAAAAAAAAAAAAAGACTGAATCAGCTTAATATTTAGGAGACTTAATTTGAATTTAAAAGGTATATGAAAGGAAAGGTGGCAAGTTTTAATTTTAAAAATAGTAGAAAGTGAAAAAGTGAAGTTGCTCAGTTGTGTCCGACTTTTTGCAACCCCATGGACTATAGCCTACCAGGCTTCTCCGTTCATGGGATTTTCCAGGCAATAGTCCTGGAGTGGCTTGCCATTTCCTTCTCCAGGGGATCTTCCCAACCCAGGGATCAAACCTGGGTCTCCCGCATTGTAGACAGACGCTTTACCGTCTGAGCCACCAGGGAAGTCCAAAAAAAAAATCACACATGGGGGACGGGGGTATTTTTGGGAGGTAGAGAAATATAAGTTGACAGATATATGAACACAGCTTCCACATCAAACAAAAAAAAAAAAAAGAGGAAAAAGAGCGAGAGGAAGAGAAGACCAGATGTATAGTGTGAATATATACTGATATATTCACCACTATTGGAAGTGATGTTTGAGCAACTGTGAAAATATGGAAAAATCGTGTTATAGGGTTGAATGTAAGATGCGGGATACAGAACTATGCAAAGTATTCCCCTCCCAATATACACAAAAAGGACAGTTGAACTATGCAGAGTAGACAGACACTCTAAGTCATGTAGTCCCTGGGAAGGACCCATGTCTGCAGGTCAGTGGGTGACATAACCTATCTTTTGACTTGAGGTAAGAGAAAATGAAAATGACCAAAGCAGAGGATAAATAAACTCTTTCCCAAGCTAAGAACTCCAGACTCCCTTTCTGCCTTCAAGTCAATGCTGCTGAATCCATTCCCTCTCAGGAAAATTCTGTAGCAAGAATATTACCTTCTCTCTTTTTTAGGTAGGAACTGAAATGCTACTAACTACATGCTATTTTGTCCCACCTCAAATTTTTGCCCCCAATGTGCCATCCTATTCTCTGTAATCTATTCATTGTTGGTATCGGATTTTCTTATTTTTTAAACTAAAAGGCAACATTGAAAAAAGACAGCCCTAGAAATGCTTTTACAAAAATCTTCATCAGAAAGTACGAGCAGACACTCACCTCTGTCTGAACCATTCCGTGTCTCTGCAGTCTCATGCAGCGCACTAAATCGGAGATGTCGAACTGTCAAAGGAAACAGAGCCTGTATGTTACATAAAAATGATAACTGACTGTGAACCCCAAAGGTTCACCAAGGAGTGGCTCATATAGATTTCTTCACCCCAATCTCCTTTCCCTTCTATCAGTCTTGAGAAACTCTTCTAGACAAAATAAGTTGGTGAACTGACTTTGCTATCATTTGATAATTCTGTTTATGATCTTTCTAAGAATTAGGAAGTTTATTCTATTAGAAAATCCCCAATGGGAATTCTCTTTTCTTTGGAACGACTAATTCTAGTGTCTCCATTAATTATTTTTCCTATATTTTGCTGCTCAGAATAAAATTCCTGATCTTTTTATATTCCCAATGGAGAAACAAACTATTTTGTTTTGTCCTACTTAAATTATCGTGAGAGTGTGAAGAGCAAGATAGTATGGTTCTTGGCAAATTCTTTAAGAGATGATGATTAGTTACATATTATGTATAGTAAGATAACATTTTAAGTATGATTTATACTAATTTAGGTTTTAAGTAAGATTATACTCTTATTAACTTTGCTTATTTAGTAGTAATTTGAAAAATCAGGAGTAATTGTTTATAGATAGACAATTCAGTATCAATTTGTATAATAAAGTATGTGTTTCCCACCTATAGGTAAAAAGAACAAAAACAAAATAATTATTTTTTCATTTCAAAGATACACTTTCTTTGGCACTTCAATATTTCTGTCTCTAAAAGTGTGATAACAATGAATATCTTACACAAGTCTAAAGACTACATAGAGTGAAAATGCAATGCCACATAAGGGGCTTTAAATGGATGGTTAAAAAACCCCAGTAAAACAAATATAAGTTTGGAATATTATTTTCTTCTTGATTATGCCCTATGCGTTTTTGAAAGTTTACTAAAATGCAATTCTATGTAGTACATACAAACTAATAAATAAAACATTCTGAGATCACAACACATCCTGTACTCACTTCAAGATCTTGACTGATTAATCCTAGAACCACATCTATGCATATCAGGGTCCCTGAACGTCCAATGCCCGCGCTGCAGTGTGTGATGATTGGGCCCGATCTGTGAACATGTCTCATGTAGGAGATAAACGTCAACAAGTCATCTGGCTGGGAAGGTGTATCGTGGTCTGGCCAAGCAGTGAAATTCAGATGAGAAATATGTCGTACCTCTCCTGTCTGAAATTGTACAACAGAATAAGTAGATAATGTCATTTACATATAATTAATTCTTATTTTGTCCTTTAAAATTTTGCCTGGTCCGTTGGATTAGATCCAAATAAAAATGGAAGAGACAAAGAGACTCCATCAGACAACACATGGAGGACCTTTATAAAGGGGGTTACTAGATTGCTGTAATGGCAGAAACCCACACATTGTAAAGCAATTATCCTCCAATGAAAAATAAAAAAGGTTACCAGATCCATGCTTTAAATATTGGTAAAAACTACTTTTTGGAAACCCTAAAAGCAAATTATGTTTTGTTATGAATAACAACCTTTTTTGTTTTTAAATGACCCCTTTTCAACTTTACTCAGGTAAAAGCCATAGTCATTGCAGGGGCTTAAAAGCCCTACAGATGTGGTCCGGCTTCCTCTCACACCTAACCTCTTCCTCCTGGCCACTTGGCTCCAGCACAGGGCCCTCTCTGGTTCTTAAAAAACACCAGGCACAGTCTAGTCTCAGGACCTTTGCACTTGCTCTTTCTGACTGAAATGCTTCCCTCCCCACAATGTTCCTGTGATGTCTTTCTCACAGCATCAACATCAGTATCTTCTCATTAGAAATTACTTTCCATGAAGTCAGCAATTTCCTTTGGTTGTATGGTTAACTTCTGAATCCCTAGATTCTATAGCAAAGTCTAAGCTCTATAAACATGTGTTGTTTAATAAGTCATTTAAGAAATAGCGAACAATTGTGCTAGCATACTGGAGTGGAAGCCTGGCGTGCTGCAGTCCATGAAGTTGCAAAGAGCTGGACATGACTGAGAGACTGAACTGAAATGGAGTGGACAATGAGCGATTCCCTTCTCCAGGGGATCTGCCTGACCCAGGGATCGAACCTGGGTCTCCCACACTGCAGGCAGGTTCTTTACCATATGAGGCACCACGGAAGCCCCCAAGTAATGCGTAGGCTGGTGTAAATGAATACAGAGGTATAATCTTTGTAAAATCACAAATTAGAAATCATGAAGGAAATTCTCAGGCTCTGTATATATGCCACCAACAACACTGAGTCAATAAGCTTTGTTTCTATGAAAATACAATTATTCTTTAACAGAGTTAAAGCTCCAATAGGAAACACATTACTCAAACCAACTTAGCATTACTGGGTGGACGAAGGAAAAAATGTGAGCGTGTATGGAGGTGGAGAAACAGTAGATGCTTAACCTCAGGTATAATCACTTAACTAATTTAAGATAATTTGTTCAGTGCTTAGGTGGAGCAATTGGAATTACCTGATTAACAAACATTTATGCTACAATTGTCCTTATATTAAAATATGTTGTCTTTGTAGGCGATTATTTTCTACGTGGAGATTTTTTTAAAAAAGTTTTATTGAGCCTACTTAGAGGTTTGACCTTTAAAAAAAAAAGTTTCTAGCACATAGTTTTTGAGCTGTTCTGTGGTATCACACCAAGCAAAGGATGATGGTTGATTCTGTAAAAGTCTCGCGTTTCCATTTTCATTTTAATACAGTATATACTAGAGGAAAGGCTTCCCTGGTGGCTTAGTGGTAAAGAATCCACCTGCCAACGCAGGACATGCGAGTTTGATCCCTGGGTTAGGAAGATCCCCTGGAGAAGGAAATGGCAACCCTCTGCAGTATTCCTGCCTGGGAAATCCCATGGACAGAGGAGTCTGGCAGGCTACAGTCCAGGGGGTTGCAAAACATTTGGACGTGATTTAGTCACTAAACAACATACTAGAGGAAACTGGCAGAATTCATGACGAGGGTCACAGTAAAGTTTCTATTAGATTAAAAATAATGGGTGGAATTAGTTCCACTGAAATGGGACTCAAATCATTAGCTTTTGTTCAGAGAAAGACACTGATGTAATCATGGAAAGATTGAATCCACGCACCTGAATGTCTTCCAGGGTCATTGCCCTTACTACAAAGCCCTTCAGCTGCTGCACTCTCACAAGAGCCAGTCGAAGTCTGTTGCTGACCATGGTCGATTTGCCTAGGACGTTAGGCCAATAGCGCTGGCATTTGATTTTTTCCCCTTCTACTTCTTGGGTCATCATGGCTATCACTGTGGAGTTTTGTTCCCAAATCATCTGCCAGAAATCTCCAACAGTTGTGGGGAGAGGTCCTTGGCAGGCGATGTAGACAAACTCTTCTCTCCCCACTGGTATCTTGATGAAGCTGGCGTTGATATATCCACCTTCATCTCCAAGAGGCACTCTGGTAGCATCATCTGTGAATTCCCCATCACAATACACAGTCATCCATATCATGCATTTTTAAACAAGAGCCTCATAGACCAGGTAAGTCAAAGATTGAGACTTTCCTCATAACCACAGATGAAATCACAAACATTTTAATAAAGGCATGTTTTCAAGGTGTAGTACAATGAAATCATTTTATACATTTCCCTCATGTTGCAAGTATATTTAAGATGTAACTCAGTGAGTTTCCCCCCAAGTTGGAAAACTACTAAAGTACTTATTACAAATATGATTGGCACAATTAATGCTTATCTAATTATATTCTTTTAAGTAAGCAGCCAAAATAATAAACTAATGCAATAAATAAAAAGGTAGGTTGCTTCATTCTCTAAGCATTGTAATTTCATATAGTCAAAATACAAATTTTCAAAGCAGGCTCCCCAGTGAAAAGTGTATATAAGCCATTTTTCTTTTTCAAATTTATTTTTTATTGAAGGATAATTGCTTTACAGAATTTTGCTGTTTTCTGTCAAACCTCAACCTGAATCAGCCATAGGTATACATATATCCCCTCCCCCCTGAACCTCCCTCCCATCTCCTGCCCCATCCCACCCTTCTAGGCTGATACAGTATAGTAGGTTCTAGGTTCATCCACCTCATTAGAACTGACTCAAATGCGTTCCTTTTTATGGCTGAGTAATATTCCATTAAAAACCCATGGAACGCTTCACGAACTTGCATGTCATCCTTGCGCAGGGGCCATGCTAATCTTCTCTGTATTGTTCCAATTTTAGTATATGTGCTGCCGAAGTGAGCACTATATAAGCCATCTTATCCAAGAGAATTAATTTGTATGTACTTATACATTGCAAGTAATTTCTATTTTAAATATTCACAAATTTAACGGGTTATTTCCGTGATTGCCAAATTATAACATTTAGTAATAGATTCCAAAATCCTCTGTCAATTGCCCTGCTATTACTTGACTTCTGTTTGTTGTTCCACAGAAGCAAATCCACTCAGTAATTCCTGATTTATCCCATTCTGCTTTGAGATACTAGTCTGGCCATTTTTTTATTTGCCTGAAATAATCATCATGTACTTTATGGCAAACCAGGCTCTATTCCATTTTTATTTATTCCATTGAAAAAATCTTGTCTAAGACTCAATTCTTTTTTAAAAAATTTTTCTTGAAATGCATTTGATTTATATGAAATTCAACTCTTTTTTTTTTTTTTGAAATTCAACTCTTAAAGGAGGTTTTTCTAAATGAATTTTGTATCTTCCACCCTGATTGAAAAAATTCAGTTGTGTTATTTTTATTGCATGTTTGTCATTATTGGTTCTATTATTTATCTTTGAAGTTATGACTTCCTGGCAACGATAAGGTCAATGTGTCATGTGATATAATTCAATATGCCAATATATGTATATATGACTCCTGATTATTATAAAAAGTTGCTAGATGTTAGTATTTTAGTTATATACACATATTCACATATATTTTTAAAAAGTCACATGTTGATTGGTGAAATGGGATGGGTAAAAATAGGATCACCAGTTTTTCCACATGGCATCTGAAACAATTCAAAGGACAATGCAACTTCGTAATCACACAGTGGCCACGTGCACATCCACAACTGTTATGGACCACAGACATTTCTCTGTGCTTAACATGCAGAATATATAGATCTGACTATGACACACGAACTAAGAAACTGCTTATCCAGAAGCCATTTAATATTTTTAGAAAGACCTTAAAAGTTCACGAATGTCTGAAGATGCATTTAAGATTCCCCTAATCAATTTTCAGAATACAAAGAAACTTTTAAAAGAGTTTACACTATATATATAAATTTATTTGTTACTGATGTAAATCTCTGGATGTATGTCTCTGTGTATGTGCACACTTACATGAGTGATAAACTAGCATGTAAGTTTTAAACTGGTTTAAATTATATTAAACATACATTTGATTTGAAACCAAACTGGAACTTACAGGGCAGTATATTTTTATATCGGTTCTTCCTTCTGTTTTCCTTCGTCTGTCCAATTAGACATTGATCCAAAGGTTTTAATTCTTGAAGATTCTGTTAAGCAAAAATAGAAATAAAATTAAATTTGTTGAGATAAGCAGTAATTCATTGTAATGATTGCAAATGCTTTAAATGTACAGGCAGCAAAACTGACTATTGACTAGGGCAAACTTTGTTTAGAAATAGTTATATCCTGTTAATACAAATCAGCCTAAAATCCCAATACTAAATCAAGAAACTGTTGGAAATGATGCATCACATCTATAGTGTATTAACTATGAAGTTTAGTGGATGGTTAGAATTGATACTTGGCTTTTTAAAAAAATCTCTTCATCTTAACATAAGAGGATATTCTTCAAGGAGATTTATCAAGCTCCAAAATGTCTAAAGAGATTCCTTTATTCTATTAGGACTCTAATCAGAAAAATTAATTTACTGCTAGAAGTTAATGGCAACCCACTCTAGTATTCTTGCCTGGAAAATCCCATGGACAGAGGAGCCTGGCAGGGTTACAGTTCATGGGGTTGCAAAGAGTCAGACATGACTGAGTGACTGAGCACACTAGAAATGACAAAATGGTGCTTTTATAGTTGGAGGTTGTAAAGAAGTAGACATTTTCAAATTTTTCAAAATTTATCTTAACCTTGCATAACACTTCGTCTGAGAAAGAACCACTGTCAGAAGCTCCTTACCTCCAGTTCCTTAGATGGGATTCCTTGATCGAGTAAACCCCGCAACATTCGAATGACTGACTTCAGCTTGGTGCCAGTGTATTTCCCAGAGGGAAGCACTTTGACGATGGGGAGTGTGGTAAGTTCCTCATTTGTCAGAAAGGGATGCTCTAAAAAGAAGACACCAGTTAATTAAAAAAAATTCCCCCATAACTGATTTAGCCAATAAGAGAACCAATTTGAGCTTATCCTCACCTCATCTGGTTTTTACAAAAGTTGAGAGTATTGAAATTAATAAGGCAATAGAATTAACAAGTAGGCAGATATCTACAGTTAACAAAGGGAAATCCTGGCCACAGCAAGATCCTTGTACCCAACTTTTAAGGGAACTCCTTGCCGAATGTTCAGCGTTCTTAAGGGCTCTTAACTCCCAATTACTTAAAAGTTTCTAAAGGAGTTTAAGTTGTTTCTGTTTCTCTGGATTCAAATGGGACTGTTTACTTGACAAAAATGTATTTAGTCCTGTTTTTTGCATTTAAATTGGCTTCCAAGCACATGGAGGAAAAATGAAGAAGGGATGCTCCAGAAACTCCTTATCAGGGAACACTGCCCTGGAAACACTGATTTCTCCTCTCTCCACCCACTGGTACTCAGTGCCACTATCTCTGGCATTTTATAGTTTTCTCCATGCAAATGAAATCCTTCGGGTCTTTAGAAGTTTATCAAACAAGCGATATCAGTGTCTAAGGAAGTGGTATGTGTCTAATTTAGTATCTGCACTGTCTATGGAAACTGCTGATAACAGAAGACAACTGTTATCCGGGAAAACATGTAGGAGAGACTTCTTGCTATAGTCTGCACAAGTGCAGCTTTAATTACATCAATCAGCTGATAGGAGGATTTTGATGATGCAGCTACTATGCAAGCAACAGTAATTCCAGGCACTGCAGGGGGATACTCAAGAAGCTTAACGTCTGTCTGGAGTGAAAGCTAGTTGTGAATACAAAATTCAATCATACGAAATAACTGCAAACTTTTACAGGACTGAGTGTGAATGCAACAGGAGCTCAGAGGCTGGAGGGATGAACCTGGGCTACAGGATTTGAGCATCTCCTTTGATACCAACAATTTACCTAACAAAACAAGTATTAATTCAACTTCTTTAGTTTCTTTCAACAATGACTTCAAATTACAAAACCATGCTGTTTCATTATATTAGTATAACATTTCCTTACATGAGAAAAGAGAAGTTTAACACTAGATGGAACGTTATTGCTCTGTTAGCTCAGATTAAAACAAAGAGGCAGTAATCGTGAGGGCAGACCAATTGATTTTTGCTCTTAAACATTTTCCTGTCTTTGAGCTGTTCTTCCTACTTTGCTATAAATAAAACGTGCTCCTTGACTTCTTATTCCAAGATGGCAAAATTTTGATTTTGTGTTTCTGTGTGTCTATACATCTATTTACACGTTTTATTCCAAGCCACTGACTATTTTATTCTAACAACTGTGCAAAAAATCTGGTCATATAAATGAATGTTGATGTCTGTGTATGTGATTTAACTTTATGTATAGAACCTAATAATGTAGACCTGCGGTGAAATAACGTATCTAAAATATTCTGAAAACTGTAATTCTCAAACACTTATTTTTTTATCTACTGTTTTCGATTAAAAGTTGCTAATAAATTTCTTGCCTTTATTGGAATCTTCGTGGTCTGCTGTTTCTGTTGGCAGTTCATCACTTCCCCATGTTATTTCATCATCCTCATTCTTCTTTTCTTCTGACTTTTGAATTAAGCTATGATAACAAAACACATTTATAATATTTTCTTCTGTTCTCTCACCAAAATAAATTTAAATACTATGTCCCTGAACCACACATCTCCACAATTACTATTGTATTTAGTAATTTTAATAATAATTATTTTTAATCTATTTAAAAATACATTATATGATTAAAAAAAATCCTCAAATCCATAATTGCTAAAATTTATAGGTAGATATAATCACACTGAGGTATAGATTTTTTTTTTCTTCAGCTAAGATGGCAAAAGAGATGATTTATTGTACACACATTACATTCAGCCACAACTGAGAAGAGAATTAGTCCATAAAATCAGAGGTCCAGGGTAAAGGACCAAAAGGGACCATTTTGATAGGAGCAAGGTGGGTCTTTCAAAAGTGGTCAAGGCAATCAGAATGGCCATAGGTGTTCCAGATCCATTGAGACAAGTTCTAGATAGTAGGCAGGCAGTCCAGCAATTTGTACCGGCATCCCTGGCCTCTGCTTCCCTTGTTTCTGCTTCTGTGGCTTCCGGGGGTGTAAAAGTTTACTTGGAACTCTGCCTCATCTTTCTTCTTTTGTGGTTCAGCCTGCCCATTTGCTTCTTCCTTCACTTCACTCTCATGGCACAGAGGTTTCTCAAAAGACGGTACTAAGACTGAGAGCCAGATTGCTTAATATAGTTTACATTGTGTGCTTAAATAAACCCCAAGTCTTTGGTTGAAGGAGTCCTCTTGGGGATGGAAAGGTGATGGTTTGTTTCCACTCTTCGTTGTGGACCAGTGATTACCATTATGTAAATAAAATGATTCTTTAATTACAGAAGTCCCAATTGATGGACAATCTTTTGCTACAAAAGGAGGCTAAGAGAACACTTCTGTATTTGCTGCTGTTTAGTTGCTAAGTCCTGTCCAACTCTTTTGCAACCCCCATGGACTGTAGCCTGCCAGGCTCCTCTGCCCGTGGGATTTCCCAGGCAAGAATACTGGAGTGGGTTGCCATTTCCTCCTCCAGGGGATCTTTCCAACTGAAGGATCAAACTTCCATCTCCTTCTTGGAAGGCGGATTCTTTACTACTGAGCCACCAGGGAAGTCCTCAGTATAAAGATACTGTGTGTGTGTGTGTGTGTGTGTATGCACGCACGTGCTCAGTCACGTCTGACTCTCTGTGACCCCATGGACTATAGCCCACTAGGGCTACAGTCCTGTATTTGGGTATTCACTTAATGTAATAAAATTCAGCACAAGTTCTCATTATTCTAGGGATACACAGCAGAAGCCATCTCCTTGGTAAAATAGGTGCTAGAAAAAAGAAGCTACATAGAAGAGAACAGTGTTTAGTGATAAGATGAGATGACAAAGGATAACACAAAGGCCAGAGTACATTTTTCACTTTCTGATGCTCAGGGGAACAAAGCAGAGTACATTTGTCTGATGGCACTGTATACACCATTAAAGCAGGACATGTACTAATGCTCCTGAAACATCATAACAGGACAGCAACTATGCTGCTTTTATAGTGGATGCTCTCCTCTGCTCCGACTAATTGTACATCACAATTAACATATAATTTGCAAGCTCTGCATCCATGAGGTCTCTCTGGTCTTCCAGTAAGTTCATGTTGTCTGGAAGGATATGTTTTGCAGCTCCTCCCACCAGGATCGTCCCTTCTTTCTCATTCTTTTGAACAGTTGCTTAGTATTTCATTGTATGCTGCTGCTGCTGCTGCTAAGTCGCTTCAGTCATGTCCGACCCTGTGTGACCCAATAGACGGCAGCCCACCAGGCTCCCCCGTCCCTGGGATTCTCCAGGCAAGAACACTGGAGTGGGTTGCCATTTCCTTCTCCAGTGCATGAAAGGGAAAAGTGAAAGTGAAGTCGCTCAGTCGTGTCTGACTCTTAGCATGAGTACATCCTAACTTATTTTGTGTTTACTATGGATTTTTACTACTATAAACAATGTTGCAATGAATATTCTTACAGAAATGTTTCTGCATACATATGGTTCAGTTCAGTTCAGTTCAGTTCAGTCGCTCAGTCGTGTCTGACTCTTTGCGACCCCATGAATTGCAGCACGCCAGGCCTCCCTGTCCATCACCAATTCCCGGAGTTCACTCAGATTCACATCCATTGAGTCAGTGATGCTATCCAGCCATCTCATCCTCTGTCATCCCCTTCTCCTCCTGCCCCCAATCCCTCCCAACATCAAAGTCTTTTCCAATGAGTCAACTCTTCGCATGAGGTGGCCAAAGTACTAGAGTTTCAGCTTTAGCATCATTCCTTCCAAAGAAATCCCAGGGCTGATCTCCTTTAGAATGGACTGACTGGATCTCCTTGCAGTCCAAGGGACTCTCAAGAGTCTTCTCCAACACCACAGTTCAAAAGCATCAATTCTTCGGTGCTCAGCCTTCTTCACAGTCTACCTCTCACATCCATATGTGACCACTGGAAAAACCATAGCCTTGACTAGATGGACCTTAGTCGGCAAAGTAATGTCTCTGCTTTTGAATATGCTATCTAGGTTGCTCATAACTTTCCTTGGGACCAATTCTTAGAAATAAAATTTCTAGGCTGAAGGGAATGTATCAGTACTACAGTTCTTTGAACTCATGACCTCTAACATTATAAGACACACTGTTACTTAGTTTACATCAAGAAAGAAATAATATCAATGACTATAATTTTATAATCCTTCATGATTTCAGAGATGTTACAACTTCAAAAGTGCTTCCAAGAATTGGGAACATGTTAAAAAAAATCTATGTGTTAATAATGTTTTCAGTTTCCACTTGAAGAAATTATATACTAATTTACCTTCTTCCCCCTCGCCTGCCAAACAGGGAAAAGCCTATGTCTTACAAATATTGGTAGTTGGCTCAGATATCTGCTAATCTTTTAATTATAAAACCATTCTACATTAATAGGGTCTACACTATTGTGTAGCACTTCTACATTAATAGGGTCACAAAGAATCAGACACCACTGAAGTGACTTAGCATTCACTAACTTTACTTAGTGAAAAATTCACTGTCAGTTTGCAAATAACTCCCTTCGACTGCTTGGTTATCATTTAATACAAAGCAAAATTCACATACAATCACTTTGCTGGGCAACAATATATATAACTTTTCCTGATACATCATTTAGTGTTACAAAATAAAAAAATCTTACATTAGAAACTGTTTTCAACAGGAAAAACATTTGTGGGGGTTTAAAATGTTTCTTACCTGCTATGGTTTTATTAAAGAATGAAATTTGTGAAGTACAGAAAAAAAGAGAAGTAGAAAAAATAAGTTGCCTATAAATACACCAGGAGAAGATACTATTATCACTGTATCTTCTTGCAGACCCTTCTTGAATTCTTTCTGATGGTGAAGAGAATATATTGCTTTTTTTTTTGAGCAATGTTATAATAAACACATTGTCACATGTCACTAGAACTACCTTGTAACATTTTTAAAACATTTAAAAATTTCAACTGTAGTTTCATAATCTACTCAACAAGTCTCATTTTATAGGAGAAGATAAATTAACTTAAAAATCGACATCTAAATGGAAATCTTCAGAATGCTTCTAAAAAAACAATGAAATTGTTATAGATACTTGAAAAATTATTTTCTTACCTTTCACTTTTGCCTTTTTCTTCACAATGTTCTTCACAGCCATTCATTTTGGTAGACTACGATAAAGAGAAGTCAATATCAAAACAGCCTACTATAAAAAAACCTATCTTACATAATGTTCAGTTTTTTCCTACTAATTATTGCCAATGTTTACTGTTATCATTCATCCTCATGTTACAAAGACAACATGCTATTCAGTTAATACATGACAAACTCTGGCTGAGGCATCCACAGTGGCTCAAGAATTATTGCTGGCTCCATTTACCCATCTTCACATTCATCTTGCTTTTCCATTTCTTACATAGGGGATATGAATGTACAGAGGTAAGGAAAAAGAAAAAGGAAAACCTAAAGTAATGATTGTTTACATGTGCACTTGTGACAAGTTTTTATTTTTTATTTACTTATTTATTTCTAAATTTTTATTTTTACTTTGTTTTACAATACTGTATTGGTTTTGCCATACATTGACATGAATCAGCCATGGATGCACAAGTTCCCCATCCTGCACCCCCCTCCCACCTCCCACCCCATATCATCTCTTTGGATCATCCCTGTGCACCAGCCCCAAGCAGCCTGTATCCTGTATCAAACATAGACTGGCGATTTGTTTCTTACATGATAGTATACGTGTTTCAATGCCATTCTCCCAAATTATCCCACCCTCTCCCTCTCCCACAGAGTCCAAAAGTCCGTTCTAAACATCTGTGTCTCTTTTGCTGTCTCGCATACAGGGTTATCATTACCATCTTTCTAAATTCCATATATATGTGTTAGTATACTGTATTGGTGTTTTTCTTTCTCAAAACCATAATGAAGTACCATTTTACACCAGTCAGAATAGCAGCGATCCAAAAGTCTACAAGCAATAAATGCTGGAGAGGGTGTGGAGAAAAGGGAACCCTCTTACACTGTTGGTGGGAATGCAAACTAGTACAGCCACTATGGAGAACAGTGTGGAGATTCCTTAAAAAATTGTGACATGTTTTTAAACAGTGACCAAAACTATCCTAAAGAAAGAGAAATGCAAGAAGGCAAGGTGGTTGTCTAAGGTGGCTTTACAAACAGCTTAGGAAAGAAGAGAAGTGAAAGGCAAGGGAGAAAAGGAAAGATATAACCAACTGAATGCAGAGTTCTAGAGGATAGCAAGGAGAGACAAGAAGGTGTTCTTAAATGAAAACTACAAGGAAATAGAGGAAAACAATCAAATGGGAAAGACTAGAGCTCTCTCAAGAAAACTGGAGACATCAAGGGAACATTTCATGCAAGGATGGGCACGATAAAGAACAGAAACAGTAAGGACCTAACAGAAGCAGAAGAGATTAAGAAGAGATGGTAAGAATACACAGAAGAACTATCCAAAAAAGATCATAATGACCCAGATAACCACGATGGTGTGGTGACTCACCTACAGCCAGACATTCTGGAGTGTGAAGTCAAGTGGGCTTTAGGAAGCATCACTATGAATAAAGCTAGTGGAGGTGATGGAATTTCAGCTGAGCTATTTAAAATTCTCAAAGCTGATGCTGTTTACGTGCTGTACTCAATACTCAGCAAATCTGGAAAACTCAGCAGTGGCCACAGGACTAGAATAGATCAGTTTTCATTCTAATCCCAAAGAAGGGCAAAGCCAAAGAACATTCGAACTACTGTAGTATTGTACTCATTTCACACGCTGGTAAGGTTATGCTTAAAATCCTTCAAGCGAGGCTTCAGCAGTATGTGAACTGAGCTCTTCCAGATGTACAAGCTGGATTTAGAAAAGGCAGAGAGCCAGAGATCAAATTGCCAACATTTTGGATCACAGAGAAAACAAGAGAATTCAAGAAAAACACCTACTTCTGCTTCACTGACTACGTGAAAGCCTTTAACTGTGTGGATCAAAACAAACTGTGGAATATCCTTGAAGAGATAGAATACCAGATCACTTTATCTGTCTCCTGAGAAACCTGTATGTGGGTCAAGAAGCAACAGTTAGAACTGGACATGGAACAATGGACTGGTTCCAAATTGGGAAAGCAGTATGTCAAGGCTGTATACTGCCACCCTGCCTATTTAACTTATATGCAGAGCACATTATGAGAAATGCCAGGATGGATGGATTACAATTAGAATCAAGACTGCCTGGAGAAATATCAACAACTTCAGATATGCAGATGATGCCTGAAACTCCAATACTTTGGCCACCTCATGTGAAGAGTTGACTCATTGGAAAAGACCCTGATGCTGGGAGGGATTGGGGGCAGGAGGAGAAGGGGATGACAGAGGATGAGATGGCTGGATGGCATCACTGACTCTAGGGACATGAGTTTGAGTAAACTCTGGGAATTGGTGATGGACAGGGAGGCCTGGCGTGCTGCGATTCATGGGGTCGCAGAGAGTCGGACAGGACTGAGCGACTGAACTGAACTGAAACTGAACCACTCTAATGGCAGAAAGTAAAAAAAGAAACCAGAGAGCCTCTTGATGAGGGTGAAAGAGGAGTGAAAGGTGACTTGAAACTCTACATTCAAAAACTAAGAGTTCACTTCATGGCAAATAGAATGGGAAAGAGTGGAAATAGTGACAGACTTTATTTTCTTGGGCTCCAAAATCACTGTAGATGGTGACTGCAGCCATGAAATTAAAAGATGCTTGCTCCATGGGAGGAAAGCTATGACAAACCTAGGCAGCATATTAAAAAGCAGAAACATCACTTCGCCAACAAAGGTCTATATAGTCCAAGCTGTGTTTTTTTTCCAGCAGTCATGTACAGATGTAAGAGTTGGACCATAAAGAAAGCTAAGTGCTGAAGAACTGATGCTTTCAAATTGTGGTGCTGGAGAAGATTCTTGAGATCCTTTGGACATCAAACTAGTCAATCTTAAAGGAAATCAACCCTGAATATTCACCTGACGTGAAGAGCCGACTCACTGGAAAACATCTTGATGCTGGCAAAGATTGAAGGCAGGAGGAGAAGGGGATGACAGAGGATGAGATTGTTGGACAGCATCACCAACTAAATGGACGTGAGTTTGAGCAAACTCTGGGAGACAGTGGAGGACAGAGGAATCTGGCATGCTGCAGTCAATGCCGTTGCAAAGTCAGACATGACTTAGCAACTGAACAACAGTTTAAAAGCTAAAATTTCCAACGTGTTAAATTATCTTGCCCATTTATTTATTAAAAAATACTTTAAAAATTGAATTACAGTTGATTTACAATGTTGTGTTAGTTTTTGGCGTACAACAAAGTGATTCAGTTATATACATATAAATGTATATGTATCTATAAACACATATAAAACCACCTTTATGTATTATTTTCCATTACAGTTTATTCCATGATACTGAATATAGTTCCTTGTACTATACAGTAGGTCTTTGTTGTTATATATTCTATATATAAAAGTCAGTATCTGTCCATCTTAAACTAAGTAATCCCAACTCCCAACCCCTTTCTCCTCTGGTAACCATAAGTTTGTTTTATCTGTGAGTCTGTTTCTATTTTGTAAGTAAGTTTGCTTGTATCATACTTCAGATTGCACACATAAGTAATACCACATTCGCCCTTTTAAAGTAAAGGGTGTCTCTCTAGGGAACACAAATTAATTAGTTCATAGTTTAGCTGAGTCCCAGAGACCCAAGTCTTGAAGAAGCATTTTGCTACACTCAGAAAAAGATGTCAAGTGGAATTTTTACATGGTTAATCTTACATCTCAATCTTCATCAGAACAAATTATCTTAACCGGAAATTCCTTTCACTTCAAGACTGCATTATCTGGCTTCTGTCCAGCTCTACATTCCATATGGTTTTACTCTCCCCTTCGCTAACTAGACTTTAAACTGATGGGCCTTTCTTGAGCTCTTCAAAATCACTCATCTTTTTTCACCTTTTCCTTACTAATCTTAAGTGTCTTTATCTTCTAAGGATGTTTCCTACCACCCAGGCTAAACACAGTTCTCCTTGGTTATTCTCTTTTCAAGCACTGTCTCTTTTAAACTTCATAGACTTTATCACAACTTGTAATTGCATGTTTATTTGCCCTGTTAGTTGTAGACACTGTAGAGTTAAAAAGTATCTATAATTAAGTTACTCTGATATCCTTTTCAATTGATCTGAGGGAAACACAGAACTTCTATGGAGGAAAAAAAAGAGTAGGTTGTTTTTAATCCACTGACAACTAAAAAAAAACAAAGCTTCTTAGAGCTTATCTGTTTTTAAGAGTTGAAAATTTCAGTCTGGTCTAAAACTTGTATTTCCAAGTAAAGTCATTTGGATTTCTTATTCCCCACCATAATCCTGATCTAGGAATCTACCATGTGTGTAATCATTTTGCAAAGTATAAAGCCTTTTATAAGAGTAAAGTGTTATTATCAATATTAAAATAACTAGATACAGCCCAGTTTGACATACACTATGTTGATACTTGTACTAACCGATTTCTCACTAATTTTGCAAAGTTCATCTATGTATGGTTTGTGTGTGCCTGCTCAGTCATGTCTGAGTGAACCCGTGGACTGTAGCCCTCCAGGCTCCACTGTCCATGGGATTATCTTGGCAAGAATACTAGAGTAGGTTGGCATTTCCTCCTCCAGGGAATCTTCCTGACCCAGAGACTGAGCCTGTGTCTCCTGTGTCTCCTGCATTGGCAGGCAGATTCTTTACTCCTGAGCCACTTGCACGTGTACATCTCCCAAACTGACCACTAGACTGCACAAGCAAAAATGGACAGAAGCCCTGACGGCCCTTCTAACCCTATAATCCAACCCTATAATCCCTATTATCCCCCAAATAATCCAACAAGTTCAGCAACAGCTGAAGTGAAGAGTTTTGAAACATTAGATGATAATTTACAATAACGCCTATGACTGGCATTCATTCCTTCATTCATAAATAAGACACAGACACTGCCCTGAAGCACTTTACTAAGAGTCACAGTAATCCCTTCCCTTATTTGAGTGTGATTTGTTTCAAAGCCCCCAGTGAATGACGGAAACCACGGACAGTACTCAACACTGTCTTCTGTTCATGTCTTCCGCTCACAAACTGAATGCCTTTTCCATCTTCACTAAGCACTTTCACGCCTGTGGCCATAACATTTGCAGTCTGAAGTGCAACAACAGAACCCGTAGCACAGATTTCTTTTTTCCTTCTTCACAATTTCACAGATTTGTTCGCACTATAGAACTAACCTCAGCATATGATTTTTTTCTTCCTTTATGAAGTAGAGAACGTTCATCTTTTCACTTAAAGGAAGCACTTATGGCTTCTCTTTGGTGAATTCAAACTGCCAGCATCACTGCTCTGGCACTTCAGGGCCATTCTTAAGTGCAATAAGTTACAGAAACACAAGGAAGTTACATCACACACTTCGATGCTGCAATGGTTGCTCCGATAACCAAGACGGCTACTGACTGACTTATGGGCAAAGTGATGATCTGGGTTATGGGTGGGATGGAGCATGACTGTGCAAAATTTCATCTCACTACTTAAAATGGCATGCAGCTTAAAGTTTGTGAATTGTTTATTTCTTGAATTTTCCATTTAACATTTTCTAACTGAGGTTGCCTGTGGGTAACTGAAACCTCTTAAAGTGGAACTGTGGATGGGGGACAGGGAGAGACTATTGTAGTCAAGGGTTGTTTTTGTTCAGTCACTAACTGGTGTTTGACTCTTCGTGACCCCATAGACTGCCATATGCCAGGCTCCCTTGTCCTTCACTACTTCCCAGAGTTTGCTCAAACTCAAGGCCATTGATTCAGTAATGCCATCCAACCATCTCATCCTCTATTTCCCCCTTTTCCTTTCCTCTTGCCCTCAATGTTTCCCAGCATCAGAGTCTTTTCCAATGAGTCATCTCTTTGCAACAGGTGGCCAAAGTATTGGAGCTTCAGCTTTATCATCAGTCCTTCCAATGAATATTCAGGGTTGATTTCTTTTGGAATTGACTGGTTTGATCTCCTTGTAGTCGAAGGGACTCTCAAGAATATTCTCTAGTGCCACAATTTGAAAACATCTTCGGTCTTCAGCCTTCTTTTATGGTCCAACTCTCACATCCATACATGACTACTGGAAAAACCATAACTCTGACTATATGGAGCTTTGTTAGTAAAGCAATGTCTCTGCTTTTTAATATGCTGTCTAGAAAGATGTGTCATTATGGCCTTAGTTAAGAGATTTCAGAACATACATTGCAAGGCATATTTTAAATAGTATTATTAATAAAATATGATTAAAGTCAGTCTGGTTTAAAATATTCAGAAAACATTTTACAAAGAGCTTATTACTATAATTTATTAATAGTACAAAAGAACAGCATCTTACATAAAAAACACTACAGCATGATATATTGTGAGCTATCCAATATTTGTGTAGTCATTTTTTTAAGGTTAGGAAATACATACCAAACAGATAAATGCTTCCTTTTATTTACACACATTAATTATTTGTAAGTTTTAAATGAAAATAATCAAGTGTATATGAGACTGTGTGTGTATACATGCATAGTAAGAATCCAAAGCAGCTTGGTTTTGACAATTTTGAAGATGCTCATTAGGAAGTTTAAGAAGACCTGTGAGGGGAAATTATCCTCAAACAATGAGCAAGATCAGATTAATATAGATACAGTGATGCCTAGTTTGAGTAGGCTTATGTATTATTTTGACTATGTCAAAGCCTTTGACTGTGTGGATCACAACAAATTGGAAAATTCTTCAAGAGATGGGAATACCAGACCACCTGACCTGCCTTCTGAGAAATCTGTATGCAGGTCAAGAAGCAAGTTAGAACTGGACATGGAACAATGGACTGGTTCCAAATTGGGAAAGGAATACGTCAAGGCAGTATATCATCACCTTGCTTATTTAACTTATATGCAGAGTGCATCATGTGAAATGCCAGGATGGGTGAAGCACAAACTGGAATCAAGATTGCTGGGAGAAATATCAATAACCTCAGATATGCAGACGACACCACCCTTATGGCAGAAAGAGAAGAGGAACTAAAGAACCTCTTGATGAAGGTGAAAGAAGAGAATGAAAAAGCTGGCTTAAAACTTAACATTCAAAAAACGAAGATCATGGCATCCAGTTCCATTACTTCATGGCAAACAAATGGGGAAACAACTGCAACCGTGAAAGACTTTATTTTCTTGAGCTCCACAATCACTGCAGATGGTGACTGCAGCCATGAAATTAAAAGACGTTTGCACCTTGGAAGAAAAGCTATCACAAAGCTAGACAGCATATTAAAAAGCAGAGACATCACTGTGCCGACAAAGGTCCCTATGGTCAAAGCTATGGTTTTTCCAGTAGTCATGTGTGGATGTGAGAGTTGAACCATAAAGAAGGCTGAGCACTGAAGAATTGATGCTTTCAAATTGTGGTGCTAGAGAAGACTATTGATAGTCCCTTGGACCACAAGGAGATCAAACCAGCCAATCCTAAAGGAAATCAACCCTGAATATTCATTGGAAGGACTAATGATGAAGCTTCAATACTCTGGCCACCCGATGCGAAAAGCTGACTCATTGGAAAAGACCTTGATGCTGGGAAAGATTGAGGGCAGGAGGAGAAGCGGGTTATATAGGATGAGATGATTGGATGGCATCATCCACTCAATGGACATGAATTTGAGCAAGCTCTGGGAGATGGTGAAGGACAGGAAAGCCTGGCATGCTGCAGTCCATGGGGTTGCATAGAGTCAGACACAACTGAGAGACTGAACAACAACATATTATTTATCCACTATTTCATGCTTTTTTCTTAGTCAGCTCAATATCCCAGAAAATATGAAGCCTCTTAAATAAGTTTATCATTACATTTTGAAAACTGTTTCTTTCTCTGTCTTTTTCTTCTTTTGGCTTAAGGAAATTTGAATAGTAATACTTTCTTTGGAATGGGATGACTTTTTGTTGGAAACATTCTTTTTTTTTTAGTATTCTTTTCCAGTATGGTTACAGGATATTGAAAATAATTCCCTGTGCTACACATTAGAACCCTGTTGTTTATTCATTCTAAATGTAATTGTTTGGCATAGGATGACTCTCAAATGCAACAAGAAAATGAATCTAAGATGATTCCAACTTCTGAGTTTTATTTTCTTAAAACAAATTTCTTAAAACATATAAGTTTTTAACAAATTTATATATGTTGAACACTAATTCTTAGCTTAGTTTTATTAGTTTGGATCCAACTAATCTAATGTATTATGAATGAGCCAGCTGCCCAAATCTATTAAAACATGTCTCAGTTGAAATTGCAGGCCAATCACAGCAAAAGCCATGGAATAACTGAAAAAAATATGTTTTCATGATAATTAAGACCAAGAATTCAAGAAAGACAGAAGAAAACAAGCATTCTAGGATAAAAATCAAATTTCCTACCTGGAATGGGATCTTAGAATTACCAACTTTTATTTGATGCAACAATAATAAAGATATAAAAAAAAAAATCAAGATTTTCAGGCACTTTTTTCCTGAATGGATAACTTCACCAAAAGAAGTTAAATGATTTAAGGGTAAGTTCTTTCTGCAAAATGAGTAAAAGATACCAGTTCTAACTCTGAGTAACTGAGGTTACTAACCAGCCATCAGGATATTATCTCTAATATTTAGAAGGGAAACTGGTAGGCTGGGAGAGGTAAGACCTTATCAGGGAATTCTAACAAGAGACAGCATCACAGTGCCTGCCTAGGTATTATCCTTACCTCTGTAAAATCTTCAGGTAAAGGTGAACCATCACAATATGTATCTTCTGCTCTCTCTTCAGATAACTTCCCATTGGCTTTCAATGCACCTGGGCAAAAGAAATGGGCCAAGAGGAATTAAAATGCTCTGTAGAGGCCTTCCGGTATCCTTTAGGGTACTAACTTACTCATTCTGGTTCATCTACCTGGAACACAGGAATCTCCTAATGCATTATTTTGGTTTAAAAGATTCTGAGCTTCCTCATCCACAACATCCAGCAAAGACTGGATGACTTCAGCTTCTTGAGGATCATCGTAGTTCTCATCTTCTTGTCCATCAGATTCTTGAAAAACAGTAATCAACATGGGGTTTTATTTTAAAACATATTGATAGGAGAAAGAGACCACGTGGAACATATAATATGCCAGGTACTTCAAATTTTAAGCATTTACTCTGAAAAAGCAGCAATGACAGGGAAAGCAGTTTTTACTTCTAGAACTATTCTGACACAAATGCAACTGAATAAAATCAATGTGTGTGATACACCTTTTCATGAAATATTAATAATTTAATGTTTTATTTCCCTAAACTAGTCCTAAATTATTAATTTATTAAAAAAACTAAAGAAGGTCAACTAAAGATGTTACAAAGATTATGGATATATAATATATAATAATAGGGCAGCCCAAACATCTTTAAGAAAAAATTTCTCAGTTATTAGGTAGCTTGTGAATTGCTGCTTCAGAGAATATAAGAAACATTATCAAATAAAACTGCTCTCTCTTCAAGCAATTAAAAATTGTTTTAATCTTAAGAGGTGAGATTGACTATTGGAAATTTGTACAGTAGTACAGCTAATAATATTAATTTTATGCTATTCTTTTATTTCTTTGAACAACAATCTGTCCTTGTAAAATACAGGAGCATGTAAGGAAAATAAGAAAGGCTACCAATATTTCTTTAAAACTTGAATTATTAGAGTAATAATTAGAGTAATTATTAGAGTAATTGGATGGCTGATTTGGAAAGCTACCTTTGTACAGAATCACATTTGCTGATTCCTTCATCTGATAAGTAGAACATTTTCCTTCAGGGTACAAAATTTCAATGATTTCTTCTCCATTAACCTAAAATATAAAAAAAAAACAAAGTAAATCATTAGTTTACTATTTTACTAACTTCCAGGATTAGGTAGAGACTGCACATTGGCCCTCCATGTCCTTCTCCCCATCTTTCTCAGTAGAAAATCCTTCTTCTATCTCCCCACATTGCATCAGCGCTTCCAGGAAATACCAGTGCAATGATATATGCAAAGGGGATGGGCCTTTCCATCATCATATGTCTAGAAACACTAGATTAAACAACATTAAACCAAGATTTTTATTTCAAGAATGCTCACAATACTTACTAATATAAACTGTGAGTTGTCAAAAGATAAACGCATTGTGTACTATTTCCTAAACTTGGTTGACTACAAAAATCTCTTTTTAAAGCATACTTTGTGGGACTTATCTTCCATAGAATTTTTTCAGAAAAGTTAAATAGTACTACTAAACTTAGAAGTTGAGGGAAATGGAAAAAAAGTCAATCTTTTAAGTATCTGTGAAGTTGTTTCATGGATAGTCTTTGATTTAGTGACCTGATCAACTATTGGCTGTAAAGATTTTCAAATCTAATCTAAATCTCATCTTGGCTCCAAGAAAAGAGCAATGGATTTGTAACTATAAAGTAATTATTAAATGGAATGCAACTTTTTAAATTTAATGATTAATTGTGAAGCACTTCATGGCATGCAACCTATAAAAAGAAAGATGATTAGGGAAAAAATTAAGTGATTTGAATAAATGAAAATAATTTATACAAATAAAAGGTGGTTTGCTCTAAAGATTTTACTTTTAAAATTATAATGAAAAGGATAGTAGATACAAGGATAAAGTTATTTCTATAAATAGTGGTTGCTGCTGTTCTTTAGCCTCCCAGTTGTGTCCAACTCTTTGCGACCCTATAGACAGTAGCTTGGCAGGTTCTTTTTGTCAGTTGGATTCTCCAGGCAAGAACACTGGAGTGGGTTGCTATTTCTTCCTCCAAGGGATCTTTCCAATCCAAGGACTGAAACCTCATCTCCTGCTTGGCAGGCAGATTCTTTACCACTGAGCCATATGAGAAGCCTTAAACAGTGGTTACATAAAGTCAAAAATCTCATTGGATTATAAAACTCTGTTCTACATGAGAAATTCATAGTACAGACATCAGTATTCAAGGACAGAATATTGTTTGGGAGCCTTCCTGGAAGATTTTAATTCCAACAAAAATGTTTGCAATCACAAATAACAAAAGTTCTAGTTTCTAGAGTTTTATGTTAATTTAAACAGAAACTCTACCCTTTCTCCCTTTCAACAACATGGTGATGTTTACAAAGAAAATAAGCACTACATGGCATGACTAACACTAGAAATACATGGAAATTCAGTTGCTTCAGCTATGTGAAATTGGAGACATTCTGAATAAACAGAACATAATGTGAAGCCATGTCTTAATCTACCAGCATACAGACACTAAGAAAGTTTTATTTTTGTGTCCTAATCATTTGACATGCTAAACCATGTCATAAGTTTGACACAACACAGTGAGATGAAAGGCATGGAATTTGGGGCTTCTGGTCAGTAAATTCATTTTCTCTTCCTGCACTAAACCCAGCTCACTACCAGAAATCTTGTTGAGCTGATAAGATTTTCAGATTACTAGGAGGGAAATGCCTCAGGTCTGCATTTTACCAGGAAAAACATTCAAGTACTGAGGTTCCGAAGAGACGGTAGGAGATGTGTCTAAGATAAAACAATTCCACAAAATAAAGATGCAGCTGTGAGATGTGTACATTACATGTGTGTGTGCCTGCTCAGTCGTGTCTTGACTCTTTGTAACCCCATGGACTACAGCCTGCCAGGTTCTTCTGTCCATGGAAGTTCCCAGACAAGAACAGTGGAGCAGGTTGCCATTTCCTACTCCAGGGGATCTTCCCTACCCAGGGATTAAATCCATATCTCTTGCATCTTCTGCATGACCAGGCAGATTCTTTACCACGACACCACCTAGGAAGTCCCATACATTACATGCCAGAAAGTCAAAAAATGTTAACCAGACAAATGAGCACACATGTAGCTTTAAACAAAGAGCTGGGAAGTGGAATTTATTTACATATTAAAACAGTTATATTAAATCACCTCCAGATTTCTCTATCTTAATCTTAAATGATTTAGATTCTTTCATTTTATTATGTAGTGAAACATTTTCTAGGTCTTTCAAAAGAAAGTAAGCCTGTTTCTTTTACCACTAAAGTTTTGCCTCATTAGTAGCAGAGACTTGTCATTTGAGAGTCACAACTGGTCAACGTTAACCCACTCTTAACTACATTCTTCTCTTCTGGATATCTAAGAGACAACCAAAAGAACTGTGCATGTTAATCAAAAAATCCCAGCACTAAAGCTATCTATGTAAGTAATTAGCCTATTTAAGAGCTGAATGTGGGCCTCCCTCATAGCTCACTAAGTAACGAATCTGTCTGCCATGCAGGAGGCCCAGGTTTGATTCCTGGGTTGGGAATATCCCCTGGAGAAGGAAATGGCAAGCCACGCCAGTGTTTTTGCCTGGAGAATCCCATGGACAGAGGTACCTGGCAGGCTACAGTCCATATGCCCACAGGAGTCACACACGACTTAGTCATACCACCACCACCACCACGAGCTGAAAGTGTGCACAATGATGAGGGGTTACTTGTGTTGGGCTTTCCACTGTGTGAGTTACTTACTAAGTCCTATTGTTGTTCAGTCGCTAAGTCATGTCTGACTCTTTGTGACCCCATGGACTGCAGCATGACAGGCTTCCCTGTCCTTCACTATCTTCTGGAGTTTGCTCAAGTTCATGTCCACTGGGTTAGTAATGTTATCTAACCGTCTCATCTTCTGCTGCCCCCTTTCCCTCCTGCCCTCAATCTTTCCCAGCATCAGAGTCTTTTCCAATAAATTGGTTCTTCACATCAGGTAGCCAAAGTATTGAAGCTTCAGCATCAGTCCTTCTGAGAGACTGATTTCCTAGGCAATTGATAAGAAGTCTAGGGGTCCCAAGGAGAGAGGGGTCTGGAATTCTCAAGGAGGAAGAAAAGACAAACTTTTTTTTTCCCCCTACATTCCTTAGGATTAAGTATCCTGCCTGAGGACAGTCTCACGATTAAACCTTCTGGCTAATCCTATTATCTTCAGTTCAGTCCCTAAGTCCTGTCTCACTCTTTTCGACCCAGTGAATCACAGCACGCCAGGCCTCCCTGTCCATTACCAACTCCTGGAGTTCACTCAACCTCATGTCCATTGAGTTGGTGATGCCATCCAACCTCTGTCGTCCCTCCTGTCCCCAATCCCTCCCAGCATCAGAGTCTTTTCCAATGTGTCAACTCTTCACATGAGGTGGCCAAAGTACTGGAGTTTCAGCTTTAGCATCAATCCTTCCAATGAACACTCAGGACCTTTCTCCTTTAGAATGGACTGGTTGGATCTCCTTGCAGTCTAAGGGACTCTCAAGAGTCTTCTCCAACACCACAGTTCAAAAGCATCAATTCTACGGTGCTCAGCTTTCTTCACAGTCCAACTCTCACATCCATACATAACCACTGGAAAAACCATAGCCTTGACTAGATGGATCTTTGTTGGCAAAGTAATGTCTCTGCTTTTGAATATGCTATCTAGGTTGGTCATAACTTTCCTTCCAAGGTGTAAGTGTCTTTTAATTTCATGGCTGAAATCACCATCGACCATGATTTTGGAGCCTAGAAAAATAAAGTCAGCCATTGTTTCCACATCTATTTGCCATGATATTAGTTTTCTGAATGTTGCAAGAGATTTCCAGAAAAACATCTATTTCTGCTTTATTGACTATGCCAAAGCCTCTGACTGTGTGGATCACAATAAACTGTGGAAAATTCTGAAAGAGATGGGAATACCAGACCACCTGACCTGCCTCTTCAGAAACTGATATGCAGGTCAGAAAGCAATAGTTAGAACTGGACATGGAACAACAGACTGGTTCCAAATAGGAAAAGGAGTACGTCAAGGCTGTATATTGTCACCCTGCTTATTTAACTTCTATGCAGGGTACATCATGAGAAACGCTGGACTGGAAGAAACACAAGCTGCAATCAAGATTGCCAGGAGAAATATCAATAACCTCAGATATGCAGATGATACCACCCTTATGGCAGAAAGTGAAGAGGAACTAAAAAGTCTCTTGATGAAAGTGAAAGAGGAGAGTGAAAAAGTTGGCTTAACTATGGAGAACAGTGTGGAGATTCCTTAAAAAATTGCAAATAGAACTACCTTATGACCCAGCAATCCCACTTCTGGGCATACACACCAAGGAAACCAGAATTGAAAGAGACACATGTACCCCAATGTTCATTGCAGCACTGTTTATAATAGCCAGGACATGGAAACAACCTAGATGTCCATCAGCAGATGAATGGATAAGAAAGCTGTGGTACATATACACAATGGAGTATTACTCAGCCGTTAAAAAGAATTCATTTGAATCAGTTCTGTTGAGATGGATGAAACTGGAGCCGATTATACAGAGTGAAGTAAGCCAGAAAGAAAAACACCAATACAGTATACTAACACATATATATGGAATTTAGGAAGATGGCAATGACGACCCTGTATGCAAGACAGGGAAAGAGACACAGATGTGTATAACGGACTTTTGGACTCAGAGGGAGAGGGAGAGGGTGGGATGATTTGGGAGAATGCCATTCTAACATGTATACTATCATGTGAATTGAATCGCCAGTCTATGTCTGACGCAGGATGCAGCATGCTTGGGGCTGGTGCATGGGGATGACCCAGAAAGATGTTATGGGGAGGGAGGTGGGAGGGGGGTTCATGTTTGGGAATGCATGTAAGAATTAAAGATTTTAAAATTTAAAAAAAATAAAAAAGAAAAAAAGAAATAAATTAAAAAAAAAAAAAGTTGGCTTAAAGCTCAACATTCAGAAAACGAAGATCATGGCATCTGGTCCCATCACTTCATGGCAAATAGATAGCGAAACAGTGGGAAGTGTCAGACTTTACTTTTTTGGGCTCCAAAATCACTGCAGATGGTGATTGCAGCCATGAAATTAAAAGACGCTTGGAAGGAAAGTTATGACCACCCTAGATGGCATATTCAAAAGCAGAGACATTACTTTGCCGACTAAGGTCCTTCTAGTCAAGGCTATGGTTTTCCAGTAGTCATGTATGGATGTGAGAATTGGACTGTGAAGAAGGCTGAGCACCGAAGAATTGATGCTTTTGAACTGTGGTGTTGGAGAAGACTCTTGAGAGTCCCTTGGACTGCTAGGGTATCCAACCAGTTCATTCTAAAGGAGATCAGTCCTGGGTTTTCTTTAGAAGGAATGATGCCAAAGCTGAAACTCCAGTACTTTGGCCACCTCATGTGAAGAGTTGACTCACTGGAAAAGACTCTGATGCTGGGAGGGATTGGGGGTAGGAGGAGAAGGCGACGACAGAGGATGAGATGGTTGGATGGCATCACCGACTCAATGGACGTGAGTTTGAGTGAACTCTGGGAGTTGGTGATAGACAGGGAGGCCTGGCGTGCTGTGATTCATGGGGTCGCAAAGAGTTGGATATGACTGAGTAACTGAACTGAACTGAAGTGAGCTTTAAGCCAACTTTTTCACTCTCCTCTCAGTTTCATCAAGAGGCTTTTTAGTTCCTCTTCACTTTCTGCCATAAGGGTGGTGTCATCTGCATAACTGAGGTTATTGATATTTCTCCTGGCAATCTTGATTCCACCTTGTGCTTCTTCCAGCCCAGCGTTTCTCATGATGTACTCTGCATATAAGTTAAATAAGCAGGGTGACAATATACAGCCTTGACGCACCCCTTTTCCTATTTGCAACCAGTCTGTTGTTCCATGTCCAGTTCTAACTGTTGCTTCCTGACCTGCATATAGGTTTCTGAAGAGGCAGGTCAGGTGGTCTGGTATTCCCATCTCTTTCAGAATTTTCCACAGTTTATTGTGATCCACACAGTCAAAGGCTTTGGCATAGTCAATAAAGCAGAAATAGATGTTTTTCTGGAACTCTTGCTTTTCCATGATCCAGTGGATGTTGACAGTTTGATCTCTGGTTCCACTGCCTTTTCTAAAACCAGGTTGAAAATCTTGAGTTTTCCAAATTTGCTGGCATATTGAGTGCAGCACTTCCACAGCATCATCTTTCAGGATTTGAAACAGCTGAACTGGAATTCCATCACCTCCACTAGCTTTGTTCATAGTAATGCTTTCTAAGGACCACTTGACTTCGTATTCCGGGATGTCTGGCTCTAGGTGAGTGATCACACCATCGTGATTATCTGGGTCATGAAGATCTTTTTGGTACAATTCTTCTTGCCACCTCTTCTTAATATCTTCTGCTTCTGTTAGGTCCTATCATTTCTGTCCTTTATCGAGCCCATCTTTGCATGAAATGTTCCCTTGGTATCTTTAAATTTCTTGAAGAGATCTCTAGTCTTTCCCATTCTGTTGTTTTCCTCTATTTGATTGCATTGATCACTGAGGAAGGCTTTCTTATCTCTCCTTGTTATTATTTGGGACTCTGCATTCAGATGCTTATATCTTTTCTTTTCTCCTTTGCTGTTTGCTTCTCTTCTTTTCACAGCTATTTGTAAGGCCTCCTCAGACAGCCACTTTGCTTCTTTGCATTTGTTTTCGATGGGGATGGTCTTGATCCCTGTCTCCTGTACAATGTCACGAACCTCCGTCCATAGTTCATCAGGCCCTCTATCTATCAGATCTAATTCCTTAAATCTATTTCTCACTTCTACTGTATAATCATAAGGAATTTGATTTAGGTCTTACCTGAATGGTCTAGTGGTTTTCCCTACTTTTTTCAATTTAAGTCTGAATTTGGCAATAAGGAGTTCATGATCTGAGCCACAGTCAGCTCCTGGTCTTATTTTTGCTGACTGTATAGAGCTTCTCCATCTTTGGCTGCAAAGAATATAATCAATCTGATTTTGGTGTCAACCATCTGGTGATGTCCATGAGTAGAGTCTTCTCTTGTGTTGTTGGAAGAGGGTGTTTGCTATGACCAGTGTGTTCTCTTGGCAAAACTCTATTAGCCTTTACCCTGCTTCATTCTGTATTCCAAGGCTAAATTATGGGAGTAGGTCTGCTAAGGTCTTTACAACCTCCAGACATTCTTTGATTCATTGGAGAGTATATAACTCCATTGCTAACACTAGCAACTGGGTACTCTTTCTACCCACTTCTGATGTCTATCTCAGAAGCTTTCTCTATCTCCTTTATACTTTTATAAAATTTTATTACACAAAAGCTCTAAGCGATCAAGCCTCGTCTCTGGCCCTGGATTGAATTCTTCTCCTCCGGAGGCCAAGAATCCCAGTGTCTTTCGTGATTTAGCAACCTTTCATCCTGGGGGCTTGTCTGGGATTCTTCAGGACAATGTAAGGATGCTTGGAGCTCTAATTTTTTGTTCTCCTAGCGAACACGTTTTCTGCTATATTTTACTAACTCTGTGGTGTGTTTGCGCGAATGAATGAAACACCCTGCGTGAAGCATGTGAGGAGCCCTGCTCTCCGGTTCCGTGGTGACCTCATACGGCTTATGGCAGGAACCTGTCGGGGGTTTATACCGTCCTGCCAATGCCAAGAGGCACCCAAAATCTCCTTCGGTGACTGACCAAAAATGGGCGAAGCATGTGGACCAAATTTTCCTTTCTTGGTCAAACTTTTCGGTTTCTTTGACTATTTCATAACTCTTTGGAAATTAGAAGTACGAACCTAATCTGTTGGATAATATACTTCCAAGAGACTTGTGACCTATGCTGGTACTGTGTACTATGACTTAGGTCCCAAATTTTTATTGGTAGTCAGGAAGCACCTAGCCTCGCTAGAAATCGAAAGTTTGAAGTTAGATGGAGCTCTAGCTACAAGAGCATCTCTGAGGTTAAAGGTACTCAGATTGGAACTACAATGGGTTTTTTTCCTTTGGTAACACTGGCTCTTAGTGGGCCAGAGGAGGCTCTTATACTGGTGTGGTGATGCTTGGAAGAAATATCTCAGTTTTATGTTTGTATCAGTCTTATTATAGTCAGAAATATACTCAGGGTTGTGCATAGGCACTTAGGTGAAGAATGTTTCCCCCAGTGGTTTAGCCTAGGAGGCATTCTGGAAGGTTACTCTGATTGCACCCTGGGTGGCCTCAGAGGCAAGCAAGGTTTTAATGGTGAGCAGCTGGATGTCAGCTAGCAATGCCTTCAGGTCTACCCCTGGTGCATCTCCACCCTGTCTCGGTGGTAGGACTGGGAGGGACGAGTAGGTCGCCTACATTGGTAAGGGACAGACCAGGAAGTATGTCGCCTACCTTGGTGAGGGACGGACCATTGATAAGTCCGACCAGGGAAGGAAAGCTTTGGTGTAAAGTCTGTCTACACCCTCATCTAAAGCAGGGAGGGACACCTCTGGTAGAAAGATGGTGCTGGTCACTTTTTTTCTCCCTTATAGATGGGAGCTAACAATTCCAGCCTCACTCCTTTGAACTGTATCCTGAAAAATTGGAATAGATTTGATCTGCAGGGCTTAAAGAAGATACACCTGGTCTTTCTATGTGATACTGCGTGGCCATGGTATCCATTGGAGGATGGCGAACAGTGGCCGGTTGGAGGGTCTCTTAAGTATAATACTGTTTTACAATTAGACCGGTTCTGTAGAAAATAAGGGAAATGGGTAGAAGTAGCCTATGTGTTACCCTTTTTCTCTCTGCGAAATATGCCAGACTTAAGTCCTAAGGGTACAGATTTGGGTGTGACTCCTTCAGCTCCCTCCAGTCCTCCTAGTTTGCTAGATGAGATGGAGGACAGGAGACAAAGAGATAAAGAAAAGCAGATTTCTCCAATCTATCCCTGGGATCATATGCGCAGAGCAGCCAGAGAGACTGAAGAACAGCCACACGAGCTGTTGCCTCTTCATGAAGCACCCACCGGGAGAAATGATCAGTCTATGAGAGTTAATAAGCCTTTTTCTTATCAAGAAATACAAAGAATCAAGGAGGATATGGGAGACTATTTAGAGGACCCAGAAAAATAAATCAGAGCTTTTAAAGGTGTTATCCTGCTTTATGACCTTACTTGGAAGGATGTGATGTATATCTTGGGATAAACGCTGACTCCCTACTCAAAAACTTGAGTTTTGGGAAAAGCAATTGTTTATGGAGAGGAATCGGAGAAGGCAATGGCACCCTACTCCAGTATTCTTGCCTGGAAAATCCCATGGACGGAGGAGCCTAGAAGGCTGCAGTCCATGGGGTCGATAAGAGTCAGACATGACTGAGCAACTTCACTTTCACTTTTCACTTTCATGCATTAGAGAAGCAAATGGCAACCCACTCCAGTGTTCTTGCCTGGAGAAACCCAGGGACGGGGCAGCCTGGTGGGCTGCCATCTATGGGGTTGCACAGAATCGGACAGGACTGAAGCCACTTAGCAGCAGTAGCATGGAGATGAATGGTTTGGTAATGAATCAGTAGGGAAGAGGGAGGACGAGATAACCGCCCTCCCCACTGGGAATCAGGTGGTTCCAACTATAGAACCAGACTAGGACTACAACACAGCTAAAGGAAGATGGGATCAGAGTCATTTTGTCAGATGTATTCTTGAAGGACCCAGGCAGGTACGTGCTAAGCCTTTAAACTATGGCAAATTGGCAAACACAGAACAGAAGGAGAAGGAAGCTCCTGGTAAGTTCCTAGATAGACTGAGAGAAGCCCTTCGAAGATTCACTGAGATTGATCCCGAAAGTGAAGAGGGAAAAGTGATCTTAAAAGATAGATTTCTCACTCAGTCTCCAGATATCTGCTCCAGATATCCGCTGTAAGCTACTGAAACTGGCATATGGACCAAATCAGTCTTTAGATAATCTGTTACAACTAGCTCAGACAGTCTATTATGGTAGGGAATATGAGGAAAAGACAGAAAGGCAGAAAAAGACAAAGGAAAGGCAGAAAGCCTTGCAATGGCTGTTCTTAAACAGCCTGAGAAAAATGCCCAGAGGGACCTAGGTGAAAAGGGATGCGCTTGCTATTACTGTGGAAAGGAGAGGCATCTGAAGTGGAATTGCCCTCAGGCAACTAAGCCACCTCCAGCTCCATGTCCTGTCTGCAAAGGACCACACTGGAAGAGAGACTGCCCCCAGAGGTGTAGGTTTCAGAGGTCGGACTCTCAAGACAATCAGGACTGAAGGTGCCCAGGGGTCCCCACACTAGCTCCCACCCTCACCTGGGAAACCCTCAATATCAATAACTGTGGGGGGGCCAATCCGTCGATTTTCTTTTAGATACTGGGGCAACTTACTCTGTGTTTATTGAAGCCCCTGGCCCACTTTCTTCCTGATCCGCTTCCATAATGGGACTGTCTAGACGAGCCAAAAGATGGGCCTGATAATCTATGTGAGCCTACTTCTGCTGACTCTAAAAATCCTGAGTCTGCTGTTTGATCTTAAGACAAAGCCTTCCTGTCCTGGGCTCACTCCTACTCAGCATTTCACAATCAGTCTAACTGCTGGGTCTGTGGAGCACTCCCCTCTTCATCAGTGGAAGGCTTCCCGTGGTGGACATCTTCACTTCAAGGAAAAGACTTTCTCCACGTCTGTGAATACCTTCGACAACAATCATACGTGATGCTTCTTCTTAAACTGATGACATCTAACAATCCTAAGATGGACTGATGTAACTATGGACATAACGTGACTTTTAAACTATCTTAATTACAATAATTCTGATTGTTCTATTTTTGCTGTTTGTTCCCTGCATTTGTAACTTTGTCATTGGATTTGTTTCTAGTTTTTAAGTTACAAATGGTTGTCCAAGCTCCTCCAAGTGCCACAGCCTCCTCCAACTATTACTTGGGGCCCCTGGATCAGACACCCTCAATATGAGGGTTAGGAGAATATGTTGCCTCAACAATATAGGGACCACGTCCCTAAACAGCAGGAAGTAGTTATGGAATGAAAACGATGTTTTTTCCCTGGGCAACATAACTCTCCTAAAAGAAAAGGGGGAATGAGAGAGTCATTTCCTAGGCAGGTTGATAAGAAGTCTAGGGGTCCCCAAGGAGAGAGGGATCTGGAATTCTCAAGAAGGAAGAAAGGACAAACTATTGTTTTCCCCCTCTACATTCCTGGAAAAGCTCAGTTTCATTCCAATCCCAAAGAAAGGCAATGCTAAAGAATGCTCAAACTATTGCACAATTGCACTCATCTCACATGCTAGTAAAGTAATGCTCAAAATTCTGCAAGCCAGGCTTCAACGATACGTGAACCGTGAACTCCCTGATGTTCAAGCTGGTTTTAGAAAAGGCAGAGGAACCAGAGATCAAAGTGCCAACATCCGCTGGATCATGGAAAAAGCAAAGATTTCCAGAAGGACATCTATTTCTGCTTTATTGACTATGCCAAAGCCTTTGACTGTGTGGATCACAATAAACTGTGGAAAATTCTGAAAGAGATGGGAATACCAGACCACCTCACCCGCCTCTTGAGAAATCTGTATGCAGGTCAGGAAGCAACAGTTAGAACTGGGCATGGAACAATAGACTGGTTCCAAATAGGAAAAGGAGTACGTCAAGGCTGTATATTGTCACCCTGCTTATTTAACTTCTATGCAGAGTACATCATGAGAAACACTGGACTGGAAGAAACGCAAGCTGGAATCAAGATTGCTGGGAGAAATATCAATAACCTCAGTTATGCAGATGACACCACCCTTATGGCAGAAAGTGGAGAGGAGCTAAAAAGCCTCTTGATGAAAGTGAAAGAGGAGAGTGAAAAAGTTGGCTTAAAGCTCAACATTCAGAAAATGAAGATCATGGCATCTGGTCCCATCACTTCATGGCAAATAGATGGGGAAACAGTGGAAACAGTGTCAGACTTCATTTTGGGGGGCTCCAAAATCACTGCAGATGGTGACTACAGCCATGAAATTAAAAGACGCTTATTCCTTGGAAGAAAAGTTATGACCAACCTAGACAGTATATTCAAAAGCAGAGCCATCTAGTCAAGGCTATGGTTTTTCCTGTGGTCATGTATGGATGTGAGAGTTGGACTGTGAAGAAGGCAGAGCACCGAAGAATAGATGCTTTTGAACTGTGGTGTTGGAGAAGACTCTTGAGAGTGCCTTGGACTGCAAGGAGATCCAACCAGTCCATTCTGAAGGAGATCAACCCTGGGATTTCTTTGGAAGGAATGATGCTGAAGCTGAAACTCCAGTACTTTGGCCACCTCATGCAAAGAGCTGACTCATTGGAAAAGACTCTGATGCTGGGAGGGATTGGGGGCAGGAGGAGAAGGGGACGACCGAGGATGAGATGGCTGGATGGCATCACGAAACTCAATGGACGTGAGTCTGAGTGAACTCCGGGAGATGGTGATGAATAGGGAGGCCTGGCGTGCTGCGATTCATGGCAAAGAGTCAGACTGAACTGAGGGACTGAACTGAACTGACATGATTATGTATCTTGCCTGAGGACAGTCTCTGGATTAAACCTCCTTGTGGTTTATCCTGTTATCTTAAAATGTAAATTATGGGAGTAGATCTATATAACAATAATATATCCTGCCTGAGGACAGTCTCTGGATTAAACCTTCTGGCTAATTCTGTTATCTTAAAATGTAAATTATGGGAGTATGTCTGGTGAGGTCTTTACAACCTCCAGACATTCTTTTGATTCACTGGAGAGTATATAACTCCATTGCTAACACTAGCAAGCAGGTACTCTTTCTACCCCTTTCTGATGTCTATGTCAGAAGCTTTCTCTATCTCCTTTATAGTTTAATAAAACTTTCTTACACAAAAGCTCTGAGTGATCAAGCCTCATCTCTGGCCCCAGATTGAACTCTTCTCCTCTGGAGGCCAAGAATCCTGGCATCTTTGCGTGATTCAGCAACAACCTTTCAGTTCCAGAGAATATTCAGGGTTGTTTTCTTTAGGATTTACTGGTTTGATCTCCTTGCAGTCCAAGAGACTCTCAAGAGTCTTCTCTAACATCACAACTTGAAATAATCAATTCTTTGGTGTTCAGCCTTCTATATGATCCAACTGTCACATCCATGGGCTTCCCTTGTAGCTCAGCTGGTAAAGAATCTGCCTGTAACGTGGGAGACCTAGGTTCAATCCCTTGGTTGGAAAGATCCCTTGGAGAAGGGAAAGGCTATCCACTCCAGTATTCTGGCCTGGAAAATTCCAAGGACTGTATAGTTCACGGGGTTGCAAAGAGTTTGACATGACTGAGTGACTTTCACTTTCTCACATCCATACACAATTACTGGAATAACCACAGCTTTGACAACATGGACCTTGGTCAGCTAAGTGATGTCTCTGCTTTTTAACACACTGTCTAGGTTTGTATAGCTTTCTTTTCAAGGAGCAAGTGTCTTTTAACTTCATGGCTGTAGTCACCATCTGCAGTGATTTTGGAGCCCAAGAAAATAAAATCTGCTTACTAAGTACATGTATCTAAAATCAATACTAAAGAAGGTATCTAAAGAATGTGGTCTTTCACTTACCTTGGAGAACGAGTTATTAGGTGTGAGAGAAGGTTTGCCACAAGGCTCCACAATGGGAGGACCTGAAGGAAGAACAGGAAGAACAGAAAGAAAAAGATGAGCCACTCAGAACACATTAGGGACAATAGTGAAAGAAGACCCACAATTTCTAAGCATGTTCTTATTTTTATTAATATACTGAGAGGTCATAACACCATGTGATTTTAAATCAACTAGATGGAATTAAATGTTAGAGGAGGGTTTATTCCAAGGACAAAGTCAACTATTTTTCCTAAAAAAAAAAAAAAAAAAAAGTTGGTATAAAAGCTCAGTTTGGTCTAAATGTTTCTAGTATTTGAAACTGAATATAGATTTTTCCCAACTAAATGGGAGAGAAATCATAGGTGCTGAACTACAGTCACTGGAAAGATAGCAGATCCTTTTTTTTTTTTTTTTTAACTGTGTATAAAATAATTTACTTGCTTCTCCTTGCCAAGGTTTGATATGTTCTCCTACCATCACGGAAGTCTAGCCTATAGGAGACATCATATCCCAGAATGCCAAGCCTGCCTGAAAATTCAAAGCAAGCAAACAAACCAAAAACACAAACCAGAGCAAACACCAGAGATGCTATTAATCACTTGGTATTATCTTTAATTACAAAGACTTTTCCAATCACATCACATAGTGATCGTTTTATCCACTGCTCCATTTGGCTGCCAATCTCTTATCTCTCTCCTCAGCAATGGTAAGGCGAATACCCTTTCCATGGGGAAGACAGATCCATGGTTTGTTGCCTTTGCCAATAACGAAAATGTTCGAGAGCCGAGTGGCAAAGCTGTTGCCGTTTGCATCTTTCACATGAACTACATCAAAAGAACCTGGATGTCTCTTCCGGTTTGTAATCACACCAATTCTTCCCAGGTTAGCACCTCCAGTCACCCTGCACAGGTTACCAGTGTCAAATTTGATGAAATCAGTAATCTTGCCAGTCTCCAAGTCAATCTAAATGGTATCATTCACCTTGATGAGGGGATCAGGGTAACGGATGGTACGAGCATCATGGGTTACCAGATGAGGGATTCCTTTTGTCCCCACAAATATCTTTCTTACTTTGCACAATTTACACTTGGCCTCCTCAGGTGTAATACGATGAACAGCAAAGCGACCCTTGGTGTCACAGATCAAACGAAAATTCTCTCCAGTCTTATCAATGCTGATGACATCCATAAAACCAGCAGGGTAGGTTATATCTGTGCAGACTTTGCCATCGATCTTAATGAAACGCTGCATGCAAATCTTCTTTACTTCATCTCCAGTTAAGGCATACTTAAGTCTATTCCTTAGGAAAATGATTAGGGGGAGACATTTCCTTAGCTTGTGGGGGCCGGTAGATGGACGAGGGGCAAACACACCAGTCAGTTTATCCAGCATCCAATGTTTTGGAGCTGCTACGCATTTCAGGTGCTTCTTGGGACCCCGAGCCATGGCTGCGCTAGGCACGAAAAGAGCAGCAGATCCTTTATTTCATTTCACAAAGACTATTGATTTAACACAGGAAAATAAGTATGGATATAACTGGAGACTATGTTTTCTAAACCAAATGCTGATTTTTTGGTTTTCTAAACCAAATGACTCTTAGCCCTCAGCACGAAAATTCAATACGTATATTAAATATGAGATTGTTTCCTCTACAGTTAAAATGCATGTATTTAATTAGATTCATTATTTCTAGGAGATACTTTATTAAATTGCCAGGAAAAATAATTAAACAGGGTACCAAAACTGAACTACTCGTTCAAAGGAATCATACTCAGTTTATTATTTGCAACCTCTCCTCTGTACCCGCTCTCTTGCCCTGTCCTCAGGCAACCACTGATCTCCTTTGTCACTACAGATTAACTTGCACTTTTGTACAACTTTGTATAAACTGAATAATACAATATGAATTCATTTTTATATTATTTTGTATTATTATTATACTTGGCTTCTTTCATTCAGGATACCTATTTTGAGTTTATTTTAATTATGTTGTTGCATGTATCAACAGTCTATTCATTTTTATTGCTGAGTAATATTCTACTGTTCGAATATATTATTGGGTTGGCCAAAAAGTTCATTAGGGTTTTTCTACAGGCTGCTTATACAAAGGGTTATTCATTCAACAGTTCTTGGTCATTTGAGTGGTTTCTGATTTTGGTAGTTATAAAGAAAGCTGCTAAAAAAATTCCTGGACAAGTTTTTATCTCTGGATATATGGTTTCTTTTCTCCTGAGTAAATAAAGAAGTGGAATGACTGGATCACACAGTTCAGTTCAGTTCCTCAGTCGTGTCCAACTCTTTGCGACCCCATGAACTGCAGCACGCCAGGCCTCCCTGTCCATCACCAACTCCCGGAGTTCACTCAGACTCACGTCCATCGAGTCTGTGATGCCATCCAGCAATCTCATCCTCTGTCGTCCCCTTCTCCTCCTGCCCTCAATCCCTCCCAGCATCAGAGTCTTTTCCAATGAGTCAACTCTTCACATGAGGTGGCCAAAGTACTGGAGTTTTAGCTTCAGCATCATTCCTTCCAAAGAAATCCCAGGGTTGATCTCCTTCAGAATGGACTGGTTGGATCTCCTTGCAGTCCAAGGCACTCTCAAGAGTCTTCTCCAACACCACAGTTCAAAAGCATCAATTCTACGGTGCTCAGCCTTCTTCACAGTCCAACTCTCACATCCATACATGACCACTGGAAAAACCATAGCCTTGACTAGACGGACCTTAGTCGGCAAAGTAATGTCTCTGCTTTTGAATATACTGCCTAGGTTGGTCATAACTTTTCTTCCAAGGAATAAGCGTCTTTTAATTTCATGGCTGTAGTCACCATCTGCAGTGATTTTGAAGCCCCCCAAAATGAAGTCTGACACTGTTTCCACTGTTTCCCCATCTATTTGCCATGAAGTGATGGGACCAGATGCCATGATCTTCGTTTTCTGAATGTTGAGCTTTAAGCCAACTTTTTCACTCTCCTCTTTCACTTTCATCAAGAGGCTTTTTAGCTCCTCTCCACTTTCTGCCATAAGGGTGGTGTCATCTGCATAACTGAGGTTATTGATATTTCTCCCAGCAATCTTGATTCCAGCTTGCGTTTCTTCCAGTCCAGCGTTTCTCATGATGTACTCTGCATAGAAGTTAAATAAGCAGGGTGACAATATACAGCCTTGACATACTCCTTTTCCTATTTGGAACCAGTCTGTTGTTCCATGCCCAGTTCTAACTATTGCTTCCTGACCTGCATACAGATTTCTCAAGAGGCAGGTGAGGCGGTCTGGTATTCCCATCTCTTTCAGAATTTTCCACAGTTTATTGGGATCACACAGTAGGTATGTTTAAATTTTTAAGACATTGGCAAACTGCTTTCCAAAATGGTTGTACTATTTTACATATTCATCACTGCAAGAGAATTCCTATGAATGATACTATATGATTTTTAAGAATTCATAAATTAGGTCCTAGAATCTCATAAAGACAGATTACTAGGCAGTTTCTACAAGGCAGACAGGGCGCAGCTACTTTCCTCAGGCTTGAAAGTTACAAACTTCTGAGTCATCTCAGAGGTCACTAGACAAATGCTCTCCTGAGTGTTGGGTGAGGTAGTCTGACTCTACTGTGAACCAGAATTATCAGGAAGCAGCAGGAAGGGCCCCTAAGGCATTCAAGATAACAACAGAGGAGGAGAGAACCAGAGGTGCTTTAGCTTTCAGAAGATAATCAAACCACAGCTGCAGTTGTCAGATTTCTCTGAGCTGTTTTGGTACTTAGATACTACTGGGCTTCCCTGGTGGCTCAGAGGATAACGAATCTGCCTGCAAAGCAAGAGACCCAGATTCGATCCTTGGGTAGGGAAGATCCCCTGGAGAACAAAACGGCAACTCACTCCAGTATTCTTGTCTGGGCAATCCCATGGACAGAGGAGCCGGGTGGGCTACAGTTCATGGGGTTGCAAAGAGTTGGACACGACTGAGCTTCTGAGCATGGTGGCGGCCAAATACCCTAAAAGTTTAGCTCTATAAAGAAGTACTGGATTTACATTTCAAACACTCTAAGTTTAACCATACTCCCCTGTGCCTAACATTTTTATATGGTATGAATACTGCCAATAAAAGCTACATTTACCAAGCCTGATTATGTAAATGAGAGCATGGAGTCAGACATCCTGGTTTAAATTCTGCTTTGACTATTTATTTACCCTTTGAGCTTGGGCAAGTTATCAGACTTTTCAGGGCCTCGGTTTTTGCTTCTATAAAAGGAGGATATAAGTCTCACAGGGTTGTTGCAAGTATCTGAGTACCTGGAAGAATGCTTAGTCCAGGAAAAGCATTAAATTAATCTCAACTGCTGCCACCACTATTAATACTATAATTTCTATTACTATGCTAGACTATAAGACAGATACTTTGTTTATTCATTGCTATACTCACAATGCCCAGAACTCTGCCTGGCATAGAAAAGAAATTCAGTAAGTGCTTGAATAAATTATTATGTGACAATCATTGTAATAAGTTGACATTTTATTGTATTTATGCCTCATTATAACCTTATAAGGTAGATACTTTTATAATAATCTTTTCATCTCTCAGGTAGAAAACAGAGGCTTAGATGTGGATCAAGTAACTTGCTAAGGTTACACGGGACCTAATGAACTCAGGTTTGTCTAGCTTTAAATCCTAGGGTCCATGCTGCTCCACTCTTTCCTATCACGCACTGAATTTTAGACAAGCTTTTATTCACTTAGGTTCTGCAAAATAGTCCGGAAGGGCAATAGAACACTATATTGACAGTACCCAAACTTGCTTTTGGGAAAAGACAGTTACCTCTCCATAAGTACCTGTATCATTAAAAAAAAAAAAAAAAATCATTGCATCCTTACCATTGGCTTTGGCTGACTTTGAAGCTGAAAGAGCAGACCTCTTGGAACTGGGAACCACTGGATGACCATCTCTGTGTTGTTTAAAACGGAAAAAGAAAGAAAACAAAATTGTAAATTATGTAAGATATTTGCTTAAGTTTCCCTCAAACTATCTGTTAACCATTTGGCCTTGAGTTTTATTTTGGATGGGCTTCAAGGGTCTAGGTACTTTCTGAAGCTGTAGACAAGATTTTATCAGTCTTGCAGGATAAAGAATGCTTGGGGCTGGTGCACGGTGATGACCCAGAGAGATGTTATGCGGAGGGAGGTGGGAGGGGGGTTCATGTTTGGGAACGCATGTACACCCGTGGTGGATTCATGTCAATGTATGGCAAAACCAATACAGTATTGTAAAGTAAAATAAAGTAAAAATAAAAATTAAAAAAAAAAAAAAGATTTTATCAGTCTTCATCTATATATGCTGGAAGGAGATATTTGTGACTGAAAAAAGATTAAGAATCACTTCTTTAAATAATAAAATAATAACTGGCTAGTTTGTAGCTGGAAGCAGGATGAAGGGGAAGGTATTTGGGACTACTCCAGTACTTTGGCCACCTCATGCGAAAAGTTGACTCACTGGAAAAGACTCTGATGCTGGGAGGGATTGGGGGCAGGAGGAGAAGGGGACGACAGAGGATGAGATGGCTGGATGGCATCACCGACTCGATGGACATGAGTTTGAGTGAACTCTGGGAGTTGGTGATGGACGGGGAAGCCTGGCGTGCTGCAATTCATGGAGTCGCAAAGAGTCGGACATGACTGAACGACTGAACTGAACTGAATCTTTAGTGACTTCAGCCGAGACGAAAGTAGAAAGATGAAAAAAACTGATTTTAGACCTGAGGAAAGGGATGTTCTGGTGGTACAGATGGTAAAGAATCTATCTGCAATGTGGGAGACCTGGGTTTGATCCCTGGGTTGGGAAGATACTTTGGAGCAGGAAATGTCAACCCACTCCAGCATTCTTGCCTAGAGAATTCTGTGGACAGAGGAGCCTGGCAGGCTACAGTCAGTCCATGGGGTCACAAAGAGTTGGACATCACAGACTGACCAACACTTCCACTTTCTTTTTCAAGAGATGCTCTAGTAATTTGGAGGCAAAAAATTCTAGATCTGTGGTTAGTAGAATCAGAAAAAACATTTTTCCAGGTTGTCTGAACACTTCTCTCCTCCACTAATTAACATTCAGCTACATTTATGAAAATAACTGTAGGCAATCAAATTTTTAGAAATATTGAGGGAAACTGGTTCAAGGGGAAAAGTATACAATCGAACTTAAAGGTTCAGAAGGAGAAACAGGCTTATAATCAAATGATTTATTAATTGTTCTTATATGGTGGAATACATAGTATGTAAAGTCCATCCTGTGTCACAGACACAAATGTGAAGTTTTCTTTTATGTAATATAAGACTGTAATCTAAAAAGCCTGGGTTCATGTCCTTGTGGAAGGCAGAGTAGTGGCTCAAAATATGTCTGCATTATAATCCCCAGAATGTTATGTTATATGGCAAAAGGAATTTTACAGGAGTGAGTAAACTAAAGATCTAGAGACTAAGATTATCCTGGATTATCTCATGTAATCACAAGGGTCCTTATAAGTTAAACATGAAGGTAGGAATGTCGGAGTCAGACAGATATGATGACCAAGGGTGCTGTGGGCTATGAGCCAAGAAAGATGGCCAATGTCTAAAAGGCAGGAAAGGCAAGGAGATGATTTTCTCCTTTGGAAGGGATGCAGCTCTGCTAACACTTTGATTTTTAATCCAATGAGACCGTTTTATATTTCTGGCTTCCAGAACTGTTAATATATTTAATTTTTATTGGTTTAAGCCACTAAATTTGTAGTCATTTGATAGCAGGAAACTAACACATACATTAAAAAAAATTATTTCCATTATTAAGTGAAAGAAAAGTTGCTATTAGCATTTCTTATAGTGGGAAATGGTCAGGAGGTATAGTGGATGTGACAGTCTATGCCTCATTGGTTGTAGACATGAGGTTCTGGGAGGACAGACCGTGTTCCAGCTCCAGGAATCAGCCAGGACTTGCCAGGGCCAACCAATATATTCTCATTCCTTTGCCTCATCAGGACTTGCCTGAATTTAGGTCTAAGGCAATAGGCATTCAGTCCTTGCTTCATTACTGTGATCAGTGAGACTTGTCTGAAGATTGGTCTGGACAGTGTGAGAGGCACATGAGTCACGAAACTGACACAGCCATTTGACTATCATGAAGGAAACACATAATCTTTACTAATTCCCCATCCATTTGGTCTGCGAAATACTAATTCAGGAATATCTTTAAGAGAATCTAACGGCCTGAAATGCATGTGCACACACACACAAATCCATGAATAACTGTGGAGTACCTTGTAGCTTTCAGCACCACTGAAGGAAGTGACATGTCTAATGTTCTCTTAGCTTCCTCCAGAGTCATTCCTTGAGTGCTGACTCCATTCACATAGTGGATGATGTCTAAGAGCTGGAGATTACCCTCTGTGGCTGCGATTGACCTTGGATTGATATCACTAACATACACCACTTGATGAAGGCTGTCACGACCTCCAGATAAGGAAAAACCTTCAGGAGATAGAAAAATATTTGTTTCCTTAGGCTTAACAGTATGTACTTTTAATCTATCCAAGAAAAGTCAAAACTGCCCAAAGCTTGATTTTGCCATTACCCAACTCCTCTTTGTTGCACGTAAATGTGATATCAGGTAGCAAATGAGGCAGCACAGGCATCCTGGGTAATTCCAGAACTCGGCCAAGAACTAATCTGACTGTCCTGGGCGCAGCTCGGAGTAGGTTCACTGCATCTGTGTGAGTCATGTTTGTAACATCTGTATCATTAACCTACAGAGATAAGAAAGGGCCAAAGTGGGATTATAGTTTTTGGAACACAGGAGTTACTGACAAAATATAGTAATTTCCCTAACTTTCCATATAATCTATTTTGGCTAATAGGAGATTCACAATGAAGAGTGGTCTCTAGGGACACCTTCCTGGTGGTCCAGTGGTTAAGAATTTGCCTTGCAATGTAGGAGACATGGGTTTGATCCCTGGTGGGGGAACTAAGATCCCACATGCCACGGGGCAACGAAATCCATGCAGTGCTACTACAGAACTTGCACACTGCAATGAGAAGCCCACGTGCCACAACATGAGAAGACTGCACGCAGCACTGAGCAAAGCCCCCCATGTGCTGCAACAAAGACCCCAGTGCAGCAACAACAAAAAAAGAGTCTGGTCTCTAGTTTACTAATAATCTTCTTTACTGCGGAAATCATGAGCACAAAGACCAAGTAATTATAAATGAAATAATAATGCTATTACTATCACTAATATAGATGTTATTACTTTGCTAATACAGAAAATTTATTCTTAGAGCAATTTAAGAAACTTTCTCTTTCTGAGACTCAAAATTGCTTGTTTAAAGTCTTTTCAAACTATGACTATATAAAGGCCTTTATTTTTCAGAGGTGGAGAAGGAAAACATAAACCAAACAGAGAAATAGAGCATTGTATCAACTCAGCCTTCTCGGCTTTCCTTCTGCAGCACTGGCTTGATCTCTGGCCCTGCTGCAATGCTCAGTCACTTCGGTCGTGTCCGACTCTTGCATCCCTATGGACTGCAGCCCACCAGGCTCTTGTGTCCATGGGATTCTCCAGGCAAGAATACTGGAGTGGGTTGCCATGCCCTCCTCCAGGGGGTCTTCCCAACCCAGGGATCATGAATGTGCGTCTCCTGCATTGGCGGGTGGGTTCCTTACCACTAGCACCACCTGTCTAGCCACACTGGCACAAACACAGTCTGCTTAAATGTCTTACCTTGATGAGCCGGTCCCCAGGTCTCAGCCTCCCATCACTTTTGGCTGGATCCTGAATGACGTCATGAACGTAACAACCAACGCTCTGATTGCCTTTGGTTACTGTGAAGCCCAGGCTTCCTTTTTCTGACTTATTTAGGGTAATCAGGAGTTCTACCTCCTAAGGAAAGAAACGGTGATTCTATTTTGCAGTACAAAGGGAAAAACAACTATTCTTTCCACTGATTAACACAGGAGAAAACTAAACTTTAAAAGGCTGCTTAACTTGCCCAAGTGAAGAAGGCAGCTATGTATGTCTAGTTCTAGACAGAAGGTACTCCTCCAACCTCTTGCCTGCCAATGTAAAATAAAAGTTGGGTTTAAATTCAACATTATGTGCTTGTCTGGAGATAGCTGACCCAGAACTTACTCAAGCTTCAATTCTTATATTTTCAGAATAAACAACAAAAAAAACCCCACCCATGCCAAGAGCAACAGAAGAAAGATTTTCTTGGGTAAAAACATGAAGTCTGGGTGATCAAATATCACAACTTGATATATTTAGTTGTATGAAAAATTTTTCTTTCAGATTTTAACTGAGGCACAAGGGTTGCTTAGGGCTTATAGGCATGATGACAGATTTCTAAGGAAATCATCCAAAGATTATTTTCACTCTACTGCTGAGAATGAAACTGAAGATGTAGATGCTACACACACACACACACACACACACACACACACACACACACACACACACACACAAATTGTTGTAGGGAAACAAAGTGCCTGGAAAGATTAAAGTGTTTATGGGTTCTAACTAGTGACGGTTTTAATCTTTTCTAACTTTTCTATAATAAGTACTTATTACTTAGATAACACAAAAAAGTATTAAAAGGGTGACTTTGAATCAGTGTTAAGGATATTATTCTTTTTTTTCAAATTCAAAAAATACCATATTTATCAAAAATTAGAACTATCAACAAATTTAGACTTTGTAAATTTTTTTTCAAACACATTTTTTCACCTTTTACATTTGAAATTAAAAACTCCAAGTAGTCAGACAGAATGACAGAAATGACAAAACTCAGATTCTCTTTCATTTTCTTCAGATGATTGAGCTATCACTATTTATGTCCAAGGGATATTATTTCTATTAGAAATGTGACTTCCAAAGTGAATTTGTAAGTTTAGAAGTTCTAGGGTTATTAGTATAAAGGATTCCATTTAGGCACCCATAAAACAGTGTGGAAGAGAATGAAATTACATTCAAACTTGATTAAAGAGTAAACAGGTAACTCGTCGAGTTTGGGAAATAATAGGTACTGGGCTAGATGGTGTATATATGTTATTTCGTTTAATACTTCCCACAATACCATGAGGTTACTAGTCCTATTTTACAGCTAAAATTGCTAAAACTCAGAAGAATTAAGTAATTCATTCATAGCATCTGCCAAATTACAGCAAGTCACTGGGAGAGTCAGGACGTGTACCCGAGTCTTGTCTTTTCCCTGAATTCTTAGCAGAGAAACACGGCAGATGTGTTGTCTATTTACTGAGCATAGATATGAGGCTGATCTAAAGGACAGCAATTTCCCTAAAGGGAAGCTGTGTATAACTACATTTTACTTGAGAAAATATAGAATGTTCTTCATGCAAAGGAAATAACTCACCAGTTCAAAGTCTTCAAGGTGGTTTTCCAAGTCATTTTTCAAAGATGTCAAGCTTTCTTGTCTAGTTGGTTCAGAAGTGTGATGCATATGATATTTATCCATTGTATTTATGGGAACAGATTCTGATTGAGATTGACAGCTCTGCCCAGGAGTTACATCCAGTGGTTGAGGGTAAAGAGGGTTACTACAGAGACAAAGCAAGACTATTGTCAAACACATTGCAATGCCAGTATAGTAAGTTTGTACCACAGATAGGAAATGCTTAACAGTTACATCTGTTTTTTAGTGAGATCATTTTTAGTCTGATTCTGGACTATGAATTTATTTCACATCTGTTATGTGCTAATATTACTGATTTTTATTCTCTGTCGATCTCTTTAAGTTGCACAAATCAGTGAGAAAAGTTAAATAAATATATTTTTGATTCCCAGTTGTTAATTTTGGAGCTAAGGCTGAAGCTAATGTTATCAGACGGCTAATGTGCGTTTCAACATAATAAGAAAAAGAAGAAATAAAGAGCCTTACTCTTGTAGTTATTTTGGAAGACATGATTGAAAAAAAAAAAAAAACAAACAATAAAAAACTTGAACAAATACAGTTGGACCTGAATATACACAAAGTGAAAGAAAGTGAAAGTCACTCAGCTTCCGACTCTCTGCGACCCCATGACTGTAGCCCGCCAGGCTCCTCTGTCCATGGAGATTCTCCAGGCAAGAATACTGGAGTGGGTTGCCATGCCCTTCCCCAGGGGATCTTCCCAACCCAGGGATCAAACCCAGGTCTCCCGCATTGCAGGCGGATTCTTTACTGATGGAGCCATCAGGGAAGCCCAAGAATACTGGAGTGGGCAGCCTAACCCTTTTCCACAGGATCTTCCCGACCCAGGAATTGAACCGGTGTCTCCTGCATTGCAGGCAGATTCTTTACCAGCTGAGCTACCAGGGAAGCCCAATATTGACAATACCTGCCCTCATGTTCTGGCTTATTAGGTATTTTCTGAGGATAGTAAAACATGGTACAAATGGGATCTTCTTGACTCCTGAGTGTGTCATGATGACTTTGTGCCTGTGACATCATGCTGCTTAGAGTCTGATGCAGAGCTGAACTCCAGCTCATGTTTGGTATCTTTGCTGGAGCTTTCACTAAGTCATCTTCTCCACTCTCGCTGCTGTCACTGTAACTGTCTCTCCTGGATGGGGACGCGCCTGGTCTCCTGTTTTTGTCAGACATCTCATTTTCATCTGAGCTGGTGCCTTGCTCTGCACACGCTGTCTGAGGAGGGTCTCTGCTGTTGTTCAGAGGTACTTGTGCTGGAGAGTGCAAGGGGGTCTGTAACGGACACATTTAAAAAGATCAGGGTGACAACTTATATTAACATATTTTTATTTATGTGAAAATGAACAAATTAAACATCAGTACTTCCTGTTAATATACTCAATTTTTTGATAAAAGTAATTTATGTTCATTAGAGAAAAAAAACCATATGTAAAAGTAACAATTGTTTATATTGTACAACTTGTACTTTCGTTCAGAATTAGAGTCATAGTATATATTGTACTTTGTATCTTGCTTTCAAAATTTAGGTTTCTACCATGAGTATTTTCTGAGATCCTTAAACGTGCTTTGCAAACACTGCATAAACTGTATAATAATCTTACAACTGGCTACAGCTTTTTATTGGATACAGATTTCTTTCTAGCTTTTCACTATTAATAGAAATCTAGAACTTCTTTGTATGTAGGTTTTCATCTGAGTTTCTCATTATTTCCTTGCAATTTTCTGTAATAGAAATATAATTTTCTATATTCAGAACATAAGATGTTTTTAAAGGCCTTGTTAAGTATTTCCAGATTGCTTTCCAGAAAGATTGTATCAACTTATATACTCAGGAACTGAGAGAATTTCTCAGTTCTTCCTATCTGATGACCAAAACCAATGTCATCTCTTAAATGCTACTGACAATGAACCTTACAGAAACGTTAGTTCCTTGTTAATGTCTTTATAATACTCCCTCCTTCTCCCCAGGATAAGGGTTAAAGTTTCTGGGGCCAGACACTCCTGTCTTTGATACCCAGTGATCATGTTCGTTGGTAACGGAACACTATTTTAAGTAGATAGGACAAAGGCTTTCAATTAGATTATTATTCACTTATGTGTGGGTTCCTAACTACCAGTATGCAATTTATAAATAACCATCAAAATAGATTTTGGGTTTTTTTGCTATTCCTTCATACAAGAGAGTGAAATGGACAAACATATTGCCTACTCTCTGATTCCCAGTATTAAAAATTAAGGCCAAAAAAATCTTAAATAATTCTTATTTTCATCGAAACTAGCTCAGAACGAGTATTTTAAAATTTGATTCAATGAAGAAACGGACAAAAGGTTTTTGTAACCAATATTTCATGTCTTTTTCTACTTATGTTTGGCAAGTAAATTCCCAAAATCCTAGAATCAGAAGGGAGAGAAGAGAAAGTGAATTATTTTATATTATAAACATCGAATACACTCACAGGTTATGTGACCCATATAAGATAATACTCCTAGCTAAAGAATTAACTAGGATGAAACCCAGGAGATCAATCAATGATGGAACCACTACAACTGAGTTAATCACTCCGATGACATTCTATAATAGTGTAAAGTAGTTTTCCTCAGTCTCACCGAAAGAGCAGGGTCAATTTCTGGCAGCACCCCAGGTGGAGGTCTACAGAGGAGCAAGGATACTTCTGGAGACGTTCCCCTGAGAGCAGATATGACCTCCTGAGGGAACCATGAATGAGAAATGAAGACACGGTTAAACCATTTCATTCTGAAAGACCAATCTGTCTCATTAAAAATGCTGCACTCCACAGGCTGGGGGCTCACCTGTTGAGATAGTCCTTTCAAAGAGGCTCCATTCACTTTTAAGATAACATCTCCTACATCAATTTGTCCACTTTCTGCAGCCGGCTGTCCAGGAAAGAGCTTTTTAACCCTTACTATGCTGGTGTTCATTTGCTCGGGTATAATATTATCCTCTCGAGAAAAACTGAATCCTAGGCCTGAGCTATTTTTCAGCAATTTCACCTCAAATGTATTCTCTGGAAAAAAAGGTATCAAAAAATGTAAATATTCTTAACAGGCTCTCTCTCTATATGCATATATACACTTTTGAATACATTTTTAAAAAGCCCATTTCCACCATACTCACAGCTTTATATGCACTTATTGCATTCTTATTCTATATTCAAATCCTATTTTACACTGTTATTAAGAAAATTTCACTTATTGAGCTGAGCTGCATGAACTAATAGGCTGCCTAATTAGAAAAGTGGGTTCTGAGAAAAATGTTCTAAAAAGGAAACTATGTCTTAATTCCATGTTTTATAAAACTGCAGAATGACAGAGAAAAAGAGGGGAAAATCCAAGAAAGGAGACAGTGAAAGAAATTCAGGCATAAATGGGACAGATTTGCTAAGAAAAACAAAACAAGGAACAGAGAAGGGTTATGGGGAAGTGGATAGGTGACCTAATATTTAGGTGAGATATAATTTAATTCAGTAAAACTGTAAGGCATGATGATAAAATTCTCATCAACAGAAGAAATGAAAAGAATGATGAGCAGGAAAGCATGAAGAAATATATTTAAAGACATAGTAATGGAAGAAATAAGGGAAGAACAGAAGGCAGTAAGATTAAGTGGACATGCTAATCTTATTTTCATAATCAGGAAAGATGATATAGGTTGGGCTAATATTTTCTCCTTATTTTGGGGACTAATTCAGAATTGATGAAAGTTGTATAAGCAAAGAAAAATCTAAAATAAAGACAAAACAATGCTTATGTACCACCACCACCACATATAAAGTAAAGGACATTTATACCCAGCAAAAGGAAGACAGATAAACTCAGAATGAAGAGTACTTCTGTATTATGAAGACATTTAACCTTATGAAAAACTCACTACATTAGTCTCGATTTCCTTTTTTCATTATGAGTTAGTGGCATGTCCAGTTTTACTACCAGTTAGCTGGAAAAGTTTGTAAGGAAAACAAGTATCTGGGAACTGTTAGTGAATTTCTATTCAGAGTTAGCTTCACAAGTTCACAAAATCAAACAGATATATAGAAAATGTAAGAGTCAAGGTTTCATATGGGTTTGAAGTCATTCTCAGCAATTATTTATATTTATTTTTTTCTCTTACAAATTTTATTTTGAATTTTACAACTATTTTAGGCACCATTAAATGACCATAATTTGTTTTGTGCCTGATTTCATTAGTCAAAGCCTTTCAGACTTCAAGAACTACAACTACCTGTGGTTCCCCCTGCCCCCCCAAATTCAGTACAGTGCTGCATCAGGTTATTATTTATACTTGACAAGAATCAAGAGACTCAGTATGAATTATGTGCTGACATGTAGAAATCAAACTTTGAATAATCCAGGAATAAGTTTAAGGTGAGATGACAGCCTCCCAGGGTCTGACCTTCAGTAACAAAGCTGTAGTCTTTGACATGAGTCATTTTCTTCATCATTTTTTCTGGGGCTTGACCTTGGGTGTCTGCATTGGAGAGGGTACACTGGGGGACATGTTCTTTGGATGCTGGAGACTGTCCTTTTTCTAACAACAGATGAACAACCTGTATAAATAGAAGAGTGCCTTATTAATTAAGAAGAAAGTTACATAAGAAAGCAAATAAATTTTCAGGACTTTGTACAGTTGGTGGTATAAGATCATTTAAAGTAACTCTCTGGTCTACCAATACACAAGTAGAGGGAGGGAAAAACAGACAAAAGCAAGGGACTAAAAATGTCAAAATCAAGTTTTTTAAAAATTATTTTCTGTATAAAGAAGATACATGAATAGAAAGAAAAACATTCTATTATAAAAATAATATAAACACATTGTAGAAAATTCAGATTCTAAAATAAAATCAGATAGCCATTGGGAAGCTGCTGTATGGGCACAGGGAGCTTAACCCAGAGCTCTGTGACAACCTAGAGGGGTGGGATGGGGTTGGAGGTGGAAGGGAGGTTCAGCAGGAAGGGGACACATGCATACTTGTGGCTGATTCATGATGTTGTATGGCAGAAGCCAACACAATATTGTAAAGCAATTATCCTCCAATTAAAGATGGAAAAAAATCATTATTATCCTAATAATATAAAGACCATTATAAGTACTTTGGTAAACTCCCTGACTTAAAAATGTATTAGAACAACGTGAATTTATCCCTTGGGCTGAAGGATACCTGGAAGTGAAAACCACTAGGTATTTGTAGATGTTTATCTGTCTAGTCAAGGCTATGGTATTTCCTGTGGTCATGTATGGATGTGAGAGTTGGACTGTGAAGAAGGCTGAGCGCCAAAGAATTGATGCTTTTGAACTGTGGTGTTGGAGAAGACTCTTGAGAGTCCCTTGGACTGCAAGGAAATCCAACCAGTCCATTCTGAAGGAGATCAACCCTGGGATTTCTTTGGAAGGAATGATGCTAAAGCTGAAGCTCCAGTACTTTGGCCACCTCATGCGAAGGGTTGACTCATTGGAAAAGACTCTGATGCTGAGAGGGATTAGGGGCAGGAGGAGAAGGGGACGACCCAGGATGAGATGGCTGGATGGCATCACGGACTTGATAGACATGAGTCTGAGTGAACTCCGGGAGTTGGTGATGGACAGGGAGGCCTGGCGTGCTGCGATTCATGGGGTCGCAAAGAGTCGGACATGACTGAGCGACTGAACTGAACTGAACTGAACTGATGGAAAAAAAACGTTAAGGCAATCTCTCCCCTTCCTCCTGGCAGATCTCGGGTGATATTAGGGCTAAATGTGATACAGAAAGCCCGCTTCCACAATAAAAATCCTCGTCATAATATTTGCTTCCCAATTTGGAAGGAAAAAAATATGAGGATGTTTATTTACATTAATCAGGCTTTGTTTCTTGACCAATAAATTTGGAGATCTCAGTCAAATTGATATTATTCACACATTATTATGTTCTTCCGAGATATCTAGAGAAGGCTGGTATAATGATCTCTTACCTGTCCTGTATTTCTCAGTGTTTCCACAGCTTGCTTGTGGGTAGCCCCTTCTAGACTAACTCCATTGACAGCGAGGACACGATCACCTATAAATTAGGCAGTAATGATGAAAGAAGCAAGTCAGAAAATAAGGATTCTACATGTTCTTTAATACCTTAAGGTCTTGTTTTATAGTAATTTGCTCAAGGAGAGACTCAGACAAATTCTGGACAAAAGTCTGTCACAGAGTTTCTTTAACATATACTTAATTCCTTTCTCTATTCTACAGCTTAGGTATATTTTCAAACTGGATATTATATATACTATAAAATCAATTTTAATTATGAAAAAAATGACACGCTGAGCTGCAAACGCAGAGAGATGGGAGAGAACTAACCTAGTTAGTTCTTATTAGAAATGCAGATGTCATTGTTTTTACAAGGGCACTACCCCTTTCCAATTCTCTGGAAATTTGCTTCTTAAAAAGTACAAAGCATGAACTAAAACAAGATATTTTCTGATACTATATAGAGGATGGTCTTTCCTGGTAGCTCAGATGGTAAAGAATCTGCCTGCAGTGCCTGAGACCTGGGTTTGATCCCGGGGTTAGGAAGATCCCTTAGCGAGGCCAAGGCACTCCACTTCAGTATTCTGGCCTGAAGAATCCCCATGGACAGAGAAGCCTGGTGGTTTACAGTCCATGGGGTTGCCAAGAGTCGGAAATGACTGAGCGACTAAGCACAGCACAGAGGAAAAGCTGGAAATAAGTGTTTGGAATCATATCAAGGAGCTTTTTCATGTTGTAATCTTAAAATAATATGTTCTTATTTTATATTATGAATACTTTGCAGGTCTTCATCAACTTTCCAATTTCTTATTTGTTGACACGATAATCCTTATGTAATTCCCATACCCACAAACACTCTACCTTTGTGAATTCTGCCATCAGACTCTGCTGCTCCCTTGGGAATAACGGCTTTCACATAAATGCCACCATGTCTGACACTGGTATTCACACCTCCCTAAGTGGAAAAAGACGAATAACGTTTTGTCACATGAAAAATGTTGCACTCCGTCTTTCAGGTCTGAGACCTAGAAAGCATTCCATTCATCAGCCAAAGCAGCAGCATCACATTAGCACATGCAATTACTTCAATACCCAAGAATATTTCTAGCAAGTTTTCCAAATGCGAAAACAGCTACATTTTAGAAAAATTCTTTATTCAGAAAATAACGACATGCCAGATCTTTGCCTGGATGAGAGGGTGCTCTTCCTTTCAGAAGTCTATACCGTGCATTAGGCACAAACGGCAAGCAAAATCCAGCCATGAAATATTAGTGTGAGAATATAACTGTCAGAAATAAACAGCATATGGAGTAATATGCCAGATCATATTTGCTAATTTGAAAACGAATCTCATGAGGCAATGGAAAATTTTCTTTTCATTTTAAAAGGTTTTGGTATAGAAGTTGTGCTACAGAGTAGATGAGGTCTCATGAGTGGATGCTCCATCTCTTGTGGATATTCAGCTTTTATTTCCCTTCACAGTAGGAAGATAATAAAATTCTAAAGAAGTTACGGACAAGATAAAAAGGGTTACAGTATTGAGGACTGATAGAAAATCAGGTTTTCTTTTGGATCTCTATTTGTTAAGAGTATTATTTCTACCTTATTTCTAAATGCCTTTTCCTAACAAACAACACCCTTCAAATATAAATGATAATATCACACTTTAGGGTATAGTATGTTAATAGAATTCTAAAGCAGTCTCATCAAATAGCCTATGCTCATATTTTAATTTCTTTAGAAGTATTACACATATTTTTGGGAACTTCTAATAATAAACTACTAATCATATTTGCATGCCAAGATGTATTATGAAGTGAAGGGCATATAAATATATATTCGACTTCAATTATTTATGATGTAGGTTAAAATTATTCCATGCTGATGTAGAAGCTGCCAAGAATATATAAGACATACTTCTCAATTATATATTTTTCAAGTCTTGTATTCAGATTAAACAAGTATGAAATCTCTAGGGGAAAATAGCATTTGTCTAATTTCTTTTAAGCCACAGGAAAAAGTGACTAGAAAACATAAGTTTTTTAAAAAAAGTCTTAAGATATAATTCAATTTAAAATTTTGCAAATATTTGACAAGTTTCCTTTTTTGAAGCAAAATAATTCAAGTAATAAATTGGCATTTGATAGGCTGCTGGAAATGGAGAAGAGAAAACATTTGAAAACCTTGTCAAACAGTACCGTGACACTTATCCCCAAGCTGTTATCATTTTTAGCCAGTTCAACCTCAAAGATATCTCCAGGTTTAGGAGGTGATGAAGGAAAAGTTTTAAAATTCATTTTGTTGGAGGTATTCATGGAGGAGGAAGATTCCTTAACAAAGAAAAACAAACAAAAGCATTTCTTGTTAGAGTCAAACAGAGTTATTAATGGAAGATCTTTCTCTTTTTGAAAAATTAAGAAAAAGCAAGATATTAAAGGACAGAGTAGACTAAAAAATGATGAGGGCTGGAAAAGATCTTAAGGATCATCTAATCCAAGGCCTTCAGAGTTTAAAACTGAGGAAATTGAGATCTAGAGCCTAAAGGCCTTGCTTCAGGTAAAAAGATACGACTGAGGGAAGCCCAGAATCCAATTCAAACCTTGGCTTTTACATAATCCTTATCCAGTGCTTTTTATACATTCAAACTTAGAAAACATTTCTATTTCCTGTAAAAAAAAAAATCCACATATATCATGTAGTAGCTTTTAACTTGGGCCTTTAAGATGAGTAGGCCTCAAGTTTATTTTGCTAATGTTTAAATCCAATATAAATATAGGCACAACAGCCAAGCCCAATCTATAAGGACATAACTCTCTCAGGAGGAATGCTGGAGACATTAATGAGGAATGCTTCTCAGTGAACAAAGGGCTTAAGGTTCTTTTCTGAATCCACTTGTGAAAATGGGTCTAAATTATATCATGTCTAATATTTCTAGGAAATGGTCAATTTTCTATCTTATTATTCTTATTATCATACATTCAGAACTTCAGAGTAATTTAGGCTGTTAACAGTAAAGCCAACTGCCCATTATATGAATTATTTAGGAACAATTTTTTCAGATATTAAGTTCTCTTTTAATATAAATATTAAGTATGCAAGAGAGAAACAATTTATAGAAAACAATCATAATCTGGTTATTCATTCCTTTGTGTAATCACGTAGCAAGTTCCCAGAATAATAGCCATTTGGAATTAGTATTCAAAGCTGCTAATTTCTCTGAAAGTTAGCATCAAATGCAGTAGCAGTTAGTAGCATTATACATAAACAATTTCTCCTTTCCAGAATAATGTACTCTGTTCATAGTAGATTATTCTGCTCTATAATACATTTGTTGTTGTTTGTTTTGTTAAGTGGGGGAAAAAAAAATAAAAACCAAGATTCAAATTAAACGGTGCCTTTTTTGGTATGTGATGATCCTGACTGCTGGAATAAGTTGCTTCATCCATGTCTGAATCTCCACGGTCAGAGTAATCTGGTGCATCAGAAATGCCTGTATTTTTAGCTTTGCTTCGGTTACTGTCAGTAGAAGTCCACTTTTTCTCGGTGGCTTTGGATATCACAGATGGGGAAGGGCTGCCACGCTGTGAGTCCTGCCAGCTGCGGTCAGCTGCATGGCTGGCAAAGAACCCATTGACCTGGCTCTGTGACAAGCTGGCACTCTCAGTCCTGGAGTCTTGAGAGCTCAGGCTTCCCTCCCGCAGGCCCCCAGACAGCCCAAACGAGCTCTCTGAGATGTGCCTCGGGGTGCCCCGTGGCCAGCAGTGATCCTCAGAAGAATTTACAGTGCTGTCTTGCAGGTGGGAAGGCTTTTTCATGTAGTTTTTCATGCCATTGGCCATGTGCACAGGAGTAGAAGGTACTGCAAAGTCAAAATCAGCCCGTGAGAATAACAGGTTAGTGACACACGCCTGGGCTCACACACATGCACACTGTTCCCTGGTAGCTGCTGCGAGGATTTTACACAGGATAACATGTGCACAACACCTGACCGGGGCTTGGGACCCTGACAAGGTCCCAACAAACACTGAAGATGCTTTCTGTTTCCTTTGCCTCCTCTTTGGTCATTCTTTGGGCAACTTCTATGGGAATGTGTATCTGCCTCACCTGAACTCCTCATTTCCATTCCCCAAGACCCGTTTCAGGTAAGTTTCCCCTGTGAAGACTTTCTTAATTCCCTATCCAGAGATAACTTGAATCTCCAAAGATCTCTGTTGAATGGTTATTTACATACTTGTTTTATACTGTCGTAACAAACTGCCTGTTTTAGACTCCAAGTAATTATCAAAGAAGGTAATTCCATACTCCTTACATACATAGTTCTTTTAAAAAGCCACTTAGGAAAGCTTTCCTAAGACAAAAATCACAGGTGACATGTGGAAAAGAATTATAGATAATACATATATGTGGAATCTAGAAAAATGGTACAAAATTATATGGTCTTTTACATATATGTGTCTTTTACACACATATGTCTTTCATATTTCTGGTATGTTGGCATCCTTTCCCTTTTATAAACAGGTTCAAGACAGGACTTCATAGATAACTGTTATGTAACTGTATTAATTGGGCAATGATTAAGAATTTTATTTCTAATTTGGTCTAAGACGTGATAGAACACACCAAGTACTTGGAATTTACTCAAGTGACACTGATTTTGCACAACAAATCATTTTTATGCATGTAAAGAGGAATGAGACAGAAAATCTTGGAAGTGATGAATGAAAGACTTGTACTGATGCACAAAATTAAAGCAATCAGAACTACACATATTAGATTTCCAGAAAGGAAATAAAAGTTTAAATCTAATTTATGTGTCAAGGTACTGAAATTTTTGTGGGAACTGGAACAGGATCCACAGCTCAGAGACATCCACAGTGTTACCTTTGGATAGCTTTTCTTTTGGCTGAGAGATAACAAGGGTCACATCTTCAGGTGCATTTTGCAAAATTTCAACTGCTGCATGGTGGCTGACCCCCTCGAGACTGACACTATTCACAGATATCAAACGGTCTCCTGTAAAAACAGACAACCCAGTGTCTTCTACAGCTAAGAGAAATTCAGGCTAAATCTTAGAAATGTTACCTCCCCCTCATTATTTTTGTTTTACCCAACTTCTGCTTTTGCTATCTGTGCAAATTCACTGTCGGTAAATACTTCAAAGTGAAAGTGTTAGTCGCCCAGTTGTGTGTCTGACTCTTTGCGACTCCATGGACTGTAGCCTGCCAGGCTCCACTGTTCATGGAATTCTCCAGGGAAGAATACTGGAGTGGGTAGCCATTCCTGTCTCCAGGGGATCTTCCCGACCCATGGAATGAATCTGGATCTCCCACATTGCAGGCAACTTTACCATCTGAGCCACTAGGGAAGCCCAGTAAATACTTAGGAAATTCCCTAAATTACCTAAAAATAAATACCTGGCTTTAAGCATCCATCCAAGTCAGCTGGTCCTCCAGGAGTAACTGAACTAATAAATACACCTAGATCCAGTCTTCCCATCTTTTCTCCACCAATAATTTGAAATCCTGTGAATTAGCACATTAAAATAAAATCTTCATGGGGAGGGGCAAGATACAGATTAGGAGACTAAAAGGTATAAACTACTATGTATAAAATAAATAGGCTATAAGAATATATTACATAGCACAGGAATATAGCCAATATTGCATAATAACTATAAATGGAATACAACCTTTAAAAATTGTGAATCACTATGTTGTATACCTGAAACTTACATGGCATTATAAATCAACTGTCTCAATAAAAAAAAAGTAAAAATGAAAATATCTCATGGCATTGGTGCTTTCAAGGACTAATGATAAGTCTGCCTGACACACAGAAGTGTACAGACTCATACTGAATATGACTTAATAGGTAACACATGTGAGACGGGATTTAAATTAGGTGGAAACATTGCTTGTAAGCATTTCACCTTTGGCATTTCCTGACTGGGCAAGTGGGAGAAGAGGACTCAGGTGGGGACAAGTGGGCTGGTTCCTCAATACCAATGTTAAATTCTCACAGACCTTGAAGAATCTCAGTGACTTACCTAAGCCATACTGTGCATCTTTTTTCAGGTTAACCAGAGTGATCTCCCTTTCTGGTGAAGATGCTATGCTCCATCTTTTGTGTAGCACATCTATGGGGAAATTTTAAGATACAATTAACATAACATGGTTAGGCATTGAGACTGTCTGCTTGTTCCAATTTAAATAATAAAGCTCACTATTAGATTTGTCAGTCACTTTAAAATCATATTTTAAATAATATGCTATTATCTATCTGCTGATAATGAGCAGTTTATCAAACGATTATGTTATTCATTTATTCCTTATAAATGGTTCCCTGTGAAATCAGTCTATTTCAGTTACAAACGCATAAATAGATCTCAAGACACTGAATGATTTGAGCAGGTTTACTCAGTTAGTCTTCCCTGGTGGCTCAGATGGTAAAGCGTCTGCCTGCAATGTGGGAGACCCGGGTTCAATCTCTGGGTTGGGAAAATCCCCTGGAGAAGGAAACCCACTCCAGTACTCTTGCCTGGGAAATTCCATGGACCGAGGAGCCTGGTAGGCTACAGTCCATGGGGCTGCAAAGAGTCAGACAGGACTGAGCGACTTCATTTTCACTTTCATTCAGTTAGTTACAGGTAGAAATGAACCTTAAACTTAGGTTGTTACACTCTGTCTTTCTGTCACATCATAGCTGACCTCCTGAATTCAACAATGCTCAATATGTAAATCTTCTACTAATAAGTGGCTGGCATTTCTATTTGTATGAGTAGAACATTCATGGTAAATTCTAAGGTTTGCGAAGAGACAGGATTAGTTCTTTTAAATCTGACTAATGACTTAGCTGGCACATTTATATTCTCAAAGCCCTTTATTTCTTATTTTATTTATGGAACAATCTCATGAGGTAGGCAAAGAGATTTTTAGTCACTTTTTAGCAGATAAGGAATAATAGTTCATGACTTGCTCAAATTATAGCAGGCATCACTGCCCAGCAAAACACCTTAGGCACTTGATGAATGCTAAACACACTGAGTGAATGTTGGCATCAAAACTAAAATTTACTTTTTCTTATTTCCACTGGTTTTCTTTTTAAGCAACTGGATCACTAAGAAGTATCTCCTAAGTTAAACCAATAAATATGCCACTTAATTGTCATATTATTAAAATTACTTCATTTAGTTAGCAATCAGAGCATGTGAAAACACAGAAATATACACACACACTTTTTGTTATGAGTTAAAATGTGTTCCTCCACCCTTTCCACAAATAAATGAGCTGAACCAATAACTCCTAGTACCGCAGAATTCATAATCATATTTAGAGACAGGTTTTTAAAAAGATAATTAAGTTAAAATGAGGTGTTTAGGGTGGCGGAATTCAATATGACTTCTTCCTTATAAAGAGGGAGGCTTCCCTGGTGGCTCAAACGGAAAAGCACCTGCCTGCAATGAGGGAGACCTGGGTTCGATCCCTGGGTCGGGAAGATCCCCTGGAGAAGGAAATGGCAACCCACTTCCAGTACTCATGCCTGGAAAACTCCATGGATGGAGGAACCTGGTGGGCTACAGTCCATAGGGTCGCAAAGAGTTAGACACCACTGAGTGACTTCTCTGTATAAAGAGGGAATGTGGATATAGCTATGTGTGCATTGAGGGAAACTCATATGAAGAAAGAAGAAGGCCTCTATCTACAAAGCCAAGGAGTGGTCTCAAGAAATCAATGCTGCTGACACTTTGATCTCAGACTTCTAACCTTCAGAACTGTGAGAACAAACCTATGTTGTTTAAGCCTCCCAATCTGTGGGACCGTGTTATGGCAGCTCGAGTAAATTAGTACATTTCTTAACATCAACTGTAATTTAATAGTTGATACTTGTCTGTCTGTGAGGAGGTGGCAGTGGCAGCAAATGAGTTCAACACACTCAGAAAGATATCTGTTTAAATCTACAAATTTATCTCTAAATAGTTTTTAGGCATATTGAAACTTTTTGAAAATTAGAGGTTATCCACCAACATATGATTACCCATGGATTTCAAATTGCATTATTATGTTATTAATAACAACATGTTACACAACATGTATTAATGCTTAAATGATGCAGATGTGATAGTTCATATTCTAGCAATAAACTCCTTTAATTTCAGAAAACCACCACCACCATGAGATGCTCTCTGAAGTGAATTAACCTTGTCCCTTAAACACCAAGTACTAGTGCAAGCTTGATAGCTCCCTATAGTATACATGTCTCTATTGTGTTGTTTCTTTTTGACCAAAACTTAAGTTATAAACTCGGCTATAATCAACAGAAGTAATAGTAGTTCAATATTTCTAACTAATGAGATATCAAAAAAAAAAAAAAAAGGAAAAAGATCACTGGACAATGGTATGAAGAGCCTTATATATTTAGTTTATACAAGTAAAGTTCATGAATTAGTTACTGTCTAAATTAATATCTAAGTGGCTGATATGCTGCTGCTGCTAAGTCGCTTCAGTTGTGTCCGACTCTACCTTCATCCTAAAATAGATGATTAACTCTAATTTTCAGCTAGAGTTAAATAAAAAATACAACAGAATGAAACTGATAAAATGAGACAAATAAGGGATGAAGTCATGTTAGGTATTAAATGTAAACTTTTATCACCATTGTGAAGACAGAGTCCATTTCCTTTATGCAGAGTGTTTCTGCCTTTGATTATAAAAGTGATCAATATTCTGAATGTTTTTAAGGAGTATATGCTAAAAGTCAAAGGTATTGATTCAAATAAAAATACCATTTCTTTATTTTCATTTCCAAAAATATGTACTTACAAGATTGGTTATTTATGCTACTTATTTTAAAAATATGTGTGTGCATGTATACCAAACATTTCCTAGGTAAACAATATTGGGATATATGTGTATACACGCATTAATTATGCAATTTTTTTGGTATTTACTTCTCTAACTAGAAGCAACAGATTAGGCTCTCTATATTCAAGGATTCATCAATGAGACTTGAATATTCATTCATTCAGTTACACTTTCACCTTTCAAATACTGTGTTGGCCAAAAAGTTCATTTGGGGTTTTCCATAACATCTTAACAGAAAAACCCGAGTGAACTTTTTGGCTAACCCAACATTTGCTGAATAATATTCCCATGAAAGTCACTCATTAGGCAACTGGCGAAAATAAAAAGAGATAATATAAAAAAGTGACAATATATATGAAAACTGCTAACGTAATAAAGTTGGCTCAGATCAGAGCTCAATCAGGTCAGGCTAGAAGAACAAAGATTTGTCTGATTGATGAACAGAATGTTAACCACTCAAAGAAATATTTGTATCACAAAAGTATGAGTTGGACCTGTAAGAGCAGAGAGCTTTCTCCTTGCCAGAAATAAAAGAGACTTCAGGGATATGTGTGTGCATGCAGGCACGTGCACAGCTGCGTCCGACTCTTCATGACCCCATGGACTGTAGCCAGCCAGGCTTCTCTGTCCATGGAATTTTCTAGGAAAAATACTGGAGCGGGTTGCCATTTCCTTCTCCAGGGGATCTTCCCGAGCCGGGGATCAAACCCACGTCTCTTGCACCTTCTGCATTGGCAGGCAGTTCCTTTACTCCTGTGCCACCTGGGAAGCTCCCCAAGGACATGAGGTACAGTTTAATAAGTGGATTATGTAGATGGTATACATGTACAACATGTAGAAAGAAAAGAAAGTGAAGTCGCTCAGTCATGTCCGACTCTTTGTGACCCCATGCACTGTAACCTACCAGGCTACTCCATCCATGGGATTTTCCAGGTAAGAATACTGGAGTGGGTTGCCATTTCCTTCTCCAGGGGATCTTCCCGACCCAGGGATTGAACCTGGGTCTCTCGCATTGTAGGCAGACGCTTTACTGTCTGAGCCACCCTGGACAATCATGTAAGGCATTAACAAAAGCTGAGACGGATAAAAGGTGGAAAAGCTTCTGGGAAGATGGCCCAGGTCAGCTTGGCTAAAATACAATATGAGTCAGATGGAGTTGAATATTATTTTGGAAAGTGAAGCTTTGCTAACATACTCTTTATAACAGGGAACCACCCCCGTCATCCTGACTTATTAAGGTGGGGACAGAGGAAGGATGTCAGTGTAGAGCTGAGTAGACAGTACTGTGCATATACTGAATTTATATTTATCTTGTATTCTATTCACATTGATGTTCAAAATACTTTTGTTGGCTTAAAAAAAAAGACAAGTATCTGGAGGTATATAGTGCATAAGAACCCAACTAAATTTAAAGATACAAAATTCAATGAAGATTAAATAGAATTTATGAATCACTGAAAGTAAGGAACCAGACATTTTAAGACATTTCAAGTACCAAGACATTTCTGAGTTAATTACTGTATGGAAACAAGCATTAATATTCAAGGTATGTATTTTTTACATCTTTAAAATTATTTTCTTTTCCTATGGCCACAGCAAATTCCGCAAATATTTTAAAGTGAAAAAGAGGCTCAAAGAGAAATTTCTGCTTCTTTAAGTAATACATGCTGGTGTTATTCCCAATGTTTACCTGTGAAATATCTTAAGAACTGATAAATGTATAATTTAGAAATTAAATGTACACTGTCTGCATTAGAGACTGTTTCAGTGTTGCCTTTCTCATCTCTCATAAGGTTCATGAGGACGTATCAGTCTCCAAGTAGAATAATTGTGGATATTAATGATAGATACATATATGAGTAAACTATCTGAATTTCCTAGTAAAAGCACTTTTCAGATAAGGCCAAGGCCATATAATTGATTTAAGTGAATCAATAATTCTTTTTCTAAGGAAAATTGTTTTTTTTTGGTTACAGATACAGACCCTTGTCAATTATCAAGCAGCTCCACAAAACTGGTTCTAAGAGGAAATGGACAAAGGGTAGAGGAGGCTCCTGATATCATCAGTCACTCTAGGGAAAAAAAGACCCATTTCAAACCCGGAGGTGATGGACCAGCAATACTACATTGGTATAAAAACAGAGAGAGGTATTTTTCATTGTTATATCACCTAATACACTAACTGCTCTGGTGGTAGAAGCAGAAAATCATGATGGAAACTTTGGTGTTTTGTTCTTGTGACAGCACAAATTAGCTAAGTGAAATGGAGCCATATAACATTTCAGAGACATATTTAACCCATTCATAGACTGAAAGGCTTGGTTTAGATAAACTTTTTATATTTTTTTTAGATAAACTTTTAAATTCCTTTCAGTTCTCAATTTATCTGACTCTATATTTTGCTTCTGGTTAATTCTCATATCTGCTGAATCCTCAGTGAGCACTTTGGACTTTTCATAATCTTCAACTATGTATGTATCCTAATTAAACTTTAGGTGGAAAAAAAAAAACCCTAGCATTTGAATTATACTGGTCCTTGATATCTGACTAAAAAGTAATCTTTTAATCTCAAATAAACAATGTAATCTACCAGATTAAGAAAAAAAAATTCCCCTAACCTACTAGCTAAAACAGAAGAATAACAAAGCCCAAAGCCAGCCTAAGGGAGAAAATAATAACGATCAGAGAGGAAGTTAAAAGAGGAGAAATAACAACAAACACCATGTGTGCTCCGTTGCTTCAGCTGCGTCTGACTCTTCGGTAGTGTCTGAATCTACAGTCCTATGGACTGTAGCCCGCCAGGCTCCTCTGTCCATGGGATTCTCCAGGCAAGAATACTGGAGTGGGTTGCCACGCCCTCCTTCAGGGGATCTCCCTGATCCAGGGACTGAACCCACATCCCTTAATGTGTCTCCTGTTTTGGCAGATGGATTCTTTACCACATGCCACCTGGGAAGCCCAGCAGAGAGATACAAAAAATCATAAGGGAATATTATAGTTACATGCCAACAAGCTAGACAACCTAGAATAAATGGACCAATTTCTAGAAACATACAGCCTGCCAAGATTGAGTCAAGAAGAAATGGATACTTTGAGCAGACCTACCACTAGCAAGAAAATTGAATTTGTCATTAAAAAATTCCCAGTAAAAAAAGTCCAGTACTGGACAGTTCACAGGAAAATTCTACCAAACATATAAAGAAGAAATTATACCTATGCTTTTCAAAGTATTCCCTCAAACTGAAGGTGACAAAATACTCCCAAATTCATTCTAGGAGGCCACCATCCATTATCATGGTATGAACCAGACAAAGACACTACAAAATAAAGAAAATTACAAGCCAATATCTTTGATAAATATAGATGCAAGAATCCTCAACAAAACATTAGGAAGCCAAACGCAAAGCTATATAAAAAGGATCATACACCATGATTTATTCCAGGGACACAGAGATTGTTTGTTTCACAAAACAGTCTGTGATATACCACATAAACAAAAGGAAGGATAAAAAGCACATGATCATCTCAATAGACGAAGAAAAAAGCATTTGACAAAGTTCAACATCTATTCATGATAAAAGCTCTCCAGAAAGTGGGTACAGAAGGAACATATCTCAACATACTAAAGTGTGCGACCAACACGCTGGTCACAGTGAACACCATACCGAACAGTGAAAAGCTGAAAACCTTTCCTCTAAATTCAGGAATAAGACAAGGATGCCCAAATCTTTCCACTTCTATTCAACATAGTACTGAAGTCAGTAAAGTTGCAGGATATGAGATTAACATATAGAAATCTGTTGTGGACTTCCCTGGTGGCACAGTGGATAAGAATCTGCCTGCCAATGCAAGAGACACGGGTTTCATCCCTGGTCCAAGAAGATTCCACATGCTGTGGAGCAACTAAGCCAGTGCACCACAAACAGAGAGTGCCCACGCTCTGGAGCCTGTGGGCTGCAACTACTAGGCCTGTTGTGTCACAACTACTGAAGCTCGGGTGCCCTGGAACCTGTGTTCTGCAACAAGAAAAGCCCCCGCAATGAGAAGACTGGGCACTGAATCCAAGAGTATCTCCTGACTGCTGCAACCAGAGAAAGCCTGCACACAGCAATGAAGACCTAGGGCAGCAGCAAAAAAATTTTGCTTTTCTATATACTAATAAGGGACTATCAGAAAGAGAAAGTTAAAAAGAAAGCATGCAAATGACAACAAAATTCTCCTTAAAATCATATCAAAAATAATAAAATACCTAGGAACAAACTTAACCAAGGATGTAAAAGACCTTCACTCTGAAAACTACAGTGGCCATACTGCTCAAAGCACTTTACAGATTTCATGTAAAAATACATATGACATTTTTCACAGAACTAGAAGAAATAATCCTGAAATTTATATGGAATGGCAAAAAGACCCCGAATTACCAAAGCAATTTTGGAAAAAAAGAATAAAGCTATCATCATCTCAGATTTCAGATTATACTATAAAGCTATAATAATCAGAACACCATGGTACTGGCACAAAAGCAGACACATAGATCAATGGGACAGAGAACCTAGAAATAAATTTATGCACCTATGGTTACTTAGGGTAAAGGCTAATAGAGTTTTGACAAGAGAACACACTGGTCATAGCAAACACACTTTTTCAACAACACAAGAGATGACTCTACACATGGACATCACCAGATGGTCAATACCAAAATCTGATTGATTATATTCTTTGCAGCCAAAGACAAAGAAGCTCTATACTGTCAGAAAAACAAGACCAGGAGCTGACTGTGGCTCAGATCATGAACTCCTTATTACCAAATTCAGACTTAAATTGAAGAAAGTAGAGAAAACCACTAGGCCATTCAGGTATGACCTAAATCAAATCCCTTATAATTGTATAGTGGAAATGACAAATAGATTCAAGGGATTAGATCTGACAGACAGAGTGCCTGAAGAACTATGGATGGAGGTTTATAACAAAATGCAAAAAGGCAAAAGGGTTGTCTGAGGAGGCCTTACAAATAGCTGAGAAAAGAAGAGAAGATAAAGGCAAAGGAGAAAGGGAAAGATACACCCATCTGAATGCAGAGTTCCAAAGAACAGCAAGGAGAGATAAGAAAGCCTTCCCAAGTGATCAATGGAAATAAATAGAGGAAAACAACAGAATGGGAACGACTAGAGATCTCTTCAAGAAAATTAGAGATACCAAGGGAACATTTTATGCAAACATGGGCACAATAAAGGACAGAAATGGTATGGACCTAACAGAAGCAGAAGATACAAAGAAGAGGTGGCAAAAATACACAGAAGAACCATACAAAAAAGATCTTAATGACTCAGATAGCCACGATGGTGTGATCACTCACCTAGAGCCAGACATCCTGGAATGTGAAGTTAAGTGGGCCTTAGGCTGCTGCTGCTAAGTTGCTTCAGTTGTGTCCAACTCTGTGCGACCCCATAGACAGCAGCCCACCAGGCTCCCTCATCCCTGGGATTCTCCAGGCAAGAACACTGGAGTGGGTTGCCATTGCTTTCTCCAGTGGGCCTTAGGAAGCATCACTAAAAACAAAGCTAGTGGAGGTGATGGAATTTCAGTTGAGCTATTTCAAATCCTAAAAGATGACGCTGTTGAAGTGCTGCACTTAATATGCCAGCAAATTTGGAGAACTCAGCAGTGGCCACAGGACTGGAAAAGGTCAGTTTTCATTCCGATGCGAAAGAAAGGCAATGCCAAAGAATGTTCAAACTACCACACAGTTGCACTCATTTCACACATTAGCAAGTGAAAGTTGCTCAGTAGTGTCCAACTCTTTGCAACCCCATGGACTATAGAGTCCATGGAATTCTCCAGGCCAGAATACTGGAGTGGGATGCCTTTCCCTTCTCCAGGGGATTTTCCCAACCCAGGGACCGAACCTAGGTCCCCCACATTGCAGGCAGATTCTTTACCAACTGAGCCACAAGGGAAGCCTCAGAATACAGGAGTGGGCAGCCTATCCCTCCTCCAGCATATCTTCCAGACCCAGGAAATGAACCGGGGTCTCCTGCATTTCAGATGGACTCTTTACCAACTGAGCTATCAGGAAAGCCCTTGCTACACACTAGCAAAGTAATTCTCTAAACTCTCCAAGCTAGGCTTCAACAGTTTGTGAACTGAGAACTTCCAGATGTACAAGCTGGATTTAGAAAAGGCAGAGGAACAAGAGATCAATTTGCCAACACCCACTGGATCATAGAAAAAGTTAGAGAATTTCAGAAAAACATCTACTTCTGCTGCATTGACTATGCTAAAGCCTTTGACTGTGTGGATCACAACAAACTGGAAAATTCTTTAACAGATGGGAATATCAGACCACCTTACCTGCCTCCTGAGAAGCCTGTATGCAGGTAAAAAAGCAGCAGTTAGAACTGGACATGAAACAATGGACTGGTTCCAAATCGGGAAATGAGTATGTCAAGGCTGTATACTGTCACCCTGCTTATTTAACTTATATACCTAATACATCATGCGAAATGCCGGGCTGGATGAAGCACAAACTAGAATCAAGATGGCCGGGAGAAATAACAACAACCTCAGACATGCAGATGACACCATCCTTATGGCAGAAAGCGAAGAGAAACTAAAGAACCTCTTGATGAAGGTGAAAGAGGAGAGTAAAAAGCTGGCTTAAAACTCAACATTCAGAAAACGAAGATCATGGCATGTGGTCCCATTACTTCATGGCAAATAGATGGGGAAACAACAGAAACCATGAGAGACTTTATTTTCTTGGGCTCCAAAATCACTGCAGATGATGACTGCAGCCATGAAACTAAAAGATGCTTGCTCCTTTGAAGAAAAGCTATGACAAACCTAGATAGCATATTAAAAAGCAGAGACATTACTTTGCTGACAAAGATCTGTCTAGTCAAAGCTGTGGTTTTTCCATTAGTCATGTATGGATGTGAAAGTTGGATCATTAAGAAGGCTGAGTGCCAAAGAAGTGATGCTTTTGAACTGTGGTGTTGCAGAAGACTCTTGAGAATCCCTCGGACTGCAAGGAGATCCAACCAGTCAATCCTAAAGGAAATCAGTCCTGAATATTCATTGGAAGGACTGATGCTGAAGCTGCAGCTGCAATACTTTGGCCACCTGATGCAAAGAGCCAACTCATTAGAAAAGACCCTGATGCTGGGAAAGATTGAAGGCAGGAGGGGAAGGGGACAACAGAGGATGAGATGGTTGGATGGCATCACTGACTCAGTGAAGATGAGTTTGAGCAAGTCCTAGGAGATGGTGAAGGACAGGGCACCCTGGCATGCTGCAGTCCCTGGGGTCGCAAAGAGTTGGACACGACTGAGCGACTGAACAAGAATATGGTCAATTATTGAACAGCAAAGGAAGTAAAATATATGATTGAGAAAAGACAGTCTCTTCAATAAGTGTGGCTTGAAAAAACTGGAATAGTACATGTCAAATAATGAGATTAGAACATTTCCTCATACCATGTACAAAAATTAACCCCAAATGGATCAAAGACCCCAAACCATAAAAGTCCTAGGTGAGAACATAGGCAGAACCACACTTTGACATAAATTGTAGTAACATATTTCTGGATATGTCTCCTCAGGCAAACGACATAAAAGCAAAAATGAACAAATAAGACCTAATTAAATTTAAAAACTTCTGCAAGGCACAGGAAACCACTGACAAAATGAAAAGACAATCTACTCAACGAGAGAAAGTATTATGCAAATATGACCGTCAAGGGATAATATCCAAAATATGTAACTCATACAACTCAATATAAAACACACACACACACACACACACACACACACACACGCACAATGACCCAAAGGCCTGAAAAGATATTTTCCAAAGAAGACATACAAATGGTCAACAGGTCCAGAAAAAGATACTTGAAATCAATAATCGCCAGAAATGCAGATTAAAACCACAATGAGCTATTACCTCACACCTGTCAGAATGGCTACATGCAATAAAAGTCTACAAAACCAAATGCTGTTGGGGTGTGGAGAAAAGAGAATCCTGTACGCTGTTGGTGGGAATGTAAAATGGTGCAGCCACTATGGAAAACAGTGTGGATGTTTCTCAAAAACCTAAAAACAGAACTACCACATGATCCAGCAATTCTACTCCTGGGTATATATCCAGGAAAAACAAAATCACTAATTCAAAAATACACACATACCCCAAAGTTCATAGCAGCACAATTTACAAATATCTAAGATATAGAAGCAATCCAAGTGTCCATCAATAGAATGAATGGATAAAGCAGATGTGATACACACACACACACACACACAATGGAATATCACTGAGTTATAAAAAGGAATGAAATTCTGTCATTTTCGGCAATGTGGATGAACCTATAAGCACAGCAAGAATACTGTGCTTAGGGAAATAAGTCTGACAGAAAATACATATACTGTGTGATACTGGTTACATGTGGAATCTAAAATATAAAACAAATGGATATATATATATAGCAAAACAGATTCACAGGTATCGGAAACAAACCAGTGGTCACCAGTGGGCAGATGGAATCAGGGCGGGTTGATAGGGATATGGGATTAAGAGATACACACTATCATGCATAAAGCAGATAAGCAACAAGATATATTGTACAGTACATGGAATTATTGCCTTGAAATAACAATAGATATTGCTTCATAATAACTTTTAATGAAGTATAAAATACTCTTCACTATGTTGTACTCTAGAAACTAATACATTATAAATCAACCATTATTTTTAAAAAAGAAAAAAAGGGCTTTTATACAATGTATCTTTTTTTGAAAGGTTAAGCAACCTTCTTTTGGGGAGGGGGGAGAAATTACAATTAATCAAAGGATTAGAATCCTTTCCATATTTGTTTCATGAGAATAGAAGTCTCTTGCCTTTTTTCTTTTATCCTCTAAGTTTCACACTCTTTATGGGTCTCTTAAAGATGTAAAAGGCTGATTAAATTTTACTCATTGGTCCTTATATTAAGTGATAAATAATTCAGTATTACCTAATGCTCATTTCTAATTTTCTCCTAACAGTCTTGATGAGCAAAGAACACTGAAATTAGAATTTAAAAGTCCTATATTTGACCAATGGGCAAATAACTTAACTTTTTAATCTTCAGTTACCTTATTTGGAAAAACATGTTTGCCATGCTCTATTACGTCAAAACTCAATTCTCGACATTAATTCAGGGCTACTTGGACAGATTCAAGGAGAATCTTGAAGAAAATATAAACTTGTCTGTAAGCCAACAGGGGAACGCCTCCATGGAAAGGTGGATTGGTCCTGCTCTAGGGGGTAGGTGGGAAAATAAAGGTGCCCAGAGCTTTAAACATAGACCCTACTCTGCACAGGCTGTTCATTTCATATTCAGAATGTAAGTTCATATTCTTTCCCGTTAGAATCTAGGTAAAGAACACATTTCAGGCTCTCATTCTTGAAAAGGTTATTATCCAGCTTCTTTCAAAAGTTTAGCTGGGAAAAATAATACCTACAAATAATTAGGCCTTATTATTCTAGGAGACAGTTTAAAGGGTGGTTTAGAGTGTGGGCTCTGGAAACAGACACCCTGCATTTGAATCATGGCATCAGCTTCTGCCCGCTCCGTGACATACTGCGCACCTCAACCTTTTTGTTCTTTGGCATCTCACATGTGAAAAGGAAATACCATTAGATCCACCTCACAGGACTGTTGTAGGGACTGAGAGCTAAACATAACACATTTAGAAAAGTGTTTGGCACACAGTAAGCACTAAGGAACTGTCAGACAATAAGTACAACCATTACGGATATGTTAATAACTGAGTTCTTTTAGGTACAGAGGTATTCTAACTTCAGTCCATGAAAAACATTTGGTTATCAAAAAGCTATACAACGAGGTCTTAGTAACTTAGGCCCAAGTATAAGTTGACTAACTTTTTCTTTAACTGTATACCCTCAGATTTTTTGAGGATTGATACATTAAAAACTATGAAATGAAAAAAAAATTCTTTATTTGTTCTGAGTATTTAAGATATTATAAAAGTAAAAAGATTTACTTTGGGACACAATTTTGCTTCCCAAGAAAAATGTTCTTCTCTTCAATGTGTATTTGTATTTCTATTAGAGAATGAGAATTATACAAAATAACTTACTGGGATCTGACAGTTTTGGCCTACAAAAACAAGTTTAAATGGTTCAACCAATATTCATGCTTTTATTTTTGCCTTGGTTCTCAGGAAAATGAGAACAAAACTTAAAGTTTCATCAAGTTTAACTATATTAACACTTTTGATTAGCATATTTGCTTCCTTCTCATCAGGCTTCTGATTATTTCAACTTTAAGAATTTAAGGGTAAAATGTAAACATTTTTGGAGAAAAAATAGTGTATACATAGTGATAATAATATTCTTTAGACCCAGGAAAGTTGTTAGAAAAATAAAATAATGTACATGCTGCTGCTGCTAAGTCGCCCAGTCGTGTCCGACTCTGTGCGACCCCAGAGACGGCAGCCCACCAGGCTCCCCCGTCCCTGGGATTCTCCAGGCAAGAACACTGGAGTGGGTTGCCATTTCCTTCTCCAATGCATGAAAGTGAAAAGTGAAAGGGAAGTCACTCAGTCATGCCTGACTCTTAGCGACCCCATGGACTGCAGCCCACCAGGCTCCTCCGTCCATGGGATTTTCCAGGCAAGAGTACTGGAGTGGGGTTCCACTGCCTTTTGAAAGTAAGCTAAATTCTAAACATTCTGAACCCACTGACTTTCAAATCATTGCACAAAGTTTTTTTCCTACAATTCTGTTTCTTCTCAGATTCTTTCTAAACTCTTTACCTCAACATTTAAAGTCTTCAGATTCTTCCCAAAAGATTTATGGTAAGATTCAACGATAGTCCACATTTAGTTCTTGACCTTCACCTTGACCCCAGCAACACCCCCAAGTCTGAGATTCGTACATTTCCTTGAATCTGGTTATCTTCTCCCATGTCTGTATGTCTTTGATCATACTATGTCCTTGGTCTGAAATACTTATCTATACCATTCTGCCTGAATAAATAAATACTCCTTTTATTTTAAGATTCAGCAGAAGTATCCCTTTCAAATAACTATCTCAGTTAAAGCTCTTTTCAATCAAAATTATCTCCCATTTAAGCTATCTTAGCTCCCCAATTAGTGTCCTTAGCTCGAATTTGTGACTTCACAGTAGTCTACATTATAGGCCCCTTCACATCATCAGTTCCCTTCAGTCCCTTCACATCAGTTTGTGAAAACCACAACTCTCCTTTGACTCCAATCTAAGGCAAGGCTTAAAATCCTTGGCATGGAATTGAAAATTATTTATTAGTAGGTCCACGGTGCTTTTACAAGGTACAAGAGAAAAAATATGATGGAAATGAGGGGAAAAACATTTTGTAAACCTACCATTTTCTTTTAAGGGTACTTGGGATGAAGAATTTCCAGAACTATGCAAAGTCATTCCTGTAGTATAAATTACATTATTAGACAGTTTAAAAGTGGTCAGATATTATATATAGAAGAAATTTCTGATAAAATAATAAAAATCAATAAAACATCAAGGCAGCAACAATTTCTGTTATTTACAATCAAAAAACTGTCTTCCCACAATGAACGTTTTTTAAAAACTACTTTTAATGTCCAAGCATATCAACTTGTTCTGCAGAATAAATTGAAACACAAATGTACTGTTTCTGACAATGACATTTTGATATGTCCTATATGAAATGATGAAACTAAAATGATTTTTAAAGCTATCTGTTCAAATGTTAAAAGGAAGTTCAATATTCAAAAAGAATGAATAATCAATCAAAAACAAATACAGAAATTTTCTTTCATGGTTGAATTTTACTTGTGCTTTTCTATGGAAATATTTACTACTCAGCACCTGATATGTGATGAATTTTTATAATGAACAAAGCCTTCCTAATGAAAATAAGAGTCTATAAGAGATCTCATTATACATGAATACACTTTGAAAATTACTTTCTAAAAGATTGTATTGGTGGCTTTTTAGGCTATTTTCAATGCATAGGGTAACCTATAAGATGGAGTCTTGTCTTTCAGCTATTTAAAGTTTTTTTTTTTTTTTTAACCAATTCAACTTAAATTGATGATAGTATAATCTTTGAAAGTTGTAGAAATCTATATTAATGAAGTAATGTGACATTTTCTATAAATATTTAACAACTATAGTGTACAGTTCTCTTTGACTTCATTTATTCCACTTATCCCCAATCCAATTACAGGGTGAGAAAATACTTTAACTCTGTGTGCTTAGGGCTAAACAATCAAATTCAGTTCTAAGGGGGAGTTAATTAGTATTATTTAATAAAACAACTGCAGAGGGCATCCTTGTTGATCTCTTGTCTCCCTAGTTATTTCCTATTTTGAGTAATCATTCAGACCTTTATGCTTAAATATTCAGTCTTTTAAAAGATGGATTCCCACGTTTTTTCCCTTTTAAGATGCACAAAATAATGGGAATCTTTATTTATAAGGTCGTGTGTGTGTGTATCAGCAACACAAATGACTTTTGTCTAAAAGAGTTCATAGCTAGCTGGGAGAATCTGAGAAAACTTAAATCAACTAGGAATTTCTACCTAACAACTATAGGACAGTTCATAAAACTTATCTCCTTTTTAGAGACAATTCCATTCAGAAAGTTTCCTAAATAAACTTTTGTCCATTGTCTCCATTCAGAAAGTACTCTACATAAACTGCTCTTTAAAACATGTAGCATTAGTGGAGTCTACTCTCACAGGCTGTAAGGAAAACCCAAAGGCTAGCCAGAGCCGTGGCACCAGACTGTCTGGGTTCTCTCCCTAAGACTGTCATGACTTTGAACTGTGACCAAGAGAAAGCAAATAGCCCATGCCGTGAGGCAATCACCTGTTAAATCAAATTTTTAATTTGACTTGGTGCTTTTTATTTTTGTTTTGGTACTTTTTAAGTAGTCTGAAATTTTATATTCACAAAAAGTTGAGACAATTAGGAAACAGGACCCCCAATTCTAACTTCCTGGTAATTAACATTATCTCATTCTCTTCATGATGAGCAAGGGGTATAGGAGAAAGAAGGTAAGCCGGTTTATGCTGACCTAGAACATATGCTTGACCAAGGTCTTCAAAGGATGAGGAGTCTGATTCATGTTTCCTCCTTTCAGGACTTCTATTTAAACTTGCAACAGACTTTGAACTAAAGAGGGAAAAGCAAAGGTAGGAAGGGGGGAAGTGTCAATGTAAAAAAAAAAATGGTGAAAATAAATCATCAAAAACAAAAGTATGAAATGTAGAATTTACAAGTAGGTAGTTTGTTTTAATTATGTCCTTACTTATTGAGTTTTGTGACTCCTGCCAGAGATTCTGTATCAGATCTCGCCATCTGGTGAAGCGGTTTTCCTACCAACTCCGCAATGGTTTGTGGTGGGGGTTCCGGGTTAACATTGACATTTTTCCGGTGAGGGTAGAGAGAGGCCTGACTGAGATCGTGGTATGATTTACTCATCCCTCTAGGCTTTTCCTCCCATGCAGTTTTGCCATTCTTCTCTTTTGCACTGTTTTGCAATGGCTGGTAAAGCGACAGCTCTGAGCAGGAGAGCCTCTTCAGAATCTCAGCTTGAACCGACAGAGGTCGAACGGCAAGTTTGTTCAGGGTGCTGCTGGCCAGACTACCAGTGCTGACTGCTCGTCCCATATTAAATCCTCTAACGGACTCTGCTTGGAGGTTCAGGCTCCTAAACGAAGCTCTCTCTACAAGGAAACAGGATTGCTTTACATGATGGAAACATCACAGAACCTTTAGGAGAAGAGCTATTTTAAGAAATAGAAAAGACAGCATGCAGTTTTTACTCATTTTGATTGCCCGCAGAAGTAGGCAGCTTTCAGAGAGTGGCAATCAAGGGTTTTAAAAAGTAGGTGGGAAGATCCTGGTTTCCAGACCATCTCTCCATCCTTGTAGCTTTCTCACAGCCAGGGAGGGGCCTGGTCAGCCTTTCTAACTTCAGCTAGTGATCTTCTTGGATTTACTAATGTCTGGGCTTCATTCAGGCTTGTTGACCCTAAGTTCCCAATTATAGTGCTCATTTACAAAGCAGAACCCGACATTTGACAGAGAATGACATTTAACCCTAGGGGTACCTCCGCTAAAACACCAGGGAACCAAGGATGGGGAGAGGGAGATCAAACCTGGACAGGCCGATATGGTGATTTCATGCCTGAAAAAAGTTGTGCAGAGGAGAGTTTTGCCTAGAGAAAATATTCTTATAATTTTAAAAGCTTATGGCAGATTGTGGTGGTGTTTGTACAACTCGGTTAACAATGAGGATATATGAAAAATCGCTAAATTGTGCATTTTAAGTGGATAAATTGTATGGTATGTGAATTAGATCTTAATAGAACTATTACCAAAAAAAGAAAAAAGAAAAAACAAACAAAAAAACCTGAGACAAAAACCACCCAAAACAAAACAAAAACCTTTTACGGCAAATTTTCTGTCATTTCATTTCAATGTCAACACCACCCCCCTCCCCTCTTGTTGACTTCTTTCTTCACAGGATATGTTTCTGTTAATTAACACATCAATGAGCTGGGATTCTCTTTATGCTTAAATTCATTTCAGTCTTAAACACATATTCAAGTCTTCTTTTTGGGGCTAAATTTAGGGATACTTCCTAACAAGTAACTGACCATTCTATTTTGTGACAGCCAATGTCCTGTTAGTAGTTGAACATTTGAGGCTGTAAATGAAAGCAATGAATCACAGAATTCTGGCATCAAAATCCTTTCATGTATATAAAGGATCAGGAGCACAGAATTTCAAATGATTTGGTTGTTCATGCATTAGTAATCCATATCACAAGGCACACGCATTGGTCCCCCCATGGAAAGTACCAGCCCTGTTTTTCACTCTCCAGGGAATTACAGCTTGACCACTAATGTAAACAGTCGCAAAAACTTGTTTTTAAAAAGAAAATGCCAAACGCTGTTGATCTGGATCTTTAGATTCTGTTTCATTTATCTTCTAATTCCTAGGAAAATTAATAATCAGTATTTCATCTCAGACAGGAAAAACACTAAAATTCTTTCCTGTTTATGCATCAGAATGAAGTTTAAATAAACATGTCTCACTGTCACCAGGAAAATTCATCATTTTTTCTCTAAAGTAGAAGTGGACAGCAAGTTAAAACACGATAATCAAAAAAAAAAAAAGACTTTGGTTTTAAAATTCCCAGAATAATCTTAAGCTTAAAATAGATTTTCTTTTCCTTAGAAAAGATTAATTAATTCTATTTTTTCTGAAAGCAGAGTTTATTCAAAAATGCAAAACTGAGTCTGATATAGATTCAGCTGCTGGAAAATGCCTCTCTACCCAATACATTTCCTTACCCTGAAGGAAATGCAGACAAATTTTAGCAGGAATAGGATTAGACAGTTCAGCTTAGGTTATGTCTGTTTTGTAAACATACCAAGGATAATGCTGTTCAAATCCATTCATAGCTTACTCCTGGGCAGAACTTAAAATATGGCACATATTCATGGAATAGAATAATAAACCAACCACTTATCTACTGTCCTACTGCTTTTCACCTGGAATGGACTCCAACAAGGACCGCCAGGATGGGAAGGACATTAGAATGAACCTACATCCTATTATTAAGGTTTCAAATTTGAACTCAAAGGCCACACTCAGTCCGCAATCTACATGATTCTATTGTCTTTCGTACTTGTTTTGTATCTCTTTATATCATCAACTTAATTGTATGCTCTTTGGATTCACTTATTTTTGCTAACCCATAGCACCTAGCATAGTATTTTATAAGCAGTAAGTGCTCAGTAAATGATTATTAATCTTACTAGTTCTTTGGAAAGTTATCAAAAAGAAAGAAACCGGATTAGGAATTAGGAGATCAGGGTCCAGTCTTCTCTGACCTCTAACTATGAGGTGAAAGGAGACACTGTTTTCTCTGAAGCTGCTTCCTCAGCAGTAAAATTTTGGGCTTAATGGCTTGTGAGGTTCTAGAAAGAACCCATATTCTATGATACTAAAAAAGCAACATACACTCGTGAGCCCCTATCAACCTCCTATAGACTACACCAGTTATTTTCACTAGTACAGACAGTTAAGTAGGCAGATGGTTACTTCTAAGCCGATTCCAAGCAGAAAATAATTCCTTTGAAAGCTTATCAAAATCAGGGAATAGATGTAGCTAATACCACCTTAAAGTCCTTTAACATCTGAGTTAGGGATACACAGTTGTATTCCAAGGGGCAAAACAGAGTCGCTGAACATACTCACTTCATGGTTGAAGAAAACAAGATTTTGAAAAGTCAATTACTTTCCCAAGGTCATTCTACTACTACTGTTGCTGCTACTACTACCACTATTATTACTAGTGGTGAAAGTGAAAGTCACTCAGCCGTGTCCAACTCTCTGCAACCCCATGGCCTGTAGCCTACCAGACCCTTCTGTCCATGGAATTCTCCAGGCCAGAATACTGGAGTGGGTAGCTGTTCCCTTCTCCAGGGGATCTTCTCAACCCAGGGACTGAACCTAGGTCTCCCCCATTGCAGGCAGATTCTTTACCATCTGAGCTACCAGGGAAGCCCCTTTACTAGTGGTAGCTGTGGTAAAATAATGTTGAAGATGGTGATGTAATGATAATATTTATTCAAACCTTACTCTGTGCCAGGCACTTTTACATGCATGAATTCATTTCATCTTCACAATAACCTTATGATGCCAGTATTACTACTATGATAATCATTTTACAGATGGGGAACTAAGGCGGAGAGTTTGAGTGGCCTGACCATGGTTTCAGAGCTTGCAAGCTCTGAACACTGGTTTGAACACTGGCAGTGTTGTTCCATAGTCCAAGCTCTTAACTACTACACTCTATTACTGAAATGCTTTGAGGGTGGAAGGCTGGCTTCATGGTTTTGACTCTTCACTACAGCACACTGTACCACCATCTATTATGATGTAACCCTTAATTGTCGCAATTTTGATTGTATTGAATAGAATATTAGTCCAAGTAGGAATATGGATAGCTCTGATAAGTCTGATATTTTACTATCTTTTGAAAGTACGTAAGCGCATACACACTTTTTAGCAGAGCAAAGTAGGGAAAGAAAAGGAACAATAAGATCACAGTAGCAGCGGTTATCATATTTTAGCATGCATAAAAATCATTACAGAGGAAAGCCTGTTAAAATGCAGATTCCAGGGACCAAATGCCCAAAGATTGTGATTCACTAAGTTTCAGGTAGATTTCTGGAATCTTCATTTTTAATAAGTATACAGTCCCTGCCATCTTGATTCTGAAAAGGTGACAAACATCTATTCATAGGTTGCCATCACCCAAGTCTGACCCTACAGGGAATATACCTTTCTGTAAGATTTTAGGACAGGAGAAAGTTTGGATAAAGAATTCATAGGGCTCTACTGCACAAAGTCATCAGTGCCATCATATTTAATTTTTTAATCAAATTCTTCAGAATGCTTCACTAAAATCTCTAAGAACTGACTGCAGAACTAGACTTTCTACAACCTTAATCTCTACACGCGGCCTTGCAGAGTAAGCTTTAAATATTTCAGCTCTGATTATTTTCAGAGCTAAACTAGTTTCTTCTGTTGGTTCCTTTTCAAAAGTAAGTGAAATCACTCTCCTGAGCATTCATGTTGGGCACTATAAGTTATTCACGTCAGCCTCAGAACAGGGACGTGACCAAGTTCAGCGGAAATGGATCACCCCTAAAACTGTATGGTACGTAACCCCCCTTGCTCCCTGCCTTGTTTCCCATGTTCTTCCCTCATCTGGAGAGTCCTTCCATTCATCTTCAATTTACTTAACTATCTTTGTCCTTCAAATTTCAATTCAAGTGCAACTACTCTCATACTCTCTCCTTTGATCTCCCCTTCCTCCTGTAATGTAGATCACAGAGGCTGTGCAATATAACCTGTTCTTAAAACTCTGACCCTCTCGTGTATATTATTGTTTCATGTATATTGACCTTATCTTCCCAAATAGTGTGTAAGCTTACTATGGGTAGAGAATATGACTGAAAATTTTACAGTATTTATCGATACATGGGCTAGCCTAACGATAAGCACAAAATAGTTTAAAAGGTACTCCCTGACTCATCGGGTCTGTTTGTTTTCAAAATATCTATGAAATTGATGCCTCGGCTTCCTTTATGACAACTTTATGAATTTGACTCAGTCATCTGACATCTACGTACCTTGTCATTTTCATCCTAAACATGGAAGTCCTTTTAAAGTTTGTGGCAAAAATCATGCATTTACCCTGGAGTCATCTGACACAGTTTGCGCCTCCTTACCAATATCCTGGGCATCTTGGTTGCTCTGTCGTGCTCTCATTTGCAGCTGGAACTTATGCTGGGAAGAGCAGAGGTGCAGCAGGTACTGGCATATCTTACTGTTGTCTGTCTGGAAGGCATGCTTTATTCCATCTGAAGTATTTTGCAACGTGATTTTCTTTTTCTGCAGTATTAATCAGGGATATTAAAAATTAGGGTATTTCCCTATTTAAAAACAATTCTAGAAACAATAATGAATAAGTTGAGACATTATTTTTATTTCACATCATTAGGCATGCATATTCATTGACCCCTATCTAATATAAATATAGAAAAATATAATCCTGTATTGCTAGAAATTCAGAAAATAAATGAAATTAATATTGTTTGCCACTTTTAGAAACTGTAGCTTAAGTCAGACTATATACACTGTATACCAACCATCAACAAAGGGGTCCCCAGGTGGTGCAATGGTCAAGGATCTGCCTGCCACTGCAGGGGACAGAAGATCTGTGGGTCGATCCTTGGCTTGGGAAGATCCTCTGGAGGAGGAAGTGGCAACCCACTCCAGTATTCTTGCCTGGAAAGTTTCACAGACAGAGGAGCCTGGCAGGCTACTCTATGGGGTTGCAAAGAGCTGGACACGACTGAGTGACTTAGCACACATGCATAGAGCCATGAGCAAGGGAAATAGTTTCCTTTAAAGATGATTGATATTTTGAGTTTACCACAATGTTTACAAACACCAGAACTGTTTGAAAAAGAAATGACAAGAAATATATGTTCTAATCCTTTGGATAAAGAAAATGAAGTTCATCAAAAACTGGTATAATATCCAACAATAAGAACTGTGATTTAGTCAAGAAAAATCTTGGTGGCATGAAGGCTGGAAGATGTGGGAAATTATGGAAAACGTTGGAATATAAAAGCATTGGATCATGTAACTGCTGGGCTCAGAGATGAAACACATGAATATTTAGAGACAGTGATTCTTGCTAAATTCAGGGAAGGGAAGAGAACCACAAATCACTTGTACCTCCCTGTTTCTTAAAAAAATGAATGTCTCTCATATAAGAGGACATCTTAATACCTATATGCTAGCTTGCAGCGATCCATATGCCTTGAAAGATGCCGTAAAGGATTCTTGCTAAATTCAGGGAAGGGAAGAGAACCACAAATCACTTGTACCTCCCTGTTTCTTAAAAAAATGAATGTCTCTCATATAAGAGGACATCTTAATACCTATATGCTAGCTTGCAGCGATCCATATGCCTTGAAAGATGCCGTAAAGACGAGCATTCATCACATCAGGGATCTAAGGCTAATGTCTCTGGAGAATGGCTCAAGCCCAGTTAGATCTGCTGTAGCTCCCGGCTTCTTCTACTCTATAATTATTCCCTCTATTTCATGTCCTTTGTCTTTATGTCAAATGCAGAAATATGCTCAGACAAGTCAAATTTCACAGGCTCACAAAAGATGTAACAGAATATTACTCAAACTCTGTTATGAAGAGATGGCAAGAGCCATCTCCATGATTCCTGGTCTTAAAAACAAAATAAGACTGTTAAATTCTTGCTAGATCTTGTTACCAATGAGATCTGGGGGACCCTATTCACTCTGTGAAAAAGAGAAAAAAGGAGGTCAGCAAGTCTTAGAGAGGAGTTCAAGACACAGTAGCACCAAACTAGCATCCTGACTACCAGGAGTCTATGTAATAACTCTTCAAATAGTTGGGGAATTTTCTTCCTATCCAACATTGCCCTTTACCACTACCAAGTAATTCCCAAGGATGTTGAACTCCACTGCTGTACGGGTTTGAAACAAATCGTAAGAATATTGGTTCTAAACGTTAACTGATGGATGGACAAGAAATGTCCCTAGGGGAATTCAGTGGTAAGAGAGGAGAAGGGAAAAGGGTGACTTTTCCATCTCTCCAGAGGCCAGTGGAAGAAAAAAAGGAGAGTTTAAAAAGAGAGCTCTGTGCTAGCGAGAACTTCATGATAAACAAGCACTGTTGAAGATGGGAATAGTTTGTGGGGAAATGCGGTTTACTCTTTATTACTAGAGATCTTTAAAAATGAGCTCATCAGAGCTTGTTCTATTTTTATTGCAGGGCTGATGTGACAGCTGGCAAATGGCAGAGTGCTGAACGCTGGACGATTATTTGATTTGTTGCCTTTTCAAAACTGGTCCAAATTAGATTTATTTTTAATTAATCTACGGTTTCTTCTAGGCACTTGCTCTGCCAGCATTTCCATTGAGGAAGGTAACTTAAACCGAGGTGATTTCCTGGTCTTGACAATCTTGGGAAGATAAGGACGGTCTGGGCTTTCCTGAGAGAATACCTTATTATCTGGTTATCTTAGTGGTAACTCTGGGTTTCACAGGAAACCAACCAACCAACCAGACTGAAATCTAGAACTGATTTCAAAGTTCTCTGGTTTGAAGATTATCCACAGTCAGCTGGGACCTTCATATTGCATCCTTACAGACGCTGTTCTGCTGAGACCACTGTTGCTGCCACTAAGTTGCGTCTGACTCTTTGTGACCCCACGGACTGCAGCACACCAGGCTCCTCTGAGCCTGAGACCATATTTCATCCAAAATATATACTAAAGATGTCAGTAGTCCCTGAACACTCTTAGGGAAACAGATACCTGAACAGATTTTTGGTTTGCCTCTGGGGTTTACTAATGGCACATCAATGTTCAGATTTTCCATCTATACCCCAAATCAAATATGCCTCACTATCTTTCATAAACACGATTTTCTAAAAACCACTTTCCTAACTTTATTTCCAGAGACTATACCCTAAAACCGAGAACTGTAGAAAATATGAGGCTAATTTTAAAAGCCAGTAAACCTCTGGACCACTGAGACTCAAATATAGTTGTCGTGAGGGGCCTATTACTGAGCTAGACCAAGTTCACTGTCGTTGAGGTAATCATCAATCTTAAATACATTAGTGGGTTTTCTCCATGTGAGAAGTTCTGAATTAACAGAGAAGTCAACTTGGTTGTAATATAACTAAAGTTAACTGAGCATATAACCAGCTAAAAATTCTTTTAAAAATCACCTCCTGAGGAAACCAAAAACAAAACCTCAATAATACTTTCTATAACCAAGAAAGAAGAGTTAAATAGTATTAAGACATAAAGATAAGCCCTACTGAATGCTAGGGTCTAAAGTTCATTTAAGGAAAGTCAATTAATATGTTACATTGGAAATCAGCAACACCTATTGAAACGTAGAATCAAAAAGGTTAAAATGGACATACAGAAAAAGAAATCTTCTTGGTTTCCCGCCACGGAAATCGAAGGACCAGTGTGCGAACTCCATTGTGAACCTCAAACACGAGGACACCTTTAGAACAGACTCCAAGCAGTATTCCTGTTTGTGACTTTTTCTCAGGGTGCACCCGGTGAAAATGAACTCCGTATTCTGTCAGTCTTTGGCAAACCTGTTGGAACAATAGTATAACATAGCAGTGCACCCTGGCAAAAGGTGATGGAAAGAATCAGTAGTTATATTAGTGTTGTTTAATATGGAAAGGATGGTCTCCTAAACAAATGTTGCTGGAATTGGAAATTCACATGCTGAGAAAATGAATCTTGACCCTTACTTTAACAACACATGAAAATTACCCCCAAAAGGATGAGACTTAAATATATGATAAAATTTATATTTTAGTTATAATTTATAATTTATAGCTAAAAACCATAAAATTTAGAAAATCTTCATGGCTGTGAATTAGATAAAGATTTTTTAGATGGGGCATAAAAAGTAGGAAGCATAGAAGAAAAAATTGGTAAACTGAAACTTCATTAACATTAGAAGCTTTTGCTCTTCAAAGGTCACTGAAAAGAAAACAAAGGTAAGTCACAGATCGGGAATATATTTATGTAGAATATACATCTGATAAAGGAACTGCATCTATAACATACAAAGAATATGCCCTTCTCAACAAAAAAACATATATCCAGATAAAAAATGGGCATTAGACACTTCAACAAAGAATATATACAAACAACAAATAAATACATAAAACGATGCTGAAAATAACAGTAATTAGGGAAACACAAATTAAAACCACAGTCATATACCTCTACTTACCTACTTTAATAGCTAAAAAGAAAAAAAAAAAAACACTGAACATACCAAGTGCTATTCAGGGTACAGAGGAACTGGAAATTCCATGTTACTGGCAGTAGTGCAAAACTGTACAATCACTTGAGAACAATTTGTTAATTTTGTAGAAGTTACACACATACTTTCCATAGACCCCAGCAAAGCTAATGTTAAGTATTCATTTGAGAGAAAAAAAAAACAAACAACCATATGTTCATGCAAAAATCAGTCTATGAGTATTGACATCAGCTTTATATCCATTAACTAAAGAAATGGTAAACAAAAATTGCTGCTTCTCTGTACAACAGAAAACTGCTCAGTCACAAATAAGCAAACTACTATACACATCACGGGTGGTGGCGCGAGTGGTAAAGAATCCCTCTGCCAGGGCAGGAGATGCAGGAGATGCAGGAGACTTGGGTTTGATCTCTGGGTCAGGAAGAACCCCTGGAGGAGGGCAAGGCAGCCTACTCCAATATTGTCTGGAGAATCCCATGGACAGAGGAGCCTGGCGGGCTACAGTCCATGGGGTCACAAAAGAGACAGACACGACCAAGTGACTGAGCGCCATACACACCACACCACAGATGAACCTCAAAAGTATTATTTTAAGTAAAAAGAGGCACACAGAAGACTAGGTGATATATGATTCTTTCAATGAAATCCTAGAAAAGAAAAAATGATAGTGATAGAACACAAATCAGTAGTTGCCAGAGTTTAGGAGTGGGGGAAGGGACTGACTAGAAAGCAACATGAAGGTACGTTCTGGTGTTGGAAATGTCTTATGTTTGGGGCTGGCAGACTTATTTAACGGGCCAGATATTTTAGGCTTTGTGGGTCATATGATATCTGCTGTAGATCCTTAACTCTGCTGTTGTAGTGTGAGAGCAGATACAGATCATATGGAAACAAATTAAGTTTGGCCAAGTTCCAATAAAGCTTTACATACAAAATAGGCAGGCGACAGTTTGCTAACCCATGCTCTTTATCACGATTGTGGAGTGGTTGCTCAACTGTATGTTGTTGCTGTTTAGTTGCTAAGTCACGTCCAACTCTTCTGCAACCTCATGGGCTGTAGCCTGCCAGGCTCCTCTGTCCATGGGCTTCTCCAGGCAAGAATACTGGAGCGGGTTGCCATTTCCTTCTCCAGGGGACCTTCCCGACCCAGGGACTGGACCTGTGTTTCCTGCACTGGCAGGTGGGTTCTTTACCGCTCAGCCAGGAAATGCCCAATTGTACATGTATCTTGAAAACTCGCTGAATCAAACATTTAAAAGTGGTCAGTTTTATTATATGTAAATTATACCTCAAGAAAGCAGATTTAGAAAAGGAAAAATTTTTCAAAGGCAATATGATATGTAACAGAAGGGTAACCTTAGAACGGTATATTAATGAGATTAAAAAATTCTTATGTTAGAAGAAGCATGCTCAAGCTAAAGAGAAAAGAAGGAAGAGGATACATTATTAGAAGAAGGGCAACCTACTATGCACTGAGCACAATACTTAGAGAGGGACAACCGAAACTCAGAGAGATTTTAAATTCATCGTCCACATTCACCCAGCTGGCTGAAACAAGAATTCAAATGAAAGACTGTCTGAAAATCCCCATGCAAAATCATTCCAGTGTGCTAACGTCTTCTACCTTTGTTGACAAAAATATAACTTGATATTTATTTCCTGCAAGTGTAAAAAATGTTAATAACTGAGGGAAACAAACAAGCACATAATGTAAAGTCTTTAAAAGTAGACTTACCTTAAATAAAACAAACCATGAATCCTAGATTAAATGTGGTATGAGTCTGTGAATGAAACCCTTTCACAGGTATTTGTAGGGCTGGGAAACCTGGCTCCCTTATTACAGAGCAGCAAGGTTAAGGAATACTGTTACATCCTGGGGAGCAGTAAGACAAGAATGTTCTGAAGTTTCTCTTCTCAATAGAATGTTATCATGTATTTGTTATTCATATTGGAAGCACTATCTTTTCTAATCATAAATGCACTATTATACATCTGATTTCCCCCATGGCTCAGCGGTAAAAGAATCTACCTGCAGTGCAGGAGATGGTTCCATCCCTGGGTCAGGAAGATCCCTTGGAGGAGGGCTTGGCAGCCCACTCCAGTCTTCTTGCCTGGAGAATCCCAAGGACAGAGAAACCTGGCAGGCTATAGTCCATAGGGTTGCAAAGAGTTGGACACGACTGAAGCGACTGAGCAAACACACACACACATGCATCTAAGGTCTTATACGTAGCTGGTGGCAGAATTAGAGATACAAAGCACTTTTTCTAACCCCCAGTACCCTGCATGAATTAGTTGGCATTAATGGAAAGACTATTTTTTAGAAGATTTAACTGAATCTTAAGCTTTTTTTTTTTTCAAAAAAGCAAAACAACTCTAGAATTAGTTTGAACTTGCCCCTCTTATTCAGACAGTCACAAAATTGTTTATTCTTTACAACATATCTTGATTTTTTTTAAAATTATGAAAGTATAATAACACATTTACAGGAGACTTGGAAAATACCTAACAAAGTTACACATAGTTTCACTATATATTAAAATATATACCTTGATTTTGACAGTATAAAAAAGGATAAAAGAATATAATCCCAACTCAGATAGACATGGGTTCAAATCACAGTTGTGATCCATATTCCAGCCACTGACTTTGGGAACACTATGTCTCTTCTCTGACCCCCAGATCCCTCTTTTACAAAATAAGAATTAAAATACTATGGTGTTAGCCAGGAATAAATAAGAGGAGATGAAGCACACAGCCTCAGTTATTGGCACCTAGATTTTTAGATATATGGCCTCCAACATTTCTTGTTTACTTTGAAAAAATACAGTTTATCGTTTGTAATCTGGCAGGCTTACCTTTAAAAATTCTATCTCTGTCTCTTTTTCAGAAGCTCCCATGTAGGTATTGTGCAATTTGGGTAGTTCTTCTTTAATATAGGACAGATCAAGTTTCTCCATCACTCTTGGAGGCAAGTAATGTTCCAGTCTAAAATACGACACACCATGAACCTAGAAAGGAGAGTGGTTTGGTAAGAAAGTCTGTTTGCTCTCTTCCTCCAGTCTTAAACTTCTTGCCTCAACCAAGAGATCAGGCACTCCTATTCACTCTTCTCTCTGAAGAAGGGAGGCAGTGAGGCAGAAGAAAGACTGAACTGATTGGTAAGCTTGAGGAAAGACTACAATCTCAGACCAAATGTCACTAAAGTTAAGGGCTACTGTTGTGAAGGGTGCTACTTGAGTGGCATAGTCTCTTCCAATTTCCTGCTTCCTCTCAGGTCCATGTATATTCAGGTGCACTTGGCCTTGAACATGTATTCCCATAGAGAGAGCTCTGCTAGGTTCTTGGCCACAAGGATCCATCCATGGGTGAGGCAGAAGACCCCTTTGATTCAGATTTGGCTGGAAACCCTTATGTCTAGTATCTGTGAGTTAGAAATAGGGAGCTAGGAAGGTAAGTGCTAGACGTCCCAAAACTCTGAAATGGGATAATTTTAAAAAGAAAGAAGGAAAGAAATCCCACACTATATGATTTTAAATAACCAATATACATGGGGAACTTTGTCATTCTGGGGCACTGAACTAGCCTCAAAAACCTCCGGATCTAAACAGTAAACACTCAACCAGGTTCAGTCTTTAACCATACTGAGGATAAGAACACCAATGCAAAACACTTGTCCCGCAGAAAAAAACAAATCATACCTCTGGTTGATAATCCCCATACTCAGCTTGGAGAGCCAAGGATGCTAGCAATAAAGAAGTCTCATCATCACAGTGTATCCTCTCCTCCAAGATGTCTTTTCGCAGCTGAAGATAATACTGATGACAGGTCAGAGTGTGTCTGGGAAAATAAATACACACACAAAACATCCAGGCTATTGATCTTGAAGCCTGGGTGACTTTTTTAATTGGCATATAAGTTTAGTTGCCAAGACGGCTTATGATTAAGCATGAGAAATGAATAAACAATGCAGAAAGAAATATTTCTTTTATGACAAAGAAGACTTCATCATTGGTCAGAAGCAAATAATTCAGTATCAGTAAACTCAAGGGTCAAAAGACCAGGGGCCAAAAGAAAAACAGAGAAACTCTTGTGTACTCACTGTATCAGACTAACATCATCCATGAAAAATTTAATTCGGAAAAACAAAGTAAAGTTAACGGAGGCTTTGCTCTTTTTCTTTGGTTCTTCTTTCCATCCCTCTGGGGCCACTTTGGTTAATTTTAGATCAGAATCAACAAAGAAATACTCATTATCTAGAACAGAATGAGAAATACTCCGATAGAATAAAAATACTTTCATGTTGTCTTTTAATTTCTTCATTTTGTGGTCAGACTTGCACAAAACAGTTTCACACTATTAACAAGATTGTTAAGAAGTGTGGCAGGGAATTCTGATACACTTCATATCAGAAGACTCTTTAGAGTCCCTTGGACTGCAAGGAGATCCAACCAGTCCATCCTATAGGAAATCAGTCCTGGGTGTTCCTTTGAAGGACTGATGCTAAAGCTGAAACTCCAATGCTCTGACCACCTGCTGTGAAGAGCTGACTCATTTGAAAGGACCCTGATGCTGGGAAAGATTGAGGGCAGGAGGAGAAGTGGACGACAGAGGATGAGATGGTTGGATGGTATCGCCGACTCGATGGACACGAGTTTGGGTGGACTCCAGGAGTTGGTGATGGACAGGGAGGCCTGATGTGCTGTGGTTCATGGGGTTGCAAAGAGTTGGACACGACTGAGTGACTGAACTGAACTGAAGCTGAAGGAGTTGACATGGAGATTCGGAAATAGGGTCTTGCTATATATTCAAACTCATATTAGCAGGATACTGATTTCTAAAGTACATATATGGGTAAAATAATGATCCCCAAAATATAACAATTAAAATCTATTACATAGCCAATGCCAGAGACAAATCTTCATGGCTGGGTACAGAAGATGCTAAAAAGACACAGCTATTAAGACAATGCACCTAGTTAGGAAAAGAAAGACAGCTCTTAACTCCTACTTCTCAATGCTGACATATCCATGTAGTTAATATTTCCCAAGGGCTTCCCTGGTGGCTCAGTTGGTAAAGAATCTTTGTGCAATGCAGGAGACCTGAGTTCAATCCCTGGGTTAGGAAGATCCTCTGGAGAAGGAAATGGCAACTCACTTCAGTATTCCTGTCTAGGAAATCTGATGGACAGAGGAGTCTGGCGAGCTACTGGCCCATGGGATCACAACAGTTGGACATGACTTAGTGACTAAACCACCACCAGTATTTCCCAGAAGAAGGTTAGGTAGAACAGGTATAGGGGGTCACTGATGCCAGGTTTCCACACTCTGCTGCTGCTGCTGCTAAGTCACTTCAGTTGTGTCCGACTCTGTGCAACCCCATAGGTGGCAGCCCACCAGGCGCCCTCGTCCCTGGGATTCTCCAGGCAAGAGTACTGGAGTGGGTTGCCATTTCCTTCTCCAGTGCATGAAAGTGAAAAGTGAAATTGAAGTCGCTTAGTCACGTCCAACTGTTCGCGACCCTATGGACTGCAGTCTACCAGGCTCCCCCGTCCATGGGATTTTCCAGGCAAGAGTACTGGAGTCGGGTGCCACTGCCTTCTCTGTTCCACACTCTACCCTGCATTTAAAATGTCTTGGTACCTTTGAGAGTAGCTAAGGCAAACAAATGATGTTCCACTAAGCCAATATGGGCCACAACCATATCAAGCACATCTTTGCATATTGTTTTGGTGTCACAGGTCAGCTCCAGTCTCTGCCCACTTAGGAGCATTACATTTACTTTTCTCCGGTTATCTTCAGTCTTCCCTTTCTTGGTCTACAATTGGAAAAAAATGAATGGCAGTTACCAATGTAACCATGATAAGAATTGTAACTGCTTAAAAAAATCATTACCAAAATTATTTTCTGAGAGTGACAAAGTGGTTTTATTACTTACAAGGATAGACCGTGGCAAATCCAAAGATACAAATGGTTCAATTGTCATTTTCACAAACTCAGGACCAAAGAAGTTCTGTGAACCACAGGAGAGGAATCAATAGTTATTATCACTTATTCTAGCTCTTTCCTTGAAAGGAAAATAATATAATAATAATAATAATAATAATAATAATAATATAAATAATAAATTAAAATATAAATAAAATAAAAATATAAGAATCAAATAATAATAATAGTAGCAAACTACATGTAAGGTCATCATATTAGAACTAGAGATCTGAAACAAATGTATAACTTTTGATAAAGAAGTACAGCAGAATTATAATCATTTTTCAGAAATAGACAATCAGAAAGTTGTTAGGCTCAAAGATATAATACTTAATGTATAAACTGGAAGTGCAATTAAAAACCAGTTTCATTGTTGTTCTGTTTCAATGTTGAATACTCTGCCATGTTTATAAGGTAAAAATATCTCAGTTAAAAAAAAAAAAAAGAATAAGGCTGAAATGTGCCTTACACTATAAATATTAGTCTTATCAGCTTCGACTCCTACCAAATATAAAGCCCGGCTTTATACTGTTTTTCATAAATAAAGGTTTTCATGTTTTGGACTCCAGGTAGACCCAAACTCTCTCAAAAACCAAAAAAAAAAAAAAAAACCAGTCTCATTTATTGAATATAGGGCTCTCAAGTTCATATAAGGATTTGGTTTTCTATTGCTAATGTGAAAAGTAATTGAATAGAATCTTATTATTTCAGAGAGTGATACTCAATTTGTCCTAAAACAAGTCTTCTAGTGGACCACATCTGCTTTGTGACTACAAAAGACACATTCACCTGTAACCAAGTTCTCATAACCCTGTACTCTTTTGTTCTGATTAGTGGCAATTAGGGATATTATCTGGAGAAGGCAGTGGCACCCCACTCCAGCACTCTTGCCTGGAAAATCCCATGGATGGAGGAGCCTGGTAGGCTGCAGTCTGTGGGATCGCAAAGAGTCAGACATGACTGAGCGACTTCACTTTCATGCATTGGAGAAGGAAATGGCAACCCACTCCAGTGTCCTTGCCTGGAGAATCCCAGGGACAGGGGAGCCTGGTGGGCTGCCGTCCATGGGGTCGCGCAGAGTTGGACATGACTGAGGCGACTTAGCAGCAGCAGCAGGGATATTATCCCTGGAGAAGGAAACGGCAACCCACTCCAGTATTCTTGCCTGGGAAACCCCATGGACAGAGGATACAGGTGGGCTACAGTCCATGGGTTGCAAAAGGGTCAGACATGACTGAGTGACTTCGCATGCATGCAGGGTTACTATAGGTGTCACGGTCTCTGCTCCGCACTTCTGCCTCTACTATGAAAATAATATCTCGGGAGCTGGAAGTAGAGTCCACACTCTGCATTTACTGCTCTTCAATCTACTCTTTCCCTTTATGTCTTGTACATTCAGGGGTTTCTGCCTAGAGGAAGAACTGGTTGAAAAGATAACTTAAAACAAGTTAGACTTCAGCGGGGGAGTAGGATTCAGAATAGACTGAAACAGGACATCCAAAGGGGAAAAAGAGTAGAATGAGCACAGGGCTAATCTTGAGGCCAAAGGCAGGTGCTCTGTGCGTTTGTGTGTGTGCGCAGTCTTGTACACTCCATAAACATATGGAGATTTATTGTTGTTGGTTTCTTCTTTGCATCTTCTCTGTACAGTTCATTTGGTTACTTGACGTGGGAATTCTATCCAATCAATGGAGTGTCGAACATGTGACCCATACCACTTAGGTAAAAGCTGAACATTAAGCATTTGTTAATTTTCAGTGAACCAGCAGGATACATTTTAAATGGGAACAGAAACAGAGTAGAAGAAATGACAATGGTTTGCCATGTTAAAGACAGAATCTGATACAAATCAATTAAAGCAGCTGAGTATAAACACTAAAATGTGCCTACACCAAAAATAATCTAGAAAAAATAAAATGTTATGTTTTAGAAAAGAATATTAATTCAACTGTGAAATCGGTCCTCTGAACACTAAAACTCTTTATTCAGCCTCAAAAATGTATCCTTCCTCCTTTATGTATTTGGCCACACCCTGCAGTTGAAGTGTGGAATCCCAATCCTGGACCGCTGGGGAATTTTCCCTTCCTGTTCATTTTTTTTTTTTTTAAAGAAAAAATACTTTGTGGTTCTTCAAAGATCAGCAGTTCAAATTCTCTAGTCACTGATGTAGCCTGTTGAAAAAAGTATTTTTTTTTTTTAAATAGCCAGACAGCATAGCCTAAAAGGAAACACAAGTTTTTAGTGAGATGACACTTAACAGTGGTATACTATAAAGGTACAGAATATAATTTATGACTCTTTAATGTAACAAAATTCTGTATTAGTTCTCTGAAACTATGATTTAGGAAAAGATATGGATATATGTGTGCCCCTTTTGCTTTATGTGTGCCTTTAATTATTGGAAATGCATGCTATCCTGACTACTGCTTAATTTTGACAAATGTATTATTTATAATGATAAATTGATGAAGTCTTCTGGAATTTCTTCCTTTTGGCTTAAAATAAATTGAGTTATATTTTATTGAACTCTAACAACTTTAAAACTGGAATCTGTCTTATACATTAAACTTAATTCCACATTTTAAAAATTGGCACAGTGAGACACAAAATGGTTTAAAAATATGCATAAAGACATCATATTAGAAATGAAATTATTAGAAATTGAATCCAAGTCTCTTAATTTGTAGTTCAGTGTAATTTTCACCATGCAACACTTTTCTTCTTAGAAAATTAGGAGAAAAAATTTGAATTTTGTCAATTTCAGGGTATACAAATTTGCTTTTTTAGAAGATTGTTTAAAATAAGCAACAAAACCCAAAATGGAATAGGTTAATATACTTTCTTAGCGTAGGACCAGAAACAAAAATAAATCACTTTAGATTTTATCACTTTTACTATTATTTACTTTGCTTTTGAAGAATTATTTGTAAAGCAACAGTACAATGAGATACTGCCTCATTTATCAAATTGGTGATGATAAAAAAAAGGATGACACTCTGAGAGTCAGTAAGAAAATGGTGAAACAAGAATGATCAGAGGAAACAAATTGGAAGAAATTTTTAAAGGGCAATTTGACAAGGTATAAAAATGTCTAAAAAGGTATTTGCCTTTGACTTGGCTATTCTACTTGGAGGAAGCTATCTGCAAAGATTTAAGTATCAGGATGTTCACAGTAACTACAAATTAGAAGGATTTTAAATGTCCAATATCTGGAAAATGATTAAATAAATTATGGTACATGGTAAGTTCACATAATAGAGTACCTCACAGCCCTTAACAATAATACTATAAAAGTTGTAAAATGTTCATGATATTTTATATGAGAAAAGACTATGTTCATTTTGAGCTTATGTTTTTAAAAATACAGAGGATATATGATGAAAGAAAAATAAAGCAACTAAACACACAGAAGAAAACTCCTCCACAGATAACAAGATTTGTTCATTCTTACCTCTGAATACTGTAATACAAGGATATGATACTTGGAGCTAATGTAGCCATCTTTTAACTATAAAGAGAATTACTGCCAAAATTCTGAGAATGGCAGAGCAGAAAGATGGAATGTACTTGATAGAATTCCTGAGCTTCTGAACCAATCTTGACCTCTCTAGCTCTGATCTTCTTGGTTTGTGGCATAATAAATATTAAAAGGTAATCCACCACAATACTGAATAAGGCCAGTTGACTTAAGGATCACAAATATACTTTTAAAAATATACAGTTGAGATATTATAAATCCATCTCATGCTATTGTAAAAGTGAAACCATGAAAAGAGCTAAATATTTTAATGTCAACCAACAAGATATTTAACATCAATGGAAACTTAAATATGAGATTTCAGAATTATACAATTTTTTAAAGGACTTTGCATAACATTTCCCTCTGAGACCAAGTTTAGATGCAGTAACCTGAGAATCAACTTACCCTCAGTTTTCTTTGGGTCATGGCTGTTTCTAGAGCTATTTCTCTTAAGGGATCCCTGGTGATGTCAAGCATGGAAGCTTTGATGGTGTCCCCTGGATACAGGCTCAACCGAGACTGTCTAAGGGCCATCCTGGCTTGCAGCTGCATCATTTCTTCTTCTTGCCGTTTTAGCATGACCTCTTGATTAATTAAGTTGCCTTCAAGGGGTGTTTCATATTGTCTGCCATATAGAAAAGAGAAAAGTGGATTGAAAAAAAAAAACATATTAAGTCTAATCAAGAAAAAATATCAAGTAGCAAGGTGTCAAGAATTTAGACAAATTTTACTTTTTCATTTCAAAAGAACCTTTGAAGTAACTCCTCAGTCCTATTTTTAATGTATTAATATACTGTGGTGTCCCATTTTCAGTGGGCAGATCTATACCCTCTACCTCTGCTCTGAACAGCTCAACATCTGAAACTGTTCCCACTGTGGTTCTCTCAGATTGGGGCGGTTTTATCCTCATAATCCTGCACCAGTGGGCCTGGACATGAGACAGAGATTTCCTTGGATTTTTATTTCAGCTTCCAGATCATTACTGACTCCTCCTCCAAGAGCCTCCAGTTTCCTTGAACTGGAAGTGTTAGTTGCTCACTCACGTCCGACTCTGACTGTAGCCTGCCAGGCTCTTCTGTCCATGGGATTTCCCAGGCAAGAGTACTGGAGTGGGCTGCCATTTCCTTCTCCAGTGGATCTTCCCAACCCAGGCATCAGACCCGGGTCTCTTCCCTTTCCTTGAAATATGAGCTATGAAATCAAACCATTCACTGATCTGCTTTGCTCTAGACTTGGTTCTGTTGGCCAACTCTTCCTTACGCATTATAGATTTAAGTGCCTGATGCAGTGGTCTTCCCTAACACCACTGCTGTCTTCACTCATGGTGGTGTTACAGAGACTTGGGAGTCTTCCAACACCCTGGCTTCCTCCATCTCAGCCAGAATTCTGCTCCCATGACAAGTCATGTTGGCTATAACAATAACTGTGCAGCCCCTAGAATGTCCTATTTCTACCTTCCAAAACCCTCTCCATCTAATCTCCTTGTTTTCTTCTAGCTCACTTCTTCTAACACTCTCCATCAAACCATTCATTGACTCTATCAGGAATTTTAGCTCACCGACTCAACCACTTCCTCTATGTTAAAACTTTCACTTTAAAAAATTTTTTACTTCCCATAAATGTGATATATTAATGCTTTAGAAATCTTGAATTAGAGTAAACACTTTTAATGTCATGTTAACTAATGGATTAGTTTATGATCTGAAATTAGAAATGTTTATCTTCTAGACCACACTGCTTTATCATGTATTGGTATTACAAGTATTATGGTTCAGGGTACAACACAGTCTTCAGTAATTCATCTGATAGATGTCATTCCACTTCTGTCATAAAATCAGTTAGTATTGGGTAGGCCGAAAAGTTAGTTTGAGTTTTTCCATAAGATGTTAAATTTTCTATACCTGCTGCTACTGCTAAGTCACTTCAGTCGTGTCCAACTCTATGTGACCCCATAGATGGCAGCCCACCAGGCTCCCCTGTCCCTGGGATTCTCCAGGCAAGAACACTGGAGTGGGTTGCCATTTCCTTCTCCAGTGTATGAAAGTGAAAAGTGAAAGTGAAGTTGCTCAGTCGTGTCCGACCCTCAGTGACCCCATGGACTGCAGCCCACCAGGCTCCTCCATCCATCGGATTTTCCAGGCAAGAGTACTGGAGTGGGTGCCATTGCCTTCTCCATTTCTATACCTGTTATACAGTAATTCTATTAACCCCCTCTAACCCTCACATTGCTTGAGTTGTACAGCCCATCATGAAAATCATTTCTTGGCATACGACCTGAACTCTCAAGAAACATGCAGAACCATGCTAACTGATCTCACTAGGTTCTCAGTGCTTCATGATGATTCATTTTCTTAGAGAACTATTTCATTTTTTTTCCTTTTCTTTTTTATCAAAGTTCTTTCAAAACTTCCTCCCTCATTCTCTCTCAACTGATGACTTCTCTTCAATATTTCTGGTGAAATAAGAAGCAAACAGGAAACAACTTCCTTATCCTTCTACCACCAGACTTTCCAGATCTATGTTCTGATCTTTTCTGTTACAATGGATAGATCTCCTGCACACTTACATAGGCCTCAAACCCCTATTGTGCATGGGGTTCCAACCCTCTTCCCTACCCAGAGGCTTCGCTCCGGCAGTTGCCCTCTCACATGCATCATCCGTCTTGTCCACTAGGTCATTCATGTTATACAAACATGCTGTACTATTTTCTACTTAGAACAAAAACACTCTTCTTTGGTGCCATATCCCCTTTTAGATTCTATTTCATTTTTCTGCTGTCCTTTAGAGTAAGTTTCTTCAAAACTGTGGGTTTGTAAATTTTATCTCCACTTCATCTTCCACTTTCTCTTGGACTCAGACCCATAGTTTGAGTCCTTACCAGTTTACCAAAACCAGTCACAGAAAAGACTGCCTTCAGTGTAATCAAAGCCAAAGGGTAATTCTTAGTTTGCATCTTACTTGACCTCCAAGCACCATATAACATAGTTATTCAGTCATTAAACATCTGAATACTGGGGCTTCCCTGGTGGCTCAGTGGTTAAGTATCCTCCTGGCAATGCAGGAGACATGGGTTCGATTTCTGATGCAGGAAGATCTCACATACTATGGGGCCCCTGATCTCGTGAGCCACAACTACTGAGCCCATGAGCCACAAGTACTGAAACCCAAGCACCCAAGAGTCTGTGCTGTGCAAGATAAGCCACTGCAATGAGAAGCCTGTGTACCACAACTAGTAGCTGCCTCCCCTCCAACCACTGCTGCAACTAGAGAAAAGTGTGCACAGCCATGAAGACCCAGCACAGCCAAAAATAAATATTCACTGGCTCCTCCTTACTCTTTTTTTCTGGATCTTTCTTCATTTCTAATCTCTTAATGTTAGACTGAGCACCGAAGAATTGATGCTTTCAAATTGTGTTGCTGGAGAAGACTCTTTAGAGTTCCTTGGACAGCAAGGAGATCAAACCAGTCAAACCTAAAGGAAATCAACCCTGAATATTCACTGGAAGGACTGGTGTTGAAGCTGAAGCTTCCAAACATTGGCCACCTCATCTGAACAGCTGACTCACTGGAAAAGACCCTGATGCTGGGAAAGACTGAGGGCATGAGGAGAAGGGGGCAACAGAGGATGAGATGGTTGGATGGCATCACTGACTCATGGACATGAGTCTGAGCAAACTCTGGGAGATGGTAAAGAAGGGAAGCCTGGTGGGCTACAGTCCATGGGGTCACAAAGAATCAGACATAACTTAGCGACTGAACAACAACAACGTTAGACTACAACAGTGCTCACACCTCTAGATTTTTCTAGTCTGCATATACAGTTCACACTTACCTGAACTCATGTAGCCACATGGCCTCAATTACCTTATATTTCCATAATTCCAGGCTCTCCCTTGCATTCTGATTCTACTCACCTGCTTAGGTGAGTGTTCTACTTGGATGTGAACATGCATCTTTAGCCTAAGATGTCTAAAACCAAACTCTTGATACTTGTTCCTTACGTGCAACCCTCTCTCAATCATTCACTGGTTGCTTCGGACACAATCTGGAGTCATTCTTGATTCCTCACAAATCCAGCATCTGAATGAGCAGCAAATCCTTAAAGGCATAACCTTGAAGAAATCTATTTCCAACTCTTCTCTATTACTAACAAACTAGTCTGTGCTGTATGCATCTCAACTGGAGCATTGTAATCACCTCCAAACCGGTCTTGTACTTTGGTAATCTGTTTTTCACAGAATAGATCAGAGTAATCTCATTAAAATGTAAATATGATCATAGTTCTCTCTGTCTCAACCATCCAATGGACTCCCATTATACTCAAAATAGTTAATCCTAATCCTAACCCTAACCCTTAGGAGATGCCTCCTCTGACCAGCCTACCTAAGTGAACTAGAACTTGGACATCATATCCTTGCAGTCTCTATCTCTTTAGCGTGGTTTATTTTTCTTCCAAATACCATCACATTCTGATGGTGCATTACTTAACTCTTTTTAGCGGTTTACCAGATATCTCTCAGCCCTATAACATCTCTGGAGGGAAGTTTTTGGTCTTGTTCATGATCTCATTTCCCGTTCACAGAAGTACCCTCTACAAGGTAGGTATTCAAAAATCACTTATTGAGCCAATGATTGAATATAATTTTATGGCTTGCTCTCACTTAATGGGGGTCAAGGCAAATGATAAAACTTTGAATCTATATATTTTAAACCACACCTGTGATTTTCATCAAACATATTAGCCTTCTTGTTCAAATTCTTTTCTACCAGAGCAACAAACAGATAACAAAAGTGACTGATCATCATTTTGTGTCCCATCACAATATCTGATTGCAACATTTGAGAAGCAAAACGAAAATGAACAAAATATAGACAAAACACATGCAAACAAACAAGAAACTCACAAAACCTAGATGATTTAGGAATGAATACACAAGTTCTTTCAAGACAAAAAAAGGTTACATCATTAAACAGATAAGCATTGAAGCAGTAGGAATGGCAAATATGTAAAACCGTACTTCAAAAGTTAACACAGAAAAAAAATTTAGAGATGCTCTTCGGAAAACAGCTTTGAATGTCTTTTTTTGGTCACTGAAAGACACTTTTGATAGTTCAAAATCCAAAATTACTCAGTCTGATGGATCTGACTCATAACTTCCTGTTAATCTCCTCCCACCCACTATGATACAAATCAATAGTGCTGTGTAGATCTGTTTTTCCATTTCATTCTAGATAAAGGAATGGAAATTTTTATAAAGAATCATGCAACATATCTAAATACAGAACTATTTATAGATCTCACAAATACGTGACCTAAAGAACAAACAGAACCTCCTGATTGTGTACTGGCATGTTAAAGATATTATCAGACTTTGTACATATACAGAAAACTCTGCACTTGAATAAGGAATTTAGACAATACCTCAGTTAATGTGTTTTTCCTTGGACAGGAAGAGATGGGGTAGTCTAAAAGAAGTAGACTTTAGCATCTTACATTAAATGTAACAAATACACAAATCTGGAATCAAGATGGTTGGGAGCAATATCAACAACCTCAGATGTGCAGATGATATCACTCCAATGGCAGAAAGCAAAGAGGAACTAAAGAGCCTCTTGATGAGGGTGAAAGAGGAGAGTGAAAAAGTTGACTTAAAATTCAACATTCAAAAACTAAGATCATGGCATCCTATCCCATTACTTCATGGCAAATAGATAGGGGAAAAGTTGAACAGTGACAGATTTTATTTTCTTGGGCTCCAAAATCACTGTGGATGGTGACTCTAGCCATGAAATTAAAAGACACTTGCTCCTTGGAAGAAAAGCTATGACAAACCTAGACAGCGTATTAAAAGCAGAGACATCACTTTGCCAACAAAGTCAAAGCTATGGTTTTTCCAGTAGTCATGTGAGAGTTGGATCATAAAGAAGGCTGAGTGCCAAAAAAATTGATGCTTTTGAACCGTGGTACTAGAGGAGATTCTTGAGAGTCCCTTGGACTTCAAGGAGATCAAACCATTCAATCCTAAAGGAAATCAACCCTGAATATTCACTGGAAGCTGCATGCTCCAATACTTTGGCCACCTGATGTCAAGAGCCAACTCAGTGGAAAAGACCCCGATGCTGAGAAAGACTGAGGGCAGGAGGAGAAGGGGGAAGCTGAGGATGAGACGGCTGGATGGCACCGACTGTATGGACATGAGTTCGAGTGAACTCTGGGAGACAGTGAAGGACAAGGAAGCCTGGTGTGCATAAGTCCATGGGGTTTCAAAGAGTTGGACACAAGTTGGGACTAAACAGCAATAACAGTCAACTTCTCCTTGAAAGAAATATTTTGTTTCACCTATATCTAATGCAGATGCTATGAACATCAAGTTGTGTTTTTTACCATCTTAAAGTGTGAAATAAAAGCAGCTTATCACTAAATTATGATCTGGTGAGCCAACACTTTAATGTTATTGTTTCCTAAAAAAAAAACCCTGGAAACAGTCAAAACTAATATTCTCTTATAATCCCCATGCTTTTGAGTTACCTTATCAAGAAAACTGAAGTAAGTCTCACAAAATGATTTAACTTTGTTTGGAGGAACATGTTTTCTAAATAACTAGCAAACTGACTATAAAATCAATCAATTTTAACATATAATTCCAACAATTCTTCCATTGCTCTCTATTCCTTCTTTTGACTAAGCTAAAAAGGCATAATATTAACTATAAGCTTTCTCTAAATTACATATATGGACAGGAGTGACTTCCTCAATTCAACACAGACCTTAGTGCAATTCAACATTTGCTTGTTATTGCTGGCCATCTCCAAACAGTTTTACTTCTTTAATAAACTATCTACTATCAAGCATAGATCTATCTTTGTCTCTAATCTCTTTGGTCAAAATTACCAAAATAGGGTCATTGCAATTATTATTCACACAATGGAGTTATAGTAATACACAACGCTATTATGTAAAGATTATATCATTTTAGGCAAATGAATACTGATTAGAACTTTCCTCATAGAAAGTATCACAGACATTTTAAAAAGGAACACAAGAAAAAGACATAAATTTTATAAAAACCGGAATATTACAGAATAATTTTAGTGCAATGTATGTAATTACTTGGAGTGTTAACCCTGGATAAACTGTCTGCTTTAATCACATGGGCAGGGTTACCTGGACTATTAATAATTTATGGGTATGAAACATTTGCCTGCCAGAATTAATCAGCTAAGGGGCAGGTTTTTGTTAATTTCCAAATGATCCTTTTGTATATAATGGTACTTAAATCAAATGAACTGAGGTATCAAATTTAAAAGTATTACTATAGTTTGGTAGTAAATTCTGAAGCAGCTTCTGATTCTATAGTATTACACTATGAATTTCAAATTAATGCTTAACTTTAACAACATGCTTCTGTTCCTGTAAGGGATCTGTGCACACATGAGGAAGACACACATTAATATATTCAGTACTGAGTTGACACATTTCACTTCAAACAAAGTAAATCAACCCATAGTTATAATACCACTATCTTAACCCTAGTACAAGAATAACTGCCATCTTACAAGTATGCTGAGTGTTTCAGTATGAAAATGAACTCTAAACAGTCCAAACTGGGCTTAAAAAAAGTTTAAGTGTAAGATAGCTTCTTTCAATCCAGTGAAGTAGTGAAAACTTAACTTTTTATATAATAGATTTCACATAATAGGTTACTTAGTAGTAATCTAGTAATTATTCATTCAACAAATAGTACTGAAAGCCTACTTGTTGAGCCCATGTAATCTTTTGAAAAAAGCATTATTCTTTTAGAAATCAAAGTTTATATCTTCTCATAGATGTTTATTGCTATACCTTTAGAACTTCCTTACTGTTAAGATTCCAATAACTCAAACAGCTGTAATATCTTTCACATAATTGAATTTGCAAGAACTTAAAGAGGAGGGAAGAAAAGGAAAATGGAGAAAACAGAGGGAAGAGAATAATTAAAAAATAATTCTCCTTGATTCTAATGAAGAAAAAAACCACAAGCAACTGGAAATATATTACCATTTTTTCATATTGCATACCTTGTTCTCTGTGGCTGGCCTTGACTTGGGGTTTCATCTACGCCTGGGAGACCACTGTTGGATTCAAATCTCTTTGAAGTTTCACTTTTTCTCACTAATTGTGAATGAAAAGGAACAGCACAAGTCATAAAAATATGAAATAATCTTATTTAAAACATAAGCACTCAGAAGACACATAAGGTAATTTTCACAAATCATATTCATATAATCAAATCAATGATATAATGTCATTAAACTCTTTAGCGGCAGTCATTTTATTTTTGAAAACAATGAATTATGTCCTCATATGAAAATGACTACACTGCTGTTTGATGAAACTGCTATTAAGTTCCTATGGTGGTTTTAGTTACTAAATCATGTCCGACTCTTGCGACCCCATGGACTATAGCCTGCCAGGCTCTTCTGTCCAACAGATTCTCCAGGCAAGAATACTGGAGTGGGTTGCCATTTCCTTCTCCGGGGTATCTTCCTGATCCAGGAATTGAATCCAGGTCTCCTGCACTGCAGGCCAGTTCTTTACTAACTGAGCTATGAGGGAAGCCCTTAAGTACCTATAACGGTTAAAATGAGTAATTGGAAGCTTTTTGTAATTTAAAATTTTTATATAGAATTATTCTTTTCACACCTTATATCTCAACACTACCGAAAGAGAACAAAAATCATAGCTTCTTTCTTAAATGTTTTTTTTTAATTGTGGTAAAAGTCACATAATATAAAACGTCCTATTTTTAACCATATTTAACTGTACAGTTCAGTGGCACTAAGTACATTCACATTGTTTTGCAAGACTCACCATCATACATCTCCCAAATTTTTCACCTTCCTAAACTGAAACTCTGTCCCCATCAAACACTGACTCCCCTTTCCCCGCCCCGGCATCTACAAAAGAACTTTCTGACAGTATTAATTTGACTATTCTAGGTATCTGGTATACTACTACTAAGTCGCTTCAGTCATGTCCGACTGTGTGAGACCCCATAGGCGGCAGCCCACCAGGCTCCTGTCCCTGGGATTCTCTAGGCAAGAACACTGGAGTGGGTTGCTATTTCCTTCTCCAGTGTATGAAAGTGAAAAGTGAAAGTGAAGTCACTCAGTAGCGTCTGACTCTTTGAGACCCCATGGACTGTAGCCCACCAGGATCCACCGTCCATGGGATTTCCCAGGCAAGAGTACTGGAGTGGGGTGCCATTGGTATCTGGTATAAGTGGAATCAAACAGCACAATCATGGTTCTTATGAATCTTTTGCTTGTTCAGATGCTTCTTACCTTGCCTGAAATCCGATTCAGAGGAAATAATAGATGGACTTTCACTGGACGTACTAAAGAGATCACTGTGGTAAGTTTTGTATCTTTGAACTGGTTCTGAAAGGATTAAAACAAAAACATTAGAAAGCAATCTCATTAGCTGTTCCACAATCATATAAAGCACTACATTTATTCTTGTGAGACCAGAACATCTATTGCTTTAAATTTACTAATCACTGGATGGTCCTTTAAAAATGTGATGACAATTTTGAGGTGGTTTGGCATCCTGGTTAGGGGCCTGGACTCTGAAGCCATATTGCCTGGGTTTGAATCTCAGGTCTACTACTCACCAAGTGCACGATTTGGGGATGGTATTTAACTTTCCTGTGACTCTTCTTCAATTGAAAAGAGGGGAGAAGGAAATGGCAACCCACTCCAGTAATCTTGCCTGGAAAACACCATGTACAGAGGAGCCTGGCAGGCTACACTCTGTGGGGTCACAAGAGTCAGACACAACTTAGCAACTAAAACATCTACCACTACAAAGTGAATATATGCCTAAAGATAATGTGTGAAAAGGATATTTGCCATATACTAGCTAGTGTTTTGGTGGGAGGGTGGGAGTCAAGGAAGACTTGGGGTTATTTTTTCATCAATTTTCATTTTATACTTATTTATAATGGCCATTTTTTTTTACTAATACTGTAAAACTATGAAAATGAATAAAATACTAAAAGTTTCATATAAAAAAAAAAAGAAAAAGAAAAGAGGGTATAAGGGAAATACGCATCTCCTAAGGTTATTGTAGCATTAACTGAACTCATATGCAAAGCTCTTAGAACAGAGCAGATGCTATATACACATCATTCTCTGTTTCAGGTGCTATTAGGGACAGAAAAATCCAGAGACCCAGCCCCAGGCTCAAATAATATAAAATGCAGAAGTACAACACTGCTATATTTAAAATGCATAACCAACAAGGATGTACTGTGCAGCACAAGGAACTCTGTTCAATGCTTTGTGGTAGCCTGGATGGGAGGAGACTGGGGGAGAATGGAAACATATAAATGTATGGCTGAGGCCCTTTGCTGTCCACCTGAAACTATCACAACATTGTTAATCACCATTGTTAACTGGCTATACACCAATACAATAAAAAGTTTTGTTTTTTTTTTAATGTAGAAATACAAAATACTCAAGATGGGACATTTAGTTCCACCAGAATGAGATAAGTAAGCACCGGGAGTGGGTGGGGGTCTGTGCAGGGTTGTGCAGTGTGTATGAGGGAGGAAGAACTCCACTGAAATCTAAATTCTACCTTCTGAATGTTTCTGCCTCAGCCCCTCATCTTCACACTTCTGTGATCCCTACCATAGATGATAATTCTATGATAAGTCTCATGCCTGGACTACTTTTAACTGCCCTAGATTCCCCTTTCTGCAGTCTTGCTTGTCTCACATTATAACGCACATTACAGAGAGTGAACTTTCCAGGAACGAAAATCTGAGCACGTTGCTGTATTTCTTAAACTCCTTCAAACTAGAGTTTTAAAGATAGGGTTTAACGTCTCCTTAGTATTCAAAGCCTTTCGTAAGTTGATCCACGACTTCATTTACAAGCAGTAGCTCTACATGCTGTGAAGACATAGCTTCTGACTTGTTAGAATCGTGAAAAACATAGACCTCTCTCCTCCCGCAGCCCTAAGACCCACGGGCACACACACATTCACAGGGAACTTGAAAAACTCAGTCTAGGCAGAACCCTTGTTTCAGGGCATCATCACCACCCAGTTCTCCAAATTTTCCACTCTTGCTACTGAATTTACAAATAACCAAAAGCATATAAACTTTTAAATTCCTTCTTCAGATACTCTTCCTGCTAGAATGCTGTTCCTCCTCTTTTTCTTTTGAATCCTTTTTCTTTTTCCTTTAAGAGCAGACTTAAAGGGAAAAAAACCTTTCCTGTTCACAAAAGCTTTCATGACCACCTAAAGACTGGGTCATACACCGTTTCTGATACTTTTACATTGCCTTATGCTTACGTAACTGTGACTCTTCACTGCTTTATAGTTCTTTCCCCACCTGTTTGTTTTCTTCTACCTAAATCACAAACTTAGGCAAAAAGGACTGTATCTTTTTCAGATGTAACTTTATTATCAAGCGAGTGTCTGATGCATAGCAAACATAAAATAAATATTTTCTGAGTGGATATGAATAAATGAATGAACAGAGGAATATAAGTGATATACAAAGGTCACTGATGATCTTTAAAGAGGACTATTTCCATTGCACAGACAGGTGAGAGGCCAAATCAGGCTGGAAGACAGGAAATTGAGAAAATGAGTAACACTATTCTTTAAAGAAGTTTGAAGGTTTGAGAAAGGAAAAAGATTTAAACAAAAACAAACTAAATGAGACTAAATGAGACTAAATGAGTTATTAGGGTCTTTTCGGCAGAGAGAAATGTTTGAGAATGTTTTTAAGCAGTGGATAATAAGACTGTAGATTGGAGGAGATTGCAAACGATGGTGGGGAATACAGATGGAAAAATGTGAAGGAAAAACAGGAGATGGGAAAAGACCCAACATACATAAGATGGCTAATGTAGGAGGAAGAACCTTTCCTTCTCAAAAGAAAGGAAACAAAGAAAGGAGTGAAAAAACAGAGGGAATCCTAAGAAATCTGTACTAGAAATATGCCTCACTCCTGGCAAGGAAAGTAAACCATTTCCCTAGAAGACTAAAGAAATTCTGCTGTGATAAGAATCAGCAAACACACGTGAAAGCTTTTATGTAGCAATGAGAGTTTAGATGAGGCTAGAATGCATGAATTTTACTGAAGCCAATCAGAATGGTTGTGTGGCTTTTTCTAGGCACTAGAGAAAGCAGAAAAATGGGAAATACCTGAGGAGTGGTGTGGGATGCAAGGTAACAGATGATCAACAGAAGTGAGGGCTTCTTTTTCACTAGTTTGTAAACTTGAGGGCAGGTATTTCACAAAATGAATTATTCCCTTGTGCTAGAAGGTATTTTAAGAGAGCTTATTAAAAAGAAAAAAAAAAAAAAGAGAAGAATGAATGAAATCATCAAATGGCACCACAGAAACCAGGCTTGTAGAATCAGGATGAAAATGATGGCTGGAAAAAATGGGAGGTCATGCTGAGACAAAGGGTAGACGTCATGCCAGGAGGAGTGGGAGGATAAATGGCCATGGATTTGACGGAGAGGATATTGTGTATTGTTCTTGTAACAATGTTTACCTGGAGAAGCAGGCATAATGTATGTGACTCCTACTTTGTCCAGCTTTGTATACACTGGATGTACGTGTCAAATAAAACTATAATTAAAAGAGCTTTGGAATTGAAAATACAAATACTGACCAGCACTTAAAAAAAAAAAAAAAGGATTCCATACTACCACAGGAAGTGACATGGTAAAATAAAAAACAAAACAAAACAAATTCCTCTGGTATAAGAGGAACATGATTTGAAAGGATTATAGAAGATATCAAATATTAGCTTTATCTACTACTACTTAAATTTAATGAACATAGTTAAATGATTATGTAAGAAGAATGCTATTTTCAAGGAGCGCCAAAGTACTTTTTCTTTTGTTGTACAGAACTTCCATGGAAAAGTTTTGAGGGATTTTCCCAAGATAACTTGACCAAATGCCAAACCTGGCATTGTAACCTATAGGACGGTAAAACCAACAAGGCCAAAGAGAAGACCCACATGGATGGAGGCAATATAGTTTTACCTCACAAAGAAAAGTTGAAAGTTGCAACAACCTATTCAGTAGACAGAGTAGAGAACCTCAGTCATCTATGCCCTGCAACAACAATTTCATGAATTTACTGTTTCATAACTATTTCTGCAAAGTGGCTATACGAGAGTAAATTTTAGTTTCAATTTCTATTCTTTGGTGGTGCTTTATAATTGTTCTTGCATTATTTCACAGGTCCATATTCTTTGTTCTCAGCTTGCCTATATTTTGGTTCCTTTTTCCTCCTTGTTTCCTTTATTGACAACACTAGTAAACTTTTTTCAACCCTTGGATTCCTCTGTAAGGTAAATTAATGTAACTTTGACAAACCCTCTTAAAAATATAACAATAAATCATCTTCCCTAGATGAACTGTTATCTTTAAATGTTCTCAGTACCACACCGGGGGGAGGAAGGACATTGGCTCACAATGGTTTACCACTCAGAGTAACTGGGCATAAGCACCCCAGAAACATGAACTGGATGACTAGTGTGGCAGGACAATTGAGGGTAGGAAGACCTTTTTATCCCTCTTCTAAATCACAAGGGATGGGATGACCTAGACGGGTGGGATGGTGGGAAAAGAGGCTCAAGGGGGAGGGCATACATATATAATTATGACTGATTTGCATTGTTGTATGGCAGAAATCAACAACATTGTAAAGCAAATTTCCTCCAATTAAAACAAACATTAAACTCAGATTAAAAAACAAAACAAAACAGGAGTGGTGTATCTATGTTAATTAAGTGGTAGGGATCTTTTGTGAGCTTCTTGTATTCTGGAATGTATCTTTAAAAAAAAATGTTGTTAGCCATGTTCCTTTCATGCAACGGCACGGCAGATCTAACGATATTAAAGTTCCCAGGTAACATTTATTACTCAGTCATGCTTATAAGGCGGCTTTAATCAGATTTCAGTTTTCAGTCAAAATTTACTACTCAGCTGTGCTTACGAGAAAGGTTAGCCTTCTAAGCTTTCCATTTCTGAATAGTAAATGTAACAGTTTCATGAATTATTAATAAATTACATTTCCTTTACCAAGATCATCTGCATTGGTGCATGTGGAGTGGCATATTTTCCAGATCATCTGGAAAGAAACACTTCTTGACTTTCTGATGACCTACACAAAAGGCACCCGGCAGACACTAACTCTGGGCTTCCCTGGTGGCTCAGACGGTAAAGACTCTGCCTGCAGTGCAGCAGAGTGTGGCTTCAGCTCCAGGTCAGGAAGATCCTCTGGAGCAGGGAATAGCTACCTGCCCCAGTAATCTTCCCTGGAGAATTCTATGGACAGAGGAACCTGGTGGGCTATAGCTGATGGGGTCACAAAGAGTCGGACACGACTGAGCGACTAACACTAAAAGATACCAACTAGATAGATACAGGCTTTATTCCTCTGATCTAGTCAACAAAAGAAGGGTAATCTCTAATTTTCCACAAGATCCTAACATTATTAATAACTTCTTTTCAGAGGAACCCAACAACACAGATGTTTTCTGTCTACACTTAAATGTATAATATTAGCATTTAGGTTTGGTCCAGATCCTAGGAATGTGGTATTAACCAAGTGATTGAAAAAAACAAACACAACTTTTTATTATGAAAACTTAACAGACATGAAGACAAAGAGTATACAATAAGTTCTCATATGTACTCATCTCCCAGCATCAACAAAATCTATTAACTGTTATTTTAATTAGAAAGTTTTAGACTTTAAAAAAAACCAAAAAACAAGAGATGCTCCTAAGTGCTCCTAAGTATTCAGAGTGAATAGTGAAGTTGCTCAGTCGTGTCTGACTCTTTGCGACCCTGTGGACTGTAGCCTACCAGGCTTCTCTGTCCATGGGATTCTCCAGGCAAGAATACTGGAGTGGGTTACCATTTCCTTCTCCAGGGGATCTTCCCGACCCAGGGATCAAACCCAGGTCTCCCACATTGGAGGCAGACGCTTTAACCTCTGAGCCACCTAGACCATTACAAAGTTTTCTGAATGCCAAAGTTCTTAAGTCATGTGCAATGAACCTGTTAAGAATATTCAAATACCCATTTTATAAAATATACATGTAGTTACTTTCACAGCAGTGCTAAAACTGTAAGCAAAATTTTAAGCTGTCACCGTTACAACTGGAGAACTGAATTTATTTGACTTGTAGAGTAAAATTAGATTTAGTATCTAATTTTTGGTTTGCAACCTTCTCAGCTAGTAAATATTTAAATGAAATCTACATTGTAGAAATCCGTATACTAGAATTCCTTTAGGATTATGATTATTCCTCATTTCACTACATGATTTCCGTCTCTGACTTCCTACAAGGATAGTTTTTAGACATGGAATTTGAAGTTGGAATTAAGAATCTTAATGTAGAAATAATAATGAGTGCAAAAGAAAAAAATGGGAGAATAAAATTAGCCTGGATACATGTCACCAAAAAAGCAGCACCAAATTCAGTGTGTGTGTGTATATGTGTGTGTGTAATGTAGATACATAAAGACAGAGGAACACAGTGTCTCCTGAAAGCAATCTGTTGAATAGTGAGAGGATGAGACAAATAGGGACTGCAGAAGAATGGCTTAAAGAATTAATGAGGAGAACAGACGTGGATGTGGGGGTAGGAAAGGGAGGGTGGGATGTATTGGGAGGTTAGGACTGACATATACATACGATACTACGTGTGAAGTAGATAGCTACTGGGAGCCCGCTATAAAGCACAGGACGGTCAATTGGGTGCTCTGAGATTACCTAGAGGGGTGGGATGGAGGTGGGAGGAACATCCAAGAGGGAGGGGACATATGTATACATATGGCTGATTTACTTCATTGTCCAGCAGAAACTAACTCAATATTGTAAAGCAATTATATTTTAATAATAAAAAATCTGGATAAAGTCTAGTTATAGAGATTCTGTAATCATACATTCTCTGACAATATCTTTTAATTTCTAGTATTAATTTACCATAATTAAGAGTATACCATCTTTAGGCCAGATGACAATGTATAAAAATCCAACAAATATTTTACTGTCCTTTAATCTGGATTCTCTAAACGCCAACTCTAATAGAGCACTGACTCCACTTTTACATAGCAACGTTAAAAGGCAGTTTTTCAACAGGTTAGTATTCTATCATAAATCCTTGACAATTAAGAGCCACAATTTCCACCAACACTTAACACACTTAACACTTTAAACATACAAAGTTGTGGCACAGAGTTATGAAGACTTGCATGATACACAGTGCTTACGTAAAGCTGTTTTAGATGAAACACTAGAATCTACAATCTTCATGTTAAAATGAACCTAAGCCAGAACAAAGTGTAATCGAAAAGCACCATTTACAAGTGGCACGTATTCAAGCTCAGACAAGCAACATGAAGAAATTGAGACTCGGGCAATTGCAACATCAGGAATTAAATAAGCACTTTTAACCTGACATTTCTTTATCTCCTTTAATACATGACCCAAATTACAGAAAAAAGTTTCAAACAGAAATGCACTAAGATGGCTGGTTTTGTCGCTAGACTTGTTGGGGGAAAAAAAGAAAATTAAACTCCTGCATTTTTATAGCTATGGTTCCTAACAAATAAAATATTTCAGTATTCAAATAAGCAGACAAACAAAAGTAAGAACACTTACTTTTGTGTAAGTGTATTCGTGTGCCAAGTGTTTTTCTCTATGCTTTTTTTTTAGAGGGTTAACTTCTGGAGATTAGAGATTGTACCTTCTTTATGATCAATAGAGTCCAGTGTATTCTGTATTACATTACACTGCATGACACAAGAAGATAACATATCCTAAAATTCTTTGAGAGCCAGAAATGATCAATAAAATTTTTAACAAGGAGGAATGGAGCTCATGTAAGTATGAATATATATATATATATATATAAACAAGGAAGGTAAGAGAGGAATATTCTGTGAAATATAAATGACTTTATAGATGGAACATCTGTGCAGAGTAGGATTACTACAAGAGTGAGCAGTTCCTCTATAAGGGTTTTGTATAACATCGTAGCCACAAATCTAGGCCAGCTATACTACTCTTCTAGCATCCTCTAGCATCCTTTGTTGTCATGACTTCAACTGCCCCCCTCCAAAGCTTTCAGACAGTACAGAGCTCTAAAGAAAAGTGACTGCATTTGCTGTTGATTGGTCAGGCTGTGACTGACAAGTATGTGATTTTCTCTTAGAGCTGGACAAAACAGGAGACGAAGGTGAGATTTCTCCTCACTATATAGTATAATTCAGAGAATATTATTGTATTCTATATCCGAAATAGCACCACTGAATACACTAAATATTTAGTGGTAAGAGCCATGTTGCAATATTCAGCTTAGATTAATTGAGTATCTATTATATGTCAGGCAGAGTGGTGGACACTAAGGATATAGCCATGAATTAGACCAGGGCAAAATTCCGGTGTCTACAAGAGGAGAAACAAGCTCCTCAAAACAAATAATTTCAGTGAAAAATACAGGCCATCATCCTGAAGTGTGAAGATGAGAGAAAGTTTAAAGTCTAAAGGCAGAAAGCTGCATTAATAAAATCATGATAATACAGAATGGCACGTATTAGGGGAGGAAGTGGGGGAAGGAGGGAGAGAGAACACATATATTGCTGGAGCAACTTGTGAGATGGGAAATGCAAAAGGGTAAGGCTGGAGAGAAACGATAATGGAGATAATGGAAAGCCTTAAATGCCATAACCTAAGGAGCTTGAATTTTATCCTGCTCAACTGATGAAAAGTTATTAACTGACTGCAGGCAGAGAAGAAATGTATTCAAATCTGCACGGCAGGGAAATGGAGGACAAATTATAGCTAAGAGATCAACTTAGAAAGCTAGTTCTACAGTCCATGGACAATAAAAGGAACTGAGAGCCTGGGATGAAATGAAGAAATATTTTGGAGGCTATAGCTGTTGGGGGACTATCTTGGTGGTGCAGTGGTGAAGACTCCATGCTTCCAATGCAAGGAGTGCAGGTTTAACTCTTGGTCAGGGTACTAAGATTTACCACATGCTATGTGACCACATGCTATGCTATGCTATGTGCTATACAACAAAGAAAAAAATAAATAAATAAAAACCCTGAATTTGGGACTTTCCTAGTGGTCCAGCGGTTAAGATTCTGAGCCCACAGATCCCTGGTTGGGGAACTAAGACCTCGCATGACACATGGTGTGGCCAAAAAAACCCCCAAACTGTTGGGTCTTAAAACTTGTGCTGATACTCATTACCAGTAAGCTCTATTTTAAATTTCCTTTAATACATATTAGTCCATGCTTTTCAGAAGGTTTCTATATCAAAGCCAAACTGGGTCTATGTTAACTATGTATGAGTTAGATTTAAACTAGGTCTCTAAATTTCTGATAAAGTAGCCATGGATTTCTGTGGACTCCAAAATCAGTATTATATTACTATGAATATAGACACTGGAACATTTGTTTTGGTTTCATTTTTAACTTTCCTTAGTGTTCAAAAATGCAGTTTCATTCTTCCACTTGGATAAATCAAAAAAGCAAATGTCTATTCTCTGTTGCTTTTGAGCTAAAGAGTAACTTACTCTGTCTCTCTTCTCAAATGCTTCTCAAGCCAATTTTTCCTCCATTGAACACTGGTATTTTTTTACTGGACTAGTCCTATATGAGAATGGTTTGAAGCTGCCCTATGTTGCTATGTAATTTAAATAAAATATTCAGTTTCATAGTTGCATTAGCTAGAAAGCATATGCTCAACAGTCACCTGTGACCTGTAACCTTACGTCCAGTCTACTTAGCTGGAATTTGTAGATGCAGTACTTCTCCTCCACCGAAGAAGTTCTACTGGACAATGCTGGTCTAAAATATAAACCTCGAGACTTCTCTGCAGTCCAGGGTTCAAGACTTTGTGCTTCCAATGAAGGAATGGCAAATTTGATCCTTGGTTGGGTAATATCCCACATGCTGTGGGGTGAAGCCATAAATAAATAAAATAAAAATTTCATCAGCTGTAGAAACACAGTGGGCACTTGATTCTTTCCAGCTAAGTCGCTGAATCCATTTATACTAGTGTGTTCTTCAGAGATACTAAATGTATTTGTATCTCAGTGTAATTATTCAGTCATTAATACTTAAATACATGTGATATTTGACTAACATACAAAATCCCTATTTATTCATATTTACTTCTATGGAAACTGATTATTTAAATTATTTAAGTTTGGGGAGTAATCCAAATAACAATCTTTATTTTTTTGGAGGGGAGGGGTGATATCCAGAGGGAAATATAGTGAAGGAAATAAAAAACAGAGTAGCTCATCTTTACTAGTTCAGGCTCTTAGAAAAGAAAGACAAACATTTTTTAAATTGAAATTGAAATCATTTCTCTCTCTCCATAAAATGTCACTGTACTTAGTCACTCAGTTGTGTCTGACTCTGTGACCCCATGGACTACAGCCCGCCAGGCTCTTCTGTCCATGGGGATTCTCCAGGCCGAGAATACTGGAGCGGATTGCCATGCCTTCCTCTAGGAGATCTTCCCAAGCCAGGGATCAAACCCAGGTCTCCTGCATTGCAGGTGGATTCTTTACCGTCTGAGCCACCAGGGAAGCCTATAAAGTGTCACTAGTAGCATCCAATATGATGAACTGTAACATTTATGAATCCACCCTCTTGCTTTTCTGAAATGTAACTATAAAAATACATGCCCTTTCAAGTTCAATGGAATGAACATGAATGGAAAGGAAGTATTAGATGCTGCAATAATGAGAACAGCCTCACATACTTGAGTGTTTACATACTCTAGTTGCACAAGAGAGTTTAAGCTGCATTCACAGAGAAGTCACAGAAGAGCAAAACTAGGCTAGACCAGAAGACACAGCATTGAAAGAAGGGAGACAGCACTTAACTTAGACATGACGTACAATGGGCTGACTTTAAACTCCTTAAATAAGTCCTATTTAACCACAGTCACTTTCATAGAATTCAATTATATCTGTTGTTTACGCTCTCCCTTCTAGTATTACACAGAATGCAGGGGAGTCTTGACTGTTGTAAGCAAAATGCTATTCACGGTCCCCACCCAGGGTGTGGAGTGCTGTTCATACTATACTCACAGTACCGGTTCCAAGTCAGTCTCTCACAATCAGGAATGTGCTGCCAACCCACAGAGCGATGGACAGGGAGTGTGTGGTAATTACCCCACAAACAACACAGGGCCAGAAACTCTCATTAGAAAGCAGACAATTTCTCAGCTCTTGAGATGGAGCAGAGAGAGATGGAAAACAAAAGCCTGGAAATGAAGAAGGAAAAGAGCAGAATAGGACAGTCCTATGCTAAGGTGGAAAGAGTGAAATGAAAAGAATAAAGCAAAAAACAAAAAAAGGGGGGGATGACATCAAATTTTAAAACTATGTTCTTTCTTGCCTCTCCTCTACTGCTTTATGAATGTTGTTGTTCGGTTGCTAAGTAGTGTCCAACTCTTTGAGACCCCATGTAATGCAGTATGCCAGGCTTCCCTGTCCTTCACTATCTCCTGCAGGGCTACCCAAGACAGATGGGTCATGGTGGAGAGTTCTGGCAAAACATGGTCCACTGGAGAAGAGAATGGCAAACACTTCAATATTCTTGCCTTGAGAACCCCATGAACAGTATGCAAAGGCTTTATGAATGTAGAAAATGATTAATAATCTTAGTAATAATCTTTTATTTATAATTTTTAAATTTCAACTACAATTTCTTCCTTGGAATCTTTCTTGTTCTTAACTTTATTTTGTTCCCAAAGAAATCAGAGCACTTAATAATAACCATTGCTTTTTGACAGCTTACTCTCTTATGTCATCAGGAACTGGATAACCATTTTACAGATCCTGCAATAATAGAGCCCCATCAAAACACTACCCCAAAAAGGAAAATAAAATCCCTCTGTCTGCTACATGGTGAAATGGAGCTCCATCTCAACCCCTCACCCAGAATGGTTTATTGAAGGGAGACCCAAATGAGCCTTTATTTCATAATAAAATACTTTTATTATATTAAAAATTATATATTGATATTAAGAAGAGACCTAAGGGGTCTGATGATGCCTGAAAATGAGATGTTTAAAATGGTACCCAAGTTCCTTCCAGCACTACCCCATGATTTTAAAGTCTGGTCTCCCTTGTGCTAGTTGGCTGGTTGGTTTTGTCAGCTGAGAATATGCTGTGGAAATGATTTAGGTACAGGTTCCTTTCAAAAGGATGGGGCCTGGGCTAAAGGAAACAGCTATCCATTTGAGGTGGAAGGAGATAACAGTCTTTTCCATCAGTTCACGAATGTTCATGTGCCCCTGAGAATGAACTGAAATTTAGCAATTTCTTTTCTTCTGGTTGTATATTATCCCACTGGACACTGTAATACATCTCTTTTAAAAATTAGGAGGTAACATGTAGTGAGAAATCCTTAGACTGGAATGCCAAATCTGTGATGGAAATTTACAATCTCCCATAATGATGGAAATTTTATCATTAACCAGTTATGTGATTCTGGGTATGCTATTAAATCTTCACATGCTCAAGCACATGCACTCTAAAACCTCTTCTAATTCTAAAATTACTGATCCTCAGTGACAACTTTCAATTGTAAAGATCACAAAAACTGTACAGAGCATTATAACTTTTAAATGCTTTAAAATAGGAATGTTTCAAGAGAAAGGTGTACAAGAAAATGGGCACATGAATAATGTCCACTGTTCTGCTTGATTTGTTGCACATGAAAGGGATCTATGAAGCCTATTTTTCATAAGAATTAAATAATAAGTGGTTTGTTATTTTCCATTCTTTTTTCTTCTTAGTATACTAGCTAAACTCTTCATATTAACAATCTGTACTTTGCACAGCCAACATAAATTATTTTACCTTTACAAAAAGACAGCATAGCATAAAACCAGCAAGTTACTCAACTAAATAACTAGTAAGAAATATTGCTTTTGAATTCCAAACCTCAAATGTTCCTTTCAAACAATGCTTTTAGTCAAAAACAAACATAATTTATTACTACTACATAATAATGCAGCTTATTTAAGGTGGTACAAGTATTTCCATAATAAATCAACATTTTCACGGTGTTCTATTTTGTTTACTTTAATTTGGTTATGAAATATACTCTAGGGAAAAAATTGGTAGATATTTTGTGGGAGCAAATGCTTCTGAAAACTCTTTTAATGCCAAAGACAGATTTCAGGATAAAAACTGTCCCACATCAAATAATTGAAAGCATATTTTATCTTACTTTTAAAAGAAAATCTTTTCCTTTTTTGTATCTCTTATAATAAACCTAAAATTTTTCAATTCAGAAATTTTTTTGGTGAGGGGCATAACAAGTTAGTATTTTGAACAAATAAGGGTCTATACAGATTATACTGGGTTGGCCAAAAATTTCATTTAGGTTGTAACCTTATGGCCAACTCAACATATTATCTTTACAGATATATATGTATATATGCATATCTGAAAACAAGTTGATCTATTTGAGTTTCTTTACACTTACACATACATGCATGCACATGCAAACCATGATGGAGTTTTGCTTATAGGAAATTCCTATAAATTATATATTCAAAGAAAACATGTTAAACTGACTATTTACTGTAATATAATTTTAAAAAATATTTTCACCAAAGTTTTGATGTTTTTACTATTTAACTCTCAACCAAGGTTCAAATGTAAAAACACTTCTCTCAGACTTCACATATCCAAACTACTACCTGCAGAAGGGGGCAGCAAATGGTTAGCTAGCATCAGCAACTCAATGGACATGAATCTGAGCAAACTCCACGAGATACTGAAGGACAGGGGAGCCTGGTGTGCTGCAGTCCATGGGGTCACAAAGAATGGGACATGACTTAGCTACTGAACAATAACAACAACAATTTTAATATTCACATGTTAAGAAAAGATACCAGTGAACCTCTTAAATGTTTAGAAAGCCATCTAAATTGGTGTGTATATTCACTCCTTATATTCTGAAACGATCATGGTCTTATCTGTTTGAATCACTGAAGGATTGTCCCCCTCCCCCCAACAATGGGCAGAATTTATTTATATAAATGTCTCCATGACGGAATGCTCATAAGAATGTGAAGCTAAATTATATTCATATGTTAGCTGTGGTGTAACACTAAATAGTCATAAAATACAACTTCTGAAAAGAGAGACTTTATTTTAAGCTACAAAGTGACTACTTTTTGCTGTCACAACTCTAAGACTTAAACAGTGAAATCATGCATAAAATAAATTTCTAATTTTTCATTTTCTGTCTTTGAAAGCTTTTAAATATTTATTTAACTTCACCGTAGTTGAGGCATGCAGGATCTAGTTCCCTGACCAGGTATCGAACCCTGGGCCCCTGCATTGGGGTCTCAAGAGTCTTAGCCACTGGATGACCAGGCAAGTCCGTGACTTTGAAAGTTTTTAGATCCAGGTTATACTCAACTATCTCATAATGCAGGCTAATGCTTATAAAAGTGCAATTATATACAAACCTATAGTAGTAATTAAATGTTCAATAATTTCCTCCATAATTCTAATTTCCTCACTAATATGAAATTCCTATGTTGAAAAAAAATGCAACGTTTCATTTGTGAGGATTAAAGCACAATGTGGAATGTATTTTCAGTTCTAGAACTATGCTTGAAACGTAAGTAACAGAACGAACCTTTAGCAGAGTATTTTAAGGGCAACCTATGAATTAAAAACATCCAACTAGGACATTGATTTTAAAAATACTGAATACATATGACCCTTCATTACGTTACTACTCTCACTGAACTAGAAGCACCTTAAAGCCCCTTAATCAGTTATGTCCCAGGGGTCTAGTGATCAAGGGGCATATATAAAACTTTAATCTTCAAAAATGTAGAGGATGAGATTGAAAACACTTACTTTGCTTTTTGTTCCAGCTATCTGTACTAAAAGTAGCCTCTATCCATATGACTAGAACACAATTTTATTCTATTCAATATACTGTGCTTTGTGTATCAATCAAGTATTTTTGAAAGAGCATTCCCCTATAAATAATAAGAATTGGTAATTTATAAAGTCATTTTATGCCCCCATAGTAGTTTCATAATAATTTATTAATCATTTTACATTCATCACCAAATTAATTTATTTTTATTAAGCCCATTTTACACATGGGCTTCCCTGGTGACTCAGACAGTAAAGAATCTGCCTACAATGTAGGAGACCTGGCTTCAGTCCCTAGGTTGGGAAGATCCCCAGGAGAAGGGAATGACAACCCACTCCAGTATTCTTGACTGGAGAATGCTATGGACAGAGGAGCCTGTTGTGGCTGCAAAGAGTCGGACATGAGTGAGTGATTAAGCATACACACACATACATAGGCTAACCTAAGACCTGGCATGATTAAGCCCCATTGCTAAAGTAAGGATCACGTCACTACTGAATGGAGTACATAATTCAAGCCTAGGCTGCCTGACTCTAAGCTGATAAACCTAAATACTGTGATTTCAAAAAACAGAGATCTAAACAAAAATAAATAAAAACATGGATCTAAGCGTCATTCCAGACCACTGCACTATCACCAGGCTATGCTGACTCCCTTGGATAACTGATTTTTATTAACTATATCTCATTTCCATGAACCAGTCCTTTATGGAAGCCTCCCACAAGATGGTGCATGAAAGACGATGCTATGGAGGATTAAAAAGCAGTTGAAAACACGGCCCCTGCCTACCTAAAATACTGAGAGACTATATAAGGTGGCTGGACCGGGTATGTTTAGCAAAGATGACTTTTGGAAACGGTGCACTTTAGTTAGGGTTTTTGTGGGAGGAGGAACAGAAGCTGACAAAGAAGAGCGAGCCTGACTTGGGTACAAAGGTTTGGTAGTGGAAATAAGACTTATGGAATGGTTTCGTAACCCTTCTTTATTTCAAAACACAATCGTAAACATTTGATTCAATTCTCTCTCAAACACACACAGAATTACTAACCTTCTACACTCATGGCTTCCCTCAGAACCTGAAGTTTCTTTTGTCTTTCTCGGATTCGGTCCAAAGCGCTTGATATTGCCGAGGAGGTGGGCGATTCTCGTGTGTGAAATGCTGGATCCACTTTCTGAGGACCGAAGATATCCAAGGCTAGGCTTCCATCTGAGTATCTTGCCTCCTTTTTTCTAGGAGTGGTTGAAGTCCTCACTGTAACCGCCTCAGGGAGACGGCGTTGGTATCTGTCAGTCTCCCCAGGAGAGAAGTCTCTGTCACCTGTGCAAAGCAAGTCCATGGACGAAGCCCAGATCTTCTTCTTGGGAAGCACGTCAATGCCAGGGACAGCTTTTTTTTCTGGGCCACTAGATTTGAACGGGTAAGGGGAACAGGAATTTTCTGAATCTTCTTGTCTAGAGTTATTATCTGATGAAAGGTCCTTGAAATAATCTTCCTCATCTTGAGTGTCTTTGATAGATAGAAATCCCATGGATTTACTAAGCCCTTTGTTAAGAAAGGCCTGATGACAGAATGGAGACTTGTATGTGTCTAGAACATCAGAAGTAGAGCTTCTTCCTGGAATGATAAGAATCTATCATGTATGCACAGACTTTTTAGAAAATAATTGGAATGTAACCTTACTATTGACAATGAAATTGGTGGCATTTTCGAGTTCTCCAAATGGAGAATCAGAGATGAAATGGGATGTTGATGATGATAAGGGAACTGGAAAAAAATTGCTATGTTTGTTAGTTGAATGCTATGTTTCAGAGTTCAGTGTTTCTTACCAAATGGTATCAGCAACATATAGAACTTGGTTTCTAAAGTAACACTGTTTTATATTCAAAGGTGAATTATTTGGTTTTAAAAAATAGATAAGAGTTTCTGATACTATCCAGTTTGGTAGATATTAATTATTCATAAAATGATTTGGAGTTAATAATAGAATACATAGTATACTCTTTTAATGGCTAAAGATATAATTCAAATATGTATTATTTCAATATAAAGCCCTGCCATTTTCTGGTCATTCAAATAAACGTGCTCAAAGGAAAAAAACAATTCCTGCTGCAGTATTTGGAATTATTGAGTATCAAAGTTTTATTAAGGTCATATATGTTTCCAAAAAAATTGATTATGTTTAAAATCCAGACAATTTGATTGTGTTTAAATTATGTAAGAAACTTAATTTTTCTATAGTAGACCATCATATCCTGAAATAGTTTTTCTTCTCAAACATTATGTATCAATATTTGTTAACTGGAATAAATTACCCATTCTTATTCATGTATTGGTCCTTGATGTAGTTAAAACCAGTAAGCCATTCTAATGTTTTTTTTTTTTAAGGTAGCAGTCTATAAATGCATTGAAGAGGAGCAAAAATGCCCAGCCAGAAATTTTTTGAATTCATAGACTCAACAACAACAACAAAAATCACACATATATATGGCTCCATTATTTAAAAGAGAAATGTAGAAAAATACTTTATAGTTACAAACATCAATAACCCATAAACACTGAAGATTTCCTCAATGACCATCTATGATCCCTCTTTGATAAGCTATTTGCTATGGATACAATATAAAATGATAACTAAAACCTTCCCAGTAACAATAAATTATTTATTAACACATTTGAATAAGTCAATTGCCTCTTCAGGGTTAACAACTATTAGCTTCAATTAATTTCAGAATGGCAACACATAATTGCTTGAAAATTAGATTCAAATGTTTTGCTTTTCTTGGAATTCATCTTCCCCTGAACATGAATCTACTCAAGTGCAAGTAAGGATACATCATGTATCTGGGGCTCAGAATACTGGGAAATAGACCATCTCACATCTGGATGTATAGACTGCCACACACTTTGGATCCTAATATAAAATAATTTAAAACTGATAAACATATGTTTATGTTACAGTACTTCAGCGGTGAATTACATTCTTAAATCAGATATTGAAACTCAGTTATTTAAAATCATATTAAAAAGTAGAGAACAAAGTAATTTTTAAAAGTTGATAGGATACAATTGATAAAAAATAAGAATCGAAAGGATTTAAGAATCATAGAAGCATACATGAGCTCAACAATCTGCCTCCTTCTATTATCTTGGCTACCAAGCTGAGTCAAACTTTGGAGAAAATCAAATATTCTGGCAGCAACATAAATTCCTGGTCAACCATGATGGACACTCAACATCACTCACTTTTCACAATGATGGATTCACGTTTCCTCATTCTTTCCCACCTTAACTCTCTATCTGATGCTCCTGTCTCATATTCCACCAAGAAAAAAGAAGTTGTCAGAAGAGAGCTTTTTCACTGTTCCATGACTAATTCTATACATCTATTTGCCTCGGCAATCTTTTCCCTACTGTCTCAAGGGGTGAAACTTCCTACCAGTTGAAGGCCAATTCCCAGTATGTGTTCTATTCCCCCCTCCTCTTACTTTTATCAATGATTTTGCTTCTTTGGTTAATTTCTGCCCACTCTGCTTCCATCCTCTAGTCTCCCATTTCTACTGAGTCCTTCTCATTAGTATACAAATGTTCCCTTATATCTCTATCACAAAACACACTAAACAAAACCTCTCCCCTCTGACCACATTTCCCTCTAGTTACTGCTGTCTCCAGTTTCTCACTTCCCATTCATCATTCTACCCACTTAGTCAACTTCCAGCTTGTCTCCAACTTGGTAGCTCCCATCATGTTATCACTAATGGCACCCATATTACCAAATTCAGTAGACACTTTTGTATTCTTATTTTTCTTCTCAGTGACAACTAACAGTGAGAACAATCCCTTAAGGAATCACTTTCCTCTCTTTACAAGCCTGGTTTCCTACTCAGACAGCTCCTTCTAAGTCTTTTTCTTCCTTCCTCTACTGGATATCCAATTGTTGGTATTCCTCAGGTGTTGCTTTTAGAATCTTATGTTTTCACTCTATTAACAAGGCTTTAAATATTATCCACATATTGACAACTCCCAAATTTATATTCATGGCACTGACTTCTTCTCGGAGCTCCAATCTGAAACAGAAACTGGAACTTCTACTCGTGTATCTCAGAAGCACCTCAAAGCAAACATGCTTAAAACTAACCTTATGCTTCCCACACCCAGAGATGTCCTTTACCCCACTCTTTGCAACTTGGATCAGTGGCACCATTATTCAGCTGATTGCTCAAAACAGAAATATGGGCACCCTCCTGAAACTCTTCATCTTCCTCATTTCCCATATTAAATTCATCAGAAAGTGCTGGCTACCTAACTTCTCAGAGATATGTTACTCCATGTGATTATTTCCAATTCTACTGAAATCCCCTTATTCCCAATTAACACTGCAATGTCACCCTGCTTCTGTTTGCATCCACTATACTCCACTCAACAGCCAGAACCATCTTTTAAAAGTGCATTCCATGATGTCACTATTCTTAGTAAGTCTCCAAGGCATAATTATTGCACTCCAAATACAATTTAGACTCCTTTTGGGTGTGCAACTTGGATCCTTTTCAGGGATTCATCTCCACTTTCTTTATTCCATCCAGGCTACGGGTTTTTCTCTGTTAAGGTCTCTTATATATTAGGGCCTTTGTATATACCATCTTATCTTCCCTGAGTGGTCTCTTCTAGACCTTTTTTGTAGTTGGTTGTTTCCCATTCTATAGTTTTACTTTTGACTTCTTCAGTGAAGATACCCTGACCATTACTGACACATCATGAGACTATTTGGAACAAGTAAATTATCATCCCCTTTTCAGTTCAGTTCAGTTGCTCAGTCATGTCCGACCCTTTGAGACCCCATGAATCGCAGCACGCCAGGCCTCCCTGTCCATCACCAACTCCCGGAGTTCACTCAGACTCACGTCCATCGAGTCAGTGATGCCATCCAGCCATCTCATCCTCTGTCGTCCCCTTTCCCTCCTGCCCCTAATCTCTCCCAGCATCAAAGTCTTTTCCAATGAGTCAACTCTTCGCATGAGGTGGCCAAAGTACCGGAGTTTCAGCTTTAGCATCATTCCTTCCAAAGAAATCCCAGGGCTGATCTCCTTCAGAATGGACTGGTTCGATCTCCTTGCAGTCCAGGGGACTCTCAAGAGTCTTCTCCAACACCCATTAGTATTTATTAGCACTATATAAATGGGCCATGGTATTCTGAAAGAACCATGTCTTCTCACTAGCCATATGAAGTTTAAAACTAAAAAGCTAATAAGGTGGCTCTTAAGATTACTATTACTTTATAAATGCTAGCTTTTATTGTCTTCATGAAAATTGAAAATGAAAGTGAAAGTTGCTCAGTTGTATCCAACTCTTTGCGACCCCATGAATTATACAGTCCATAAAATTCTCCAGGCCAGAATACTGGAGTGGGTAGTGTTTCTCTTCTCCAGGGGATCTTCCCAACCCAGGGATGGAACCCAGGTCTTCCACACTGCAGGTGGATTTTTTACCAGCTGAGCCATAAGGGACGTCCTTATGAAAATTAGTAGATATAAAAGTATTTCAGTTCATGTTTATTAAAAAATTCAGAAAGTTATCATTTTAAATTCTGTAGGGTAGTACAAAATTACAATGAAAATAAGCCATTTAAAAGTTTACACAAATATCAATCTTTGATTTGTTTTTTTAAAAAGTTCACACTAACTTCCTACTTTATTTCTATAAAATATGACTCATTTTGCTCTATATGTTTGAAAATCATATTATAACTAACCTAAGATCTCATGACTGTTACTTATAAAGGATGATTCTGAAGCACAGTTGAGGTCTCTTCTAGTAGCCATAGTAGCCAAGAGGACAAAGAAAGGCATGATGATACAGGAAGTGGAATGAGAAAGAAAGATGGTGGGAAGTGGAGGGCCAGAGGCATTGACACTCTTCAGGAAAACAGCAAAAAGTTGTAGAGGTGTGAAATAAGGTCCAAAGTGATCTGTATATACTTGTTACAGATGATCTAAAGTAAAATTGTAAGAGCTATGAGCTACAAAATTATTAAAGGGAGAAACAGTGTGGATGACCTTTTGAAGGAAGAGAAAGGAAGTGGGAGGAAAGAGATGTTTTGAGCTAAGTGGTTTCTCCAGTGAACCTTCTAGCCTAGGACTGCTTCTGTTTGCTTTTTGGGAGAAAAAGGAGATACATCATTAGGTAAGGACACAGAGAAGTGGGTTTCAGCTGGTCACAAACATACAATTCTTAAATCACATATTCCTAACTGGCAGGAGTCTTGATGTGTTTTATTATGTCAATGATGCTTGCTATCTTCAACCACATGAGACATGCAATTGCCTCATTAACACTTCACAGGTAGATAAAATACATATGGCATCATATACAGCAGAATAGTATCATGGCTGTTGTGATGCTAAAGTACTTAGGGAAAAAATTTCACTAATCTGAGAATTTAAAATTAGAGCTTAAATATAGAATCTGGCCATACAAATGAGGAGAATCATGGCATTCTAGGCCCATGTATTAGATGCTTAAGTCTACCACAACAGTGAAAACCATCAACTGTTAATACCAGAGCCACATCCTAGATCTGACACTATATAAAATGCAGTTTCTTCAGCTGCTTTCCAGAGCTTCTAAATATGTACCCAGGCTATTATAATTACTTTATCAAACAAGCAATAAACAGCGCTGAAATCATTAAGTATACCTAATAGAGATGGCTGGATGGCATCACTGACTCGATGGACGTGAGTCTGAGTGAACTCCGGGAGTTGGTGATGGACAGGGAGGCCTGGCGTGCTGCGATTTATGGGGTCGCAAAGGGTCAGACATGACTGAGCAACTGAACTGAACTGAACTGAATAGCTGTCAATGCTGGGCTGGAAGAAGCACAAGCTGGAATCAAGATTGCCAAGAGAAATATCAACAACCTCAGATATGCAGATGATACCACCCTTATGGCAGAAAGTGAAGAGGAACTAAAAAGCCTCTTGATGAAAGTGAAAGAAGAGAGTGAAAAAGTTGGCTTAAAGTTCAACATTTAGAAAACGAAGATCATGGCATCCAGTCCCATCACTTCATGGCAACTAGATGGGGAAACAGCAGAAACAGTGTCAGACTTTTATTTTTGGGGGCTCCAAAATCACTGCAGATGGTGATTGCAGCCATGAAATTAAGATGCTCATTCCTTGGAAGGAAAGTTATGACCAACCTAGATAGCATATGCAAAAGCAGAGACATTCCTTTGTTCGTCTAGTCAAGGCTATGGTTTTTCCAGTGGTCATGTATGGATGTGAGAGTTGGACTGTGAAGAAAGCTGAGCGCCAAAGAACTGATGCTTTTGAACTGTGGTGTTGGAGAAGACTCTTGAGAGTCCCTTGGACTGCAAGGAGATCCAACCAGTCCGTTCTAAAGGAGATCAGTCCTGAGTGTTCTTTGGAAGCCATGATGCTGAAGCTGAAACTCCAGTACTTTGGCCACCTCATGGGAAGAGTTGACTCATTGGAAAAGACTCTGATGCTGGGAGGGATTGGGGGCAGGAGGAGAAGGGGACAACAGAGGATGAGATGGCTGGATGGCATCACCGACTCGATGGATGTGAGTCTGAGTGAACTCCGAGAGTTGGTGATGGACAGGGAGGCCTGGGGTGCTGCCAATTCATGGGGTTGCAAAGAGTTGGACACAACTGACTGACTGAACTGAACTGAACTGACTGAATAGCTATCCTTGGGCTTCCCTTGTGGCTCAGCTGGTAAAGCATCTGTCTGCAATGAGGGAGACCTGGATTTGATCTCTGGGTTGGGACGATCCCCTGGAGAAGGGAAAGGCTACCAACCCCAGTATTCTGCCCTGGAGAATTCCATGGACTATACAGTCCATTGGGTTGCAAAGAGTCCAACACAGTTGAGTGACTTTCACTTTCAATAGCTATCCTTACTACTCATTTTGATCACAGGAAACTTAACTAATGGTATTTCTGAAAGGAATACCCACTGTAGCTACTCTTAAAAGATTTCAAGAGGAGCCTTCTGTGGTATTTTCCCATTCTGGTATAGTTAGAAGTTCCTCCACCTAAACTCACAGAGCATGCTGGACCTCTATGAAGACATTTTTCCTGCTATATTAAAATTATCCATTATATTCTGCATCTGCCATCATTCCTACTCATTTTCTCACCTCCACCCCTAACTGGAATAATAACAGAAGGGATCTTACTTGTTTTTGTATTTCCAGTTCCCAATAAAAGAAATTTCAAAAGAATGTTTGTAGAATAGAATGAATATATAACTTACAAAACCTTTTTAAGCCAACTTAAGTAGCACAATCTACGAGAAAGATTACTGTCAAAAGGCGGGGTTTTAATTCTGGCTTTATCATTCAGTCCATGAGCTTGGGCAAGCCACTTAGTCTCTGCTTCTCACTCCCTTCATCTACGAAAATGTGGATGTAATTTGCTATGCCTCTTCTTAGAGATGATCGGATAAATAAACTAACCCATTTGAACGATCAAAAGCTCTTCTGAACAAGCAGCAGCATAAAATTCTAAATTTGGCCTCTTTTTTTTTGTTGTTTCTGCTTTATTTTTCTCAGCATATAATTATCTACTGAGGGAGAATTTAAGTTCCTTTTGAAAGAAAAATCATAAAAACAGAAATCAAAAGATCTCCTAGAAAATTCTTAGATTCTATAATAAAAAATCAAGTTATTCAGAACAAGTAGTCACTGTAGGTACATTTTTCCATTTCTTAAGGATGTTTTGAGTTCAGAGAATTTACAGACAACATTAGATTACACACAATTATAAGTATTCAAATTTAAAATGAAACCACAAAGCCATTTTCCTTTCAGAGAGTATGTAGTTTGCTAAAAAGAGCAAACAATAAACTTTGAAGAGGAATAAATAAAAGATTTTAAGATCATAAAACATATTCATAATATAACATATTCCACTTATTAAATTAAAAAAACCTTCCTTGTAAAGTACACTGTTTTAACTCTTTTTGTTATTTATGATTAACATTATCCTTAAGGGGACAACATCATTCATCTTTCCCCTCACACACAGACTCAAATTCACAGCACCTCTTAGAAGCTAACTTCAAAACGACATTTCAGTATTAAAAGAGGCTCCCTGGTTCCCCATCTGTCCTCAAAAATGTGATCAGGTACGAAAAAAAAAGAAACATGGTATTATCAATATGCCTGAGTTCTGGAGCACTATCGCGCTGATCTGATCAAGGTGTGGGTTTCTACCTTAAGCTCACTTGGCAGGAAATGCTTGATTTCTTTCTGCTTAGCGCAGCCATTACACTCAGTGCACTGACAGTATTAAATAACAAAGTCGGGGCACACAGCCCACTAGTTCAGGCCTTAGCTTCTGTAACAGATCTCAGAGGCAAGATATAAGGAGCGACTTTTCAAGTTCATTTACTCACAGACGAAAAATTTTATTGCTATGTTTTAATTGAACAATCAAATCACTTAGGTATGAGATTATCTCTAAAATTGTCCACTTCTTTTAATCTAATTCTATATCTCACTGGAAAATGTCAAAACTTGACATTTTATTTATCGAGAACAGTGGTCAGGAACTGAATAAACTACAAGTTATCACTACATCAAGGTTTTAGGTTCATCTACATCAAAGTGAATGCCTTACTACGAATGTAATATGACAATGTTGCTTTGCCAAGTGACCACTGACAGTTAAGAACTGGTACTGCCCCAAAGTAATACCACTGTCATGGAAGAGTATTTCTTCTTTATGAGTTAATTTTTAAAAAGATTTATAAGTTTATGCCACTATTAGCTCCTAACCTCTTCTGTCTGATAATGCCTATAAATTAGTATACTATATTAATTCTGTCATTGAGATGTGGTTTTATAAAATTTTAAGGATAAATTAAAAGAGCCTTTGAGCATTATTACTATTGTGGTAAGCAATGGCTAAAATGAACTGAGGAATCCTCTCCCATTATAGCTGATTCAACAAAGGCTATTGCAGGTGGCTCAGTGCTAAAAAGTCCACCTGCCAAAGCAGGAGACTCCAGAGGGTTCGATCCCTGGGCTGGGAAGATCCCCTGGAGTAGGAGATGAAAACTCCCTCTAGTACCCTTGCCTGGAAAATTTCACAGACAGGGGAGCCTGGCAGGCTACAGCCCATGGGGTCACAAAGAGTCAGACCCGACTGAGCATGCAGACACACAGTCCAAAAAGGGGCTACTGTTTCTTTAAATACAAGAACCTCTAATTCTACCCTAAATTAAAGGAACTCATTCAGGTTTATTCTGTGTGACAAACTGTAATTCCTTACAAAAATTCTCTTGAGTTTTGATATTGGGGACATTTTATTCTCCAATAAGGAGACAGGATTATTAGAGAATTAAAATCAATGGATAGGCTATTTAAAGATTTCTCTGTAAATTTTCTTAAGTTATTACAGTCAATTCTAGATTATCTGTATTCAACAGTCTATTAGTCATAATGATTCTAAAGCACTATTAGACAATAATATTGTTTCAATATTATAAAAACAAAATCATAAATAAAAGGCATTAATAATTTGGTTTAAAACTTCTATTTGTTGTTATAGCCAAAATAGTGAACTATAGTTTACTTTTTATTTTGAATGCAACTTAATGTTTAAAATAAGTTATCTAAAAAAATAATTAAGAGTCTCATATATTTATTTTTGGAACCATTAAAATTATATTATAGACATGTTATTATATCTTTCTCATACTCATTCAATCAACAAATATTTATTTAACATCTACAAAAAGTAATGTGCTTAATTTGGTAGATTTTCCTCATCTCTAGTATATACAGGTCTAGAAAACTTAATTTTGTATATGGCTTTCATAAACAGTGTGGCTCAGCTGGTAAAGAATCCGCCTGCAATGTGGGAGACCTGGGTTCAATCCCTGGGTTGGGAAGATCCTCTGGAGAAGGGAAAGACTACCCACTCCAGTATTCTGGCCTGGAGAAATCCATGAACTATACAGTCCATGGGGTCACAAAGAGTCAGACACAACTGAGTGAGTTATCTAAGATAAGTTAAATAACTGTTTATTTAAAGTATTGGGTTGGCCAAAAAGTTTGTTCAGGTTTTTTCTGTAATGTGGGAAAACCTGAATGAACATTTTGGCTAACCAAATATGTTATAAATAAAACAAATAGCCAGCAAAGACCTACTGTACAGCACAGGGAACTCTACTCAACACTCTCTAATCCACCCTAACGGGAATAACCTAAATGGGCAAATAATTTGAAAAAGAATGGATACATGTGTATGTATACCTTTGAATCACTTTGCTGTACATCTGAAACTAACGTATTGCAAATTAACTATACTCCAATATGAAATAAAAATTTTAAAAATAGCTAACCAGAAAAAAAAAGTATATTGTAGAGTTGGTATAGATTCAGTCTATTGCTACTTCTAAAATATTTGTAATACTTCATGTCTGAAAAAATAAAACTGAATCATTGAAAGTAATATAAACTAAATTATGTTAACATTTGTTAGTTTTCTAAATTTGATAAACTAAATATGACAGAGTGATCGTTTTCTTTAGACTCAATAAATTTATGATGCATAGAATTAGAATGAGGGGTTTCATATTTATAGGAAGATTGTTTATTCTTAAAGAAACTAAGCTTGTTTTAGTTTTTAAAAAAAACTATCTTTAAAATTAATCATCAATAATATAGCATTAAAATTACGAAATCAACAAGTAACAACCAAGCATACAAACTTCAATTTTATAACATGGCCAATTTGAAGCAGGAGATGATAGGGAACTACAAAAAGAGAAAGTACATAAAAGAGAAATAAGGAAGCAAGGAGCAAGGGAGAAAGGGAGGTAAGAGAAGAGAGAAGGAAGGAGTAAGAAATAGAAAGATAATAAATAAAAAATCATTTCTTTTAAATCTAATGTTCATTTATCAAAGTATTCATCATGTCCCTTCAAAAAGGATTCATTTATTTCCAAAACAGGGGACTGATTGAAAATTTGATGGACTAACAAAGTGTTCCTATTTTTAGCACCAAGGTTCACACTATATCTCAAATCCTAGTGTCCTTTAAGACAAAAGAAAACAGACTGTTACCTCTGAGAGGAAGGTGTGTCTATATAGACACACACACATACATATATATTTGAGGAATATTTATTTTTATTTATATAAATATATTATATATATATATTATATATAATATATTTGAGGATGTAAGTATAGTAAGAAAACAGAAAAAGGGTTAAAAATATTTTTTTAAATTTAAAGTCTGCCTTCTTTTTTGACCCGTGCATAAACTAACAATGTATGTATTAGAAACAGAACTTTATGCAACTCGAAGTAAATTAATTATATTGATGTTATGCAATCTTGGTGCCTTTTCAGAAAAAAAATCCCTATTCACAATAAGTAAAATGAAAGCACCAAAACAGACACGTAACTGACAGCACTATGACAGAATCCCTCCATTCAGTTCAGTTGGTCAGTCGTGTCTGACTCTTTGAGACCCCGTGGACTGCAGCATGCCAGGCCTCCCTGTCCATCACCAACTCCCATGAGAAACAATCTTATTGCTTTTCTTGACTTAAAGTAACCAGTACACTTGCTTAGGGCACATCTGTCCCTCTTGGACATGAGAGCTCTGAATTCTGCAAAACGCTTAGTCCAGGTAGTCAAATGTTTGTTTTTGGTTTTCACAATGAGAGTTTCTCATAGGTTTTAATTAAGATAGTTGAGTTTTGATAGTCTAATTAAATAAACATCTTAATTTTTAATATGACTATATCAATTAGTATGTTATATTAGAATATATTTAAGCAATATTTATATTTACTTTACCCCAGCTCCTAGACTTAAGATAAAATATTTCACTCACAAAACATTTTTGCTAATGTTTAAATGACCATGATTATCAATATTGCTTGATGAGAAGTAAAGAGAACAAAGATAATCAGCAAAAACAAAATTTCATTTTATAAATAAACCACGCTTGAAACTTAACACTGAAAAATAAACTTTCATGTAAAAAATTTATTTTTTCTACTTTTACTTCATGTGTTTTGAATCTGATTTTATATTCATTTCCTTAAAAAAATAAATTTAATAACTATGTAGACCCTATAATTATCTAATGCTATTGGCAAATAGCAAAACCACTCTTCATCAGTTTTTACTTACTAAGCATTGTATAACCTAAGACAGTATTTGGTAACTGCAAGTCATGAAATTCATTGGTCATGAAATCAATTTAGTGGGTTGAGATTAGCATTTAAAAAAAGAAATAGAAAATAGTATGTAACAAGAATAATGTTGTTTTCTGAAACTTGTGCTTTAGTAACATTTATGTTCATAAATTTGTGTTTTATCATCCTTTAAAATGTATTTTTAATATAAAATATCATGATAAAGTAAATAAAGATATTATTGCTATAACAACAATATCGGGAAAGAAATGATATACTGTGGGTGTCCTGACTGTATTAACATTTTCTGCAAAATGATCAAGGATTTATATATTAATACATCCAGTGTTCCTACCTGTTCAGTGCCTCCACTTTGCACACTTAGGATTATGATCATAATTACCAGATTTCCAAGCTAGGTTAACTAAGATTTTGTAAAGGAAATAGTAACAAATTTAAGGTCTAAAAATTTTCTGTTAACACACTCTTACCTGTTGGTAATCCTTTTCCTCTCAATCGGTCTCGGATAGCCTGGCTTCGATCAGGCTTTTGCTCACTGCTACGGGAAAGCTGATCCGTCTGTACACAGGTAATCAAAAGTCAAGTTTGACTAAAGAATCTCCCTTTTGTTCATGTCTACAGAATGACATCAACTAGATAGTTTTTGGAAGCCGTAATATTTGAGTAAAAACACTCCACATATGATACTGTTAATATATATTCCTTGGATAAGATTTATGTAGCTTAGTTCTGGCCAATTCATCTTCAGGGAATACAAGCCAAGAAACATCTATCAAAGCCTAAGCTGCTAACTAGTGAACAAAGTTAGTTAAAAGGAGTTCCATTTCAAAGCAATAAGCTTGAAGTATTCTTTTTTCCCCAAACTACTTTCATCTCTCAAGTGTGATTAAAATTTTAAAACCACATTAATTCTGGTATAATAAACCTTTCTCCTGATTGTAACTATGCATTGAGGGTGCTGATTTAAATTATTTTTGAAAATAATTTTCTAGATTTTCCCTGCCAGAAGTTACATTTGAAATACGCTTTAAACTAAATGGATATATTGAGGGATAACAATTTAAATCAATGCTCTTTTGAGACTCTTTTAGAACTAAATGTTTAAGTAGTCTTAAACTTTAGTAACTTCAACTAAGGGTACCTATTTAAAATAAAACATGTCAAATTAGATCAAATTCCACATTATAAAGGGTGAAATGTTAAGACTACTAATGAATTTATTCAGATGATCAATTAGAATAGAAACTTCAAGAAATAAATGTAAGAAGAGAGAATGGTAAAGAAAAATTACTTAACTCTGGCACCAAGAGCATACAAACTTATCTGTTTACACACATACAATACATTTTAATATTTCTCCATGAGTGGAACTTGTTTAAATATGAATTAAAAATCCATTTAAGGTAGTATATTGAAGGCATTATGCTTCCTACCTATAAGAAGACTTAAATGGAAATATTTCTGAAATGATGGTATTGTTTCAATTATATATTAGTTCATATTGTACTGTATTATCAGTAACATAAGAGACAATATCCTGTATCATCTTTGGGTATTCCTGCATGAACACTACTATTAATAACAGTTGACATTTACTGAGCAATTACTATAAGGCAGGTACCACCTTAAGTGCTTTACATACTTAATGTTATTTAACTATCAAAAAAACCTCATGTGGTATATATTAACTTCACATTACAATAAAGGGAGAAATAGCAAATTTCTAAGGACCTTGAAGCAGCTCATCAATATTGAAATAATTATCTTTACAACTATTCACTAATATGGGTGGATGGTATGCACTGTTACTACTATTTCACAGGTAAGTGAAACTGCATTCAAACATGTTATAAGATTAAATCAGTGGAAGAACGCTGACAAGTAAGCTGGCCTACTGACTTTTACTCTAGGCTAATTAATTTTAAGTGAATTAGGATTATGGACACTTGTAGTGAATTTCATACTGGATGAAGGACTAAGTCTTTCTATCAGCTACTGGGGAGAATGATAGTCTCAGAGGGGCGTGCTGGCTAACAGCATGGGCTTCAGGGTCAGAGAGATCCAGATTCCGATTGTGTCTCTGTCATTTACCACGTATGTGGCACGGCAAGTTATCTTATCTATTTGAGCCTCAGTTTCATTCTCTCTAAAAGGAAGATGAAATTCTCTCTTGTAACCCGGGGCTGTTTTGGTGAATAAATGTGAAAAAAAAAACCCACATAAGTCATTCAGCACAAAACAAACTCAACATTTAAAAATGGTAGCTATGAGAGTTATCTATCCAGTGATATCCAGGAGACTCTCAAGAACAATGGATGGGGGAGTGTTATTATTTCTATTTTGAAATCTGCCTCTGGAAAGGTGAGCTTTCTCCCTGCTGATTCCAACTGACCTTTCTATGCTTCTCTCCCACTCAAAAGTCCCACAGCACATCCTGTGTCAGACTTATCGCTGTTCCTTGAATGTTCTGCTCTTTCCCATCTCAGGGCACTGATCCAAGTTTACTTCCCTCTGCCTGGATTACCCTTTCTTTTTATCCAGTCTCTGGAATCTAGTTTAAAGCGCTCTTTTTCAACTCAGTCATTACTTGTATCCTTTCCCCTCAAACTCTGATAGCTCTTAAGTTCCTGACTGATTCATAGGAAACGGAAGTCACATAAGCTTTTTGAGTCTCAATTTCTTTAAGAAATACATAGGATGCCCCTGGGGGTCCAATGGATAGGAATCTGCCTATCAATACAGGAGACATGGGTTCCGTTCCTGGTCCGGGCAGATCCCACATGCTGCAGGGCAACTAAGTCCACGTGTCACAACCACTGAGCCTTCATGCCTAGAGCCTATGCTCCTGAACAAAGGAAGTCACCCCAATGAGAAGCCCACTCAGCGCAACAAAGAGTGGCCCCCTACTGGCCCCAACTAGAAAAAAGCCTGCATAGCAACGAAGACCCAGCACAGCCAAAAAAAAAAAAAAAAAAAAAAAAAATCTTCAAAATGCTTTAAAAAAAAAAAAAAACAAAGCAAAAATGAACTGGGTAAATTATAAAGTGAAGGAGTTAGTACAGATCATTCCTCAGAGGGAGTTTTCACAAGAACATCAGTATTATGAGAAGATCTGTGAAAGAAGGCTCAAATAAGTTTGGGAAATGTTTCACCTATGTGCCTTTCCCTCCTGAGGGTTAGCAATACAACCTGATATATTAAAGGCTCTGAGAAGTTCTACAGTGAATATACATTTAACGTTCCTTAAAGAGTTTTCCCTCAACTCTATTTGAACATAGAGAAATTTTTCTAAACAAAAATGTATTTCAAAATATGAAGGATAGTTTGGTCTGAATGGAGTGGTGGTCCCCAACCTCTAGGATCTAATGCCTGATGATCTGAGGTGGAGCTGATCCAATAATAATAGAAATAAAGTGCACAATAGATGCAGTGCACTTGAATCATCCCCAAACCGTCACTCTCCCCACTGCCTGAGTCTGGAAAAACCTGTCTTCCACAAAATCTGGTGCCAAAAAGGCTGGGGACCTCTGGGCTTTCCTAAGTTTTTAGTATCTTTATGTTTCAAAAAAAAAAAAAAAAAAGTCACACAAGAAATACAAACAAATAAATCAGCCCTAGTCAAGAAGGGGAAATACACAGCCAAGAACCCTCTTCACTTAGCCTCTACTACCTCAATTCCTCTCACTACAGTATCTCAAAGGATCCTTGGAGTCTACTTTATAAACCATTTGCCTAGAAGACTTTATGAACCTATCAACTGGCAAAGCATGTGGAATTTGGATATATCCTCACCAGCCATACAACATCTTAGTTAAGGTTAGCAGAACTAAACCCCTAGGGATGAGAAATTAAGAGGAAGCCAGCAAGAACACTGCATGACAGTGACGAGTCTATCCAAAGTCACATAAAAGAGAGGAACTCAGGGAACCATAACGTAAGGGGCAAGAGCAGATGAAGGCCAAATCTAGACCAAACACCAAAAACCAAAAGAAGGCTTCCCTGATGGCCCAGTGGTCAAGAAGCCATCTGACAATGCAGGGGACATGGGTTTGATCCCTGATCCACATGCCGTGGAACAACTAAATCCCTGAGCCACAGCTACTGAGCCAGCACTTGAGAGCCCGGGAGCTGCAACAACTGAGCCCCTGAGCCACAGCTACTGAAACCGACGTGTCCTAGAGCCCGCGCTCAGCAGCAAGGAAAGCCGTCGCAATGAGAAGCCCGTGCGCCACAATTAGAGAGTAGCTGCTGCTTGCCACAACCAGAGAAAAGCCTTCACAGCAACAAAGAGCCATCACAGCCAAAAATAAATATATAAATAAGCAAAAATTATTTTAAAAAGAGACAGAAAAGAATTTCCTTAAAAAACAACAACAAAGGATGGCCAATCTATGGCAAATAGGATAGAATACAGCTTAAGAAAATACAGTGGAGGGATTATTAGATATACAGACTGTTAGTCTTGGGATTCTTCATATCTAAGAGAAGCAAGAAAATAAAGGTAGTCCCAGTTTTGGACTAATCTGGTAGGAATGCAAGCCTGTTTCCCCCTCACACACCAGAAGCCAATGTCCAAATAAGGTGGGGAAGGTGTAGAAATACTTAAGAGGTCCAGACTAAGTGGGCAAGAAAGAGGTCTAAAGCAATTGAAAATGCATGTCAATGACTCTAAAACCCATGCTGCATGTCCATATGGCTTTCACAATAGACAGACTCACTTACTGAAAGCTCCATAGGAAAAACAGAAAGAAAAGAGGCAAGAAGACATAACATGCTGTGATTCTGCACTACTTGCTAGAATAAAGTTCTAAAAAAAGACTGTTCAAAAAGACACATGTACCCTAGTGTTCACTGCAGTACTATTCACAATAACCAGAACATGGAAGCAAATTAGATGTCCATCAACAGATGAATGCTTAAAGAAGTTACGGCACATTATACAATGTGCCATAAAAAGGAACAAACGTGAATCAGTTGAACTAGGGTGGATGAACCTATAGCGTGTAATAGAGAGTGGAGAAAGACAGAAAGAGAAAAACAAATACTGTATATTAACATACATATACAGAATCTAGAAAAATGGTACTGATGAAACTATTTGCGGGACAGGAATAAAGGCGCAGACATAGAGAACGGATTTACGGACACCACAGGGGAAGGACAGGGTGGGATCAATTGAGAAAGAGCACTGGCATGATCTACAGCACCATGTATAAAACAGATAGCTGGTATTATAGTTACTTAACACAGGGAACCCAGCCTAGTGCTCTGTGATGAATTAGAGGGGTGGGCTAGGTTAGTGGTGTGTGTGCGAGGGAGGCTCAAGAGAGAGGGAATACATATATATTCCCTCCCTATAACTATATAAATACATATATAGTTATGACTGATTTGTGCTGTTGTACTACAGAAATCAATACAACATTGTAAAGCAATTATCCTCCAATTAAAAAAATTTTTTTATTTAAAAAAATTAAAAAGGACAAATTCTCATAAAATCTAGAAGACTAAATTATTGCCGTGGGCTTCTATTTTAAGTACTGTTTCAAATAAACAACTAACGTTTGAAAGAAATTCAGTCTTCTGTTCCTAGTCTTCATGGAGAAACACTATCCATATTTAAAGAAAATCTTGTGAAATGCTACTAAAGTATGACTGACTATATGTACCAGTTGGAACTGTGGCTTACCCCAGAAAGATTTCCCAGAACCAGTTTTACCAACTGCTTCACGTAGGAAAATGAAGGTGCACAATTGCTATTCCTAATGTGGGCACTGCAAGCATCTAGGACAGTCCGAACAGAAACCCGTGCATAAATCACATCCTCGCACATTCCAAGTAGTATACTGTTGAGATGGTCTCCAAGCTTGATAGGCTGAAGACAAAGAAAGAAAAGGTCATGTTGATCAGTGAGGGTAAATCGAACGAATGGGAGACAAACCATTTCTAGAGTCACAGGAACCGTACCAAATTAATATACTTCAAATACTTGGAGGAAGTGAATTCCTTATGTAGTAGCATAAATGTTTGACTGCATTTTACCTTTTTTATAACATAAAAATTGTATTAGTGGAGGATGGTTAACATATATCTCCTAAGAATAGGAGTTATTCTAAAAAAAAAAACCTGGGGTTTTTTGTATGCTTAAGAAATGGAATGTTTTGATTAACCAAGAGTTTTGGTAAGCAGTTTATATATATGCATATACATGTATACACATATACAAACTGCTTATGTACATATATATGGGCTTCCCTGGTGGCTCAGATGGTAAAGTGTCTGCCTACAATGTGGGAGACCCAAGTTTGATCCCTGGATTGGGACAATCCTCTGGAGAAGGAAATGGCAACCCACTCCAGTACTCTTTCCTGGAAAATTCCACGGATGGAGGAGCCTGGTAGACTACAGTCCATGGGGTCGCGAAGAGTCAGACACAACTGGGCAACTTCACTTTCACTTCGCTTATACATATATATAAACATTTCACTTCATACATGTTTCACTTCACACACACACACATCCACATACAAACACGTGTGTGCTCAGTGGCTCAGTCATGTCTGACTCTGTGATCCTTTGGACTGCGGCCTACTAGGCTCCTCTGTCCACGGGATTTTCCAGGCAAGAATATTGGAGTGGTTGCCGTTTCCTCCTCCAGGGGATCTTTCCGACCCAGGGACCGAACTAGCCTCTCCTAACTCAGCAGGCAGATTCTTTATCACTGAGCCCCATGGGAAAACCCACAAACACATATGCACACACTATTTGGGGAGGAATAAACAATTTCCTAATATTTCATAAAAAGTAATAATAAATATAATTTTATACTCTCATGATAACCTAGAAGAGATTTCAAATATTGCAATGACTCAAGGTCATTTTAATATAAGTTCTCATTTTGCTGGTGAAACAGAAGCCGGAATGTGAAAATTTTTAAAAATTACTTGACATAATTTATAGACTATTATATCTAAATGTCCGAAGACCATACCAAGAAATGCAACATAAAACCATAAAGATAAGTCACTGCACACTCAGTAGCATGGTTAAAAATAAAAACACTGATAATACGAAGTAGTGGTGAGAAGAGCATTGCTGACTGGAGTCTGAAATAGTACATCTGCTTTGGTTTTAACATATGCTTTCCCTGTAACCCTTTCTTTCTACTTCTCATCCATTATGGATATTATACATCACCCTTTAGAGCTCAGCTTAGCAACAACTTCCTTTAATAAACCTATCCTAGCCCTCCAAGTCTAGTTAGAGGCTTCACATCTGGTTTTCCACGTGTGCGTGTCAGTTGCTCAGTCGTGTCCGACTTTTTGTGACCCCATGAACTGTAGCCCGCCAGGCTCCTCTGTCCATGGGATTCTCCAGACAAGAATACTGGAGTGGGTAGCCATTCTCTTCTCCAGGGGATCGCCCCAAATCAGGGATGGAACTTGGGTCTCCTGCACTGCAGGCAATTTCATTCCCCTTAACACAGCATTTATCACATTGCATTGTAACTGGTTATTTGGTTGTCCATACCCATGACAGGACTCCACAGGCATGGGACATTATTTTCCTGGTGTCTGGGATAGTGTCTGTCATAAAGTATGTGCTTAATAAATACTTTTGAATTAACATTAAATATTTCTCCAAAACAATTAATTATATCTGATAGTAAAATAGAGGTAAAAGTTTATATATACTTCCCTTCCAATTTACACATGATAAATACTGACTTTATTTTCAGTTACCAGAGACAGAAAGTGTTAAATTATAGGATATGATCACATTTTACATGTAAGTTAGGTTGCATAAAATATGACACTATTATTTCCAGTAATAATTTAGCTTTCTTATTTATATTTATAGAATTGAAATGAGAGAAAGTAAATACACAGTATTTTTCATGATGTAAAATGAAAACCAAAAGAAGTTGAAGACTAGCATTCATCTTTCATGGACCTTAAGAGGTCTGAATTTTAGAATAAAAGCCTAAAATACTTACTGCTTCTTAATTTGATTATAACAAGACACACCTAGTTATTTTTGTTTTGAGTTCTAAATGCCTAAAATAAAACAATTCTATATGCCCATATCTTTGATGAAATATAGCTATTTAAAAAATTTCAATTACATTTACTACTATGTATTGTGTCTTCAGGAAATCAGTTATCTTAGAAAATAAAGACCAGAAGCAGCCCAATGGTCATCAGTGCCTAACACCCCAGAAAGTATTACTTTACTATCTGTGTCTGCTGCTGCAGGGGTTGTGAGGTATGATGTTGAAGTTCTGATATGTAGTTAGAGCTACTACTATTCCTATGGTTTTTGTATCAGAAAAGGCTATCACTTTCTATTCAAGTATGAATCATCAAAGACATTGACAATTCCCTTCTATCAGTCATTAAATTAGAAGAAATGAAGGGGACTCCTATTTCTCTTGCTCTAATTTTGAAAAGGCTACTATATTTCACTGAGTTGTTGAAACACAGCTGTGTATTTGTGCTTAGTCACTCAGTTGTGTCCAACCCCATGGACTGTAGCCCGCCATGCTCCACTGTCCATGCGGATTCTCCAGGCAAGAAAACTGAAGTGGGTTGCCATACCATCCTCTAACGATGTCTGTATTTCTAAGAACATTCTCAGAAAAATAATTTCTTTAGTACTTTATTATTTCATTCTGAGAGAAGACATTATTAACGTGAACAACCAGTATAGAAATGCTGGTGTGCCTGACAACACACTGTAGAAATATACAGAAAAGCTTCTTAAAAAGTATAATATTGTACAAATGTGATGGCTTGACTCACTTGGCTCTGAGGTACTTCATGATCAGCTCCCCAATACAATGTCATTCCGAGAGAATAAATATGGATCTAGGAATAGAATTTTTTAAAAAAATCATTTTATGGTAAAAAGTTAATCTAGCAAGTACTATATATTCATCACTTTTTGCTCCCAAGAATATGTAACACATGATTTGAGAAAACCATCATTTCATATTTTGCATAAAAGAATGTGAGAGCTTACATTACCATATGTAAAACAGAGAGTTAGTGGGAATTTGCTGTATGACGCAGGGAGCTCAAATCTGGTGCTCTGTGACAACCTCTAGGGGTGGGATGGGGTAGGAGGTGGGAGGGAGGTTCAAGAGAAAGGGGACCTATGGCTGATTCATGCTAATGTATGGCAGAAACCAACATAGTATTGTAAAGCAATTATCCTCCAATTAAAAATAAATAAATTTAAATTAAAAATGTATGTGAGAGCTTAAAACAGAAAAGACTGGAAATGATCAGAACAGATTTCATTTTCCAACTCCTCAGTCTGTCTGCTATGAGTAATCATTTTTATCAGTCCTTTTTTTTTTTTAACTCTAAACTTTTTATTTTGTATTGAGGTTAACCAATTAACATGCTGTGATGGTTTCATGTGAACAGCTAAGGAACTCAGCCATACCTTACATGTATCCATTCTCCTCCATTTCTTATTTAAAGTTTCTTTATGCAAACTCAAGAGAATATGAATAAACAGTCTGACTTTCCATTTCTTTTACAAAAGGTCAGAAATTTTAAAAAAATTACTCGACACCTTGCAGTTTTAATTTAACAAGACAGGTTATGAATGTTTAGAGATGGCATTGAGTCTCTTTAGCTTTGAATCTCTTAACTCTTTTCACTGCTGCATAGAACTATATTTTGTGGTCACTGTATTGTTTACTTAACTGATCTATCACTAATCAGCAATTAGAAATTTCCTAAACTTTTGCTATCATAAATAAAGTTTTAGCAAACAATTTTGGATATGTCATTTTGTACATGCAAATATTCCTCTTAAATTGACTCTCTTACATCATGAATAAAAGAGCAAATCATCTGTAGTTTTGATACATTTTTGTCTGATTTCCCCCCACAACGTTTTATCCTTTTGCATTTCTACAGCAACATATGAGACTTCCTTTCCACAAGCCTTATCCATAGAATGTGTTATGAAGCTGTTTGCTGAACTGAAAAGAGAAAAAAAATCTCGTTACAGTTTGATTAGCACTTTTCTTACCAAGAATGGATGGGGTAGTAGCACATGGAAAAAAAAGCTGGATCAGAAAAGGTTCCTTTTTCATTGTCTGTTGCTTCTTAAAGATTGGAAAAATGACAACATATTTTTATGCTGATATGTGGATAGAACAGGGAAAACTGGAATTGCAGGAGAGAGGAGACAGCTGGGAGAGCACTGATGAGTAAGCAGGAGGAAGTGGAGGCTAATGCACAGATGAAGGAGTTGGCTTCCAGAGGAGCACAGACAGTTCTTAGGAAGCAGGGAAGCAAAGAATACGAAAATTTATGTGGGTAATCTGGTCATGGGATCTTGGGAGAAGTCTCCTGATTACTTCTACTTTTTTTCCCCTGCTGAAACAGGAAGCAAGATTATCAACCTAAAGAATGGACAGTTAATCCTTCTAAGTAATCATTTTCCAGCTCTCCTGTTAAGAGATTCAAAGCTAAACTTTCAGCAGGCTCTCTCAGTACTGAATAATCTTACCACAAACATTTTGTTTGCAGCCATCTTACTGCAATATCATCTTCAGTGTCTTTCCTTTTTTCCCATTTTGCTGTCATTTTCTCCTCTCTATTTTTAATTATACAAACTGTCTCAAACCTCTTTAGATATACACGAGATAAATCCATATAAAACTGGATATCCTTAGAATCTCACAGCATTTAAATTACAGATTAGAAAAAGTTCGTTCCTCTTTTTAAATATTTTCATGGCTCCTAATGTTCAAAATTCCGAATTCTTTATGATACACAAGGCTCACTCTGACTTGCCTCCATCTCCATTTTCCAAACAGATTTTTCAGTCTTCCTTCTCTTATCCCTCCTTTCTCTATCACACCTAGACACTTCAAAACTAAAAGATAATTCTCTGCTGGCAAATCAATCTTTCTCTTTCCCAGCTTTTTTTGAAAGTTCCTCCTACCAAGAATTTCTTTCTTCATCTGTCAATAAAAGTTCTACCCATTATTGATAGCCCAAAGATGCTGTTATCTATTACAAATGTTATATAAATCTTCTCCAACAGTATAAAGCATTCTCTCTTATATAATACAGTCTTCATTTCATTTATATCTCTAACGAAACAGTTAACTAATACTACCTGCAACATAGTTAGGATGCTTGCTTGTTTGTCCTCCTTGAGGGAGCCTCGTTTTTTATACATCTTAATATCCCTCTTAGCAACTGACACAACTTGTACATAGTAGATATTCAATACATGCCTGGTGAATTCAATTAAATGTGCATGAAGTTCAAGGCAACATGTTGCAGACTATTTGTATCACATTTCTGTTTAGAATTCAAGGAACCTCATATGGGAACACCTTTTCAAAGAGCCTCATACGTGAAAAACATTTTTCATACCTTTAGCAAAAATGATGAACTGCATACTCAAATATATGTCTCTTAATATATTAACTCTGATTTGTGGTTCTTTGAGATACTGGTAGTACTTTAAGGTCCTTTATTATATTTACTTGTCAGTATGTGAATTGAATTACTTTAATAACATATAAGACTATATAAGATTAATAACATTTAAAAAATAGATTATAAACTTAATACATTTGCTGATCATATATATATATATATATACACACACACACACACACACTATAATGGTTAATTTTATGTGTCAATTTGACTGGATGCCTAGATATTTGATCAAACCCTATTCTGGGTATTTCTGGGAGAGCATTTTGGATGAAAGCGCCATTTAAATAGGTAAAGTGGGCAAGACAGATTGCTCTCCCCAATACGGGTTGTCCTCATCCAATCATTGGAAGGCCTGTATAGAACAAAATGGTTTACTCACCCCCAGGTAAGAAAGAATTCTTTCTGCCTGACTGCCTTCAAACTAGGACATCAGCTTTTTATTGCCTTTGGACACGATCCAAAATATCAACTCTTCCTGGGCCCTGAGCCTTCTGGCCTGCAGAGTGGAACTACACCCTTGGTTCTCCTGGTTCTCAGACCAGAACTGCAGTGTTGCTCTCCTGGTCCCCAGCTTGCCAGCTCATCTTACAGATCTTGGGACTTGTCAGTATCCATGATCACATGAGCTAATAAGTCTCTCTTTACACACACACACCCTACTGATCTGGTTTCTCTGGAGACTCCTGCTTAATAAGTATCCAAATATGAGATATATATATATATATATATATATATATATATACACACACACATATCATATATATATATCACATATATATATATGTAGAGAGAGAGAGAGAGAGAATATATATGTATGAATCAAACAAAGAAGTGGTAAATTTGTACCGCTGCTGCTGCTAAGTCACTTCGGTTGTGTCCGACTCTGTGTGACTCCACAGATGGCAGCCCACCAGGCTCCCCGGTCCTTGGGATTCTCCAGGCAAGAACACTGGAGTGGGTTGCCATTGCCTTCTCCAAGGCATGAAAGTGAAAAGTGAAAGTGAAGTCGCTCAGTCATGTCCGACTCTTAGCGAAATCCAAAAAAGACAAGATTACTTGTGATTAGGGAAGAAATTTGAAGCAGGGCCAGTTTAAGCTCAGCCTTGAATACAGGGTATGTGTCCCCTTTCCATGTTCTCTTAATGTTTCCTACAGACGTACTATCCTTGTATTTTCATTATTGTTATTATTAATTGCTTTTTGTCTGTCTCTCCATTACTGATACTTACGTTACTACTTGCCCTTTGAGGGCAAAGGCTATTTTTTATTCAATATCTCTGTAAACCTATGGCCTAATATAGGATTGAATATCTAAGTCCTCAAGAGATGGTCATTGAAAGAATGGTTGGTACTTAGGATGTGGGTTTGCAGAAATGGGGAAGGGCACTGTTATACAAAAGAGGGAAGCCACAAAGCATAGAATCTCTTTAATAATCACTGACTACAACTTTTGCATATGAAAGAGAGGAGTTGAAATATGGCTGGAATCAAACTCTGGAGAGGTTTCCTAGGTTTTGCAAAGGAATCTGTACTTAACTGGGTTAAAAAAGCAGAAGGTTTTTGAAGGAAAAAAAAAAAGACATGATCAGAGGGGTTAATCTGACAGCAGTTGGGCAAATAGTCAAGAAGCAGAAATAAGTTAGAAGATTAGATAAAAGTTCAAGAGAAAGGAAATGGGGACCCTACCATAGCCCTGGCAATAGGGCTGAAGAGGAGAGGACAGAATGGCTGGACTTCGGAAGATGACTTGAGAGATTTAGGCAATTAAGTGGACTTGTGGAAAGGCAGGAGTCAGATAAAGATACAAGAAAATGTGACATTTAAACACACACACACACACGCAGAGTTGAAAGATCCAATATAATCCATGGGAAAGAGAAATATGCTTTTTGTCTTTATAGTTATAATGGGCTGGAATATGAACTCTGTGAATGAAACGACTTTGTTCTATCTATCATTTTATCCCAGGACCTAGGACACCACATAATAGTAACTGATAATACTCAGTGGATGCTTACTCTCTGCTGGGGACTGTTCTAAGCATTTAACAATCGTATTTAGCTTTCAGCTCTATACCAGTCATTCTCAAAGAGTTATTCCCCAACCAGCAGCATCAGCATCCCCTGGGAACGTGGGAGAAAAGCAAGTTCTCAGACCCTGCCCCAGACCTACTGAATCAGAAATCCTGGAGGCAAGCCCTGCAGTCTGTGTTTTATGAAGTCCTTCTGGTAATTCTGATGCAGGATAAAATGTGAGAACCACTGTTCTATGCCATACCTGCCAGTTACACCTTGCTTCGAGTTCTTTTGGACATACACCCAAAGGGAGATGCTGGATCACACAGTAGTTCTACCTTTAACTTTTTCGAGGAGCTGCCATGCTGTTTTTCATAATGACTATACAATTTACAGTCCCAGAAACGTAAATGAAAGTCCCAGCTTCTCTGTATCCTCAACCAACACGTGCTAGTTTTTGTTCTCTTAACAGTGGTCAGTCAGTCTAGTGGGTGCGAGATGATATATCTACAACCCTAGCATTTAAATTTTTAATTTAATTCTGTCATTAAATGTTGGACTCTAGAACTAGACAGCCCTGGAGTTTCTTCAAATGCCTGTAATAACTATACATTCAAATTTACAGATAAATGGGAACAAATGGAGGGGAGAAAAGGTGGATCAGTAAGAATTAATGTGGAATAAATGTAGAATAATGTAGTGTGGTTAAAGGCATTTGGTCTTTAAAACAAGTTCATTTGAGGTTTCTGCTATTTCCTCATATTATCCTTCTAAAGATGACTCTTGATTTTAAGAAGTATAGATATGGTGAAAGTGTGAGTAGCTCACTTGTGTCTGACTCTTTGCAACCCCATGGACTGTAGCCCGCCAGGCTCCTCTGTCCATGTAATTCTCCAGGCAAAAATACTGAAGTGGGCAGCTATTCCCTTCTCCAGGGGATTTTCCCAACCCCGGGATCCAACCTAGGTCTCCTGCGTCCCTGCATTGCAGGTGGATTCTTTACTGTTTGGTAGGAACCACAATTACTGATACTTACATTGTAAGTTAGTGAAAATAAACACTTAACCTAAGATCCCTTTAGTTCACCAGGGATATAGTTCGAATCCCTGGTGCATGTCCAATAATCTTGAAGAGAAAACAAAACGAGAATTTGATTCAGGTTCTAGTCCTAACGTTCCCTGGTGGCTCAGATGGTAAAGCATCTGTCTACAATGTGGGAGACCTGGGTTCGATCCCTGGGTCAGGAAGATCCGCTTTGGAGAAGGAAATGGCAATCCACTCCAGTACTATTGCTTGGAAAATCCCATGGACTAGTCCTAAGAAAATGATTTCAAAAGAATTGCCAAATTAACCATGTGCCAAGCAAGCAGGAAGTAAACAATTACTCACTGAAGGGAAAACCAGAGAATCAAAAAGCTTCGTGTGACCTATATAAACTTGTCTAGTTATTTAAATAAAGGGGCATGCTATCTGGAAAAGTAAAATTTTAGGGCAAATAAATGCAAAGTGTCTATTTATACAGCTCGTGGTAAGGTAAACTTTTTTTCATATAACTGAATAAGCAGTTTACAAAACAAGTTTCATTGAATGAAGGAAACATTTTCATGGGTCAAGATCTTACTAAGTATTCATTATTATTCATAAGCTAGGCTTTAAGTATCATATTTTTTAAAAAATTCATATACTATCAATAGCAAGCATTTGTTGAGAACAAGTTAAAAATGGTATATCCTTAACTCAGCAAACTATGAAATGCCTTTACCATCCTCTTTCTCAAGATGTCAGAATATAGTTGGCAACTTTGTAGGAATGGGACAACGCCTATCACATCCCCAACACTTGATTCTGAACACCTAGCCTAGTAATAGGGAGGCTTCAATCACTTTCCCAAACTCAGGATCTAACAGTTGTACCTAAATACATGGGAAGTTTACTGTCTGGGTATTCTGACATCGCAGGGCAAACTGGGAAAGCCCTTAGCAAGTCAGAAAAGCACTCATGCACCTATTAAGCAGTTTTTCAATTGTGGATTTTAAATACCTTGCAGGAAGAATTCATAAACACTTGTGCAAAATTTTTTCTTAACTAGAGAAAACTTACTTATAATTCAGCAGCAGTTTTTAAAACTTAGACACCTGTGACTCTACTGCAGAGATTCTTAGTTTTCCTTAGGTCACCAGACCCACCTGAGAGACTGATATCCCAGTCTGAAGGACACGCTGCCCCTAACGTGCTCAGACACGTAAAACTTAGTACATCATTTCATTGCTTTTTAGATATCCTGAAGCTCAGTTAAGACTCAGAAATCTCAAGGGTTAAATAATTTACACACACATCATGCCTATCTCCAATATTCCAGTTAACTTCTATCTTTAAAAATCTTATTATTGAAGGAATCAGAGAGTATACAGAATGAACGTACACTATTTAAATATACAGAGCTACACATATGCCATCCAGTTTAATAAAACACTACCAGGATAAACACCTTCATGATATAAAACTACCAACACTGCACATACTGTGTATTAAACAAAGGCCTTTGCAAATACCTCCTTGCACATAATGGGAAATTTCTTAGGGTTAATGCCTTAAGCATTACCTACACTTCATAGCTATGGTTTCTATTCACTGGTTGCTTTGCATGTACCATCCAAATTCTTAAGCAGCTCTTGGAATATAAAAGGCAGATAAAACTGGATTTTCTACCAATTCTGGTCAGTCTTATTTCAGATATATAATCAGTGGCTCAAATCAAGATATCTTTCTCACATTAGAAAGTCTGTGGAAGAGGCAGGCTTGGTTTTCTGTATCAGTGGTTCTGCATCTGCAGATTCAACCAACTGAGGATCGTGTAGTACTGGAGTATTCACTATTGGGAAGAATATTCACATGAGGGGGTCCATGCAGTTCAAATCAGAGTTGTTCAAGGGTCAACTACATGTCAAAGTTTTAAATGCACATACTCTGATTTAACAATTTTACTACTAGGAAATTATTAGGTTAGTTTTTGCATTTACATGCACTGATATATGAGAAATGATATCTATAGCCAATTCTGAATTCTCCAAAGTTCCCTATCTATGTTATCACAGCTTGGGAATTCCCTGGTGCTCCAGTGGTTTGGACACTGTGCCTTCATTGCCAAGGGCCTTGGTTCAATCCCTAGTCAGGGAACTATGATCTCACAAGCCACGTGGTATGGCCAAAAACGAATAAAAATTATCACAGCTTGCTACACAAAATACACATATTTATTTCAAAATCTCTTTTCAGAGCCTTGACAATGAAATTAGATCTTCAAATATCAATGACACTGCTATCCTCAGACTGGATATTCCTATCATAAACTTTTCCTTCTTCATTGTTTCATCAAATCAACCGTGAAACTCTTTCAGCTTTGTTTCCACTATAACCCCATTATCCCCACCTTTATATGCCCAAGGCCTTATACAATTTTTAGTTCTTTCCCTCGATTATTAAAATGCCCTAGTTAGAGTCCTACATAGTTTTTCATCTCATTTATCCACTTGCATCAAACTTGGAGGTAACAAATCACATCACTCTCCTAAAGATATATCCCAGAAGAAAGTTTAAGTTTCTAGTATTCACTGTCTTCTTCATTCTGACCTCTTGTCTCCCTTTAACCATAGCCCTCCATGTAGGGGATGCTCCAGCCTAACCCGTCTGACCAAACACTCCCCATCAGAGGGCACAATCTCCGACTCTCAGCACGGCACAGCACAGCAACCCTGAGTGGAATCCCCATTCCTACCTGTTTTCAATTTTCTAAATTCTCAGTTTAGTCACTCAGTCATGTCCAACTCTTTGCGACCCCATGGACTGCAGCTCTCCAGGCCTCCCTCTCCATCACCAACTCCTGGAGTTTACGCAAACTCATGTCCGTTGAGTTGGTGATGTCATCCAGCCATCTCATCCTCTGTCGTTCCCTTCTCCTCCCACCTTCAATCTTTCCCAGAATCAGGGTCTTTTCAAATGAGTCAGTTCCTCACATCAGGTGGCCAAAGTATTGGAGTTTCGGCTTCAGCATCAGTCCTTCCAAAGAATATTCAGGACTGATTTTCTTTAGGATGGACTTCTAAATTCTAGTCATTCTTCATACGCCAACACAAAACCTTCTCTGCCATACCATTTTAAACAGAAAACTGTTCCTCTTCTAAACTCTATCCCTCTATACAGCATTTATTTGTATTTACCTTATTGTTCTATATACATTGATCAGGATCTATCTTCTAGTTATTTTTGTATCTTCCTCACAAGCACAGTGTTTTATACATAGCAGGCTTTTAATAAGTATTTTAAACCTTGAATTAATAAAGGCTCACATCTTTTTTATGTTTTTTTTTTTCTTAGACCTATACATTTTGATAAAACTATTTTGAATTCTTAAAATAAATATGAACTTCTTGGAATACACGGTCATTTTGTTTTTTAGCTGAAGCATACTGTAATAGCAAGGGGGTTTCCTGGTAGCTCAACTGGTAAAGAACTCGCCTGCAATGCAGGAGAACCCGGTTCAATTCCTGGGTCAGGAAGATCCCTGGAGAAGGGAGAGACTGCCCACTCCAGTATTCTTGGGCTTCCCTGGTGGCTCAACTGGTAAAGAATCTGCCTGCAACACGGGAGATCTGAGTTTGATCCCTCAGTTGGGAAGATCCCCTGGAGAAGGCTACCCATTCCAGTATCCTGGTCTAGAGAATTCCATGGATTGTATAGTCCATGGGGTCACAAAGAGTCAGACACAACTGAGCGACTTTCACTTATAGTATAATACTACACCATATGATATAAGTTATAGATGTACAATACAGTGATTCACAGTTTTTCAAGGCTATGCTCCATCTGTAGTTACTATAAAATATTTGGCTATATTCCCTATGTTGTATGGTATACCCTTATAGCTTGTTCTGTACCTAATAGTTTGTACCTCTTATTCCTCTCCCCTTTTCTCATCCTTCCCCACTTTCCTCTCCCCACTGGTAATCACTAGTTTATTCTCTGTATCTGTGAGTCTGTTTCCTTTTTGTTTTATTCACTAGTGTGTTGTATTTTTTAGATTCCATATATAAGTGATTTCATGATTATTTAGAATTCAATGAGTGTTTTTCAGGGGGTTGAAGTAGGGTAGCCCAGTGTCTATTTTTCTTACACCCACCAAAACAAAATCAAGCCAAAAAGAAAAAAAAAGACTTAATGTTACCTTTTCAACATCGGAGAGAGAAGTGAGTGACTGACTCTGAAGAACCTCTGGTGCAGTGAATGCACGAAGATCCTGATTGGAAATATTTTCATCTGTAAATGACACACTGCCAGATGGCAGTAGCAGCAGAGACCATGGAGAAATGATGAAGCCAAGAGCAGCAGGGTCAGCTATGCTTACTGCTTTGTAACCGCACAGAATGAAAGGAAAAAAAAAAAAAAAAAGATAGGTGTTTAAAATTAAGCAATTATAGATCACTTAAATGAATATCCGAGCATAGTCACAGATAACATGCAGTTACATAAACTAAATCAACATGCCATAAAAAGAGACAAGGTTTCATGCATCCACTACTGTTAGCATTATCAACAACCACGGATCTGGATCTGGCTTAGTCTTTCAAACTTAGACTAGATGGCAGATCTAAGAAACTAGAGAACGTTCATTGTTACTCACAAGATTGAACTTGGTTCCAATACTCCATCACAGTGATACAGAGATATGAATAAGAATCAATAGTCCTTACATGTTGGTGGTAGGGGAAGGGATCATGGATTCCTTTGAGGATTTGGTGAAAACTATGATCAAGAAACCCTTTCAAGGAAACTGCCCATAAATATAAAACCCTATAAGCAAAAGGTGTTCATGGATCTCCTTAGAGCCCATTTATGGATCCCAGGTTGAGTCCCTGATTTATAGTATAGATTCCTAAAACGGACAGAAACTAATTCCCTTGAGAGTTCCTCAGATTTAGAAATAGTGAAAGTTTCCAGCTAAAATGAAAATCTCTTTTTCTGCATCAATATGTATATTTGTCTAGTTTCCATTTGTTCATCATCTCAGTAGAATTTCAGATAGCTTCTATGCTACCACATGGGATCAATGAGGTCATTAATTTTGTTTTGTTTAGATGTTTGTTTATATTGGCACCTAAGAGTTCAGTTTAAGAGTAGTTTTTAAAAAATCCTTACATTTTAATTTTAGTAGGCCTCCTTTAAAAGTAAAACTATATACATTAGGCTCAATAAAAAACAGACTTATTAGAGGGAATTTTATTCTGACCTCACATTTCAAAAGGAAATTAATATAGGTTTTAAGGTAACTGCTAAATGAAACTGAGTTACAGACTAAGAAATCTCTACAGGAAAGTCACAAAAGGCCTCTGACAAACAGTGACATTATTATTTGATCTTAATGGGTTATATTGCTATCTAACTCAAATCATAAGAAACTGACAGAAGTTTATGGAATAGTTTATCAAATATACAGTAAGCATATTTTCCTAAAATCAACTTCTATTAGACAAGAATCATTGATCTTTTTTGACTTTTAAACCTCTACCTGCGGTCAAGATTCTAACCATCAGAATTTGACTTATGTTGATAAAAAACTAAACTATTAAAATTCATTTCTCCTTTGAAGGTTAAAAAGGCAACTACACCCTCTCCTGCATTCTTATGAATTTGAAACATGTCTTTAATAATTGTGCCAAGGAAGAGAAAAGTGTTTGAATGCATCTTTATTCAGTCAGTATACCTTGTGCTGCCCTGAAGCCCAGTTACAGATCAGTGGTCCTCGTATTCCAACTCAACCACACCTCAGGTTGCTAAGAACAAGACTCACAATCCTCATGGCAAAATAAGTTTCAATGAATCATCATAGCTGTTAAGCCTAGGTATACTGTTACTTTTCAGCCACTTTACACATTTTCTTTTTAAAGCTTCTTCTTGGGTATCTCATGCACAAATATCACAAAATTCAGTCAGAGAAGAACTCAAACCAGGTCGAACAATATTTTCTTTGCCAAACCTTGCTATTCATAATATTGAGATTTCATGTGTGTCACAGACATAATAAAATAGCCTATGATCAATTCTTTCAAATTAGCAACTAAAGGCCATTCCCTTCTCCAGGGGATCTTCCTGATCCAGGGATCGAACCTGGGTCTCCCACACTGCAAGCTGATTCCTTACCAGGGAAGCCACCAGGAAAGCCCAAATGGGACAAACACCAGAACAATTCTGAAGGCAATGCACTGATACCTGGTACAAGATGATGATGGCCTGGAGCCACAGTGGTAGTGAGAACCTGTTAGAACGTGAGTGTATTTCAGAGACACTTACAATAAGAATTTCTTGACAGACTGGATGTGGAGTGAGAAAGGAGAATCAGAATGACTCCAAGATTTTGGTCTCAGTAACAGGAAGGATGGTGTGTCATCAACTGAGAGTGAGGAGACTATAGGAATAGCATAGGTTGCTGAGGCAGGGCTGGCAGACAGTGGTAGGAATTCAACTTTGCTTTGGGACCTATTAAGTTGAAGATATCTGTTACATATTCAAATGGAGGTGTCAAGGAGGCAGTTGGATCTCAAGTCTAGGAGAAAGATCTGAACTGGAGATATATTTTGGGAGTCATTGCCCTAAGAGATGGTATTGAAAACCCTGTAACTGGATGAGATGAACAAAAAGTCAGTTTTAAGATCGAAAAGAAATCAAGAACAAGGATTGCACCTTGGGCTACTCCAACATTATGACCAACTGCTCCTTCTCAGGCTTTCCTTCCAGCTTGCTGTTCTTTTCTGGGGCATCCACACAAGTATGGCATCGCAATCTCTCTCTTACAATTCTTCTGTGCATCACTGTTAAGCTCCACTACACCATTTTAATTGTTTATTTAATAGTCTTTCTATCAAGTGGCCCAGCATCCAATCCTGAACCTAAGAGAGGAAGTTGAAATTCCAACTCTCATGCCTAGTTCCTGTCAGCCTTATCTGGGGACAGAATTTTGATTTCTGGTATACTTATTGCCATTTGAATTTATAAATTATTAGGGATCACAGCTAATACAGAAGGAGGAGTGCCATCCTGAAGCCTAAATGCTCTGTCATGTCCCGCCATTCTTGGTGCTGGTATCCACTCAGACCTCTGGTGGCTCAGTGGTAAAAGAATCTACCTACAATGTAGGAGAGTGCCTGCACTGCAAGAGACGTGGGTTCGATTCCTGGGTCAGGAGGACCACCTGGAGGAGGGTGTGGCAACCCACTCCAGTGTTCCTGCCTGGGAAATTCCATGTGGAGAGAAGACTAGCAGGTCACAGTCCATAGGACTGAAAGAGTTTGGCATGACTTAGAGACTAAACCTCCACCACACTCTTCCTCCCTGCCCCAGGCAACAGACTGACTCTACCCTCTTCTTTACAGGGTGGCACACAACAGAAGCTGCTGCAGGTAAAACTTATCTACAATTGCTTATAGCTTTGAAATTAACAGGTTTGTTTATTCACTTATCAGCACAATGAAGGTCAAAAAAACTACACTGACAAGAAATGTATCTTTCAATTTTTGCTTTAAACAATAGATTCTTGTTAGTTTTTACTGAACATCTAAAGTATACCATTATTTTAGGTAGTATATATATCTAAATGGCTAAGAGGGTAAAATGTCTGCCTGCAGTGCAGGAGACTCGGGTTCGATCCCTGGGTCGGGAAGATCCCCTGGAGAAGGAAATGCCAACCCACTCCAGTATTCTTGCTTGGAGAATCCCATGGATGGAGGAGCCTGGTAGGCTACAGTCCATGGGATCACAAACAGTCGGACATGACTGAGCAACTTCACTTTCACTTTTTATATCTAAACATAATATTCATGAAACTTCAAGTCATTTGCTCACAGTTGTTGTTTAGCCACTAAGTTGAGTCCGACACTGCGATGCCACAGACTGCAGCATGCCAGGCTCCTCTGTCCTCCACTATCTTCTGGAGTTTGCTCAAATTCACGTTCACTGCTGACAGAGTCCATAGTATTATTGGAAACATAAAAGGTATTAAAAAAATAAAAATAAGACTGTAAGTGTAAGGTATCTAAAAGGGAAAAAAGAATATAAAAGAGGATTTAGAGGAAATTACTTCAGTAACAATGAAGAGAGAATTAATTTTTTTTTTGTATGTGCCTTTAAAATGTGTACGATGGGAGGGATTGGGGGCAGTAGAAGGGGACAACCGAAGATGGGATGGCTGGATGGCATCACAGACTCGATGGACATGAGTCTGAGTGAACTCCAGGAGATGGTGATGGACAGGGAGGCCTGGTGTGCTGCGATTCATGGGGTCGCAAAGAGTCAGACACGACTGAGCGACTGAACTGAACTGAACGGGGAGATTCCAAAAAGAGGCAGCCAAGGCAAAAGTATGTGGTCAGGAAATTATTAAATTTGTACAAGGAACAGCAAGAACCTGGAGCAGAGGAATGGTAGAGAGCAGTGAGAAACACAATTACCAAGGTGGGTCATATTTTTACTTGTCAAAAAATACATACAAAGAAATGACACAAATATTATCACTGTTCTCAAGTTCAATTTTTAAATGTCTGGTAATAAAGTTAAAGCAGCTATGACAACAAACTACACTGTTGTCAAATTCCCAAAACACACACACAACATTTAAGCACCACGTTCTTTAGAAAACAAACCACAAAATATATTTTTAAATCATTTAAAGGGTTATGCAAACCTTCATGTGAGGAAACTTTTAAAGAGTCCTGGCTAAAATCTGTCTAATTCACCCTCCTTGTCTAACTAAGAGAGAAAGAATTTAAGGCAAATATATTCAAAATCCCTCAAAGAATGCTAACAAAAGAAGATTTAAAAACAGAATTCCAGAAGCTTGTAATTTGGTGTTCCCTAATGTTTTAGTTGTATGATGACTGTCCTCAAGAATGCTGTTGTTATGAAAGAGTAAACCTTGATGTGAACCGATTTCAGTACTCAAACGATTCTATTTAAAGGCTTTCACCAACATTCCTCAGAAAAAGCTGCTTACTCAAAACATTATGCAGTCAGAGGCAAACTTAGAAATCAGCAGAAATCTGATATGCAAAGAAACATCTTAGCACTTCTTTCTGATGTGCCTTTCAACTTAGACATATCTACACATTTTCCCTGCACTGAGGGATCTTCTCATTTCCTTTAGATTGTCCACTTCATTTCATTTTTTGGCCCTCCAATTACAGTATAAAATTAGAGAAATGATCGTAACTGGGTAACAAACATGATAAGGCAAAAGAACCGAAAGTATCAGGAAATCATCTAAAAACTCAGAATAACAATGAAACCATTTTGACCTGAAAAATCCTTTGGTCTATTTAAGCACATATTATGAGCTTCCCTGGTTGCTCGGTGGTAAAGAAGTCCTCTGCCAATGCAGGGGACACAAGAGATGCAGGTATGATCCCTGACTCTGGAAGATCCAATGGCAACCCATCCCAGTATTCTTGCCTGAAAAATTCCATGGACAGAGGAACTTGGCAGGCTACAGTCCGTGGGGTCACAGAGTCAGACATGACTGAGCAACTGAGCACACACACATGTTCTATTACAGTACTTGGCAAAAATCTATGCAGAGTCCACTGTTTCAAACTCTGAAGGATCTGATCTGATGAAGTCATTCTATCATACAGAATTCACTCATAAACTCAGCTCACATGTGCATTAAAAAAAGACACACAGTGTTAAGTCAATGATCTGGTGTAACAATGCACAAACAGAAAAATACATAGTTTAGAATAAATCCTCACTTTCCTGGTGGCTTAGACAGTTAAAAAGTGTCTGCCTACAATGTGGGAGAGCCGGGTTCAATCCCTGGGTTGGGAAGATCTCCTGGAGAAGGAAATGGTAACCCACTCCAGTATTCTTGCCTGGAAAATCCCATGGATGGAGAAGCCTGGTGGGCTACAGTCCATGGGGTCGCAAACAGTCGGACACGACTTAGCAATTTCACTAATAGTAAAGCTTTGTGATTAAATCATTTAAGATTCACTGGAACCAAAAAAAAAAAAAAAAAGGACGGGGAGAGGATTCAAATAAATAAAATTAGGTATGAAAAAGAAGTTGCAACTGATACCACAGAAATACAAAGGATCATAAACAACTAGTCCAATAAAGTCGACAATCAGAAAGAAATGGACAAATTCTTAGAGAGAGACAACTTTCTAAGACTGAACCAGCAAGAAATTGAAAATGAACAGACCAATACAAGTACTGAAATTGAAACAGTAATTAGAATACTTCCAACAAGCAAAAGTCCAGGGCAAGAGGATGTCACAGGCAAATTCTATTAACATTTCAAGAAGAGTTAACATCTATACCTCTGAAACTCTTCCAAAAAATTGCAGAGGAAGACTTCCCAAGCTGATTCTATGAGGCCACCATCACCCTGTTACCTAAATCAGAAAAAGATACCACCAAAAAAGAAAACTACAGGCCAGTATCACTGATGAACATAGATGCAAAAATATTCAACAAAATACTAGCAAACCAAATCCAACAACATGTTAAAAAAACTGTACACCATGATCAAATACAATTAACTCCAGGTATGCAAAGATTCTTCAATATCTGTGAATCAATCAGTGTAATACATTAACAAACTGAAGAATAAAAAACCATATGATCATCTCAACAGATACAGAAAGTTTTTAACAAAATTCAATACTCACTTAAGATAAAATATATCCAGAAAGCGGGAACAGAGGAAACTTAAGTGGAGTGGAGTCACTCAGTTGTGTCTGATTCTTTGCAACCCCATGGACTGTAGCCTACCAGGCTCCTCTGTCCATGGGATTTTCAAGGCAGTAGTACTGGAGTGGGTTGCCATTTCCTTCTCCAGGGGATCGTCCTGACCCAGGTATTGAACCCGGGTCTCCTACATTGTAGACAGACGCTTTACCGTCTGAGCCACCAGGGAAGAGGAAACACACCTCAACAAAGTTGGAGAAAGAAATGGCAACCCACTCCAGTATTCTTGCCTGGAGAATCCCATGGACAGAGGAGCCTGGCAAGCTACGGTCCATAGGATCACAAAGAATTGGACACAACTGACCAACGGCACCCTACTCCAGTACTCTTGCTTGGAAAATCCCATGGATGGAGGAGCCTGGTAGGCTGCCGTCCAAGGGGTCGCTAAGAGTCGGACACAACTGAGTGGCTTCACTTTCACACACTGGAGAAGGGAATTCCTTGGAGAAGGGAATTCCTTCCACATTGGAGTGGAAGGCAACCCACTCCAGTGTTCTTGCTTGAAGAATCCCAGGGACAGGGGAGCCTGGTGGGCTGCCATCTATGGGGTCGCACAGAGTCAGACACGACTGAAGCAACTTCGCAGCAGCAGCAGCAGAAGTAACTTTGCATGCATGAACCTCAATATAATAAAGGCCACATACGACAAACCCACAGCTAACATCATTTTCAACAGTGAAAAGCTGTTGAGAAATTTACCTTTAAGATTAGGAACAAGGCAAAGATGCCCATTGTCATCACTTTTATTCAACATAATTTTGGAAGTCCTAGCCACAGTAATCAAACAAGAAAAAGAAACAAAAGGAATACAAATTGGAAAAGAAGTTAAATTGTTATTGTTTGCAGATGACATGACATTATACATAGAAAAACCTAAACATAGTTCCAGAAAACTACCAGAGCTCATCAATAAATTCAACAATGTTTCAGGATACAAAATATATACAAATCTCTCATATTCTTATATATTAACATCAGAAGATAAGAAAAAGAAATTAAAGACATAATCCCATTTACCACTGCATCAAAAAGAATAAAATACCTAGGAATAAACCTCTCTAAAGAGACAAAAGACTTCTACTCATAAAAACTATAAGGTGCTGATAAAAGAAATTGGAGACAACACAGATGGAAGAATATACCTTGTTCCCGGATTGGAAGAATCAATATTGTCAAAATAGTTATAGTATCCAAGGCAATCTACAGATTCAATGTAATCCCTATCAAATTACCAATGACACAATGAGAACAAAAAATTCTAAAATTTACATGGAAACATAAAAGACCCCAAAGAGCCAAAGCAACCCTGAGAAACAAAAACAGAGCTGGAGGAATCAGACTCCTTGACTTAAGACTATACTACAAAGCTACAGCAATCCAAACATTATGGTACTGGCACATAAACAAAAGTGCAGATCAATGAAACAGAATAGAAAGCCCAGAAATTAACTCATGCACCTATGGTCAATTAACCTATAACAAAGGAGGCAAAAATACACAACAGAGAAAAAACAGTCTATTCAATAAGTGGGTAATTACATGAAAAAGAATGAAATCAGAACACTCTATAACACCATGCACACAAAAATAAACTTAAAATGGATCAAAGACGTAAATGTAAGGCTGGATACTGTAAAACTGTAAGACGAAAATAGGCAGAACACTCTGACATAAATTGCAGCAGTATCTTTTTTGAGCCACTTCCTAAAGTGATGGGGAAAAAAAAAACAAAAATAAGCAAATGGGATCTAATTAAACTTAAAAGATTCTGCACATCAAATGAAACCATAAACAAAACAGAAAGACAGGCAATCCTCAGAATGGGAGAAAATATTTGCAAACGAAGCAACAGACAAGGGATTAATTTCCAAAATATACAAACAGCCCGTGTAGTTCTAGGTAAAAAAACAAAAACAAAAAAAACAAAAAAAAAAACCAAGCAACCCAATCAAAAAATGCATGGAAGGCCTAAATAGACATTTCTCCAAAGACAACATTCAGATGGCCAACAAATACACAAAAAGATGCTTAACATCACTAGTTATTACAGAAATGCAAATCAAAACTGCAATGAGGTTATCACCTCACACCAGTCAGAATGGTCATTACAACAAAACCTACAAACAATAAATGCTGGAGAGGATGTAGAGAAAATGGATCCCTCCTACAATGTTGGAGGGAATGTAAATTGGTAGAGCCACTGTGGAGAACAATATGGAAGTTCCTTTAAAAACTAAAAATACAGTTACTATCAGTTCAGTTCAGTGGCTGTCATGTCTGACTCTTTGCCACCCCACGGACTGCAGCACTCCAGGCCTCCCTGTCCATCACCAACTCCCAGAGTTGGCTCAAACTCATGTCCATTGAGTCGGTGATGCCTTCCAACCATCTCATCCTCTGTCGTCCCCTTCTCCTCCCGCCTTCAATCTTTCCCACCATCAGGGTCTTTTCAAATGAATCAGCTCTTTGCATCTGGTGGCCAAAATACTGGAGTTTCACCATATGACCCGGTAATTTCACTTCTGGGCATATATCCAGAGAAAACTATAATTTGAAAGGATGTATATACCCTGATGCTCACTGCAGCACTATTTACAATAGCCAGGGCATGGAAGCAACCTAAATGCCCATCAACAGAGAACTGGATAAAGAAGATGCGGTACACATACACAGTGGAATATTACTTGGCCATAAAAAAGAATGAAATAATGCCATTTGCAGCAGTAAGGATGAACCCAGAGACTGCCACACTAAGTGAAGTAAGTCAGACAGAGAAGGACAAAATCTCATATGATATCATTCATATGTGAAATCTAATTTGTTTAAAGAAGAAACAGAAACAGAGATATCCAAAATAAACTTATGGTCACCAAAGGGGACACATGGGTGGTGGTGGTGGGGCGGATAAATCAGAAGCCTTGGATGAACACATAAACATACTACTATATGAAAGACAGATAGTACAAGAATCTACTCTGTAGCACAGGAAAAGTGAAAGTGAAAATTGCTCAGTGCATCTGACTCTTTGTAACGCCATGGACTATACAGTCCATGGAATTCTCCAGGCCAGAGTACTGAGCTCTATTAAGTATTCTGAGATACCTATATGAGGAAAGAATCTTAAAAAGATAATGAACACATGTATATGTGTAACCAAAATACTCTGCTGTACACCAAAAACCAACATAACACTAAATCAACTATATTCCAATTAAAAAAAAAGATTTATATATATATATATATATATATAAAATTACTTTCGTGATTACTTTGGCCATCTGATGTGGAGTTGACTCATTGGAAAAGACCTTGATGCTAGGAAAGACTGAGGGCAAAAGGAGAAGGAGGGGCAGAAGATGAGATGGTTGGATGGCATTACCGACTCTATGGACATGAATTTGAACAAATTTGTGGAGATAGCGCAAGACTGAGGAGCCTGGTGTGCTGCAGTCCATGGGGTCGCAAAGAGTTGGACACAACTTAGTGAATGAACAACACATACGCACATATATATAAGATATACATATAATCTATATTAGCAAAACTAAATTGGTTATGACTATTAAAAGCAATAGGGCTTAAATGAACAATATGAATAGAAGGCAGCAAGTATCAAAGGATTTGCCCTCCTTTTCAGCAAATCTCCTTGGCCACCTGATCAGCATTAAGGAAACAGCTGCAGAAACATTTTTCCATTGCATTCTTATCATATTCTGAAAAAACAGCCCACATTGTTCCTTTAACATATTAACTTTTCCCTCTCTCATTTTTCTTCAGCATTCACCTTTCTCACCAATCTTCTTTATCCTCATTAATAAAAACTGCACACCTCAAATTATATTATATGCCAAAATACTGAACATAATGCTTTTGTAACTCTGTTTCACACACTTCTTCTAGAATATAAGAGGCTTAAGAATAGGAAATATAAATTTCCAAAAAAATCAAGTATAATGACATTATGATAAGGTAATTGCAATACTTAATATGAATTTGTTTACAATGCTAACTCTAGACCACAAGTCCAACGTCTTAAAAACATACTTCTGCCCTGCTCTCGGACAACAACAATTTACATTTTGAAGATCACAAAAATAAATATTATTTTGACTATTATAAAGAAAAGTTTTCTTTCAACTTTTGAACATCAAGAACTTTAACTCTGCATCTTCTTTTTATTCTCCAATCTTTATTACTTGCAGTTACATTTTCAAGTGTGAGGAAAGGAAGTGTCAGCTTTTTTGACAAATATTCACAAAGTCTCTGATTTTGATGGCTTTGGGGTAACTGAGAAAGCACAGAGGCCTTCTCTCTCCTAAAACACAGGATTTTTGTGCGAATTCTGGAGACTGGGTACAGGATTCTACACAGTACTTTCCAAAAGCTTCCTGGGGATTCAGATGGGCACATCAATCTACCCAACAGACAAATAAGAATCAATGCCCTTATTAGAGTCAATAAAATGGTACCATAGCTCAAGTAAGTTGCAACTTGACCTTGCACATTGCTCCATTTCTATGTCAATTAACTATTACTAAGGATATCATGAGATATAATATGTATGACTTTATATCCTTCCTTAATGCTCAAATTTCTTTTTAACTTATAAAGCCACAAATGAGGCATTTAATAAGAGATATGGTAAGCCAGAAAGTTTTACAAGTAACTATTTTTATCAAATTATAATAAAGTCACTTTGATTTAGAAAGGCAGAATGACTATCAGAAATAATTTTAGACTAGAAGTGAGACTTAAATAGCTCTTCTCTATTTATAAGGAGGAAGCTGAATAAATGGCACGGAACTGAGGATGTCATTGATTGAGAACTTAGAAATAAATTGCCTTATGCAGCTAATAAAATTATCTTTGACTTTTTTCTATCTTGTTCCCAAAGGAAAGCAAACTACAAATGAACTTCCGATGCACTTTGCTTCTTTTCTGATACTTGCTTACAGCCAGTGAATATCTATGTTGTATCTGTTCAAGCCTTGGGGTGAGCCACTTTGATCTCTTCTACCCTGTCTGAAATGTCAATGTGGTATTAAACACACAACCAGTACATGGAAAAGATCCTGGGATTAATACCACTTTTTATTTCCCCAAGGAGAGTTTAAGCTTTGAGAGCAAAACTGTTTCTTATGTCTATGTTATTTTAGGCTGTGGACTTCCAAGAGACACATTTGCTTGAAGGTGGTTTCTTTCTTAAAATGCACAAGTCATATCTTATTTGAATATTCCATTCCACAGTTGTAAAAATGTTAATCCTGAATGGGAAAATCTATTTAAAAACTTGACTTTCATTGTGAGTTTAACAATTTTGTCATGCAACCTTGGAATTAAGTGCTAAGCTGCTTAAAGCACTGGTGTTTGTGCTGCCACCTAAAAACTTCACGACAGCCTTTGTTGGTCACACAACTGCTGCAGTGTGTTCTGCCAGACAAAATAAACTATAACTGAAGAAAGTAGCAAATAGATGTAAGTTATATAGTAAAGGCCTTTTACCCAGTAGATGTTTTGGGGTTTCCAGCCAATACAAAGTTTCAGGTTAAAGATCCTCCACCCTTGCTATTTGCATAAAGCCAGGAGAAAAAAAGAACACAAAATTTAAAAGATGAACTCAGCAACTTCTCTTTAGGTTTGAAGGACCTGGAATTTATACAAAGACTGGAAAACCAATAATTCCAAGGGTGACTGTCATTTATTTTTGAAGAACGAGATGAAAAGGTCAATGAAGATTACTGTATATTTTCAGCCTGCAGTGGAAGGAAATATATAGTGTTCCAGAGAGGAACTGGCTTTATTTACGGTGACATGATTCCATATAAACATGATCTGTAGCTACTTATCAAAAATATTTTATGCTCACTAATGCTATTCTCTGTGGCTCTTTAGATGATCACCCTCCTATTTGAAAGAAATTTTCCTTCTCACAGGGAAAAGGAGGGAGGAGGCTTATTTAAATGGTAAACATCTATTTTTCAAAAAGAAATATTAGAATCTCTTATAAAAATGTTAATCATGACTGGTACACATCACCCCAGCACAGAAAAATCTTTACTTGTCACTAAATGGTACAAGCATAAAACCCCCTAATTTCTATATTTGAGAAAAGAAATGTGAGAATTGTAAAATGTTTTCCTTAAAAAGTTTAGTAGATAATGTAGAAAAATCTGTCAAAATGTAGAGTGAAAGAAGTCAGACACAAGAGTCCACACTGCATGATTCTATTTATAGGATGCTTAAAATTAGATTTTTAAAAACTTATTTATGTCATAATCATGATTACTCTTGGTAACCAAGAATTGATTAAGAGGAAGCAGGAGAAACCTTCTGGGATGCTAGAAACAATCAAGGCTGTGGTTATACAACTATGAACATTTATAAAACTCATTAGACAGTACAATTAAGAATAATGCTGCCAACTATACCTGACTGGAAAAATTCCTGTATTAAATTTAAAAATATATATAGTAAATATATATTTGTCAGCAAAGAAGGGGCTAGAGAGCATGACCTGTAGCTGATTTCATCTCTAAATGTATGATTCTTTAAGCTTATAAAATGGCCTGTTTTCCACATCTAGAGCCAAAAGAATTTAAAATCAAAACATAGTATATTGACAATAGTTGTGGAGGAGGGATGGTTTACTACAAGGGCCTTATACACTTGTTAACCCACATTATTCATTTTAAGAATGCTAGATACTAAATTAATTTCAGGTTTTATAGTTTGTTTCCAGGGAACATATATGGGGTAATTGTATCTGGTTCAAACACATTTAACTTGAAGAACCTGTTCATTCTGGCTTTATGAAGGCAGGACAAGACATAGCATGTCAAAGACAACTAGTAAACCCTGTTAATCAAGAAAATTATGATTGTAAATAACTAGGAATGTAATACAGAGAGACAAGTTAGGCTTTGGTCTTTTAAAAGCTGCAGAGACTATATCAAGATTTACTCAAAAGCTTTTAATCCACAAAACTTTCCATATTCCTTATAAAGGCTTAAAGAAACAAACTAACCAGTAAGTCAATTTGAAGCTCAGTACTTTGTCTCCCTTTTCATGAATTGAGTTACTTACTCTCCTTTGATTCCACCAGATTGGAAGTTCCACATTTTCTCTATTTTTGTTTTGTGATTACCACTACAAACTTTAAGGTCAAGAAACCAATCATTCTCATAAATAGAATCAAACCTGTAAGTTGTTTTACTCCTACCATCTATCCAAGTCTAAGTCTTACTATTTTATTTATAATGTTAACTTTGACATCATTATGGATGTTTCATATGGCCATTGTTTATTTAGATTTATTACCAAGATGACTAATCTGCTTTCATTCCTTCTTCCTTCTGAATTAAATTTCTTACATCCTGAAATACACCTTTTAGCAATTTGCTCAGTGAGGGTTTGTTGATGGTAAATACACTTGAGTTTTTGTCTGAAAATGTGGACAAAAAAGAGAGACATTTTTCTGTCTTAAGAAAATATTTATTTATTTGGCTGCATTGGGTCTTAGCTATGGTGCAAGGCCTCAGTAGTCATGGCACGTGGACTCACGCCACGTGAGTTCCCCAACCTGACTCCCAACCACTGGACCACTAGGAAGTCCCTTTTCTTGAACCTCAGTTTAGAAGGACATTAAATTCTAACGGCATATTTTAGTAGCCACTAGCCACAGGGTCGCAAAGAGGAGTACCTGACTGAGCAACTGAACTGAACTGATAGCCACATATCACTGCTGCTGTTGTTCAGTCACTAAGTCATCTTCAACTCTTTTGCAACCCCATGGACTGTAGCCCATCAGGTTCCTTTGTCCATGGAATTTCCCACACAAGAATACCAGAGTGGGTTGCCACTGCCTTCTCCAGGGGATCTTCCTAACACAGGGATCAAACCTGGGTCTCCCAGGTGGCTCAGTGGAAGCCCTGTGGGCTCAGTGGTAAAGAATCCACTCGCAATGCAGGAGAGGTGGATTTGAACTCTGGGTTGGGAATTTCCCCTAGAGGAGGAAACAGTTTCATCATTCTTGCTGGAAAAATCCCATAGAAAGAGAAACCTGGTGGGCTACAGTCCATAGGGTTGCAAAGAGTCAGACATGAGTGAGCAACTGAGCATGCACGCACAACTACAAATGGCTTTTAAGAACTTAAATGTGGCTAACATAACTGAGGGATTAAATTTCAAATTTAGAGTACTTTTATCTATTTTCTACTGAAATATAGTTGAATTTACAATGTTATGTTAGTTTTTGGGGTATAACAAAGTGATTCACTATTATATATATACGTATACATTCTTTTCCATTATGGTTTATTACAAGATATTGAATATAGTTCCCTGCGCTACACAGTAAGACCCTGTTTTGTATCCATTCTATATACAACAGTTTGCATCTGCTAGTCCCAAACTCCCCATCCAACCCCTCCACCACTCTCCTCCTCTCTGGTAACAAGTCTGTTCTCTATGTCTGTGGATCTGTTTCTGTTTGATAGACAAGTCTGTGTCATATTTTAGGTTCCATATATAAGTGATATCATATGGTATGTTCAGGAGGCGACTAAATAGAACTGAACTGAATGTCTTTTTTGGAGGGATGTCTATTGAGGTTGGCCATTTTTTCATTAAGCTGTATAAGCTGTTTGTATATTTTGGAAATTAAGCTCTTGTCAGTCACATCATTTGCAAATATTTTCTCGCAGTCCAAAGATTGTCTTTTTACTTTTATTTATTACTTTCCTTGTTTTGCAAAAGCTTATGAGTATTTGATTAGGTCCCTTTTGCTTATTTTTGCTTTTATTTCTTTATTACACACTAAAGAATCAAAGCCATATGTTTCAGTAGATGCAGAAAAAAATTTTGATTCTTAGAGGTATAAAAGTTCTAGAAGAAAGCATGTTGTTGTTTAATTGCTAAGTTGGGTCTGACTCTGTTGTGACCCCATGGACTGCAGCCCTCCAGGCTCCTCTGTCCATGGGATTTCCCAGGCTATACCTGGGGGGGTTGCCATTTCCTTCCTCAAGGGATCTTCCTGACCCAGGGATCAAACCCGTGCCTCCTGCACTGGCAGATGAGTTATTTACCACTGAGCCACCAGGGAAGCCCAAAGAAAGCCTAGGAGACAGTAACTGTGACTCTGAGTTGGACAAAGATTTCTTAGATAATGACACTGAATGGATGATTCATAAAAGAAAAAAGGATAAAGTCACCTTTACTAGAATTTGTAACTGTAAGCTAAAACTTTCAACACAGCAATAATTTCATTTCTAAAGATTATCCAGAATGCATGTGAGAACAGCATTAAAAAAAAATTTATCCAGAACTTAATTATCATGAGCCCCTGCATGAGTTCATTCATGATGTAAAAGCTAAAATCTTAAGTATATATACATTTTCAGATATATGCTTTCCCAGTCAGTTAATAAGATGAACTGAGAAATATATACATAATGAGAAGTCATGATACAAGTGGACCTCTGATTATGAAATTCCTCCAGAACTTTTATTTCAATGGCCACATTTAATTTCCTAATTAAAGAAATTAGTGAGGCAAAAAGGTAAAATTCAGCTATCTTATTATTTACAAATGATATATAAGTTACAATACAAATTATTTGAAAATTAAGGAAGGATTAAAAAACATACTAGGTAAATGGCAAGGAAGCACAGGTGACAATATTAAGAGCAGAGGAACAGGATTTTAGGCGATGAGTAGCAAAAATGGGAGAGGGGGAAGCTTATTTTACAGTGAAAAAAGATCCAGTCCATTTAAATTAGTCATTAGCCATTATATGTATCATAAAACAGCACAAAAACATGAAGACAGACAAAAACATCCTTATAGTTAAAAGTTTAAACTTTCCCTAAGAACAATAAGGATATAGGAAAAAAATTTAAAGCACAAACATCTAATAAGCTTAAGTTATACCTTAGAAACAGAAAAAACACATTCTTTTCAAATTCTCACAAATATTCTACAGGATATTACAAAAATAGACCATGTGGCAAGGCTGTGACAAAAATCTCAAAAAACTCTAAGAAGTAATCACACTTGATCTTGTTTTAAGATTCACAAGACAGTAACACTAAGGAACTTATAACAAAAAAACCACTTATCATCACCATCATCAAAATGTTTGGAATCACATTTGAATATGATATCTCTCAACAAGGTCATGCTTAGATATCATTATTCTATAAATATTTACCAAACAATTTTGTTTTTAAAAAGGACTCAAATTACTAGGAGTCTCAAAAACATGAAGAAATAATTTTCTTGGCCTTCTATTCAATAATCCCCCATTAGAAATGCTTATTTTCAGCCTTTATTTATACTAATAGGAATGTCAGTTTGCACTGAAAAAGACACAGTAGCAACACACAAGTTCAAGAAAATAAAGGGAAAAAAAATTCCATAAGAATTAAGAGATTATATAACAGACACAAAAGGACAAAAAAAATCTAGAGAGGAAAACACATTATAAAAAAACAAATTTCTTGGAGACCACTGTATTTTACCTGCTTTGTTCCCCATAATGTTCCCAGTATTATTCATAAGTGTGTCTACCAAGATAAACACCATTCATCCATAAAATAAGCAAACAAAATAGTTATTTTTATTTCAGTTTGTTAAAACAAAAGGAGAAGAACTTGTGGCAAAAAGACACTGCTGAAAAGAAAAAAGGGAAAAAAAGACAGTGTGCTATCGAACAAAAGGAATGAAAAACCAGAGATTTCAGATGTGCTGTGCTCAGTCGCTCAGCCGTGTCCAACTCTTTGAGACCCCATGGACTGTAGCCTGTCAGGCTCCTCTGTTCATGGGATTTCCCAGGCAAGAATGTTGGAGTGGGTTGCCATTTCCAACTCCAGGAGATCTTTCCAACCCAGGGATCGAATCCATGTCTCCTATATTGCAAGTGGATTCTTAACTACAGAGCCATTTAGGAAACCCTTAGATTTCAGATAAACTAAATCAAATAAGCATGAGTTTCCTCCAAATAAATAGAAAATTCCAACTAGCAATCATAAGAGTTGGTAATCTCCAGAGTGCCAAAGAACACAAATTCAATTTCTCTGTATCACTGATGTTATTCTGTGAGTTGAACGGAAGGCTTTATGATAACCAGATCCCACTGGGCAGTGTTTAAGATATAGCTGCCTCACAATTAATTTTATTAACACATCCAATAAATCTCTTTATTGTAATGTGCCAATATGTTATACAATAACTGCATCTCAGTGACAAGGACGTAATATTCAGATGTTTGATCTCTACTGCAAGTTCAAGAATTAGTCACTCAGTTGTGTCTGTCTCTTTGCAACCTAAGGACAGTAGCCCACCAGGCTCCTCTATCCATGGGATTCTCCAGGCAAGAATACTGGAGCGGGTAGCCATTCCTTCCTCCAGGGGATCTTCCCGAGCCAGGGGTCGAACCCAGATCTCCTGCAGTGGAGGCAGATTCTTTACTGTCTGAGTCACTGGGGAAGTTTCAATCTCTATTAATGTTACAAAATTTGAAAGAAGGAAACCCTTAGGTACTCACAGTGTGCGAGATGCTTTATAGTCTATGAGTCATGGGCAGGGCAGTGATCTCCCCATTAGCATAATGAAAAAAGGCATTCTTTCTCCCTCCTCTGAACATCCCTAGTACTTCCTGTCTCTATCACACATCTGGCACACTGTTTTGAAGTAGTAAACTTTCCACAGGCACCTGGCTATTTGGTGCATATCCCTTAAGGGCAAGCCACACCTTCTACTTATTGGAATCCTCCAAACAATACCTCACAAGTAGGAGATGATTTTTCAACATTAATGGACTGTTGGTAATTAGCTGAGTAATGTCTTCCTTCAACAACACCTCTGCAGCACGGCTACCTGCTCTGTACTCCAGAGGGCCAATACTTTTCTGAAAATTCTCTGAAAAATTAACATGAAGCAAACAAGGTCCACTGAACTAGGTTCTAAGTCGCGTTAGATAAAAGGAATAAATTTCCTTTAAATGAATCCTAACTCTAATCAAAGATTGTCAAATATCTAGGTTATAAAAGAATCGTGCTTCTGTGCTTAGTCACTCAGCTGTGTCTGACTCTTTGAAATCCCATGGACTGTAACCTGCCAAGCTCCTGTCTACCCATTGAATTTTCCAGGCAAGAATACTGGAATGAGTTGCCATTTCCTACTCCAGGGGATAGAAAAATGGGATGGGTCCTAACCTTGTTTTAAGTTCCTGCCTCTGGATTGGAAAACAACAGCAGCAAAACCAGAGCATCACCATCTATCCTCACTCTTTCCCTGAGCTCCTGACTTTCCTTACTTAGTCAGCAGCCACCTAACCTCTAGACCTTTCAGAAGGTTCTCATGGCTCCTGGTCTTCAGCAATTCAACTATACAATGGCTCTCAAACTTTAACATGCATCAGAACATCCCTAAAGATTTGCTAAAACACAAAAGGCTGGGCTCCACCCAGAGGATTTCCTGTTCAGTGGGGGGTCTGAAAGTGAAAGTGAAGAAGCACAGCCGTTTCCAACTCTTTGCGACCCCATGGACTGTAGCCTACCAGTCTTCTCAGTCCATGGAGTTTTCCAGGCAAGAATACTGGAGTGGGTTGCCATCTCCTTCTCAGTGGGTCTAGGGTGAGCCTAAGTATCTGCATATCTAAGAAGGCTTCAGGTGACACGGGTGTTACCCATCCAGGAATCCACTTCGAGAACTTTGACTATCCTCAAATCCTCCCCTATTTCTGTTACAATTATTGTGCTTAATTAATTGCTGTTGTCGTTCAGTCCCTCAATCGTGTCTGACTCTTTGCGACCCCATGGACCACAGGACGCCAAGCTTCCCTGTCCTACACTATCCCCTGGAGCTTGCTCATACTCATGTCTGTCAAGTTGGTATGCCATCCAACCATTTCATCCTCTATCACCCTCTTCTCCTCCTGCCCTGAATTTTTCCCAGATCAGGGTCTTTTCCATTGAGTCAGCTCTTTGCATCAGGTAGCCAAAGTATTGGAGCTTCAGCTTCAGTATCAGTCCTTCCAATGAATATTCAGGACTGATTTCCTTTAGGATTGATTGGTTGGATCTCCTTGTAGTCCAAGGGACTCTCAAGAGTCTTCTGCAACACCACAGTTCAAAAGCATCAATTCTTTGGCACTCAACCTTCCTTATGGCCCAATACTCACATCCATACATGACTACTGGAAAAACCATAGCTTTACTATATATACCTTTGTTGGCAAAGTAATATCTCTTCTTTTTAATATGCTGTCTAGGTTAGTCATAACTTTTCTTTCAAGGAGCAAGTGTCTTTTAATTTCATGGCTGCAGTCATTATCTGCAGTGATTTTAGAGCCCAAGAAAAAAAGTCCTTTTGTTGTTTTCATTGTTTCCCCACCTATTTGCCATGAAGTGATGGGACCAGATGCCATGATCTTCATTTTCTGAATGTGGAGCTTTAAGCCAGCTTTTTCACTCTTCTCTTTCACTTTCATCAAGAGGCTCTTTAGTTCTTCTTCGCTTTCTGCCATAAGTGTGGTGCTATCTGCATATCTGAGATTATTGATATTTCTCCCAGCAATCTTGATTCCAGCTTATGCTTCATCCAGCCTGGCATTTCACATGATGTACTCTGCATGTAAGTTAAATAAGCAAGGTGACAACATATAGCATTGACATACTTCTTTCTCAATTTGCAACTAGTTTGTTGTTCTGTGTCCAGTTCTAACTGTTGCTTCTTGACCTGCATACAGATTTCTCAGGACGCAGGTAAAGTGGTCTGGTAGTCCCATCTCTTTAAGAATTTTCCACAGTTTGTTGTGGTCCACAAAAAAGGGTATGGCATAGTCAATGAAGCAGAAGTAGGTGTTTTTTTGGAATGCACTTGCTTTTTCTATGATCCAATGGATGTTGGCAACTTGATGTCTGGTTCCTTTGCCTTTTCTAAATCCAGCCTGAACATCTGGAAGTTCTCAGTTCATGCACTGCTGAAGCCTAGCTTGGAGAATTTTGAGCATTACTTTGCTAGCCTGTGAGATGAGTGAAACTATGCAGTAGTCTGAACATTCTTTGGCATTGCCTTTCTTTGGGACTGGAATGAAAGCTGACTTTTTCCAGTCCTGTGGCCACTGCTGAGTTTGCCAAATTTGCTGGCATATTGAGTGCAGCACTTTCACAGCATTATCTTTTAGGATTTGAAAGAGCTTAGCTGGAATTCCATCATCTCCACTAGCTTTGTTCGCAGTGATGCTTCCTAAGGCCTACTTGACTTTGCATTCCAGGATGTCTAGTTCCAGGTGAGTAATCACACCATATTGGTTATCTGGCTCATTGAGATCTTTTTCATATAGTTCTGTGTGTTCTCTTCTTAATATCTTCTATTTCTGTTAGGTCCATACCATTTCTGTCCTTTATTGTTCCCATCCTTGCATGAAATGTTCCCTTTTTTTGCTATTGCTAAGTCACTTCAGTCGTGTTCAACTCTGCGCGACCCCATAGATGGCAGCCCACCAGGCTCCCCCGTCCCTGGGATTCTCCAGGCAAGAACTCGGGAGTGGGTTTCCATTTCCTTCTCCAATGCCTGAAAGCGAAAGGTGAAAGTGAAGTCGCTCAGTCATGTCTGACTTAGCGACCCCATGGACTGCAGCCCACCAGGCTCCTCCATCCATGGGATTTTCCAGGCAAGAGTACTGGTTCGTATCTCTAATTTTCTCAAAGAGATCTCTAGTCTTTCCCATTCTATTGTTTTCCTCTATTTCTTTGCACTGATCACTTAGGAAGGCTTTCTTATCTCTCCTTGCTGTTCTTTGGAACTCTGCACTCAGATGGGTAAATCTTTACTTTCTTTCTCTATCTTTTGCTTTTCTTCTTTTCTCAGCTGTTTGTAAGGCTTACTCAGACAACCATTTTGCCTTTCTGCATTTCCTTTTCTTGGGTATGGTTTTGATCACCATCTCCTGTACAGTGTTATGAACCTCCATCCATAGTTCTTCAGGCACTCTATCAGATCTAATCTCTCAAATTTATTTGTCACTTCCACTGTATAATGTAAGGGATTTCATTTAGGTCATACGTGAATGGCCTAGTGGTTTTCCCTGTTTCCTTCAATTTAAGTCTGAATTTTGCAATAAGGAGTTCATGATCTGAGCCACAGTCAGTTCCCAGGCTTGTTTCTGCTGACTGTATAGAGTTTTTCCATCTTAAGCTGCAAAGAATATAATCAATCTGATTTTGGTATTGACCATCTGGTGATGTCCATGTGTAGAGTCGTCACTTGTGCTATTGGAAGAGGGTGTTTACTATGACCAGTGTGTTCTCCTGGCAAAATTCTGTTAGCCTTTGCCCCACTTCATTTTATATCCAAGGCTAAAGTTGCCTGTTACTCCAGGTATCTCTTGACTTCCTACTTTTGTATTCCAGTCCCACGTAATGAAAAGAACATCTATTTTTTGGTGTTAATTCTAAAAGGTCTTGTAGGTCTTCGTAGAACCATTCGACTTCAGATTAATTAATTAAAATCCATTTTAAAGTTGAATTCTTTCTTTAGATGAAGTTTGGTTTCTTTATCTACTATTCTAAATTAGAGTTGGACATAAGGTGTGAATGGCAAACACCATCTTTGTGTGGAGCTTTTCAGCACAATATCAAATGGTTTTGAACAAATAAAGGGTGACTCACTCTGTAAATCTTCTAGTTTCAAACTGTCACACAACCCTTTGCACCAGGTAACCACCTCATCAGGCAGCATCACACTAGTTATTCAATTTTCATTATTCTGGGGATGCACATATAATTCTTTCTGCCAGGAATATTTTTCCTCCCTCTTACCTGGTTAACTTTTCTTTTTTCAGGTCTAAGCTCAGGGGTGACTTATACAGGGAAGTCTTCTTTTGCTTCCTCTTCACCAGGTCAAAACCTCCTACTATGGGCTCTCAGAGTCAACTAATTTTCCTCCCTGGTAGTCCTTGTCATGATTGCATTTTTTACGTTTGCTTATAGAAGTATTTTATTAACAGGTATTTCCCACACTGGATTGTAAGTTCTAGAGAGATAGGCAAGATTTTCAGTTTTAAACACTATGATATTTTCAGTGCTTAGCATACATAAGATGTTCCAGTGAAAGCAGAGAAGATCTGAGCTTTTTCAGTCCTAAGAGAGATAAAAGAAAGCACTGCTTTCTACCGTCTGCCACAGTAGCTGCTTTTCTGCGACCCTCCCCAACCACCCCATCCACCTCTCCCACCACACACACACACACACATACACACACACACACACACACACACACACACACACACTTACCTTTTCTGAATAGTTCTTGGAGGCTTTCGGCACTTTGATTTAATACAGCCCATATTTCTTCCTCCTGCAGTGGCCCACCCCGAACTTCCAGGGCCTCAGCTAGTGACACGTGCATATTACCTATGAAACAAAGGTAACAGATGGTCTACACATCAGCCACTTTACTGCATTTGCAGCAGTGAAAGTTCTGCATCGGTAATGAGTCTATGAAGTCCCTGTCCATCTAAGTTTTCAATATGGCCTTCAATATCTATACTACATAGTCCTACAGCTTCAAGTAGAAGACAGAAAGGACTTAGAGGAAAAGACCTCTCAAAACCACCATATGCCCGAGCCCAATACGGTCAACTTCAGAGACAGACCTGGAGAATGGCCATAGTGGTGTAACAGGGAAGAACAAAATCTGACTCCATGTTGGATCTGTTTCTTTAACTTTAACCTTTGCTTTTTGTTATGTTTGTTACTATAATCACTAGAAGGATGCTGTCTATAGCTAAAAGCATACACAATGGCCTGCCTCGAGGACCCCTGCCCCTCTGACTGAATGTTAAACTAAAGTGCCTTTGTTCAGTCCACAGGAAGACATTCTGACCCTGCCCACCTGTGAAAGGCTGCAGAAAAGAAATGAACACATCTCCTCTCTGATGCTGGCCAACCCAGGAGATATTTTGCAAGAATTATGGCTTTCTAATTTTACTTTCTCACCTCCTCCCCCTCTCTTATAAAAGAAACTGGCAACCAGACCCTGATAAGATGGTACTGGAGGACACCAGTTTGCCATCTTTTTAGACACTTGGCTTCCCGAATAAAGTTGCTATTTCTCCTCTCCTGATTTATGAGCCTGTCATGTGGCAAGCAGACCAAGCCTGATTTGGTGACAGTGGTGACTACTTAATGGGAGAAGAGAGACTCAAAGTACCAGAGACACCAAAAGTACACACGATTAAATCAAAGCAACCAGATGGAGTTCAGGTTTCATTCTATTCATCCCAGGTAAAAAGAATAGAAAGGAGACCCAATGATCATGGTGGAAAAAGTTAGAAATAAGACGGACACATTTTTCCCCATTCACTGAGTTCTATATTTCTAAAAATATACTATAATTTTGCACTAAATAAACTTAAATATTTCTAGACTCAGCTTTTGCTGCCAACTTACCATTTGCCCCTGGCAAAGTCATTTTACACCTAAATTCAGTTTTCCATATGTGACATGGGAGTAATAACAAAACAGTAACAATAATGCCATTTTGAGGTGACTGTAGCAAGGAAAGAAGCTATGCTCGTAATCATGCTTTGTAATCCAAAACACTACAGAAGCTGAATTAACAGAAAATCAGAAAGGTGCCTCTGTTGTGACATTTTCCATTTTTTTTTAAAGCATTCAATGTGTAGGCAATATATTGATGAAGCAAGATTTTCCACGGGGCTCAATAATCCTTTTTTTCACTTTGGAAGAGGGAAATGCAGCTAGTCAAAATCTTCCTTTATACGTTTTCCTAAATTAACCTTCCTTGAAAAGAAAATTGCTCTTTGTAATGATCACTGAGATTCCTACACTAACCAAACTAAATTAAGAATAATGTATATCTATTGATAGGCAGAAGCAGTGGGTTTGGAAAAGAAACTAGAAGGAGTAGAAAATGTTAAATACTTATTTTCTGTAGTTATATCCTTCATTAAACTTTAAGAGATGTTTTAAAAATAAACATCTTTTTCTGATAAAAGTTGACTTTGCTTACTCAGCTATCAAGAAAACCTAATATTTTCTTTTAATTTACATTTATGATACTTTAACCCAGATGGAAAAACATCAACTATAGTTCTATACAGGAGGCCAGCTTTGTCCCATTACTTTCCTTTTCACTTGTTTATTATAGCATTTAATTCTTAGAGTCTGCCTTGAGGGGCGTCTACTTAAATGAGCAATGTGGTGGTTAGAGGGAAAATGTAAGATAATGCTTTGAAAAAGTCACAGGGCTTTTATCCAGCTTGAACAAGAAAGGATCATTTATTCAGATCCCCTACCCTCCAACTCTTGAAGTTTCTCATGTACTTTATTATATAATAGCACAGTAATGGCACAGTTATTGAATTAAAAAAAATAGAAGCTTCATTCCTTTCTAAAAGGTATCTGAATAATCTTCTACATAAAACACTATATTAAATTGGAAATGTCAACAGAAGATACTATTAGCCATCAGATACCAACGTGACTTGTGAGAAAGACTAGTCTGTAGCAAAGTTCCAAAGCAATATGAATGAGAACCAGTTAGATAGCTCTAAAACCTACACACAGGGTATAAACAGTAGGGAGAAAATTGCATAAAGAGAACTTCTTTGAAGACAGCTGTACTGATTCTCATGCCTCTTCCAGTGGGAGGCGGTGGGAAGGAGCCTTTGGATGTTTGGTATGTGTTCTCCGGAGGTAGGGAGGACACCATAGACTTGAGCTTGATACTTCAGGAATCTGAAGGCTTAGGCTAAGACAGCAGTGAGAGGGAGGACAGGGCACACAAGACAGCTGGCGGAGGAGGCAAGCTCTATTAACTCGGATATTAGCTGAGTGGGAGAGAAGAGGGGCGAGGAGCAGAACACATAGCTCGGAGTTAATGAGATCTTATCCAGATGATGAAAATGTCCCCAACTTTGGATTGTGGCAATGGTTGCAGAACTCTGAAGGTATATTTTAAAAAGGTGAATTCTATGGTGTGTCAATTATATCTCAATAAAGCTATTTTAAAAAAATGGACTTTCCCTGGTGGCTCAGTGGTAAAGAATCCGCCTGCCAATGCAGGGGACACGGGTTTGATCCCTGGTCCAGGAAGATTCCACATGCTGTGGAGCAACTGAGCCCGGGAGCCCGCAACCTGCAACTACGGAGCCCATGTGCCGCAACTACTGACGTCCACACACCCAGAGTCTGTGCTCCACAAGAGAAGCCACTGCTATGAGCAGGAACTGGAGAGCAGCCCCTGCTGGACATAAACTAGAGAAAACCGGAAAACGAGAGGAAGATTTTCCTTCTAGCCAATACCCAATTCTTCTTCCTCTTCCTCTACTCCCTCTCCCCTCATACTTCCTTTTCTAATGCTTCCTCATTTCCTCTACCTTCTGGTCAGTACTCTGGGAACCTCAGGCGGTACTCCAGGTAGAATTTTTTTAACAGCTTTGTAAGTAATTACTTAATTAAATTTGCTTTTGGCTGCACCAGGTCTTCGTTTCTCCAGGGGATCTTCCTGACCCAGGGATCAAACCTGGGTCTTCCACATTGCAGCCAGATGCTTTACCATCTGGGAACCATCAGGCAAGCCCTAATTATTGAAGAAGGGCATGGCACCCCACTCCAGTACTCTTGCCTGGAGAATCCCATGGACAGAGGAGCCTGGCAGGCTACAGACCATGGGGTCGCAAAGAGTCGGACACGACTGAGCGACTAACACTTTCTTTCTTCGAGCTTTTAGTTAAAGAAATATTACATTTTCAACATATGTGATTGCAGTTATTATTCTCAAAGGATGAACAGAGAAGCATGAACTTGAGTTTCATATAAAGGCAAAAGAATAACTTCCCCTCTCGAAGGTAAAGGAGAAAGAAAGACAGGAAGGAGGGAGGGAAAGAAGCAGGGAAGGCAGAAAGAAAGAAAAGTAAGGGGCAAAATAAGATGCTTATGATTACCTATTGTAAAGCAAATGCTATATTCTCACACACACCATGCTGCTGCTGCTGCTTACTGCTGCTAAGTCGCTTCTGTCGTGTCCGACTCTGTGCAACCCCAGAGACGGCAGCCCACTAGGCTCCCCCGTCCCTGGGATTCTCCAGGCAAGAACACTGGAGTGGGTTGCCATTTCCTTCTCCAATGCATGAAAGTGAAAAGCGAAAGTGAAGCTGCTCAGCCATGTCCGACTCCTAGCGACCCCAGGGACTGCAGCCTACCAGGCTCCTCTGTCCATGGGATTTTCCAAGCAAGAGTGCTGGAGTGGGGTGCCATTGCCTTCTCCGACACACACCATATTAAATATTAAGATACTGGTTTTTGTTGGTTAGTCACAACGTTGGGTCTAACTCTTTGTGCCCCATGGACAGTAGCCTGCTAGGCTCCTCTGTCCATGGGATTTCCCAGGCACAAATACTGGAGTGGGGTGCCAGTCTCTTCTCCAGGGGATCTTCCCCACCCAGGGATGGAACCTGTGTCCCCTGCACTGGCAGGTGGATTCTTACCATGGAGCCACCTGGGAAGCTTCGAGATAGGTTTTTTAAAAATATTTTTTATTGTGGTAAAAAGTCTTCTAATATAAAACATACTATTTTAATCATATTTAACTATACAGTTCAGGGGCACCAGGTACATTCACATTGTTGTGCAACTCTGACAACACCCATCTCCTAATTTTTCACCTTCCTAAACTGAACTCTGCCCCCATTAAACAGTAACTCCTCATTCTCCCTTCTAACTCCCTCTCCCAAATCCCAGCATCTACCAATGTACTTTCTGACTGTATGAATTTAACTATTCTAGGTATAAAGAAATTGGTTGTTAAAATCTTCCCATAAATAAGAATAAGAAAAATTAAAAGTAACTACCAGACAACAGAATTTTTTCTGCCTACAAAAATTACACCTTTATTGCTTGATTCAGTCAGGCCTGATTTATATGTTATTAATCCTCTTTAAATTTTTAAAATTTTGCCTTTTCAGTGTAAGATCTGTATATATCTCTGGTTGGAATTTATTAGTCCATCGAAACATAGAAGGAATATATGTCTTTAGACGTAATATCATCTAGCTAACACAAGAGATTAGACACTTTAAATGTATTAACTTTGCTAGAAAAGAGGTTTACTGTTTTAAAAAACTGCTTCACCCAGTCTCAAAATAACATAATGTTAAAGTGGTTTTCTAAAATTCAAGCAAATGACACATAACTATCGATTATAAATGGTCTACCAGCACCAAGTCTGGCAACTACATATCATTATCATTTCTCTGTTATTTTTATTCACCTTTACTATATAGCTCTCCAGATCAGTAAGTCTGAAAGGAAAGAGAAGAAAGGGAATGAAAGAGATGCAGAAGTAGAAGAGGGATGCAACAAAAAGGAAGTAGAGAAAAAAAAAATCTTGAGAGGGAAAAAGTTATGAACATTCTAAAGAGTTTATTACTTTGTTTCCTTTGGACACATTATGAGATAACTTGGGGTGCAGATAAATGACTGGCATTATTTTACTATCAAAAAGGTCTCGCTTTACAATACACATAAGCATAAAATTCACTTTTATTTCCTTGAAAGTGGTAGGTTACATGAGAACCACATTGTTGGAAAGACTATCAAATAAATAATCAGAATTTACTATCTGATAAATAATCAGAATCATCATTATGTTGATGATTTGCCCCATGAATCGCAGCACGCCAGGCCTCCCTGTCCATCACCAACTCCTGGAGTTCACTCAAACTCAACGTCCATCGAGTAGGTGATGCCATCCAGCCATCTCATCCTCTGTTGTCCCCTTCTCCTCCTGCCCCCAATCCCTCCCAGCATCAGGCTCTTTTCAAATGAGTCAGTTCTTCGCATGAGGTAGCCAAAGTACTGGAGTTTCAGCTTCAGCATCAGTCCTTCCAATGAACACCCAGGACTGATCTCCTTTAGGATGGACTGGTTGGATATCCTTGCAGTCCAAGGGACTCTCAAGAGTCTTCTCCAACACCACAGTTCAAAAGCACCAATAACTTGGCTCTCAGCTTTCTTCACAGTCCAAATCTCACATCCATACATGACCACTGGAAAAAACATAGCCTTGACTAGACGGACCTTTGTTGGCAAAGTAATATCTCTGCTTTTCAATAGTCTATCTAGGTTGGTCATAAACTTTTCTTCCAAGCAGTAAGTGTCTTTTATTTTTATTTTTTGAATATCTATGGATTTTATTTGACTTATATTTCAACATACAATATACAGACAGAAAATACAAGTGGCCACCAAAGAACATTTATCTCCTGCATTCCTTCTGATAACATCACTCATGACTTTGAATCCTACTGGATGAAGGATGTTCAAGGATCCAACTCACACCTGAGCCCTCAGGTTGCAGGGGATCAACGTATAAGCAGTCTGTGGACAACCCGCTCTTGCACTGCTCTACCACACAATGTTAGTTTTCTAATGAAAACAAAAATGGATTTCAGGAACCATGCTGACTTTTTAATTTTTTTGCCTCTTTGCTTTAAATGGAGCCATAGGAATGGTTCTGAGTCTTGTTTGTACAAAAAAGAAATAAGGCTGCTCTACTCCAGTTAGCTTGTGAGAACTGTGCCAAGCACGAAGATCTCCTCCCAGCTCGATGGATTTCTGCCTGGGAAACTGGACTGGCCCCAGGGAGTGGCAGCTCCAACAGGAGGGTCAGCGAGGCTGGCCGTCACTTGCACTGTTCATGGTCTGTGTAGTCATCCATGTCCACGTCAGAGTCAAAGAGCGAGTGTCCAGTGAAATCTGTGTCTGGGGTTCTGGAAAAACTGTTCTCTGCTCCCTTGTCTTCAAAGGTCTCTGTCCTTGAGTAAAAGCTGAAGTCCAGCAGGGGCGTATGTGTTTTGCTGCCGTCACTGCTCTCCTCTGACTCATAGACGGTGTTGTCATCATCATGGTGCCACTAAGGCCAGAATTTTCTCCTTATCCTCTGACAGTACATAGCGAGATTGATCAGCTCACCTTTAATCAGCCGTTCAGGTCTCGTCCCAGGTAAGGTCCACATCGCCTGGGCCAAGTGTCCAAAGACAGTAGCATCGAGGGTGGAGAGCTTGGGCCCCATGATGTACTTCTTGTCACCAGTAGAAATGCTCCTCCACCATCTTAGTCACTGCCCTGGAGATGGCTCTTTCATGAGGACCAAGGTTTTAGTTTAAATTCACTCCAAGTTTCTCTTCCAGAAAGTCAATTATGAATTCTGTCCCGGAAACTTTTTCATGATTATATTCAATGCAAGGCATTTTCCCTTGAGCAGAGAGTTTTCCACCAAAATAATTCTGATAGGGTAAGTCAGCCATCCTTAAATAAGTTTCCATTTTCAAACAGAAAGGAGATAAACTGGGGACACCATTGTTAGGTCTTGCAAACTGATGCAAAATAATAGCATCTTTGGAGTCAATCTCTTGCTGTTTCCTAATGACCAGGAGTTCGTGGAGCAGATACGCAGCTGCGGCCAGCAAAGCTCCCCCGGTCAAGTAAAGGGTTTTCTTCCACCAGGGATCGGAGCCCAGCCCTGCCATGATCCCACCGTAATCCTGCAAAGGGAGAGCGATGATGTCCCCATAAAAGGAGAAGGGCTCCTCGGACCCGGCCCACCAGCCGAAGAAGGAGACGCTCTGGTTCCAGCTCAGATCCACCACGCACGGCCTGGACGAGGCAAAGCCAACCCCCCAGTGCATGCTGCGCGGCTGGCTGTGGGCGCCCCTCCCAGGGCCCGCGCCGCCTGCATAGGAAGGGGCCGGCGCGGCCGGGCGCGGGCAGCGGTGACCGACGGCGGCGGCACAGGAGGAAGGGCACGGGCCGTGGGCGGCGGGCCTGGCCGGCGGGGCCCGGGGGCCCTGGGTGGCAGCGGCAGCCGCCGGCTCCCCCCGGGAGCGGCCTCTCCACGCCGCTCTTTGTGTCGGCGCCGGGAGAAGGCCGCGTGATGTCCAGTAAGTGTCTTTTAATTTCATGGGTGCAGTCACCATCTGCAGTGATTTTAGAGCCCCCAAAAAATAAAGTCTGACACTGTTTCCCTATCTATTTCCCATGAAGTGATGGGACCGGATGCCATGATCTTTGTTTTCTAAATGTTGAGCTTTATGTTTTTGGTTAACATAGGTATTATTGTCATGACCTTAATACTGTGCCCACAGAGTCAGATAAAGTCACACAAAGATCCTAATGATGTCATTTTAATTCTGAAGGATTTGTGGCACTCAGCAAATAGGAAACATATAAAAGTGATTCCAAAAAGAACTAAACAGTAAACAGATTGACTTGAATCCACTCAAGTGATATGACAGCTTGTCTGATGATTGACTAATGAACTTGGACCATTTAAACAGATTCTAAAGAAACAGAACTATAAGAGTACATTACCTAGAGACAAATGAAAACAAAAGCTCAACAGTCCAAAACTTACGGGATGCAGCAAAAGCAGTTCTAAGAGGGAAGTTTATAACAATACAATCTTACCTCAAGAAACAAGAAAAAAATCTCAAGTAAACAACCTAACCTCACACCTAAAACAACTAGAGAAAGAAGAACAAACAAAACTTGGGCAGTCAGTAGAAGAAAGGAAATCATTAAGATGAGAACAGAAATAAATGAAATAAGAGACCAAGAAAACATGCACAAAGACCAATGAAACTAAAAGCTGGTTCTTTGAAAAGATAAAATTGATAAACCTTCAAGAAAAAAAGGGAGAGGACCCAAATCAGTAAAATTAGCAATGAAAAAGAAGCTACAACTGACTACACAGAAACACCAAGGATCATAAGAGACTACTATGAACAACTATATGCCAGTAAAACAGCCAACCTGGAAGAAATGGACAAATTCTTAGAAAGGGACAGTCTCCATATTGAACCAGGAAGAAATAAAAAATATGAACAGACCAATCACAAGCACTGAAATTGAAATCATGATTAAAAACCTTCCAACAAACAAAGTCCAGGACCTGATGGCTTCACAGGTGAATTCTATCAAACATTTAGAGACGAGTTAACACTTATTCTGAAACTTTCAGAAAGTTGCAGAGGAAGGAAAACTTCTAAACTCATTTTATGAGGCCACCATCACCCTGATATCAAAACCAGAGAAAGATACCACAAAAGAAGAAAATTACAGGCCAACATCACTGACGAACATAGATGCAAAAATCCTCAACAAAATATTAGCAATTTGTATCCAATGATACACTAAAAAGCTCATATGCCATGATCAAGCAGGATTCATCCCAGGGATGCAAGGATTCTTCAACATCTGCAAATCAATCAGTACGATACACCACATCAACAAACTGAAGAATAAAAACCATATGATCATCTCAATAGATGCAGAAAAATCTTTTGACAAAATGTGACACCCATTTATGATAAAAAAAAACTCTACAGAAAGTGTACATAGAGGGTACATACCTCAACATAATAAAGGCAATATATGACAAACCTACAACTAGGTCATACCAATGGTGAAAAGCTGAAAGCATTCCCTCTAAGATCAGGAACAAAACTAGAATGCCCACTCTTACCAGTTTTATTCAACATAGTTTTGGAAGTCCTAGCTACAGGGAATCAGAGAAGAAAAAGAAGTAAAGAGAACCCAAATTGGAAAAGAAGTTAAATTGCCACTGCAGATGACATGATACTATACATAGAAGATACTAAAGATGCTACCAGAAAACTACTAGAACTCATCAATGAATTTTGTAAAGTTAATACACAGAAATCTGTTGCATTTCTATACACTAACAATGAAAGATCAGAAAGAGAAATTCAAGAAGCAATCCTATTTACCACTGCATTAAAAAGAGTAAAATAAAATAAAAATAAATAAAATTTTTAAAAAAGAGTAAAATACCTAAGAATAAACTTACCAAAGAAGACAAAAGACTTGTACTCTAAAAACTATAAGATGCTGATGAAAGAAATTGAAGAAGACATAAACAGATGGAGAGATATACCATGTTCATGGATTGAATGAATCAATACGGTCAAAATGACTATACTACCCAAGGCAATCTACAGATTCAATGCAATCCCTATCAAATTACCAATGACATTTTTCACAGAACTAGAACAAAAAAAATCTCAACACTTATATGGAGACACAAAAGACACTGAATAGCCAAAGCAATCTCCAAAAAGAATAACAGAGCTGGAGGAATCAGGCTCCCTAACTTCAGACTGTACTACAAAGCCAGTCATCAAAACAGTACGGTACTAGCACAAAAACAAAATAAAAATATAGATCAATGAAACTGGATAGAAAATCCAGAAATAAGCCCAAGCTGCTGCTGCTGCTAAGTCGCTTCAGTCGTGTCCAACTCTGTGCGACCCCATAGACGGCAGCCCACCAGGCTCCCCCGTCCCTGGGATTCTCCAGGCAAGCACACTAGAGTGGGTTGCCATTTCCTTCTCCAATGCATGAAAGTGAAAAGTGAAAGTGAAGACGCTCAGTCGTGTCTGACTCTTTGCGACCCCATGGACTGCAGCCTACCAGGCTCCTCCGTTCATGAGATTTTCCAGGCAAGAGTACTGGAGTGGGGTGCCATCACCTTCTCCGTAAGCCCAAGCACCTACAGTCAATTAATCTATGACAAAGGAGCAAGACTACTCAATGTTGGAAAGACAGTCTCTTCAATAAACTGTGCTGGGCAAAGTAGATAGCCACAAGTAAAATAAAATGAAATTAGACCATTTCTTAACTCCATACACAGAAATAAGCTCAAAATGGATTAAAGACCTAACTGTGAGACCAGACACTATAAAACTCCTAGAGGAAAGCATGGGTATAACACTCTATGACATAAATCACAGTAACATCTTTTTCAATCCATATCCCAGAATAATGGAAATAAAGGCAAATATGAACAAACGGGACCTATTTAAACTCAAAAGGTTTTGTACAGCAAAAGAAACAATAAACAAAATGAAAAGACAACCTACAGATTGGGAGAAAATATTTTCAAATGATGTGACTGATTAAGGGATTTGTTTCTGAAATTCACAAGCAGTTTATGACACTTAATAGCATCAAACAAACAACCCACTCAGACGCCAGAGGAGAAGGATGTGTGCTCATCTCCTGCGAGAGCACCAAAATTGCAACTAGCTGTCGAACAACCATCAAAAGGAGGACACAGGAACCCACTGGTAGGAGGGGTGCAATCATTATAAAATCAAATCCCATACGCATCAGGTGGGTACCCACAAACAATAATACCAAAACAAACAATGACTCAAAAAATGGGCAGAAGATCTGAATAAACATTTCTCCAAAGAGGATATACAGATGGCCAGTAGCACATGAAAAGCTGTTCCACATCACAAGTTATTAGAGAAAGGCAAATCAAAACTACAATGAGATATCACCTCACAACAATCAGAATGAAACGAAAGTGAAAGTCTCAGTCATGTCCAGCTCTTTGTGACCCCATGGGCTATACATTCCATGGAATTCTCTAGGCCAGAATACCGGAGTGGGTAGCCATTCCCTTCTTCAGGGGATCTTCCCAACCCAGGGACTGAACCTAGGTCTCCCAAATTGGAGGCGGATTCTTTACCAGCTGAGCCATGAGGGAAATTGACAAGTAATAAATGCTGGAGCAGTGTGGAGAGAAGGGAGCCCCTCCCACACTGTTGATGAGAATGTAAATTAGTACAGCCACTATGGAGAACAGCATGCTGCTGCTAAGAAGCTTCAGTCGTGTCTGACTCTGTGCGACCCCATAGACGGCAGCCCACTGGGCTCCCCCATCCCTGGGATTCTCCAGGCAAGAACACTGGAGTGGATTGCTGGAGAACAGCATAGAGGTTCTTTAAAAAGCTAAAAATAGAGCTACCGTATGACCCTGCAATTCCACTCCTGGGCATACATTCAGAGAAGAACATAATCTGGAAGGATACTTGCACCCCAGTGATCACTGCAGCACTGTTTACAATAGCCAGGACATGGAAGCAACCTAAATGCCCATCAACAGAGGAATGGATAAAGAAGATATGGTACATATACATATAGTGGAATATTACTCAACCATTAAAAAGAAGGGAATAATGCCATTTGCAGCCACATGGATGGACCTAGAGAGTGTCATACTGAGTGAAGTAAGTCAGACAGAGAAGGAGAAATACCATATGACATCGTTTATATGGAGAATCTAAAAAGAAATTATACAAATGAACTTACTTAAAAACAGAAAGAGACTCACAAACTTAGGAAACGAAGTTATGGTTGCTGGAGGGAGAGATAGTTAGGGACTCTGGGAAGTCATGTACACACTGCTATATTTAAAACAGATAATCAACAAAGACCTATTCTATAGCACATGGAACTTTCCTCAACAGTTATGTGGCAGCCTGGATGGGAGGAGGGTTTGGGGGAGAACGGATACATGTATATGTATGGTTGAGTCCCTTTGCTGTCCACCTGAAACTACCACAACATTGTTAATTGGCTATACTCCAATACAAAATTAAAAGTTTAAAGTTTGGGGGAAGAAAAAAAGAAACACAACTGTAAGAGCACCTGTCTCAAGAACAAAGCCAACTATAAAACAAAGATGTGCCACTAGCTTGGAGCATAGAGACACGCATCGTTGTGTCTAAGGACTAGCTAAGGTCATTAAGAAATCACAGTGAGTTGAGGAAGCAATCCCCAAAGTTACAAACATCTTTAATTCATGAAAATTTACAATGAATTTCATAAAATTTTAAGAGCAGAAAGCCCATATATTAGTATTTGTACATATTTGGTATTTTAGCTGTTTATAATGTTTAAGAAAAATAGGTCAGAATAACAGATCTGCTTGTGATTCCAATGTAAATAATGTAACTGAGAAAATGATTTCAGGCTTATTATGAGTTCAGTTCAGTTGCTCAGTCGTGTCCAACTCTTTGCGACCCCATGAATCGCAGCACGCCAGGCCTCCCTGTTCATCACCAGCTCCCGGAGTTCACTCAGACTCATGTCCATCGAGTCAGTGATGCCATCCAGCCATCTCATCCTCTGTCGGCCCCTTCTCCTCCTGCCCCCAATCCCTCCCAGCATCAGTCTTTTCCAATGAGTCAACTCTTCGCATGAGGTGGCCAAAGTACTGGAGTTTCAGCTTTAGGCTTATATAAAATATCACAAATACCACTGGAACAGAAAAGAATTTAAATCTTAGCATATTTACAAGTTTCCATTCATTAGAGACTTCTTTAAGTACTCAGGAAGAATTTTGCAGCGGCGGGGGGAGGAGCGGGTGGGCGGGGGTAGTGGTGGTCAGTCAGACAACTGAAATACTTTTAGAAATCAAAAAATTTTAAATAAATGTTTCAGGGATTGAATCCATGCCCTCTGCAGTGGAAGCTGGACCACCAGGGAAGTCTCTAGAAGCCAATTTTTAACTGTATGAATGCAGTTTAAAACAATTGAGGCATTTTAATTACGTTTGAAAATAGGGTTATATACTCAATCAAAAGGTCCCCTAAAAGTGACTACTAATCTTTTCTACAAGTAAAATAAAATAACTGACCTTAGAAACTTAACAACTAGGTTTTAGAATCTGTAACTTAATGAGAATATTCATTTAAAAATAATTTTCAATAAGCTTTGCTATATACAGTACGTATTTTTTTAAAGTTAGCAGAAAAATCATTGTGTTTCTGAATCAGACAAATTTTTCTTAGATACAACATCAAAATGACCCTTAAAAAAATGGTTACGTGTTTGAACTTCCCTGGTAGCACAGTGGATAAGAAGAGTCTGCCTGCCAGTGCAGGAGACAGGGGTTCAATCCCTAATCCACACCCTGCAACTCCTGAAGGCCATGCGCCTGGAGCCTGTGCTGCACAAGAAAAGAGAACTCCAGTGAGAAGCCCATGCGCCACCAGCTAGAGTAGCTCTTGCTCTCCACAGCCAGAGAAAGTCATTGTGTAGCAACGAAGACCCAGCTCAGCCAAAAATACATAAATAAAAAATAAAAACAGCAGCGTGTACATGTTGAGTTAAAAAAAAATGTTAAAAATGTTGACTTCATCAAAATTAAAACTTCTGCTCTTTGAAAATAATTGATCAAAGAATAAAAAGAAAAGCCACAAATTAAAGGAAACATTTACAGATCACATAATTGATAAACGATTTATAACCCAGAATATATATGAACTATCACAATACAATAGGAAAACAAACAATTCAAATTTTTTACATCAAATTCACGAAAGACTTGAACAGGTGTTTCACTGAAGAAAGAAAATACATGGATGGCAAATGAGTATAAAATGATGCTCAACTTCAATAGTCATTAGGAAAATGAAATTAAAACAATGAGATACTGCCACATAGCTATCCGACTGACTAAAATGAAAACAAATGACCATATTCAGTGTAGCCAAGGATGTGGAGAAACCGGGACTCACACACAACTAGTCCGAACGTAAAATGGTACCTTTGGGGAAACTAACAGTTTCATTAAAAGTTTAATAGAAGCCTACTTACTATAGGATGTAGCCATTCCACTCCTAAGTATTTACCCCAAAGAAATGAAAGCTTTTATCTACACAAAGGGAACAGTTCTCAAAACTTTCTGAGATGCTCTTCCCAGGTTATAATCCTCAAATTCATCTTAAATAAAACATTCAATTTCTTAAAAAAATAAAAAGACTTATATACAAATGTTCATAACAGCTTTATCTGTAACAGCCCAAAACTGGAAACAAGCAACTGTCAACAAGTGAACAGATAAACTGATCTTAGAATATTCTCACAATGGAATATTAATCAGCCACAAAAGGAATGAACTAGTATTGATACATGCCACAACATAAATCTCAAAATAATTATACTGAGTAAAGGAAGCTAGATCAAGGAAAAAAAACAGAGAGAGTATGTGCTTTATAATTACATTTGTACAAAACTATAGAAAGTGACAACTGTAGTTATGACAAATAGCTCAGTTGCCTAAGGATGGCATTGCGCCATGAAGAGGCAGGTGGGAGTGACTACAAGCAAGCGTGAGAAAACATTTGGGGATAATGGATACATTCCCTACCCTCATGATGGTTCACAGGTAGGTGCAAACATAAGTCAAAAACTCAGCAAACTGTACACAATACGTATAGTCTATTATATGTCAGTTATGCCTCAATAAAGCTGTTAAAAAGAGAAAGCTAGCTAAACCTGACCAAAGCCAGGACAGCATTCCTTTTCTTTGTCCTGGGAAGCTAACTGCATTTTTTTCCCCGGAAGAAACCAAGCCCCGACAACAAGCAACATATGCTTTAAAAAGAAAAAAAAAAATTTTTTTTTCTAAAACAGGTCCGGGGCAAATTAGGAATCGGGTCACACAGCAGGAGGTGAGTGGCAGGCCAGAAAGTGAAGCTTCATCTGCCACTTCCCATCACTTGCCTTACCACCCTCTCCATCACAACTGTCTTCCATAAAACAGGTCCCTGGTGCCAAAATGTTTGGGGACCGCTATTCTAAAAGTTAAGAAGCCCTGGTGGCTCAGATGGTAAAGAATCCGCATGCAATGCAGAAGATCCGGGTTCGATCCCTGGGTTGGGAAGATCCCCTGGGGAAGGAATCTTAAAGTTAATTTCTCCTATTAAAATAAAATCTATTAGACAAAGAGATAAGAATCCACGGCTAGGCTAAATCTAAGATTTTCTCTCCTTAAACAGCCGAAGCATATCTAAGATGCTGTGTAGCTTAGATTATTCAAGCTAGAATATGTGGCTTGATAACACAATAATTTTGTAAAAACCTTTATTAAAGATAGCAAGCTCTTGTTTTTCCTCTCAACTTCTAATTTCCTAAAGCATTTAGACCTGAAAGTATAATTATGAAAATTATAGGCCATTTGAAATAATGTGAAATTATTTCTACCTTCTGTCAATCCAAAAAACAAAAGGTCAATACCAAGCCAGATGTACACAAAGTAGTAACAATAAAGGCACAGCTAGATCTCTTAAAGACTTAAAGCTAATCTCCCTAATTAAAATAAAAAAAACAATAGAATATTTCTCTTCCATTAGGGCGTATGTACAGATCGAGTAGTAGAGAAAAATGTTACTGTCCACTGTAATTAGAAAAAGACTAAGAAAGAGTTGAGATTTTAAGGAGAAAAAGAGATAAAAGTCAGGGAAGTTTTAATTGGACGTTGCCTCAAGGTAGAAAATAGCATGCATCTGAACATTTTTATTGACGTTAAAGGAAAGCTTAATATTTGTCAACTTTTCCATTATACTTTTCCAGTGAGAGAAGAGAAACTAAAACAAACCCAAGTCTAAATTGCCTTTCTGGGCCTCTGGCTCAAGTCAACTACTTATCTAGATAGAAATCGTATATGCCTATTCCCTGTTTTTCAAAGGACAGCTTCAAAACACCAAAAGAAAAATTCCAGAACTCTTTTCTCTCTCTGGATCATTTAAATTGAGGAGAAAAGTAAATTGAGGGGAAAATCTCTAGTTTCACATGTGTTATATTATCCCTCACCAACTGGGATGTACCAACAGAAAACAATGTAACGGCAGAACTTTAGTTTTGAAGCTCGGCTTTTCTGCATTACCTCTCCTCTCCACCCACTGACTTTCCTTATGATGACTGCTTTAGAATACCTGGTTGGTGGTCTTCAAGAAATGTAGACTTCGGGGCTTCCCTGGTGGTTCGGCAGTAAAGAATCTGCCTGCCAATGCAGGAGACGAGGGTTCCATCCCTGATGGGGGAAGATCCCACATGCCAAGAGCAACTAAGCGCATGCATCACAACTACTGAGCTGTGCTCTAGAGCCCAGGAGCCGCAAGCACTGAGCCCAGGAGCTGCTGCTGAAGCCCGAACACCTAGAGCCGGTGGTCTGCAACAAGAGAAGCCACAGCGATGAGAGGCCTGCTCTCTGCCACTAGCAAAAAGCCTGAGCAATGGCAAAGACCCAGCACAGCCACCATAAATAAACAATTCTTAGAAAAAAGAAACGTAGACTTCAAATGCCTCAGGATAAACAGCCAATAAAGGAAACAAATACGATAAGGCACGAAAGTCCATGAAAAAAAAATTCCTATTTGCTTTTCATACTCTAATAAACAAATCAATGTTGTAGGCAGAATTGAGAGATTGTCCTCAACGTTCCTTTCATGTTGAGAATCGCCTATGGGGAGGTACAGGACCAGGAGCTGGGAGTGGCCTCCCGGAGCTGATGGGATACTCCAACCAACAACCAGCAAGAGAATGGTCCTATGACCACAAGAAACTGAATTCTACCACCAACCAGTGAATGTGTCATGGGACTGAGTCTCAGATGATACCATATTCCCAAGCTGACACTCTGATTTCAGTCTGGTGAAATCCTGAAAAAGGGAACAGGATCATGTGTACCCAGAATCCTGACAAACAAGAAGTGCAAGGTAATAAATGTGAGCTAAATTCGTAGCAACTGAAAGTGGGATTCCACCATGAATGAAAGCGTTGGTCGCTTAGTTGTGTCCAACTCTGCAGCCCTATGGACTGTAGCCCACCAGGCTCTTCTGTCCATGGGATTCTCCAGGCAAGAATACTGGAGTGGGTAGCCATTCCCTTCTCCAGGGGATCTTCCCTACCCAGGTCTCCTGTGTTGCAGGCAGATTCTTTACCATCTGAGTTACCAGGGGACCCTGGGATTCCACTACAAAACAGTGACTGAAAACGGAGGAGAAGCTTTGGAACTGTAGTGAGCAGAAGCTGGAAGAATTTTGAGAAAGCCTAATTTGCCTCAAACAGATTTTTAATAGATGACTGGACTTCAACCTGAATATTGTTGGTGAGGGCTCAGAAAGAAACAAGGAACACGTTATTGGAAACTGGAAGAAGGGGAATCCTTATTACATAGTGGCAGAAATCTTACGACATTGTGGAAAGCAGAACTTCCAAGTGGCAAAACTGGACATACGATACGAAGGAGATTTCCAAAAGAAGTGTTAAATATGCTGTCCGGTTTACTCTTGCTCTTTACAGTAAAATGCAAAAAGAGAGAGAGAAATAGAGGAATGTCCTGTTAAAGAGAAAGCAATCAGGACTACATAACTCTGAAAGTACCTAGCCTTTCCCGATAGCAAAAGATGCCAAAAACCAGAAATGGTTGCCAAAACTACAACAGACAAAAAATGACCTTCTGCTAAAATTTCAGAAAGGTCAAAAGGTCAGAGGATTCAGTCAGAGAGAGGACCCTGTCAAGATTTTAGGGGTCTCTGGTAAGCTTTAGAGTTTTCCCTTAGCCATCTCAGGAGGAGGCAAAGACAGAAAAAGGATTATTTTGAAGAGAAAAAAATAAAAATTCACAGGTGTAACTTCTGTCTAACGTAGTGAATCCCTGTGAAATCCACAGGAAACCCAAAGTTCCTGAGAAAATGGTTTCAGCATAAACACTGCCGGGCTGGACTAAAAGAAAGAATATAAAATGGAAGGAGGCTTTTGGATGCAACCTCAGTTCTCCTGCCAGGACAAAGGTTGGTTGCAAGAAACCACTCAGCAAATAGACACTACCATCCTAGAAAAAGGAAGACTGATCCAGAAGGCAGAACTGAGACTCAGAGGGCAGAGCTGACTGCCTTGAAGGATTATTCCCAGGCTTTGAAGCCCAACAACAACAACAACAAAAAGCCAATCTGCCCACATGAATCTCAGAACTGTTATGGACAGTGGGACAGTGATGGACAGAGACTCCTTTTTGACTTTCCATCCTGCCATCTCCCTTCTGGACCAGAATGTCTGCAATAGTTATCCCAGGTGTGTCCTACCATTTCATGCTGGGAATGTTTGGAACAGTCTCTTTAGTTTTATAGGTTCACGGGATAAGGGACACACAAGAGCCTCATCTATACCTAATGTAGATGATTCAGATGAGCCTTTGGACTTGGAGCTGATGTTTTAATAGAATGAGAACTCTGGGAACCAGGGGAGGGGGTGTATCTTGCTTGTGAGTGAGTATATGGGTTCAGAGGCAAAACTATGTTAAGTAGAATTCTGATATAGCTCCCTAAATTCCTGTCCCCTTGGTATACCCTGGCATATATCTTAGTGTATAAAATCATCCCTTGCATTTGGATGGGACCAATAAATATCAAGGGATAGGAGCCCACTTGACTCGGCTGTGATATAGAACAGTGGTCCCCAACCTTTTTGGCATTGGGGACCAGTTTCCTGGAAGACAATTTTTCCACGGACAGGGTTGTTCTGGGATGATTTGAGCATATTACATTTATTGTGCACTTTATTTCTATTATTATAACATCAGGTCCACCTCAGATCATCAGGCATTAGATTGCAGAGGTTGGGGACCCCTGATATTGAAGACTCTGTTGGAGCAAACTGGAAAGGAATTCAAAGACAGGGAGCTTTCCCTTGCTCACCCTGATGAAGCCATCATGCCGTCAACTGCAACTGCCTAAGGAGGGGACCACGTGGCAAGGAGTTGGTGGTTAGACCGCTAAGCCGAAAGCACACCTCAGCTGACAGCCAGCAAGAAAATGGTGAATTTAGACTTTACAGCCACAGGGAATTGAGTCCCACCAAATAACTAGAGAGCTCAGAAGAAGACCTCCAAGCCTCAGTTGATATTCCAGCCTGGTGTGACCCTGAGCAGGGCACCCAGTTAACCTGCACCTGAGTTCCTGACCCACAGGAACTTAGGATAATAAAACGTGTCGTCTGGGGCTTCCCTGGTGGCTCAGTGGTAAAGAATCTGCTTGCCCATGCAGACATGGGTTCGATCCTTGATCTTGGAAGATTCCACATGACTCAGATCAACTAGGCCCCTGCACCACAACTACTGAGCCCACATGCTGTAAATACTGAAGCCTGTGCGCCCTAGAGCTCATGTTCCACAAGACAGGAGCTCCTGCTCACTGACGCTAGAGAAAAGTCCTCATAGCAATGAAGACCCAAGCACAGCCAAAGATAAATAAAATCAGATTATAATAAATGTGTTGTTTGACGCGACTAACTCTATGGTAATTTGTTATACAATAGAAACAATAAAAAACAAATACAACCAGGTTACAGATTTTGAAGAAAATATAAAAAAGTAAGTCCTGTTATTATACTTCTACTAAAGTTTTCAGGATAATGCTTTCAGACCATTAAAGTGGATCTCACAAGAGAGGGAACATGCTGAGTAAATTAAGCTTGTCTTTCTAGACATCAAGGTTTATACAAACCTGTTACTTCATGCTTTAATTAACAAAGCAATGTGCACTGAGGTGCCTTTATCATACACTGTTTGGGATATAATGTTACATGATCCAGAAAAGTGGACCAAAGCTCACCCGACTCAGAAGTGAATGACTAATATAAGCAAAACAAATAGTGCCAGTTTATTAAAGAGGCTCTTGCTATATTTTCCTGATTTTCCACTAGTTAGCATTCTCAAGATCAGGCAATACTTCCACAGTTACAATCTAAATGAGCAGCAAGAAGTCAGCTATTAGAGGTGTTAGAAGGCAGAAGACAACAAACTCTACCTAACTGGCAAATAATGGGTTGGCCAAAAAGTTCTTTGGGGTTTTCCCCTACGATCTTATGGAAAAACCCAAACCACCTCAACACTAAAAGTTGAATACTGAAGGAGAAAGTGATGTTTGTCTTCTCCTCCTGACGTTTCTTACAAATATATCCAAATCTACTGAATCTAAAAATCGGGGGGTAAATTTATACTACAGCATGAAATAAGGCAGTAGATGTCTCTGTATTAATGTGGACAAATCAATTTTGACTCTAGATAAAAATAAATCAAGAGTAAGCCCAAATAACTGCACAAGTCACAGATGAAGCACAATAAACCTACGTATGCTCCAGTAATTACAAAAGTAATTTCAACTTGATGTTTGGAGACAGTCAAAATTCTATTCAAATTGCTCCATCCTAAAAGTGATTTTGACATTACCAATTTCCATTTTGAAACATTTTAAAAATTGAAATGTGGTATAAAACATCTAAGTACCTAAAACAATAAATTCAATAAATCTAAAAACCAACTCTAAAATACTAAGCAGTGACACAAGAGATACTCATATTGAGTACTGCTGTTTATTATGCCATTTTTATTTTATCTAATATCATTGTGACAACTAAATGAGACTATTGCTTATACCTGAAATAATAACATGACTTAAAAAAACTTATCAACCCAATCCCATGAGGTAGGGTATTCCTTTATTTTGTGGCAATCCAACTAACTCCATAAAGATGTGTTTCTCAAGACGTAGTTTCCATATTTAACTTTTATTTTAATTAACCATACAGTGTTCTTGTGCAACTGTCTGAAAAAGAATCACTAATATGCAAATACAATGGAGCCTTTTTCACAGGAGAAGGTAAAGGAATTCATGTTTATAGACAAATAATGGTAAGATCATTTTGGGTAAATTATTCAAATTGAATACTAATGTACTACAGGTTAGAATAACCTAGAATAATGTACTCCCCTCTACAAGTCACTTGTCAAAATTCTGAGTTTAATTTCAGATTACATCACACCATCTCTTTTAACACTAATCAATGCCAACATCAAAATTAATTTTTTAATTAATATAATCTCATATAATCTCCATCTATTCTCATAAAGCTAGAAGCGTTCTCTACATCCAGTTTTTATTGAAGAATGCATCTGCTGCCAAGACTTTACCTAATCACCTCAGAGCAGATTATTCCTAAATCTATCTCCAGCCTTGAGAAAGCCCTGTTCCAAGTTCTAGATTTTTAAATTTAACTACGTACTACACTTTTTTTTTGGCCTGGGTACTCTTGTATCAAATTCAATACATTTAGGGAGTCCCCTGGTGACCTAGTAGTTATTTTTTCACTGCCATGGACCAGGTTCAATCCCTGGTCAGGGAACTGAGATCCTGCAAACGGAGTGGCAAAAAAACCCCTAAAATAAAATAATCTTTTCCTCCAAATCAGCCAATCTCATTATTCCAAGCAGATTAAGCCTAGCACTATTCCTCTAGCTAGCGGGCTTCAAGTCTCTCTTCTTTGACTTTTTTTTTTTCTCTTTCACCTTTGTCTCCTCACTAAGAACTGCTGCTTATTCATTCTCAATCTCTCTCAAATTAATCTTTCAAGTCTCATAAAGTTGAGGAAGGCAGATGAAGAAGATAGAAGAATTAGTGTTAAGGTCTTCCAGGCAAAGGAACACCCTGTAATCCTGAAAACAGATAAGAAACAGGGGTGGTGTTCAAATTCTGTAATGGGGAGGGGAGACATGAGGCAACAGCAGTGAGCAGGAGCCAGATCACGGAAGGCGTTTTGTGGTTCGGCTAAGCAGCTTGAATTTTATACTGCAACCTATGAAGAGGCAACAGCAAATATCAGGGTAAGGTGTAAAGTGACAAAATTTGAATTTTCAAAGGATCGTTTTAATTAGAGAAGGGAACAAACAGAGGTCTTGAACTATAGATTGGGAAATGGTTAGTATGTAAATGATAGACAAAATCATGAGTTTGGATAAAGTCACCCAGGAAAAGGGACTTATTAAGAAGAAAAAGAGGCAAGTACAGAGACCTGGAAGGCACTAGCATTTAAAAATTATAGGAGGGCAAAGAGCTTGCAAACGTACCTGTAAAAGAAACAGCCAGAGAAATAAGAAAATCATAAGATGATTATGTTAGGGAGGATGGAAGAGGAGTTTCAAACAGGAGATCGGCAGAACGCAAGGTTAAGAATGTGAGGTTTTATGCCATGTTGTCTGGATTCAGATCACTGGTTCTGTAACTTTCCGCAAATTAATTATTTTCAGGCTCAGTTTTTTTTTTTTTTAAGTTAATTTTTATTGAACTATAGTTGCTTTGTAATGTTGTGTTATCTTCTACTGTCAGTTCAGTTCAGTCACTCAGTCGTGTCCAACTCTTTGCGACCCTATGAACTGCAGCACGCCAGGCCTCCCTGTCCATCACCAACTCCTGGAGTTCACCCAAACTCACGTCCATCGAGTCAGTGAGGCCATCCAGCCATCTCATCCTCTGTTGTCCCCTTCTCCTCCTGCTCCCAATCCCTCCCAGCATCAGAGTCTTTTCCAGTGAGTCAACTCTTTACATGAGGTGGCCAAAGTATTGGCGTTTCAGCCTCAGCATCAGTCCTTCCAATGAACACTCAGAACTTATCTCCTTCAGAATGTACTGCTTGGATCTCCTTGCAGTCCAAGGGACCCTCAAGAGTCTTCTCCAACACCACAGTTCAAAAGCATCAATTCTTTGGTGCTCAGTTTTCTTCACAGTCCAACTCTTGCATCCATACATAACCACTGGAAAAACCATAGCCTTGACTAGATGGACCTTTGTTGGCAAAGTAATGTCTCTGCTTTTACAGCAAAATAAATCAGCTATGTGTATACGTATGTCTCCTCTTTTGGGCTTTCCTTCCCATTTAGGTCACCACAGAGCATTCAGTAGAGTTTCCTGCGCTATACAGTAGGTTCTCATTAGTTATCTACTTTATATATAGTATCAACAGTACATATATGTCAATCCCAATCTCCCAATTCCTCCCCTCCCTTTCCCCCTTGGAATCCATCTGTCTCTCGTTCTGCTTTGTAAATAAGATCAACTTTCTTTTTAAAGCAACTTATAAACAATTCCTATCTTAAGGGACATTGGCAAGAGTTAAATGAGAAACATACGGCTCAGTGCCTAGTATGCAGCATTAATAACTGCCCTTCAGCATTGTCCTTCTCAAACCACATAGGAAAGTCATGCAATGTGAGAACATACACATTTGGCTCTCTTGATGTCATCAGTAATTTTATCCTAAGAAGTTTTAGTCCAGTAGGATAGGAAGCAATTGATGCTGGATTTTAAATGTAGTCACATTTCTAGAAACTTGGTTGGTGACAGGAGTAAAGTTAGGATGATAAATTTGAAGGTCAGGATGGATGTTTGCTCTGACTTTAAATTGTAAGGGACCCTGTGTATATGTTGAGGGAAAGAACCAGTCAAGAGGCTGAAGATACAAGAGAAGGTGCGTGAGCAGTAGGCAAGGTCACAAAGGAACTGATTACCGTTTAGATGTTTCATCAGGTCCACTGAAGTCAAACGGAAAGTAGCATGTGAGCAGACAGAGGAAAGTCATGAGGAAGACTTCTTGCCTAAGGGCCTCCTGGGCTGAGTGATGCACTCCCTGTGACTTGTTTTAAAATGCTTGGTACACAGGTGCATTTTCTTACATACTGTAAAAAGTGAGTTTCTTTCAGGGTGTTTCAGAAATCTGTAACTCCCCTGCTAATTCTCATATGTAGTAATATTAAAGAATCATTGCACTAAACATCTTCAGATAAAGCTTTAACTCACAGTTCCAATAACTCTTATGATCATCCTGAAATTAAACAATTTTAAAAGAGGAGCAATCAGTGTCAGGCTTTCCGAATGAAGCAAAGATCAGCCAGTTGAGTACTTCCTTCCAAGTTAATCCTTGATTTCTAGCAATTAGAGGCTCTTTAACTAACTAATGACAAAGGGCTATTTTAAGTCTACCCTTTCAGTGTAGAAAACTAGCAAACCAAAACAAAGGGACTGCTGGAGTTGCAGTCTCTGAGTACAGGATCACACATCCCATCATAATGTGAAGAAGGTCCCTAGGTGTCTCTTTCATGGTTGTCCCTGGAGTCAGAAGTCAGCTTCTCAATACACTAGTGAATACCACAAAAAAGAGACATACAGATACAGAGAATAAACTCATGGCTACCAGTGGGGCAAAGGAAAGGGGAGGGGGCATGACAAGGGTAGGAGATTAAGAGGTACAAACTACTATGTATAAAATAAATATGCTACAAGGATGTACTGTACAACACAGAGGACTAGAGCCACTAGTTTGGAATACAACTTTTGGAAATTGTGAACCACTACGGTTGTATACCTGAACCTTGTAAAATATTGTATATCAACAATCCTCAATTAAAAAAAATCTAAAAACCTAGAAGAGAGTCAAATATATTAGGAGAGAATGAGATGATCCACCAACTAGATCATTTAACCATTCATTCATTCATTCATTTAAATAATTGCTAAAACTATTATGTGCTCTTCATTGGTAGGTGCTCTATTTTTATTCATTAAATCAACAAATATTTATTGAGTTCCCTCTGTAAGCCAGACATTCTTTTAGACACTGAAGAAACAGCAGTGAACAGCAAACAAAAACATCAAGTCCCATGGAGTTAGAATATTAATACTAGAAGAGGGAGTAAACAGAAAAGCATATAGCTATAAAAGTTATAGAGGAAAATAACTCCACAAGGACAGCTAATGCATACCAGAGAGGTAAAAGAGTACGTTTTATGAAATGGTTTATCTAAGACCACACACTAAATTACTGACACTGTTTAAAAGAAAAATACATATGCCTCCTCAAATTTCAAATATTACATATTCATAAGTATTTTTATTATACTGATAAGAATTATGAGTATTGTATACTCATAACAATCACTAAATTTTGGTTCTTTCTACTTATAACTCTTCAGAATAAGGAAACTGTCAAAATGGCCAATAAGGAAACTTTTTTCAGTATCTCCAAACACAGGAAAGAGAATAATCTTTAATCCTGTTTGTCCTGTTGTACAAACTTTACAAGTTTTTTTCTCTAATGCAAAAACAAAAACAAAAAAAACCACAACACCCCACCCCAAAAACCAAAATATCACAAAAACTGAAAAACAAAACAAAAATCAAACCAGTAAAGATTTGGCTTCTGAAATGAGTAAATGGACAGACTGACTATATTAAGCAAGAGACATTTAGCCCTTTAACAATTCTGTTCGGTAGCATAGGAAATTACTGTTGTTGCAACAATTCTGTGAGGTAGATACTATGATTATTCCATATTACATATGAGGACCAGAGATTAAATAAACTGCCGAAGATCATACAGCCAGTAAATTGTGGAGTTGGGATGTGAACTCAAGTGCTATGATTTCGTCTGAAAATGGGGGTTGCCGAGTTAACATATATGTAACAGTCTTTGAACATATGCCTGGCACATAATAATTGCTAAATAAATGTTCAGTTCAGTCGCTCAGTCATATCCGATGCTTTGCAACCCCATGAATCGCAGCACGCCAGGCCTCCCTGTCCTTCACCATCTCCCGGAGTTCACTCAGACTCACAGCCATCAAGTCAGTGACGCCATCCAGACATCTCATCCTCGGTCATCCCCTTCTCCTCTTGCCCCCAATCCCTCCCAGCATCAGTCTTTTCCAATGAGTCAACTCTTCACATGAGGCGGCCAAAGTACTGGAGCTTCAGCGTTAGCATCATTCCTTCCAAAGAAATCCCAGGGCTGATCTCCTTTGGAATGGACTGGTTGGATCTCCTTGCAGTCCAAGGGACTCTCAAGACTCTTCTCCAACACCACAGTTCAAAAACATCAATTCTTCGGCGCTCAGCCTTCTTCACAGTTCAACTCTCACATCCATACATGACCACTGGAAAAACCATAGCCTTGACTAGATGGACCTTAGTTGGCAAAGTAATGTCTCTGCTTTTGAATATACTATCTAGGTTGGTCATAACTTTTCTTCCAAGGAGTAAGCGTCTTTTAATTTCATGGCTACAGTCACCATCTGCAGTGATTTCGGAGCCCCAAAAAATAAAGTCTGACACTGTTTCTACTGTTTCCCCATCTATTTCCCATGGAGTGATGGGACCAGATGCCATGATCTTCATTTTCTGAATGTTGAGCTTTAAGCCAACTTTTTCACTCTCCTCTTTCACTTTCATCAAGAGGCTTTTAGCTCCTCTTCACTTTCTGCCATAAGGGTGGTGTCATCTGCATATCTGAGGTTATTGATATTTCTCCTGGCAATCTTGATTCCAGCTTGTGTTTCTTCCAGTCCAGCGTTTCTCATGATGTACTCTGCATATAAGTTAAATAAGCAGGGTGACAATATACAGCCTTGACGTACTCCTTTTCCTATTTGGAACCAGTCTGTTGTTCCATGTCCAGTTCTAACTGTTGCTTCCTGACCTGCATACAGATTTCCCAAGAGGCAGGTCAGGTGGTCTGGTATTCCCATCTCTTTCAGAATTTTCCACAGTTTATTGTAAGCCACACAGTCAAAGGCTTTGGCATAGTCAAGAAAGCAGAAATAGATGTTTTTCTGGAACTCTCTTGCTTTTTCCATGATCCAGCGGATGTTGGCAATTTGATCTCTGGTTCCTCTGCCTTTTCTAAAACCAGCTTGAACATCAGGGAGTTCACGGTTCACGTATTGCTGAAGCTTGGCTTGGAGAATTTTGAGCATTACTTTACTAGCATGTGAGATGAGTGCAATTGTGCGGTAGTTTGAGCATTCTTTGGTATTGCCTTTCTTTGGGATTGGAATGAAAACTGACCCTTTCCAGTCCTGTGGCCACTGCTGAGTTTTCCAAATTTGCTGACATACTGAGCGTAGCACTTTCACAGCATTATCTTTCAGGATTTGAAACAGCTCAACTGGAATTCCATCACCTCCACTAGCTTTGTTCGTAGTGATGCTTTCTAAAGCCCACTTGACTTCACATTCCAAGATGTCTGGCTCTAGATTAGTGATCACATCATCATGATTATCTGGGTCGTGACTCATTAGTATCAAAAGTTAGATTAGAGAGAGACTTCATTGAAAGAAATACCAGAAAATGAGCTGGATTTTTCAGTCTTTCTGGCAGTTCAAGGATGGAAATTTCATAAAGGAGAATGTATGCTGCATTTACAAATATACTAGCCACTAGCCTGAGATGGGCTTACCCTACAGATGAAGAAAGAAAATTCAAGTTCTTTGATCTTTCAAATATCTAATACAAAGGAAAATTTTAACTTAAAAGAGGAAAAAAGGCAATACTTGCTGTTTTGGGTAAGTAAACATGCTGAAACTCCCTTAAAATTCAGATAAGGAAAAGAGACAATTCTGGAAGCCTTCCATATCCTAAGGGCTTTCATTTCTTAGGAGGAGTGGAAAGACAGCAATAGGAAGAAACCCAAGATTCAACTTCTGTCACGATATCACATTTCTATCAATATATCCCTAAACATCTTTTCTAACATCTGATTATTACATTTGGATGAAGCAGAGCTCTTCTAAGAGTAATGCTAGTGGTGAGAGGATGTCTGCAGCTAAATTTTAGAAAACTGAATTTCACAGCAAGTAAGTTGTTCTTGTTGTCCAGTCGCTACACACGCTAAGTCGCTTCAGTCATGTCTGACTCTGTGACCCTATGTACCGCAGCCCACCAGGCTCCTCTGTCCATGGGATTCTCCAGGCAAGAACACTGGAGTGGGTAGCTATGCTGTCCTCCAGGGCATCTTCCTGACGTAGGGATTGAATCCGCATCCCTTCTGTCTCCTGCATTGGCAGGCAGATTCTTGCCACTAGAATCACCTGCTAAGTCACGTTCAGACCTCTGGGATTTCATGGACTGTAGCACACCAGGCTCTTCTGTCCTCCACTGTTTTCTGGAGTTTGCTCAAATTCACATCAATTGAGTCTGCAGTGCTATCTAACCATCTCATCCTCTGCCACCCTCTTTCTCCTTTGGCCTTCAATCTTTCCCAGCATCTAGCTTCAGCTTCACCTACCACCACTTTCCCTAAAAGGGCTTCCCTCATAGCTCAGTCGGTAAAAGTCTGCTGGCAGTGCAGGAGACCTGGGTTCGATTCCTGGGTCGGAAGGATCCCCTGGAGAAGGAAATGGCAACCCACTCCAGTACTCCTGCCTGGAGAATCCCCATGGACAGAGGTGCCTGGCAGACTATACCCCATGGGGTCGCAAGAGTCGGACACGACTTAGGGACTAAACCACCACCAGCTTCAGCTTCAGCATCAGTCCTTCCAATGAGCATTCAGGATCGACTTCCTTTAGGATAGACTGGTTTGACTTCCTTGCAGTCCAAGGCCTCTCAAGAGTCTTCTCCAACACAATTCAAAAGCATCAATTCTTCAGCACTCCACCTTCTTTATGGTCCGACTCTCATATCCGTACGTGACTACTGGAAGAACCAGAGCTTTGACTACACAGACCTTTGTCAGCAAAGTGATGCATCTGCTTTTGAACATGCTGTCTACATTTGTCATAGCTTTTCTTCCAAGCAGCAAGTGTCTTTTAGCTGCAGTCACTGTCTGCAGTGATTTTGGAGCCCAAGAAAAGAAAATCTGTCATTGTTTCCACTTTCTCCTCTTTTGTTTGCTATGAAATGATGGGACCAGCTGCCATGATCTTAGTTTTATTAAATGTTGAGTTTCAAGCCAGCTTTTTCACTTTACTCTTTCACCCTCATCAAGGCTCTGTTTTAAATTCTCTTTCAATGTTCCTGATTAGGTCATGGAGAAAGTTCCAGTTTAGCACTAGGTAGTTTGTTTTATTTGCTAATCTCCCCTTTCAACAAATACAGACATGCCCTAAGCATGGAGCATTGCTGCACAGGCAGGCCACTCTATTATAGCTTGTATTTAATGACATTATTATGTTTTCAGGTTTCAAAATGATATTGACTTTTCCACTTAGTCTCTATTGGCAGGACATTTTACTGGTTTTCCATTTAAGAAAATAATACAGATTTAAGATTTTGTTTTTTAAACAAATTCAAACATAAAAATGAGAAATTTAAAAATATTAAGTAAAGAGCATTAGGATATGACAAAGATTACGATGGTAGTACTCAAATGAATAAAGCACAGGAAACACAAGCTTAAACAAATTCTGTTCTTGAGGAAAAACTGACGACTTAGATGGTGCAGTTAATGGGCTCATTAACACTTATGGGTTATCTGTGTAGGAGAACAGAGCAAAAACATTCTAGAACCTCTTTCTCCAGATTTCATGACTCATAACTAAACTTCAGAACCTCCTGTCTAAACAGTCAACATTGCTGACATTATGAAACATAAACTATACCTCAGTTAAATTCAATATTACAATTACATCACAAAATAGCTATTTATATACATTTTATGTTTCCCTATATAACAGAATTTTTACAAGATGCTTTCCTGTAAATCAATGCATAGCTCTATCCTCTTTAGTGGGTCCAAATCCAGGCAGAGCAGTTCCCCTTCTGGGAATTACAGAAAGAACTGAATTGAGGCTCACAAAAAAGAGAGATGGTGAATTTCACTGGAACTGAATTGGCCTTATCGTGTAGGTAAGAGGTAATTCTTCGTAATTACCCCTTGTGTCCAAGGCAAAGGTAAAGAAATGGGAGAGGAAGAACCTGAAAGCGGCTCCTCCATATTTAATGTCACACTGGAATTCCCGCCACTCCCTCCTAATTATGTAAGACGTGTATCTGGGTTTCCCTCCTCAAAATTAAAGAAAAACAGGGGTTCAGCATAGAAGGAGTGCATGGTCAAGGCAATGGGGCATCTTGAATTTTCATTTAATGCTTTGGAAACTCTAGGCAGAAAAAAATGATATACTATGTACAGTTTGAATCTTCATTGATTCAAATAATAACATAATTACATAACCTGAAGCACTAATAATACATATTAAATCCTTCCGTTCCCATCATTGTTTCTATCACACATTGTACTCCTGCTTCCCTTCACGCCTGTTTCTGAGCCTAGGTACCTCCAGGGTTCACTGGGAAAAAATGGGTCTACCCTTTTCTATATTTCTATCTACACAGCTCAGTTGGTAAAGAATCCACCTGCAATGCAGGAGACCCTGGTTCAATTCCTGGGTCGGGAAGATCCCTGGAGAAGGGATGGGCTACCCACTCTAGTATTCTTGGGCTTCCCTTGTGGCTCAGCAGGTGAAGAATCTGCCCACAATGTAGAAGACATTGGTTTGATCCCTGGGTTGGGAAGATCTCCTGGAGAAGGGAAAGGCTACCCACTCCAGTATTCTGGCCTGGAGAATTCCACGGACTGTACAGTCCACGGGGTTGCAAAGAGTCAGACACGACTGAGCAACTTTCACTTTCACTTTTCTATCCTGCTCATTTTCTGAGCTTGATTTCTTCTACTTTGCTTCCTCAGGTGCCTTTGCTCCAAGGATCATTTTTTAAAATTTTAACTTTTTCTAGAAACAGATGCCCCTTCATCTGTTCTCTTTATTGTGCATATGTGCTTAGTTGCTTTAGTCACGTCCAGCTCTTTGGGACCCTATGGACTGTAGCTGGCCATATGGACTGCAGCCCGCCAGGCTCCTCTGTCCATGGGATTCTCCAGGCAAGAACACTGGAGTAGGTTGCTGTGCCCTCCTCCAGGGGATCTTCCCGATCCAGGGATGGAACCCATGTCTCTTACATCTCCTCCATTAGTAGGCGGGTTCCTTATCACTAGCACCACCTAGGAAGCCCTTTAACATTTTAATTTCTTTACTATCATTTAAGCTGAGACTTAAGATATTAAGTTGATAAATATGTTCAACCGTCTTAAACTGGATGTAATTTACACACAAACGACTGTATTCTCATTTTAGGAAAAGTACACAGACTTAATTATCACAGGGCAAAGAATAAAGAAGTATTTTGAAAAAAAAAAAAAAAAACTTAAGGGCATTAATGCCCATGTTGCCAAATTCCATGATCCTCGTCTTATACTCTCTCTAATAGGTATCAGTTCAGTTCAGTCACTCAGTCATGTCCGACTCTTATATAGCCATGTTATTTATCAAATCAAAAACTGAATTTCATCTACTAAACCTCTCCTCCCGCATTCCCATTTTGAAATGGAACTGAGCCAATTACTCAGGCCACAAACTTTGGAGTCAGCTGACTTCCATCTTTCCCTCATATCCCATATCCAATCAGTTAGAAAATCCTGATAGCCCTACTTTCAGAATATATCTTGACTATATTTGATAAGTTTCAAGACCTCTATTGGTTCCTCTATATTGTTTAGAACAGTGCTGTCCAGCAGAACTTTCTGTGATGATGGCTATATCTTACATTTGTGCTTTCCAGTATGATAAAGTCAACGGCCACACATGACCACTGAGCCCTTGAAATGTGGCCAGTGCACAAGAGGAACTTAGTTTTTATTTACTTTTTTAAAGTAAATATTGGCCATTCTGGTTTTAGAGTTTCTCCTATTTAGGTAAGTTTAATAACTTTTATTATTAATCATGTCATTAACTGATATTGAAAAATTTTTTTTCATGTGGACCAGTCCTTTGGACAGCAAGGAGATCAAACCAATCAACCTTTAAGGAAATCAACCCTGAATATTCATTGGAAGGACTGATACTGAAGCTGAAGTTCCAATACTTTGGCCACCTGATGCAAAGAGCCAACTCATTGGAAAAGACCCTGATGCTGGGAAAGATTGAGGACAGAAAGAAAAGCAGGTGACAGAGGATGAGTGGGTTGGATGGCATCACTGACTCAATGAACTTTAGTTTGAGCAAACTCTGGGAGATAGTGAAGGATAGGGAAGCCTGGCAGGCTGCAGTCCATGGGGTTGCAAAGAGCTGGACACAACTTGGAGACTGAACAACAACTAAAATATATGTTAGCATTAACATGTAGTTCAGTAGGATATTCGAACTTGTTAGTGAATAAGAAACTGGATGACAATCTCTTACTTCCACAAGTAATTAAATCTTAAGTAAGCAGTGCAATTATATTCCTAACAGATTTCTTTCTTCATTCAAAAGTGAATAATTTTAAAGTCTATTTATGAAGAACGTTTCAACTTTCTTAAACCTACACCTACATTTTAGCAGTCTATTGTCAGAGGCATTTCCAAAATCAACAATCCCTTATTGGAATTTCCTTCTTCATTAAAGGACTGTTCTGTTTCAATCCATGGCCAACATAGCACATGGTCAGGAATGGTGGCTCAGACAGTACCTGCAATGCAGGAGACTTGAGTTCAATCCCTGGGTAGGGAAGATACCCCAGAGAAGGGAATGGCAACCCACTCCAGGATTCTTGCCTGGAAAATCCCATAGACAGAGGAGCCTGGAGGCCTACAGTCCACGGGGTCACAAAGAGTTGGACACGCCTGAGCACCTAACAACATACTACAACCGTCATATTAGGAAATGAATTATGATGACTTTTGTACCACTGTAAAATCCCAAACTGATTACATTTCTCCGATAATTCCAACTGGTTTTCCACTTGAACTGACTATTTAATTGACCATGGCAGAAGCATTCTGTCAAACGTGAAGGAAATTCATAAATGTCAAACCGAAAAAGAGTAACTTCACTGAGAAAAGATGAAAGTTCTTATGGTAAATAAGGTGACCCTTTTCAAAAAAGAGTATCAATTTGGAAAATCAACCATATAATAGTGTAGACAAAGACTCTTGTGTGAAAAGAAATGTGCAATATTGCAACAGTAAGCAACTCTTTAAACTAATGGAGCCTGTGTGATTCCCTTGGGAGAGGACTCTTAGAAGTTTGCCCCTGGTTTCCTTCAGGCTTTGTCTCATTGCCTTTTTCCCCTTTGTGGATTTTGCTTTGCACCCTTTTGTTGTGATCAATTTATTCTGTGGAGTCCTGTGAGCTATCTGAACACAGTATGGAACTTGGGTTGATCGTGGGAACCCCCAACATATCAGCCAGTGATGTATCTACAGGCAATATCTGGAATTGTGGCAGCTATATTTATGGTAAATACTGGAGTATAAGCCTTAAGGATTCGAGATAATATTCAGATGAATAGCAGGCTGAAAAAACAAAACCACCCCACGAACCTTATAAAATGCATGACTGAGCCACTGAACAAACCTTTGAACCTTCTACTTTATGTTTGCATGCGTGCTCAGCCACTTCAGTCGTGTCTGACTCTTTGTGACCCCGTGGACTGTAGCCAGCCAGGCTCCTCTGTCCACGGGATTCACCAGGCAAGAATACTGGAGTGGGTTGCCATTTCCTCCTCCAGGGGAGCTTCCCAAGCCAGGGATTGAACCGGCGTCTCCTGTACTGAAGGTGGATTCTTTACCCACTGAGCCACCTGGGAAACCCCCACCTTATGTTTAGCATTTTTAAATAAATCATCATGTGTAAGGGAAAAAAATCCATGTAAGTACTCTTCCAAGCTTTCTAAAGAACTGCTTAGGTAAAAGTAAAATAGAGTTATCTGAAGACATTACTCTTGGGAGGTTTTAAATTTTAATTTCTCCAGGAAAGCACAAAAGAAATGTATCATGCTCCTTTTTTTTTTTTTTTTTACCTGAAAGAACTTCTGGGCCAATCCAATAGTAAGGTTTGATAGGGCCTATATTTCAGTAGATTTCATTGTCCCTTTCAAGTTGTTGAATTTTCTGGCATAAAATCATCGATAATATTCATTTATTATTCTTTCATTAAGTGCAGAATCTGTTGCAATGTCGCCTCTCTCATTCATCAGTAGTGTCTTCTCTTTTTCCTGATCAGTCTGGCTAGAAGTTTATACATTTAACTGGTTTTTTTCGAAGAACCAACTTTAAGTTTCACTGATTTTCAATCCTTTTCTTCCTTTCTGTTTTGTTTTTCCTGACCTTCATACTTTCCTTTCTTCTACTTAGTGTACTCCTATTTACTACTTTGCTTCTTTTTCTATGAGAAACCTGGTGTGAGACATATTTTCTTTTCTGTGGTTGGTACTGAATGCTATAAGATTTCCCCCAAGTTTTGCTTTAGGAGCTTACATGCCATGCATTGTTATATACTGTGTCATCGTTTTTATCCCAAATAATATGCTTTCTCATTTCCTCTTTGAGCCATGGATTATCTAGAAGTGTGTTAGTTTTCAACTTCTTGAGAATTTCCCAGACATTTTATGACCTGAATAAATTTAAATGCATTAAAACTTGTTTTGTGACCCAGAATATGAACTATCTTGGTGATTATTCTATGTGCACTTGAAAAGAATGTGTTGGTTCTCCTGTTGTTGGGTGGTGTGCTCTATAAAAGTTAAGTCAGTTGATTATGTTGTTAGAGTCTTCTGTATTTTACTGATTTTCTACAGGCACACCTCACTTTATTGAGCCTTGTTTTACTTATTATACTTCAGATTTTGAATTTTTACAAATTGAAAGTTTTTGGCAATCCTGTATCAAGCAAGTTCATTACATTTTAATTAAGATAAGTACATTGTTTTTAAAGATATAATCCTATTGCTTTTAGTAGACTACAGTTAGTATAAACATAACTTTTGGAAAACCAAAAAAAATTGTGTGGCTCACTTTATTGTGGTGCTCTGAAACTGGGCCCACAATATCTCCAAGGTACATTTGTACTAATTTTGTCAGCTTCTGAAAGAGACATATTGATCTGTAGCTACCATTGTGGGTTTGTCAATTTTCACTTGTTCTGTTTTTGCTTTGAGTATTTGGAAGCTTTGTTATTAGGTGCATAAATGTTTAGAACTGTTATATTTTCTTAATGAATGGATCCTGTTGTCATTATGAAATGGTATTTTTTCAACCTGGTAACATTCTTTGTCCTGAGAAGTACTCTGTCTGATACTAATATAGCCAATTTTCTTTTAATCAGTATTAACATGGTATATCTTTTCCATCCTTTTATTTATTTTTTTGCTACACTGCACAACTTACAGGATCTTAGTTCCCTGACTAGGGACTGAACCCAGGCCACAGCAGTGAATGTGCCAAGCCCTAACCACTGACCCCTCAGGGAATTCCCATCCTTTAATCAGTTAAGATTGGATTTAAAAATCAAGACCAGATTGTAGCAATATGACAAGCTCTGCATTTTAACTGGGGTGTTTTAACTATTTACATTCAATGTGATTATTAATATAGTTGGATTTATTATTTTGCTATTTTAAAAAAATTTGTCCCGTCTGTTTTCCCTCTCACCTTTTTTTTTCTTTTCTTGCTTTTGGATTAACAACAGCTTTCATGATTCCATTTTATCTCTTTTGCTAGCTTTTAGCTATAACTTTTTGTCATTTTAATCTCTGCTATATAGTTTATAGTACACATCTTTGACTTATTCCAGTCTATCTTCACATGATATTATACCATTTCATAAGAAGCCACAATGTATACAGACCCTCAAACAACACAGGGGTTAGGGGCACTGATCTTCCATGCAGTTGAAAATCAGTGTATAACTTACAGTCAACCCTTCATATATGTGGTTCCCCCATATCCACAGACTCAACCAACCACATATCACACAGCGCTATAACATTGCTGGAAAAAATCTGCATATAAGTAGACCTATGCAGTTTAAACTTGTGTTATTCAAGGGTCAACTGACTTTCATTGTCCCACTCTCAACCTGTGGGCCAAACCCATGCATTTTACTTTTACATGTATTTAACTTCCATGGTGAAAAAAGTAAAAATGTTAGTTGCTCAGTCATGTCCAACTCCTTGAGACCCCATGGACATACAGCTGGCTAGGCTCCTCTATTCATGAAATTCTCCAGGCAAGAATACTGGAGTGGATAGCCATTCCCTTCTCCAGGGGATCATCCCAACCCAGGGATCGAACCCAGGTCTCCCACATAGCAGGCCACTCCTTACTGTCTGAGCCACCAGGGAAATCTCATACTGCAACCTCCATACTACAGCCATACTCCATACTACATTGTTATTTTGTTTAAAATAAATTACCTCTTTTTAAAAAAGTTTACTACACGTAGTAAAAGCACATTAAAAAGTACCAATCTTTATATCCATAGGTATTTTTAAACCATTCCCCTGTGACCTAATCACTGTTATTACTAGCACAAATCAAATTAGTTTTTCTTCTGGCTAGCTGACCTTGCAAGTAAAGTGTTAAAATACTACAACTGTTATTTAAAAATGAAAGAGAAAATTTATTTAAATAACTTGGGCCTGTAGCCCAGCCAACTGGTGAGAGCTACTTGAAGTGATGCAAGAGCTGGCTGCCTGAACAGGGAGGTTCATCCCCTCCCTTCCGTAACTCCAGAGGGCATATTCTAAACTATGTGAAGCTAAAAACAAGACATCCGAACTCACTGGCTCCCACATCTGTGTAAAGCTTACATTAAAACAATATTAGAGTTAAAAGTGCCACCTTAGGGCTTCCCTGGTGGTCCAGTGGTTAAGAATTAGCCTGTCAGTGCAGGGGACCCAGGTTCAATCCCTGCTCAGGGAACTAAGATCCTACATGCTGTGGAGCAACTAGTCCAGCACACAACTACTGAGCCTGCCTGCCAGCTAGAGAGAAGCCTGCGGGTCACAATGAAGAGCCTGCCTGCTGCAACTAAGACCCGATGCAGCCACATGAATCAATAAATAAAATTTAAGAAAAATGCCACCTTCAGTAGCCTTGACCATCTAACTAGAAATAATCGGTGATTCATACATAACGAATTGATGAAATCTGCCCAACTCCCGCCTCTTTATTCCTTCCTCCTTAACTCCTTCCTCATCCTCTTTGACCTGTGATCACATGTTCTATACTCTTTGCTCCTTCCCTGGGAAGGCAGTGTAGGAAAACGGTGAAGTATCTAGGCTTTAGAGTCAGAATGAATTTAAGTTCCTGCTCATTCATTTAACAGTTGTGTGATCCTGGACAAGTTATTTCAGCCTCCTAACAACCTACTTTCCTTAAGGTAACAACAATGGTACTTAATTAAAGGACTGTCAGATGGATTAAATGAAACATGATATAAAACTTCTTGCCCATAGTAAGTGGCCAAAATATGTTAGCCATTATTATTTCATTTTTGCATTTGGGGATTCTTATATAGAATGGGCCTATGAATCTACTTTTCTCAGCCTTTTATAGATTACCTTTAAAACATATTTAAATAACAGGAAAAGTATCATATATATTTACCAGTGTCGTTAGCATTTTATTTTTTATCCATTTGGTATCACTTGCCCTCTGCCTGGGGAACTTCATTCTTTGATCTGCTGGTGAGCAATTCTTTCAGCTATTTTATCTCCGAAAAAAGTCTTTATTTAACCTCAATTTTCAAAGATTTTCACTGAGGAGAGAATTCTAGGTTGACAGTTTCTTTCGATACTTTAAAGACACTGCTACAACTGTCCTCCTCTCTGCATTGTCTCTAACAAGAAATATACTGTCAACACTTATCCTTATTCCTCTCTGCATCTCTGGCTGCTTGTAAGACTGCCTCTTTCTCATGTTTTGAACAGTTTGAATACGATGTGCCTTGGTGCAATTTTCTTCATGTTCCTTATGCTTGGGGTTCATTAAGATTCTGAACCTGCATGTGTATAGCTTTCATCAAATTTGGAAGTTTCAGCCGTAAGTTATTCAAGTGTCTTTTTCATCATGGCCTTCTCTCCTTTAGGGACTCATATTTCATGTATATTAGCCCACCTCAAGTTATCTCACAATTGATGCTCTGTTAATTTAAAAACTATTTTCCTTTTTGTGTTTCACTTCGAATGATTTTTATACTGGTTTTGTCTTCAAGTTTACTAATCTTTTCTTCTGTGATGTTTCAGTTCAGTTCAGTTCAGTCACTCAGTTGTGTCTGACTCTTTGCGACCCCATGAATCGCAGCACACCAGGCCTCCCTGTCCATGACCAAATCCCGGAGTTCACTCAAACTCATGTCCATCAAGTCAGTGATGCCATCCAGCCATCTCATCCTCTGTCGTCCCCTTCTCCTCCTGCCCCCAATCCCTCCCAGCATCAGAGTCTTTTCCAATGAGTCAACTCTTCCCATGAGGTGGCCAAAGTACTGGAGTTTCAGCTTCAGCATCATTCCTTCCAAAGAACACCCAGGGCTGGCCTCCTTTAGAAAGGACTGGTTGGATCTCCTTGCAGTCCAAGGGACTCTCAAGAGTCTTCTCCAACACCACAGTTCAAAAGCATCAATTCTTTGGTGCTCAGTCTTCTTCACAGTCCAACTCTCACATCCATGCATGACCACTGGAAAAATCATAGCCTTAACTAGACGGACCTTCGTTGGCAAAGTAATGTCTCTGCTTTTCAAAATGCTATCTAGGTTGTTAATGTTTAATCTGCCATTAATCCCATCCCTGTATTTTTCATCTCAGACATTCTAGTTTTCATATTGAGAAGTTCAGTGTGTTCCTACTAACTTTTGCACATATGGAATACAGTTATAAAAACTACTTTAATGTACTTTTCTGCTATTCTAACCTCTGTGTCAATTCTAACCTCTGTGTGCAGTCTAATCTATTTACTTTGTCATTACAGGTCATATTTTCCTACTTCTTTACAAGCCTGGAAATTTTTGATTGAATGCCAAATATTGTGAATTTCATCTTGCTGGATACTGAATGAACTTAGACATATTCTTGAGTCTTGCTTAGGGATGAAGTTAAATTACTTGAAAACTTGTAAATTTGATCGTTTCAGGTCTAACTTTTAAGATGTGTTAGTCTGGCCCAGAGCAATGCAGGTCTAGGGCTCGTTTGGTGGGGTGCGTTCTTCTGTGTACCCTATCTAACACCCTATGAACCCTGAGGCCTTCCAGTCTGGTTTGTGGGAACAGGCACTATTCCCAGCCCCGCCAGCACCCACAAGCACTGCTCCTTTTCTTCCTTCTGTGCGGCTCCTCTACAGTCCGTCAGTTTCCTCACATGCATGTGTTTAGAGTACTCAGCTGAGCACTCAGAGAGGCCCCTCTGCAGGAACCCTTCTGGGGTTCTCTCTGCTCTGTTCTCACCTTACTACGCTGTCCTGTTAACTCTGGTTGCCTTAGTCTCCCCAGACTTTCAGGAATAAGTGCTGAATTCAGGGTGTACACCATTTTCCACCTGGTTTCCCACCCTGCACCACAGCCTAGAAACTCTCTCAAGTTAGTAACCTGAGCAATCCGAAGGTTCACCTTAGTTCTCTCTGTCATGGATATCACTGTCTTTCACTGCCTGACATCCAGTGGCTTAAAAACAGTTGTCTCCAACATTTTCTTCGTTTTTTAGCTGGTGTGGACAGAATCTTGTCCCTGTTACTGCATCTTGGCTAGAAGCGGAAGTCTTGCTGCTTTATTATGCTCGTTTCTCTGTACTGAGCCACTGTAAACGGCATCTCAGTTCAACCATCCCTCCTGATGGCTTGGGGTCAAATCTTTCATGGTTACGAGCCTGCCCCCCTAGATTGCCTCTGTGTGAGTCTTTTCACTGTCTGCCTTAAAGGCAGTCATTCTTCTGTTTAAAAAGCACATTTGAAAGAAATAGTACTAAGGCTATGGAATTTTAATGCTATAGTGAAGAATGTCTAGAAGTTTGTGCAGCTTAAGTCAGTCAGAGAATGATTTTCATTCTGCAGAGTTTCTTTACGAAGGATTTCTTTCATAATTCTTGCAAATGAAAAGAACATTCATGGGAAGAGCACGAAGATACTGGATGTGCAGGCAGGCAAAAGAAGAAGGACAGACTTTGAGAAAGAAAGAGATTGAGAACTAAATTTTTCTAAGAAACATCATAGAACCAAGTCCCTGATACATTTACACAGACATTGTCCTTGACACATTTTAGAAAACAGTCTTATTCTTTCCTGTCTTCTCACGCAAAAATCCAATGTTTATATAACTAACATGCTAAAGTGAAATATTAATCAAGGCAGACAGCTGGAAGCGTTATCATTATTATCCCTTAATAAACGTCAAAACAAAATATGGCAAGTTCATACAAGTGTAAGGTTGTTAAAAGAATCTAGGGCACAGGGGGCACACCGTGGCCCATGGGCTCTATTTGGCCTGCAGACTGAGGTTTCTCCTGGACAGCAACGGCCCAGACCGTATTTTCCAAAGTGTGAAATTGTGCCAGTATTTATAAATTGGAAAATCTCACAAATTAAAGAAATGTCATATAAAAATCTTGGGAGAAAAGGAGATGGGGCAGGACTCCAGGTGGGCAGCAGATGTCCATGTTAGCTACAGTATGAGCCCTTTCGTTCATCACAATATCTATCATTCATTACTGTCTTCCTCTCCCCCTCAACTATCTCTGACCTTTCTTGTCCCTACAGGTATGGAGGCTAGTGATACCTACTGAAGGGTATGTATAACATTATCCCAACAAATTAACTTATATTTTTTAACTTATAAAACAAACGTATAAAAGCATGGTGAAACTTTTTTTTTTCAAAGGGGGAAGTTAGGATTCCTAAAAAGATACAATAAAAAGCATATTTATTTTCTACCAATTTTAGGAAAGCTGTATGTGGAGTACATTTTAAGTCCCAAAATGCTTATTTTAACCAATTCATAAGATAATTCAGATACAGCTTGCATTTAGAAACTACAATCTACCCTATCTTTTGCCTATGTTTCAAAAGGTACACATAAAAGACAGCAGAATTACAAAGAGCGATAACAATGTTATCAGAAAAGTAGGCTCTTACTTTTTCTACCAATGCAGTCTAGGCAGGTAATAAATTTGAACTTCGAGTATAAAGTAAAAGTCCATATATGGTCCATATATAGTCTTCGGTTTTCATGCATTAACCAAGAAAACCAGAAGAGTAAGTGAATTTCTATATACCAAACATTTCTGTATACTAGGGTTTCTTTGTAACTCAATACTCCGTAGAAGAACCAAAATACATTTAAGTTGCCCTTCAACTGCAAAACAATCCAACTTCAGCTGTACCAAATATTTATCAACCTCAGTTAAAAGAAAATGTCCAACTTAACAAACAAAACAGTATATTAATGGTAAAACATTCAACTTTGCTTTTACTACTAATAGATTTCTAACTGGTAACAAAAGAATGGAGATGAACAGGTCAAAAATGTGAGACATGTTTGACTAATGAGGTAATTGGGGGCAGGGAGAAAATAAAAAAAATAAAAGTGAACCATTAAATATATAAAAAAGGAAGACTTTCTATAAATTATTTTCAAAAGCACAGAACTTTTTAGCATACTCAGAGGGTACACATAAAGCTTCCCATTAAGGAAAACTGAACCATTAGTTTGGTATATAATGTTTCCTCCTGGCTCTGATGACATTACTAAAAATGAAGGTTACAGCAAAGCACCCCAAGAGGGGACCTGGAGACAGGACTAGAAAGATGACTGACTTCTTAATGTTGGTACTTTTCAATCTTGTTCAATATGCATGTTTTGCCTACTCTGAAAAATAAGATACCTAAAATTAATAAAACACACTTTACCTGCTACTGTAAAGCTTGTGGAGCAACAAAACTTTTCAATGAGTGAAAAACTGTATGATCATCTAACTATTTGCATGAGAATGCTATGAAATTCTTAAGTGGGGGAAATAAAAAAAAGCTGTGAAAACAGTTAAGGGAAAGGGTGAATAGAGATTTTATGTTTCAAAGAACTCCAGAATATAAATTTCACTTCTCCAAATAAAGCAAATGTCAATCAATTTATATTGCAAATGAATTTTAAAACTGTATGGTAAACTAAAATTTAGAAATTTTGGAGTTCTCTTATCTCCCTTCTACAGCACCACATACAAGGCATGCAAGCTTACTGAAAGAGTCAATTCAAAGGAGAAGAAAAGAAACTTTGTTAGCAGTCACCAAGAGTTTGGGGCTCTGTAAACACAGCTGTCAACCAAACCAAAGGACAATTTTTAAATGCACTAAGAATGGAATGGAGAGTGGGTCATAAACTATTCTTAATGATTGCACCTTAATAAGATCATTACTTCTAACCTTAAACTAAAAGTTACAAATGATTTTCACTATTAAAATTATCTAGTGAGTAGGTCAGGAAGATCCCTTGGAAGAGGAAATGGCAATTCACTCCAGTATTCTTGCCTGGAGAATTCCATGGACAGAGGAGCCTGGTGGGCTACAGTCCATGTGGTCACAAGAGTCGGACATGACTTAGCAACTTAACAACAACAAATGATACACCATGCTTGCTCCCAGATAATAACAGTGTCTCCAAGACAGATCAATCTCTACCCAAGTGAATCCTTTGACTGAGCCACACTTTCTTAAAACTTGTACTGTATTGATTGTTTTGTAATATAATGGTTACCTATCTTCATTATTTGCTTTTTTTTTTTTCCTAGATTTTAATTTTTTTGGTAGGAGCCATTTTCCTTTCCTCTTTTAGTATTTCTCAATGCTGTTGTTGTTTAAGTCGCTAAGTCATGGCTGACTCTTTTGAGACTGTAGCCCACCAGGCTCCTCTGTCCATGGTATTTTCCAGGCAAGAATACTGAAGTGGGTTGCCACTTTCTTCTCCAGGGGTTCTTCCTAATCCAGGGATCAAACCTGTGTCTCCTGCACTGGCAGGGAGATAATTTACCACTAAGCCACTAGGGAAGCCCATTCCTCAATATACCAAAAATAATTCCAAACACAGAGTAGTCAGTCAAATGCTTTACAGCTGTATAATTAGTTTAGTTAAGAAACAAAAGACCATTACAACAAAAATTTACATTACTTGTAAAACATTTTAAATTGCTGCTATTTTAACTATCGTCAAATAATTCTGTGGGTATTTTTTCTACCAGTTTTCATAGTTTTCACATATTCAAGGGGACATGGCAGGTTTGCCCATTTTATTTCCCTTAAGATGTCAATCATTTTAGCTTTAAAGTGACCAATGCATAGTTACTATGTCTAAAAAGATCTTACTCGGAATACATCTGATAACCAAAGCATAGTCAGTGACCTAATCAAAACATACTTCTGAGGCTAAAATCTGCATGGATAAAGAGACAAGCCATGCTTTTTTCTCCATATAATGAATCATATTTCCTAGTTTGCTATTTTGTCCAATATATACAGATGAAAAGTGTGGTGAAAGGTAAAGAATTATTAACTGAATCAATGGGCTGTGCCCAACCAATTTATATATGTAATGACTCAGGAATAAAGCTCATGGAACTTCCTGAGGTAGATATTATTTCCATTTTATATATCAAAGAGATTGGATAAATCACTTATCCAAAATGACTCTAATTACTAAAAGATCTAAAATACATTCCAAGGACTACCTAAATTTAAAATCTGTGCTCTTTCTACTATACTATGCTTCCAAACTTGTTTGAATGTAAACAGCAAATTATGACACAGCCTAGATTTAGTTTTCACAAAAGCTACACATTTGAGAATGAACATAAATATATTAATTTTGTCCTGTTAAAGGTTATCAGTAACTCAGTTTAATATTTCAATGGTAGGTTAAATAATGAAAATTGTGTGAATGATTCATATTTATTACAAGGAATTAAGTATCAAACCACACAAAGTATAAAATACTAAACAATCTCTGTGAACTAGCCTCCACAGACAGTAAATCCAGTTTTTAATTATTTTCTAGGTCAAGGCACTTTAATTAACATAATAGATGTGTTAGCTATCAAGTGATAAGTCAGTAAAACCAAGTCCAGTATTCACCCCAAAACCTAGCATAGGATCTATAATTTATCCATACCTACTACAACCAAATACCATTAAGCTGGAAACTAATGGAGATCAGGTGTCAGGAAATCTGAAGAAAACAATAATTGAATCCCCAATATCTACTCTCTTCAGTTGTCAGGTTGGGGACAGCCAAGTGCCCAGCAAAAAACAATTCCCAGCATCCCATGATGTATAGCATTGGGTAAGGAATTCAAGAAAAGTTTTTGAGAAGATCTGACTCAGCTGGGAGGCACACTCATCTTTTGTTATTTTTGCCATTTTCTCTATTTCTTCCATATTTTGTCTAACTAGAAGGATAACATTTTTAATAGAATGCTAGCAGCCATTTTGTCACCAAGAGGGCATCGTGAGGATGAAAGCCATGTTATAAGGAGGCAGAGAAGGAAAAAAAGATGTCTGGGTTCATTGTTATTTCTTGAAACAGTTATCCAGCAGCTCTGGAGTACTATGCCAAGATTTTATGTTACAGAAAAAAAAAAAAAAAATCCCAATCTTCTTTAGGCCCTGTTATGCCAGGGTTCTGTACTAGCAACCCAATGCAATTTCTAATTAGAAGAAGCAAAACAATTCATTGCAGTGGTTTTGGATAGGGCAAGCACACAGAATATTTCCCAAATCAATTCCCCTGTTACAAGAGATACATTACAAATTCTGCAGTTAAATTGTCAAAGAAATGAAAATGATAAACAGTTGACCATCTGTAACCACAGGTTCCACAACCACAGATTCAACCAACCTCAGATGGAAAATATTTGGGGGGAAAAACATTTCAGAAAGTTCCAGAAAGCAAAATTTGAATTTGCTGCACGCTGGCAACTATTCACATAAGATTTATATAGTATTTACGATGATTTACACAGTACTTACATTGTATTAGATATGATAAGTAATTTAGAGATGATTTAGAGTATGTGGGAGGATTTGCATAGGTAATATGCAAATACTATGCCATTTTACATAAGGGACTTGACTAGTCACAGCTTTTATATTCCTATGGGTCCTGGAATCAATCCCCTGGAGAACAGTAAGGGATAACTGTATATGTTATTATCTTGGAGATTCATAAGGTACATTAGAATATTAAAGGGTCTAAAAGTGCACACAGTAACAGGATAAATGTCCAGTAATACTTACTCAAGAATTTTACGTTATGTTACAAAATGCTTACTCCTAAGAGCATAACAACATGTTGTTCAGTCACTAAGTTGTGTCCAACTCTTTGTGACTCCATGGACTGCAGCAATATCCCTGTTTGCGTGACTGAACAGTTTACATATCTTGAGAGTGTTAACTTTCAAAATAGACACTTTGGGAGGATAGATACCTTTGGCTTCAAACACAGTATTATCAGAGACATTTCTGGGACTCTCCTTTCTAATCATGTTTACAGTCTCATTTTAAAATTGCTCCATTTACTTTCCAATCATTTTCCAATTTAAATCAGTAAATCCTCCTTAATCATTCACCTTACTAGAATATGAATGTATTATTTAACTGAAGCAAATCCGTTCTCAAAGAAGACATGTGCCACATGTCACATGATCTAAAAAGTAACTCCAAAACAGGAGATGTAGGATTCTAAAAGTGAGTAGTTTGCAGACTTCCATGGTGGTCCATGATTATGACTCTGTGCTTTCACTTGCATGGCCCAAGTTCAATCCCTGGTCAAGAAACTAAGATCTCACAAGCTACAAGGCATGGCAAAAAAAAGAGCAGTTTGAAGAAAATGACATTTATTTTCACAAGTTCCACGAAGCATGTGAAACTTAGGCACAGATAACATATATCAAGTCCAAGTAGTGAGCGGAAGAAACGGAAACACGTAACCCAAGGAACAAGCAGGGCCATGAACGCTGAAACAAAAAAACACATTTAAGTTCATATATTACCTTTACCCAATGTTTTTAAAAAAAAAAACTGTTATAAGTAAAATGTACGTATATCAAAAACAATACTCTAATATTTATTAAATACCCATATGCATTAGCTGAGAACCCCATGGAGACTGCTGCGCTGCAGGCCATGAGGGTGCCGAGCCGGACATGACTTAGTGACTGAACAACGACATGTATTAGGTACTGCTTTGTTGCTTTACAAGTTTCAATGAATTAATCATTTAATCCTTACCACAAACCTATAAAAGAGGCTTAGCTATAATCCTTATTTTGTAGATGGAAAAAAAGTGAAAATTTGCACAAGGCCATAGAGCCTGTATATCAGAGTCAGCAACTAAACTCCAGGCAGCTTGGCTCCAGCGTCCGTGCTCGAAATTCTGTGCTATACTCTAAGTCAAAGAGGGATGGTCAACACCGTGCCCAACTGCAGCTAAAACCAACTCATGTCTATTCAAATCAGTACCCAGATGTTTGTACGATTTTCACATATCATTTTTATCTTCACAACTCTTCTGTGTCAATATATCCTGTCAACAGGCTGGTTTACTTGCCGTGATCTCAGATGATCAAATATATGCGGGCACAGACTATTCCACTTATCTGCTGCCTTGGAAATGTGATCTCTGTGTATCACCAGTGGCTAGCAGAGTGTCTGGCAGAGGCACTTACTGAACTTTATGTCGTGTACACTTACTGTACTCAATGTATACTTGCTGAATATAGAACAACTAAAAAGGGAGCAGGTCATCACAATAAGGTTATTACTCCAGATTCATCACTGTGGCTGTTAGAAAACACTCAACTGGCTTGGTCCATCAACAGTGATTCTTTAAAATCCCTTTAGGTGGAACAATATCATCTATTTTTAAGTTAAACCTCAGGACCTCAATACAGCCTTAAAATACCTTTGAATTTAGACAAAGTCTTTAAGCACAAACAAAGATTTAGATGAATTATTTTTTTAATATAGCTCTGCTTTGTCTTTAGTTACACAAGTATATGTGATCACATTAATATATTTTCTTTTAATAAAAACTGAAAATTTCCACTAAATTTTAATAATGGAAAACAATACAGTCTAGATTTCTTTGTAAGAATTATATAACAATGAACACTGAAGTATGTGTTGACTTGAATTATAACTGAAATAGCAATACTGTCATGTATTAAGTAATAACATATCCTACTTATTATTTATTTTTATATACCTCAAAGCACTGCCAGAATTTCAAAGCTCTGACTGAACTCAACTGAATGGTATATAACCACAGAACAGTTTTAGACAGTTTACATTTGATAATCAAGCACTCCTAAATTATATTTATTATATATTTTAAAATTTTTATCAGTTTTTTAATCTAAAATTTTTTTTTAAACTCAAGTATAACTCATCAGTTTTTTTTTAATAAAACATCTATTTCAGCTTTCATGAAGTACAGCTACAAGGATACATTTTAGCTTCTGTAAATTTTCATACAGTAGCTAGAAAATTGATATACGTTACATCTGAATCATTGTCTGAAGTTCATTCCTTCACTTCTAGAAACTAGCCATGAGAGTAAAATCAAAATAGACTCTGTGAAAAATGACTTTAATCAATACTGCATTCAAATAATCCTATGAAATTATACCTCAAAGTCAAGAATATGAAAGACTCTGAGGGAATATATTTATCATTCAAAATATTATGATAAGGGAAACTCCTGGGTCAAAATACTGATTATTTCTTCACTTCAACACTATATATTCCAGAGAGGTATTTGACTACACAAAGACCTAAAATAAATAATCCCTTAATAATTTAAATGCTTATTTTAGAAATTACATTTTTCTAGAAAAAGTGTCTAAAACCCTAAGCCAATAAGAAAAACTGAATTTTGTTTTTTTTTTATGGTGCGGGGGGTGGGGGGGGAGGCGGGGCGGTGTGCAGCTGAGATGAACTAGAGTGCAGTTTCCTCTAAGTTGCGCCTCAGTAGTTAACAAGTGACAAATACCACTGAAACTGATGACGTAGTGTTAGCTTTCAAACATCTCAAACTGCTTAGGAACCTCGTTTTTGTTAAAGGGGATGCTTTCTTGTGGGAAGAAAAAGTCTCTGGTGCATGTTCATGTTAAAACTAAAGATGATTTTCTGTTGGAAAATTCAATCATATCATATGACAACAAACAGACTTCATTTGCAAAAGAAAAAAAAGAGCCTCCTCCAGAAAGAAAAACCTTGAGTCAAATTCCAGCACTTAGGCTGAATTGATGAATTTCTCTGTTTCCTGAATCTGTTTAGATTCGGAGCATACTGATATAAATGACAAACATAAGGACACTCAAGTTCCTCCTCTCAGTTAACTTGGAGAAAGAAAACCTCACAACTAGGCACAAGAAACCTAAGAAAGACGAAATATAAGCATCAAAAAAGTGGTATTTCTCCTTAAGAAACTATCAAAAATAATACTATATATAATTTCAATTATAAATCTGACAGAAACGACTCTATACATCTCATTTCAAAGGAGAAACTAGAATATAAATTTTAAAATCTCTAGGTAATACAGAACTTTCTGTGATGACAGAAATGTTCCATAGCTGAGCTGTTCAATACAGCGGCTACTGAGCCAAAAGTAGCTACTGAGTCCTTAAAATTTGGTTAGTGAGGGGAGGGAGTTTAGGATTAGCAGATGCAAACTATTATAGGATGGATAAACAACAAGGAATGATACTTTGTATTCGGGATAAACCATAATGGGAAAAAAATGGAAAATATATATACAACTGAGTCACTCTGCTATACAGCAGAAACTAAACACAACATTGTAAGTCAACTATACCTCAATAAAATGGTTTAAAAAATTCTTCAGTGAAATAAGAAACTGAACTTTAAATGATACCTAATTAAATTAATTTAAATTTAACAACATGCGCAGCTTTAAGGAACAGGCGGGAAGTATTTATACCTTACATTCTGATTCAAATAGTAAAAAGCCCGTAGATGGGTATAGACACAGAAGATGCAAGTTTATTTTCTTTAAATTCTTGTGATTTATGTAGAGGAAAGTACATAATATAACAATACTGGTGCTACATTTGTGAGAATCGAATTTTCTATGCTAACCTTCTAGAGAGGACTAGAATATTGGTTCACAAGTTGGCTCCACATTGTAATTTCTTAGGGAGCTTCCAAAAATATGTATGTCTGGGTCTTAACCCCAAAGATTCTTGTTTAATTGGTCTGAATTGAGTCCTGGGCATTAAGATTTTTAAAAGCCACCCAGGTGATTCTATCAGGCAGCCAGAGAATCACTAAACTAGAAAGAAAATAAGAAACTGTTTATTAAGCACAGATGCAGTATACAACCAAAGACGTTTATTTGCTGGTAGCCAAGAGGGCCTTTCAGCAACCCAGATTCAAGCTCACCCTGAGGACTACGGTGAGTTACATGTTGTAAACATTCAGGAACAATTTGGGTGCACCATCATAAGTTTTGCTATTACTGAATGTTTTCAAATATGTAAAAGAGATTAAAAAAGGAGGAAATAAACTACTGTCCGTTTGTACTTGCCACCTTTATATATATATTATTAATTTCATTCTCAAAATACTATGAGAGGTAGGTATTATTAAATTACAGATGTGGAAAATAAAGATAAAGATGTTCCTAAGGATTTGGACACATGTGTCTCTGAGGTAAAGTCCACATTATTTATACTACAGCAGAATTCTCTCTGAGGAAGTCTGTTTCAATCAAGTCTCATACTGGAATCAAAGAAAGAAAAATAAAGAAAAAGCAGGATTCAGTGGTGGAGCACAGGCTAAGGCAAACATCCTTAAACAGGTGCTTAGACCAGTTCCTGTATTTCCTAAGCAAACCCTGGGGGAAAAAACATGTGCATCTGTGGTTCAACTCTCCACCAGCCTCTGCACTAGCCCATACAGGAGTTGCTGTCCTTCTGCCTTAAGAAGTTAAACAACTGGTCTCGTACTGCCTCACAAGCTATTAGCTACTGTCATCCAGCCTCCATACAGGCTGCGTAGTCACAGGGCCTGACACTAAACAGGAATCAAACAGGGGCTTTCATTTTGCCCCCTAGACTCACAGGATTACTGGAACTCTTCCTCATAGAGCAGTTTACAGACCAGTTTTTTTTTTTCTTTTAACTTTTTATTTTGTATTGGAGCACAGCCAATTAACAATGTTGTGGTAGTTTCAGGTGGAAAGCAAAGGGACTCAGCCATACAAATACATGTATCCATTCTCTCCCAAAGTCCCCACCTATCCAGGCTGCCACACAACATTGAGCAGAATTCCCTGTGTTACACAGTAGAACCATGTTGGTTATCCATTTTAAATATAGCACGTGTACATGTCCATCCCAAACTCCCTAACCACCCCTTCCCCCATCCTTCCCCCTGCAACCTTTAAGCTCCTCCTTTAAGTCTGTTAATTACAGACCACAGTTTTGATGTGAGGTACCTACAAGTGAGTCTGTCATGGGATTTCCTGGGCAACAACAAACAAATTTACACTATGTAACTTTTAATTTAACTTCGACCATTTAATGTTCTATAATAATTTGCTCATTAAAAGCTTTTTAAATGCAGTTCCTGGGTTGTTCTTAAGTTTCAAATTAAGAAAAGCTGTCAGTGGAAAAAAATGGGAAAGAGTGCAAGAGACCCTCACCCTTCCCCATCAGCACTAACTCTTCAGTCCTGAGACCAGATATCCTTTCTCCTTTTTCAGGCCCCAGCCTTGCAAAGAGACATCAACTCAAATGAGTCACACTTGGTTACATCAGAGGCCTGACAGAAGAAAACCTTCAACTCACTCTTCTAATTCATGGCACAGACTTCTCCCAAAGCATATTCCAAAATAAGAAAATGTTGACAGGAGTTAACTCCTAGATGCACAGGCTTGAGGTATAACAGTGTTTTCTTTCGATTTCAATTGGTATTAATTACAATTTAGTTGCACCACAAAAGTGTTTTGTAGTTTATTTGTAAATTACAAACTCTTGTCCAAAAATAATAAAAAAGGAAGCAGCAGCAGGGGCTTATCCCCAGTAATCCCTTCTCTAGGAAGTCTGGCCTGAGCAATAAGATGAGCTGAAAAAATACATACTCAACTGATACGGAAGAAGTTACAATGTTCCTCATCCCATCCTTGACCTACTAAAGTAGAATAAAGCAAGGATTTGACCTGTTCATCTTAATTTAAAACAAAACAAAACATAAATTCCATTCAAAACTGATATCTATCATTTACTAAAAACAACTTATTAGCTAATTTTCACATTCACTTTTCATTTGAGGCATGCCTCCAGAAAAAATAATGTAGGTTTTAAAACTTTTGATCGCATCATAGTCCATCCTTGCAATTGACACTGGTTTTTATGGTTTGTGTGTGTTACTTGTGACATGAAAAGCTATCTGTAAATATTTTAAAATGCTGGTAATCACTTTCCTAAAAATAAGTGGGCTTCTCATGCAAGTACAAATTTTGGTGGAACAAATGTTAATCCAAGACAAACTACATAAGAGCTAAAAAATAAGTTCTTGTAAAAGTGAAACACACTACAAATTAGTTCCTTTTCTTAATAACTAACCTAGATGTTTTTTCTATTTAATTCCTGCTTCCACTCTGCCATCTCCCCCACACATACTCCCACAAAGCCGCTAGAACATCAAAGTTAGAACACAAAGTTATTATGAAAAAGGTAAACTAAACCTAAAACTGGACCGTAAAGCAGACCATTGGCTTCTGTACGAATTTACTGAATCAATACATACAAGAACTTACTGATGCTGATGATAACAACACAAAAAATAATCTGTATCATAGCACAACACAAGCGAGCAATGAGCATGAAGCAAGTTTTCACGTTGATCCTGCCAACCCAGTCATCAAGAATTTGGGAAAATAACCAAGGCTTGTTTCAAAACACAGCAACTTCTTTCCTCCTCCCGTCCCCCCAATCCTTTAGTAACCTCTGCAGATCTAAATTTTAAAATCATTTTAATCAGTTACCTGTGCGCCCGTCAACCCACAGATCAGGTGTCCTACATTTTGTTTAGGTCCCCGCCTTGAAAACAAACCCGATTGCCCCATTTTCTGAGAGGTAAACTCAGCTCCAGGAAGCTCCCTATGAAGTCACCGCGTTTGTTGTTTCAAAGATGCAATTAAACGAAAATGACACAGGCTGTCGAACAGAAGAGCTGCCCCAGTGCGTGGAGGAGTCTATCATCTCTGGGTAAGGCCAACGAAAACTGTATTGCTGTAAATCTATTTTAGTGGTAATATTTATCCCAGTTCATCCTTCTCCAATATACTTAACAATACAGGGAAATTAAACTTCGTGAAAACTTTCTTGCCTCTACCAAACTTTAGCTTCCCCGCTTTCGGTACTACAGCATCTTGCAATGAGCAAAGGCGGGGGCGGGGAGAGGGCTGGTTAACTCCAGAACGCGGAGAAGAGCAATAAAAGAGCTTGCATCAGGCAGTGTCCGTCCCTCTGCACTGTTCCCCACCACCCCACCCCCTCTTCTTCGAACCCTCACATATACACATTCTTCTGGGCGGCCTCTAACCACACCATGTCCACAATCATTTACAGAAATGAGAAACAGACTCCGGGAGCCCTTCCACAGCACGCACAGAGCTGGAGTAGCACGATGCGGGTAAGGTCACTCTCGATTGCCCCACAATCTCTGTACTCATCCCCTCTGGGGTTTAATTCCTAAGGATCCGACTTTCCTCCGCCGAGAAGGCGGATCTACCTAATTCACAATCAGACACCATCTCATCCTTCCTACCCACTCCGCCACCCCACCCCCACCCTAACACACCACCAAAGGAAAGTTCCTTCCACCAGGGCCATAGAGAGGTTGATTTTGAGAGGCTGAAGCCAAAAAAAAAAAAAAAAAAAAAAAAAACCAGACAGAGGAAGGAATAGAGAGTGCGGCACACTTTGTTTGGCACTTTGCGCCCCTCCAGCCCAGCGCCCAGGACAGCGCACGTCCTTACCTGCTCGTCCCGAGACCCGGTCCGGCTACTGGCGCGCGGAGCAGGGGCAGCGGGGACGCGGCGTCCAGGCGGGCCGCCGGCAGCCGCCGCGGGCGCCGAGAGCCACCACCTCCTCTCCCCCAAGAGGCTGCGGGCGTGGGCCGAAGAAGCTGGAGAAGGAGCCTGGGGAGAGGGAGAAGAGAAGCAGCATCTCCTCCTCCTCCACGCCTCCGAAACGCTGTCCGGCGGCGACCCCGGCCGACCGCCAGACCCTGGAGCGCTAGCGCACCCTCGGCTGCCCCGCGCGCCTCCAAGGGCTTTCCCGAACCCTCCGGAGCGGGGCCGCTCAACTCCGGCCGCCGGCTCCGAGCGCTGCCGAGATACGCCTGACGCAGACCGGGAAGCCGAGGAGCGCTGCTCGCCCGCCACGACGGTCTCTCGGGGCGGTAATCCCGGTGTGTCACCCTCGCCGCGCCGCGGCTGCCGGAGCTCCCGGCTCCTCTCGGGCTCCACCTCTGGCGCTCGCCCGGCTCCGCCCCAGTCCCTGTCAATCAACCCTCTTCGGACTTCTGGAGCCCCGCGGATCTCCGACCCCGCCGTCCCCTCGACCTCATTGGCCCGACGGCTCCTCAGCCCCGCCCCCTCCCTAGAGACGAGGTCGCCGGGGAGACCGGCGCCCAGGTTCCTATGACAACCGGTGCCTTAGGCCTGGCTTTTCGCGAACTTCTGGCTTGCCAGAAGCTCAAGTTGATGACCCCGCAGGAAAAGTTACTAGCTCCTCCGGGGTGGACTCCTAATTTCAGACCAAGTTGAAAATGCCGCCGACCGCCCCCACACTTCCAACTTCGGAAACAGAACTTTATGGCCCTGGGGAATGAGAGTGAGAATGGAAAAATGCCCTGCTCTTCCTCTGCGAATCTAAATAAACCCCCCCCCCCCCCCCACTTTGACTTCCCCTGTCTCCAGCCTTGTTTCCATATTCTCACCGGGAGGATTGGGGTTTTGAAAGGGTGAGGAGAAGAATGCGAGAAAGAGCGGGGCTGTGCCAGTTCCCTGCAGCAATATTGCAACTTGGAAATGGCGGGGTCGACGAAAACAGCCCGGTGAGTTTTCCCACAGTTGTAAAGTGATCTTCAGAGATGCTGTGGAACACTTGGTCAACGCCAGATGCCTTCAGGAAAACTCCCATTCTCATCTTTTTGAAAAATAAAAATAAAAATAAAGTATGTAAAATCTTGTTATTTTCCTTCTGAAGTTCGGATAATCCTAAAGTTAAAAAAAAATGAAGTAAAAAGTTTGGCATAATGCAACAAAATAAAGACATCCATTTTTCTATAGAACTACATATTACAGCTTGGTAAAAATATGTCCTAGCAGCTGTGACCCTCCTGAAAGCTAAAAAATTTGGGTGTCCACAATTTAACCAGGAAGTCTTACTGAATTCATGAGCAAAGGATATCTCATCATTTGAGTTTCAAACGTTTGGGTTTACTCTCAGAAGTATAAGGTAAACCTGGTACAGCGGGACCTGAAGGTTAAGTTATTCTTGGACCCCCCGTGTTAAGCCCTAGATGAATCTGAACTTCTTGGCTGGTTCCAAAATGGAGAGATCTGAAGCAAAATAAGAGCTGCAAGCTTTAGGCTCCTTAGCCCCTGAGGCTGCTGTACATGTATGATGAATGAGGGAATTAATAATAATGATTTACCTTTGGCGAGTACTTGCGTTTTCATTATCTCATTTACTAAATGAATAGCTGTGATGGATGTATTCAGTCGACTATGCCTTGCAAATGTGAGCTGAGTGTGATTACTTACAGCACTAAAACAATAAAATGCACAGCAGAATTTTAAGATAAGGACCCTGCCCTCAAGGAGATAAACGCAAAGCCTAAGAAAAAAAACTAGCATTCTTGAAACAATTTGAGATTAGGGCCAGAATGTGCAGCCAAACACTGAGTGCAGTACAGTAGTCACTGAGAGCAAGTCTGTGGTATGTAGAATGGGCTGGATTAGTCAGATTAAGGAGGAAAAGAATTTAAATCGGAAGGGTAGGGAGTGGGATGAAGGAAGCAAAGATGAGAAAAGACATTTATTTGAAGGAAAAATGTAAAACCAAAATGCAACAGCAGGAATAGAGTGGTGAAAGTAAATAACAATGAGAAGATCAGGCCAGCTGACCTAGAGACAGAAATGAAGGCTTGGAGCAATTCCCTAGCCCTTCCCTCATTTTCCGAAATAGGAGGTTTTAAATGTTCTGGTTTAAGTATGGGTTGGGAAGGTAGAGTGGGAGAGGTCATTTTGTGAGAATAAAAGCTTTCATGGAGCATCTGCCCCTGTTTTGCCACTGAAAGAAAAGTTCCTGCATTCATTAGAAAGAAAAGCAATATCCATAATACTTGGAATAACTTATGCATTCATGTCAGAAAGAAGGTATAAAGAGGATGGTTTGGAAATTTTCACCAAAGTAGTTAGAAAAACTAAAGTGTTGTGAGTTTGTGTGTGTGTGTGTGTGTGTGTGTGCATTAAGGCCTTTTCAGGTGGTTACCCTCCAGGCTTTTTCTCAGTGATCCTTGGGTTTTATATAAGCTGAAAGGCTGGTTTTTAAAATAAATGACTGTGATACCAGAACCTGATAGAGTACACAAAAGAGAAATCTATAGTTTAATCTCCTTTTTGGATATAATGTAAAATTAAAGTACAATATTAACAGTACAACTAGAACTATATTACGAATGTATGCCGAAGAATTATGCCAAGTATATAAGAATGATTCTGTAATAGAAAACTTATTTATATATTAAGTCAAAGGAGAGAAACTGTGTGCTTTAATTGATACTGAAAAGGATTTTGTAAAATCCAGCATCGTTCCTTAATAAACAGTTTTGAAGAATGTATATTTTACATCAAACTCAGAAACTTGCTGAATAATGAACCACTATGCTAATTCCTGCTGGAGTCAGGAGCAAGGCCAAGAATGCCCACCATCAGTCCATGTAAGGAAATAATAGCCAATGAAATTAGATATGGCATGTACTTAGTCACTCAGTTGTGAATGACTCTTTCCGACCCTGTGGACTATAATCCACCAAGCTCTTCAGTCCATGGGGTTTTTCAAGCAAGAATATTGGAGTGAATTGCCATTTTCTCCCTCCAGGTGATCTTCCTGGCCTAGGGATCTAATCTGAGTCTTCTGTGTCTCCTACAATGCAGGTGGATTCTTTATCCACTGTTGTGAAATAGAAACAAGAAATTAAACACTGAAACTGTTAGGATTGTCATTTGTTTGCAAATTATATGCAAACTTAAGGACTAATAGAAAAACTTTCAGAAGCAATAAAAGATGAGTTAGAGTAACATTTTACGTTTTGATGGACAAAGCCAAGAAGTGATACAAGTTACAGTCATTCTAATACAGATGGAAATTTTGAGAGTGCATTCTGTTTCTTTACATCCTCATCATTAAACTTTTTTGAACTTTGCCAATCTAATAGATGCAAAATGCTATCACATTACATCTGTACTTTCAATTCTCTTATGAGCACTTTTTGTATGTCTACAAGCCAGTCTATTTTCTGTTACCAAAAATATTATCCCATATTTTCTTCTAGAACTTTTATAGCCTTCACAGTTTATTCTTTGATCCATATGGAATTTATTTTGGTGGTAGCAGTAACTACCCATTTGTCCCCCAAAACCTTAAAAGAATTTGTAAATTTAACTGTATAACCATGTAAAGCTTCTATAGAGTAATAAAAATGCTACAAATAGGAAATTTACAAAAGAAATTTTAAAAAGCAATAAATATTTAAAAATAAAACAACTGTATAGAGAAGTAAAACTAAAAATTATATATTTGTAACTATTGAATTGGAAAAATATTTTTAAAGATGTAATATCTGGTGTCGGTGAAAACACGTGAAATAGATATTGTCTCATCATTGTTGGTAGGATTATAAATTGAGTTATTCCATTTGGGAGTGCAGTTGTGTCTTTCATAATTTATGATGTTTATATCCTTTTACTTATTTTTTTGAAATTTATCCTATAAAAATATGTATACCCATGACCAGAGATGTGACCTCTTTGTGGGACCTACCTGGCTCAGTGGTTCAGATTTCAGGCTTCCAATGCAGGAGTCATGTGTTTGATCCTTGGTCAGGGAGGGAGTGAAGATCCCACGTGCTGTGTCACAAAAAGAAAAAAAAAAAGAATATTCTTTACAGTATTGTTGATAGTCAGAAAATTTAAAAACAAAATAAATGTCCATAATGGTGGGATGATTAAGTTAACTATGGTTACTCAGGTATATTACCTGGTGACAAAATCAAGTGGCCATACAGAATGATCTTATTTCTGTTCAAAAGTACATATATCTATGTATTGATATATGGCGATATTTATACTGTTACCAATGGTTTCTATAAGAATTAGAAATCCAGAAAACATTGCATTTCTGAAATGTTTTAATTTAAAATCTTCACAAGATTGTTTACTTTTGTGTAGAAGGCCAAAGGGGTTAAAAAAGGCAAATTGCCCACTATAAAATAAGTCATGGGGATGTATAAATTCATGGGTATATAATGTAAGGCAAAGGCACTAAAGTTGCTAAGAGAGTAGATCTTAAAAGTTTTCATCATGAAAAAAAATTTTTTGTAAATTTTAATTAAATTGAAAACCCAGTTCTTCAGTCAAACTAGGGGTGTTTCAAGTGTAGCACAGATACAGAGCAGTAGAGACACAGAACATTTCGATCATGGCAAGAAGTCCTATTCAGTTGAGTCGCTCAGTCATGTCCGACACTTTGCAACCCCATGGACTGCAACACACCAGGCTTCCCTGTCCATCACCGATTCCCAAAGTCCTATAGGACAGTACTATTTCAGAGGCTAGCATACCTGATTTTTCTCTAAAAGATGAAAGAAAATCTCTTTCTCTTTTGCTAGTTTCTATTAAAACTTATAAACAAAAAGGTCAACATAGTTTATCACTACTAACAATAAAGAAATTACATAGCTGGCCATAACACAAATTTAACTGGGCTCCCATATGGTCCAACCCTGAATATTCATTGGAAGGACTGATGCTGAAGCGGAAGCTCTAAAACTTTGGCCACCTGATGCAAAGAACTGACTCACTGGAAAAGGCCTTGCAGCTGAGAAGGATTGAGGGCAGGAGAAGAAGGGGCAACAGAGGATGAGATTCTTACATAGCATCACCAACTCAGTGGACATGAATCTGAGCAAACTCAGGGAAATAGTGAAGAACAGGGGTGCCTGGCATGCTGTAGTCCATAGGGTCGAAAAGGGTCAGACACAACTTAACAACTGAACAAGGACAACATGGTCTGTGAGCCTCAGAATGTTTATTACTTGAGGAGCATCCTAAGAAATATTTTCTGTGGGACCCAGGGATCACCCCATAACAGTCTCCTTGAGACTGTATTCCAAGAATGTGTGTTTTGTTTATTTTTATAGGGAAAGTGTCTAATAAACATTTCAACAAATTCAGAAAAGTATATAAATCCCTCCAAAATGTTGCGATTGGGTGCTTTAAATGCCAATGATTTTAAAATATCACCTTTTAAAGATTGAAATGAATTCTAAGCTAATCGAAATTTGTAAATAGCAATGTTTTCCCAGCTGACTTCTTGTGTTCATCTCAATATGAAATATTTGTATTCTGACTTGTACCAACTATGTTAGTGTTTTTTCCCACTTTAAGCCCAGGAACATATTATCCTTTCTTGCTTACAAAGTAAGGACTGCGATGGGAACTTTGCTCAGGTGAGAAGCAGAAGGGAGATAAGTAATCCACCAAAACACGAGCAGGTATATTGGAGCACAGACTCTGACAGTGTTTAAGGAAGACTTTGTGAGGCAGTACTAACACTTCCAAGTGAACCAAGAATTAGCTAGCGAGAAAATGCAGTGATGGAAACCAGATAGGACTACAATTACCCTCAGCTCCACTGAATAAGCAGGTTGTTTTCTTTTGGTGGTAGCTGAACTCTCTGTAAAATGTGAGAATTCCCCTAGGATGAGGAGTTACGTGACAGCAATGGCAAAGGTAACTCCAAGCATTGGGAGGCAGCCTGGTAGCTCAGTACAATGAAGAGCACAACATTTGCACTCAGAAGACTCGAGTGCAAATCTTGGCAAGTTACCAAACTCCTTTGAGCATGACTTTCCTCCTCTAGAAAGTGAAGGAAATAGGAATAGCTGATATGTTCCACATGTTGTTCAGTTGCTAGGTTCATGTCTGACTATTTACAACCCCATGAACTGCAGCATGCCAGGTTTCCCCGTCCTTCACTATCTCTCAGAATTTGCTCAAACCCGTGTCCATTGAGTACTAGCCTGTAATGTTCTTTCAGTGTTCAAGTAAATGAAATACATGAAGTAAATGAAATACATGTATGAAAGATATTTGTAAACTTTATAGCACTGTTTTAAAAAATTAAATAACAGCAACAACCAAAACTGTACAGATATTTGCAATTAGTGTTGAGCTTAATGAGACAGAAATTATTAATAATCTCTTTCATTCTGAAGAGAAACTTTTGAAAGTATTTATTAGGTGCCAGGGTCAGGTAATTCTATGAAAGATCGTCAGAAAAATTTAACTGTGGTGCTCCTGTAACTTCTGCTTTTTTTTTTTTTTTTTTGCCAACCAGATTCTTGGCTCTTTTCTAATTTCCCCCTGTACTGTTTAGTTGTAGCTGGAATCAAGATTGCTGGGAGAAATATCAGTAACCTCAGATATGCAGATGACACCACCCTTTTGGTAGAAAGCAAAGAGGATCTAGAGAGCCTCTTGATGAAAGTGAAAGAGGAGAGTGAAAAAGCTGGCTTAAAACTCAACATTCAAAAAACGAAGATCATGGCCTCCGGTCCCATCACTTCATGGCAAATAGATAGGGAAACAATGAAAACAGTGAGAGACTTTATTTTCTTGGGCTCCAAAATCACTGCAGGTGGTGACCGCAGCCATAAAATTAAAAGATGCTTGCTCCTTGGAAGAAAAACTATAACCAACCTAGATAGCATATTTAAAAACAGAGGCATCACTTTGCTGACAGAGGTTTGTCTAGTCAAAGCTATGATTTTTCCAGTAGTCGTGTGTGGATGTGAGAGTTGGACCATAAAGAAAGCTGAGTGCCAAAGAATTAATGCTTTTGAACTGTGGTGTTGAAGAAGACTCTTGAGGGTCCCTTGGACTGCAAGGAGATCCAACCAGTCAATCCTAAAGGAAATCAGTCCTGAATATTCATTGGAAGGACTGATGCTGAAGCTGAAGCTCCAATATTTTGAGCCACCTGATGTGAAGAACTGACTCATTGGAAAAGACCCTGATGCTGGGAAACACTGAAGACAGGAGAAGGGAATAACAGAGGAGGAGATGGTTATATGATGGTTATATGATGGACATGAGTTTGAGCAAGCTCTGGGAGTTGGCAGTGGACAGGGAGGCCTGGTGAGCAGTCCATGGGATCACAAAGAGTCTACCACACTACTAGACTACTGACTACACACTACTGTGTAGTTAGTAGCTCAGTCGTGTCCAGCTGTTTGCAACCCTGTGGACCATAGCATGCCAGGCTTCTCTGTCCATGGGGATTCTCCAGGCAAGAATATTGGAGTGAGTTGCCATGCCCCTCCTCCAGGGGATCTTCCCAACTAAGGGATTGAACCCAGATCTCCGGCATTGCACGTGGATTCTTTACCATCTGAGCCACAAGGGAAGCCCAAGAATACTGGAGTAGGTAGCCTATCCCTTCTCCAGGGGATCTTCCTGACCCAGGAATCGAACCAGGGTCTCTTTACCAGCAGATTCTTTACCAACTGAGCTACCAGGGAAACCTTGGCTCCCAAACTTGACCACAACTTATTAGCCACTCGGATGAAGGCTGGTACCATGTTAGGCTAAAAGCATTCACTCCCTCCTACTTGACTTGCCAGGTGCACCACCTGACTCAGAATATTTCTCTCCCCTGAATGCCTCAGCTGGTAATTCTCACTTTTAGTCACTAATGAGTTAAACTGCAAGGTGTTAACTTTAGAAGTGTGAAGTTAAATTTGCTTTCCCTTCCAACTTTCTCTCTTCGGGCATCTGTGTGATTGATTTATCAGATTAGGTAGCTGTCACTTTAAACCCTGAGGGTGAGAGATACTGGGGAGGTAAATTTTAATTAGTGAAGGAGAAAGAGGAATGAGGGGAAGCTAGTTTCAGCGTGAGTAGAAGTGGAACTGGTGAGAGAGGAATTTGGTGGGGAAGAGGTATGCGGTGTGAGGGTGACCCTCAGGGCTGCCGATACCAAGGGAGGGGCAGAGAAGTATATAGTACTCAAGGGGTGTGGCGCTGAAGTCAAACTGCCTAATTCACAGGTTTCACCAGGGCCAGTCCTCTCTGACTCATTTCTGCTACTTGTCCTGGCAAGTTTTGGAACCACCTCTTCACTTTGGTTGAAGGGAGTATGGCAAATAAGCATAGCCCTTCTGCTTTTTGAAACTTGGCCACGTCTGAACACACACAAGGTAATTTAATATGAATATGCTGTCATCTAAATCTGACCTAAAGGGCTTGCCTTAGGGTTCATGACTGTTAATCTTGATTTTTTTTTTTTTGTTTTAAAGTGTTCCCAGAAATGGAAACCAAATCAGAAGTTAAGCTTTCTAGTTTATGCTCTGTCTTAAAGAACATAAACTAAAGTCTGATGAGACTGTGCTGCTGTGCAGGAAAGTTGATCATTAAAGGCTTTGTAAGGTGGAATCAGAATGTTTAATGAAACAAAGCATCACTTTGTAAGAAATTCCCCAAAAGTTGATTGCCTTGATTTTTGCATTCTCTTCTGTAATGTTTAAAAGAAAATGTAAGAGGAAAATGATCTAATTAATGGAAACTGGTTACCAGTTTAGGGCCCTCTCCTGACTTAGAATATCATGTAGTGGGAGAAACACTGAACCCGCCACAGTTGACAACCACACGAAGAGAGGAAGTTTATCTTAGAGAGTTGAAGCTGCGCAGTCCTTTAGTTCATCTACAAACTTAAAGTAGGAAAATGTAAAAAAAAAAATTATACGTATATAATTTAAGTGCTTTACTTTTACGAAAAAAATCTGTCATTATACATTCATTAGCAAATCTTTTGATGCTGGGCCAATCTTTGATTCTGACCAGGAGTCTGCTGCTTTGATTCTGACCATGAGTTCCAGGTTGTCTTTTTTACATAAACTCTTTCCAAATCAGAATCAAAAGCTACAATTTTCTGTTTTGTTTTATGTTAAAGGAAGTATGGAACCTAAATGATACTAGCACAGTAATATGACTTTAGAGTACTTCTATATTTGTATAGTATATTCCAGTTTTTTGCTTCTGGTAATTTGTGGCAACAATTTGTCTTTCTGAAGCATTCAACTTCATTTTTTAAAAATTATGGCAAAATATATACATAACAAAATGAACCATTTTAACTACTTTAAAATTTCAACTTTATTTTCAATAGGAAAATGTCTTTTACACTTAAGTATATAAAAATTAAATTACCTAGTTACATTAGCAAGAATAACTTACATTAAGAGTTTGGAAAACTAAAACAATTGATTTTTATGTAAGCTTCATTAAAGTAGGATTTTTGTCTATTTTATTCATTGCTATGTCCCTAGCTCCTACAACAGTGCCTGTCACATAGTAGGCACTCAGATACTGTGAAGGGAATGAGTGAATGGCCTTTGGTGGTTTTAACTCAGCTGGAGGAAGGATAAATGTTCACATATCATGATTTGGCTCATTAGTAAACATTCAAAGGCAGTGGGTATCAGTCTGTGTGTCTTATAGAGGGAATGGAGAACATTAGTTAATCTCGTGGTTTGACTAAGTGAAGGTCATTTAATAGTGCTTCTATTTTATTTTGAAAAATCCTGGTATAGTGCTTAGCACAGTATCTTATACACCAGAAGTATTCAGAAAATATTAATCTTTGTTGATTGTCGATTGATACATTTATTCTTGTCACTCTATTGAGGGAGGGAGAGGGGAAAAGGGGAAAGGGCAAATAGCAGAGATATTAATATTCCATGTATAGTGTTGGCGGGTGGGGGGGGGAAGAGACTTTTTACTCTCTCAAAACAATTCAGTTCTGTTCAGTCGCTCAGTTGTTCCGACTCTTTGCGACCCCATGAGCTGCAGCACACCAGGCCTTCCTGTCCAACACCAACTCCCGGAGCCCACCCAAACTCATGTCCATGGAGTCAGTGATGCCATCCAACCATCTCATCCTCTGTTGTCCCTGGAAGAATAACCCCTGTTGCCTTTGATCAGAGAATATACTTCAGTTACTCAGGTTTCCATAAGCATTCTCCCACTTCATTGTACTTTGAATGATCTTCCTTTCTCTTGTCCAGTTCTCTTAATGGGAAAGTCTTCTCAGTCCCACCATTGGCAATTTGAATTACGTGAAGAGTATCAGTTAGCTAACAACCCATTAGCCAAAAACCACTCTTTAAAGCTCACACCAGCCTGGGGTATGAACTGATTTCCAGGTATATTAATAATATAAATTTAGCCCCTTCTGCTTCCACTAGGCCCCTAGACTCCTGAAAATGTTGCACCTCTTTCCCATATTTCCAGAATTCTCCAAGAGACAGTTCCTATGTGCCCTGTAATGTTGTAATGTTTGTCTTTGTTCTTGTCCTCAAACCTTCTCCTGAAAGTCTAGTGCTGAGTATCACTTGCGTTAGGGAGCTTGCCACTTCCACTGCTGCTGATACCCTCCATGAGGGAATCCACGCTGGAGTCAAGGGGATTATCTCTGAGTGCTCTCAAAGCTGCTCACCAAGAGCGAGAGTGGGACTGAGCTCAATGGCAGGGGCAAGGCCAGCTCTGTGCCATACTTTGTCACCTGGTTCTTGAAGCAGCACTGCCTATGTTCATTACATCATGAGGTCTCTGATGAAATTATTTCATGTGGATGTTGGGAAAGAGAGGTAGTCACCATGCCATGCCTTTCCCTTTACTGTCGTCACCCTACATACACTCACACACATACTACTCTTTCCCTTCAACGGAAAGTAAAAGCACTTTTGTGCAAAAACTCATTCAAAGAGATGCTTTGAAAGATCACCAGACCTCCCTTTCAGCAAACAGCCAGTGGGTGGTGAGAGAAGGGTGAACAAGCACACAGCTGTAGTAACAATGAGTTTTTCCACGACTCTTTCAGTAAACAAGCAAGAACTTTATGAGCTATTTCAACGTAAAACAAATTGTAAAAGCATTATCTGTATTTTAATAATGCAATAGTTTCATAAAGTATGAATTTTTGTATCACCTCAACAATTGTATTAATAACATGTTCAACTATAACTACAGTAGTAAAATAAAAATGTACATATAAATTATGAACTAAAATGTAAAAATCTTATAAAAGAGATTATTTTAGTTTTTGGTTTTAAAAGAGTTTAAAGTATCCTTAATTTGTATGTTACTATAGAAAATTTCCTATCAAATTACTAGTCTTTCAGGGTCCATTGGTTTAGTTCCCAATTTCTGTTTGATGGTCATCAGCACAGGTAACTGCCTCTCTCTTCCCCCACAGTGTCCTATAAATGAGTTTTTTTAAGAAAACATACATAATTATTTCAGTCTTGCTCTAGATATAGATTAAACTAAGTAAAATGTAATAGCTTTGAGACACAAGAGGCCTGTTTTAGAGGGGGAAAGCAAAGAGCCAAGGTAGTTATTTTGATATGATCATGAATGAAGTTAACTTGTGTAGTTTTGGTAAAACCAAAGTCTTGATATAATATCTGCATTATATATGCAAAAACCTGTTGCTTACTACTATTGTCTTTTACTACTGTTACTTAACTACAATAGTAGTTACTACTGCAGTAACTACTCTGTTGCTACTGTTGCCTGTTCCATACTACTACTGTAATCATTCTCTGAAAATCATATATTTATATTAGTGATAACAGCATGTTCAGTTTAGCCACTGAGTCATGTCCAACTCTGTGACCCCAGGGACTGCAGCACCCCAGGCTTCCCTGTCCATCACCAACTACCAGAGCTTGCTCAAACTCATGTCCATTGAGTCAGTGATGCCATCCAACCATCTCATCCTCTGTCATCCCCTTCTCCTCTTGTCTTCAATCTTTCCTAGCATCAGGGTCTTTTGCAATAAGTCAGTTCTTCACATCAGGTGGCCAAAGTATTGGAGTTTCAACTTCAGCATCAGTCCTTCCAACAAATATAATAGTATGTAGCCCTTGAAAATAATATAACTTTATAATGTACTTCTAAGGATATAAATATGTATTAAAATTAGCCATTTTGGCTTTTACATGTAAGTCTCTTCTTCCCAATAAGGACTGCTTTTGACTTTGAAAGAGCTGAAGATTACTTTTAGCTTATTTTTTTCATAAATGGATTTCACGTTTGCTTTTACCTTCACAGATGATAAATATTTCTTATGCTTTTGAAGAGAAAGGAAAACAATTTTAGATTTACTATGATGTTTCTGAGAATTCCTATTATACTGGATATACCTGATTAATGATATTTTTTTTTTTTTTTTTTGTGCTAACGCTTGAAATACATTTACTAATTAAGACAACCAACAATTTTACTTTTATTTGCATTTATTTTTTGCGGCATTTATTCCCGGGCCATAAGTTTTTGTTTCTTCAGTTTCTTCTGGGATATCTTTTTCTTCTGTGCAACCTCCTCTTCTGGTTTAGGAACAATCTGTTCTTTTTCAGTAAGGATCATCTCAGTGTGGCAGGGAGAGCTCATGTAGGGGTTTATCCGACCGTGAGCTCTGTAAGTCCTGCGTCGCATCTTGGGGGCTTTGTTCACTTGGATGTGCTCAATGACCAGAGAATCTACATCTAAGCCCTTAAGTTCAGCATTACTCTCTGCATTTTTGAGCATGTGTAGTAAAAATTCAGCACTCTTTTTGGGCCATCGACCCTGAGTCCAGCCCCACTGTTTGGCCTGTGCACACCTGCCAACTCCACCGTTGTAGCGGCGGAACGGCACACACTGCTTCTTTAACGTGACGTCCTTCAGATACTTGGTGGCTTTTCGGATATGCATACCCTTTATGGCCTGGGCAGTTTCACGAGTGTTCTTAAAGTGTACACGAAGATTTGAACCTCTTGATTTGCATGATTTTGTGGGGTTTTCTGGGTCAAGTGAATAGCGCACCATTTTTAGGAGTCACCTCAGGCCGCTTACCGGAAAAGGTTTAATGATATTTTAACAATAAATTAGTTCCTAGTTTGGCATCAGTTGTGAAAATCATTTGGTTCTCATGCCGCTTCAATGTTTGAAGAATGATTCATTATATTTTCATAATTTCTAGAAGCTTATCAATGCCAACTAGTAACATACAAGATCATTCAGTTCAATTGTTAGGTTATGCTTTTATTCCTATTGATAATGTTTTAAAAATTGTCTGTTCAACGCTTCAGATTTATAGATTATATGAAGAATTTCAAATTCATACATCTCTGTCTTCAGCAATAAAGGACACATACTAACAAACAACTCAAAGGAAGATAAGTTGGCTATGCAAAACTGAACAAGAGTGAACATACATATTTGTTCAGATGGAACACCCACTTGGAGGATTTGATGCAATTGAGATATCACTGATGGAGTTTCGATAAAGTTCTTACTGCTTTTCTTTGTTTCTAATGTCCTGCTTGTGAATATACACAATCTTTAATGGATTTAATTTTCTTAAATAGAGAGCTGGTAAAATCTATATCTGATGGTTTTGTCATATTTTTGATAAGACTTTTTTTTTTTTAAACCTCTGGGAAGTTGTAAGGGGCAAATGCCTTCTTTGCTTATAGTAGTGATTCAATACATGTTTAATTTCTTTTAATTGTTTTACATATGTTGACATTTTTTCTTTCTCTGTTTTAAGGCATGGAGATGATCTTTCTGTATTTTTTTGTTTGAAACAAGCATATGTCCATATGCCTTAAGAAATTCAAACGGATGTGATATAATAACTTCTGACTGTCTGCTAGGTCACCTCTCTATTTTCACAATAATTTTTTTTCTCACTCAAAATAAAAGGGGCCCATGAATTTAATATATACTCCAAAAATAGTATTAATTTACATTGGAATAGAAAACTGTTTATTCAAATACCACTCACCATAGAATAGTGATTTTTCCGGTGAATACGAAATAAGGTTTGCTGTTGGAAAGAATCTTGGAAAGGCCACGGAGAAACTCACGCATTCCTTATTTCACAGTTCCAGGCCAAATCTGCCTGACTGAAGCAATGTGAAAAGGCATATTCCTGAGTTAATTTGCTTGCTAAATTGCTTCAGGACTGTCTGACTTTTTGTGACCCTATGTACTGTAGCGTGCCAGGCTCCTCTCTCCATGGAATTCTCCAGGCAAGAATACTGGAGTGGGTTACCATTTTCCTCCTCCAGGGAATCTTCCTAACCCGAGTATCGAAGCTGTGTCTCTTATGTCTCCTGCATTGGTGGTCAGGTTCTTTACCAGTAGCACCACCTGGGAAACCCTGAATTAACTTGGTGGATGGTTGTTATATCCTGCATTTTTCTTTCTCTCCTCTGCCAAGTCTCCATTCTGACCTCCACTCGAAGAAATATGTTTCCAACTGAGCATCCAGGTTGCATGGAGTTGTAAGATAGGACATATTGGTAGAAAATTGGAAGTGTTTAATTATTTACACAGTTCTAAGACCCTTAGCTTCCCATTGAAATATTGTTGAATAATATTTGAATTCAGTGTTTTTACTTAAGCTTTCAGCATTTATTTTATGATCCTTGACTACACCCAGAGTGATTTTCTAATATAAGAAATTAAAATCTGTGATGAAGCAGCACATTGTTGAAATTTTAAGTAATTACTGTTTAGCAGTACAGAAAATGCTGCAAAGTATAGCCAATTTAAAACCACTGACTTATTTTGATACAAAGAATATTGTTAGGTCTCATGATGACTTTGTTTCCAAGCCCACTATTTGTTAAAGTACAAATTTTTATTTAGTTGGCTAAACTAGTAACTTTTTAAAACGTTTAAAGATATCCTAAAGACATAGATAGTATACATTTAATTTTACAAATATTTTTATTTTAGTGTACCAGAGAACTGAGAAACATTTTAAGATTGTTAAATAATTATTTAGCAGTTGTTTAATAATTGCTAAATATAATTACATCCCTTTAATAGAGATGCAATGTTCTTGGACTTATATTTTCTCATTTGTTACAGGATGAGTGTTTCTAAGATGGCCAGACTTTAACATATCAAATTTTATTTAGAGTATTGCTATGTGAAAAAAAGCAAGAAATAGAACAAGGCATATGAGAAATATATGCATATATGTACATACCTAGGTTTGCTTGTATTTACATAAAGAAACGCTAAGAAGACCCATGCTGTTACAAATAGTTACCTCTAGGGGACAGGGAGGAATGGACTGAATGTGGACAGTAGCAGGAGTAAGACTTCTTACTGCACACACTGATGTCCTTTTAGTTTTTGAAAATGAGAAATTATATGGTTAGGGGGTGGGGGAAGCACAGATAGAGAACCTCAAACAGAGATAGCCAAAGAAAGAAAATAGAGATGTGGGAAGAAAATAGAGATGGGGAAGAGTCTTGCTTTTGTTTTCTCTGAGAATAGAGTGAGATAATCTGTTGATCCAGTCTATTGCTCTGGTAGTGACATGAACTTGGCATCTTCTTTTCCTCTGCAGTGTATCCTCTTAAGGTAAAAATATATTGTTACCAGTATAAGCTACCGGGGGGTTGGTGAGTTTCCAAGTTAGATTTGTATGTTCTGTACAGATTTTTAAAGATTGCACAATATTTATGAGTTTAAAAATAGTTATTAAGAAAAGCAGTCATCTTTCAGCACTTTCTCTGCTGGGACCTGGGTTCAATCCTTGGTCTGGGAACTAAGATACCATAAGCCATGTGATACAACTGAGGGGAAACTAAAGAGAGTAACTGTCATCCTTATTTCACCTCTTTTCAAGTTAAAAAAAAATAAATTACTTCCTTCTTCCTCTATTCTGGATGCTTTTATATATGTAATGATAGAGCTGATAATCTATCATTATCTAGTAAAGCTATTTTTTCTTGATTGCTTATAATTAGGTTTGAAATAGCTTTTCTGTTAGGAATCTGGATCTTCAGGTTTTTCTGTCTGAAATGCTTCATTATGTTGCAAGTTGGAGCTTGATATGCAAGATGTCAATCAAGATGGAAGTTCTCATTTTGTATATTCTGTCCTTCATAAATATTTTTATTTCTTTTGATTCATTCAACTAAAATTCACTGAGAGAAAACTCTGATAAACTGCATATTACTGCTAAGTTGCTTCAGTCGTTTCCAACTCTGTGTGACCCCATAGATGGCAACCCAACAGGCTCCCCCATCCCTGGGATTCTCCAGGCAAGAACACTGGAGTGGGTTGCCATTTCCTTCTCCATATTACTTCTGCATATTACTAAACACTTCAAAAATATGAGAAACAATGGTCAAGCTAAAATTTGTCTATGATTTGAATATTATTAATCATTTGAACACTTAAAAATAAATAAAATTCAAGTACTTCTTCAGGTCTTCTTAAAGAACAACGAAAAACAGAACCAACAAAAAAAAATACACAAAAATATTCTACTGCCCTTTTTTCCCACCCGATGTTATACCTCCACAGAAGCAACTGCTTTCAATTTTTCCAGCTCTTTCTTCTGATTTTGTTGTTGTTCAGTCGCACAGTCCTGTCCGACTCTTTGAGACCCCATGGACTGCAGCACACTAGGTTTCTTTGCCCTTCACTATCTCCCAGAGTTTGTTCAAACTCATGCCCATTGAGTTGGTGATGCTATCCAACCATCTCATTCTCTATCACCTTCTCCTCCTGCCCTGAATCTTTCCCAGCATCAGGGTCTTTTCCAGTGAGTCAGCTCTTCGCATCAGGTGGCCAAAGTATTGAAACTTTAGCTTCAGTATCATCCCTTCCAATGAATATTCAGGGTTGATTTCTTTGAAGATTGACTGGTTTGTTCTTGCTCTCCAAGGGACTCTCAAGAGTCATCTCTAGCACCGCAGTTTGAAAACATCAATTCTTCAGCATTCTGCCTTCTTTATGGTCCAACTTTCACACCTGTACATAACTACTGGAAAGACCATAGCTTTAACCATCACTTTGTTGGCAAAGTGATGTCTCTGATTTTTAACATGCTGCTTAGGGTTGTCATAACTTTTCTTCCAAGGAGCAAGCGTCTTTTAATTTCATGGCTTCTGTCAACTTTGTTGCAAGGAGCTATCCTTGCATTGTAGGTTGTGTAGCAGTGGTGTTGGTCTCTACTCATTAGATTTCAACAGCATTCTCCCCCTCACCTGTAATAACTAAAACTATCTTCAGGCATTAGCAAATGTCTCCTGAAAGGGACAAAATCACCTCCAATTGAGAACCACTGATCTTGGGAAAGTTAACTAAGTTTTCTGACACCTGGTTCCCTCATCAGCAAATTGTAATTAATAGTAATACCAACTCATAAAGCCAATATGAGGATTAAATGAATGGCATTTGTGAAGCATTTATTGCCTAGCACACAGGAGTCTATGGTGGTGGTGGTTTAGTCACTAAGTTGTGACCAACTCTCGGGACTCCATGGACTGTAGCCTGCCTGGCTCCTCTGTCCATGAGATTTTTCAGACAAGAATAGTGAAGTAGGTTGCCATTGCCTACTCCAGGGGATGTCATGACCCAGGGATAAAACCTGTCTCCTACATTGCAGGCACAAAAAGGTACCCACATATCTGTGGTTAAATGGTTTTCAACAAAGATGACAGGATGATTTAATGATGCAAAAGATTTTCCATAAGTGGTGCTGGTACAATTGAACATCATATGCAAAAAATTGAACCTGAAATTTACTTCCACTATATAAAAAAGGGGATGACAGCAGATGAGATGCTTGGATGGCATCACTGACTCAATGGACATGAGTTTGAGTAAACATCAGGAGTTGGTGATAGACAGGGAAGCCTGGTGTCCTGCAGTCCATAGGGTCACAAAGAGTCTGACACGACTGACCCATTGAACTGAACTGACTGATATAAAAAAGTTAAGTTGAAATGGATCATAGAAGAAAATGTGAAACCTATAAAATATCTAGAAGAAAATTCTTGTGACCTTTTGTTAGCAAAGATTTCTTAGGACATAGAAAGCATGAACCATAAACAAATAAAAAAATGGATAAATCTCATCAATATTAAAATCTCGTGTTCTTCAAAAAATATTCTTGCAAAAATGAAAAAACAGGCCACAGATTCAGTTCAGTTAAGCCACTCGGTCATGTCTGACTCTTTGCAACCCCATGAACCACAGCACACCAGGCCTCCCTGTCCATCACCAACTGCTGCAGTCTACCCAAACCCATGTCCATTGAGTCGGTGATGCCATCCAACCATCTTATCCTCTGTCATCCTCTTCTCTTCCTGTCCTCAATCTTTCCCAGCATCAGGGTCTTTTCAAATGAGTCATCTCTTCACATCAGGTGGCCAAAGTATTGGAGTTTCAGCTTCAACATCAGTCCTTCCAATGAACACCCAGGGCTGATCTCCATTAGGATGGGCTGGTTGCATCTCCTTGCAGTCCAAGGTACTCTCAAGAGTCTTCTCCAACACCACAATTCAAAAGCATCAATTCTTTGGTGCTCAGCTTTCTTTATAGGCCAACTCTCACATCCATACATGACCACTGGAAAAACCATAGCTTTGACTAGATGGAATTTTGTTGACAAAGTAATGTCTCTGCTTTTCAATATGCTGTCTGCTGCTGCTAAGTCACTTCAGTCGTGTCCAACTCTGTGCAACCCCATAGACGGCAGCCCACCAGGCTTCCCCGTCCCTGAGATTCTCCAGGCAAAAACACTGGAGTGTGTTGCCATTTCCTTCTCCAATGCATGAAAATGAAAAGTGAAAGTGAAGTTGCTCAGTCATGTCCGACTCCTTGCGACTCCATGAACCGCAGCACATCAGGCCTTCCTGTCCATCACCAATCCCCGGAGTGCACCCAAACCCACATCCATTAAGTTGGTGATGCCATCCAACCATCTCATCCTCTCTCGTTCCCTTCTCCTCCTGCCCTTAATCTTTCCCAGCATCAGGGTCTTCTCAAATGAGTCAGTTCTTCGCATCAGGTGGCCAAAGTTTTGGAGTTTCAGCTTCAACATCAGTCCTTCCAGTGAATATTCAGGACTGATCTCCTTTAGGATGCACTGATTGGATCTTCTTGCAGTCCAAGGAATTCTCAAGAGTCTTCTCCAACACCACAGTTCAAAAGCATCAATTCTTCGGCACTCAGCTTTCTTCACAGTCCAACTCTTACATCGATACATGACCACTGGAAAAGCCATAGCCTTGACTAGACGGACCTTTGTTGACAAAGTAATGTCTCTGCTTTTCAATATGCTGCCTAGGTTGTTCATAACTTTCTTTCCAAGGAGTAAGTGTCTTTTAATTTCATGGCTGCAGTCACCATCTGCAGTGATTTTGGAGCCCAAAAAGATGAAGTCAGCCACTGTTTCCACTGTTTCCCCATCTATTTCCCATGAAGTGATGGGACCAGATGCCATGATCTTAGTGAATGTTGAGCTTTAAACCAACTTTTTCATTCTCTTCTTTTAGCTTCATCAAGAGGCTCTTTAGTTCTTCTTCACTTTCTGCCATAAGGGTGGTGTCATCTGCATATCTGAGGTTATTGGTATTTCTCCTGGCAATGTTGATTCCAGCTTGTGCTTCCTCCAGCCCAGCGTTTCTCATGATGTACTCTGCATATAAGTTAAATAAGCAGGGTGACAATATACAGCCTTCATGTACTTCTTTTCCTATTTGGAACCAGTCTGTTGTTCCATGTCCAGTTCTAACTGTTGCTTCCTGACCTGCATATAGGTTTCTCAAGAGACAGGTCAGGTGGTCTAGTATTCTCATCTCTTTCAGAATTTTCCACAGTTTATTGTGATCCACACAGTTAAAGGCTTTGGCATAGTCAATAAAGCAGAAATAGATGTGTTTTCTGGAATTCTTCTACTTTTTCAATGATCCAGCAGATGTCGGCAGTTTGATCTCTGGTTCCTCTGCCTTTCCTACAACCAGCTTGAACATCTGAAGTTCACGGTTCACATATTGCTGAAGCTGGCTTGCAGAATTTTGAGCATTACTTTACTAGTGTGTGAGATGAGTACAATTTGCAGTAGTTTGAGCACTCTTTGCCATTTCCTTTCTTTGGGATTGGAATGAAAACTGACCTTTTCCAGTCCTGTGGCCACTGCTGAGTTCTCCAAATTTGCTGACATATTGAGTGCAGCACTCACAGCATCATCTTTCAGGATTTGAAATATCTCAACTGGAATTCCATCACCTCCACTAGCTTTGTTCATAGTGATGCTTTCTAAGGCCCGCTTGACTTCACATTCCAGGATGTCTGGCTCTAGGTGCGTGATCACACCATCATGGTTATCCAGGTCATGAAGGTCTTTTTTGTACAGTTCTTCTGTGTATTCTTGACACCTCTTCTTAATATCTTCTGCTTCTGTTAGGTCCCTACCATTTCTGTCCTTTATTGAGCCCATCTATGCATGAAATGTTACTGTTTAATTGCTAAGCTGTGTCTGACTCTGAGATCCCATGGACTGTAGCCCAGCAGGCTCCTCTGTTCATTGGATTTCCCAGGCAAGAATACTGAAGTGGGTTTCTGTTTTCTTCTCCAGAAGATCTTGCCAACCTGTTTATCAACCCACATCTACTGTATTGTCAGGTGGATTCTTTACCACTGAGCCACTAGGGAAGCCCTGGATAAATGTATATATGTGTTCTATTCACAATCTGTTACTGAAAATAACTAAAATTTGGATGTCATTGTAAAGAGTATTTTTTTCAGTTCATTTTATTCTCTACAGACCTTTGTCACTAAAAAAATTAATTATTTTACTTTTTGTATAAAACAATGCAACTTTTAAAAATGAACAGTGAACACACTAAAGAGATAAGTTAGAAAGTTAAGTTGTTCAGTCGTGTCCGACTCTTTGCGACCCCATGGACTGTAGCCGACCAGGCTCCTCGGTCCATGGAATTTTCCAGGCAAGAGTACTGCAGTGGGTTGCCATTTTCTCCTCCAGGGGATCTTCCCAGAAGAGAACATATAACAGGTACCATATCCATAGGAGGGATAGAGACTAGTGTCTTCTCGGTAGAGATCCCTGCTCCCACTCACAGAGCCCTTTCACAGCTGGTTATATGCACCATCAGGCAGCTGGTTATAATTGAAATCTAGTCCATGGCAGGGCATAGAGTTAAGCACCATGAACACCTAAACTAATCCCATGAAATCCCATCTGGGCATCTGCTTACCTGAGGACCTGAGCTAACCCACCCATACACTTTGATGACCCTTCTGCTCACCACTCTTTTTTTTACTTTTACTTAGTTTTTCAGATTCAGTCCTGTTGCTTCTATTCCCAGAAGTCTACCCTGATACCATGCGTTGACCAACCAAAGCAGCATATTAACAATCAGAGACATCACTTTGCCAACAAAGGTCCCTCTAGTCAAAGCTATGGTTTTTCTAGTAGTAATGTATGGATGTGAGAGTTGGACCGTAAAGAAAGCTGAGTGCCAAAGAATTGATACTTTCACACTGTGGTGTTGGAGAAGACTCTTGAAAGTCCCTTGGACTTCAAGGAGATCACACCTGTCAATCCTCAAGGAAATCAATCCTGAATATTCAATGAAAGGACTGATGCTGAAGCTGAAGCTCCAATAGTTTGGCCACCTGATGAGAAGAGCTGACTCATTGGAAAAGACCCTGATGCTGGGAAATATTGAGGGAAGTAGAAGGGGGCAACAGAAGATGAGGATGGTTGGATGGCATCACTGACTCAATGGACATGAGTGTGCACAAACTCCAGGAGATAGTGAAGGACAGAGAAGCCTGGCGTGCTGCAGTCCATGGGGTCACAAAGAGTTGAACATGACTTGGCGACTAAAAACAAAAGCTAATTTAAGTGTTTTCTCAATAACTTAAATTCTCAAGTTGCAGTCTCTATCACTATATCTACCACATTATATGTTTCATTATTTCAGAAGTCAGCACACTGCTTCTATAAAGTTTATGGTTGGTAAATATTTTTAGCGTTCAGACCAAGAGAGAAACTCAAAGATATGGTGTAGGTATTTATATATAAGAGAGAGAACAAATTTTAATGACTTTTACTGAAAAAAATAACATTTGAGTACAGTTTTTGTGATACAGATAAACTTATCAGAAGAATAGAATTCTTTTCGAAGAGATAACATTTCTCTTAGTTGTGGTTCAAAGTTAATGTTCTCATATATCAAATTGATGGCAAGTGTTTTTCTGTAAAAATCATTCTTAGCTTGTAAGCTTGCGAAAACAGGCAGTGAAGTTTCCTGACCTCTGCTCTATTTGTTTAACTCTTTGTCTCTACTCTGTTTTGAGATCCAGAACCTTGGTCGTATTTATCTTTGAATTCCAAAGCAGTGAGCTACCTGACACATTATAGGTACTTAGTGACTTAAAATTTCCTTTTCAAGCAGGGAAGATATTTGCTTTTTATCTTAATGGATAATTCTTTGACTTTATGTGTTACCTTTCATGAAAGGATTTTCAGATCTATTGTCTCCTATCTATTATCTAATATGCAATAAGAAAAGGATTGGTTTTATTATTCCTATTTTACTGATGGAAAAGTGACACAGAAGTATAGCCAAGACTAGAATTAACAAATTCTAGTCTCAGCTATAGAAGGTTTTCAAAGGATTATAGTACATTCTCAGGTGTATATGTCTCTTGTCTATTTCGAGCATTATCAATTATCAGAAAATTCAGAGGTGTAAGTAAACCCTATGGGCTGGTATGGACAAGGAAATTACTATAGCATCTAGCTGGGGCGGCGGGGAAAGTGCTAAAAATCTGACTATAACTTAAAATTCCTAGAAATAATGTTCTGTGCTGAGTTTTCAAGTGGGAGACATCATACTTTTGAATAATATTTTTATGTATAGTATATAATTTTGAAATGCAATCTTAAGAGAGATATACCAAAATGAATGTAATTACCATGAAGAAATGAGCAAACATGTGATTATTAGTCAAAACATGGTATAAGTTACTTTTATATCTGGTGAATTTAGCGAAGGAATAGGGTGTTTTCATGTTTTTGTGGTCAGTAATTTCCCAAGAGATTCCACCCTAATCTTTGTTTTCCATAAGTCCATTATCATCACATCAACATTATTATAGGGAACCCTCCTACACTGTGGGCTTCCCTAGTGGCTCAGAGGTTAAAGCGTCTGCCTCCAATGCAGGAGACCCGGGTTCGATCCCTGGGTCGGGAAGATCCCCTGGAGAAGGAAACGGTAACCTACTCCAGTATTCTTGCCTGGAGAATCCCATGGATGGAGGAGACTGGTCGCAAACAGTCGGACACAACTGAGCGACTTCACTCACTCACTCACTCACTCACTCCTACACTGTTGGTGGGAATGCAAACTGATACAGCCACATTGGAGAACAGTATGGGGGTTCCCCAGAAAACTGTAAATAGAGCTACGATATTATCCAGTAATCCTACTCCTGGGCATATATCCAGGAATAAACCCCAAATTTGAAAAGAGTCATGTACCCCAATGTTCATTACAGCACTGTTCACAATAGCCAGGACATGGAAACAACCTAAATGTCTATCAATAGAAATGGAAAAAGAGGATGTGGAACATTATTATCTACAATGGGATTATTCTTTTTCCTTTAAAAGATTTAATTTATTTTTTATTGGAGTATAGTTGCTTTACAATGTTTTGTTGGTTTCTACTGTACAGCAAAGTGAATCAGCTATATATATTCATATATCCCCCTTTTGGGGGTTTCCTTCCCATTTAGGTCATCACAGAGCACTGAGTTGAGTTCCCTGAGCTATACAGTAAGTTCTCATTCAGTTCAGTTTAGTTCAGTTCAGTCGTTCAGTCGTGTCCAACTCCTTGTGACTCCATGAACTGCAGCATGCCAGGCCTCCCTGTCCATCACCAGCTCCCAGAGTTTACCCAAACTCATGTCCATTGAGTCAGTGATGCCATCCAACTGTCTCATCCTTTGTCATCCCCTTCTCCTCCCACCTTCAATCTTTCCAAGCATCAGGGTCTTTTCAAATGAGTCAGCTCTTCGCATCAGGTGGCCAAAGTATTGGAGTTTCAGCTTCAACATCAGTCCTTCCGATGAACACTCAGGACTGATCTCCTTTAGGATGGACTGGTTGGATCTCCTTGTAGTCCAAGAGACTCTCAAGAGTCTTCTCCAACACCACTGTTCAAAAACATCTATTCTTCGGCGCTCAGCTTTCTTGTAGTCCAACTCTCACATCCATACATGACTGCTGGAAAAACCATAGCCTTGACCAGATGGACCTTTGTTGGTCTCATTAGTTATCTATTTTATACATAATGTCAATAGTGTATATAAATCAATCCCAATCTCCCAATTCCTCCCACCCCACCTCCTCTCTTGGTGTCCATATATTTGTTCTCTCCATCTGTATCTCTATTTCTGTTTTGCAAATTAGCCCATCTATATCATTTTTCTATTTGGATTCCATATATGTGCATTAATATACAATAATTGTTTTTCTCTTCCTGACTGACTTCACTCTGTTTGACTCTGTTGGTCCATCCAAGCCTCTACAAATGACCCAATCTCATCTGTTTTATGGCTGAGTAATATTCCATTGTATTTATGTACTCCATCTCCTTTATCCATTCCTCTGTTGGTGGACATATAGTCCTACAGTATTATTGAGTACTTTTTAGTTCTAGTTTCTGGGGGTAAAAATAGTGGACCTGATCCTTGATCTTGAGAAGAGAGTATAAATATAGGCAGTATAGCAATGGATGGAAGCATGAAGTAAAGACCAAAAGGTAGGCCAATAGTACTTGTCAGAGGAGTACAGGCAAGAGGATGTTCTGCAGGGGTGTGAGTGTGTGTGGATTGGCTGGTAGCAAGAGGGTGGGGAAGGGCTTCCTGGAAGAGGTAGCACTTAAGCTGGACCTTCCAGAAAGATAATGGAGGGACTTCCCTGCAGTCCAGTGGTTTAGAATCCATGCTTCCAAGGTAGGGGGCTGGGGGCACGCACATGTTTGATCCCTGGTTGGGGAACTTAAGATCCCACATGCTGTGTAGTTTTGTTAGGGGAACTCCACAGACTGAAGCTGCCCATCCTGGCCAGGCACCCTAACGATTTGCATGAGTTGTTTTACAATAGGAGGTCCTGGTAAGGAACACGGAACCAATAAGCCACCACCAACTGAAAGAGCTTGGGAAAGGTCAAAAGGAGACACCACGTGTCCGACCACCTCTCAGAATCCTTCTTGCTGGCATCCATCTTGGCTGAGCGATGTGGGCACCACCAGAAGGGACTCTTGAGTCAAAATAATTGGCTAAAGACAACCCAGAAACTGATCCCATTAACATAAAACCTGAGACTGCGAGCCATGTGGCAGAGCGGTCCTCCTGGTTTCCCTTACCCTACTGCTCTCCGCCTGGGCGCCCCTTCCTGATAAAATCTCTTGCTTTTTCAGCACATGTGTCTCCTTGGACAATTCAATTCCGAGTGTTAGACCAGAGTCCACTTGCAGGCTCTGGAAGGGGTCTCCCTTCCTGCATTAGCTTGGAAAAAATACTAAAAAAATTAAAGAAAAAAAAAAGTAATGGAGAAAGGATAAAACTCATAGAGAAGGGCTTGAGCAAAACCACAAAGGTAGAAAGAATGTGAATGATGTGTTCAGGAAACAATAAATAGATCAGTTTATCTTGAGCAGAGTTTTATGTAAGGAAGTAACTGGAATACATTTGAAGTGTTAGGAATGTGAGGAGAAAGGCCAAATGAAAGAGTTAGAAAGTTTATCGGAGGAAATGGTGAGCTGTCAAAGAAGTTTAAACAAAAAAATGGGGATGGCATAGGCAACAAGCATTGTAAGCAAGCTGAATCTTATCTCTTCCTGGACTGGAGCACTGAATACTGGATTATTTTTGCTGTAGCATGTGCTACATAAAAATGCAACATTTATGTCTTTGCCTTTTCATTGTGCTTTTTATTCAACAGAGTTGGTTTTCAAAAAAAAAAAAATTTTTTTATCTGCAATGATTCAAGAGGAACTTGAAGATCTTTCAAGTGCTTCAACTCTGTGTTCCATTTTGGGATCAATTATGATACTGTGGATGAGCCAAAGTACAGCTTTAGAGAAAATTTTGTGTGACTGAGAGCATCTTAATAGTTCATCATAGTGTTAGGAGATATATGATATCTTCTGCATTTAAGATTTTTACATCCTGTTCACTTTTTAAATATCATTGCAAAGCAATATTAATAGAAATCCTGGGAATTAAAGCTTTCAGTTTATTTTAACTTGGATTTGTTTTCCCGAGCAAAGTGAGAAATAAGTTATATGTGTACTTTGAAAATATACTCTGGATTTGCTCAATAAAAATGTTGCTCTGAGCTATTAGAAGACAAAGCTGTGTACAGATGCGCTTGATTTGATGAAGGTGTTGTGGGTGTCCAGTTGGAGGCTGACCCATCTTCCCTCTGTCCCCACCACCTCATATTCTGAGTTAACTGGGAAGCCATCTGGCTGCCACATGTGCGGCCAGTTGCATTCTCAACAGGAGTGGGAAATGTTAGAATTCTCCCAGAAGCACACTTGTAGAGTTCGACTTCCTCCCGCTAGTGTGGAGAAGTTCTCAGGATGCCAGATCATTAAGCACTCTTTCCAGCGTGGGAGGCCATCGAGAGTGGGAGGCCTCACCCTCGCTGGCTTGAATAAATTCAGATTGTTCCGCAAGCCTAGGCAAATACTCCATTGTGTTTTTCCCCAGAGTAGTTTGACCTTGTACGCTTGAAGAATTCTTCCCCAAGACTTTCTTGCCCTCCCGGAAATTCACCCTTTTCAGAACTTTGAGGCCTAAATCCAGCCTGAAGAACATACACCCTGTTTCATCTCCTCTTAAGGTGGTGGTGGAAGAGGGGAAAGGGTCACCCCACCCCTCGACACACACACAAGCTCCAGGCCCACATGGGGTCCCGCAGAGTGGAGAGAACAGGATTCATTGGGTGGCATCTCAGCACTTCTTATTTGCATCCATAGAAAAATAAACACTTTATACAATGATTTCTTACCTTGATTCTTTGGCCAGCAGGCATTCCTTTTGAATCAAGTGCTATATATCTTAAGGGAGGGGAGAACGATGCAATGGAGAAGCAAGCAAGGGCCTCTGAAACCAGCTGTTTTGAGGGGAGGCAACTCCTATGCTGCCTCTGACAGTTGCAGTCCCTTTCCTCTTCTCTCCCTGTGTTTGTTTCTTTTTCAAAACACTATGCATCTTTCTAGATTGCATATATATGCATTAATATATGATATTTGCCTTTCTCTTCCTCTAATTTAAAAAATATATATAAAAAACCACTATGCATCTAACACCTTTTAATGGTCAGGAGACTGTTCACCTTAAAACTATGTGAACCAGGGACTTACCCTGGTGGTCCAGTGGTTAAGAATGGGCCTTGCAATCCAGAGGCCGCAGGTTCAATCCCTAGTTGGGAACTAGAATCCCACATGATTTGGAACAACTAATCCTGTATGCTGAAACTGCTGAGCCCTCCACCACACCTGGAGAGTCTGTGCACCCCAGCAAAAGATCCCGCCCCACATAACACACTGAAGATCCCATGTGTTGCAACTAAAACCCAACGCAGCCAAATAAATCAATAAATATTAGAAAACAAAACCGCTAAATGAGCCAGAAGAAGTAGGTTACATGTATCAAATAATCAGAAAAGTCACTCCAGTCCCAAATGGACCTACTTACCATGTGAAATGAAAATGTTAGTTGCTCAGTTTGTGTCCGACTGTTGGTCACCCCATGGACTGTAGCCAGCCAGGTTTCTCTGTCCATGGGGATTCTCTAGGCAAAAATACTGGAGTGGGTTGCCATGCCCTCCTCCAAAGGATCTTCCCAACCCAGGGATCAAACCCGGGTCTCCACACTGTAGGCAGATTCTTTACCATCTGAGCCATCAGGAAACTCCTGATACCTTAATACAGAAAACAAAAGTAAACAGATATTTTAGGACATACAATCTGGTCACTTGATTGCCTGAACTGCAAATAATGCTGCTACCATGGACACGTTTTCTTTCAGGTATTCTAAATTTCCTCTTTCCTGACATTTTCACAATAATTTCACCTAGTGACTTCCACCTTCTTTTGCACCTCCCCCATATCTTGTAAATGAATGAAATGCTTATGTGAGAAGCTGGAACTTTCTTGTAAGGAAACAATAAATGGACACAATTGTGAATCAAATTCCTTTCTTCAATATTAAGCTCCACTTCTTTTATTTTTTACAGAGCTTCCCATGACATTTGTCTCCACCAATGTATTTGCCCTCATGTCTGGTACACTTGTTCCTCTCACTGTATTTGTTCAACACCTCACGATTATTTACTAATAATTGCTCAATGTATATGACACATGCCAAGAGTTATGTGGGGGTGTTTAATATGTTTGTGAGGAAGAAAGAAACACAACAATACAAGGTAGTATTTGACTGGTGCCATAAGAGTGATACAAAGAAGTCAAAGCATTTAGATCACACACACACACGCGTGCACACACACACACTCACAGAAGTAAGAGGTTGGGGGTGCCTGCATGAGTAGTTTCGTCTAGAGGAATTCTGGGTAGGCTTTATGGTACAAGTGGAACATGAACTTAACCTTAGATGGGTAAGATTTCAACAGAGGGAATTCTAAACAAAGGACAATGTTATCCAAGGTAGGAATATGGAAATATGGGAAAGAATGTGTCATAAATAGGGAATGATTTGCTGTATAGTTTAGCTTATAGTATGGGAATATTACAGCAGTTAGGACTGGTGAGTAGATTGGCGTCAGATTTTAGAAGCGTTAAGAAATTAAAACTTTATTCCAAAGACATTAATTCTTAAGCTTTTCGAGCAGGATTACACAATCCTGCTTTAATTTTTTTATTTTTATGTTTTAAGGGAGAGGTAGAATGAATAGGCAATCCAGGAAGGATCAAATAGGGGGATTTATCAAAGGCTAAATCAAATTAGCCTCTTTTTCGAGATCATTGTGGTGATCTAAGCAGGAAGTGATAAGTGCCCAAACTAGAATGATAAATATTAGAATTGGAGTGGTGGGGATGAGTGATCCATCATGACCTGCAAAGGAAGAAGCAATTTCTATTTAATCTAACTAGACTGTCAGTTCCTGAGAGCAAGGATTGTGTCTGCATCTTGTCTCCCCAGTGCCCAGTACATGCCTTGATCCAGAGAAATGTTTTATGGTGAATAAATATCCTCCTTTATTATCTACTTCATCAAATTTCATATTGTCTGCTTTCAAATAATTATGTCTTCATAAGCTACTAATTAATATATATGTACTCTTTCCCCCAGCAGAGCTAGTTTTCTGTAAAGAACAGAACTCCATAAAGTTAGAGCAGCTTTTCATTCACTGTAAATCAAAAGAGAAACAACAATGAAGAGCCGATTCTGGAAAAGAGGGCGGAGGTTTTGGTGAATTGCTCTCAGTAAGAATAATGAAAGCGCTTTTGAAGCTGAACTCATTTGCCTGGAGCACATGTGAGTCTGGTTTATTAAGGCATGATAGAATGATTATTAGAAAGACTACTGCTACTAATAATAAGTATCATATTATTCACATTATATCCTTAAAAGTCATGATATACAGCAACAGAGAGTCACCTAGGAGATTGAACAGGGTTTTTACTACAATGAGAGAAGAATGTAACATGCTTTGCTCTATTTCTGATGTGAACTCTGTAAGAGCAAAAAGATTTCATTCCTTCTTGCTGTTGTTTAGTTGCTAAGTTGAGTCCGACTCTTGTGACCCCATGGGCTGTAGCCCACCACGTTCCTCGGTCCGCGGGATTTCCCAGGCAAGAGTACTGGAATGGGTTGCCATTTCCTTCTCCAGGGGATCTTCCCAACCCAGGAATCACACCTGTGTCTCCTGCATTGGCAGGCAGATTCTTTACCATTGAGCCGCCTGGGAAGCCCTTCATTCCTTGCACAGTTCATTAAGTGTATTCTGTGATGTTTTAGTCCTGCACAGGAAAGAATCCACTAACAGTATAAAAATGGTCTTAAGTTTATTTTGAATTGAAAATAGTTTGCCAAGCTTTCTACCATGAAATCAGTGAGGATTATTGCATGCTATTGGTTTTTTTCTCTCTTTGTTTTGTAATGCTTGCTGCATCAGTTAAAAAGAGGAATGTCAATAAATTACTACTTAACTACTTCAGATTAGCTGTTAGCAAGATAAGGGTGCTGAATGGTGCTTAGCTCCAAATGGTGAAATTGACCTCATTTAAACTACCAAATAGAACAGGCAGATTTATCAGGTACTCCGTAAAGTAAATATTTAGGAGTATTTGACAAGTAAGTATAACTGATTCTATCCAAACCTTACAATAAGAATTCCATTATAAGTTGCAATAAATATTGAAAGAAGATGTGTCCTTCCATTGAAATATTTCATTTTAGGAAAATAGAACGTATTTCTATTTTAAGAGGGAAAGATTATTTTATAACATATTTAAACTGAATAGGTACACACTGGTGGACTTTGGAAAATATTTAAAATATCTAGCAATTGAGATTTGCTAACTACAGGGTTCTATCGAACCTGAGACTTAGGGTTAATTATTCATTCATATTGAAAAGTCTTGCTATTCTTGAAATGTATGTATATATATTTACATGGGTTTCCCGGGTGGCTCAGGGTAAAGAATCTGCCTGCAGTGCAGGAGATGTAGGTTTAATTCCTGGGTTGTGAAGATCCCCTGGTTAAGGAAATGGCAACCCACTCCAGTATTCTTGCCTGGGAAAGCCCATGGACAGAGGAGCCTGGCAGGGTATAGTCCATGGGGTCACAAAAGAGTTGGACACAACTTAGCAACTAAACAACAACAAAAATATATAATGTACATATGTGTGTATATACATATTTTATACACAATATGGTGATCTTTATGGAGAAGGAAATGGCAACCCACTCCAGTAGTCTTGCCTGGAGAATCCCATGGAGGGAGGAGCCTGGTAGGCTACAGTCCATGGGGTTGCAAAGAGTCGGACATGACTGAGCGACTTCACTTTCACTTTATTATAATTTAGGAGAGCAGAATTTTTTACTCTTTTTAAAAGTATTTTTGCTTTATACTGGAGTACAGTTGATTAACAATGTTGTGTTTCAGGCGCATAGTAGGGTGATTCAGTTATGCATGTATTTATTTCAAATTCTTTTCTCATTTAGGTTATTACAGAATATTAAGCAGAGTTCCCTGTGTAGTATAGCAGAGTTTTGAAACAAAATGTTTATTGCTGGTAACATATGACTGTGTGTGTGTATTAGTCGCTTAGTCATGTCCAGCTATTTGCTTCCCCACGGACTATAGCCTGCCAGGCTCCTCTGTCCATAGCATTCTCCAGGCAAGAATACTGGAGAAGGGTTGCCATTCCCTTCTCTAGGGGATCTTCCAACCCAGGAGTGGAACCGGGTCTCCCACATTGCAGGCAGATTCTTCACCTTCGAGCCACCAGGGAAGCTTTATCATATGATTAATAATGTTCTAAACATAAAAACTGGTGGTATTATATAAGGAAAGTGAGTGGGTATGAAAGGTAAAGAGCATAACATACTTGAATAGTGTAGTTTCAAAAGTTTCAAAGTTAAAATGGTGTGTTTTTGTCATTCCTCTCTTTACTTTTTCCTAAACAGTAAACACTGCATTATATTTTATACAAATGGTTCAAAGCTGAGCAGGGAAAAGAAGAGAGACCATTTGTTGGAAGCATGAGGATCTGGTATAATTTAATGGGCTGGTAGGACAGCACAAGAAAATCACACTTGAAATAAATCTAATAATAGAGATATCTCCCAATAAGCATTTCCATCTAGACAAGACATTTTTGTTTTGAAAGAAGGGCATTATCTCTCTTAATAAGACATGCTGGTCATGGAAGAGCTAGAAAAGCAAAGCTGCTGGATTTGATTAAGCCTGAAGATAAACTTTTTGGAATGTCTCAACAGAAAAAGCAAGGGAAAAAAGTGTTCATTTTCTTCTCTCTTTTCGCTTCAGTAGCAGACATGTGCCACTGGGCTCTGATAGAAAAATGGATACATACATTTTACTTTCAGAGTCAATGTGAGACATAATGCAAAGGACAGGGAAACTAGTCATGACTGGGTTTATGGCAGACCTTCAGTTCACAAAACGCACAAGCCTGAACAAGCCAAGATGAGTCACTTCGTGAGGTCGTATCCTAATATTACATAAAGATTTCTGGTGAATGGCTCTGTGGACTCTAAAATATCCCTGAATGATCCAAACTGTCTTGAAAGTTTTATATCTCATTGAAAGTAAGGTATACTCTATAATTTTCTCAGGGTATCAATTTATACATTTAGTTGCAAAATATCAAAAATATACTTTATAACAAAAAGAAAGCAGTAAAATAAATCTAAGAGGCAATGTAAATTTTTGAGAATGAGAAAGTGGTTCAGCTTAACTCTGGTAAATGAGAAACTTTTTCTGTGCAGAAGGTTAAACCACTGATGCTGATAGGAAGGAAAAATAAAGAGCCAACAGCTTGGTTATCTGTTGAGGAGTTTTGTAATCACCCTGAGTGAGTCCCTGGTTTTTCCTATGTCAATGGGCAAATCTCATACTAATTTCTTTTTGTCTTCATTTCCTCAACTATAAAAAGGGGATAATAATACAAGCCTGTCTCAGAGGAGTGTGGTGGGAATCAATTAAGACCCATAAAATGTTTCAAAGGCCAAAGATAAAAGACAACAGGCTAAATACAAAGCTTTGTTATTGGCCCTGCAGTTGATGGAATATAAAAGCTCATTTAATGTTGACAAAATTATGAAGCATCTAAATTTTCAGATAAGAATTCTGAAATAAGAGTATACTTTCCCAAACCTATGTGACTTAAATATATGAACTGATTCAAAAGTGTGGTTTATTTAAGTGCTCTATATTTAATTTCTCAACCTCGGCTAATCAAAGAATAGAAGACTAGTTTGAAAATAGTGATTATAACCAGTTAGAATTTTAAAAATATGTTTTATTCATTTTTTGTTTCACCTCTGCATGTTCTTTGTTGTCTATTGTTATTTAGTTGCAAAGTCGTATCTGACTCTTTGCAACCCCATGGACAGTAGTCCCCCAGGCTCCTCTGTCCATGGCATTTCCCAGGCAAGAATGCTGGAGTGGGTTGCCATCTCCATCTCCAGGGTATCTTCCTGACCCAGGGATAGAGCCCACCTCTCCTACATTGCAGGTGGACTCTTTACCACTTAGCCACCAGGGAAGCCCTGTATGTTCATCAATACGTTAATCAGTTGTTTGTTTCCGAAGAATGACCAAGTCCAGAGGAACTTCTTTGGTTGTGGTGGGGGTGGGGTATGTGGAAGAATGAAACATTTAATGTGTTGCCACCGTGTAGCATCAAGACAACAATGATTCAGCTTAGAATAAAGTTGATATTAAATTCTGCTTGAGTCAGGGCATTTAATCAAGGAAAACATGTTTTCTCTAAATGTTTGAATTTAAGAGCCAACAGAAAGAATATATGAAAACAACATTTTTCATTTTCAGAAACATGGCTCCTATTGCACAACCGCCCATGATATATTAAGTTTCTTGGATGCTAAATGGCTAATGTGAAAACAAAGATAATGATGAATCAGTTACCTCTATGTTCTGTATTAAGAAAAAAATACTTGTCACCTATTTTAAATGAAACCGAAATACAATTCGGTTTCATTTAATTTCAACCAGCGGCACTAAGTAAATGAATAGTTTTACCCCTTGAAATATCCTTAAGTTTATCAGTAGTTTGTAAATGATTACAACTAGAGCCAATAAGACTCTCAAGGTATTATTTCCTAATTAAATAATTGCTCAACTGGATGTAAGCTTGGATGACATACATTAGCAATGAAACTGTCATACCTCAGAGCTCTACCTTTCTTAGGCATTTAAAAATTAGTATGAGCCTTTAGTGACAATCTTTCCTTGGGTTGATTCATGGGAAGAATTTCTTACTGATGTTTATTTTGCTTTGGGTTGGGCTGTAAAACTACTCTACAATAACATAACTTAGGAGGTTGTTATTTTAGAATTATTATATCCTGTGCTGGTTGTGGTCAAGAAAAAAGACAGGCTGAAAAACAAGTAATATACCTTTAAAACATTGACTAGTGCCATCAAAAAGAAAAAAAAAAAAAGATTTAGTTTCTTTCCAGTTAGAATGTCATTAATAATTCACTTCATATAATTTTTGTCATTGTTGTTAAAAACTCATTTATCCTTTACCCCAAATTCTGAATGTAAACATTAACTGTCAAGGTTGATAGCCATGCAATTACCCAGCTTAATTTTGGCTAGAAGATGAATGATTCACTGCTTTCTTGTGTGTGATGAGACTGCAGAGCTCTGTATTTTAAGTGGCTCTCTCCCAGAGGGCAAATCTTGTGGGTTTCACTGCCCAGCCCATTCAGAAAAAAATAAAACTCATGGAGGTTATGGCTGAATACTGACTGAAATGACATTGGAGGGACATCTTATAACTTGTCAGTGCTATTAAAATGGTTTTTCATTTTTCACATTGTTACATTTAAATTTTTAAAGGATTTTCAGGCATTAGGAAATATTGTCAAAGTTATCTTTTGGTTTAGTTGTTTTGCATACCCAAAACTTTAAAAGGTTCCATAATAAATAAACACCTTATTTTTGCTTTGCCTGGCATCTAACTCTTTTTGTATTCACAGTTCTGTAGTCTGTGAAGCAAAAATATTTCTCCTTTCCCTGGGTCTGTTATGTACTATCTCTTTTAGTTGACAGAAGTAAACTGTTTTTACCTCCAGTGACTGAGTCTGCAATTACTCTGCAGGTCCCTCTGCCCGAAGAGTGCCGAAAAACATTTCTCTATTTATTTCTGCTAAATGGTACACAAGAGTAAAAGCAGATCTTTTCATTCTTTTTGATGCACATGTATTTTATTATATCAGATAGTTGATGACTATGCCTGATTAGAATATCATCTAGAATTTTGTAAAGAAAGACTGAAGTATTCCATTTAATACAGTTCAGCAAAGGTGTATTCAGAATGATTCACCTGGAGAGGAGAAGGGGTAAGTAGAAGTTAGTTCTCTGTCCTCAAGGACCTTGACGTGTTTCTGAGATAGTGCAGGAGGTATTTGTTCAGTTTGATAAAATGACAAGCTATATATTGCAGTAGACTATAAAATGCTAAGGCCCAAACCAATGAAATCCACACTCAGAACAGAATATAATTTTGTATACAGAGTAGTCTCTTGGGATCTTCAAATTAAATTCTTTTATTTTATTAATGAAATTCCAGGTATTATAAGGAATGATGTGATCAGTAGTACATTTGTATCTAGTCAAATGGTCACATTCTTGATTTTTCATAACCCCAAGGGATGCAAAGATAATTCATAGATACTCCTCATCCTTAGTTTAGCTAATAGCATCTGTATTTTCCCTTCCCAAACTTCTTAAACTTTTAATAATGAATAAAATTTAAATGTATTTTTTCCCCAATGTGATAGTTACTATGTTTGTTTAGGTGGTAAAGAATCAACCTGCCAATGCAGGGGACATGAGAGATGTGGGTTTGATCCCTGGGTTGGGAAGATCCCCTGGAGCAGGAAATGGTAACCCACCCCAGTATTCTTGCCTGAAAAATCCCATAGACAGAGGAGCCTGGCGAACTACACTCCATGGGATCACGACTGAGCAACTGAGCGTGAGCATGAAGTAACCTAAAGAATAACGGGTTCCAAGAATAAAATTTATGTAATATAGAATATGGAAAATATATAAAATAACAGCATTTAGTTGCTCAAGAATTGACTCCAGGCTAAGGCATTCATTGGACCCTGATTTAACATAAGAAATTGTTATTAAGCTAGTGAGCATTTTTTTGAGCCACATTCAAGACCTTATGCATAGGCGTTTAGGACTCAAAAATGAAAACCTATGATCCTTACTCTTAAAGAATTCAGTCTAGTAGATGGGGTAAATGCATGAGGAAATAAATTGAATACACAGAAAGAAGTGCTGTGGTAGACACGGAGAACATCAGGGATGGCTTGAGAGAGGAGCTGAGTCCTTTTTATAAAAAAATGTTTCCCATTTCTTATTTTATTTCTCTTTTTAAATTTTATGTTTTAATTGGAGAGTCACTGCTTTACAATGTTGTGTTGGTTTCTGCTGTATAACGACACAAATCAGTCATAATTAGATATCTATTCCTTCCCAACCCCCCATCCCATCCCTTTCAGTCATCACAGAATGCCGGTCTGGGCTGCCTGTGTTATACAGCAGCTTCCCACTAGCTATCTGTTTTACACATGATAATATATATATGTCAGGGTTACTGTCTCAGTTCGTCCTACCTGCTCCTTCCCCACTGTGTCCAAAAGTCCATTCTCTACATCTGTGTGGGAGGTGAGCTCTTGATATTCTTGAAGACAGAATGGAAATTTGCTGTATGAAGTAGAGGGAGAAAGGGCATTTCAGGCAAAGAACAAAATGTGCAAAGGCATCGCGTTTTGAAAAGATATGTGAGAAGTTCATTGTGGCTTGGACCTTGGGGTTGTGGTAGGGAGTGGGAAATGAAATTGGAACAGCATATGGGTTACACCATGAAGGGCATCATACCCAGACAAAAGAATCTGGGCCTTTATAGAGCAGCTAGTGGGAAATCAAGGGAAACTGTTAAACAAAAGGAAGGGTGTAATCACATTTGGTAAGAAGATAACTGTGGCAGGAAAATGGAGTGGAGGTGAGATTGAGGTGAGACTGAGAAATCAGACAGAGTACCATGTCATTAATTTGAGATAGGAGTCAGAAAAGCCTGAATTAATTAGTGGCAGTAGAAATTGGGGCTAAAGGTCATACTTTGAATGTAATTCTGAAAAAAAAAAAAAAAAAAGGTAGAATTTGGGTATAGATGGCTAAGAAGAGGAGGGACTCCAGAATCAGTTTTTTTGCTTGAGAGATTTGAGGATGTTGATTCCATTAACCATGAAAAGAAAGGAGGGAATGTTTTCATTTAATTGCTCGATCATGTCCGACTCTTTGTGACCCCATGGACCTTGGTCTTCCAGGCTCCTCTATCCATGGGATTTTCCAGGTAAGAATACTGGAGTGGGTTGCCATTTCCTTCTCTGGGGAATCTAGGGATTGAGCCCAAGTCCCCCGGATTGGCAGGTGGATTCTTTACTGCTGAGCCACCTGGGAAGCCCAAGGAAGGAGTGAAAAGATATACTTATTTCAGTTTTTTTTTTTTTTCAAGTGCCTGTTGAAATAGCCAAGTTGACAGGCATTTCAACTGGTCTAGGACTTGAAGACAGGATAGAACCAGAGATACAGACTTGGGAACCATGAGCATCTAAAGTGGCTTCTAGAATGTGGATGAAATCATATATCTAAACGTGTAGATGCTGGCAAAAGACAGGAGATTCCTAGGTCAGAGAACGAGGGCTATTATGTATAGCACATCAGGCAGCCCACAAGCCTTAGGCAGCTGATGTGCAGTGGTCCAGGCAAACACTACACAAGCAGGGGGGGTTCCATCACAGTGGAGGGACCCTGAGCTTAGGAACCTCCAGTCAAATATAAGGGAACTGCAACCTTTGCCCAACATTATCTTAATTGTGCTGTGCAACAAACAAACCTGCCCTCTGCTCTAAAGAGACATACTCCTTCATTCTTCCAAGGTTGTTCTCTTAGAAACATCCTTGAAAAGATTATCCGGTGGCGTGTGGGTCAGGGGAGTCAGTTCCTTTGCTTGCACAATAGGCAGAAATGTGAGAGTTCCATGGAGGACAGTTTCCCAACAAGCAGTTTCTAAGTATTCTTTTCTTCCTGTCTCTCTTAAACCTTCCCTGCAACTTTTTTTTTTCTTGGCCACACTGCATGGCAAGCTGACCAGGGACCCACCCTGTGCCCCTGGGTTGGAAGTGCAGAGTCTTAACCACTGGACCAGCAGAGAAGTCCCTAAATCCTTCCTTTTTGTGTTTCTTATTGTCTCCTCTTTATTTGCTTTTAAGATATGATTTGATCCACCAGAAATATTTTTTAGTAATAGGTATCTCTAGTGACAAAATTCAGCAGAAATAAAAGATATATCTTTAAACCTATGAAAATAAAAATTCAGGCCCCAAAGTGTTACGGCAGCAATGGGTTGCAAAAGAAATATTTTTGAATGCACTTTTGAAGTAGATACTTCACCATCTCTAATAAAAATTCAACATTAGGAGTGATAAGCTTTTAACATTTTTATTTTTTAAATTTATTTTTGGCTGCGCTGAGTCTTTGTGGCTCCAGCGGACTTGCTCCAGTTGCCGAGAGCTGGGGCTCCTCTCTAGTTGTGGCACGTGGACTTCTCATTGGTGTGGCTTCTCTTGTTGGGGAGCATGGCTCTGGAGTGCCAGGGCTCAGGAGTTGTGGCACACAGGCTTAGTTGTCCCATGGCACGTGGAATCTTCCTGAACCAGGGATCAAATCTGTGTCCCCTGCATTGACAGGTGGATTCTTAACCTCTGGACTGTTAGAGAACTCCAGGAATGATCTTTTTGACAAAATCTCATTCACTGTTTATGATTAAGCTTAATTACAGTTATGCTTTGAGTAAAGACAATTTCTAAAATCACAACAATTTTATGCGTAGTGAAATAAGTCAGACACAGAAAGACAAATACTGTACCTTACCACATATCTAAATCTGGAATCGAAACATTAAAACGAATGAATAAATATAACAAAACAGAAACAGACTCATACGTGTAGGAAACAAACTAGTGGTTACCAGTGGGATGGGGGAAGAAGGGGGAAGTAGAGGTAGGGGACTTAGAGGTACAAACTACTACCTATACAATAAATTATCTACAGGGATATATTGCACAACACAGAGAACCTGCCAATATTTAGAGGAGTATAGTCTATAAAAATATTGAAGCACTATGTTATACACCTGACACTAATACAGTGTTGTAAATCAACTATACTTCAATTAAAAACTTCATTAATTAAATTACTAAATAAAATTTAAAAATGAGTGTAAATAATTGGTATAAAAGTCTGCCACACAGGAGATGCTCAAGGGAAAGTGAAAGTCACTCAGTCGTGTCCGACTGTGGACAGTCCATGGGATTCTCCAGGCCATAATACTGGAGTGGGTCGCTGTTCCCTTCTCCAGCGGATCTTCCTAAACCCAGGCATTGAACATTGCAGGCTGATTCTTTACTAGCTGAGCCACCAGGGAAGCCCGTAGATGCTCCAGTGTACTTCTTAATATTACTGTTGTGGCTGATTTGTGGTATTGTGACAGTCTAAGTAATTTCCAATAATACAATAAGAGTATTACAAAAAGTAAAAAATAAAATCACAACAAAATTATTTTATTTGGTTTTGTCTTAGTTAGAAAATTCATAGGCAAAATCAAAATAAAACAAAATAATTATTACTGAATTTAATAATATGTGATGTGGTCATTAATAGCAGAAGTCATAAATTTCTATAAGAATGTCAATGTATTAGTTTTACTTGATGGGCACACACACATAATTTTCACTGTAAATATTAAAAGATAAAGGTCAAAATACAAACTGTCCCAAATCTGGATGACTGTATTGCACTATGGATAGCATTATTGCTATTTATTTAGTTATTCTTCTTTCTATTTTTAGGCAAGCAAGAGCATTGCGCTTGCCTACCTCCTTGAGATGAGGTGTAGCCATGTGGTTAGTTTTGGCTTAGGTAATTGTGTGTAGAAGTGATGTATGTCACTCTCAGGAGGAGACATTTATCACTAGTATTGTGGAAGCATGTGCTGATAAGGAGGTGTCGTAATACCAAAGCGGAGTCTAGAAAGTGGACCACAAAGTAAAGCAAGCCTCAAAGGGTTTCATGTGGGCAAGAATTAAACTTTAATTCAATGAAACCCCTGACATTTGAGGTTTTGCTTTTCTTTTTATTTCTTCTTGGCTGAATATCTACTTTATAATGCTGCTGCTGCTGCTAAGTCACTTCAGTTGTGTCCGACTCTGTGTGACCCCATAGACGGCAGCCCACCAGGCTCCCCCGTCCCTGGGATTCTCCTGCATCTTTTTAATTCTGAATTCTGATCATATTGAATGCTATAAGAGCCTTGTATATCTAATGCCTCCATGCCTGTTCCCCTTGTCCCCCCAGTTGTCCATTGTCATATTTTAATGCCACTGGATTTTACCGTGACATCCAGACTCAGTGGTATGGATAGTGGCTATGTATGTTTGTGCTTTTGAGTCCTGAGAGCTAGTTCGTTTGGGCCCAAGCTCAGAATGTTTGTGAGAAAGATGTCTCTTAGTATATATCTATATGGAAAAGCTTTTGTCCCTGAAGTAGATGGTAAACCTATATACCAGGCCACTGTGGTGACTTACATGCAATCCTTGAAAGGTACTGATAATAATACATAATAACTTATAGATTACTTCTGAGATTTATTTATTTTCTTCCCTGAGAAGTTATGAGATGCCTGACTTTTAGAGTATATGTCTTATGCCTTTTTTTTTTTTTGGTAATGTGCTCTTCTTTGGTAAAATATAGTTTTTGAGGAAATTATTTTGTTTAAATAAGCTTAAATGAACTTAAAATGTTGTGTTATATTGCTTCTGATTCTTTTTGTATCCTAAGTATTTCAAATAGAATATTTACAAATGAAAAAAATAGATACAAATGGATTAACTCTTTTCACCAATCTTTACTGAGTCCTTTTTGTTGTTCAGTTGCTCTGTCGTGTCTGACTCTTTGTGACCTGCCAGGCTCCTCTGTCCTTCACTGTCTCCCAGTCAAAATCATGTCCACTGAGTCAATGATGTCATGCAGCCATCTCATCCTCTGTCATCTTCTTCTCCTGCCTTCAATCTTGCCCAGCATCAGGTCTTTTCCAGTGAGTCAGCTCTTCCCATCAGTTGAGCAAAGCATTGGAGCTTCAGCTTCAGTATTAGTCCTTCCAATGAATATTCAGGGTTGATTTCCTTTAGAGTTGACTGGTTTGATCTTCTTGCCGTCCGAGGGAATCTCAAGGGTCTTCTCCAACACCATATTTCGAAAGCGTCGATTCTTCAGCACTTAGCCTTCTTGATGGCCCAACTCTCACATCCGTACATGACTACTAGAAAAATCATAGCTTTGACTATAAGCACTTTTGTCAGCAAAGTGGTGTCTCTGCTTTTTAATATGCTGTCTTGGTTTGTCATAGCTTTTCTTCCAAGGAGCAAGCATCTTTTAATTCAGTGGCTGCAGTCACCATCTGGAGTGACTTTGCAGTCCAAGAAAATAAAATCTGTCACTGTTTCCATTGTTTCCCTGTCTATTTGCCGTGAAGTGATGGGACCAGTTGCCATGATCTTAGTTTTCTGAATGTTGAGTTTTAAGCTGGCTTTCTCACTCTCCTTTTTCACTTTCGTCAAGAGGCTTTCTAGATCCTCTTTGCTTTCTGCCGTAAGGGTGGTGTCATATGTGTATCTAAGGTTATTGTTATTTCTCCCTGAAATCTTGATTCCAGCTTGTGCTTCATTCAGCCCAGCATTTCTCATGATGTATTCTGTAAACAAGTTAAATAAGCAGGGTAACAATATACAGCCTGGATATTCCTTTCCCAATTTTGAACTAGTCTGTTGTTCCATGTCCAGTTCTAACTGTTGCATCTTGACCTGCATACAGATTTCTCAGGAGGCAGGTCAGGTGATCTGGTATTCCCATCTCTTGAAGAATTTTCTGGTTTGTTGTGATCCACACAGTAAAAGCCAAAGAAGATGTTTTTCTGGAATTCTCTTGCTTTTTCTTTGATCCAACTGATGTTGGCAATTTGATCTCTGGTTCCTCTGCCTTTTCTAAATCCAGCTTGTACATCTGCAGGTTCTCACTTCATGTACTGTTGAAGCCTAGCTTGGGGGATTTTGAGCATTACCTTGCTAGAATGGGCTTCCCTGGTGGCTCAGGTGGTAAAGCATCTGTACCAGAGGCAGGAGACCCAGGTTCAATCCCAGGATCAGAAAGATCCCCTGGAGAAGGAAATGGAAACCCACTCTAGTACCCTTGCCTGGAAAATCCCATGGACAGAGGATCCTGGTAGGCCACAGTCCATGGGGTTGCACAGAGTCGGACACTACTGAGTGAGTTCACTTTCACTTTGCTATAATGAGAGATGAGTGCAATTGTGCAGTAGCTTGAACATTCTTTGGCATTGCCCTTCTTTGGGATTGTTATTTTTAGCCAAGAATTGTGCTAAGCACTGAGAATACAATAGAAAGCCAAAACAGATACTGTAGCAATTTTCACAGACAGACATAAATTAAAGTGAATATATAGTTACAAGGTAAGACTGTCGTCTAAGAGAGAAATATAATTCCATGAGAATATGTAATGTTCATATATAATATACAGGAGGTCAGAAAAAGCTTTCCTAGTTTCCAGAGTATGAATAGGAGTCAACTGGGCAAAAAGAGGAGGAAGCGAAGGCCCTGAAACACAGATGGGGAGAACAGCATAAGCAAAGGCCCTCTGACATGAGAGAGCATGGCACATTTCATGTGGCAGGAATACAGAGAGTAAGGGATGAGTGGGCTAGACAATGTAGAGTATTATGGCCCTTTAAATGGAGACTGGCTTTTACCTTAAGAGCAATAAAAAGCTATCCAAAGTTTTTAAACCTGAGGCTTATGTGACCGGATTAAGTTTCAGAAAAGAACATTCTGTTGCCAGCATGAAAAAGGTACTGGAATGAAGAGGCTGGATGAGACTATCATAGTAGATCAGAGTAGAAAGGAAGATGTGTTGTGTATGCTCAGTTTTGTCTGACTCTTTGCAACCCCATAGGTTGAAGCCCACCAGGCTCCTTTTTCCATGGAACTTTCCAGGCCAGAAGTACTGGAGCCGGTTGGCATTGCCTTCTCCGGGGGAATCTTCCTAACCCAGGGATTGAACCTACATCTCTTGCATCTCCTGCATTGACAGATGGATTCTTTACCACTGTGCCACCTGGGAATATTCCAGAAAGGAAGATGGTTACGACTAGAGTGGTCATCGTGGTGGAGTAAAGTGGAGCAGTAGAGAGAGAGTTCAGATTCACTTTCTAGAACTTCATGATGAATTGAGCATTCTGGGTGAGGGAAACGTGAATGTCAAAGAATACAATACATAGTCTCCTGGCTTGTATAACTGGATGGATGGTAGTGATTTCACTGAGAATACAGTGGAAGATAAACTGGTTTGAATGTGGGTGTACGTAGGAAAGGATCACGAATTCAGTATGAGACCTGTAGATTTGAAATGCCTTTGAGATAGCCAAGGTGAAATGTTAAGTAGATGTTTGAGAATATACATCTGAAATTCAGATGAGAGGTCTGAGATGTGAGACAGAATTTTTAAAAAGGTATTTGTAGATAATTTGTTATGATGAAGTTCAATTGTGAATGACAGAAAATCTGAAATAACAAGGGCTTAAGAAAGAAGATTTTTCCCCCATAGAAGTTTAGTACAAGGCTGTTCAATGGAAGTACAGTGCAAATCACATATGCAATTGAAAATTCTCTAGCAGCCATGTTAAAAAAGTAAAAAGAAACAGTTGTAATTAATTTTAGTGATATATTTTAGTCACTCAATGTATACAAAATGTTATAGCTAGACATGTAACCAATATAAGATTATTGAGATATTTTACATTTTTTTATAGAAGTCTGATATGCATTTTACACTTTAAGCTCAGTTTGAATTTGCTGTATTCCAAATGCTCGATGGCCACATATGGCTGAATACTTGTGTAGACATAATTTTTTTTTTGCCTGAAAACTCTGGTATCTCTTGGTAGCCTTTGAGTTCTGCTCATTTCTCGTCACTCAGCTAATGGTAGCTAGGGAGTCAACTGCAGCAACAGACAGGCTGGAGAAGGCAAAATTCTTAAACCCATCTCTTTAGCAACTTTGGTAAGACAGGGTATATGCACTGTTAAGATTGTGGTTTCTAGGCAGTGAAAATGTTAGTCACATTAGTCACTCAGTCGTGTCCGACTCTTTGTGACCCCATGGACTGTAGCCCACTAGGCTCCTCTGTCCATAGACTTCTCCAGGCAAGAACACTGGAGTGGGTTGCCATTTTCTACTCCAGGGGATTTTCCCAAGTGAGGGATTGAACATGGTTCTCCTACACTGTAGGCCGACTCTTTACCCACTGAGCCGCCAGGGAAGCCCTAATTGATCAGATTTTCAGATCCCTTTGTTGGCAGGCTATCAGCAGAGTAGCTCTCTCTCAGCAGAACTGAAGTCCTTTCCAGCTTTGCTTGAAGTCTGGCTAGCTGTAACTGAAGCTTGTAAGAATTTGACATAGCCAACCAGTGTTCTTATATTTTCTGACCATTTTCCAAGTACCACATTCTTAATTAGCAAGTGGTCGACATTCTGAGTTATTGCAAGTAACAGTTTTATTAAATATTTTCCAAGACCAAAGAGGCTTCCTTGATAGCTCAGTGGTAAAGAATCTGCCTGCCAATGCAGGAGATGTGGGTTGATCCCTGGGTCAGGAAGATCCCTGGGTTGGGAGAAGGAAATGGCAACCCATTCCAGTATTCTTGCCCGGGAAATCCAAAGAACAGAGGAGTCTGGTGGGCCGCAGTCCATGGGATCACGAAAGAGTGACTTAGCAACTGAACATCAACAAAAGCTGTAAGAAGGGCTGCTACCTTTCCAGACCATGGAAAGTATCCCCAATACTTTCGCTAACCAGTACCACATAGTTCAGGTTCTGTGTTTGAAGCAGCATACTTGGTACACAGAATTTTGTCTTTTCAGCTTGACTGTGTGTGGCAGAAAATCTCAGATAACAATGACCTAGAAAAAGTATTTTCTCTCTTGTAAATGTCTTGAAGTAGTCAATTCAAGGCTGCTTTGCCTGTCCCCTGTGTCAGGGATCCAGGGTCCTTTTTTCTTGTTCTATTGAGAGTGAACCTCCATTCCCAAGGTTACTTCATAACCCAAGCTGGCTGCTATCAGAGTATGAAGCATGAGTTGATGATGGAGATGCTGTGTCGATGGTGTTATGCTCTTTGTCATACTGTTGCCTGGTCTTAACTTGGAAATATTTCTTGATTGTTCACTGATCAGAAATTTAATTATGATAATTCTAACCTCAGGTTTTTGATACTACAGCATGTTTCTACTTCTCTCAAAGATAACCTTGGAATTCTCAAAATAAATCTGACTTTTGTATATACATGAGAGATTGGGTCACCACAGCAAATGAACCATAACAATAATGGCAAACTGATGTTCGGTAACTGCTACTCATTTGTGTAGTAATATTTGTAACGCCCTTGTTGTTATACAGTCGTGCAGTCATGTCCATCTCTTTGTGACCCTCATGGACTATAACCCCCTACATATTGATTTTTTGCTTGTGTGATAACAATGTTCTATTGTTTTGAAAAAAAATTATTGTTTTTCAAAAAATTTAATTTAGATCATAAAAAATTATTGAATCACTTATGATTTGAGATCAAGAACAATGACCCCAAAACTCAATTTATACAGAAAGATAACTACTCCAGACAGGTTTGTGTTTATGAGAGTCTCAGTGAGTAACCATAATGTAGAAGTGGAAAACTTCTATTTAAAAATTAAATTTTACCCTGAGTGCAAAGATTTTCTGTACAAATGGAATGTAAAAGTACTAATTTTGAAACTGATACAGCTCTATTTGGGAATCTTCATTTATACATAATAAAATTAAAGAAAATGAAGATGAACTTGAAATACTTTCTTTTAAAATATCAGTAAAACAAGATAATCATTATCAATCAAAACATTGTAGTCTCTGAAACAAAAAATTGCTTTCAAAGTTTATCTGAAAGTTATCAACTAATAAACAGAGTTAATTGAGAATGAAGGGCCAGAGAAAATTATTTGGAGATGACACATATAATTATTCCTTTCCATTTCTTCCAACTAATATATAGTCAGAACCCTTTTACAGCAGCTGGGAAAAAAAAAAAAACTGTAGAAAATTTTGTTCAAGGATTAATCATGACAAGTAATTGATGACTTCCTTCTTATGGCTTCCCAGGTGGTGCTAGTGGTAAGGAACCTGCCTGCAAATGCAGGAGACATAAGAGATGTGAGTTCAATCCCTGGATTGGGAAGATCCCCTGGAGGAGGGCATGGCAACCCACTCCAGTATTCTTGCCTGGAAAACCCCATGGACAGAGGAGCCAGGTGGGCTATGGTCCTTAGGGTCACAAAGAGTCAGACAGGACTGAAGTGACTTAGCACACATGCACTTTGTTCTTATAAAGCATTTTTATTAAAAGTGTATACTTTATTTCTTAAAAGGGATCCAGATTGGAAAAGAAGTAAAGCTCTTAGTGTTTGCCGATGACATGATACTGGGCATAGAACACCCTAAAGATAGTATCAGAAAGTTACTAGAGCTGATCTGTGAATTTAGCAAAGTTTCAGAATACGAAATCAATACATAGAAATCACTTGCATTTCTATAGACTAACAATGAAAAATCAGAAAGAGAAATTAAGGAATCACTCCCATTCACCATTGCAACAAAAAGAATCAAATATCTAGGAATAAACTTAGTTAAGGAGACAAAAGAACTGTACACAGAAAATTATAAGACACTAATGAAAGAAATCAAAGATGACATAAATAGATGGAGAGATATTCCATGTTCCTGGATAGGAAGAATCAATATTGTGAAAATGACTGTATTACCAAATGCAACCTACAGGTTCAATGCAATCCCTATGAATTACCAATGGCATTTTTCACAATTCATATGGAAGCACAAAAGACCCCAAATAGCCAGCACAGTCTTGAGAAAGAAAATGGAGCTGAAGGAATCAACCTTCCTGACTTTAGATTATATTACAAAGCTACAGTCATCAGGACAGTATGGTACCGGCACAAAAAGAGAGATATAGACCAAAGGAACAAGATAGAGAGCCCAGAGATAAAGCCATGAACCTATGGGTACCTTGTTTTTGACAAAGGAGGCAAGAATATACAATGGGGCAAAGACAGCCTCTTCAATAAATGGTACTGGGAAAGCTGGACAGCTACTGGTAAAAAAGTGAAATTAGAACACTTCCTAACACCATACATGAGAAACACTGGGCTGGAGGAAGCACAGGCTGGAATCAAGGTTGCTGGGAGAAATATCAATAACCTCAGATATGCAGATGACACCACCCTTATGGCAGAAAGTGAAGAAGAACTAAAGAGCCTCTTGATGAAAGTGAAAGCGGAGAGTGAAAAAGTTGGCTTAAAGCTCAACATTCAGAAAACTAAGGTCATGGCATCTGGTCCCATGCTTCAAGGCAAATAGATGGGGAAACAATGGCTGACTTTATTTTGGGGGGCTCCAAAATCACTGCAGATGGTGACTGTAGCCATGAAATTAAAAGATGCTTACTCCTTGGAAGGAAAGTTATGACCAACCTGCTGCTGCTGCTGCTAAGTCACTTCAGTTGTGTCTGACTCTGTGCGACCCCATAGATGGCCTCCTACCAGGCTCCTCCATCCCTGGGATTCTCCAGGCAAGAACACTGGAGTGGGTTGCCATTTACTTCTCCAATGCATGAAAGTGAAAAGTGAAAGTGAAGTCGCTCAGACGTGTCCGACTCCTACTGACCTCATGGACTGCAGCCTACCAGGCTCCTCCGTCCATGGGATTTTCCATGCAAGAGTACTGGAGTGGGGTGCCATTGCCTTCTCTGATGACCAACCTAGACAGCATATTAAAAAGTAGAGACATTACTTTGTCAACAAAGGTCGGTCTAGTCAAGGCTATGGTTTTTTCCTGTGGTCATGTATGGATGTGAGAGTTGGACTATAAAGAAAGCTGAGCACTGAAGAATTGATGCTTTTGAACTGTGGTGTTGGAGAAGACTCTTGAGAGTCCCTTGGACTGCAAGGAGATCCAACCAGTCCATCCTAAAGGAGATCAGTCCTGAGTGTTCATTGGAAGGACTGATGTTGAAGCTGAAACTCCAATACTTTGGCCACCTGATGCAAAGAACTGACTCATTTGAAAAGACCCTGATGATGGGAAAGATTGAGGGCAGGAGGAGGAGGGGACAACGGAGGATGAGATGGTTGGATGGCATCACTGACTCGATGGACATGGGTTTGGGTGGACTCTGGGAGTTGGTGATGGACAGGGAGGCCTGGCATGCTGTGGTTCATGGGGTTGGAAAGTTTTGGACACAACTGAGGGACTGAACTGAACTGAACTAACACCATACAGAAAGATAAACTCAAAATGGATTAAAGACCTAAATGTAAGACCAGAAACTGTAAAATTCTTAGAGGAAAACACAGGCAGAACACTCAATGACATAAATCAAAGCAAGATCCTCTATGACTCACCTCCTAGGGTAATGGAAATAAAAACACAAGTAAACAAGCAGAACCTGATTAAACTTAAAAGCTTTTGCACGGCAAAGGAAACTATAAGTAAGGAGAAAAGACAACCCTCAGAATGGGAGAAAATAATAGCAAATGAAACAATGGACAAATAATTAATTTCCAAAATATCCAAGTGGCTCATACAACTCAATGCCAGAAAAACAACAACCCAATCAAAAAGTGGGCTAACAAACATATGAAAAGATGCTTAACATCACTCATTATTAGAGGAATGCAAATCAAAGCTGCAATGAGATATCCCCTCACACTGGTGAGAATGGCCATCATCAAAAAGTCTACAAACAATAAATGCTAGAGAGGATATGGAGAAAAGGGAATGCTCTTGCACTACTGGTGGGAATGTAAATTGATACAGCCACTATGGAAGATGGTATGGAGATTCCTTAAAAAACTAGGAATAAAACTATCATATGACCCAGAAATCCCACTCCTAGGCATATATCCTGAGGAAAGCAAGACTGGAAAAGACACAAATATCCCATTGTTCATTGCAGCACTATTTACAGTAGCTAGAACATGGAAGCAACGTTGATATCCATTGACAGATGGATGGATAAAGAAGTTGTGGTATATATACACAATGGAATATCACTCAGTCATTAAAAGGAACACATTTGAGTCAGTTCTGATGAGGTGGATGAACCTAGAACCTATTATACAGAATGAAGTGATTCAGAAAGAGAAAGATAAATATTGTAATCTAACAGATATATACGGAATCTTGAAAAATGGTACTGAAGAATTCATTTACAGGACAGCAATGGAGAAACAGACATAGAGAATAGGGAGGAGAGGATGAGATATATAGAAAGAGTAACATAGAAACTTACATTGCCATATGTAAAATAGATGGCCAATAGGAATTTTCTGTATGGCTCAGGAAACTCAAACAGGGGCTCTGTATCAACCTAGAGGGGTGAGATGGGGAGTGAGACAGGAGGGAGGTTCAAAAGGGAGGGGATATATGTATACCTATGGCTGATTCATGTTGAGGTTTGACAGAAAACAACAAAATTTTGTAAAGCAATTATCCTTCAATAAAAAGATAAATTTAAAAACAGAAAATTGTATACTTTATTTCTGACTTTTCATGGTTAATTCATTTATCTTTTAAAAATATTTATTTATTTGGCTGCACTGGGTCTTAATTGTGGCATGTTGGATCCTTGATCTTTGTTGCAGCATGCGGATTCTTAATTATGGCATGTGGGATCTAGTTTCCTGAGCAGGGGTCAAACCCATGCCCCTGCATTGGGAGTACAGAGTCTTAGCCACTGGACCACCCTTAATTCAATTATCTTAATTCAAATATAGTGTTTAATGTATTTTTAAATATTTTGAACAATTTATCTATGGAAAATTTTTATCACATGGATAATGAATGTTTAACATTTATATTTTATAAATTTTCATTTGTATTTGATATCTAATAAATCTATAAACTTTTATATTTAAAGATATTTAATATTTAATTTAGCTAATTTTTAACCTTTAAAATAAAATGATAGCATTTATGCTGGTGTTTTAGAAGTGCTTGAAATAAAGAGTGAATTATATCAGTAGTATTTTCACTTTACTCCAGAACCGAAACTACTAATTCATAACAATAAAAGCATAGATTTACTTGGGACTCACAGTGTTATAAAAGTATTTAAAGAGAACTGAAACTATGTAGAACACATTTTCAGCCTTTTCCGGGTTTGAGAGCTGTATATGATGTCCTTCCAAGCTCTCATTGTTCATAGTGAGCAGGCTGTGATCTGGTGGAATGGTAAAATACCAGGACTGGAAGTAGAATCGATGGCATCATCCTGACCTATTGAAGTTCAGATAAACGCAGAGGGTAACTGGGTGTGCTTTCAATAGTCAAGCTCTCCCTCTTGAACTTTTAGAGTGGGAGTTGACATCTGGGATTTCCACCCCCCCCCCCACCCTCAATGCTTTATTGAATCCATCCAAATCTGATCTTAATTGTTGGGCAGCATTGGCTTCTTGGGTGTATGTCTAGAGCAGTCACACAGGACCTGTACTCAGAAGGGCCCCTTGCCTGATTTAACGCTCTGCTGTTGCCCTCTTGGAATTCTTTGTTTTGAGCCCTGCATTTTCATTTTGCGCTGGACCTTGCAAATTACGTAACCAGTTCTGTTTCAGTGATTTGCTTCTATTTTCAAAGGAAGAATGATATAGTTACTCTCCAATGTATGTCTAATATATGACTAATTCCTTTTTTTAAAACCCGAAGCTGGGGTTTATTCTATTTAGGTATTAAGGCAAACTGTCCCCAGTCGGAGTTGAAGCAAAACGAATGCCTGATTACTAAACTGAATTCTCTCTTCTCATTAACATCTCTCTTCTGTGCTCCTTCCTGGACTTGCGTCAGGTCTTCTCCCTGATGTCTCATCATGAAAAATGCAACAAGCATCTATATTTTTCACTTAGAGACATACCTATCAAGACATACTTGCTTTCTCTTCCAGTACCGTACAGATCTAGGCTGTGCCATTGGAAAGTAGCCTCAGGTGATCCACAGTAATTCCTCCGGGGTTTTTCCATCATGGCTTTAACCACTCTGGGAAAGGGGTTGTCTGTCATAGAGAAAGTGCTCAGGGGAGAGCACACCTGCTTTAGGACCTCCTGATCCTCACTACAGTGACTCGTTTTATTCTATCTACCAATGACACCCTCAACACCAAGGACAAAAGAGAAAGGAAGGATATGAAAGATAAAGTATCCTATTTTTTTTTCATGCATTCATTCCCAAGATTCAGCCTTTTAACCTGAAACATCCATTCAACTTGTTAAAACATCTTTCAGGTGAACAAATCCTTGCATTCATTTCCAAACCCTGCATCCTTGACCAGGTGTGGGCTTTGCCCCTTATTCTTAGCCTTAAGGTGATATCCACATGGGCTTTGTAACATTTGTAGCTTAGGAAGTAAGTCTAAAGATTTCTGTTACCTCTTGAAATAGTGAAATTAAGCAACAACATCAACAACTCACTTCTGAAGGATGAAATTTGCAGGCTTGTCTCTGTAACCATGAAGTTGCCATGTCAGCAAAAGCCCTTTGTTCACTACAGGAAGCAATCTGGTCATAACAACTTCCTTTCCAACAGCTCAATACAACTATTGTTTTTGAAGCTTATCAGATAGACCCACTACCAGAAATTTCCATTGGCAACAGAATAGAAATGATCTTTATAATCAAGAAACTAGAGTTCTCTCAAAGTGGCTACAATTTTATTTTATACTTTGTTTATTAGCTTGTGCTGTTCACTGATTTTGGTTATGGGCTTGAAAGTAGAGAATGTGAGTAGGTGACACTTTCATTCACTGAATTAAAGCTATATTTGTGACTTGAAGCAACTTACAAGAGAGAGAGATAAAGGACGATTTAGAAGATGTTTGTGGCTTTCTGTCCTGCAGAATAAGGACAGAATAAGTTGGTAGGCAGTTAACTATGATGCAGTCTGTAATGTCAGCCTTGTCTGCAGAGTCAGGACTTTTTCTACAAACCCCACCCCACCCCCCCCACACACACCCATTTTTTAAAACCATAAACCACTGAAGTGCCCTCCTTTTTTTGAGGAATTGAAGAGGGGATCTTTATGAAGATATTAAAACCTTCATACACATTCTCCTTTGAGTTTGCTCCTAACAACATAATGAACAGAGCCCTCGTATTTTTAATTTGAGGGATCTTCATCCTTTCCTGCTCCCCTACTTCATACTAGATTTTCTTTTCTTTTTCTTTTTTTTTTTTTCCTGCTCAGCGATTATATTAGTAAGCTCCAGAAAGACAATGTATGACCTCTTGGGTTATTTAAGAATAATGACTTAATCTCTTGTGGAAAAAAACCTTTCTCAGGCATTCTTTGGGGGAGATAACCTCCTTATTGGAATTCTTCAGTCCCTCCCACGTTCCTCATTCCAGTCCCTCCCCATTGGCAACACTGAACTGGCAAAGAGACAGATGGCTAATTTTTTTCTCCCTCTTTGCTTTTCTTCACTTTTAGTTTAAATAGCATTTCTACCCTTCAAACTTCCTCATTGCTGGTTCCAGGGTTTCTTTCACTGGAATGACTATGTCTTCTGGTGTTTCCTGTTCTTTCCCTTCTTCGCTCAGTGACACACTCCATCTCTTTAGATCCCATCTTGAAACATTCCCGGGCTTGTCTTCTTTGGACTGAGCCTGACTCCCACGCAGTCTAATTCCCTTTACGCTCCCTGTAATGTTCCTGCCAAGGTTGCAAGCATGCTTTATTGTATCTTTTCTGCATTCAAATTTTACTTCTTCTCTTTTTAAGCATTTAACAAATTCAAGTTTTTCTTAGAAAAGGTTACCCAGTCCATTCCCATTCTATTTTCTTCCCTCAGATTAAAAATGAAGATGTACAGAAAACTGGGCCGTTGGTGTTTACAGTAGAGAATTAAAGGGCTTCAGGGCTTCTATTTTTCTTGGAGACCTCAGAGTTTGGTGTCCCCTGGGACGTGATGGAGAGCCTCCGACCATGCATCACTCTGCCACATGGGAAGTTTGTCCCCAGGAAGCCAAAGAGGACTTTTAGATGTGTGTAAAAAGAGGAAGCAGATTCCCAGAGGAAGTTGCCAAACATAGATATGAGAATGGAAGAAGAAAAAAAATAGCTGAGAAATTAGTTTTGTGAAGTTATGGTTTGTTTACAACAGATGTAAAAGTTACTAGTTTGATCTTTGACATCCTTACAGCTTCATGCCTACTGTACTCTTTTCCTTTTTTTTTTTTTTTTAAACTTTTAATTTTGTGTAGGGGTGTAGCCGATTAACAGCATTGTGATAGTTCCAGGTGAACAGAGAAGGGACTCAGCCATACATATACACACGCACCCTTTCTCCCCTAGACTCCCCTCCCATCCAGGCTGCCACATAACACTGAGCAGAATTCCCCGTGCTGTGCAGGAGGTCCTTGATGCCTGCTCTCCTCTTTGTGCATGTTCTTCATCTGGGCTTCATCCAGGTCCCCTGCCTGGTCAAACTCGCCCGCCACACACCCGCTCCCTGCCAACTGAGGATATGGTGTGAGATACAGCTCCGCATTCCTTTGGGCTTCCTTCACATTGTGATTTCCCGGGATTGAAACAGCAGAAGCAAGCCTGCCCCTCCCTGGATCCCTCCATAAGCCCTTTCCCGCTGTCTGTGCCTCTGGTAACTGACCGCATGAGGAGGCAGTGTGCTAACGGTAGGGAGAGAGATGGCAGCATCTGGGTGCGTCGGCTCATCTGGGGCTGCGTCAGCGCCAGGTGCCCGCTGTGCTCTCACGCTGGTGGCAGGCAACGCGGGGCTGCTTTCTTCCAAGAGACAGCATGAAAACCAGATGAAAAATATCCAAGTGGTACTGTTAGGTCTTGGGCTCAGAAGCAGAACAAGCGGTATCTGTAGCCTTCTCTTGTGAGTATTCTGAAAGATAAAACGCGGCTGGCCCTACAGGGACATCTTGTCCCATCTCACGTGTATCTGAGAAACGTTGGGAGTTGGAGCCTGAGCCTGGGTCTGGTTGATAGGTCAGTGACCTCTATGGTTTTATAGGCAGTTCAGTCCTTCATTTCACAGATGAAGATGCTTGGGGCTCAGGGAGGTGAAAGACTTATTGAAGGTCCACAGCCTGGTAGGGGCAGAGCCAGACCTAAAACTCAGTCTGTAGCTCCCTGGTGCTGCCCTACAGATCTTAGGCTTGCAGCTGCTGGCTGGCCCGGGATGCCAAGAGACAAAGCCCGATGGCATGTCTTTTTAATAAACTGGACTTCCTAATGTTATTTTCCAGAACACTATGAATAATGCTTCTCTGAAGGTGAAAGTGTTAGTAGCTCAGTCGTGTCTGACTCTGTGACCCCATGGACTGTACCCCCCCAGGCTCCTCTGTCCGTGGGATTCACCAGGCAAGAATACTGAGTGAGTAGCCATTTCCTTCTCCTGGGGATCTTTTCAACCCAGGAAATGAACTCTGGTCTCCTGCATTGCAGGCAGATTCTTTACCCCTTGAGCCACCAAGTACTTCTCTATCTTTTCATATTCTGAATAAAAATACAATGTGTACTCATTATGGAGAGTAAAAAATTTAGAAACAAAGAGAGAAGAAACTAATGATATTTTATAATCCTATTACCCAGAGACGATCACTATTAACATTTCATTGATTTCTTTCGCATCTTTTCCTTGTGTCTATGTGTGTGTAGGTGTTGTGTGTGAGCTCTTGTGCAGTTACCAACCTGAGGTTATATACTTTGTATCAGCTGGTATCCTTTAGTTGCAAATAACAAACTGACCTACTTTCAAATTTAAAGGAAGGAAAGGCCTTTTCTTGGCAGGCTACAAAATCAAAGAAACACCCAGGCCTTGGGAAAAAAGCACCAAGGGAAGCTCAGCTGCTTTTATCAGAAGAGAGAATAAATACTGGATAGGCCTAAATAACATTGGATATAGAGGTCTTAGTTTTGAAATTTACAGTCACATCTCAGATGAATACGTGAATGACTCTAAATTTCTTTGTAACTGAGGTCAATCTGTTACTAGTTGAGTATTTCTCTTCCAGGTCATTACGGCATTCAAAGTTCAAACTCCCATTCAGGATTCTCCTTCCTCCTACCCTCCTCTGCCCAGGCAGCGGCCTCTGGGAATAGAGGAAACTCATGGTACTGTCCGGCTGGTAGGGGATGGGTATCCTGTCCTTGTGTTACCCTCCAGTCCTTTCGGGCTGCATCCTGCCTTCTGTAAATGTCGCCTGTGGGTCCCTGGCCCCGCTGGTGTACTGAGGATGCAGCATGTTCTTTATATTCTGGGCATGGGCAGTGCGGTACAGAGCAATTGCTGCTGGGAGTTTTAGTATCTTCCCTGCTGCTGCTGAAAACCACCTGCCTCAAGTTTTAGTGTGGGGCCTCCTTATCCTCTGAGGTGGTCATTCCCCACTCCCCACCTGCCTGCAAGCTAGCTGTCTCATTAGTCCGAGCTCCCTTCCATTTTCCTTGTGCAGAATCACGGAGGTTATGCAGGCTGGCCACTCTCTCCATCTCTAGCCCTGACCTGCTGCCTTTCATACCCCTCTGCAGCCACCTTGGGTTGTCAGTGGCTCTTCTGAAAGAGACTCCTTTGTTATCTCATGGAGGAAGTAGAACAAAAGTACCTGCTTTTCTCAGATCTAGAAACCTATTTGGAGCTCAAGTGTCCATGTTGAATTTCTGCCCAGGAAAGGGGACAGTCCTCTCAGTGACTGCAGGGGTCCTGACCCTTTTTCACCCTACCCAGTCTCCCATACCCTGAGCCCGGCACCCTCATGCTTGGACATCTTCCTTCTTGTCCGTCTCCAGCATCCTTGCTGGGTCTTCCTTCTATGCAGATAGATTCTCATATAACATCACCCAGGGTCACCATGACTTCCCCTATCCTGCTTGTCTCCACCTAACGACTTTAGGACTTAATTGTTTTGGGAAAAAAAAAAAAAAAAAGAGAGAGAAGAGAAAGTGGAAAGGAAGAGCTCTCTAGATTTCTATGGTTTCTTTTCAGCCTTTGTTTTAAATTGTGTTGGCCAAAATGTTCATTCGAATTCTTCCATACCATCTTAGGAAAAACCTGAACAAATATTTACTAAATAGTTATTTATATCCCCATATAAATACTTTTGATTAGCATAATATACAATGTTGAAATAAGATACAATCTTTGCAGAAAGTGGTAGAAAGGCAACCCTGGGAGTAACAAAGCAAGCGAGGTTTTGTCTACAACTAAAAGAAGAGAAGTTGAATTTTAGCAAGGTTGAATTTTTCCTTTAAGAAGATGGTATGTAAAGTATAACTCAGGAGAATTTTAAAATTAAATAGAGAAAGCTATTCCCTAAAATCTGAAACCTCAGGATGAATAAATGTAATATTGTCTGGGCTCTGTGACTGCAGTGCATTAGTTACTCATGACAGATTGTTCTCTAATACACATCTGTTTCCATCTAGAAAAACAAACAAAAAAGCCCTTTCTTACCCTTGGCTCTACTTCTTTGAATTATGTCAAGTAAAATTAAACACTGAAAACCAAAAACTGTCCAAAGAAAGCATGGATTTATGTAAGCCTATTTACTATTATAGGTATTATTGTAGAAGACTGCCTGCTGAGTGTTTTTAGTGTAGATTATATTCTTCTATCACTAAATTCTTTAGTAGATAGATGCTGTTATTGCTTCAATTTTGCCTTGAATCAGACTGTCTTTTTCTAGTTTTCCTACATCAATTTTTCAGTTGACTAGAACCTCACAGTTGTCAATATCTGGGGACATAGAGGAATAAAATGTCCTCATTACATTTTTTCCTTATGATATTACTGTAGATTTACTATGAACTTCCTCTAGGAAACTCTTTTGGGAATTTCCTCTGGACTTCCCTGGTGGCTCAGACAGTACAGAATCTGTCCACAGTGTAGGAGACCTGGGTTTGATCCCTGGGTTGTGAAGATCCCCTGGAGAAGGGAATGGCTACCCACTCTAGTATTCTTACCTGGAGAATTCCATGGACAGAGGAGCCTGGGGGGCTTCAGTCCGTGGGATTGCAAAGAGTTGGACCTGATTGAGCGACTAACACTTTCAGTTTCGCTGTGAATTTTCTCTGGGATACATCCCATAATTCTCTTGGATCTACTTAATCCTTAAGAGTGCAATGGCCATAGACTTGATAGAAAATTTGTGGGATTATTTGCATCACAGTTGATACCATGCTTTGAAGTATCCTTCGGTACTTTGTTACAATAGACAAGCAAACGTTTCAAAATTTCAACCCTGGAAATTTGGTGGGTCCAACGGTTTTAACTCAGCTTGTTCTGATTATTCCCATTCAGAAGTGGTGAACTACTAAAGTAGATTAAGAAGTTTATGAAGACATAGTTATCTCATAGCATAAAGAGCACATACATTTAAATATATTCCTATATTAATTAAGTATATTTAAGCAAGGGATTGAACCTGGGCCCTTGGCAGTGAGAGCACAGAGTTATAACCACTGGACCACCAGGGAATTCCCCTTAATCAAGTATATAGTTGTTGATAGAAGAGAGTATAATTAATTTGGGTTGTGTCTTCATATGATTCTTGGGTTCTCGGTTTTGAATAAATTGCCAAATCTGTTTCAGCAGTAATTAACTTGAATTATTTGCTCGTAAATTTTAGCATTTTATAAATGTATCCTGGAATTTAGTTTTGGCAGAAGAATCTTGGGTGCTCACTTCTCAGAAATGGAGTTCAAGGGGCTGTTTCTTTCTTTTCACCAACCAAACTCAAAATGGAAGTAAGACCCCCAATCCAGTCATGACAAGGTTGAGAAAAAGCATTAAGCCATGTTAAGCCATTTACACAGAGGGGCATAAGTCTATAGTGTTGATTTTTTTAAGTCTCAGGATAGAAAAGGAGCCTCTTCCATGGCCAGGGGAATATTTCTCTATTTGCTTCTAAAGATGACCAGAGAAGGTATTAATGGATTTTTCAAAATTAACTTTTTATTTTGGAAAAATTTTAATTCACAGAAAGTTGCAAAGATAGTACGGAGTTTCTGCATATTCCTCATCAGTTTCCCTGAATGATATCCTTACATTACCATCGCACATTTGTCATAACTAAAACACTAGCACTGGCGCATTTCTACTCATTGACCTTCATACTTTATTTGGATTTTCCTCATTCTTCCAATATGTCTTTTTTTCCAGGATCCACTCTGGGATACCACAGTCAGTCATCATATCTCATTGCTGCTAAGTCGTGTCAGTCGTGTCCGACTCTGTGCAACCCCATAGATGGCAGCCCACCAAGCTCCTATCCCTGGGATTCTCCAGGCAAGAACACTGGAGTGGGCTGCCATTCATTAATCCCCTCAAGTCTGTGGCAGTTTCTCCATTGCCTCTTGCTTTTCATGACCTGGACAGTTTTGTGGTGTACTGGCCAGGTGTTTTGTAGAATGTTCACTAACTCTGGTTTGTCTAATGTTTTTCTCATGAGTAGAGTGAGGTTACAAGTTTTGGGAAGAAAATCACAGGGGTGAAGCACCCTTCTCTTCACATCCTATCAGGGGTACACGCTATCAACATGACTATTCCTGGTGATGTTAACCGTGTCAGTTTTTGTTTGCCAAGTTTTCCCGTTGGAAGTTTACTATTTTTCCATTTCTGAACCCTATTCTTTGGAAGCAAGTCCCTACGTCTAGCTCACACCCAAGAGGAAGAGAGTGTATGGGGAATTAATATTCACTTCCTGGAAGGGGGAGTATCTATCTATCTGTCCATCTATCTATGTTTGGGAGTCATTTGTAACAAAATTTTATTTGCTCTGTTTTATTTGTTTATTCATTCATTCATTTATATGACTGTGGACTCATGTGAATTTATTTTGTACTTTGGATTGCAATTCCTTGCCATGTTTTCTATTTTGTCGCTTAAATTTTTCTAGTTTGGTCCATTGGGAGCTTCCAGATTGGCTTATGAGTACCTTTGACATTCCTCTATCTTTCTGTGTTTTGAGCTTTCTGGCACCATAAGATGCTCTGGGCTCCTCATATATTTCTTCTAATCTAGCCCTAGAATCAGCATGTCTCTAAGAAGTTCTCATTTGTTTGCTGGAGAATGATATTTGGGTGAAATTTTCTAATGGGTTATAGCCTAGACAGAGCTCAGACAATTTTCACAATAGAGATCAAAGGCATGATCCAAAGTCTAGGAATTTTACCGGAAACCACCCTACTGAGGATTTTTATGAAAAGGCATTTAAGTGAATTATAGGATTGAAGAACAGTACTCATATTATATCATCTTGGAAATTTTCATTAGAGTGAGTAGGATTTATCAGACTGACATATATTAAATCTCTATGATTCATACCTGAGGGACGTTGCAATGGAATTCAGTGAACTCTGCGAATAGCCTGCATGAACTTTATGGGAATTAAGGAAAAGAGGAGCAACATTTAAAAGTAATACATAGATTCAAGCTTAAAAGAAATTCTGTGGTTAATTAAAAATTTTTTTTCTGGGTTAATAATTATGATTCCTTAAAGTGTCTGACATTCTAGTTATATGTATATTTTAAATGTGGCATGCATAGTTAAAGTCACTACAAAGTATATAAAGATATATGAGAAAGTACTTCTGCCTTCCAGAGAGGTAAATATTACAAGAAAACACTATGTGGTGGAAAAGACAAGTATTAATGAAGTGTCTTGGGAGCTGTATGGTAAATAAATTCAGTGGTTATGGCAACAGGATCCCTGTGGAGGCAGTAGAAGGCTGTATCTTTAGAAGCCATGATTCTAAGCAGATGGTTGTGGTGTGTCCGTGAGAGGGGGAGGGAAACTGAGATAGTGAAAGAGATTGGTTCCTCTCTTTCTCATGGGAGAAATATACTCACTAGTCAGGGAGCAAATGAGGTTGAGTCGACAGGACGTGAAGTCCGAAGAGGGTGGGAAAATCAAACAGTAGGACCATGAGCAGGAAGTCATACCTTGGTGAACTTATTTGTTTAGAAACCCTTAGCTCTAAATTGCTCACACACTTTATTTTAAAGTGTATTATTCAGAGTCAGGCCACAAAGTGGCTCAGAAGAAACCAAAGCCAAGTACTAGAGAGAACAAAGGTATATCAGAGCAGATATTCAGTCTTATGAAATCTTAGTAGGGGAGATACTTAGCCAGCTAGTTAGGAATCTCAAAAGAATGAGTGCAGATAGAGTTCTCTATTTTGATTTTCCACCAAACTCTCAGTGCCTTACTTTTTCTCTTCATGTTGTGAATAATTCATTTTAAAATTAAATTTATTTATTTTATCGTGGTAAAATATATATAACATAAAAGTTACCATTTTAGTCACCTTTAAAAAATATTTATATATTTGGCTTTACTGAGTCTTGGTTGGGACACGCGGGTTCCATAATTGCTGCACTTGAACTCTTAGTTGTGACATGTGGGATCTAGTTCCCTGACCAGGGATCAAACCTGAGCCCCCTACATTGGAAGCACAGAGTCTTAGCCACTGGACCACCAGGGAAGACCTTCCATTTTGATCATTTTTAAGTGTACAGTTGAGTGGCACTAAGTATATTCACATACCCATCAAATAATTACCTCCCATTCCTCTCTCCCTCCAGCCCTTGGTAATCACTATTCTAGCTTCTGTCTCATCCCCTGGAGAAGGAAATGGCAACCCACTCCAGTACTCTTGCCTGGAAAATTCCATGGACTGAGGAACCTGGTAGGCTACAGTCCACGGGGTCGCAAAGAGTTGGACACGACTGAGCAACTTCGGCACCTCATCTAAGCCGAATAATATAGTATCTGTTCTTTTGTTGTATGGCTTATTTCACTTAGCAAATTAAAAGACGCTTACTCATTGGAAGGAAAGTTTTGACCAACCTAGACAGCATATTCAAAAGCAGAGACATTACTTTGTTAACAAAGGTCTGTCTAGTCAAGGCTATGGTTTTCCAGTAGTCATGTATGGATGTGAGAGCTGGACTATAAAGAAAGCTGAGTGCTGAAGAATTGATGCTTTTGAACTGTGGTGTTGGAGAAGACTCTTGAGAGTCCCTTGGACTGCAAGGAGATCCAACCAGTCCATCCTAATGGAGATCAGTTCTGGGTGTTCATTGGAAGGACTGATGTTGAAGCTGAAACTCCAATTCTTTGGCCATTTCATGTGAAGAGTTGACTCATTTGAAAAGACCCTGATGCTGGGAAAGATTGAGGGCAGGAGGAGAAGGGGACGACAGAGGGTGAGATGGTTGGATGCCATCACCAACTCAATGGACATGAGTTTAGGTAAACTCTGGGAGTTGGTGATGGACAGGGAGGCCTGGTGTGCTGCGGTTCATGGGGTTGCAAAGAGTCGGACACGACTGAATGACTGAACTGAACTGAATGTCTTATTTCACTTAGCATATGTCTTTCAAGTCTCATCCATGTCGTCATGCTATACTTTCGTTCCTAATATCATCTCAGTCAAATTCTGCTGAGTTTTTGCTTTTTTTCCTGAGGCAGTTTCGTGAAGGTGAAGGCGAAGTCGCTCAGTCGTGTCTGACTCTTTGCGACCCTGTGGACTGTAGCCTACCAGGCTCCTCCGTCCAGGGAATTCTCCAGGCAAGAATACTGGAGTGGGTTGCCATTTCCTTCTCCAGGGGATCTTCCCAACCCAGGGATCGAACCCAGGTCTCCCGCATTGGAGGCAGATGCTTTAACCTCTGAGCCACCAGGGAAGCCTGAGGTAAATAGGAAGACACATGGAACGCATGTTGGAGGGGAGAGGGTGTGGTCTCCATAGTAGGGGCGGGATGGTCTCCGAGGTTGAAGACCAGGCATAGCACTGGGGATGTGGACCATGAAGCGCTGGATTGCCAGGCCAAGGCCGGTGGTTAAGGCTAGGATGCTGGACTGGGGCAGAGATATTAGATGGGAAAGACCCAGAATCCTGTGCGTCCTGGAGATGGAGTGCATGCGGAGGTGACTGTGGACACAGGGAAAGAGTCCAGCGAGTGACTCAGGTGCTGAGGAGAGGAAGGCCACTCTGGGTGGTTGATGCAGGACAGCCTTCATAGAAAAGTTGGTATATAAAGTGGGTAGAATCTGGACAGGCAGAGAGGCCTGAGCTGGTGATCTCCTCAGAAAACATGGCATCAGAACAGAGACGGGGGCAGACACAGCAAGATACTTTTGGAGCTGAACAGACCGATTCAACCGAGTCTGTAAAGATCTCAGGAGACAGCAGTAAGTTGATGGTGCCTATTTATGACGTACACTGGATACATGATTCAGATTCTTTTGTAAGCCATGGGAATCATCAGAAAAGGAACCAGCTTCTTTCTTTCTTTGCCTTGACTGCCATAGCCTTAATCTTAACCTTAAATAGAATACTTTAGCCTTAAAATCAGAGAAGGCAATGACACCCCACTCCAGTACTCATGGAAAATCTCATGGATGGAGGAGCCTGGTAGGCTGCAGTCCATGGGGTCGCGAAAAGTCGGACACGACTGAGAGACTTCACTTTCACTTTTCACTTTCATGCTTTGGAGAAGGAAATGGCAACCCACTCCAGTGTTCTTGCCTGGAGAATCCCAGGGACGGGAGAGCCTGGTGGGCTGCCGTCTATGGGGTCGCACAGAGTCAGACTCGACTGAGGCGACTTAGTAGCCTTATAATAGGGCTTCCCTGGTGGTTCAGACAGTAAAGAATCTGCAAAGCGGAATACCTGGCTTTGATTTCTGGGTTGGGAGATCCCCTGGAAGAGGACATGGCAATCCATTCCAGTATTCTTGCCTGGAGAATCCCTATGGACAGAGGAGCCTGGTGGGCTACAGTTCATGGGGTTTCAAAGAGTCAGACACGACTAAGCGAATAACACTTTCACACTAAAGTAAATGGACAAATATACTATGATTGTGGATAAAACATTCAACATTAGATATCCATTCTTCCCAATATGATCTATAGTTCTAATGCAACCTCAAACAAAATTGTACAAGTTTTTCTTTTTTAATTTATTAGTATTTTGAAACCCTGAGCGACTAAGCACCGCCTTATAGTAAGTTAGCATACTTTGCCCTGTAGTAGGTTGGAAGATGTCTGCATCTCCTTTGAGAATGTAAACTGCCTGAAGGCAGAGCTGTCTTCTTCAAGATCTTATCTCAGAGTATTAAGCACAATGTCTTTAACTTCCTGATTCCTCATTCAGCATTCTTTGAATGGAATGGTATTAGATTAGGGGGTTTTGATGGGAGAATTGGATAAAATGGCTAAGGTTCTGATTTAGGAAGATTAATCTAATGACAGTGTATAGAGAAACTGGACAGGCTGACTGATGGAGGAGCTATAACAGCAGTGGAGTGAGGAGGTAACTGAAGGCATTTCTCTTCCAGGCCTGGACAAGAAGGAAAGGATTGAAGAGACATCCATTACCAGATAACCCAGGCTTCACATGCCAGATGCCTTTCAGTGGCAGCTCAAAACAAAGGTTAGGAAGAAAGAAAGTTAAAAAAAAAGCAAAAAAAAGCTGAGAGGTGAATCATCAGTTACGCCTGCTGCATATTTTCTCCTGTGGAATCCTGAACAAGTCGCTTAACAAATATCATTTCCTTTTCTCGGAAATCACAGAAGCTGGTGCTTCCATGGAAAACTTCATTAGTCAGAAAGTAAAATTAACCTAGCTCTTCTCATTTTTTACTGGGACTTGTCTGACTAGTTAGTGACCTCGTGGGTTCTTTGTAAATGTGTTACCTCCCATCTGTCCGTGAACAGTACAAAAAAAAAAAAAAACAAACACACACACACACACACACAAAACCCACACACATTATATTTGAGGAGATTTTTGTTGGCACATGGAAGCACAGTGAAGTGTTTCCTAGTTATATAGAAATAAGATTGCTTGCTGAGAGTTAAGCCTATAAAATTCACTCACAAGCAGTAGATTAGCCACCTGTACAAGTAAACCATGAGAGATTGCCTGTAAATCTGGATCTAAAGAGTTTGGACAAACTTTAGGGCTTACACATTTCCCTGCAATGCTTTGGCACAGGAAAAATCACAGCACTTAATTTTCCAAATCTGATGAAACCTGGCTCCAAGCACCCTCTCATGGAGTGGGGAGCGCGGCGGTGGCCTGGCAGTGAGATGCATGCAAGTGTGTTAAATCACTTCAGTCCTGCCTGACTCGTTGTGACCCCATGGATGGTAGCCCACCAGATTCCTCTGTCCATGGGATTCTCCAGGCAAGAATACTGGAGTGAGTTACCATGCCCTCCTGCAGGGGATCTTCCTGACCCAGTGAGATGCCAAATATCAATCAGTGTTGAGGGTTCCTCCCCTTTCCTAAGGGCTTATATTTAGTAACTATCCAGAAACTTGTCATTGAAGCCCCTGGGATCCTTTTCGAAGACGAGTGCGTCCTCTCACTCTTGCTGGTTGCCGGGAGCTTTTGCTGAGGTTCCTTGGCCTGTTGTCCAGCCTCCTTCTCACTCCATGTGGTTCCAGCCTCCCCCAGCGATGGGCTCTTTGGGCCAGAAGAGCCCGTGGCTTGGCAGCTGTGACGACCCCCAGTACTGTCTCTGTTCCCTGCTGGAAATGCTCCCCTCCCCAGTGGCATCTTCTACCTTCTTTCCTCCACACCGCCTCCACTGGGGAATTAAGCTGAATCTCCTCCAGTCTACCTCAAACACATAAGCTGTTTACTTCCTTCCTGATGAGGGAGACAGGGAGCTCAACTTTTAAAAAAATTTTCATTGGAATATAATTGTTTTACAATGTTGTGTTACTTTCTACTGGACATCAAAGTGAATCAGTTATACATATACATATATCCCATCTTTTATGGATTTCCATCCCGTTCAGGTCACCACAAAGCACTGTGAAGTTCCCTGTGCTGCACAGCTCTCATTAGTTAGCTAATGTGCATCTGTGCTCAGTTGCTTCAGTCGTGTCCGACCCTTTGCGGCAAATGCAGGGTTCCAAAGAATAGCAAGGAGAGATAAGAAAGCCTTCCTCAGCGATCAATGCAGAGAAATAGAGAAAAACAATAGAATGGGAAAGACTGGAGATCTCTTCAAGAAAATTAGAGATACCAAGGGACCATTTCTTCTCTGTATAGTTCTTCTGTGTATTCTTGCCACCTCTTCTTAATATCTTCTGCTTCTGTTAGGTCCATACCATTTCTGTCCTTTATTGAGCCTATCTTTGCAGGAAATGTTCCCTTGGTATCTCTAATTTTCTTGAAGAGATCTCTAGTCTTTCCCATTCTATTGTTTTCCTCTATTTCTTTGTATTGATCATTGAGGAAGGCTTTCTTATCTCTCCTTGCTATTCTTTGGAACTCTGCATTCAGATGCTTATATCTTTCCTTTCCTCCTTGGTGTTTTGCTTCTCTTCTTTTCACAGCTATTTGTAAGGCTTCCCCAGACAGCCGTTTTGCTTTTTTTTGCATTTCTTTTCCATGGGGATGGTCTTGATCTCTGTCTCCTGTACAATGTCATGAACCTCCGTCCATAGTTTATCAGGCACTGTGTCTATCAGATCTAGTCCCTTAAATCTATTTCTCACTTCCATTGTATAATCATAAGGGATTTGATTTAGGTCATGAAATGCCTGGATGGCATCACCGACTCAATGGACATGAGTTTGAGTAAACTCCAGGAGTTGGTGATGGATAGGGAATTGGCCACCTCATGCGAAGAGTTGACTCATTGGAAAAGACTCTGATGCTGGGAGGGATTGGGGGCAGGAGAAGAAGGGGACGACAGAGGATGAGATGGCTGGATGGCATCACTGACTGGATGGATGCGAGTCTGAGTGAACTCTGGGAGTTGGTGATGGACAGGGAGGCCTGGGGTGCTGGGATTCATGGGGTCGCAAAGAGTCGGACACAACTGAGTAACTGAACTGAACTGAGGGAGGCCTGACGTGCTGCGATTCAAGGGATCGCAAAGAGTCGGACATGACTGAGCGACTGAACTGACAATTGACAGAATGGTCTAGTGGTTTTTCCCACTTTCTTCAATGTAAGTCTGAATTTGGCAATAAGGAGTTCATGATCTGAGCTACAGTCAGCTCCCGGTCTTGTTTTTGTTGACTGTATAGAGAGAGCTTCTCTATCTTTGGCTGCAAAGAGTATAATCAATCTGATTTCGGTGTTGACCATCTGGTGATGTCCATGTGTAGAGTCTTCTCTTGTGTTGTTGGAAGAGGGTGTTTGCTATGACCAGTGTGTTCTCTTGGCAAAGCAGACCTTTGCCCTGCTTCATTCTGTACTCCCAAGGTCAAATTTGCCGGTTACTCTGGGTATTTCTTCACTTCCTACTTTTGCATCCAGTCCCCTATAATGAAAAGGACATCATTTTTGGGTGTTAGTTCTAAAAGGTCTTGTAAGTCTTCATAGTACCATTCAACTTCAGCTTCTTCAGCGTTACTGGTCAATAAAGGAAAGAAATGGTATGGATCTGACAGAAGCAGAAGATATTAAGAAGAGGTGGCAAGAATACACAGAAGAATTATACAAAAAAATCTTCACAACTCAGATAATCACAATGGTGTGATCACTCACCTAGAGCCAGACAACCTGGAATGTGAAGTCAAGTGGGGCTTAGAAAGCATCACTATGAACAAAGCTAGTGGAGGTGATGGAATTCCAGTTGAGCTGTTTCAAATCCTAAAAGATGATGCTGTGAAAGTGCTGCACTCAATATGTCAGCAAATTTGGAAAACTCAGCAGTGGCCACAGGACTGGAAAAGGTCAGTTTTCATTCCAATCCCAAAGGAAGGCAATGGCAAAGAGCACTCAAACTACTGCACAATTGCACTTATCTCATATGCTAGTAAAGTAATGCTCAAAATTCTCCAAGCCAGGCTTCAGCAGTACGTGAACCATGAACTTCCAGATGTTCAAGCTGGTTTTAGAAAAGGCAGAGGAACCAGAGATCAAATTGCCAACATCCACTGGATCATTGAAAAAGCAAGATAGTTCAAGAAAAATATCTATTTCTGCTTTATTGACTATGCCAAATCATTTGACTGTGTGGATCACAATAAACTGTGGGAAATTCTGAAAGAGATGGGGATACCAGACTACCTGACCTGCCTCTTGAGAAACTTATATGCAGGTCAGGAAGCAACAGTTAGAACTGGACATGGAACAACAGACTGACTCCAAACAGGAAAAGGAGTACGTCAAGGCTGTATAGTGTCACCCTGATTATTTAACTTATATGCAGAGAACATCCTGAGAAACGCTGGGCTAGATGAAGCACAAGGTGGAATCAAGATTGCTGGGAGGAATATCAATAACCTCGGATATGCAGATGACACCACCCTTATGGCAGAAAGTGAAGAGGAGCTAAAAAGCCTCTTGATGAAAGTGAAAGAGGAGAGTGAAAAAGTTGGCTTAAAGCTCAACATTCAGAAAACTAAGATCATGGCATCTGGTCGCATCACTTCATGGGAAATAGATGGGGAAATAGTGGAAACAGTGGCTAACTTTATTTTTGCAGGGGCTCCAAAATCACTGCAGATGGTGATTGTAGCCATGAAATTAAAAGACACTTACTCCTTGGAAGGAAAGTTATGAGCAACCTGCTGCTGCTGCTGCTAAGTCGTTCAGTCGTGTCCGACTCTGTGTGACCCCATAGACGGCAGCCCACCAGGCTCCCCTGTCCCTGGGATTCTCCAACCAAGAATACTGGAGTGGGTTGCCATTTCCTTCTCCAATGCATGAAAGTGAAAAGTGAAAGGGAAGTTGCTCAGTCATGTCCAACTCTTAGCGACCCCATGGACTACAGCTTACCAGGCTCCTCCATCCATGGGATTTTCCAGGCAAGAGTATTAGAGTGGGGTGCCATTGTCTTCTCTGATCACCAACCTAGACAGCATATTAAAAAGTAGAGACATTACTTTGTCAACAAAGGTCTGTCTAGTCAAGGCAATGATCTTTCCAGTGGTCATGTATGGATGTGAGAGTTGGACTATAAAGAAAGCTGAGTGTTGAAGAATTGATGCTTTTGAACTGTGGTATTGGAGAAGACTCTTGAGAGTCCCTTGGACTGCAAGGAGATCCAACCAGTCCATCCTAAAGGAGATCAGTCCTGAGTGTTCATTGGAAGAACTGATGTTGAAGCTGAAACTCCAATACTTTGGCCACCTGATGCGAAGAGCTGACTCATTTGAAAAGACCCTGATGCTGGGAAAGATTGAAGGCAGGAGGAGAAGGGGACAACAAAGGATGAGATGGTTGGATGGCTTCACCAACTCAATGGACATGGGTTTGGGTAGACTCCGGGAGTTTGTAATGGACAAGGAGGCCTCTCGTGCTGTGGTTCAAGGGGGCACAAAGATTCAGACACAACTGAGCGACTGAACTGAAATGAATGGATGTTGCCTGCCAGGCTCCTCTGTCCATGGGATTCTTCAGGCAAGAATGTTGGAATGGATTGCCATGCCCTACTCCAGGGGATCTTCCCAACCAAGGATCCAACTGGGCCTCCTTTGTTTTCTGCATTGCAAGTGGATTCTTTACTGCTGGGCCACCATTCTATATGTAGTATCAGTAGTGTATACATGTCATTCCCAAGGGGTTCAACTTTAGAAACCAGTGCTTCCTGCATTGGGGTGGGGAAAAGAGATTGTTATCTTTCCTTGGTGAGTCTACAGTAATAATAGTAATATTTGCAACTATAGAAAAATATCCCATAACAGCAACAAGTACCACCTCAAAACAATCCCAAGGCATCAGTTTTGTTTTTTTTTCTTCCCCTTTTATTAACTCATCTGATTGAACAATACACACTGGTAATCAAGGGGATGTGAACATATTCTCAGAGTAACGGATCTTACACATGACTCTAATGTAAAGGCGCAAATAGAATCAATTGTTTTATAACTTGCTTAGACAAAGACTGGTTAACTACTGAGTCTGATAAACAGAATGGAGTCTAGAGAAAAGATAGCCAGTGAGAGAGAATTTTTTTCAGTAAATCTCCAGCACTCTTTAATTTAAATGGCTTAATCATGTTTGGCAGGTTACATTACGTACTTGTTTTGTTATGGTGGGAAAGGGTGCACCAAGCGATGTTAGCTCGACAATCATGGAGCTCTTCTAACTTTCTTTGTTTGGATTTCATCCCTCCTGGTCAGTTCTAGGTCTTGCAAGGCTGAGATCTTGTCATGGTGTCAGGCAGCCCTGAGAACTCTTACCCCAGTGGCCAGTCAGCCTAAGTAGTGTTTCTCATCTTACCCAATTTAGCTAGATCCAAATTTAAAAAAAAATTTCTTTGTTTATTTTACAATGACTACAGAAAAAAATACGTTTTCTTTTGGTTAGACTCTTGTTTTCCCACTGTGTGATGTGGTACATGTTTGTGAGACTGGTAGTTGCTTTTCCCATGAAAAGGAAATGTTCCAGTCACCCATTCATTCATGCAATAAATATTTACTGGAATTCTAGTATATGCTAGGCACTGTTCTAAGTATTCAGTTCAGTTCAGTTGCTTAGTCGTGTCTGACTCTTTGCGACCCCATGAACCGCAGCACACCAGGCCTCCCTGTCCATCACCAACTCCCGGAGTTCACTCAGACTCATGTCCATCAAGTCTGTGATGTCATCCAGCCATCTCATCCTCAGTCGTCCCCTTCTCCTCCTGCCCCCAATCCCTCCCAGCATCAGAGTCTTTTCCAATGAGTCAACTCTTCGCATGAGGTGGCCAAAGTACTGGAGCTTCAGCTTTAGCATCATTCCTTCCAAAGAAATCCCAGGGCTGATCTCCTTCAGAATGGACTGGTTGGATCTCCTTGCAGTCCAAGGGACTCTCAAGAGTATTCTGCATCACCACAGTTCTAAGTATGGGAGCTATGAAAATGAATCAGATAGATATGGTTTCTGTCCATGGGGCTTATATTTAACCCAAATAATTTCCTGACGTTTTGTCAAAATCACTCTCTTTATTTTCCCTTTTTTCCTTTTTTATTTGTGTTCTTAATTACAAGTTCTAAACATCAGACTGCTTGTATTTGAATCAATTGCAAATTCCCTGATCCTAGCCCTTGACATTCTAATCAAGTGGTTCTAAGATAGATATCTATATTTTTTCAAAAAATGCTTCTAGGTTGTTTGATGTGACCTAGATTTGAGAACCATTATTACCAAGACCTTTTAATCATTTAGAACTAAAATTGTGGTGGTATCTTAATCATACATGGATGATAGAAGCCATCGACAAATATAGGATGCCAACTAGGAATTTTCTTTTTGCCATGGAACTACTGTTAAGACTCAAACTGAAGCCCAAAGTGCAATGTGGTTCATTTCCTAAATTTATAAAATTACTAGCAATTGAGGTCAGCCACCCTCCTGGAGGACTCAAGTCTATGAGAGGCCCAGAGTTAGAGAAAGGACCCAACCACCCATGACTCCCAGGGAACTTTCGGGGAGAGGAAGACAGCCTTTTAGGGAGTGGATGTACAAAGTCATTCCTTCTCTCAAGTCAAGTGTGTGAAGGAGGGGAGCTCAGGCAAATCACTGGAAAGTAAACAATGTTGTTCCCTGACGGCATGACCTTCTCAAGCAGCAGACTTGCTGATGCACCTTGTGAGTGATGGGGATGTGGGGAAAGAGACCTGAGTGGAAATGGCATGAGGGGAACAAAATCCAGCTGGTGAGGGTTCCTCCTTCTTCAAAGTGCAGACGAGGGAGCCCTCACATGCCTGCAGACCCGGAAGTGGGCTCTGAGAAATAATTAATATCTGAGCCTGGGAGCTGCAGTTGTCCCAAGACTGATGCAGTGTTGGGGCAAAGAGGGACCCACACGTGGGGGAAGCCTCCAGGGCAGCATTTGCTAAAGATGTAACCAAACCTCTCTCCAGAGGGGAGGCCTGGAGCCACCACTGGTCCTCCCTGAGCCCATAGATGGTAGTCTGCTGCTGCTGCTGCTGCTAAGTCGCTTCAGTCGTGTCCGACTCTGTGCGACCCCAGAGATGGCAGCCCACCAGGCTCCCCCGTCCCTGGGATTCTCCAGGCAAGAACACTGGAGTGGGTTGCCATTTCCTTCTCCAGTGCATGAAAGTGAAAAGTGAAAGGGAAGTCGCTCAGTCATGTCTGACTCTTAGCGACCCCATGGACTGCAGCCCACCAGGCTCCTCCATCCGTGGGATTTTCCAGGCAAGAGTACTGGAGTGGGGTGCCCCTGCCTTCTCCAAGATGATAGTCTAGGAGAAGTAACAATCCACCGAGGAGAGGATGACCGTTTGCTCAGTCACAAGAGGAGATGCTCATGGCTTGCTCCCTGATCCAACGTAGGCAGAGGTGCATGGGGCACAGAGCTAGAATCCTACCTCATGACTCGCCCCCCCACCCCCACGCCAACCCTGTCATCTTGCCAATTCCCTCAGCTTTTAGTCCAAAACAAAAGGTCTGACGTTTTCTGGGTCATGCGACAAGTTGAGTTTTGATGGAAAATATAACTGAAGTGTTTGAGTGAACAGCACAGAGTCTGATATAGTTGAATGAGATAGTTGTAATAATCATATTTGTTTTCAAAGCACATGATATGTTTGGGGAGCTGCGATGCAGTAGGAAAATGGTGTGGGTTTGGGAAACTTATTGGAAACCTGAAACTATTATATATCCACGTGAAAGTGAAAGTGTTAGTTGCCCAGTCGTGTCCAACTCTTCGTGAACCCATGGACTGAAGCCCACCAGGCTCCTCTGTCCATGGGATTCTCCAGGCAAGAACACTGCAGTGGGTTGCCATTTCCTTCTACATTGGATCCTCCCAACTCAAGGATCAAACCTGGGTCTCCTGCACTGCAGCAGATTCTTTACCTCCTGGGAAAGCCACTGGGGAAGCCCCAGTATATGTCCATAAAGAGCTGATATTCTTTAACAGTGTTTTTGTTTTAAAATTTTTTGAATAGTTATATATATATATGCTTGTGTGACAGAATTTAAAACCTATAAAAAGCTAAGAATAGAAGATATGCTTTCTCCCCTTTCCTCTCCCTCAACCATGCAGTTCTTATATTTCTTTCTTAAAATAACACAGAACTGCTTTATAGTAAAGTGTCCAGAAATAGTATTTTTTCTTTTTTAAAAAGAATTTTAATTGGAGGCTAATTACTTTATAATATTGTGGTGGTTTTTGCCATACATTCACATGAACACATGGGTGTACATGTGTTCCCCATCCTGAACCCCCCTGCCCCCTCCCTCCCCATCCCATCCTTCATGGTCATCCCAGTGCACCAGCCCTGAGCACCTTGTCCCATGCATTGAACCTGGACTGGCGATCTATTTCACATATGATATTATACATGTTTCAATGCTTTTCTCTCAAATCATCCTACCCTCACCTTCGCCCACAAAGTTTCCAAAAATAGTATTTTTTAAATAAAATTATATTATAGTCATATAATTCTTCTATAGCACTGATGAACATAAATAAGAAATGTGTGGGCTAGATACATTTCTACAATCTAGGGTTAGTTTTCAGAAGCTGCTGTCAGGCAGCACCATCTTGTTCTCATGACTTCTTTGTGACCCAGTTAGTCTCAGTGTTTGAAATTCCCCAGAAGCAGATATTCAGAATATACTCAGGGGTTTGCCTTTAAATTTTGGATCTTTGAAACAGCTATTCCCATATTAATTAAGTCTTATTGATTTGCTTATTCATCACTATGTATTGCTTATTCAAATAAAATCACTTTATTCATTAAAGGTTTTATTTTTATGTATTTATTTGGCTGCACTAGGTCTTAGTTGGGGCATGCAGAATCTTCAATTTCTGTGGCAGCATTTAGTTGCGGCTTGCAAACTCTTAGTTGCGGCATGTAGGATCTAGTTCCCTGACCTGCGGTCAAACCCAGGCTCCCCGAATTGCGAAGGCAGAGTCTTAGCCCACTGGGCCACTAGGGAAGTCTCTCCTCAAAGATCTGAAGTCCTATATAGCTTCAGAAAGTTTGTTTAGTCACTGAGTCGTGTCTGACTCTTTGTGACTCCATGGACTGTAGTCTACCATGCTCCTCCGTCCATGGGATTTTCCAGGCAAGAGTACTGGAGTGGGTTGCCATTTCCTTCTCCAGAGGATCTTGCCATCCCAGGGATCAAACCTGGGTCTCCCACATTGTAGGCAGACGCTTTACTGTCTGAGCCACCAGGGAAGTCTATATAGCTTCAGAAGGAACGCTAAATGTACCTTCTGCCTCCTCTAATCATTCAGGATTCTGTATAAATTATGAAAACTATATACTTGGTTTTCTCAGCTATGGAACTGAATAAAGACATCTTGCTTTCTTCTGCTTTATATACTGGGGAAAAGCTTTGTTAGCTGGCTTTGTCACAGGCTAAAGATGAATGTCAAGAAGTTGACTTGTTTAAGTGACTTTTTTAGGATTAGTGTGTGGGTGGGGTTAAAAAAGCTTTCATTGGCCCAAGGCCAAATTCAAATTTAGGTAACAAGATTATAAAGCTGAGAATCTCTTCAACTCTCATCTCTCAAACTAAATTGGGTTTTCTCACTCTGTATTTGCTTGTTTCTTCAAGTCAATAATCATTCTTTAGCATGCAAGCTCCTTACAGAGACTGTAAATTATTTATTTTGCCTACTTGACAATACAATCAGAGCATTTTGTGCACTGCGAGTAATGGATAAAATATTTGTAGAGTGAGAGGCTGAAGAGTTTAGCTTTAATTCAGTAATGGATAGGAAAGTAAAACAACAACGAAAACTAAAAATAAAAAACTCAGGAATAGAAAGGGAGAGAGTTTAAATAGGAGCATTACACAATCAGAATTGTGTTTAGAAAGGTGAGTGTGGTACATGGCTACCAGATTCAGCAAATAAAAACACAGGATGCCCTGCATTTTACCTGACGTCTCTGGTAGGGTGTTAATACACTGTATAGATTGAGTGGGCTTCCCAGGTGGCACTAGTGGTAAAAAACCTGCCTTCCAAAGCAGGAGACCTAAGAGACTTGAGTTCATTCCCTGAGTTTGGAAGATCCCCTGGAGGAGGGCATGGCAACTCCTCCAGGATTCTTGCCTGGAGAATCCCATGGACAGGGGAGCCTGGCGGGCTATAGTCCATGGGGTCTCAAAGAGTCAGACAGGACTGAAGCAGCTTAGCATGCACTCATGCAAAGATTCAGTAGAAAGCGAATGGGCTTCCCTGATACCTCGGACGGTAAAGAATCTGCCTGCAGTGTAGGAGACTCAAGTTCAAACCCTGGGTGGGGAAGATCCCCTGGAGAAGGGAAAGGCAACCAACCCACTTGAGTATTCCTGCCTGGAGAATTCAATGGACAGAGGAGCCTGGCAGGCTACAGTCCATGGCGTCACAGAGTCAGACATGACTGAGCGACTAACACTTTCAGGAGACTACTGAGATTACTGTGGGTGAGGAGGTTGCTGCTGACAGTGGATATGCAAGGATTGGATTTGGGGCACACTGTGGAAGTGGAATGGGCAGGACTTTTTGACTGTGTGTGGGAGATGAAGGAGAAGTGAAATCCAAGTCATTTCTGCAAGGGTTTATATGAGTTGATGATCTCCAGAAAGCTGAGAGGTGACCAGGTTTGGGTAGGGAGAGGAAAAAGATCAAGATAGAAAATAAGTTCGATTGAAACCTTTTTGAATTTACAGTTGGACATGACCAGAAGATGTTTAGAAATACTGATTTCAAACTAGGGAGAAGTTTGGTAGGTTCAGACACAAGAGCCTTTTAAGAAGAATTCCAAGAAGCAGTAGGTAGAAAGATTTTTACTGGAGTATACCTGGTTGTGGATTAGGATGAAGACACGTGTCTCTTAATGCTGAATTTAATCAAGAAATAGGAGCCAAATGTATTTAAACATTCCATTAAGCGATGGTGTATATATTGGTGATTGTTTTCAAAACAATGTCATCCTGAGTATAATAGGGCCGTTAGTGAAGCAAAAAATTTTTCTTGCCAAACCTTAACAGAAGCACTGACAGCTTTGTCCTCAGGGTAAGAAACAAAGGCCAAGGAAGGGTCCTAACAGATGATGCTGTTCCTGCTTGAGTCTCTCCTGGGTTTCCTAGGTTGTGTATTCTTGAATAAATTTACTGAGGACTTAGAGGAGGAGGTGTGTGTGTGTGTGTGTGTGTGTCCCACCATAACCTTTCTGCAATTTTGCAGTGGTGATCAATAAATATTTATTGAAAAAAGAGAGTCAATAAATGAATGAATTGTCAATTAATAGGCAAAGATACAGCTGTATTAGTAATATCAACATAATGGTAATAGAGTGAATATTATGGAAATTTAGAAAATTCATTATTTTCTGTGAGTCTTTAGCAGTCTCAAGGAAGACGTCTGTGGATTTATGCTGGAAAATCATAGATGCTGGAGAACTGTCTCAAGTATTGATTCCAGCCCTGCCAGGTCCTCTTCCCACAGCACACCAGTTCCTGCATACACATAGTGACAAAGCCTGGGTGTAGCAGGGTTGGAAGCATGAGATGTTGGCGCCTGTTTAGAGTGCGCTTTTCTATTTTGAGGAGTTCCAGATGGGAAGAGTTGGATAAAAATGTATGAACCTAGTGCATGGAACAAGGAAGTCCCCAGAGGTAGAAAAATCTGACTAAAGGGTGAACTTCCCCTATAGTCGCTCTTCCTATCTGCTCTGTCAGCAATTGGATTTTGATCATCTGAGAACTAAATACAAATGGAAGAGTTTAAGTGGCAACCAGAACTCAAGAAACAAAACCACAACCTCTACGAAGAGGTTAAAAGAAAAAAAAGGTTTAAATGTTTGGAGCTCCATCTTCTGGTCATGAAATAAGATAGAATTGAAAGGTGAAGTGGAAGTTGCTCAGTCGTGTCCGACTCTTTGCGACTCCATGAACTATACAGTCCATGGAATTCTCCCGGCCAGAATACTGGAGTGGGTAGCTGTTCCCTTCTGCAGGGGATCTTCCCAACCCAGGGGTCGAACCCAGGTCTCTCACATTGCAGTCGTATTCTTTACCAGCTGAGCCACAAGCGAAGCCCTGAAATATGATGTTGATCATAAATGCTAAAATGTATCAATAGCAACTGTGCTAAATGTATTGTCTCATTTATCTGTTATGTCAAACAAATTGCAAGCTCACAAACCCAGAAATTAAGGTTCTTCATGATCTGACTCCAACTTCCTGTTTCATCCCCATTCATTCATCCATTTTTACAAGCGTGTACTTGAGCCTACCAGGTACTGGTCGGACTCCATGGGAAGTGCCAAACTATGTCTTCAGTCTTGGCCTTGCTTAAGGAACGATTCTTTTATTTGCATACCATCAAAAAACACATTGGCTATTTTACATGTAGTGTAAACTGCATCAAGAGTACATGGATAATGCTTCTTTTCCCAAATTAAAAGTTTGACAGAAATGGGTCAGTTTTCCGCTGATTGGCACCCCAGACATAATACACTCTTCCTCCCTCCAGCAGCCACAGCTGTAGGTTTGTGGATGCTGTTTAAGCTGTGACAGATATGCAAATACATGTTTGGTACTTCTTGTGAATTTGAGTAAGGACAAATGTGTGTATGAGTGTTTTTTTTTTTTTTTAAACAAAAAATAGTAAAATACTGTCCCTCTGTATGCAGTTGCTTACCACCCCAAGATGCAACACATAACATTTCATAATATTTAGCCTGTCTCCTTTTTAGGCTTGTCTGTAGAATTATAAGCAACGCTTACAAAGATTCTTACGCTCATGGGTGTTTCTCCAGAAGAGATACTGAGAAGCGGGATTATTGGGCCCCTGGGTATGTCTGTTTTTGGCTTGACAGACACTGGTCATTGCCCTGTGAAGTGGCAGTTGTAATGAAAGGGCTGTTTTTCTACATTTCTCTGTCTGTACACCTGCCAACACTTGATATAGTCAAACTCTTTATCTTTTTGGTCATTCCGATAGCTAAGCACTTGTATTTTACTATTGTTTTCACTTTTATTTTCTGCTTGTTCATCCTTTAATGCTTATTGACCATTTTGTCTTTTCTTCTGGGAATAGCATTTTATTCTTTCTGTGCTTCTATCCATTACCCATTTTTACTGGACTGGTTTGTGTATGTTGAATATATAGGAATTCTTGGTATATTACAGATTATTGTTTGCTATATATGTGGATTTTTTTTCTGTATTATTGCCCCTTTATTTCATTTTACTTTATTTTTTGTGAAAGTATAGATGGCATCACTGACTCAATGGACATGATTTTGAGCAAACTCAGGGAGTTAGTGAAGGACAGGGGAGACTGGCATGCTATAGTTCATGGGATCATAAAGAGTTGGGCTCAACTTAGCGGCTGAACAACAACAAATAGTTAATACACAATATTGTGTTAGTTTCAGGTGTACAACATAGCGGCTTGACACTTACATTATGAAATGGTCACCACTATGAATGTAGTTACCATCTGTCATCATACAAAGTTATTACAATATTATTGGCTATATTCTCTATGCTGTATATTACATCCCTTTGACTTATTTATTTTATGATTGGAAGTTTGTATCTCTTAATCTCCTTCACCTATTTCTCTGTTCCTCCATGCCCTCTTTCCCTGTGACAACCACCCGTTTGCTCTCTGTAGGTATGAGTCTGTTTTTGTTTTGCTTTGCTTGCTCATTTGTTTTGCTTTTTAGATTACACATATAAGTTATACAGATAGCTTTTGTCCTTTTCTGTCTGACTTATTTCACTTAGCATAGTACCCTCTAACTCCATCCATATTATTGCAAATGGCAAGATTTCATTCTTTTTTATAGTTGAGTAATATTTCATTGTATTCCTTTTAAAAACATTGCCAGTGGTATTATTTATAATGCATAAGTTTTTATTTTGGCTTCCCTGCTGGCTCAGATGGTAAACAATCCACCTACCATCTGGAAGACCTGGGTTTGATCCCTGGGTCAGGAAGATCCTCTGGAGAATGGGATGGCAACCCACTCCAGTATACTTGCCTGGAGAATCCTATGGACAGAGGAGCCTGGCAGGCTACAGTCCAAGGTGTCTCAGAGAGTTGGATACAGCTGACTATGAGTTTCAAGTTTTTATTTGTCAATCTGAATCATCAATCTTTTCCTGATATATATTTGTTCTATATTCTCATGCATGCATGCGTGCATGCTCAGTTGCTTCAGTATAAGGAGCTCTTTTAGTCTCTGACAATAAAGCTGTAAAAGAAACAAAGGCCTTCCTATCAGGGCGTTTATATTCTAGTAGGAAGAAACAGATGATATAGAATGTTACACAAATAAAATATTTCAAATGATGCCAAGTGTTATGGAGAATAGGGAGTGGCTGGGTAGGCTGGGGGGAATGTTAGTTACACAGAGTGGAGAGAGAAGAGCCCTTCATTGTGGTGATATTGAATAGACATTTGAATGGGTCTGAGAGAGCCATGCAGCACTCAGGTCAAGGGAACTGCCATTGCGCAAAACCTCAAAGGTGAGGGTACTACAGCTTTGTCCTTTAGTACCACCAAGATGACAGGTGTAGCTAGAGTGGGTTAAAAAGACGGAGGCTTGGGGCAGAGGATGAGGTCGGAGAGGTAGACCCACGTCATACAGGGTCTTGCAGGCCATTGCACGTGCTTTGAATTTTACCCCAAGTGAGATAGAAAGAAGCCATTGGAGGACTTTAATGAGAATAGTGACATAATCTATGTTTTAAAAGTATTACCATAGCTGCTTATGAAATCAGTTATCAAGTAAGGATTGAAATAAGACTAACTGCAGAAATTCAAGTTAGAGATTAATTGTCCAATGCTCTTGATTGGTTTAATAAAATAAAGACTGAGACTTGATCCCTGGATTTGGCAATGGGGAGTTTACTGTGGAGTGTGTACTCAGTTTAACAGGTAATACAGAGCCTTTGAAGATTTTATAGGGAAGTGATATCATCAACACTGTACTGTATGAAAATCTGTTTATTGGTCAATGGGAAGGATTGGATTAAATGAAAAAAAAAAAAAACCTGAGGATAGAGAGACATGTTAGGTGCCCATTTTATTGAAAAATTATGGGGTAGCAAAGAGAAAGGACATTTTAGAGCCTGAAGTGAAAGAACTAGCCAACTGAAGGAATACAGGGTAAGATCAAGACAGAAGAGTCAAAGGCAAATTTTTTGAAATTGTGTGACTAGAAAACTCAGAGTTCCATTAACAGAGATTGGACTGTCAGGAACGGAAGATGATACCTTTAATTTCATGTATAATGACTTTGAAGTTCTACACATCTAGGTTCATTTCAGTGTTCCTGTTTATTCATTTATTTATAGTTATTTACTTGGGCTTTCCAGGTGGCACTAGTAGTAGAGAATCCTCCTGCCATTGCAGGAGATGCAGGAGACCTGGGTTCGAACCCTGAGTCGGGAAGATCCCCTGGAGAAGGGCATGGCAACCCACTGCAATATTCTTGCCTGAAAGATTCCATGGACAGAGAAGCCTGGTGGGTTACATTCTGTAGAGGTGCAAAGAGCTGGACAGGACTGAGCATTTATTTATTTGGAAGTGCTGGGTCTTAGCCACTGGATCACCAGGGAAGTCCCTCAGTACTCTGAATTGTTGTTTTGCAACCCCTATCAGCAGTGCCTGCTTTGGGACTTCAGAGGCATCTGGTAAACCACGATCTTCTGACAGGCAGAAGGTCTTTTCACATCCTTGGAAGCCTTGGCAATTGAATCCTACTCTTCTTCCTAGTGTAAACCTTTGTTACTTTACTCTATAGTCCATATTGTTGATTCACATGGAATAGGAGCCTCGCAGAATAGGCCTTATTTTCCTTGGATTATGTGCTAATTTTGAAGTCTGTCTGTGTGATAAGTTTTGGTGAAGATATCCTTCAGAATGGAAATGTCAGTCCAGAATATAAAAGAGAGATAAAAGTTGACGATTGAAAGGTGGAAGTTATATGCTCTCCAACTGGATAAGAATCCCAAGGGAAAGAATGTAAAAAGAGAAGACTGTTAATTACAGATGCTGAAAGAAATCTATGTAGAAAGAAAGTTAATTTGAAAAATTGATGGGGTGGTAGGAGAAGATGTACATTTAAAAGCTATTGAGATCTTTTTTTTAAAAAAAAAAGATTTTAAGAAGATTTATTTATTTGGCCATGCCAGGTCTTAGTGAGGCAGGCAAATCTCCACTCTTCTTTGTGACATGAAGGATCTTTTAGTTTTGACATGAAGGGTCTTTAGTTGCAGCATGCAAACTCTTAGTTGTGGCCTGTAGCATCTAGTTCCCTGACCAGGGATGGAACCTGGGCCCCTGCATTGCGAGTGCAGAGTCTTAGCTACTGGACCACCGGGGAAGTCCCCAAACTGTTGCTATCTTAAATGTTCTCACAACAAGAAAGAAATGATAAATACTTATGTGGCAGAGGTGTTAGCTAATGCTATGGTAGTAATCATCTTGTAATATAAATTTATCAAATCAACATGTCATATACCTTAAACTTATACAATGTTACATTGTCAACTATATCTCAATTTAAAACATGTTTAAAAAAATTGGAAAAAAAGAGAAAGCAAGGAGGAAAAACAAAAGCCATTAAAAAAATTTCTCAAAAAAGAAAATGTTTTCTTTAGTCGGTCACCTTGATGGGCCTTGCTGTAGTGGAAAATAAAATTCAGAGCACAATAGTGGTCTACGGAAGACATAGAAACAAGGTTTGTGAGGCCTACAGGATCAATATAGAGGAAGAATGGGAAGAACTCCAAGAACTGGGGAAAATTGGGAAACAGGAAACGATGGGAGGGGATGGAGTGGATGTTGGAGTGAAGAGGGATGAGGAGATCGGTGAGAAGTTCCTGACTGTGGGTGTGGCTTTGGACTTTTAAGACCACAGGTGGCTTTTTTAAAAAATCAAATCCCTTTGATTTTAGGATACTGTGGGTAATGTGATATACTATCAATTTAATAAAATCTTTTCAAGAGAAAATATGACAGCACTTTAATTGTACAGATTGATTGTAAGGTATATCAAAATTCCAAGCTCATTAAAGTGGAGAGAATGTCTCTTTGAATGGCAGGAATACTGAATTCATTTTTAAATCTTTTGGTATGTTGTGCTGTGATACAGCACACCCTCTTACCTCATGTTGTTACTGAAACTTTAGTAAAGATATATGATCACAGCTATAATGTGACTAGATCTTAAGGGATTATTGTTTGCGGGAAATTAGTGTTTTGGAATATATTCTATACTGAGTCAATGTGGATTAAACCTAAGGAAAGACAAAGATGCCACTTAAGAATTCGGCAGAGGCAAGAAATCTGAGGAAGTGACTCAGAGTAACGTAAGTTCTTTCATTGTTCCTGAAAGTATTAGGGATGAGGTGGGTTTTCCATCATATACAGGATAGGGATTCTTTCCATTTTAATTCACATAATGTATATAAAAATATGTGGAAATAGAAGGGGGTGGTGTCTATTTTGGGAACATCCAGCTAGTAAACATATGGGTCACAACACACTTAAAGCAGAAAAGAAGAAATGGAGATGAGAAAAGTAATCATCAAAGAAGTAGAAGAAAATAATTTTAGATTATTTCTAACACTTCAGTGACTAAATCTGGACTGGTTAAGATGTCATCAAATCCTCTGACCTTTAAAAGTTGCTCTTGTCCTGTAATGCAATTACCTACTCCCTCTCTCTTTTCTCTCTTTAGAAAAAATTTTATAAGAAGTTAATTGTCTCCAGAAAGCTTTTCCTTTCAACTCAGAAGAATGTTGACTTTGTGCTTTTGGGGGATGAAATGAATGTGTCTTTTTATCTTCCATGTAAACCCAACTAGATCATAAGTTTCCAAACTGACCAAATTTTGTGGAAGTTGGAAGAGGAGGGCAGTCATCATCTCATTCTCTGAGACCATGTAATGATGAATCCCATTGCAATGTCTTTCAGAACCACGTGGGGTTCATCCTTTGTGCAGTTAGTCTATTGTGCATGTTCATTGTGTGGGTTTGTGTGTGTGTTGTATTTTCACTCTTAAGACTATTGGTTCTCTTTGAAACTCTACATCCAGGGTAAGCTGTGGATGGATAGTATGGACTTACCCCAACTAATTGCTTGTTAGCAGGGCTCTTTCTATTTCCTAATTCTCTCTCTGTTACACAGCAAGGGGAGCATTAGGATCCAGACTTGAAAAAGAGCTCCATGTTGTACAACAAAGTGATAGTTTTATATACCAAAATAGAGCATATAGTGTGAATGATTCCTTGGTTCAGAAATATATAAAATCTTAATAAGTACTTATTATCTAAATGTAGTTGTATATTTAGTTGAAAATTGTTGAAGACTGTATATAAAATAGTATGTATGTATCTCATCATATTGCACATTTGAACTCAAGAAACATTGTACTGAACTTTCAAGGTTATCAGTTTATTTTTTAAATTTCCTATGAAATTCAGAGCATTCTTTTTTTAAAAAACATATATATTACATATATATAAAAACATATACATATATTTATTTATGTATTTTTTTGGCTGCCCTGGGTGTTAGTTGAGGCATGCTGGGATCTTTTGGTCATGTCATGTGGGATCTAGTTCCCTGACCTGGGATTGAACCCAGGCCCCCTGCATTGGAGCATGGGATCTTAACCATTAGACCACCAGGAAAGTCCCGAAATTTTCTTGCTAGTTTCAATTGTGGAAGAATCAAAATTTCTCCAAGTTGTATAGAGTTTCGCATCGCTACAGATTGAATCTTTATCTTCATATTAAAGTATAAAGAACTTTAGATGTTACCCAAATGTATCATGTCTTCATTGTAACCTTAACCTTCTAATCAGTTTCTATTCTTAAAAGCTAAGGGGTTTCAAGTAAATACTTGTTAGAAGGGGAATCAAAAAAGCACATTGCTCTAATAATAAGGAGCTTCAGGTGTTGGCTTTGTGGACCTGGCATACAGATTTAAATCTCTCTGAGATTTATATTTGACCTAATGTGTATTCATAACTATTTTAGCTGTAGCAACATGACTTTCGTTTTGCATACCTAATAAGGGTAAGTGATGAGTCAGACTAATGATACTACTTTATGCTTCTTTAGCATCTTTCATCTACAGCTTACTATATACTTTGTAAACATTAATTAAACATCACAACACACCTTGGAGGAAAGGTAAGTATTATTATCCTTCTATGGATACAGATATAGAGGGCTTAGGTAAGGTGAATATTAAGTATATAGAACTGAGTTCTATAGGATAAGGCGCCAGTAAACTTCTTGGTGGATACAGAGAGAAGCATGGGCATAATTACCACACAGTTATCAAAGTTTATGGGGGAGGAGAATGTGAGTTTCTGGAGGACCAGAACCCTTTGTGAAATTACTTTCAGAGATTACATATTAAACTAAAGCTTCTGGTTAGAATGGTGTGTATCACCTGGCACCTAGACTTATCTTTTTCTGATGAAGTGGAAAATGAGGTCAGGATTACTTCAGCGTGCTTGAACTTAATAACTCAAGTAGAATCATAGGATCTGGGTGTTCTAGCACAGCCTGGCTTTCAAATGAGCTGATGATCTGCTTCTCCCATAAGTAGATTCAAACTATTCTTATTGTGTGACCTAATTTTTGGCTTGAGAATCAAATCACCCATAACTATCACAGTTAGTTTGAAAGTTTTGTTTCTGTATCCCAAAATGATTTAACTGGGTACTGGGGCAGTTTCCAGGTAACTTGGATAATTTGTAGAGCTAACATATTAGTTGTAAATTTCTTTCAATTGCTGATAACACCGATAGGAATTTAACAAGATGGGCTTTTGTCTTTTTTTTTCTTTTATAAAGGAAGGCTGAAGAGAGATAACCCCAGGCTTTAAATGGGGCATCTAAAGTGGAAGTAAGGACCAGGCTCTTTCTGTTATTTCTCCACTGTCGATAGCATGTGGTTCCCATCCCCAAGGTTGTCTTAAGGTCTAAGATAGTTGCTAGGGTTTGAGACATCACATGTATGTTCTAGGAAGGAATCAGGAAGGACAAAGAGGCACACTCTAGCTGTCTGCCTTTAGGATTTTTTCTCTAAAGCTCCACTTATTGTTCTTCAACCATCCCAAGCTGCAGGAGAGGTCAGGAAAGGCAGTCATTTAGCTGGACACACCACTGCTTGGAATAAAGTCAAAGTTCTATTATTAAGGGAAACCCTAGTGGCTCAGATAGTAAAGAATCTGCCTGCAATGTGGAAGAACTGGGTTCGACCCCTGGGTTGGGAAGATCCCTGGTGAAGGACATGGCAACCCACTCCAGTGTTCTTGCCTGGAGAATCCCCATGGACAGAGGAGCCTCGTGGTCTATAGGCGATGGGGTCGCAAAGAGTTGGACACGACTGAGCAACTAAGCACGTATGTCAGATAGGTGACAAGTGGTTTATAGCAAGAAACCAAAATCAATTGTAAAAGCAAAAACAAAACAATTCTCTCTGGACAAGTGAATTATCTGGGTAGCCTTTTGTCTAGTTCATATCGTCTGAACAACCTACCCATTTTTACTGCATTTCGTGATCTGGAGACACCGCCTATGGGTGTGTATGTACGGCCCTGGCAAGAAAAGAACTGAAACAACCAGTGCATCAGCAGAATCATTTGGAAACGTTCTTGCTGAATTCCTCCCCTCCCTCCCTTTGGTCATGAATGCAAGTCTGGGTTTCCGATGTGCTTACAACTCAGCTGCCTCTGATCCAAGTTAGGCCGAGACAGTGTAGAGTAAATCTCCCCTTTAATGTTTGATTCCAATCACCTGAGATACAGAGCCACTTTTCCTTTTGTGCAGCTTTCTGCACTGTGTCTTCTGTGAGTGTGTCTGTCTCTCTATGTGTTATCCTGAGGTCCAGCTATTCCACACTCTCCAGACACTGGTTGGGAGGAGTTTGAAAGCACAGGTGGCAGCTAACTTGCTGGAAAGGAATGTTTCATTTCAAATTCTAATTGCAAAAGGGTGTGGACATGCTCAGTTGCTGTCATGAAGGATTCTTTGTGACCCGTTGGACTGTAGCCCACTAGGCTCTTCTATCCGCGGGATTTTTCAGGCAAGAATACTGGAATGAGTTGTTGTTTCCTTCTCCAGGGGATCTTCCTGACCCAGGGATCAAACCCACATCTCCTGTGTCTCCTGCATTGCAGGCAAATTCTTTACCCCTGAGCCACTAGGGAAGCCTCCAAAGGGTGTGGCCATCCAGTAGTAATTTTTTCTCCATCCCTTTCTCCCTCCTTTCCTTCCTCTTTCTCTCCCCTTCTCTTTCTTGCTCTTTCCTTCCTTCCTTCCTTGCTGCCTCTCCAGGAATGCTTCAGAGCTACTTTCCAAACAAATTTTGATTATGCAATACAGTATTATTGACTAGAATGGCCAGGCTGTGCTTAGAACTTACTCATCTTATAACTGAAAGTTTGTACTCTTTTACCGCTTTCTTCCCATTCCCTGCAATTCTCCTAGCTCCTGGTAGCTAGTGTTCTACTCTTTGTTTCTATGAATTTGACTTAAAAGAAAAAGATTCCACATGTAGGTGATACCGTGCTATTTGGCTTATTTCACTTTGTCATTCTTTGACTTATTTTATTTAGCATAATGCCCTCCAAGACCATCCGTGATGTTGCAAATGACAGGATCTCTTGATTTTTTTTAAATTTTTATTTTTACTTTATTTTACTTACAATACTGCATTGGTTTTGCCATACATTGACATGAATCCACCACAGGTGTACATGAGTTCCCAAACATGAACCCCCCTCCCACCTCCCACCCCATATCATCTCTCTGGATCATCCCCATGCACCAGCCCCAAGCATCCTGTATCCTGCATAGAACATAGACTGGCGATTCATTTCTTACATGATAGTATACATGTTTCAATGCCATTCTCCCAAATCATCCCACCCTCTCCCTCTCCCTCTGAGTCCAAAAGTCCACTCTACACATCTGTGTCTCTTTTGCTGTCTCACATACAGGGTCATCATTGCCATCTTTCTAAATTCCATGTATATGTGTTAGTATACTGTATTGGTGTTTTTCTTTCTGGCTTACTTCACTCTGTATAATCGGCTCCAGTTTCATCCATCTCATTAGAACTGATTCAGAGTATTTTTTTAAGGTCAAATAATATTCCAGTGTGTGTGTATGTGTGTGCGTGTGTTGTCGTGCATGCGTGCTAAATCGATTCTGTCGTGTCTGACTCTTTGTGACCCCATGGACTGTAGCCCTCCAGGCTTCTCCGTCCCTGGGATTCTCCAGGCAAGAATACTGGAGTGGGTTGCCATATTCTCCTCCAGAGGATCTTCCTGATCCAGGGATTAGTCTCTTATGTCTCCTGCACTAGCAACCAAGGTCTTTACCACTAGCGCCACCTGGGAAGCCTGTGTGCGTGTGTCTCACATCTGATTTATTCATTAATTCACTGATGGACACCTAAGTTGTTTCCATATTCCAGCGCCATCGTGAATAATGCTACAATGAACATGTGAGTACAGATAATCTCTTCAATATTCTGTCCTCATTTCCTTTGGATATACACTCAGAAGTGGAATTGCTCACCAAATGGTAGTTCTATTTCTAATTTTTTGAGGAAATCCATGTTGTTTACCACAGTGGTTGCACCAATTTGCATTCCTGCAACAGGTGCACAAGGATTCTCTTTCCTCTGAATCCTCAGCAACACTTCTTATTGGTCTTTTTGATATAGCCATTCTGACAGGTGTGAGATGATATCTCATCATGGTCTTCATTTGCATTTCCCTGATGGTCAGTGAGTTGGAGCATCTTTCTATGTATCATTTGGCCACTTGTGTATCTTTGGAAAATGTCTACTCAGTCCCTCTTCCCATAATTGTTTTTTTTTTTTTTTTTGCCATGGAGCCGAGTGAGATCTTGTGTATTTAGAATATTAGCCCCTTACCAGATATATGATTTGAAAAAAGTTCCTGTCATCCATAGGTTGTCTTTTCATCTTCTTGGTGGTTTTCTTTGCTGTGCAGAAGCTTTTTAGTTTGATATAGTCCCACTTGCTCATTTTCGCTTTTGTGACATTTGCTTTTGGTGCCAAATACAAAAAAAGAAAATCATTGCCAAGACCCATGTTGAGGAGCTTACCCCCAACATGTGTTTTCTTTTAGGAGTTTTACAGTTTCAAGCCTTAAATTTAAATCTTTAGTTCATTTTGAGTCTATTCTGGTGTATGGTAGAAGACAGTGGTGCAGTTGTTTTCTTTTGCATGAAGCTGTCCCCTTTTCCCAACACCACTTATTGAAGAGATTATCCCTTGTCCTTTGTATAGTCTTATCTCCTTTGTCATGATTTAATTGACCAAACATCCATGGATTTATTTCTGGGCTCTCTATTCTGTTCCATTGACCTATGTGTCTATTTTTATGCCAAAACTGTACCATTATGCTTACTATAGCTTTGTAATATAGTTTGGAATCAGTAAGTATGATGCTTCCAGCTTTGTTCTTCTGCCTCAAGATTGCTTTGTCTGTTTGGGGCCTTTTGCACTTCCATACAAATTTTAGGATCATTTTTCCTTTTTTCTGAGGAAAAAAAAAAAAAAAGAAAAGAAAACATTGGAATTAAAAAGGTTTTATTGGAATATAGTTGTTTTACAGTGTTGTGTTAGTTTCAGATATATAACAAAGTGAATTTGTTATACGTATACGTATATTGTATCTTTTCTTTATAAGATTCTTTTCCCTTAGGTACCATTACAGAGTACTGAGTAGAGTCCCTTGTGCTACACAGACATTTGAATTTTGATAGGATTGCATTGAACATATAGATCAGTTTGGGTGGTTAAGTGAAAGTGAAGACGCTCGGTCATGTCCGACTCTTTGTGACCCCATGGACTGTAGCCTACCAAGCTCCTCCGTCAGTGGGTTTCTCCAGGCAAGAGTACTGGAGTGGGTTGCCGTTTCCTTCTCCAGGAGATCTTCCCAACTCAGGGATCGAACTTGGGTCTCTCGCATTGCAGGCAGACTCTTTACCATCTGAGCCACCAGAGAAGCTCAAATTTCAAAGTGAAAGTGAAGTCGCTCAGTCGTGTCCGACTCTTTACAACCCCATGGACTGTAGCCTATCAGGTTACATGGAATTTTCCAGGCAAGAGTACTGGAGTGGGTTGCCATTTCCTTCTCCAGGGGATCTTCCTGACTTAGGGATCGAACCCAGGTCTCCTGCATAGTAGGCAGACGCTTTTACTGTCTGAGCCACCAGGAAGGGATATTTAAAAATATATATAAGCTCTTTCAATCCATAGCCATGAGTGTCTTCTTTGGTTAGAGAAGGACTTCCCTGGTGGCTCAGATGGTAAAGCGCCTGTCTAGAATGTGGGAGACCTGAGTTCGATTCCTGGGCCAGGGAAGATCCCCTGGAGAAGGAAATGGCAATCCCCTCCAGTACTATTGCCTGGAAATTCTTCCATCAGCATCTTATAGATTTCTGCATACATATCTTTACATTGTTAGTTAAGTTTAACCCTAAGTATTTTATTCTTGATACAATTGTAAATAAGATTGTTTTCTTAATTTATCTTTCTGATAGTTTATTACCAGTGTAACGAAATGTATGTCACTGATTTTTGTATGCTGAGAGTTTACTGAATTTTTTATTAGTTTTAGAAAGATGATAGACATCCTAACAGATGTGACGTGATTTCTCACATCTGTTGTGATTTTGATTTTCATTTCCTTGATGATTAGTGATGTTGAGTACCTTTTCATATACCTGCTTGCCATTCATATATCTTTTTGGAATAGTGTTTAGTCAGGTCATTTGTTCATTTTTAAATTGTGTTATTTATTTTCTTGCTGTTGAGCTGTATGAATCAGTTGTGATTCTTTGTAGTTGGGTGTGATCTTTAAAGGTTTCCCAGGTGGCTCAGTGACAAAAAAAAAAACCCACCTGCCAATGCAGTAGGCATAGGTTCCATCCTTGGGTGTTCAAGATCCCTTGAAGAAGGAGGTGACAACCCACTTCAGTATTCTTTCCTGGGAAATCCCATGGACAGAAGGAACCTGGTGGGGCTACAGTCCATGGGGTTGTAAAAAAGAGTGATCTTTAAAAAGTAAGTATTCAATTCCATATTTGAACTAAATGTTTGGTCAGGTGGACTTTGATTTAAGATGAGAAGGTAGTTTAGATGTAATTCTGAAATAGCACGTATTTAAGTACTTCACAAATATGCAGAGCTTTATAATTTTACTCTGAGTGCCACTTGGGTGTTCCGCAACGTCATCTATGTAGATACACAGGTAGGGGGCTGAAGAAAGTGGAGTTTATTTGTAGGGCAAAAGGGCAGTGAAGGTTGAGGAAAAATGATGCTTGGAGACAAGCAGGTCCCTCCAACAGCAGCTAACATAAACACACTTGTGTGTGTTCTCAGTCGCTCAGTTGTGTCCGACTTTTGTGACCCCATGGAGGTGTTAATGATTGGTGAGTACAAGCACATATATGATGGCCATGAAAAACTCCAGCCTTTATACCATCTGAAGGCCTCTCAGAGATATAGTCCACTGGGTCTGCCCCGGGTCCTAAACAGTTGCAGTGCTCTGAGTCCTCCGTACTGAAAGAGCCAAGGAGCCTGGACTGTGCCTTCCATTGGCACCAAGACTGGCCATTCAGTACAGGCTTCTGTAGTCCCTTGCCAAGTTCACTGAGGTGGAAACCATCAGAGTCACTTTGATGCTTTTAAGAGTCTTACAGGTCTTGATACAGGAAACAAGTCAGTGCATGGGGGAACTAAAATTGTTTGCAGTGGTTTTTTTCAGTGGAGTCACAAAGTGTGTGAGTTTTAGAAGTTTGAAGTTCTGGATTTGAGTCCTGTTTATGTAGACTACAGCTGTGGAACTTCCCCCAAAATATTTCACTGCTTGGAATGTTTGTTTTTCTTGAAGTGGGAATAATAGTTTTCGATTATTAAGTTTTGAGGATAAATGAAATAGCACGTGAAAAGGAGTTATAAAGCTTAAAGAGCTATTTAATGTAAAGCATAATAAGGAGAGTGCATGTTTTGCGGCAAAAGAAGAGGTAATTGGGTTCTGACATTTTTAGCTAGTTATTTACAGGATAGGATAACACAGCTGGCTTATCCCAAAGCTGGTGAAGCACAAGCTTGTTGAGACCCCGTGGGCTGCAGCTCGTCAGGCTCCTCTTTTATTCTGTCTCCAGGAGTCTGCTCAGATTCATGTCCATTGAGTCAATGATGCTACCTAACCATCTCATCCTCTGCTTCCCCTTCTCCTTTTGCCTTAGCCCTCAAGCAAAGGGGTATTGACTTATTTTTTGGAGAGAAAGAATTTGATATCTCCCCCAGTCCCTCCAAAATATATTAGTTATCGTTAGAAGAAAAATATAAATTTGTTGAATTTCCTTATGCTTCTTTTACAGCTTAATGTTTTAAAATTATAATTTGAAAGGGAGTAGGGAATATTGCATTCTTTAAGAGTGCTTAGAATTTCTTTAAGAAAAACTCACATGAAATAGATTCTACTTAGGTTCTTATACGTCTTCTTGTCTTGAAAAGGACTGGGGTGAAGGAAGCCTTTAAAGGTGCATTTTGTGTCAAACACTTTGTACAGAACTCATAAAGGCTATTTTTTTTCTTCACAATACAGGCAGATATCAGATATAAAATGACTTTAGTACAATGTTTCCTCGTAAAATGCAAAATGTGAAAAAGTGAGTCGCTCAGTCGCGTCTGACTCTTTGCTATCCCATGAACTATACAGTCCATGGAATTCTCCAGGCCGGAATACTGGAGTGGGTAGTCATTCCCTTCTCCAGGGGATCTTCCTAACCCGGGGATCAAACCCATGTCTCCTTCATTGCAGGCAAATTCTTTACCAACTGAGCTATCAGGGAAGCCCAAAATGCAAAATAAATAATTCTTAATATTGAATTTTGATGTGTGGCAGAAACTTGAAATCTTTCAGGTTTGAGGCCTCGTTTCTAAGTGGTTTTTTAGGTGTATCTCGGTCTCCCTCTACTGGTTGCTGAGGTGAACTGAACTAAAACCTGGGGGATGAAAACTCCATTCTTTGAATCAAAAATAGTTTTGAACATCTAAGCCTTCAATTTAAACGGCTAGAAAGTGTGTCATTAATCCAGGTTTGCGCATTTCTTAGATGCTAAGTGTTGTTGTTGTTACTTGAACTTTTCTTGTGTTTATTTTTGGTGGTGGTCGTGTGTGTGTGTTATACTCTTTTCCATGAGATGCAGAGTCCTATGTCTAAATATAAATTATAGGTTCTTGGTGCTTTATGCAATATCTTCTAGTATAAACTCTGCAAAGATTTTGGCTAAGTATTTGGCCAAAACTTGAGATTACTCTAGTGGACACTTTTTTTTTTGGTAGAAATTAATATATTGCAAAAAAATTTTACCAAACTTGATTTTGATCAAACTTCTAGATCCAACTACCAACTTACAGGCAATCTGTAGGACAGAGGGTTTACTGGTGGCTCAGCGGTAAAGAATACCTCTGGTGGCTCAGTGGTAAAGAATACCTCTGCAATGCAGCAGACACGGGAGATGCGAGTTTGATCCCTGGGTCGAGAAGATTCCCCTGGAGAAGAAAAAGGCAACCCATCCCAGTATTCTTGCCTGGGAAATCCCATGGGCAGAGGAGCCTGGTGGGCTACAGTCCATGGGGCCTCAAAGAGTTGGACGCAACCTCATGACTAAACAGCAACAATATAGGACAGAAGAATATGTTAGACTGTACTGAGGAGATGTAATCAAATTCAGACTGTGAGAAATTCTACAAGACATAAAAGCACAATTCTTCAACAAATAAATTGCAAGAGGAAAAAAGAAAAAGATGAAGGTGAAAAGTCAACATTAAAAGAGATTCAAAAGACTATCATCGTTTATCATATCTGGTTCTTATTTGGATCCTGATTAAAATGAGTATGGTAAAGAAAACCTATTTGTCAAATTCAGGAGACAAATAGTTGATAAGATGTGTTTGATATTATTAAGGAATTAGAGTTCCAAAGAATAGCAAGGAGAGATAAGAAAGCCTTCCTCAGCAATCAATGCAAAGAAATAGAGGAAAACAACAGAATGGGAAAGACTAGAGATCACTTCAAGAAAATTAGAGATACCAAGGGAACATTTCATGCAAAGATGGGCTCGATAAAGGACAGAAATGGTATGGACCTAACAGAAGCAGAAGATATTAAGAAGAGGTGGCAAGAATACATAGAAGAACTGTACAAAAAAGATCTCCATGACCCAGATAATCATGATGGTGTGATCACTCATCTAGAGCCAGACATCCTGGAATGTGAAGTCAAGTGGGGTTTAGGAAGCATCACTATGAACAAAACTAGTGGAGGTGATGGAATTCCAGTTGAGCTATTTCAAATCCTGAAAGATGATGCTGTGAAAGTGCTGCACTCAATATGCCAGCAAATTTGGAGAACTCAGCAGTGGCCACAGGACTGGGAAAGGTCAGTTTTCATTCCAATCCCAGAGAAAGGCGGTGCCAAAGAATGCTCAAACTACCGCACAATTGCACTCATCTCACATGCTAGTAAAGTAATGCTCAAAATTCTCCAAGCCAGGCTTCAGCAATACATGAACCGTTAACTTCCAGATGTTCAAGCTGGTTTTAGGAAAGGCAGAGGAACCAGAGCTCAAATTGCCAACATCCATTGGATTATGGAAAAAGCAAGAGAGTTCTAGAAAAACATCTATTTCTGCTTTATTGACTATGCCAAAGCCTTTGACTGTGTGGCTCACAATAAACTGTGGAAAATTCTGAAAGAGATGGGAATACAGACCACCTGACCTGCCTCTTGTATGCAGGTCAGGAAGCAACAGTTAGAACAAGACATGGAACAACAGACTGGTTCCAAATAGGAAAAGGAGTACGTCAAGGCTGTATATTGTCACCCTGCTTATTTAACTTCTATGCAGAGTACATCATGAGAAACACTGGGCTGGAAGAAGCACAAGCTGGAATCAACATTGCCGGGAGAAATATCAATAACCTTGGATATGCAGATGACACCACCATTATGGCAGAAAGTGAAGAGGAACTAAAAGCCTCTTGATGAAAGTGAAAGAAGAGGATGAAAAAGTTGGCTTAAAGCTCAACATTCAGAAAACTAAGATCATGGCATCTGGTCGCATCACTTCATGGCAAATAGATAGGGAAACAGTGGAAACAGTGTCAGGCTCCAAAATCACTGCAGATGTTAATTGCAGCCATGAAATTAAAAGATGCTTACTCCTTGGAAGAAAAGTTATGACCAACCTAGATAGCATATTCAAAAGCAGAGATATTACTTTGCCAACAAAGGTCTGTCTAGTCAAGGCTATAGTTTTCCAGTGGTCATGTATGGATGCGAGAGTTGGACTGTGAAGAAGGCTGAGCGCCGAAGAATTGATACTTTTGAACTGTGGTGTTGGAGAAGACTCTTGAGAGTCCCTTGGACTGCAAGGAGATCCAACCAGTCCTCCCTAAAGGAGACCAGTCCTGGGTGTTCTTTGGAAGGACTGATGCTAAAGCTGAAACTCCAGTACTTTGGCCACCTCATTCGAAGTGTTAACTCATTGGAAAAGACCCTGATGCTGGGAGGGATTGGGGGGCAGGCGGAGAAGGGGATGACAGAGGATGAGATGGCTGGATGGCGTCACCGACTCGATGGACATGAGTTTGAGTGAACTCCAGGAGTTGATGATGGAAAGGGAGGCCTGGTATGCTGTGATTCATGGGGTCTCAAAGAGTCGGACACTACTGAGCGACTGAACTGAAATATTTTTAGGTGTGATAATAGTATTAGAGTTCCATATAAAGACAAGTTGTTGTCTTTTAAGGATTCCCACTGAAATATTTATAGATGAAATCATATGATATCTGGGACCTGCTTCAATATAGTGGAAAGGAAGGAATGGATGGAAGTGGGCATATGGCAGCATTGGTCCTGGGCTTATAGTTGTTGGCACGAGATGAATACCGGGGAACTCACTGTACCATTCTCTCTACATTTGAGTATATTTGAATTTCTCCATAATAAAACAGTGCCTTTAGTAACAGTTATGTAAATGAATACAGGCTGTCAGACTATTAAAACCATTCCCTTCACCCTCCTCAACCCAGCATAAGGTCACCTTGAACTTCATTTTGTATTGAAGGTACACCATAAACTTCTTAGGGCAGCCTTGAGAAGTCAGGTTCAGACCAAACTGAGCCTTGAGTTCTTGAACTACTAGAAAATTGGGTTAGTTTTATCTGGACCCTAATTCCAAATTAAACCAAAGGAGACTTTATACTAAAGGTCAAGGGTGGGGATCCTTTGGGAAGAAACAATGCGGTAAGCTCATATTACCCAATTCCTTGAGATAGTGGCAAGATCAATTAAGGATTTGCAAGCAAAGGCTTTATAAACAGTTACTACAGCTGAAACATTTCAGGCATTTTAAAGTTAGAGTAGTGGCAGGTTGGGGTGACAAAGAATGACACTGACTGACTGTGGTGTTCACATTCCACTTAGCTTCAGGGTTTCAGAGGGCCTTCCCTGATAGCTCAGTTGGTAAAGAATCTGCCTGCAATACAGGAGACCCCAGTTCGACTCCTGGCTTGGGAAGATACCCTGGATAAGGGAAAGGCTACCCACTCCAGTATTCTGGCCTGGAGAATTTCATGGACTCTATAGTTGATGGGGTCTCACAGAGTCAGACATGACTGAGTGACTTTCATTTCACTCAGGGTTGAAGATTTGCCCATATATCTCTCAGGTTTCCTTGGTGGCTTAGATGGTAAGGAATCTGCCTGCTGCCTGCAATTCTGATAGGTTTGATTCCTGGGTCAGGAAGATCCCCCAAAGAAGGGAATGGCAAACCACTCTAATATTCTTGCCTGGAGAATCCCATGGACAGGAGAGTTTGGTGGGCTATAGTCCATGGGGTTGCTAGAGCTGGACACGACTGAGTGACTCACACACACACACATATACCCCTCCCCAGCTATCTTCCCTCCTCCTCCCACCTGACCCTAACCTCAGCACACATGGGAAACCCCTCCCGTTCTTGTTCCAAGGAGGCTGAGTACAGCTTGCCTACCTAGTGTTTCCCTGGATTTCCCTACATGAACACACTGTTCATGTAGACCCAGGATACTGCCATCCCGCCAGGCTTGCATTGTTGCTCTTCTGATGTAATGTTCCCTCTCTCTGCCCACAAGCAGACAAGACTAAGCCTCACTGCACCCTAAGGTCAGTCTGAAATAACGCATGATCCTTTGCACATTTTAAGTTAAATTATTTCCCCTTGGAAACTCCAAGTTAAGCCCCAACCACTCCCTAATCTCCCACCTAGCGATTTCATACTTCATTCAACAAATAGCCTACTGAATGCCTAAAATATGTGAGGCTCAGAGGTAGGCAATGCAGATAGAAAGGTAAGCAAAAAAATAAAATAAAATAAAAGAGAGAGACCAGGTCCTTGTCTTCAGGAGACAGAGCAGTAGGCAGGAAATGTCTTCCGTACCAGCTCAGGCTAGCTTCCTACTTCTGCCCTCTTGGTCTAGTTCCTTTTGTGTGGTGGTGGCAGTTTAGTCACTAGCTTGTGTCCGACTCTTGTGACCCCATGGGCTGTAGCCCATCAGGCTGTCCATGGGGTTTCCCAGGCAAGAATACTGGAGTGGCTTGCCATTTGCTTCTCCATTCCTTTGTGTAGGGGCAGCTTTTTTTTCTCACCACTGGAATTGTTCTGGACCATTTCATGACTCATAATCCAGGACAAACTCCAAGGGCCCAGAGAGAGAATATTTTTCTACAAACTCTGTTAAATCTACTTTCTTAAATCCTCATTTCTTACCAGGATTAACCTCTTTCCAGGAAACTTAGAAAAAGTAGAATTTCAAGATAGGTGATCAAAAATTTGCAAGTTAGAATAAAAGAAAAGCATGTAGAGACAAGTCTCAACCTTTTGTAAGAAAGAATTTTCTAACAACTTTTCATGTTCAAAATGAAGGGAGTCACCTTGTGATGTTGTCCTTGGAAACATAAACAGGTAGGATGACTATTTTGTCAAGGCTGTGAAAACTCCTGTTTAATTGCTAAAAATTTCTTTGAACAGTGAAAGTGGGAATAGTGAAGGCACTGTAATATCTGGAACGGAGAGGAATATCAGGTCAGAGGTGTTTTCCGTTTATAGCTTATATGTAAGATGTTGTGTTGTTGTTTAGTCACTAAGCCGTGTGACTACTGACTCTTTTGCGACCCCATGGACTGTAGCCCACCAGCCTCCTCTGCTCAAGGGATTCTCCAGGCAAGAATACTGAAGTGGTTTGCCATTTCCTTCTCCAGGGGATCTTCCTGACCCAGGGTTCAAACCCAGGTCTCCTGCACTGGCAGGCAGATTCTTTACCACTGAGCCACTAAAGAAGCCCGTATATAGGATGGGTGTAGATAGAAGTTTAGGCATCAGGATTACTATATGTGTCAGTGGGTAGGGTCCTGACCCTAGACTGTGGGAGCCGTGACGAACCTATCTATCACAGGTCCTACATTCTCAACAGAGACCTGAGCAGAATCTTTATGGAGAACATTTTTTTTTTTTTTTTACTGCAGCTTCCAAAGTGTTGATATCTTCTGGGGGCGTCTGAAGACATCCAGGATACTTTGAGTCATCTCTTAGGCCATTCTCAAGGGGATGGTCCTGGCTATGTTGCCAGTTATAGAGTTTGACACACCAAATTGATGTACTGCTTAGGTCTAGATCCTCTTGAAACAGCCACCGCCACGACCAGCAGCAATCATTGTGTTAGATAATGATAATGCTGGGTAACAAACAACTGTGAAACTCTAGTGACCTAAGACAACAAAATTTGCTTGCACTTTACACTGCGTGCTCATTACAGATTGGCTGAAGTTCTGCTCAAGTCTCCTCCTCTGGAATCCGTGCTGATGAAATTTGTTGTTCCTTGTTCAGCCGCTCAGTCACGTCCAACTGTTTGAGGCCCTGTGGTTGGCAGCCTGCCAGGCTTCCCTGTCCTTCACTGTCTCCCGGAGTTTGCTCAACCTCATGTCCATTGAGTCGATGATGCCATCCAACTTTAGCATAGCCAGTGAAGCAGAAATAAATGTTTTCCTGGAATTTCCTTCCTTTTTCTATGCTGATGGAAAAGCCCCCATCTACAGCTTTGCCAGCTACCGTGGTTGAGGGAGTAAGAGAATATAAACATTGTTTACCAGCTCTTAAAATTTCCTATTGAAATTGGATGTTTGGTTTCTGAGTTGTGATTAAGATGGTATTTTGACCATATTAGATTTGAGATCCCAGAAAACCTGGGTCCAGCCTCCCACTAGCAATTTTCTTTACCAGATCCTTAAAAAAAAATATGTGAAGAAAATAATAAGAATCCAAAACAAAAACAGACTTGCAGACATAGAAAACAAGTTTGTGGCGACTGAAGGGGAGGAGGGTGTGGGGAAGGGATAAATTAGGATTCTGGGATTAGCACATATAAGCTACTTTTCATAAACTAGATAAACAATAAGATCCCACTGAATAGCAAGGGCTCCCCAGGTGGTGCTACTGGTAAAGAACCCGCTTGCCAATGCAGAAGACATAAGAGATGCAGGTTCAGTCCCTGGGTCGGGAAGATCCCCTGGAGGAGGCCAGGGCAACCCACTCCAGTATTCTTACCTGGAGGTTCCCATGGACAGGAAGCCTGGCAGGCTACAGTCCATAGGGTCACAAAGAGTCAGACACGACTGAAGTGACTTAGCATGCACACACACATACAGCACAGGAAACTATATTCAATATCCTGTAATAAACCTAATGGGAAAGAATTTTTAAAAATTATAAGAAAATACACTGTCTTTCCACAGATGTGTGTGTGTAGCCCCGGTGAAGAATTTCAGTGAGCTAGGAAGGACACCACCAGGAACTCTACATAAGCCTGGGAAGCTGAGGACTATAAAAGGGGTTAATTACCTGTTCTGCTTGCTTCTACTCCACAGCCTGGATCAGAATCTTATTCTTGTAACTGCACGTATGCCAACAAGAGGCTAAAGTGAGCACAAGATAGAGGGGAAGGAACTAGAGAGTGTTGGTCTCAAAATCCAGTGGAGAGCTGGTCTAGGGTGCATGTCCATCACCAAGCCCGGTAGGGAAAGAAGCCGGAGAACCCAGAGAGAGAAACAGCATGAGCCTGCCAGTGGAGATCACAGAGGGTGTTGGGGTGGGTGGGTGGGTGGCGGGCTGTCTCAGGGAGGATGGGCTGAGAACATACCTTCATCTCTTGGGTGCTGAGGAAGAGAGAGGAGAAGGGACCACATCACATGGTACATGTTCTCTTTTCAACCATTTCAACATCTCCAGTCGAACACCATAGCCCAAAAAGCCATCTTCATAAATCCATAGCAACCATCACAGGTCAGTACTAAAGAGGAAATCATGAGCAGATGGGGTTTCCTAACCATGATTTCCCTCTGGGCAGGGTTGGAGGTGAAGTGGGAGAATGAGGAGGGCTTTAATATGGTATTCTTTCCCCTCGACCTTGTTATCTGATAACAGTGGCCCTAAATTAAAGCATGTAGATGCATGTAGGAGATTAGTTAATAGTCTGTTTTTATTTCTTGGTAAGAAGGTGTGTCACTTTAATGCTTAGACTTTAAAAAGCTTTTTGTAGGTTGTTGGTTATGCTGACTCCTTACAATTTTATTCTGTATTTTTCAAGCATGTACCCCGTCCATTCTAAAGGAGATCAGTCCTGGGTGTTGTTTGGAAGGAATGATGCTAAAGCTGAAACTCCAGTACTTTGGCCACCTCATGCGAAGAGTTGACTCATTGGAAAAGACTCTGATGCTGGGAGGGATTGGGGGCAGGAGGAGAAAGGGACAACAGAGGATGAGATGGCTGGATGGCATCACCAACTCGATGGACATGAGTTTGAGTGACCTCTGGGAGTTGATGATGGACAGGGAGGCCTTGCGTGCTGCAATTCATGGGGGTCACAAAGAGTCGAACATGACTGAACTGAACTGAACTGACAAGTATTTTTAGTTTTTCTTAAAGGTGAGAAGTGGTCTATTTTTTACCTTACACATAGCGTGTGGTTAGGGACTGTGACTAGGTGTGAATGTCCTCTCCAGCTTCTAATTTGGTTCTCTAGCTACTTCTTTCCAGCCAGGATTCTTAACAGCAAAGAGAAAAAGTAATGTAGTCTCAATAAATAGGATATTTTAATTTTTTGCACACAGTGATTTGTTAATAGCAGGCAACTCTTGTTTTTTCTTTCCTTATTTTTTTAATTGGAGGAAAATTACTTTCCAATGTTGTGTTGGTTCCTGCCATACAACAATGCGAATCAGTCATAATTATATATATATTTCCTCTCTCTTGAGCCTCCCTCCCTCCTCTGTTTCACCCCTTTAGGTCGTCACAGAGTGCCAGGGTGGGCTCCCTGAACTATACAGCAACTTCCCATTAGCTATTTGTTTTACACGTGATACTGTATATATGTCAATGCTACTTTCTCGATTCTTCCCATCCTCTCCTTCCCTTGCTGAGTCCACAAGTCCATTCTTTATGTCTGTGTCTCCATTCCTTCCCTGCAAATAGATTCATCAGTGCTGTTTTTCTAGATTCCATATATACGCATTCATATGTGATATTTATTTTTCTCTTTCTGACTTACTTCACTCTGTATAATAGGTTCTGCTGCTGCTGCTGCTAAGTCACGTTAGTCGTGTCCAAGTCTGTGCGACCCCATAGATGGCAGCCCACCAGGCTCCGCCATCCCTGGGATTCTCCAGGCAAGAGTACTGGAGTGGGTTGCCATTGCCTTCTCCAGTATAATAGGTTCTAGGTTCACCCAACTCAGTAGAACTAACGCAAATTCATTCCCTTTTTGTGGTTTCGTTGAATAAATGTACTACATTTTCTTTATCTGTTCATCTGGCAGTGGACATCTAGATTGCTTCCATGTCCTGGCTATTGTAAGTAGCATACTTCCTGTTTTTTCTTAGCAACAGATAAGTTTCATTTAGACTTTCAGATATGAAATTGATCACGAAATCATAGTATGTGAGCTTATTTCTGAGGGTAAAAGTAGTCAGAATACTTTAGTAGATTCTGAGAAATGAAGTTGCTTAGTGGTGTATGATTCTTTGTGATCCCATGCAGTATAGCCTACCAGGCTCCTCTGTCCATGGCATTTTCCAGGCAAGAGTCCTGGAGGGGGTTGCCATTTCCTTCTCCAGGGGATCTTCCCAACCCGGGGATCAAACCCAGGTCTCCCTCATTGCAGACAGATGCTTTACCCTCTGAGCCATGAGGGAAGCCCCCTAGCAGATTCAAGGCATGTAAATTACCCTGATGGTAGGTGCTGAGAAGGACTGATGAGGGCTGATTATTTCATAATCATACCAAAAAAGAAGTGCTCAATATTACAGCCAAAGTCTAAATCCATATTTCTGGTTAATAATTAATGTATTTAAAAAAATTCACCTGTGTTATATTTGGACAGGGCTTCCAAGGTGGCACTAGTAATAAAGCATCTGCCTGCCAGTGCAGGAGACACAAGAGATGCAGGTTTGATACCTGGGTTGGGAATATCCCCTGGAGAAGGAAATGGCAACTCACTCCAGTATTCTTGTCTGGAAAATTCCATGGACAGAGGAAGTAGCCTGGTGGGCTGCAGTCCATGGGGTTGCAAAGAGTCAGACATGACTGAACTACTAACAGTTTTGCTCTTTGTATAGCCACAATTACTATGGGAGTCAACTTTCTCAAGATGACTTGATTTTTATGCAGTTTAGACACACTGTAAAATCATAAGTTTTGTTTCTTGGTTCAGGAATTCTGTTACTTCTAAGATGAAGGAGCGTGATAACTGCAGTTTAAAAAGGAATGTTATCTATGACGGATGTCAAAATGAAGTTCTCATCTGTTCAGTTGATCTTAGCTTCTTACACTGGGTCAACATATTTCTGAAAAACAAATAAGTAGGTAAAAAAAAAAAAAAAAGGAAAACAAAACCTCTCTTTATAACCTCTGCATATTCTAGGGAGTTGCTCAAGAATCCTCATCTCTCTTGTATTTCCTTCCTCCCATTCATTGTTCCCAGATTGTAGCTGGGCTCCCTTTGCCTGATTCTGGATTTGAGGCTTTGACATCACTTTGAAATTTGCTTCTGGCTTTTTCAGATTTGATAACCTTCAAGACAGCCTTCCTGCCATTTTGGGCCTTAGCACCCCTCACCGTGTCTCAGCTCTTCTCATCTTTTTGGTCATAGGGTCTCCCTCCTGATTGCAGGAGTAGACCTTGGTGGCCCTGAGCCAGAGCTGCTGGGAGACCTTCTCCCAGGACATGGACCTTTGGTTCCCCCGGCCTGGCACTAAGCAGCAGTGTTTGGGGCTGGTAACCCTGGTGGGCAGTCAGATTCTTAGAGTCTCCAGAACTGGGGTGGAGTCAACGGATGTGAAAAAGCTCCATGAATGAATGAATGAAAGTCACTCAGTTGTGTCTGACTCTTTGCGACCCCGTGGACTGCAGCCCGCCAGACTTCTCTGACCATGGAATTCTCCTGGCAAGAATACTGGAGTGGGTTGCCATTGCCTCCTCCAGCGGATCTTCCCAACCCAGGGATCAAACCTGGGTCTCCTGCATTGCAGGCAGATTCTTTACCATCTGAGCCACCAGGGAAGCAGAAAAGAAGCTTCCTGAGGGACACAGAAGGTCTTTTCCTGAACAGGTGCTTAGTGATCATCAGTCAGGTGGGCGCCTCTGACTGGCAGGGTTGTGTGCTCCTCACTCTGGCTGTGCTGCTGTCTCAGCTGCCCTGAGTCGCTGTTAGTGTGTAAAGTAAACTTTGCCATGCACCTCTATTTTCTTGTTTTGTTTCCTTTTGCAATTTTTAAAAAGTTTTAATTATTTTAGTTTTGGCTGAGCTGGGTCTTCGTTGCTGTGTGGGCTTTCCCTAGTTGTGGAGCTGGGGCTGCTTTTCCTTGCGGTGCGCAGGCTTCTCGTTGCAGTGGCTTCTGTTGTGGAGCACAGGGTCTAGGGGCAGGAGCTTCAGTAGTTGCAGCTCCTGGGCTCTAGAGCACAAGCTCATTAGTTGTGGCACCAGCTTAGTTGCCCCTTTTCTTGTGAGATCTTCCTGGAGCAGGATTGAACCCATATCCCCTGCACTGGCAGGTGGATTCATTAACACTGAACCCCCAGGAAAGTTCATGCACTTATATGTGAGGAACTTGTGTCCATTCACATCAGCCACAGCTCTGTCACCCTTGTGACCGCTGTACACAGTTCCCGTCCCTGGTTCACACAGCTTAACTCATGCCTGGGAGGCCCCTCAAGACCCTGAGTGGGAGCCAAGAATGCAGACATTCAAAGGGACAGGCCATTGAACTTTCTCTCTATATAAAAACAAACAAATATCAGTGGTTTTGGGAATTTACCTAGACAATGAGCTTTTTAAAGTCAAGGACTCATCTTACTCAGGTTCTCCCTCCACTCCTTCCAACGCCTAGCACAATACCTGGTCCAATACCACCTGCCTAGCAGTGGTACTGGAATTTTAGGAGCTGAATTAATGACACTTGCTTTCCTTCTTAAGTTGGGAACCAATCAAGAAATAGACAAAGGAATCAGATAGCTGGAAATCAACCGTCTGCTGCTAGCTCATAAACTGCCTTTGTTCAGATTAGAAAGAGGCATTTCTTTTTTTTGCTTGTTTTGGACAAATGAACTAGAAGAAAACTTCCACTGCAGGAAGATGATATGAAGATAGACTGACTCTCTGGGTGGATAAGCTAGAAGAAAGTTGTAGGGAGCTGGCTTGGTGTGCAGGAGTTGGGCTGGATTTAGTCCTTGCTTCTTCCCAGGGCCGGTACTTTTGTGCAGGTGCCTCTGGAGATCAAAGCAGAAGGGTGTTATATGCTCTAGTTCAACTTTTATTATTTATATATATATAATAAAAGTTGAACTAGAGCATATTGCATAGATATACCACTGCAATGGACTTTCTAATAATCTGTCATTGGGAATTCTCTGGTGGCCCTGTGGTTTGGACTCCACACTTTCATTGCTCAGTGCCCAGTTCAGTCTCTGGTTGGGAAACTATGGTCTCGCAAGCAGTAACTAAGGTCTGTTACCTCACCATCAACCAATCATGGAATTGAGTACACGCTGTGAGTACATCGTCTTTGAAACCCTGCCTTGGAAGTCATCGAGGAGTTTGGGCCTTTGAACATGGGCTGCCCATGTTCTCCTTGCAATAGACGCTGTAGTTTAGATTGGCTTTGCTGTGTCAAAGCAGGCCCACGTGTGGTTTGGTAACACTTTCTCCCAAAGTCAGCTATAGTATACTTCGTTTTTCTGTCTTGGATGGAGTGAGTAAGCAGGTGGGAAAGAAGCCATGGAAATTATTGTTGCAGAAGTTCTTACCCTTGGAATCATGAGACCAGGAGAAAGGAGGTTCTCAGTGACATAGTAGTTAATGTTTCCCGAATGAGTGAATACGTTTTAAGAAGAGGCAGATATGAAATTTACTGTATAAATATAGTTAAGAATGAACAACGGTAGAACAGTTAGGTGGCAAGTTTGGTGGTCTAAATGAATGTTTTGTGACTTGCCGATGAGTCAGGAATATGTAAACCATATTTGACTTTTTATCTGGAGGGCTTTGTTAACCTTTGACATTGGAGGTGGAGAGAATGATTACTGATAAAGGAACAGAAAAATGGTCTTTTGAAGGACTTAATTGTTCAGAGAGTGAGTTGGGAAGTACTCAAGATATATCCATTTTAGTGGAGAAAGATTAATCAACTCATTTGGAAACCATTCAAATCTGACTAGAGAGAGGAGAGATAAGGAATGAGAGTAATGATTTCTTAACTTGGGTGCATTTGAACAGACTTTATCTCTAGAGGATAAAATGAGAGTTAACTTTTATTCCTTGCAAGGGGAAAAAAAGAGGTAGACCTATGAATTCTCAAGCTGCTGCTTGAGAGGGAGATACCTGACGGAAGAAATGTGAAGGCTTATGCTGCCCCTTTTGTAAGTACTCTGTATGTTATCTTATTTTTTATCCTCAAATTACATTAATTAGGGTTAATTCATATTATAAGTTATTTGACTCATATTAGTTGTTGTTCAGTCTCCCAGTTGTGTCCAACTCTGTGTGACACTGTGGGCTGCAGCACACCGGGCTTCCCTGTCCTTCACCATCTCATGGAATTTGCTCAAACTCATGTCTGTTGAGTTGATGATACCATCCAACTGTCTCATCCTCTGTCTCCTTGTTCTCTTCCTGCCCTGAATCTTTCCCAGCATTAGAGTCTTTTCCCAGCATCAGGGTCTTTTCCCCATAGTGGTCTTTGCAGCTTAGTGTCAGCTACAAATTGGCACTTGCCACGGGCATTTGCCATCTGCCTGTGCTGCTGCAGCTGATGACCTTCGACATGCCCTGAGCGAGTTTGGGGTGGAGAGTAAGGCATTCTGTGCTTCAGGGAATCTGGTGTATTGACCTTCTCCCACTGCCTCTTTGGAGCAGTCTTTCAGAGCTATCTGAGGTGCTGTCTCCTGGGCTGCAGTCCTCATTTTGCCCTCAAATAAAACTTAACTCGTAATTCTCATGTTGTGCATCGTTTTAGTCAACAGTGCTGCTAAGTCACTTCAGTCGTGTCCAACTCTGTGCGACCCCATAGGTGGCAGCCCACAAGGCTCCCCCGTCCCTGAGATTCTCCAGGCAAGAACACTGGAGTGAGTTGCCATTTCCTTCTCCAATGCATGAAAGTGAAAAGTGAAAGTGAAGTCGTTCAGTCGTATCCGACTCTTAGCGACCCCATGGACTGCAGCCCACTAGGCTCCTCCATCCATGGGATTTTCCAGGCAGGAGTACTGGAGTGGGGTGCCATTGCCTTCTCCATTTAGTCAACATTAGTCCAGGATTTTGAGGTCTTAAACCTATGAAATGAAATTTGATGGTGGAAGAAAAGATCAGCTTTTGGGTAACCAGGAGGCTGGGTGATAGCAATACCTTCTTGGAGGTATTTGAGACTAAATTAGTAATCTATTGCCCCATGAACAACTACTCCAAGATTTAGTGGCTTGAAACAATAGTCACTAGTTAGCTTATAGTTAGGGTATGGGATAGCTTGGTATTCCTGCTGGTCTTAGCTGGGCTTACTCATGAGGCTCTGGTCACCTGCTAGATAAGTTAGTGAGTCAGCTGGGGAATTGGTTGGTCTCAGACGGCCTCCTTCACATGTCCAATAGTTGGCTGGCTGTTAGCTAGGGTATCTCTATGTCCTCCTCCATTGGCTTCTTGTCCTCTAGCACATTACAACCAGCCTGTAGAGACAGTTTTGGGTGTTTAGGTGCAGCAAGGGAGCCAGCACCAGCACTTTTAAGCCTCTGCTATACCTCTTGTTTGCTTATGTCCCACTTGGCAGCTCATGTGGCCAAATGATTCAAAGAGTGGAGAAATCAAATCTCTCTCTTATAGGAGGCTCCACATTGCCACTGGGTGGGGAGGGGCTTGATGCAGTTTTTACCATCTGCTACAGGACTTCAGGTTGCTGTGAAGACAGCAGGTTTGAAAAAAGAGAGGGATGTGAAGAAGGGAAGGGTAAAGATGATCTTTGTCTACTTCAAATCTTTTCCTGGGATTGCGCCTAGCTTGGGCCAAGCACCATTGTGTAGTAAAGAAAAATCTGGCAGATGTGGAAGCTAAAGTTCATACCAGAAATTATTGGAAAGGGGAAAACTATTAGAATAAAGGGGTTTGGTTGGGAAAAGGGAAACTTATTAGAGGAAAGGAGTTTGGTTGATTTGAGGATACATGTTGCAAAAATTGTGGTTGTTGTTTAGTCACCCAGCTGTGTCTGACTGTTTGCAACCCCCTGAACAATAGCCCGTGAGGCTGCTCTGTCCATGGAATTTTCCAGGCAAGAATACTGGAGGAGGTTACCATTTCCTACTCCAGGGGATCTTCCCGACCCAGGGATTGAACCCACATCTCTTGAATTTCCTGTATTCACAGGCAGATTCTCTAACATTGAGCCACCAGTTCAGTTCAGTTCAGTCGCTCAGTTGTGTCAGACTCTTTGCAACCCCATGGACTGCAACATGCCAGGCCTCCCTATCCATTACCAACTCCTGGAATTTACTCAAGCTCATGTCCATGGAGTTGGTGATGCCATCCAACCATCTCATCCTCTGTTGTCCCCTTCTCCTCCCACCTTCAATCTTTCCCAGCATCAGGGTCTTTTCCAATGAGTCAGCTCTTCACATCAGGTAGCCAAAGTATTGGAGTTTCAGCTTCAGCTTCAGTCCTTCCAATGAATATTCAGGACTGATTTCCTTTAGGATGGACTGGTTGGATCTCCTTGCAGTCCAAGGGACTCTCAAGAGTCTTCTCCAACACCGCAGTTCAAAAGCATCAATTCTTCGGTGCTCAGCCTTCATCACAGTCCAACTCTCACATCCATACATGACCACTGGAAAAACCATAGCCTCAACCAGACGGACCTTTGTTGGCAAGGTAACATCTCTGCTTTTGAATATGCTATCTAGGTTGGTCATAACTTTCCTTCCAAGGAGTAAGTGTCTTTTAATTTCATGGCTGCAATCACCATCTGCAGTGATTTTGGAGCCCCCCAAAATAAAGTCAGCCACTGTTTCCACTGTTTCCCCACCTATTTGCCATGAAGTGATGGGACCAGATGCCATGATCTTAGTTTTCTGAATGTTGAGCTTTAAGCCAACTTTTTCACTCTCCTCTTTCACTTTCATCAAGAGGCTTTTTAATTCTTCTTCACTTTCTGCCATAAGGGTGGTGTCATCTGCATATCTGAGGTTATTGATATTTCTGCCGGCAATGTTGATTCCAGCTTGTGCTTCCTCCAGCCCAGTGTTTCTCATGATGTACTCTGCATATAAGTTAAATAAGCAGGGTGACAGTATACAGCCTTGACGTACTCCTTTTCCTATTTGAAACGAGTCTGTTGTTCATTCCCCATTACTCAGTCCAGTAATCTAGATCTGGTATTACCCTCCCTTTATCTGGATAGGAATACTGGGTTATAGGATGTTACCCAACTCATAAAATTGTATGTAAGAAGCTTGAAAAAAAAATCATACTTATTAAACCTGAACCTGACATTGATGAAAAAGTGTCTTTTCCTTTATTGCTGTGGAAACCTGAGGTAAGGGCAGACATCTTACCACAGTTTCTTTATTATCAGCTGTGTCTGGAAATAAGAGGCCAGTATCACTTAACTGTACATGCTGGAGCCTTATGAGATAATTAACGATCTCAGCAGAACATCATTTCAGAAATGGAGGAGGTGGGGAATGGTGTGAGGAAACTGCTTTCTTCCCTTCAGTGAGCTCATCTGTCAAGGGACTAAATTAAGAAAGGAAGTAGAGCCAAGGAAGGAACTTGGCTCATTTTCTTCTCATCTGGGTCTTATCTTCTCTAGCCTCAAATCTTGAGGCCTCTTAAAGTCCCAACTTCGTCTTAGTAAATTGAGGTTGTTATGATTTGTGTTTTAGACTATTCAGGAATCTATCTTAAAATCAAGGCTTGGACTTCACAACATCCCGACTCCTCTACATCTTGTCTTTGTGTTTATTCACCTGATATTTTCTTTAAAATTTTTTTTCTTTTGTGTTGGGATATAGCCGATTAACAATGTTGTGATGGTTTCAGGTGAACAGCGAAGGGACTTAGTCATGCATATACATGTGTGATATTTTCTAATTGATATCTTTTTTTAGAGAAGTTCGGCTCACAGAAGAATTGAGGGGACAGTGTGGAGATTTTCCATATACCACCTGCCTTCACTCATGCAAAGACTCCCCCAGTTTCAACATCCCCTGCCAGAGTATACGTTTGTTTAAAAAAAACAAAAACAAAAACTTTGTTATTTTGAAACAATTTTAAACATAGAAAGGTTGAAAGAATAATAGAGGCGCCTATGTACCCTTTATACAGATTTAAAAAATTTTAATATTTTGCCACATTTGCTTTTTTTAATATTCTCTGTCCACCCTTCCCCCATGAATATATATAAAATCATTTGAGCGCATATTACAGTATGATTCCCTTTGACCTCTTAATACTTTATTATGTGTTTCCTGATAAAAATGATACGTTTTTTAACACTATCATAGTATGGTTGTCAAGTTTAGGATAACACTGACACAATACTTTTTCCCCCATCTATAGTTCATAATCCCATTTGTCTATTATCCCAGTAATGTCTTTTTTCTTTCTAATACAGGATCCAATTCAGGTTCCTGTATTGCAATTGGTTGTCCTATCTCTGTTGTGTCCAGATAGATTTCTTCAGCTTTTTAAAAAAGTTCTTTAATAACAAATGATTGATATTTTCAAAGAATACAGGATAGGGTGTTCATCACTTTGGATCTGTCTGGTGTTTCCTGATGATTAGACTTGGATCATGTGTGCCTACCCATCCACAACATTAATATATTTTCCCTTTCAGAGTACCACATCATCCGTTTGCCCTTACTGGTGATGCTAATTTGGTCACCTAACCAAGATGTTCTGGTTTCTCCATGTATGGTTATTATAATAATTTTTTTCTTTCAATGCTAAGTCATCTGTGGGGAGACACTCTGGGACTATGCATATATGCTTCTCCTCATTGAGCTCCTCTCACTGGGAGGCAGTGAATGAGTCTTTATTATGATAGTTTCAGGGTGTTTTTTCCCTATCTCATTACATAATTTTATCCTTCTTTTCCCACAGTTGTGTTTTGTTGAAAGATTTACTTTTGTTTCAGGTTTGGAGGATTAATTAACAGAAGAAACTACTTGTTACACATAAACAGTTTCAATCTTTAATAGATTATTTTACTTAATTTTAATATACAGTCATTAAAGGAAAAGAAATAGAAGCAATAGAGAGAAGTAACCAAGTATACATCACCAAATTGGGCCGATACCTATGGGCTTACTTGGTGGCTCGGCTGGTAAAGAATCCCCCTGCAATGCAGAAGACCTGGGTTTGATCCCTGGGTTGGGAAGATCCCCTGGAGAAGGAAATGGCTACCCACTCCAGTATTCTGGCCTGAAGAATTCCATGGACTGTATAGTTCATGGGGTTGCAAAGAGTCGGACACGACTGAGCAAATTTCACTTTCATTAATCCAGACTTGAAAAGTGCTGGAAAGTACCAAATGACAGCACTCTGGAGTTCTAGTTGGGAAAGGGTCCTGGCACTGTATCCACTCCATGGGTGAGATTTCAAATTGCATCTTTGGGGGTTCCTGCTTATAAGCCCAGGCCACAGACTGATACTGTTATCAGTTTGCTTGCAAAAATGCAGCTCCAGTTTTTAACTTTTACAAAGCTGTTTGTTTCACCTCTTGAGTCATAAGATTCCTTCGGCCGTGAGGGATTGGCTAGGTCTCCAGGGGCTGAAGAAATTTAAAGGTTCATTTGCTTTCTTATCCAAAGTGCTGTTTGACTTGCTGGAAATGATTGATGTGCTTGCAGGCAGGTGTGTAGTCTAGGTAGGTCCAGGCGAGGTCAGAAGTCAGTCAGAGCCCTGCTCCCCTAAAGCCTGAACAAGACTATCCTCATTTTAATTTTCCTAACAAGTTGAAACGTAGCTCCCAAGATCATCATCAAATTATTTATTTTCTCAATCTTACACTACACACAAAATAGTGTCAGAATAACTATACCCAATATCATGATGAAAAACCCAGCAGAAAGAGCTCAAGATTTTTTTGTAGCTCTTTTATTCTCTAGATTGTGGGTATAATGTCAAAATACTGTGCTCAAAAGTTACTTGGATTGATTCTCTTTCCTCCCCTTCTATGTGGTATTTATCCTTTGATTCCCTGGATTGGGAAGATCCTCTGGAAAAGGGCATGGCAACCCACTCTAGTATTTTTCCTGGAGAATCCCACGGACAGGGGGAGCCTGGTGGGCTACAGTCCATAGGATCACAAAGAGTCAGACATGACTGAAATGACTTAGCGTGCACGTACTCAATACGGTTATTAAACTGCAGTGTATTAATTTGTTTTTGTGTCTATTAAGTTTTAGTTTTTTTTTCCCCTACTTTCACTCCATTCTTTCAAACTTAAAATCTATAGCTTACCTTTTTAGCCTCCCAGGAATGCCATAATAGAGTACCATAGACTGGGTGGCTTGAAAACAGAAATTAATTTTCTCACAATTCTGGAAGATGGGAGTCCAGGAAAAAGGTGCTGGTAGGGTTGGTTTCTCCTCCTAGTTTATAGAAGGCCGCCTTCTCCTTGTGAGCTTGCATGACCTTTCCCCTGTGCTTAAGCCCCCCTGGTGTATCTTCCTCGTATAAGGATGCTGGTTCTATCGTATTCTCATCCTTTGACCTCATTTAAGCTTGGTTACACCCTAAAAGTCCCATCCTCTAAGTGATATTGAGTTTCAGGACTTCATATGAGAATTTTGAAGGGTACACAATTCAGTCTATAATACCCACAGCCTTTGGCTCTCTGGTGAAACTCTTAAATCTGTTTTTGAACTCATTGAAGCTGCTGACCCTTTTTGATTCAGTTCCCTCCTTGTCCACCTGTTTATATGCTTCCTTATTTATTATTTTCACAAATTCATCCAATCATTCATTTTTGAGTAATTTACTCATTCAAAAAACTATTTCTTGAACACCTACTAGACATAGGCTCTTTGCTACACATAGGAGATATAATGGTGAGGAGGAAAGCAGAGAAAAGATAAATTCCAAGAGTTTACAATCAACTGGGGGAGTCTGACATTGATCAAAGAGTAATCCAAATAACAATTGCATTTTTAATTTCCTAAACATGTAAGATGACAATGCAACTGTGCTCCAAAGAGTTGTATAAGAAAGTGTGAAAGTGTTAGTCACTCAGTTGTGTCTGACTCTTTGTGACCTCATGGATTGTAGCCCAACAGGCTTTTCTGTCCATGGGATTTCCCAGGCAAGAATACTGGAGGGGGTTGCCATTTCCTTCTCCAGGGGATCTTTCTGATCCAGGGATTGAACCCAGGTCTCCCACTTTGTAGGCACATTCTTTACCATCTGAGCCACCAGGGAAGACCATAAGAAAGTGTAAGAGGAGGAACTGACATATTTGGTGTAATCAGGGAAGGCATCTCCAGTAAAATGATATCTATGCTGCATCTACTGGAAGGCCAAGAGTTCACTGGAGAAAGAGAAATAAAGGAGAAGAGGAGGTGGTCTAATAGGGAACTGATGGTTCCAGCAAAGGAACAGAATACCCTAAGGACTATCATTTTAATAATCTGTACCAACACTGTCAAATTCTTTGCCAATAGTAATATTAATACTCCAACAGAGAATTAGTTCAACTATCTAAGAATAACGTTGCTATAAGGCATTATGGCAACTATGTGGATTAGTTCCACTGCAGATTCATTACCTGCAGTAATAGTAGCCTTTACTACTATAGTTTGCTGATGTTTCTGTGTTTCTGGGCAATTCTCTTTCTCTTGAATGTGAAAGTGAAAGTCGCTCAGTCATGTCCGACTCTTTCTGACCCCACGGACTATAATGTCCATGGAATTCTCCAGGCCAGAATACTGAAGTGGGTGGCCTTTCCCTTTTCCAGGGGATCTTCTCAATTCAGGGATTGAACCCAGGCCTCCTGCATTGCAGGCGAATTCTTTACCAGCTGAGCCACAAGGGAAGCCCAAGAATACTAGAGTGTGTAGCCTATCCCTTCTCCAGCGGATCTTCCTGACCCAGGAATCAAACTGGGGTCTCCTGCATTGCAAGTGGATTCTTTACCAACTGAGCTATCATTGCTGCTGCTCAAAAGCTAATTCAAACCTGGCTAGGTTTCCTTGAGCAACCTTGCCCATTATATCCTATGAATGAATTTTCCTAACACACAGCAAATAGAAGCTGTTACACGAGAACATCCTAAATATTAATATTTATTAGTATTTAAAAATACTATATGGCGAGGAGGAAAGCAGAAAAAAAGATACATTCCAAGAGTTTATAGCCATATGCTGAGGAGCTTGGTGCTGTTTCTCTAGCTCCCTGATTTCCCAACATCCAATTTGTCATCCACTCTTGCTCATTCAACCTTGTTGATATCTTTTAAGTGTCTTTTATTTTTTTAACTCTACTTATTTCAGACTCTTGCCATCTCTCTCTTACATTTCTGTAAAAACCTGTTTAACTATTCTCCTCCTTGCCTCCTGTCTTATCTCCTTTTAATTTATCTTTTATAGGGCATCAGGGACAGTCTCTGATTCACTATATTCTACATTAAAAGAACGAGTGTGGGCTTCGGAGCAGAACAAGCTCTCCCATATATTAACAGTTATATGTCTTTCTGTGAGTGACTTAATTTCTTTAAGTTTCAGCATTTAAATAGAATCTGCAAAATGAAGATCATAACACCCATACTTGGTTCTTGTATGTAAAATGTGCTCAAGCATGACCTGCTATCATGCTGCTAATGGTTAGCGTTCAGCTGCGGGATGGGCACTGTACTAACCGCTTTATGTTCACTATTGCATTTATCTTTTCCAGAAGATGAAATATTTGCACAAAGTCGCACAGAAAATAAAGTGGTAAAGAATTCATGTTAGCCTCCAAAACACCTGCTCTTCACCACACAACTATAGCTATTATGAGCGAGAGAGTGGGAAACTGAGAACATTGTGAAACATAGCTGCTAGATGAACTTGGACAAGTTTCTTAAAGATTTTGAGCATCAGTTGTTTTATCTGTAAAATGAGGATATAATACGTACAATATTTATAGAGAGTTACATAGAATTAATGTCGAAGGTAAAAGGCATGAAATATTAATAAAGAATGTCTATGACAGTCTTTATTTCTAGACTAGAAATACAGTTTTTGAGCTACTCTGTTTAAAAATTATGTTGCTCTCTCTCTGTAGGGTCTGCATAAGGCCCACTATCTTTAGCAAAGTCCACTAAGCTGTGTATTAAGGTCTTTTTCCCTTGTCTTCCATTTTGAAGTTTAATGATGACCATTTGGTGTTCTAAACATGTGTTGCTTTCATAGAACTCCCTGCCTTTGTTTGGCTGTGAGATCTTAGTTCCCTGACCAGGGATTGAACCTGTGCCCCCTGCATTGAGAGCTCAGAGTCTGTACCACTGGACCAGCAGTGAAGTCTCTGCCCTTTTAAAGGCTGCTTTCTTGACCTGAAAAAACTGCCCCTGCTTCTCTTGTTCCCACCCGAATATTTTCTCTTCTGGCTAACTTAGGTTTTTCAGTACTTGCATCACCTCCTGCCCCTCCCCCCACCTTTTTTTTTTTTTTAACAAATCTGTATTTGCTTAACATCTTCAACTCCCTCAATTATAGTTGAATGACTTTTCTCAGAAGACTTTGTAAGTGGGCATGCATCCATTGAATTCATTTCACAATTTTTTTACCAGTCATTTTTCCTCACTAGACCGTGAGCTATCAGAGGGGTAAATATTGTGTCTTTCTCATCTGTATGACAATACTTAGCACAGTGTGGGTGCAAGGCTGAATGCCTGATGTGTGAGGATTAAATACAATGCTTGAAAGTATAGAGCCTGGGTCTTGGCAGGTATTTAATAAATATTTTCTGACATTTTAATAATTTTTAATATTGGTTACAGTCATAAATATCTATTAATAATATTTATTGATTTATAATGTGAGGGTGATGTTTGTCTCTTTGTTCCCTTGTACACATTTCAGAATTTACACAACATATTTAGGAAAGTCTTTCTTCTACAGTTATCCTATTATCAGTTGAAGTAATTAAAAGGTGTTTCTGCAAACTACTTATTTTCCTCATTGTCCGGACATGGTGAGAGTCTCCAATTACGATGATTATTTTTAAAGCACACCTGTTAACCAAATGTGACGTCTTTTGTTAAGTTGTTAGCTGACCTAAAATAAAGGCATTTCCATGAAATCAAACTGGAAAGAATCAGCAAGGGTTAATGCAAAAATGACATACTGAAATAAACATGACAAGCAACGCAAAGAAGGTTGGAAATCCTTTTAGAAAGATACAGTTTGCCAATCTGACTCTGTCTTCTCTTTTGACAAAAATTCAGTGCTGGGGGCTCCTGCTGAGGAGATCGTGGAGGAGGGAGGGAGGAAAGACAGGGACACAATTTAAATGTTTTGACAGCTTAGTCAAAGAGAGTGATGTGCCGCAGGCGTTTGCACATTTTAACCCCAGCTGTAACAGCTAGAATTCTTATTGCACCACCTAAATCCAAGAATCGGCTGTTTGGAAAACTGTCTCCTGACTGCTACACACACACACAAAAGAAAAAGTGAAAAATATCAGGTAAGCAAGAAACTGAATACACTCAAGTCTCTGTTAAGTGACAGTAGTTAACTTGATTTTAATTTTCTCATGTCCATTTTTCATTACATTTTTATCCCAGATAGAACCAAGAGTGCCACAGCACTGTGTCTTTATTCTCTTGGGTCTCATGTGCAAAATTTCAACGCATCCTGGCAGCATGAGCAGGTTTAATGGTAAGGAATTAAAAAGTTCACTACGATTTAGTTCCGAAGTTGATCGAATCAGTCCATTGTAATTTGAAGATGCCTCATTCAGGTCATTTCTTTTGTCTACACAATGCTTATTGGAAGAGGCAAGTCAATCCACAATAAATTTCTCATTGTTGGGAGAAGGCGTGGTCTTCTAGGATAGCAGCAACTTTGCTCTGTGTCTTTCTCTTCCTCCCCCCACTTCACACAGGCACACACACATTGTGACCCTTAGCTAGAAATGAATGGGTGCCACTGAATACATATTGCCTGCCGTGTCAGTGAACAAAGGATGTGTCCGCCCCTCCCCCATCATGTACCCTGGGGAGACTCAAGATGAGAAAGCACAGGATATTCTGACCCGAAAGAGAGCTGAGGTTCATATCAAAGGAATGATTTCAGTGAGCCCATACTCTTGCATCTTTCCATGCATAGAAAAGCACTAAATTCCTTAAATTGAGATAGCTGGTTTTCTTTCATTAATAGTAATCTTTTGATATTCTGACTACCTGGTCTTTGTTGCAAAAACTCCTGTGTATCCCAGCTCCTCCCATACCTCTTCGGAGCAGTATTTCAGAGGTTGTATTCCAAACTTAAGTCCTCAGTTTTGTCCAGTGAATAAAACATAACTCTCAGCTTTCAGGTTGTGCGTTTTTGTTCAGTAGACATTGGGGAAGAGGCATAAAGGAAAAGAGGAATGTGGTGTTTGGGAAGTGACTTCATATAGCATTTCGTTCTACAAGCAGGATTTATGTTGTTGGACTGACTATTGTTTGAAATGAAATGAAGCAGCACTAGGTTTTGGGTGGTGTTATTAAATTTCAAATCCCCAGTCACAGTCACCTATCACTGTTAGGCACATGGGAGAATTTAAGAGCGACAAAACAGCGTCAGGCTGCCCTCTAGCCCTGTAAATGAACCAGGCAGGAGTGTGCGACTTGGCAAACAAAGCCTCTGTTTTATTAAGCTAACGAGTTTTTGTGAATAAGCAAGGCCAGCATTAAATCATTTAAAATGAATTTTCTCCTAGATTGAAACATTGTACCCACTGTATTATGAAATGAATTTTAAATTTTGGGTAAAGTTTGATTTCTAATAACATGCAATATTTTCTTCTTCTCTTTCATTGCTTTTCATTTAGAATTACTAAAGCTACATGACTTACTTCCTCTTGACTTTGAAGTAGTAAAAGAAAATAACTGAAAGTGCCAAGAATCTGGAGAATCAAGCTGTCCAGAGTCGAGCAGAAAGTGCTTATTGTTTTGCTTGTCTGGGTGGTGGTTTCCAGCAGAAGACTTCACGGGGTTAATTTGAATTTCTTGCCTTCTTAAAACTGTAAGACAGCCACATTCTTTTGCATCTGTTTTTAGCAGTACACACTTGCCTTGAAATCGCTGTTTCCATTGTAATGGACTAAGTGGTTGCTCAGCCTTGAGAATAAATAAGCCTCCTTAAGCACTTAAATCCCTCCTGGGGAGACACTTCCAGAAAGGTTCATTTTGTGTCACAGCTAGGGACAACACTCAAATAACAGGCGAGAACAACACCAATTATTTTAAAGGAGACTAATTAGGGGATACACAAGAGGAATTTCAGCTGAGAGCTGTAGAAACAATTTAGAGGTGGGAATCATAGCGGTAAAAGTTTTTACTCCTCCACTTCCATAACTTTTACGGTAAAAAGTCTCTGGCTTCAAAGCTGTCTCCCACAAATTGAACTCTGGCAGGGATTAGGGCGACTGGATGTTGATGCCCGTGGCTACACATTTGATCACTTGCGTTTCCAAACGTTTGTTTTCTTCATCCCGTGTCAGAGTAGAAGAGAGTATTTACAGACAGAGGCTCCTGAATCTCTGTCAAAATGTGTTCACTCACTTACCTGTCCCTTCATTTATGTCTGGTCAGGTTTTGGGGAATGCTCACTTTGTGTCAAGCACTGGATTAGTCAATACTTTGTCGTCAGCGCACTTTGCAGCTTTGTGAGCTAAACTGCGGTGCAGTGGGGTGAGGTGGTCAGCGGTGATGACGAAGGAAGAAAAAAAAATAGTTTCAAGGACCAGTATGACATTGTGTGCAAGAAAATATTCGCAGGATATTCTGCCAGAGATGATAGGTAATAGAAATTGTGGACACCTATTCAGCTCAGTTCAGTTCAGCCACTCAGTCATGTCCGACTCTTTGCCACCCCATGAACCGCAGTACGCCAGGCCTCCCTGTCCATCACCAACCCCCAGAGTCCACCCAAACCCATGTCCATTGAGTTGGTGATGCCATCCAACCATCTCATCCTCTGTCGTCCCCTTCTCCTCCTGCCCTCAATCTTTCCCAGCGTCAGGGTCTTTTCAAATGAGTCAGCTCTTCACATCAGGTGGCCAAAGTATTGGAGTTTCAGCTTCAAAATCAGTCCTTCCAATGAACACCCAGGACTGCTCTCCTTTAAGATGGACTGGTTGGATCTCCTTGCAGTCCAAGGGACTCTCAAGAGTCTTCTTCAACACCACTGTTCAAAAACATCATTTCTTCGGCACTCAGCTTTCTTTATAGTCCAACTCTCACATCCATCAGACACCTATTGTGTCTCTGTTAATAGTAACTCCAACTTCAGTATTTTGTTTGGGTTCCATCTTATCATATAATCATAGCTAAATTAAATTGTTGTTTTTAAAAGCAGTATATTGACCGCTCGTGTCATGTGATCGACTGAGGGGCCCCTGACACGAGTGTGGCATAGAAGGAGGCAATGCGTGGCGGGATGGAGGCTACCTTACAGCAGCGCTTGGAGGACTCAGTGGAGAATCTGTCCACTATTGGAGTCCTATGCACAGATTTACAAGCATTTACAAGTCTGGGCTGCCACAGACCTTGTCAGATGAGCATGCTGGGGTGATATCTGTTCTAGCCCAGCAAGCAGCTAAGCTAACCTCATACCCCACTGGTATTTCTGTGGTGTGTCTAGAATCAGATAATGGGAATATTATGCTCCAGAAACACAGTGGCAGTGTTCAAAGTGGCCTCCTGATGTCTTGTATCAGTGCTCCGAAGCCTGTCACAGGCCCTCAGTGGTACCTTATGTTAATTATCTTATAGATAATATAATATACTAGAGTTCTGAGTGACTTCACTTTCACTTTTCACTTTCATGCATTGGAGAAGGAAATGGCAACCCACTCCAGTGTTCTTGCCTGGAGAATCCCAGGGACAGGGGAGCCTGATGGGCTGCTGTCTATGGGGTCACACGGAGTTGGACACGACTGAAGTGACTTAGCAGCAGAGTTCTAGTAATTAGACCGTTCATGTACTAGGCATTGATCACTTTCCTATTAAGTTCAGAGTAAGCCTTTTGACCCTCTGTGGCTTGACTTATCAAATATTAGTTAAGGAAAGTACCATATTTTGAAACAGCAGGTTTAAGTCACCTTGTATATAGAATTTTGTTATGTTTAATAATCCTGGTTGGAGGAAAAACAAGCAGTATATTGATGTCTTAGGATGGGATGTCTTGGGATCCCATCAGTCTTGGGATGTCTCAATTATTATATATGAAAGCTATTTTAATACTGATTAACCTCTGCCAACAATTTGTAGAACTTTCCATATCAATCAGAAAAATGACCATATGTAGTGATAAATTAATTGTGAGACCATTACACTTTGGTGGCTCTAATGCCATGGTGGCTTATGTAAGCAAAACAGAATCTTAGCCTGCAAATGCCTCAAGGTCACAAAATTGAAAATGTAGGGATGACCAATCACAAACAATTTAGGCTTTACACTGTAACCAATCAAGTAGCTTCCTTTCTTTGTATCTGTACTTTCTCTGTATGTCTTCCCCTTGCCTCCTGTCTGCCAAGAGTCTGTCTAAGAGTACTCTTAACCATTTCCTGTTTGGTGCTGCCTCATTTCAATTAATTTTTGCTCATTTGCCTAAAATTTAAAATATGCCTCACTTTATCCATCAACAGTTGTTTTGTATAGCTACTTCATTCATCTCTAACAAATAATAACGATTTCTGAGATGCGCCAGAAACATTCAAAGATGCATATGTGCTCAGCCCCTTAGTTGTGTGCGACCCTCTGTGACCCCATGGACTGCAGCCCATCAGGGTCCTCTGTCCATGCGATTTTCCAGGCAAGAGTACTGGAATGAGTTGCCATGCCCGTCTCCAGGGGATCTCCCCAACCCAGGGATTGAATCCATGTCTCCTGCTTTGCAGGTGGAGTCTTTACTTGCTGAGCCATCCAGGAAGCCTACATATACATAGATCTCCTCCCTTTTCCATTTCCTCTTTTTTTTTTTGTTAATTTTTATTTTTACTTTATTTTACTTTACAATACTGTATTGATTTTGCTCTTTTTGAAAAACTCAATCCCACTGCTCTAAGGTGAATCACTTTGAATCATTTTTATGGGGAATTTCTTCCAGGTTTCCTCTGGCCAGTCATCTTGCTTTGTTTGCCTGGTTCTGAGTCTGTATTTGGTATATATTAATATCAAGGTCCCTTCCTCTGTGCATTCAAGATGGTTTCTAGTGAAGATGCTTAAGAACAGGTTGACATCATTACTATGAGGTGATGCCCCTGTCTTTTTGACCTTCAGGGAGCCTTTCTGTGTTGTTGTTGTTCTTCAGTCACTCAGTTGTGTTGGACTCTTTGTGACCCCATGGACTGCAGCAAGCCAGGCTTCCCTGTCCTTCACCATCTTCTGGAGTTTGCTCAAACTTATGTCCATTGAGTCGGTGATGCCATCCAACCATCTCATCCTCTGTCGTCCCCTTTTCTTCCTGCCTTCAATCTTTCCCAGCATCAGGGACTTTTCCAATGAGTTGGCTCTTTGCAGAAGGTGTCCAAGTATTGGAGTTTCAGCTTCCTCATCAGTCCTTCCAATGAATATTCGGGATTGATTTCCTTTAGGATTGACTAGTTTGATCTCCTTGCAATCCAAGGGACTCTCAAAAGTCTTCACCAACACCACAGTTTAAAAGTATCAATTCTTCGGCGTTCAGCTTTCTTCACAGTCCCACTCTCACATCCATACATGACTACGGGAAAAACCATAGCTTTGACTAGACGGACCTTTGTTGGCAAAGTAATGTCTCTGCTTTTTAATATGCTGTCTAGATTTGTCATAGCTTTTTGTCCAAGGAACAAGCATCTTTTAATTTCATGGCCTCAGTCATCATCCACAGTGATTTTGGAGCCCAAGAAAATAATGTTTGTCACTGTTTAAATTGTTTCCCCATCTATTTGCCATAAAGTGATGGGACCAGATACCATGATAATCATTTTTTGAATGTTGAGTTTTAAGCAAGCTTTTTTGCCCTCCTCTTTCACCTTCATCAAGAGACACTTTAGTTCCTCTTCACTTTCTGCCATAAGGGTGGTGTCTTCTGCATATCTGAGATTATTGATATTACTCCTGGCAATCTTGATTCCAGCTCGCACTTCATCCAGCCCAGTATTTTGCATGATGGACTCTGCATATAAGTTAAATAAGCAGGGTGACAATATACAACCTTGACATACTCCTTTCCCGACTTGAAACCAGTGTGTTGTTCCATGTCTGGTTCTAACTGTAGCTTCTTGATGGGCACTCAGATTTCTCAGGAGGCAGGTAAGGTGGTCTGGTATTCCATCCCTATCAAAATTTTCCAGTTGGTTGGGACCCACAGAGTTAAAGGCTTTGGTGTAGTCAGTGAAGCAGAAGTAGATATTTTTCTGGAATTCTCTTGCTTTTTCTGTGATCCCTGGATGTTGGTAATTTGATCTCTGGTTCCTCTGCCTTTTCTAAAACCAGCTTGAATATCTGGAAGGTCTCGGTTCAGATACTGTTGAAGCCTGGCTTGAAGGATTTTGAGCATTTCTGTGCTAGCATGTGAAATGAGTGCAATTTTGAGGTATGGTGAACGTTCTTTGGCATTGCTCTTCTTTGGGATTGGAATCAAAACTGACCTTTTCCAGTCCTGTGGCCACTGCTGAGTTTTTCAAATTTGCAGGCATATGGAGTACAGCACTTTAACAGTGTCATCTTTTAGGATTCTCTGTATGTATGTAGTAGGGAAGTTCTCCTTGACTTCGAGAATGAGGAATATGTGGTCATTTATCTCTTATCTGAGCAGGGTTCAGCTTCTTTTCTTGCTCCTCATTTGGGATATCCATCCACAAGGACAAATTCTGGCTGCTTAGCCTGGGGCCCATCTCTCTCCTGCCTCAGTATGTGGTATCTGTTTAAATATGGCTGATTTTGACCCCCTCCAAAGAGAAACACAACATTTATGAGCTCAAAATATAATAAGATAATTATTTCTAGGTAAAAATTTTGGAAGGACTTCAGTTTTCACAGGCCCTGGACAGAACATCTGAAAAAACAGCAGTTTCATTGCCAAATATAAGTGAATCACAAATGACATAATTTCCCCTGAAAAATGCCAGGAATATTTCTCTGTATATGGTTGTCTATATCGTGCTCTTACATATTTCTGAATCCCACTTTGTGTTTAAAGTCTGCAACTGTATCTTTTATCTGTATTCTACACTTAAAAATCTTTTATAAATACAATGCCAAACCATTCCTCTCGGATGTGTACCTATCGATAATTGAATAAAACTATTAAGGCTTCCTCGGTGTGTATGCCCAGCAGTGGGATTGCTGGGTCATACGGTAGTTCTATTTGCAATTTTTAAAGGAATCTCCACACTGTTCTCCATAGTGGCTGTACTAGTTTGCATTCCCACCAACAGTGTAGGAGGGTTCCCTTTTCTCCACACCCTCTCCAGCATTTATTGCTTGCAGATTTTTGGATCGCAGCCATTCTGACTGGTGTGAAGTGGTACCTCATTGTGGTTTTGATTTGCATTTCTCTAATAATGAGTGATGTTGAGCATCTTTTCATGTGTTTGTTAGCCATTGGTATGTCTTCTTTGGAGAAATGTCTATTTAGTTCTTTGGCCCATTTTTTGATTGGGTCGTTTATTTTTCTGGAATTGAGCTGCATAAGTTGCTTGTATATTTTTGAGATTAGTTGTTTGTCAGTTGCTTCATTTGCTATTATTTTCTCCCATTCAGAAGGCTGTCTTTTCACCTTGCTTATAGTTTCCTTTGTTGTGCAGAAGCTTTTAATTTTAATTAGATCCCAAAGAGACACATGTACCCCAATGTTCATTGCAGCACTGTTTATAATAGCCAGGACATGGAAACAACCTAGATGTCCATCAGCAGATGAATGGATAAGAAAGCTGTGGTACATATACACAATGGAGTATTACTCAGCCATTAAAAAGAATTCATTTGAATCAGTTCTGATGAGATGGATGAAAGTGGAGCCAGTTATACAGAGTGAAGTAAGCCAGAAAGAAAAACACCAATACAGTATACTAACACATATATATGGAATTTAGGAAGATGGCAATGACGACCCTGTATGCAAGACAGGAAAAAAGACACAGATGTGTATAACGGACTTTTGGATTCAGAGGGAGAGGGAGAGGGTGGGATGATTTGGGAGAATGGCATTCTAACATGTATACTATTATGTAAGAATTGAATCGCCAGTCTATGTCTGACACAGGGTGCAGCATGCTTGGAGCTGGTGCATGGGGATGACCCAGAGAGATGTTGTGGGGAGGGAGGTGGGAGGGGGTTCATGTTTGGGAATGCATGTAAGAATTAAAGATTTTAAAATTTAAAAAATAAAAAACTAAAAGAAAAAAAAAATTCAAATGTGAAAGGTTTAGATAGTATCATATATATTTTTAAAATAAAGATTAACTCAAGTTCTGAAAAAAAAACTATTAAGGCATAAATACTTGATTTCTTAAAATCCATAAATATAATTAAGAATCACTTTTACTGTTTTAATATATTGTGAGAAAAGGTTGTAGGAGACATACTATTACTCTACTGAAAAAATTTATTTAAACGAACTAAAGTGAACTATTGATGACTTAAGTTTGTGTTCTTAGAGTTCTCGTTTTCTAAAAAGGAGAACTCTTGAATTTGGTGAAACTGAAAGTTTTAGTCACTCAGTCATGTCTGACTCTTTGTGACCCCATGTACTGTAGCCCACCAGGCAGCTCTGTCCATGAGATTTTTTCAGGCAAGAATACTGGAGAGGGTTGCCATTCTCTTCTCCAAGGGATCTTTCTGACTCAGAGATTGAACCCAGGTCTCCTGCATTGCAGGCAGATTTGTTATCATCTTAGTCATTGGATGGAGAAGGAAATGGCAACCCGCTCCAGTATTCCTGCCTGGAAAATTCCATGAACAGAGAAGCCTGGCAGGCTACAGTCCATGGGTTGCAGAGTTGGACACAACTAAGCACACACATGTAGCCATTGGAACATTCATCAATTTAAAATTTAAAAATAGCTGAGATTAGAATTTACTGTAATGTACTCAGCCTCCTGTCCTGTAACTCAGTTTGATACGTACAAGTTTATTGTGACAGTTGGTTTATTTCTGATGAATATTGCTAGGAAAATTTCTTCATAACTATAACAGGCCCCCTAAACTCTTAAAAAGCAAATGACTGTAATTGTATTCAAAGGCAAAGTTCTAAAATTACTCTGAATTCGACATATGTTATTTACATTTTCATTTTCTACAATTATCCTTCTTGATTCATATTAGAGTACCCAGAAATCACCTGGGTTCATCTTTGAAAAAAAAAAAAAGTGAAAACATAGCAGATGCATTAGAGTAATTATATAACAATTTCTGCTGCAGGCTAAAAGCATCTTTCAGGCATTTTAATTAAGCCAGGGGTGTTGCAGCATGCTAGCTAATATACTCCATTTGGTCTTCAAAAAATACATATTATGACATGCACGATGACAGAATCAATGCTTTACATTTTAAAGAAACAATCTTTTTTCATATAATCAACTTTATTTTAAATGGTAAATTTCTATGTATAATTTAAAGAAGACAGGAGACGCCAATTATTTTGAGGAGAGATGGATTTGGGTGCAGGCTTCCACTGTATTTACTTTTCATGGATTTCTTTTTATTTTGCAAGAAGAGATTAGTAGAATACTTATGAAGTAAGATTTTCTTCTTGAAGAATTCTCCATAGTATTCAATTTTATTGCCAATGTACTATAAGAACTAAATATTTTGATTGATTAGTAATAAAATGTCAATAGCTATTTTAGGAAGAATGGAACTGTCTTTGTTTTGGTGACTGTAATAACCACTAATCTTAATTTCTAGATTTGAGTAGTTTGACTTTTGGGTTATTTTGGCCATCTTTTATTATTTTTTTACTTCACATTTGACTGTCTTCTATGATGACACTTTTTAGAAGTGTCTTTCTATAGGAGGGTCTTCTGTATGCAAAGTAATTCCCCCCACTGGCATTCAGTTCTTTCCCTTTGTAGTGAACAATTATGAATCCTTTTGGTTGCAAAGATAGAATAAAGAAGGAGGAAGATAGGGAATAAGAGAAATGGAAAGGAGTGGAAAAATAAAGGAGATACAATGGAAGCAGGTGAAGAATTTTAACCGAGGGAGTTGTAAGTAAAAACACTTAATTCTGGAGAAAATGAATGGATAGAATGAATGGACGAATAGATAAGTATTAAAATAAAAAGATAGTATAGAATAAAGCAAATAGCAAAACAAACATCCTGTGTTATTCATTTTAGTTAAAGAAAATATAATCTCATGCCTAAAAAGAAATTAAATTCTCTTGGAAGATGTTAATGTCAAAATATCTATTCAGTCTTGTCATACTTTAGATAAAAGCATAATCTTGCAGCTTGAATGTATTCTGATGTATTTCTTCTGTAAACGATTTTCTGGGACAGGAAACTCTAAATGACATCAACTACATGTTTCAATTACAAACCAAATTAACATTATTTTAGAAGAAAAATGGGTATCTTCATTTAGAAGCCAGATGTCTTATTAAATACAATTTCCTCTGTTGGCTGCTTTATATTAGGGGCAGATTTAAAATAAGAACAGCTTCTGTGAAATATAATTATACCCTTTGTGTGGCTTTCATGGTCCTGGAGGCTGGAATATGAAAATCACTGACAAACAGATCTGCAAAGCAGTTTTTTTTTTTTTTTTTGCTCTAAAGAAGTTGTTTAAATCCAATCAGCTGTCATTTTCTTTTTGGCTGTCCAGAACCTTGTTATTGTCTCAGTTATGTTAGATTGATTGATATATCCATTCAGAGTTTCCTGTTATGGCTTTCAGAAAAGTCTCTCATTGCTCTATCCAATGTTCAGCCATCAAATACTTCGTTGGTGGAGAATTTACTTTTTTTTTTTTTTGGTCTCATAAATGCTTTAAGACGGATGCAGTTAAGAAGCATAAGCTACGTCTGGTGTTTGGGAGTTAGAGTTCTTTTTGTATCTGTCTCATGTGGACACTCTAATGAAAGAATGACTTCTTTTGCTTATTGATTATTCTTATTTTATTCTTTCCCCTCTTAAAAAAAGTTCTTAATGCCTGTATCTTCCAATGGGTGGCATTTACTTTTTTTGGCTCCTTATGTCTAATGAATCGGAAACTATTGGCAGTTGGAAAACATGGGCAGTAAGTGACTGCCTGCTCATTAAAGTTTACTCAGACGCTCTCTGCATTATCCAGTAGGTAGAACCATGGAATCCAGAAGCCAATGGGTTATCTGGTCCAACAACCTGTCTAACACAATTGGTCTAGCGGTTCATACACATAATGTCTGGACCTTGGCACTTGCAAGGAGCCCATTCCATCTTTGGACAATGCTGTCAGACAGTTCTTCAGTAGATTGTGCTGAGATTTTCCTGACGCTTCCATTTATTGATCACAATTCTACCTAATGGCAATGTATAGAAACTTCTTGCATTTCTCATGTAACTAACCCATTACATATCTGAAGGCAACTGTTTTGCCCATTTGAGTCTTAATTCCCCAGATTTAACTTTCCTAGTTCCTTCACTTGTATTTCATAGGGGTCCCCTGACCGGCCTGGTCAATCAGAAATTCTAATCCTACCTCTGCTAGAAGGTTGATACAACTAGAGTTCTGTTGCTGTTTTCATCAAGACATTTTGAAAACTATTCTTTTTAAACAACTATTGTTTCTACTTAATAAGTCCCTCTTTAAAATCTCTTCTATATTATGAAATAGTCAATATGTGAGAAAGTAGAAGTACTTGAGTTGTCAAATAAAAAACAAATCCAGACTTAGTAAAGACTTTATTTTATTATTTTTTTAAAAACTTTGCAAGGTATCTTTTATTTTTATTTTATTTTTTTTCTTTTTATAAGCAACACACTTTATTATTTATTTGTTTTATATTTAAAATACTTTATTTATTATTATTTTATTTTTTTTAAATTTTACAATACTATATTGGTTTTGCCATACATTGACATGAATCTGCCACGAGTGTACATGAGTTCCCAATCCTGAATCCCCCTCCCACCATCCTCCCCATATCATCTCTCTGGGTCATCCCAGTGCACCAGCCCCAAGCATCCTGTATCCTGTATCAAACCTAGACTGGCGATTCATTTCTTACATGATGGTATACATGTTTCAATGCCATTCTCCCAAATCATCCCACCCTCTCCCTCTCCCACAGAGTCCAAAAGTCTGTTCTATCCATCTGTGTCTCTTTTGCTGTCTCACATACAGGGTTATCATTACCATCTTTCTAAATTCCATATATATGTGTTAGTATACTGTATTGGTGTTTTTCTTTCTGGCTTACTCTGTATAATCGGCTCCAGTTTCATCCACCTCATTAGAACGGATTCAAATGTATTCTTTCTGATGGCTGAGTAATACTCCATTGTGTATATATACCACAGCTTTCTTATCCATTCGTCTGCTGATGGACATCTAGGTTGCTTCCATGTCCTGGCTATTATAAACAGTGCTGCGATGAACATTGGGGTACATGTGTCTCTTTCAGTTCTGGTTTCCTTGGTGTGTATGCCCAGCAGTGGGATTACTAGGTCATAAGGCAGTTCTATTTCCAGTTTTTAAAGGAATCTCCACATTGTTCTCCATAGTGGTTGTACTAGTTTGCATTCCCACCAACAGTGTAAGAGGGTTCCCTTTTCTCCACACCCTCTCCAGCATTTATTACTTTAAGACTTTTGGATCGCAGCCATTTTGACTGGTGTGAAATGGTACTTCATTGTGGTCTTGATTGGCATTTCTCTGATAATGAGTGATGTTGAGCATCTTTTCACGTGTTTGTTAGCCATCTGTATGTCTTCTTTGGAGAAATGTCTATTTAGTTCTTTGGCCCATTTTTTGATTGGGTCATTTATTTTTCTGGAATTGAGTTGCAGGAGTTGATTGTATATTTTTGAGATTAGTTGTTTGTCAGTTGCTTCATTTGCTATTATTTTCTCCCATTCTGAAGGCTGTCTTTTCACCTTGTTTATAGTTTCCTTTGTTGTGCAGAAGTTTTTAATTTTAATTAGATCTCATTTGTTTATTTTTGCTTTTATTTCCAGTATTCTGGGAGGTGGATTATAGAGGATCCTGCTGTGATTTATGTCAGAGAGTGTTTTGCCTATGTTCTCCTCTAGGAGTTTTATAGTTTCTGGTCTTAATTTTATTTATTTGTTTTATTTTTCTCTGTACTGTCTTTGTTGCTGCGTGGGTTTTCTCTAGTTGGGGCGAGCAGGAGCTACTCTCCAGCTGTGTTGATGGGCTCTGGAGTGTGTGGGCTCCAGTAGTTGCACATGGACTCAGTAGTTGGAGCTCCTGGGCTGAAGAGCACAGCCTCAATAGTTACGGCACATGGGCTTAGTTGCTGTGCAGCATGTGAAATCTTCCTGGACCAGGGATGGAACCTGTGTCTCCCACACTGGCAGGTGGATTCTTTACCACTGGACCACCAGGGAAGCCCGAGAAAGACTTTATTTGAGGGGATTATTGCACAATGGGGAAAGAGACTATTGCAATTCGTAGAAGACTTTGACCATCAGATCTGCAAGCATTATACAAAAAGGGATCTTCTTTAATAGAAAGAATAGGAAGGTGAGAGGGACTGGTGTGTGCGGAAGTGGGCTGGAAGGGTAGCCAGATGGGATAGAAGATTGGAGACTCTTCTACCCTAAGGACAGTCTGTTCTCCAGGGACCTCTAAGGGAGGAACTGTATGCTGGCCAGAGTCAAGAGACCTTGGGGTAGGAGAGGAGTTAATCACAGGTTAACAAGCACTTTCTTCTGCTGAATCAGTGGGGACAAGCAGTTCCGTGAATCATTTCTGAGGTGGAGAATAGGAATTTGGAGGGTCTGTATCTGGCCACGGTGACGGTAAACCAGAACACTGTCTGTGAGTCTTATCTAGTTTACATGGGGACCAGTGGTGGTTTGAGCTAAGCCATTTTCCAGTACACAAAAGAGTGAGTGGGGGGGATTTCTTTAAACATTGCTGTTTTCCAGGATCACAGGGCTCTGATGAAGCTCAACATTGTTACTATTCACTGCTGGATTTCACAGATGTCAACATTTTGGGCCATATTTGCTCTAAAAACAAAAGAAATCTATACTACAGATACAGTGAACCCATGCAACCTACTTCATTTCCTTATTTTTCTCCCCAGAGTTTACCACAATCCATTTCTCTTTAGATGTTGCTGCTTCTGTGTGATACATCAGACAGACAGACAGACGCACACACCCACACAGAGTATGGTTTGTTGTTTTCAGTTTACTAAATGGTTTCATGCAATATATCCATACCTGTCAATCTCTAACCTATCCTCTATCTCTGTTTCTTTATCTATATCTCACTTTTTCTCAGCCAGTGATGAGTATTTGAGATCTGCACATATTGGTATATGTCTTTCTATTTCATATATTTTAATTAAATATAATCATATTTAATTATTTTAATTTATTTAATAAATTTACTATTTAATTACTGGGGAGCCTGGTGGGCTGCCGTCTATGGGGTTGCACAGAGTCAGACATGACTGAAGTGACTTAGCAGCAGCAGCAGCAGTACCCTATTGGAATATTTAATTTTTAAAAATCCATTCTTCTGTAGATAGGCACTTAGATTGTTTTAATTTTTCCCTATTAAAACCAATAAAGTCTTTTGTGTGTATCTCTAAGCTTGTGTATGTGTTAAAAAGTTTCTTTAGGGGGTGAACCTAGAAGTGGAGTTTCTGAAGCTTTACTATTAATAGATACTATCAAATTTTTCTCTAAAGCAGTTGTACAAATTTATACCCCCCTTTTTTCTCTAGCAGCCTGTGACAATTCCTTCTGCTCCACATTCTTATAATATATTTTAGTGGCAGAATAAAATTTTTGCCATATTGCTAGGCATGAACTATGGTATCATTTTGTGTTAATTTTTAGTTCCTGATTAGTAATGAGATTGGGTTTATTTTCATGGTTATAGACCATTTGGTTTTTATTTTTGCGGTATGGCTATTCATAGACTTTGCCCATTTTCCTTGAGTTATTTTTCTTATTAATTTGTAGATATTCTTCCTGTTTTCTGTATACCAGTTTCTTTGTCAATCATATCCATTGAAAAGATCTGTACCTAATCTGTTTGCTTTCATAGTTTTTTAAAAAAGATATATATTTATTTTCATTTATTTATTTGACTGTGCTGGGTCTTACTTAGTTGCTGTCCGCAGAGTCTTCAGTCTTCATTGCAGCATGTGGGAGTTGTAGCTGAGGCATGTGGGATCTAGTTCTCCAGTGATCGAACCCAGGCCCCCTGCATTGGGAGTGCAGAGTCTTAGCCACTGGACCACCAGGGAAGTCTTGCTTTCATAGTTTTTATGTTTGAACGTAGCTGTTTCAGTCAGCTTAAGGTAGATCATGCGGTGGTGATAGAGCTCCCAGATCTCAGGGTTTATTGCAGCAAAAGTTCCGCTTTTACTCACGTTCACCTGGGTTGACAGGCCCTGCTCCACAAATTTTTCACTCCAGAGATCAGAGTTGAAGATGCAGCTCTTATCTTAGACATGTCAATCTTGCAGCCTAGAGAAGAGATTACAGACCCACAGGAAGGCTCTTAAAGCTTCTGTTTGCCAGTGGCACCTGTCACTTTATACCCACATTTCAGTGGCCAAAGCAAATAGCATGGGGTGAGGGGGCGCAGTTGTGTTCAGAATGATACAGTCTGTCGCACCAAGACACTGGTCCTTTTCTTTGTGGTCTGTGTGTTTCATGACCTGTTGAAATAATTCCCTGCTGAAGGTCATAAAGATATTCTACATGTTCTTTGGAGGGCTTGATTTTTACATTTATGTTTTTGATATATCTGAATATATTTGGGATGTAGTGTGAGTTAGATATCTAAGTTTAGTTTGTTTCTATGGATATTTATATGGATATTTTTATTTATATTTATGGATAGTGAAACATGCCGATCAGCCTTTTCATCAGCCATCCCGGCCTTTTTCCTCTGATGGTTTTAATGTGATCAGTGCCATGTATCCAGTTCCCATATATGTGTGGTCCCTTTCTGGTGTCTCCAGTTACGTTCTGTTTGTCTATTTGTGTACATCTATGCTAATTACACCAAAGAATTGATGTTTTTGAACTGTGGTGTTGGAGAAGACTCTTGAGAGTCCCTTGGACTGCAAGGAGATCCAACCAGTCCATTCTGAAGGAGATCAACCCTGGGATTTCTTTGGAGGGAATGATGCTGAAACTGAAACTCCAGTACTTGGGCCACCTCATGCAAAGAGTCAACTCATTGGAAAAGACTCTGTTGCTGGGAGGGATTGGGGGCAGGAGGAGAAGGGGACAACAGAGGATGAGATGGCTGGATGAGATCACTGACTCGATGGATGTGAGACTGAGTGAACTCCGGGAGTTGGTGATGGACAGGGAGGCCTGGCATGCTGCGATTCATGGGGTGGCAAAGAGTCGGACATGACTGAGCGACTGAACTGAACTGAACTGAATGCTAATTTCTCTCTCTGTGTCTCTCCATATATTTATTTTATATAATTTTAAATTTAGAAATATACCCAAGCATGCTTCAGCCTTGGGGCTTTAATTTACTGAGGTGGAGTTAGTTTTCACCCCTTAGGTTTCCTATCTTGGAGACAGCCTCTTCCAGGACTTGGTTTCCTTGCCTTCTTTCCTGGCTCCGCCCTCCAGATCCATGCCATCCACTTCTGTTGTCACCCCTCTGGTTTTGAGTTCCTGCTTAATTTCTGGCTCTTAAGATTTACCTTTCTTATTTATTATTATTACCCAGCTTTGTAAATTAATTTTGGGATATATATAGACTTTCCTTATGGGTCAGCTGGTAAAGAATCTGCCTGCAATGTGGGAGACCTGGGTTGGATCCCTGGGTTGGGAAGATCCCCCAGAGAAGGGAATGCCTACCCACTCCAGTATTCTCGCCTGGAGAATTCCATGGACCATAGTCCATGGGGTCACAAAGAGTCAGACCTGACTGAGTGACTTTCACTTTCACATATATGTTTTTCTGGAACTCTCTTGCTTTTTCAATGATCCAATGGATGTTCACATGAGTTTGAGCAAGTTCCAGGAGTTGGTGGTGGACAGGGAAGCCTGGCATGCTGCAGTCCATGGGGTCACAAAGAGTCGGACATGACTGAGCGACTGAACTGAACTGAACTGATATATATATCTCTGCCTATCCAGGAATTGAATATATATTCGATTCCTGATCAGGGATCGAACCTGCGGCCCCTGCAGTGGAAACACTGAGTCTTGTTATTTTATCTATTTATTTTTGTCTGTGCTGGGTCTTTGTTGATGTGAGGACTACTTTCCAGTTGCATGCCCAGTTTTTTCATTGCAGTGGTTTCTCTTGTTGCAGAGCATGCACTCTAGGGTACAAGGGCTTCAGAAGTGGTGGCACGGGGGCTCAGCAGTTGTGGCTCCCTGGCTCTGGAGCAAGGCTCAGTAGTTGTAGTGCAGGGGCTTAGGTGCCCCATGTGGAGGCACTGAGTGTTAGCCACTGGACCACCAGAGAAGTCCCTGGGGGTTATATTTTATCCAGCGTTTTGTTTTTTGGTAACATGAGGGGAGTCTGTTCTGCTGAGTCTATCTCATTGCTGAAACTCATAGGAGACTCTTTAAAAGTTGAAAGTATTCAAATGAGAGAAAATCTAATAGTAGATTTAATAACTTGATTGACAAAAGAAATATTTTATGGGTCACAAGCCTTCCCAGGGAGTCTCAAATTATGTACTGAAGCAACTAACTTTTAAAATTAATTAAAAAGCTATCTGTTACCTAAGCTATTTTGATGGGTGAGCTTTAACTTATAGGAAGTTCTCTTGACATGGTTCCTTGCTATGGTGTGTTGAATTTAATATCTCAACTAATTTTCTCTAATTATTTTCAATAAATATCAGAAACAAACTGCAGGAAGCTTTCAGATTTCAGTGCGTGTGTGTGTACATGCACATATGCATGACAGTGTGTACAGAAGGAGAAGGTGGGGAGTTAGAGAGGGAAAGGGAAGTGGGAGGGAAAATTGTCTTATGTTCCTTTCCTCTCCCTACAGCTACTTTTCTGCCTGCGATAATTTCTCTCCCCTGCATGCTTAGAGAGAACATGAATGTTATGTGTAACTCAAGGATCTGATGCCCTTATTAGTAGAAAGATCTCATTACCACCTTCCCCCAAACAAGGATCGTCTTGCTCTAGGGTATTTGGGCTGCATCTTAGTCATTTCTGGTTCTCCCTGTTCTCTATTATCGCTCAGTTCCTAGCCATGGTTTTGTTCTGCCTTTGGTCTCTGTACGTTCTGCTCTGGTGCTTAACTTAATCATATGATATGTACAGACTCTGGAGGCAGATGATCTGGTGTCAGGTCTTGGCTTGACACTTACCAGCTGTAGGATCTTGGGTATCTCTCTTAATCTTTCTGTATTTCAGACTCCTCGCCTATAAAATGGAAATAAAATAAGTAGCTATCTCTTGGAGTTGTTGTGAGAATTATGTAGCAAGTGGATTGTCCAATATCTTCAGATTTTGTTTCCATTTCTGTGCATGCATGTTCCAAATGAGCTGTCATTCCAGAGCCAGCACTGGCTGTCTTTATTGTCAACTGCCCTTGACTGTCAGAACCTGCTTTATAAAGTTTTTGGGAATTCCCGAAAGTATTTGGGAATTTATGTCTGTGGTCCCTAGTCCCCTCCAACTCTGCCCCAGCCTTTTAATCAATGACTGATTAAATGGTTTTTAGAGTATAAATAGGGGCTTTGGGCTCCCCTTGTGGCTCAGCTGTTAAAGAATCCGCCTGTAATGTGGGAGACCTGGGTTCAATCCCTGGATTGGGAAGATCCCCTGGAGAAGGGAAAGGCTACTCACTCCAGTCTTCTGGCCTGGAGAATTCCATGGACTGGATAGTCCATGGGGTCACAAAGAGTTGGACACAACTGAGTAACTTTCACTCCCTGGTGACTCAGTGATAAAGAAACTGCCTGCACTGCTGGAGACACAGATTTGATCCCTGGGTCAGGAAGATCCTCTGGAGAAGGAAAGGGAAACCCACTCCAGTATTCTTGCCTGGGAAATCCTATGGTCAGAGGAGCTTGGTGGGCTACACTCTGGGGTCATAAAGAGTCGGACATAACAACTGAACAAGAACAACAAATTAGTAAGAGAACTGCTAACGTAAAGCTGTTGTGCTGTGATGTTCTTAGTCGCTCAGTCATGTTTGACTCTTTGTGACCCTATGGACTGTAGACTGCCAGGCTTCTCTGTCCATGGAGATTCTCCAGGCAAGAATACTGGAGTGGGTTGCTGTACCCTTCTCCAGGGGATCTTCCCAACCCAGGAATCGAACCTGGGTCTCCTGCATTCCAGGCAGATTCTTTATTGCTGAGCTACCAGGGAAGCCCATATAAGGCTGTTATGTACCAGCTTTCCAGAAAGTTTGGAACTAACAGTGTAGGACATAAAAATTTAAAACTGGATGAGGAATACAACTTATTTGTTAAGAGGACTTTTCAAATAAATAGAGTCTGGCCTTGCCTTCTTCTCTGGTTGTCTGTGCTTCTCTCTGACCCTGAGTGGGGACTCCTTGAAGTCTGTGGTGTTAATCCCCATCCTCTTGAGAAACTCCATCTACTCCAGGGTCTTTCCAAAATGTGACTTTGGACATGATCCTTTTCTTTGAGTGACTGAAGGATTTGCATCCAGGTAGACTGTCAGATGCTAATTTTGTAGGCTTTTACAATACATGGAGAAGAAAAAGAAAAAAAATTTTAATAATAAAAGTAATTTTGAATTCAAGGACTTCAAGCATTGAAAGGACTTGGTCAGCCAACGTATTGTTTTGTAAGCCAACATTTTAATGTTTTTTTCTTTTGAAAGAGATGAAACAGTTTGCTTTAAGCCTTGAGACATTAAATGTCAAGTTTGAACCCATATGCTGGATTGTAAGTGTTCAAATAGCTGTATTATGCGAAATTTTAGGAAACTGGATTTGCCATGGAAATGTTATTGTAGTTATAACTATGGGCAGGCTATTGTGGTTTTGTTTCTGACCATAAAAAAAGCACTAAAATTTATACCCCAGGGGTTAACTGAAGAAGAAAAGGCAGAGATAAATGAAACATTTCAATTTATTCTAAATAAGACTCTGTTCTCTCCATTGTCAGTTATAAATTAATATAATACTTTGATTTTTCAAACAGACTCTTGTACATATGAAAGATTTCAGTTTCAGTCAGGTCAGTTCAGTCACTCAGTTGTGTCCGACCGTTTGTGACCCCATGGACTGCAGCATCCCAGGCTTCCCTGTCCATCACCAGCTCCTGGAGCCTGCTCAAACTCAAGTCCATCAAGTCTGTGATACCATCCAACCATCTCATCCTCTGTTGTCACCTACTCCTCCTGACTTCAATCTTTCCCAGAATCAGAGTCTTTGCCAGTGAGTCAATTCTTTGCATCAAGTGGGCAAAGTATTGGAGCTTCAGTTTCAGCATCAGTCCTTCCTGTGAATATTCAGGACTGATTTCTTCAGGATTGACTGGTTTGATCTCCTTGCAGTCCAAGGGACTCTCAAGAGTCTTCTCCAATACCACAGTTCAAAAGCATCAGTTCTTTGGTGCTCAGATTTCTTTATAGTCCAACTCTCATGTCCATACATATTTCAGTTTAGACAAGTTCTAAATGCTGGTGAGTAATATTTAGTTTAGGTTTTGAAGTATGTGGTATGAAAGAATAATGTCAAAGCTTTGAGTTTAAGGAGTGTCTGGGAATAGTCTGGAATTCCTTACACAAATCTAAATTTAGAAAGAGAATGAAACTGTAGTATACTGATTTTTTCACTCATAAGTAACTTCACCACAAATTTGCTGATCTATGAGATATTTGCTTTATGTAGCTGCAACATTAGGGGGTAGGCTTTGACACAGTGTTTATTAGCTTTTTATTGCTGCTGTCACCAATTACCACAAACCTGAAGCTTAAAACAACATTCGCTTATTGTCTCACAGTTTCTATAGATTAGTAGTTCAGGTACAACTTAGCCAGGTCCTTTTCTCAGAGCTTCACGAGATCTCAGTCAGAGTGCCAGCTGGGCTGCATTTCTCTCCGGAACTCAGGGTCGTCTTCTTTTTAAATTTAAGATTTAAATTAAACGTTTGTTTTTGGCTGTACTGGGTCTTTGTTAGTTGGGCTTTCCCTAGTGGTGGAGAGCAGGGGCTATTCTCTAGTTGCCCTGTGCGGGCTTCTCACTGTGTTGGCTTCTTTGGTTTCAGAGCACAGCCTCTAGCTGCATGGGCTTCTAAGTAGTGGTGGCACATGGGCTGAGTTGCTCTGGGCCATGTGGAATCTTCCCTGACCAGGTACTGAACCCATGTCCCCTGCATTGCAGGCGGATTCTTAACCACTGGACCACCAGGGATGTTTAAGATCCTTTTTCAAGCTCCTGCGATTACTGGCAGAATTCAAGTCCATGAGGTTATAGAACTGAGGGCCTCATTTCTCGCTGGTGATTATCCAGGGCGACTTTTAGCTCCTAGAGATCTCATATACTGCTTGGCACATGGCCCTCTTACAACATGGTAGCATACTTCCTTAAGCTGGCGGGGGAATCTCTCCCTCCATTCTGAAAGACATTCTTACATAATGCAGCACAGTCACAGGAGTGACTGTGCTAGCGTTTTGCCGTATAATGTAACCTAACCAAGGGAGGACTTAGCCTATTACCAGTGCTGTATTCTGTTGACTAAGAGGCAGGTCATAGTTTCTTCTGCCCTGAAGGGGATTATGTAAAGGCATGTATCACTCATTGGAAGTCATGTTTGGGATAACCTGCTGTTCTTGGTATACCGAAAACTATATCAGTAGGTCATATAGCACATTAAAATTGAGCTAGGGCGCAGATGACAGCACCCTTATGGCAGAAAGTGAAGAGGAACTAAAAAGCCTCTTGATGAAGCTGAAAGTGGAGAGTGAAAAAGTTGGCTTAAAGCTCAACATTCAGAAAATGAAGATCATGGCATCCGGTCCCATCACTTCATGGGAAATAGATGGGGAAACAGTGGAAACAGTGTCAGACTTTATTTTTTTGGGCTCCAAAATCACTGCAGATGGTGACTGCAGCCATGAAATTAAAAGACGCTTATTCCTTGGAAGGAAAGTTATGACCAACCTAGATAGCATATTCAAAAGCAGAGACATTACTTTGCCAACTAAGGTCCGTCTAGTCAAGGCTATGGTTTTTCCAGTAGTCATGTATGGATGTGAGAGTTGGACTGTGAAGAAGGCTGAGCGCCGAAGAATTGATGCTTTTGAACTGTGTTGTTGGAGAAGACTCTTGAGAGTCCCTTGGACTGCAAGGAGATCCAACCAGTCCATTCTAAGGAGATCAGCCCTGGGATTTCTTTGGAAGGAATGATGCTGAAGCAGAAACTCCAGTACTTTGGCCACCTCATGAAAAGAGTTGACCCATTGGAAAAGACTTTGATGCTGGGAGGGATTGGGGGCAGGAGGAGAAGGGGACAACAGAGGATGAGATGGCTGGATGATATCACTGACTCGATGGATGTGAGTCTGAGTGAACTCTGGGAGTTGGTGATGGACAGGGAAGCATGGTGTGCTGCGATTCATGGGGTTGCAAAGAGTTGGACACGACTGAGCGACTGAACTGAACTGAACTGAGGGTCTGCTAGTTTTTCCATCTCATGTCATAGTATGGTAAATTGAAATACAATTAAAAAATATTATATTATGGAAGCCCATGAGTTCACTGAAACCACTGGTAGTCTTGAGTAAAGCGTTCTTTAGCTTTGAATTTGTATTTTAATTTCAGAAAAATAAATAAGAGGTCCATGCTACCCCCATGACCATGGTGACATTTGTGCTGTCTTTTGATTAGTATTTACTGGTCAGCCCAGGGCTTCAGAAGATTTTGATGGATTACAGGGGTAGAAAACTTTCATAGAGGGTTAGATCTGGAAGCAATAAAATGAGGCCCCAAGCACAATAGATAAACAACAGCCAGTTAGAAGATGCAATAGAAAAAATGCTCATTAATAATAGTGATAAAAGATGAAATACCTAGAAATGAAATTAAGAAACATTTACAAGATCTACATGAAAAAATTAAAATATTACTAGAGAACCCAAAGAAGACTTGGGGAAACAACGAGGCATGTCATGTTCAAGGAAAGGAGGATATAATGTTACTAGGCTGATATTTCTCCCTAAATTAATCTATAAATCTAAGCTAAGATACTACCAGAATTTTTGTTTTGGTTTAACAGACTAGTTTACTCTGAAACTCATATGGAAAAATGATCAAGAAACTATAGCCTGGAAAATTCTAATACACTGAAAGAGGGAGACTGGCGTGCTGCAGTCCATGGGGTCGCAGAGTCAGACACGACTATGTGACTTGCTCATCTCATATTAATATGTAAATGCTACAATGAAGCCACATAATTTAAGTGTAGTACTGCTTTATGAATAGAAAGAATAGAAAGCTGTGAAATAGACTCAAGTATATATATAGAATTTTAACGTAAAAGTGGTATTTCATATCAATGGAGAAAAGATGAGACACAACTGAGCGACTGAACAGAAACATGCTTTATAGCACTTATTTTCACTTATATTCAGTTGCCAAAGAAAAATTGGATAATACTTGGTAGCAAGACAGGGAAACTTACTGTCCTACTGATTACTGATGAGAGTGTAATTTGATACAAGTTATCCTCAAGGAGGTTATCTTAGCCATATCTTGCTAACTGAGAAATTCATATAGCCTTTCATCTTGCTATATATTTTTGAGGTATTGATCCTAAGGAATATTCATATGTGGGCAAAAGGAATGTACACAAAGATCTTCATGGAAGTATTGTTTGTTTATAATAGAAATATTTGGAAGCCACTTTAATTCCCTTTGATAGGATATCGTTTAAATAAAATATGATTTATGAGGATAGTAAGAGTTTTTCTGAATGTTCAGTGTGTGCTAAGTACCATAGTGGGCTTCCTGGGTGGCTCAGCGGTAAAGAATCTGCCTGACAATGCAGGAGACAGGTTCGACCTCTGGGTTGAAAAGAGTCCCTGGAGAAGGAAATGGTAACCCACTCCAGTATTCTTGCCTGGCAAATCCCATGGACAGAGAAGACTGGCAGGCTACACTCCATGAGGTCACAAAGAGTTGGACACAATTTAGCCACTAAACAACAACAAAGTACCATAATATGCACTTATACAATCTTATTTAACTCTCCTAAGAAATAGATGAGGAAGGAATCATTATCCTCTTTTCGCAAAAACGGGAAACTGAGACACAGAACAACTAATTTGCTTCTCATAGAGGAAAAGTGGAGTCACTCAGTCATGTCCGACTCTTTGAGACCCCATGGACTGTAGCCTACCAGGCTCCTCTGTCCATGGGATTTTCCAGGCAAGAATACTGGAGTGGGTTGCTATCTTTCTCCAGGAGATCTTCCCAACCCAGGGATTGAATCCGGGTCTCCCGCATTGTAGGCAGACAGTTTGTCGTCTGAGCCACCAGGGAATTCCTCCTAATAGGGGAGCTGGAACTCAAATTGAGGCTCTCAAGCTGACATATTCTTAACTAGGCTATCGTTTCTCTCATCAATGTGGAATTCTAGGATGGTTTGAAAAAGAAGGAAGCCACTCTATGTGCTTTACTATTATCCTAGAGTGTCTAGAAACACAAGCATTTTATATTTCTAAGACATATATTTTATAGGAAAACTGCAAGGAATAGCATGGTGTAGCATATTATCATTTTGTGGGAAAAAGACTATAGTGATAAATGTTCATAAGTACATGGTTTGTCTTCACAGATACAAAAAATTTAGCACTAGCATTTGCCTCAGAAGAGAGAAACTATGTATTTTGGGGGGAACAGAGAAAGGAAGAAGATTTATTGTTTATATATATCATTTTGTATATTTTGAATTTTGTGCTAGGCATGTATGCTATTTACTAAAGAAAAATATAATAAATAACAATAACAAAAGCAGTAAACACAGGGAAGAAGCCTCGTTCATATACCCTGTTTCTGCAAGTATCTTACTTCTACTTATAAGGATAGTTTATGTTATAAAAATTTAATGTGCACCATAAATAAGTGAAAAGGTGAGTTCCAAAAACTGAGAAGAGATGTTTATTTATAACACATAGGATCAACAAAGGATTCTTAGCTAGGACATATACGGGACTCAGTAAGAAAAAGACAAACAAACTAATAGAAAAAATGAGCAAAGAAATGAGCAGCTAATTCATAGAAGAAGAAGTTCAGGCTAACAAACACATGAAAAGATGATGAATCACATTAATAATTGTAGAAGTGACATTGCTCAGTCGTGTATGAGTCTTTGCCATCCCATTGACTGTAGCCTACTGGGCTTCTCCTTCCATGGCATTTTCTAGGCAAGAGTACTGGAGTGATTTGCCATTTCCTTCTCCAGGGGATCTTCCTGATCCAGGGATTAAACCCAGGTCTCCCAATTTGTAAGCAGATGCCTTACCCTCTGAGCCTCCAGGGAAGCCCAATAATTGTAGAAGGCAAGTTAAAATGATTTATGTCATCTGATACCCCAACTTTGACAGTTTAACACTACGGAGTATCAACAAGGATGGAGAGCAATAGCAAGAACCACTGGTGGAGTGTAAATTGGTTCAAGCACTTTGGGTGTTGCCTAGCAGAATGGAAGATGCTCCTGAAGACCTTGTGGCTCAGCAGTTTCATCCACATCTGCTCAGGGAGAACCACGCAAGGATGTTCAGAGTAACATTTTCTTTTAAATAAAATTTTTATTGGACATGTTAGATAATGCACTTCTCAAATATTTTATCTTAGAATTTCTAAAGCACTTTTCAATTAATGCCCATGACATCTATGAAATTGGCATTGCTACCACGTTTTTACTTTCTTAAGTGGTTGCCCTGGGCTTCCCGGGTGGCTCAGTGGTAATGAGCCATTGCAGGAGATGTGGGCTTGATCCCTGGGTCAGGAAAATCCCCTGGAGAAGGAAATGGCAACCCACTCCAGTATTCTTCTCTGAGAATCCCACAGACAGAGGTGCCTGGTGGGCTGTAGCCCATGGGGTCACGAAAGAGTTGGACAGAACTTAACGACTAAATAACCACAGTGGTTGCTCTAGAATTTGCAGTACACATTGACAACCAGTCCAAGTACATTTTCAAACAACATTGTGCTGCTTTCTGAGTACAAGTACCTTATTGCAACCAAGCCTGATGATTACTACTTTTGTGTCAGCTTGATTGGCCAAAAGAGAGCCAGACTAAACATCTTTTCTTAGTGTGTTTGTGAGGGTGTTTCTGGATGAGATTAACATTTGAATTTGTGGCTTAAAGAAATTATTTCCCTCCCTAATATGAGTGGGCATCATCCAATCCCTTGAGGGCTTGAACTGAACCAAAGGCAGAGGAAGGGAGAATTGGCCCCTTTTTTTTCCCTACCTCACCATTTGGACTAGGACAATCCATCATATTTTTTTCTGCCTTTGACTGGTATTTACACAAACACCTTCTTTAATTCTCAGACCTTAAGGATTCAGACTGAATTCTACTACTGGTTCTTTTGAGTCTCCAGCTTTTGGATAAGAGGTCTTGAGATTTCTCAGCCTCCGTAATTGTATAAGCCAATCCCTCATTTTATATGTACATATACAAATGGGGTTCCCTGGTGGCTCAGATGGCAAAGAATCTGCTTGCAATGCAGGAGACCCAGGTTTGATCCCTGGGTGAGGAAGATCCCCTAGAAATGGGAATGGCTATCTACTCCAGTATTCTTGCCTTGAGAATTCCATGGACAGAGGAGCCTGGTGTGCTACGGTCCACAGGGCCACAAAGAGTCAGACATGACTGAGCAATAAACTAGTAGACACACACACCCACACACACAAACACACACACACACACTCTCTCTCTCTCTCTACTCATTCTGTTTCTGGAGAACCCTGATTAATACACCAAGTATTCCTAATTTCTCCCTCTCATCCCTTGTATCACTGCTGGCATTCATTTCACTTATACATAAGTAATAATCACCAAATATATTGTTGTTATTATTATTTTGAACAAACAGTTATCTGCTAGATCAACTATGAATAAAAAAATAAAAGTTTCTATATACCTTCACTTGTTCATCCCCTCTAATCTTCCTCTCTTTATGTAGATCTGAGTTTCTGACCTTGTATTGTTTTCCTTCTCTCTGAAGAACTTTCTAAAAAATACTTTGCAAAGCAGATCTCCTGTCTTTATTTTTGTTTGTGTGAGAAAGTCTTTTTTTCTCCTTTACTTTTGAAGGATAATTCCAGAGGATACAGAATTCCATTTTGGTGTTTTTGTTTCTCTCAGTGCTTGAAATATTTCACTTCATTTTCTTCTTGATTGCATGATTTCTGAAGAGAAGTCAGATGTAATTCTCATCTTTGTTCCTCTGTGTGTGCGCACACTCCGTCATGTCTGAATCTTTGTGACCCCATGGACTATAGCCCTCCTGGCTCCTCTGTCCATGAAATTTTCCAGTCGAGAATGCTGGAGTGGGTTGCCACTTCCTACTCCAGGGGATTTTCCCCCACCCAGGGATGGAACCCTCATCTTTTGTGTCTCCTGCATTGGCAGGCAAATTATTTACCACTGCGCCACTTGGGAAGCCCTCTATAGGTGAGGTGCTTTTTCTTCTGGCTTCTTTCAGGATATTTTTGTTTTTCTTTACTATTTTTTTAAAAATGGATGTGTAATCGACATTTTAAGATTTTTTTCTTTATTTTGATTTTCTTCAATTTGAATGTGATATGCCTAGGTGTAGTGGGTTTTTGTTTTTGTTTGACATTTACCTTGCTTGGTGTTTTCTGACTTCTTGGATCTGTGCTTTGGTGTCAGCCATGAAACTGGAAACATTCTCAGTCATGTTGCTTCAGATCTGGCTCTTGTTCCCCTCTCTGTTCTCCTTCTGGTAGTCCACGGTGTAGTTATGTTACATCTTTTGTAGTTGTTCCGTAGTACTTGGATATTCTCTTCTGTCTTTTTCAATCAATCTTTTTTATTTTCCTTTTTTAGTTTCTACTGACATATCCTCAAGCTCAGAGATTCTTTCCTTAGCTCTATCTAGTCTACTTATGAGCCTATTGAAGACATTCCTTATTTTTGTTACAGTATTTTTGATTTCTAGCACTTCTTTTCGGTCCTGTCTGAGAACTTCCATCTCTGCTTATATTGCCTATCTGTTCTTGTATATTGTCTGCTTTTCCCATTAGGCTTCTTAGCATATTATTCGTAGTTGTTTCAAATTAATGGTCTGATGCTTCCAACTGTCTTGCCATATCTGAGTCTGGTTCTGTTACTAGTTCATTCTCTTTAAACTGTGTTTTTGCCTTTTATTACACCTTGTCATTTTTTATTAAAACCAGATATGATGTATGGGGTAAAAGAAACTTCTGTAAACAGCCTTTAGTGGAGTGGTGGTAGAGTGTCAGAGGCGGGGGGGGCGGGGGGTTGTTCTATAGTCTTATGATTTGGTCTCCGTCATTTAGTGAGTCTGCACCCCTGCTCTGTGAACTTCACATGTGCCTCTCAGCTTTTTTCCCCTGGCTTAGGCGGGACAGAATGGCTAGAGGGGGCTGGAATTGGGGTTGAATGGCTGGAGTTCCTTTCCTCCAAGTAGATTTGGTTCAGTTCAGTTCAGTTCATTCGCTCAGTCGTGTCCGACTCTTTGTGACCCCATGAATCGCAGCATGCCAGGCCTCCCTGTCCATCACCAACTCCCAGAGTTCACTCAGATTCACAGCCATCAAGTCAGTGATGCCATCCAGACATCTCATCCTCGGTCGTCCCCTTCTCCTCCTGCCCTCAATCCCTCCCAGCATCAAAGTCTTTTCCAATGGGTCAACTCTTTTCATGAGGTGGCCAAAGTACTGGAGTTTCTGCTTCAGCATCATTCCTTCCAAAGAAATCCCAGGGCTGATCTCCTTAGAATGGACTGGTTGGATCTCCTTGCAGTCCAAGGGACTCTCAAGAGTCTTCTCCAACAACACAGTTCAAAAGCATCAATTCTTCGGCGCTCAGCCTTCTTCACAGTCCAACTCTCACATCCATACATGACTACTGGAAAAACCATAGCCTTGACTAGACGGACCTTAGTTGGCAAAATAATGTCTCTGCTTTTGCATATGCTATCTAGGTTGGTCATAACTTTCCTTCCAAGGAATAAGCGTCTTTTAATTTCATGGCTGCAGTCACCATCTGCAGTGATTTTGGAGCCCCCAAAAATAAAGTCTGACACTGTTTCCACTGTTTCCCCATCTATTTCCCATGAAGTGATGGGACCGGAGGCCATAATCTTCCTTAGGCTCTGATAAAACTCCAGTCCTATAGAGTCTTGTAAAACAGTTTTTTGAGGGCAAGATTTGTTAAGAACAGAATGCTCTAGTGAGTTAAAAATGGTTGCTTTTCTCCTCCCCCACAGCAAGAAGCAATTTTTTTTTTCCTTTCAGTCTTCACTGTGAGAACTTGGTAGAAATTCTGATGGTAAAACTCACAAAAATGTGGAGAACTGGAAGATGAGGCTCCCTGGAAATTTTAACTCTTGGCTTGTCCACACTGAGCCTCCACCCATTCTTCAATTACAGTTCAGATTTTCCTACTCCAGCATGGAGGTTTCTGCTCATGGATTTCTGTTTTGGTAAATTGTAACTCTCTGAATGCATTTCTCCAATTTTTGAGGGCAGCAGTTTGCCCTGTGGACCTTACTTCTTTGATGGATCTCAGGAGAGTTGTTGATTTTTAACTTTTTACTTGTTAGGGTCGACTGCCAACGTCCAAGCTCCTTGGAAGGACTTACTGAGAATGAGAAATCTGCTCAGTGTCATTGTTTTTAGTACTGAAAAATTTGAAACATCATAAACATCTATCATTAGGAGAAATAATAGTTAGATTGTGATATATTTGTATAATGGACTACTATATTGCAGCTAAGTGAATGCAGTGGATTTATATGATTTAAAGTGGCTATATCACAAAAACATAGAGTAAAAAAAAAGCAAATACAGAATGATATACAGAAAACAACCCTACATATTATGAATAGATATATATGTAATAAAGGTACAATAATGTAACAAATGATACATATCTTTAGGATACTGATTTCATCTAGGACGTAAGAAGAAACAGAATCACTGAGGACTGAAACAGGGACTTCATCTATGTGTGTAATATTTTATTTCTAAAGCTGACAAAAGATTTAAAGCAAATGCAACAAAGTCTTAACAACTGTTAATTATGTGTGACCTTAGGAAAGTTAAATAACCTCCAAGTACTTTAGTTTTCTTTCTTTGACATAGAGGCAGTTGTGAGGGTTGAATTGATTGCATGCATGTATTTCTAATACATCAAAAATTTTTATAATAAAAATGTAAAGAAAAGTTACTATAGAAGAAGATTGAAATATTTTAAAAATTTGTATGAATTAAAAAAAATGATTGGATTATTATTGTAACAAGTTCTACCATATTTGACTCAAATTAGAACATATACATCTGTTAGCATTCCTTACTGGAGCAGGGGTTTTATTTTAAAAATGCCACTGATGCTCCCGCTTTTGGTAACCAAAGGTAAAATGGAAAAACAAAGCGTTAGTTTTACTTGTTCTTCAGGAGTCAGATACTGATTTGGTTTCCATCATCATTTCCTGGGGAATGAGAAAAACTTTTCTGAGCTCACTTGATTTCTGTCTCCATACTTTAATAACACACGAAGATACCTCATTTTGCGTCCCTAGAATGAAATAAAAGATATTTTCAAGCTCCTAGTGGAATTTACTCCTCTTCTATTCATTAACAAAATACCAGAAAAGAACAGGAGAGCCATCAGTGGGCGTAATAGAGGGAACCAGAATCATCCTAGAATGTGCTGCTCAGGTGTCTTCCTCCTGGTCCTCTAGTGTGGGTGGTATTTCTGATCTGATTGACATTTTGGTTGATGTTTTCTAAATCACTACAGCTTCATGGCATATCAGATTACTATGACCTTCATTGAAACTGCTTTAAGAAGTACAGTATTTTTGAATGACTTGGCAACTACTTTCTGTTTGGAAAAACATTTGCGTTCTGGGTGTCAGTAGGCTGAGGTTATTTTTTAAAAATGAAGAAGATAAAGTCCTCCGGGAATCATTTTTCTAACTTTAAGTGAAAAGAAGTCTACACAACTATATGGGCTATGAAAGCCTGAAATTTCTATTGTGAAATATCATGTCTTTGGGACACATACTTTGTGGCTAAAAGATTCCTATAGTTCCTGTAACTATGTAATGCAAAAGTAAGTCTCTTTGACTCAAACTGAGGGAAACTGTTAAAGTGTGAGTTACTCTGTGAACTCAATTCTTGTAGCAAAATAAGAATAAAAAACATTTCAACAGTTCCGGTTCAGGCTTTGGGATCAATCAGAAGGTTGCCCTCCAGGTCAAATATTCTCTATAACTAAGTGGGAAAGGCTAGGGAGTCCCAGGCTGACTTTGTAGAATATACATACAGACAAACACACTTTCATGACTGCTGCTAAGTCACCTCAGTCGTGTCCCACTCTGTGCAACCCCATAGACGGCAGCCCACCAGGCTTCTCCGTCCCTGGGATTCTCCAGGCAAGAGCACTGGAGTGGGTTCACTTTTATGCATATGCGCACAAATATGCACACAACAATATACCTCATCTCCTTCTTCATAAGAATGAGGTTTTTTCTGTACAAATGAAACATATTCAACTCAATAGAATATTTTAATATTTAATATTGAATCTGCCTTCCTTAATAAGTATATCAAACACATTTAAACTTTTTCTTGATGATTCATCCATCATTATTAATAATTAAATATGATGTTTTTATTTCTCTGTAATGCTTTGCTTTCCTTCCCTACCCTTTCCCCATTACGAAAGCAATATTCATTACAGAAAATCAGAAATACACAGAGGAAAACATCAGTTATTACAGTTATCTAAAGATAACCAATGCTCACTCTTGTGTAAGTATTTTCAAATGCACACTTATAGGCACACATATACTAAAACAAATAGGAACATACAGTAATATCTTTAGTGATCTGCCTTTTTCTCATAGTAATTTATCATGAATACTTTTTTATATCTGTAGATTTGTACCTGAAATATTTTGAATGACTGTATGATATATTATATAGATATATTATATTTATTTCAACAATTCCATATTGTTGAAATTAGATTATGTTCAGTCTTATGCCACAGATGACATTGTATTGAATGTACATGTGTGTGTTGGTATGTATATATGTACACCTATATATATATATATATATATATCTTTATGTATATTCTCAATTATTTCCTTGCTGTGCTTAGTTGCTCAGTCGTGTCTGACTCTTTGTGACCCCATGGACTGTAGCTCACCAGGCTCCTCTGTCTATGGGGATTCTCCAGACAAGAATACTGGTGTGGATTGCCATGTCCTCCTCCAGGGGATCTTTCCAACTCAGGGATTGAACCCAGGTCTCCCGCATTGCAGGCGAATTCTTTACTGTCTGAGCCACTAAGGAAGCCCAATTGTTAGATACAGAATTTATAGTTCAAAGAATTCATTCATTCCTTCAGGAACAGGAGTTGTTTCTCTGAAGTGATGTCAGTTTTTTTCAGCCGTTAGCCTATTCTTTTGGAAGACTTCTATCTTCTGGAGACTGGCTAAAAAAACTCTTCAAACTGGATCCTCTAGACCAAGCTTCCTCCTTAAGATTGGCTAGGAAGGGCTTGGAAGCTGTTTACATTGAGCTGTTGTGCTGTAAGTTGTTTGAGCTTTTGAAACTTGTTTTTAAAAGCTTCTGCACAACAAAGGAAACTATAAGCAAGGTGAAAAGACAGCCTTCGGAATGGGGGAAAATAATAGGAAATGAAGCAACTGACAAACAACTAATCTCAAAAATATACAATCAACTCCTGCAGCTCAATTCCAGAAAAATAAACGACCCAATCAAGAAATGGGCCAAAGAACCAAATAGACATTTCTCCAAAGAAGACATATAGATGGCTAACAAATACATGAAAAGATGCTCAACATCACTCATTATCAGAGAAATGCAAATCAAAACCACAATGAGGTACTATTTCACGCCAGTCAGAATGGCTGCGATCCAAAAGTCTAAAAGCAATAAATGCTGGAGAGGGTGTGGAGAAAAGGGAACCCTCTTACATTGTTGGTGGGAATGCAAACTATGTTCTCCACTATGGAGAACAATGTGGAGATTCCTTAAAAACTGGAAATAGAACTGCCTAATGACCCAGCAATCCCACTGCTGGGCATACATACTGAGGAAACCAGAACTGAAAGAGACACGTGTACCCCAATGTTCATCATAGCACTATTTATAATAGCCAGGACATGGAAGCAACCTAGATGTCCATCAGCAGATGAATGGATAAGAAAGCTGTGGTACATATACACAATGGAGTATTACTCAGCCATTAAAAAGAATACATTTGAATCAGTTCTAATGAGATGGATGAAACTGGAGCCGATTATACACAGTGAAGTAAGCCAGAAAGAAAAACACCAATACAGTATACTAACACATATATATGGAATTTATAAAGACGGTAACGATAACCCTGTATGCTGTTGCTGCCGCTAAGTCACTTCAGTCATATCCGACTCTGTGTGACCCCATAGATGGCAGCTCACCAGGCTCCCCCATCCCTGGGATTCTCCAGGCAAGAACACTGGAGTGGGTGCGAGACAGCAAAAGAGATGCAGATGTATAGAACAGTCTTTTGAACTCTGTGGGAGAGGAAGAGGGTGGGATGATTTGGGAGAATGGCATTGAAACATGTATAATATCATATAAGAAATGAATCGCCAGTCTAGGTTCGATGCAGGGTGCAGGATGCTTGGGAAGGTACACTGGGATGACCCGGAGGGATGGTGTGGTGGGGGAGGTGGGAGGGGAGTTTGGGATTGGGAACTCATATACACCTGTGGTGGATTCATGTTGATATGTGGCAAAACCAATACAATATTGTAAAGTAAAAAAAAAAAACCAAACCCGAAAAAAGAAAAAAAAAAAAAGAAAATTGTTCTTTACTCTAGAGGAAAAACCTCTAGGAAATGGGATCCCAGTTATCTAGGTATTTTGAGGGCACTCCAACCCCCAGAGAACTCTGGCTGATTTTACGTTTAAAAACCACAACCCTTCCTCATGTGCATTTCTAACTAAATGGCTGTGTCTAGCAAATGCATCCCTCCATCTAATGGATATGAATATATTTGAGCAATCATCTGTATGTTTTCACACTGGACTGAAGCCTGCCCTTGCAGACAGGCTGCCACTGCTTCTTTTATGGCTAAAATCCTTTTGGGAAATGTTACCTCTACCTGGAGAACTCCTCTCAAACTTCATGTTAATCGAGGAACCCAACTGGCTGGGTGCTTCAACAAGTCTGTGCTGTTGGCTTATTTTACAACACTGTCACTATGCTTTCCATCCTCAAACCTCTGGTTTACTCACATGCATTAATGGCATTATTAAGTAATGGCATAATTAAGACTCAATTAGCAAAATTGATAGAGGCCCTGCAAATAACGTTGCCAAAAACATTGTCATCAGTCCGTCTACATCTCAAATCCACTCTTTTTGGAACTCATAAGCTCTCATCCTTTGAGATAGTCACTGGATGCCCATTGCACTTGACTCCTTCTTTTGACTCATGACTGACTAAAGGAGAGATACTCCAATATTGGAGGACCTTGATGTTGAAGCTGAAACTTCAATACTTTGGCCCCCTGATGCGAAGAGCTAACTCATTTGAAAAGACCCTGATGGTGGGAAAGATTGAGGGCAGGAGGAGAAGAGGATGACAGAGGATGAGATGGTTGGATGGCATCACTGACTTAATGGACATGGGTTTGGGTGGACTCCAGGAGCTGGTGATGGACAGGGAGGCCTGGCGTGCTGCGGTTCATGGGGTCACAAAGAGTTGGACACGACTGAGCGACTGAACTGAACTGCTTCTATTAAAAATAACCATGTTTTGGTAGACCAGTCTTTTCTCTGTGTGTTTCTGGGAAACAAAGACCTTAAGCATTATACTTTGCATCCTGGAGATTTCATCTGCTGGAAAAGACAACTGCAGAAGAACACTCTTCAGCCTCACTGGAAAGGACCAATCAAGCACTGCTAACTAACCCTCGTGCTGAGAATCTTCAAGGACGTGGCACACCTAAAGAAAGTGTCAAATCCCGACTGCACCCGAACATCATCTGGTAATCTGAAAATATATATTCCCTGGGATTGGAGTAGACAACATCTGATGAGACAACATCCCCAAGACATCCTGACCAGGTAACAACCTGGAAATTTGTTGCCAAGCCTTCAAAGATGACATAATGCTTCAGATAATCTCTAATGTTTTCCTATGATCTTGATTGCATATGTAGATAAAAAGTGCCTTAAAGTTCTCCTTCCTATCCCTCATGTTACTTGAATGTGATGGTAAATAGATTTCCAATGTGTGCACTTTCCCTCTGACATGAGGCACAACATTCAGTCTACCCCAAAACATATTTGCAAATACTTACAGTGGCTTTATCCATAAATACCTCAAATGGGAAACAAACTAAACATTCTCAATTGATGGACGGATAAAAAAAGTGTTGTATATCAATATAGTGAAATATTGCTCAGAAATAAATATTAAAAAAGAAAATAAAAAAATACTGATGCATGTAAGAATATGGATTAGTTTCGAATGTATTAAGACTCAACAGGCTACATAACATGTGATTTCACTTATAGTCTAGAAAAGGAAAAAATTATAGGGGCAATTGTGGCCGGGGTCTGGGGATGGGGTCAGGAATTTTTAGGGTGATGGAACTGATAAATTTCTTAACAAGTGGTTGTGGCGATATGGTTATGTATTTGTCAAAGCTCATAGAACTATCCCTAAAATCAGTCAGTTTTGCTGTATATAAATTTAAAAAGTGGATAAAAATTTAGAAACTAAAAAAAATAAATTTTAATAAAAAAGAGAATACTTTGCCAAAGTGTCTGTAGTGTCCATAAGAATACGCATCGCACGCATCCAACACAGGGAGCTTGATGGAACAAAGGGTCTGCTACTGTGCTTGAAATACTTTGCTGCATTTGTCGATGACTAAGCATGGCAGGGGCGCTAAGGCAGGCCTATTCTTGAGAGTCAGGGGTCTCCCCAATGGCCTTGTCAAACCTTCTGTAGGCCACACTGCAGTGGAGGACGCTTCCACCCAACCTTCTTTCCTTCTTCACTCACTTCAGACTTGCATGGTGGCTATGGCCCTCCCAGCCCCACTGGCTCTCTTCTCAGTGTCTCCCACACAAGTGTTACCCTGAATAAAACCCTTGCATATTTAATCCTGTCTTGGCAACTGCTCATTGTAGGACCTGAACTGACACAACCTCCAGTTTTATGCTCTATAATATGATCACAACAGAAATAAGATGCATAATCACATTTTAGTTTTACCTAATTAATCTTTTAAAATAAATTATTGAATATAGTATATATAAAGAGAAATGTATAAAATGTAAGTGTACCACTCTATGAGTTTTCACAAAGTGAAAATATTACACAGATCAAGAATAAGAACATTACTAGTAATTCAGAAGCAACCCTTCTCATTCCCCAACAAATGCCCTCTTCCACTGATTGATTCTATCGCAAAGGCAATCAGTGGCCTGAATTCCTAACACCATAGATCTGTTTTGCATATTTTTGAATTTTAAGTAAGTAGAATCATTCAGCATATACTTTTATTTTGGTTTGTGTGTGGGTGCTAAGTCACTTCAGTTGTGTCCGACTCTATGTGACCCACTGGACTGCAGCCAGCCAGGCTCCTCTGTCCATGGGATTCTTCAGCCAAGAATACTGGAGTGGGTTGCCATGCCCTCCTCCAGGGGACCTTCCAGACCCAGGGATCGAACCCATGTCTCTTATGTTTCCTGCATTGGCAGGCGAGTTCTTTACCACTAGTGTTCCTTTCAATTATTATTATGTTTGTGAGAATCACTCATGATGGTATGTATGTAGGTTGTATATGTAAGGCTACATTGGTACTTATACTGAACAAGAAGGGAATGGCAACCCACTCCAGTACTCTTGCCTGGAGAATCCGAGGGACAGGGGAGCCTCGTAGGCTGCAGTCCATGGGGTCGCTAAGAATCAGACATGACTGAGCGACTTCACTTTCACTTTTCACTTTCATGCATTGGAGAAGGCAATGGCAACCCACTCCAGTACTCTTGCCTGGAGAATCCCAGGGACAGGGGAGTCTGGTGGGCTGCCGTCTATGGGGTTGCCCAGAGTCGGACACGACTGAAGTGACTTAGCAGCAGCAAGAGGGTTTAACAGAGAAGGCAATGGCAACCCACTCCAGTATTCTTGCCTGGAGAATCCCAGGGACTGGGGAGCCTGGTGGGCTGCCATCTCTGGGGTCGCACAGAGTTGGACACGACTGACATGACTTAGCAGCAGCAGCAGCATAAACTGCTATGTTTTGGTGTCCTCTTATCAGAGCTTTGACAGTTTTCCTATTTCTCATCTTAGTGAGTTGTTAGCTATCATTTTTATTGCTATCACTATCCTTATATCTAAGTGAAACATCTTTTAGTAATTTTCTGCCTTAAGTATGCTATGATTGGAAAATCAATAACAATGTAAAACGGGTAAAAATTCTTCTAATAAACTGAAAGGATTTTGGCACCTAGACTATGTGACTTTTATTTTCACTCTCTAGGAGTTGCTCAGAGACTTTTACTCTTAAAATCAAGGTCTAATTTTGCTCAAAGTGACTTGGATTGCCAGAAATGCAAACTCCAGGGAAGAGGGATGTTATTGTGTATCCATATTTCTTTAGATGGTAGAGAGGACTGATGAAATCTGTAGTTCCTTACCTGAATAGGACATTTTTTGAAGTGTTCTATGAGATAATTTTAGCTTGAAAGGTAAAGAAAAAGGAAAGTTGGTTTCAACTTCTGTATAGGAATTTTAAATAAAATATTTTGATTATCTCCCTTAAGGTAAGAATTTGGTATGTGTTAGTCACTCAGTCACATCCAACTCTTTGTGACTCCATGGACTGTAGCCCCCCAGGCTCCTCAGTCCTTGGAACTTTCCAGGCAAGAATACTGGAGTAGGTTGCCATTCCCTTTTCTAGGGGATCTTCCCAGCCCAGGGATTGAACCTGGGTCCCCTGCCTTGCAGGCAGATTCTTTACTATCTGAGCTACCAAAGAAGCCTTAGGATTTGGGATAAACCTTATCACTAAGTTTGGGATTAGTTATTGACTCTGATGTGATTTAAAAAGCACAGCTCTTAGATATGTGGCCTTGGCTTTGAGAAGGCTTTGTTTCTAGTATTAGTTGAATTTGGCTCAGCTTAGTAAGATTAGAACCTAAAAATACTCTTAACCAAATAAGGCAATATATCATCAGGACCCCACTCTAAAAAACTGGATTTCAGAAGAGTGTAATCCAATAAGCATCGAATCTCTGTAGATAATTTAACAGAAGGAGCAAAAGGTACTAGTGAAGATCTAGTCTCCTCTGCTTGACAGGAGCTATTGGGACTGGCTATGTAATTAATTATTTGATCTCTAGTCATATCCTGTGGGTGCTGTGCCATCTTCTACTTCTTCCGTTCTGCTGTAATTTGTTCATTTCATTTAAGAAATACTGGTGGTAGTTCCATAAACTGATTTCATTGCTCATGAACTTTAATTTGGAAATCACTAATTTACATGACACCAAGAAGAATCTTATTCTTTCAGCGCTCCCTTGAAGCGGAGCCTTGGTACTGGGTCCAGCCCCACTCACTCATGGTCTAGTAGTTATCAATCCTCCATTCCATCAACCATGCATCCCTATAATAGAAAGCTCAGGCTTTGAAAATATTTTCACCCTGCACTACAGATGGGGAAGTGAGATGATGTGTAATTAGTGCCATGTCTTTCTCTGTTCACAAAGCTCTATTTATTAGTCTACTTTCTACTTCTAAAATGATTAACGTAAAACAATGGTAAATTTTATTGTAACCTATGGGTAGGCTCGAGAAGATTCTAACAAAATGATCCAGAGACAAAAATGAGAATGCAACCCTGATCCAGAATTTGTGAAGTGGGACTGAAAATCTTTTTCCTATGCCATTATTATAAGGATAAATGACCTGATGAATATGTGTAAAATAGGTCCATAGACCCTAGGGTGAATGATTGTAAAGATAGCCAAACAGATTTTTCCATCCCTGGCTTCTTGCCCCTTTGTAGCATGATTTTCCATTTATTCTAAGACAAGAAGTCCATTTTCCCCATCCATCTGCCTCACCAACTCCCACTGGAGTTTGGGCTGAATTTTGACTTTTGACTAATAAAATGTAGTTGAAATGATGTTGTGGTGCTTCTGTGCTTAGGTAACAGGAGACTGTGTGTTTTATATCTTCTTGAAACTCCTTGACTTTCATGTGAAGAAGGCTCCTTGAAAATGAGAGGCCAGGTAGAGAGAGGTCCAATAGCCCATGCCAGTCACCAGGCATAGAAGGGGGGCCATGCTAGCCCACCCAACCCAGTTGCTATAGACTGAATTTTATGCCTCCCCCAACATTCATATGTTAAATCTTAATACCCAATATAATGGTATTTGGAGGTGGGGCATTTAGTAGGTGATTAAGTCATGAGGTTGGGATTGGTGCCCTGGCTCCAGAGAGATCCCTTGCCTCTTCTGCTGTGTGAGGACACAGTGAGAAGACAGCCCGTCCATGAATCAGGAAGCAAGATACCACCAGATATCATACCTGCAGTCAAGGCCAGATCTTGGACTTTCAGCCTCTAGAACTATGAGAAATGTATGTTTTTCAAGTCACTCAGCCTACGGTATTTTGTTAAAGCAGCTCAGACAACAGATAGTCAAACCTATCTGTTCCTGTAGCCCTAGAGGGACTCCATGTGAGACCAGTGAAGAACCACCCAGCTGAATACAGCACAAACTGCTGGTCCACAGAATCATCAAAAATGTTGGGGTGTTATTTTAAGCTACCCTGATTTGGAATAGTTTATGACATTGGTTAGATAAATGATAGATTTGTAATGAGTGTTCAGTAAATGGACATAAATACTTGCTTGTTGTGTACTCAGTCACGGAATCGTGTCCGACTCTTTGTGACCCCATGAACTGTAGCCCAGTCCACCAGGCTCCTCTGTCCATGGGATTTTCCTGGCAAGAATTCTGCAGTGAGTTGCCATTACCTTCTCCAGGGGGATCTTCCCAACCCAGGGATTGAACCCATGTCTCCAGCATCTTTTGCATTGGCAGGCAGATTTTTTACTATTGAGCCACCTGGGAAGTCCTTGCCTCTTGAGGGTAAATTTAATTTTGAAGCACAGTTTCAAAGGTAATCCTTTTAAAGTACTGAGATTTATTTCTTAGGATTAGGTGGACAATATTTTAGAAAGTTATTTGGCTTATTATTGTTCTGATTGTGTGTTTATCCATTTCCAGACCAGTGTGTGAAGCTCAATTACTCAGTCGTATCTGACTTTTTGTGACCCCAGGGACTATAGCCAATGAGGGTCTTCTGTCTATGAATTTTTATATATTTAGACAAAAACTATTCAAGACAAAACTGAGTTTGTTGAAAATTTGTAAATCATGAGGAAACTTTGCTCTTGATTAGTTAGGGTCCTTACAGAGGTTAAAGTGTCTGCCTCCAATGTAAGAGACGTGGGTTTGATCCCTGGGTCGGGAAGATCCCCTGAGAAGGAAATGGTAACCCACTCCAGTATTCTTGCCTGGAGCATCCCATGGATGGAGAAGCCTGGTGGGCTACAGTCCACAGGGTTGCAAAGAGTCGGACACGACTGAGAGACTTCACTTACTTACTTACTTACATGGAATGGTTGCTGGTAACCTAGCCGGTAAAGAATTCACCTGCAATGCAGGAGACCTGGGTTCTATCCCTGGGTTGGGAACATCCCCTGGAGAAAGGAAAGGCTACCCACTCCAGTATTCTGGCCTGGAGAATTCCATGGACTGTATAGTCCCTGGGGTTGCAAAGAGTCAGACATGACTGAGTGACTTTCGCTTTTACATAGACATACATGTTGGCTAAATGGAATGCCAATATCAGAGCTAGGAGCTGGGGATAGGTCTATATTGAACAGTGCTCAGGATCCAGAGATGAGCAATTTTTAAATCTCTCTCTGAGAAAACAGTAAGGTAGATGCTTTCTTTGAGCCCATAGAAGTTGTTGTGCAGTTGCTAAGTGATGTCTGACTTTTTGTGACCCCATGAACTGCAGCACATTAGGCTTCTCTGTCCTTCACTATTTCCCAGAGTTTGCTCAAACTCATGTCTACTGAGTCAGTGATGCCATCCAACCATCTCATCCTCTGTTGCCCCCTTCTCCTCTTGCCCTCAACCTCTCCTAGCATCAGAGTCTGTTCCAATGAATCAGCTCTTTGCACCAGAGGGCCAAAGTACTGGAGCTTCAGCTTCAGCATCAGTCCTTCTAGTGAATATTTAGGGTACATTTCCTTTAGGATTGACTGGTTTGATCTCCTTCCTGTCCAAAGGACTGTCAGGAGTCTTCTCCAGGACAACAGTTCGAAAGCATCAATTCTTTGGCACTCAGCCTTCTTTATGGTCCAACTCTCACAACCATATATGACTACTGAAAATCATAGCTTTGACTATACAGATCTTTGTTGGCAAAGTGTGCAAGGTGAATAATTTGTTCTTTAATTTGAAGAAGATACTTGAGTATGACCCAGACCAGTGGACTCTTAAATATTTTGCTGATGAGATAGGCCCTTGAATCTTTGCAAGGTTTATCTCCTACCCTCTAGAGCACATTAATTTCACTATGGCACTCAGAATACTAGCTACTTCTGGCTAATCAGGCCTGATTTATATGATATCATGAATATAGTGAATTAATGTGATGTTCTATAGAATGTCCAGATGGTCCAGGTGCTTTCGTTATAACTGGGAGCAGGAGGTTTATAGCCTTACGTCAAGACATTGAATTGATATTGTCTGTCTCACATGAATGATAACCATGAGACAGACTTGGCCAGAAATCCATTTATTGTCTCATTTCCATAATGACACCAAATATCAGCATCAGCTCAGACCCCGTGTACAACAGCCTTCAAAAGATCTGGATTTTTCTTCTTCCAGTATATCATGAACTGAGTGAATTGCTATGGTTCCCTGGGGGAAAGAACAGGGAATTACTGCATACATTTTCCATGCTCTTTTACAATTTTTTCTAATGTAATCCCAGCCTCTACTTATGGTAGGAAGCTCTGGGTCTGAGAATTGGCTCAGGTCTGGAAATTAGGGAAAGCATCATGACTTTTGTATTGGAGGTCTGACTTCAGCCTTCTGCTCACCCATTTATGATCCCTTTGGTCATATAAATTAAGGATTATCCTTATTTGGCTGTCCATTTGTTTCCCCCTAGGAGCCCTGTGTTTTATTTCCATTTTCATTGATCCTTTTGAGTCAGGCCATTCAGTCCTCACTGCTCATCATGGTAATTACGCCTTTCTTGCATCTGAGGGTTAAGAGCTGCCCTCAGACTCTTGCTCTTCTGGGATCCTGTCATCTCCCTGAAATAAAGAATGAGTTCTGTAGCATCATTTCTGTTATCAGCCCTCTTGCAAGGCAACCAGTCCCCAGTAAGCTGCCTAGACATGCAGATCTCCACTGAGAGCTTGCTCTCTGAAGACTCAGCCTGCAGCACTGGGTTAAGCCAAATTAAATGTAATTTCTTTACTGAAGGGTTTTTAAATGTATTTCTTGTGAGAGTAGAATGTGAATTTTCACCAATAGTAGATAACATTTTGAGGAAAAAGTCTATTTAATAATTTTGTCATGCAGCACTTCTTAAACTCCCAAACTGACCTTCACTGGGGCCTTCAATGTTGCTAATATAGGTGAAAAATATCTCAAAATGTTTTTTAATTCTCTAATTATAAACATTTAAAATATGATTTTTACAACATTTGTATTTTCATTTCTATAAAGTGCTCATTGTTTGCTGCATTTAAACATTGAGTAGCTAGTCTTTCGTTGATTTGTAGAAGTTCTGTATATGTGGTGGGAATTGATTCTTTGCCTAATATGGTAGAAAATATATTTTTTTATTGTTATTTGACATTTGAAGTTAAGAGTTTTCTTTTTCCTCCCTCCTTTCCTCATACTTCAACCTTTCCCCTCCTTCCTTTCTTTATTTCCTGTCATCTTTTCTATCCTGCAATAACCTTCTAACAATAACAGCCTAGCTTTCATTCCTGTCCCTGTCAGGTTTTTTTTCCTTCATACAGCAGTCAGAATGGTTTTTTAAGAAGCACACTTGTGAATATTTCACACCTACTGCTTCAAGTACGTCAGTGGTTTCCAGTTGCTCTTAAGATGAGGCACTAAGTTGGTCACAAGTCTTCTCTAATCTGGTCCCCACCTGCTCCTGTAACCCCAACTCTAGCCACGTGCCCCTTTTCCCTCTCATTGTTCCCCTCAGAGCCTTCACACATAGTCACTTGTCCCTCTTCATGTCTCTCTAACTCTGCCTGGATGGGAGGCCTGGTGTGCTGCGGTTCATGGGGTCGCAAAGAGTCGGACACGACTGAGCGAATGAACTGAACTGAACTGAACTCTGCTTGGATAATTTCTTGTTCTTGTTTCTAGATCTTCAGCTAAGATCTTTAAGATCTTAGCTTAAATGACACCTCTGCAGGGGCAGCTTTTCTACCCCTCAGATTGGGTCTCTGTATTATGCTCCTGTTGCATCCTGTGATAACCTTTGTAGTCCCTGACCCAGCTACGCAGTATACGTAATTAAAGGCAACTTTTTGTGTCTTCTGCTAGAGTCTAATCTCTGCTGTCAGGAATTCTCTCTCTCCTCCTCACCCTCTGTTTGCATTCCTAGCACTTAACAAAGAACCTGGCACAGAGTGGATGCTCAGTAAGTAATTGGTTAAAAACTATTGAAAGAAACAATGAGGTTTGAGAAGCAGGCAGTAGAAAAAATGGTAAAGATTTTTGTGTTATGCCAATAGATTTATACTGTATGCTATGGAAAAAGGAGAGTCATTGAAACATTTAATAACAGATAGTTTTATGTTTGTTCTGTTCTTCCCTCTCTTCTTGCAAAATGTTGGATTTTCAATCAATAATTATTTCTTGAATTTTTTTTATATGACCAGAAATCTGCATGAGTACAAGTGGGGCATCTGTAATTCTGTAATTAAAATGAAATGTGTTTTTTTCTCCATTGGTTTAGGGAATGGATTTTAAAGTTAGAGCAGTATCTCTATATATCTGATTTTTATTTTTATTTATTTTTACTTTTATTTTATTTTTATTTTTTTTTTAAATTTTATTTTACTTTACAATACTGTATTGCTTTTGCCATACATTGACATGAATCTGCCACGGGTGTACATGAGCTCCCATTCCTGAACCCCCCTCCCATCTCCCACCCCATATCATCTCTCTGGATCATCCCCGTGCACCATCCCCAAGCATCCTATATCCTGCATTGAACATAGACTGGCGATTTATTTATTTTATTTTCTGCAAGTAATTTTAAAAAGAGACTTGCTGTTTCTTCTCAATACTCACCCAATCAAAAGAACATGCTGTGGTCCAAGCCATACAACAATGTTTATGAAACAGGTCAACATCACTGGGTTAGGAAATCACAAATTTGAGTGGTAATAAGGAGAAGGGCATGGCAGCCCTGCCTAGTATTCTTGCCTGAAGAATCCCCATGGACAGAGGTGTCTGGCAGGCTACAGTCCATGGGGTTGAAAAGAATTGGACACAACTGAGCGACTAAGCACAGCACAGCAACATACTCAGTGGACTTCCTTGGTGGCTCAGTGGTAAAGAACCCCTCCTCTAATAGAGCAGATGTGGGTTTGATCCTTAGGTCAGGAAGATCCCCTGTAGAAGGAAATGGAAACCCACTCCAATACTCTTCCCTGGGAAATCCCATGGACAGAGGAGCTTGGTGGGCTACAGTCCATGGAATCACAAAAGAGTTGGACACGACTTAGCAACTAAAGAACAACAATGTGATCAATGCTACTTTTGTGAAAGAGGGAAACCCCTATGCGAGTGTCAGGTCTTAAAGAAAAAAAAATCTCATTTGTTGTCTTACATTTTTAAATCTAGAAATTATTAGATAATGATCTAATAATATACATGATAATAATAAAAATAAAGACAGAAAAATAATAAGCAGAGACTATGTGCTTTTTTACAGAGTAGCTCAGTAATTTCTGTTTTAATATTAGTACCTACTTTCATTTGTGTAATGCTTTTCATGTTCAAATTACTTATCCAAAATTAAGTAATTAATCTTACTACTAGACTGTGCAAGGCAGATAAGAAGTATTTTCATTTTATAGATTAAGTCAAATGTACCATATTCCAAGTGATTAATGTTTTAAAAATCTCCAGTACCAAATGGTCTGTGTTTCTTTGGAAGCATGTGGAAATCCACATTTACATAGTAATTATGTGTTCAATTGTGCTGAGGAAGCAAGTGGCAGGCCCAGATAATATTCCAAAGGAAAAAAAATACTGGTAATATACAAAATAGAGGGGAGCAGTTTTTCATTCCTGTTGAATGATAATATCATTATTCATACATGGTGTGTTTTCCTCCTCAGAAGTTCTCCAAAGCTGAAACAAACACAAAAACCCAAAACCACACAAAGCTTGGTAAATGCTGTTTAATGTACAGAATCAATGAAATGAGATGTTGAATTTGCATCTTGACAAATGCGAAAGAAGCTACAGTCTATTTGGAGATAATAATGGTGCACAGCCATTTCCTTATCATTTGGTACATACAGAGTAGTATTGGCTTCCCACATAGCTCGGTTGGTAAAGAATCCACCTGCAATGCAGGAGACCCTGGTTCAGTTCCTGGGTTGGGAAGATCCCCTGGAGAAGGGATAAGCTACCCACTCCAGTATTCTTGGGCTTCCCTTATGACCCAGTTGGTAAAGAATCTCCCTGCAATGTGGGAAACCTAGTTTTGATCCCTGGGTTGGGAAGATCCCCTGGAGAAGGGAAAGGCCACCCACTCCAGTATTCTGGCCTGGAGAATTCCATGGACTATGCAGTCCATGGGGGTCACAAAGAATTGGACATGACTGACCAACTTTCACTTTCCTTCACTTTCACTTTAGTAGTATTGCGCTGCAATCTGGTTGCTGTTAATGCACCTTCTTCATGAATAATTTTTTTGTGAGGAGAATATGTGTTCAAAAATAAATGATAAAATATTGTTAGAAAGTAATTCTTTAGCTTGTGGAAAGCCTCTGATCGATATGTCATTTTTACTTCTTAAATAGACATAGTACTTTCCCTTTTTTTTCATGGTGGAGAGAAAAGTCCTAACTGTCAGTGGAAAAATGAGAAAAGTTTCTCTATCGATCTATCTATCATTTTCTCAATGCAGTGTTCCACTGTATTCAGATGAAAGGCCATCCCCGTTCAAAAATAGAAAAGGAGGGTTGATGGTATTTTAGTTCAGTGAGAACAGTTCCTTCAACACTGCCTGATACTGTGCAAAAGTGCCAGAAACATCCCTATTTATAGATTCAGGAACTTCTATTTCTGGTAATATGGTGTACCAGATATCTGGAGTAACTCTTCTTGTAAAGGACATCTACAAGTCCAGTATAATATTTTAAAAAATTAATGTTTAGATGAGCCACTAGGAAATTAAGGGAAATTACCAGAGAGAGGACAAGAAGGCATGAATCAGAAGGCAAAGACAGTCAGTGTCACTTTCATGAGTTGTGAGAGGACCATGGAGACCAATCTTGGGACTTGCCCAAAGTGAAAGATTGGGCCATAAAGCTAACTCCTCCACATCCTTGGTAGGTAGACCAGAAAAACCCCTGTCTCCTGGAGGGTGGTGCACAGATTCTTGCCTATCTCTGCCATGGCTCTTGGAAAAGCAGGAGAAAATATGTCTCCTGAGAAGTCTCTATGAGGCCCACCCTAACATAGATTTTTTCCTTTATTGCGGGGGTGGGGGGTGGGGTTCCAAATCCATACTATTGAAAAACATTTGAAAATTTAAGTGCTCTCGGGTTTTGGGTTTTCCTATGCCCTAAGCAAAATCAAAGGCAAATCTACCCGGCGGAATTCATTACAAACTCAAGCTTCAGTGCAGTCCTTCAGATAGAATTCCTATGCATATAAGCAGATAATAAATATCATAAAATATATGTAGAAGCATGCATGTGCATGCTAAGTCACTTCAGTCATGTCTGACTCTTTGCGATCCTATGGACTATAGCCCACCAGGCTCCTCTGTCCATGGGATTCTCCATGCAAGAATAGTGAAGTGGGTGCTGTGCCCTCCTTCAGGGGACCTTTCTGATCCAGGGGTCAAAACACACATCTCTTAAGTCTCTTGCATTAGCAGGTCGATTTTTTTTTTTTTTTAACCACTAGCGCCAACTGGGAAGTCCCAAAACATGAGTGAAGGCCAGTTAAAAAAACCTACAGAATCAGACAAGCAAAAACTGGATATTTGAATTTATCAGATGCCAAATGTAAGTAAGAATATTTAATATTTTTAAAGAAGATTCAGGATACTATCATAAAAACCACAGAAGACAACAGTCTACCAAAAATAAACAATCAGATTTAAAAAACAACAACAAGGGCTTCTGGAAATTATATATATATATATATATATATATATATATATATATATATGTATATATATGTATATATATATATAAATTTATGAGAAACTCAAAGAACCATTTATACAGCAGACTTGACATGATAAGGAAAGGAAAAATGAATGTAAACTGTCTTCAGGAATTGAGGTATAAAGTTGGAAATATGAAAGAGAGGTGCATGATATGTAACAGAGAGTAAGAAGGCACTATCTCCATCTAATTGGAGTGCCAGAGGGGGCTAGAGAAAAGGAGGAAGAGACAATATTCTGAAGAAACAGTAGAGAGGATTATACAAAATGATGAAGGTATGATACTCAAATCCTAGAGGCCCAGTGAACCCCAGAAGGATCTATAAAAATAAACCCACACTGAAATCTATCCTAGTGCAACTGCAGAACCTCAAAGACAAGGGAAGATCTTAAAAGCTGCAAGGTAATTATTTACAGTTAATTTCTATATAGTAACAATAGGAGCCAGAAGACATTATAATAGAACTTTGAACAACTGAGATAAAATCGTTGTTAATCTGTGGACTTCTCTGACAGTCCAGTGGTTAAGACTGCATGCTTCCACTTCAGGGAGCAGGGGTTCCATCCCTGGTTCAGGAACTAAGATTCCTTATGCCGTGCAGTGTGGCCAAAAAACAAAACAAAATAAAATTAGTGTTAATCTAGAATTCTATGCCACGTGAAACTCTCTCAAGAACAATTGTATAATAGATGCTCATTAGAGGAAATTCTTGAAGATTTACTTCAAGAGGAAGCAAAATCTCAGAAGGAAGAGCTGAGAGGTAAAGATGAGCAAAGAACATGGTAACCATGAAATCTAAATGACCATTAAACATATTAAACATCAATAACTATATCTAATTTGTAGGGTAAGAAAGATAAAGCTAAGTTAAAATACCAGGAAACTGTAGCTTTCAAGATGAGCAGTCATAGCTTGAGTTAAAGAATCATTGTTTACTCGTTAAGTTATGTCTGACTCTTTTGCAACCCCATAAACTGTAGCCCATCAGGCTCCTCTATCCATGGGTATTTCCCTGGCACGCATTCTGGCTTGAGTAGTCATTTCCTTTTCCAGGGTAAAGTAGTTATAGTACTTAGAGGAGGGGAAGAGTATTATATCATCTGATATTAAGATAAATATCCATTTTTTATTTTAGGGTAATCACTAAAGTAACAGAATTAGAGCATAACATTTCCAACATATTCAAGAAGAAATATGAAATGAGAGCTATACTTAACGTGAATTAGGTCAATTTGTTTAAGCTGTCAGTACACTGAGAACCTTGCACAGTCTATTTTTCACACATTAAAGCAAAATATATATTTAAAAAATGTATTTATTTATTTTAATTGGAGGCTAAGCAAAATATTTTATCTAACCTTCTTTCTCTTCTTCTGTTCTTTCCTCTCTCCTTTTCTGTTTTCTCTTCTTAATTATTCTTTGGGTATCTTATATGTTGTAGGGTTTAAGTAGATGCTGTGGATTCAGAAATAAATAAGACAAAGCCTTTGTTTTCAGCAGTTCAATGACCTCCTACTCTCTGATGAAACAAAGGAGAAGTAATTTTGATCCATGGGAATGAGTGTAGCTACAAAGAGGGCAACTATGAGAAAGAAGAGAAGATTAGGCTGATACAAGACCCAGGGCTACCAAAATAGCTCTGAGTTGCAGTTATGAGAGTGATATAGATAGTATTTATGACCTGGAAACCACATTTAAAATTTTCTTATTATTTTAAATATTTATTTATATATATATATATATTTTTTTAATTTATATTTATTTATTTGGCTGCCCTGGGTCTTAATTGCAGCTTGTGGGACTTTTAGTTGTGGCATGCAGGATCTACTTCCCTGACCAGGGATTGAACCTGGGTGCCCCATGCATTAGTAATGCAGAGTCTTAACCTCTAGACCAGGGAAGTCCCTGGAAATCACATTTGAGCATTTAATACTGCCAGGGGCCAGTGTGAGGAACTCCGCCCATGGCAAAGGTCATGAGGAAGGAGGCTTGGCATACGCAAAGGCGTGATCAAGCCTCAGGAAACCCCCTGTTCCTGAGCATCTACCCCAAAACCAGAGTCTGTTTTATGCTCTCACCTACACCTCTGACTTTACGGGGGGCTCTCCCCCATAACCGTTTCTCTTGGAGAAGGAGTAAACGCGCAGCTCCAAGGCAATAAAAATTCTTGGGCGTGACAAGAGTGTTTCAGCTTATGGACTCCTCTGAAGGTTATCTAGCCCACCTGTATAGGTTCGTCTGGCCACATGTGATTGTTTACAGCCTCCCAATCTGAGAGGCATGAGATGTTTTAGACTTACTAAAGGCAAATTCTTTTGGGGAGTTGGAAATTATTAGTATAATGGGTTGGTTAGGAATTATATTAGTGAAGGGTTTTTCATTTGTTGTGTCAATAATTGCTGCTAATTCCCTGCTCTGGGTGGGACAAGGATGTCTCAGGTCAAACCTCTCTGCTGACAGACTAGCTTGTGTGACAGGATTATCCATACTCCTGCCACATGATTGTTTACTACCTCTTAACCGTAAACAGCACAGAGAGTTTTGGAGTATTTTGAGAGTCTTAATTAGCATAGGGCTTTTTCTTCTTATTGAGTCAATGATTGCCGCCAGGCCTCCATATCCTTAGGCACCTGGGAATATATTAATCAGTGTATTTGGAATATAGCAAAGGAAATATAGTAGTTTGATGTTAGCAATACTAGACTTTTTGAGTTAATGGATTTTCTCTTTTGTAATAGATCACTGTGCTTTGTTATAAATCACTGTGTCCTTGCTACGTAAAAATGTAACTTTATCAATATCTTAAGACTAAATAGATCTTAAGGGGAGCATTGGTGAAAGGATTTTCATTTGTTGGGCTGATGTTTGCTGCTAAATCTCCATGTTCCCTACCCTTATAATGCATATAACTAACATATAGGAGAAATAAGTATTAACCTTTAAGCATATAGGAGAAATAAGTATTAACCTTTAAGATTAATCATGTTAACCTTGGGCTAAATAAATTCCTTTCTTGACTGTAACTCACTACACCCTCACCCTATAGGAATGTAACTTTATTTGGAGGGTGGTGCCTGGTTTAAGAAAAAACACCCTTGGAAAAAATAAGTTTTTTGGTTATCAGAAAGAAAGGATCATAAAATGTCAGCAGGTCTCACTCATGGCCAGAAGATGATGTAATATCCCTAAGACCTTTTTTTATACATTTATGTGAAGCACCTGATTTTGATAAAGGTCAGGACTGCTGACTCCCGTGTGACTCTGTATTCATCCCTAAGTGTAACAAAAGGTATATAAGCAAACCCCAAAATAAAGAGATCGGATCAGTTTCCGGAAAGACTGATTCCCCCATGTCGCTTCTTTCTTGCTCCCGTTTTTCTGGCTGAATTCCCATCTGGAGCATGGATGCTATTCCACGTAATCCAAGTTATTCAGCCTCTTTTTTCCCACTAATCTTCCTACTACACTATCCGTTTTTAATCTCTCTCTATATCTGTGATTAAATATGTATTTTTCCAAAGATGCCGACTCTGTCCCCCCACCTTCGAATCACCCTGGATCCACTGGGGCTGGATCCCGGCATAATACAACTTTAATATTTTCCTTGATAAGAGTGATCAAGTTGAAAAAATGAAAAAACTAGGTACCAACTTTCTGTGTTTTCCCCTCCTTAGGATTTGTAGAATACTTATTATATGCTAAGCACTTTATATACATTGGACTGTTTCATGCTCTCAAATAATATATGAGGTAGGTATGGCTATTGTCACCCTGCTTACTTAACTTATATGCAGAGTACATCATGCGAAATGCCCTGCTGGATGAAGCACAAGCTGGAATCAAGATTGCCAGGAGAAATATCAATAACCATAGATACGCAGATGACACCACCCTTAAGGCAGAAAGTGAGGAAGAAATAAAGAGCCTCTTGATGAAAGTGAAAGAGGAGAGTGAAAAACTTGGCTTAAAATTCAACATTCAGAAAACTAAGATCATGGCATCTGGTCCCATGAGTTCATGGCAAATAGATGGGGAAACAGTGGCTGACTTTATTTTTTGGGGCTCCAAAATCCCTGCAGATGGTGACTGCAGCCATGAAATTAAAAGATGCTTGCTTCTTGGAAGGAAAGCTATGGCAAACCCAGACAGCATATTAAAAAGCAGAGACATTACTTTCCCAACAAAAGTCTGTCTAGTCAAAGCTATGGTTTTTCCAGTAGTCATGTATGGATGAGAGAGTTGGACTATAAAGAAAGCTGAATGCTGAAGAATTGATGCTTTAGAACTGTGGTGTTGGAGAAGACTCCTGAGAATCCCTTGGACTGCAAGGAGGTCCAACCAGTCCATCCTAAAGGAGATCAGTCCTGAGTGTTCACTGGAAGGACTGATGCTGAAGCTGAAACTCCAATACTTTGGCCACCTGATGCCAAGAACTGGCTAATTAGAAAAGACCCTGATACTGGGAAAGATTGAAGGAAGGAGGAGAAGGGGATGACAGAGAATGAGATGGTTGGATGGCGTCACTGACGCAATGGACATGAGTTTGAGTAGGCTCCCGGAGTTGGTGATGGACAGGGAGGCCTGGCTTGCTGCAGTCCATGGGGTCACAAAGAGTCAGACAAGACTGAGCGACTGAACTGAACTCAGTTCAGTCATTGAACTGAACTCAATTCAGCTATTGTCTCTATTTCAAAGATGGAGAAATCCGGGCTTAGCTGGGCAAAATAACTTGCACAAGAACTGATTCCAGAACATAGACGGTAAGTGAACAGAAAGGGAGATATGCTCAACCAAGCTTGGGGTGTGTAGGGCTAAAGAAAGCTAAGCAGGCAGCTTTCCTGCTGTGTTTTTCAGATATTTTATGTGTCCCTAAAATTCCCCTGTGACTCAGCAGGTAAAGAATCTGCCTGCAATGCAGGAGACACGGAAGACTAGGGTTTGATCCCTGGGTTGGCAAGATCCCCTGGAGGAAGAACGGGCAACCCACTCCAGGATTCTTGCTTGGAAAATCCTATGGACAGAGGAGCCTGGCGGGGCACAGTCCAATGGGTCACAAAGGGTCGGACATGACTGAGCGCCTAAGCACAGCACAAAGGGAAACTGTGGACTTTCTTGGTGGCTCAGATGGTAAAGAATCTGCTTGCCAGGCAGGAGGCTCAGGTTTGGTCCCTGAGCAAACACACACAGTATGCACCATTTCCCAAACTCGTGGAGCTGGTGTGTTTGACCAGCACAACCTGTCGGATGCAATCCAAATACAAATTTAGTTTTGTCTCTTACCATCTCTCTACAATTTTTTTTCACAGGGGATGTACTTCCCTAGCCCCTGGATGAAAACTTGACAGGCCTAGATTTTCTGGTCACTTAGTGAAAACAACAACAACAACAACAACATTGATTTACTTTAAACTGGATGCAGCATCTTAGATCAGTTATTAAAATCTTTTCCCCTCCCCCAGCTTGAGCTAACCTTGGGGCAGTATCTCTCTCCCCTTCCTCGCTACTTTTACAAGGTCTTCAGTATGAGCAGAAGGAGGTAAGGATGGAGTGGAAGAAGGGAAAAATTCCTTTCTTAAGCTTTTTATTTTGTATTGGAGTATAGCTAATTAGCAATGTTGTGATAGTTTCAGGTGAACAGCAGAGGGACTCAGCCATAAATACACACATATCCATTCCCCCTCAAACTCCCCTCCCATCCAGGCTGCCACCTAACATTGATCAGAGTTCCCTATGCTATACAGCAGGCCCTTGTTAGTTATCCGTTTAAAATGTAGCAGCATGTACATGTCCATCCCAAACTCCCTAACTATCACTTCAAAGGGGGATAGAAAACTCTTAATTTACATTGCCATAGTAGGGCTTTATGCTGAATTTGGCAGGTGTCTGATGCTATATCTTTCTGGGACTTTGGAGGCTTCCCTGCATCTTTTCTGAAACAGACAGTGATGTTCTATTTTTCCTGCTGTGGTTTCCCCTCTCAGCCTTGGTTTCTGCTGATCTGCTTTATGTTAACTCACTCTGTTGAGGCCTATCACTCTTGCAGGTGGTCCTCTTACCAAGTTTAATTGGCTGCAGGCCACTTTTTTTTTTTTTTCAGGTGGCCCACTTCTGGAATTCATGTTGGCCTGACAAATTTGAGGTCTTGAGATCAAGCCAAGGTATTCACTTGTTCCTCTTCCCTGCCACAGCAGCCAAGCCTGGCTTCATGCTTATTGTTTATTCAAGTGGGAATCACCCTCGGTTAACTGTGTGCCCAACTACAATGCTGACATGCCCTCTGACTGGTAATATTAAAACCACTTTCATAGACTTGAAATGAAGCACAAGCACCTCCATCCTTCTCAGTCCTCTTTGGTGATGATGGTTTCATGGAGGACATTTTTTTCAGTGGACTAATGGGCAGGGAACGGCTTGGGGATGATTCAAACGCATTAATTGCACACTTTATTTCCATTGTTATTCCATCAGCTCTACCTCAGAGCATCAGGCATTTGATCCTGGAGTTTGGGGACCCCTACCCTAGAGGGTCTCTTGAAATAAATCCTTCTCATGAATCTTCTCTATTCTATTTTATTGAATCTAAGAGACCATCTATGTTAGTTACCTATGGCTGCATAATAAATTATTCCCCAAATTAGAAGACATTTATTAACACACACAGTGTCTAAGGGTCAGGAAACTGATTCTGGTTCAGGGTCTATTGTGAGGTGGTAGTCACAGTGCCACCCACCCGGCAGTGACCTGTCACCTTCACCAGGGCTGAAGATCTGCTTCCGAGGGAGCTTACTCAGAAGGTTGCTGATGGGAGGCTTCTGTTCCTGGCTGACTGTTAACAAAAGGCCTTAGTTCCTTGCCATGTGAACTCTCCATAGCATTGTTCACAACATAGCAGCTGACTTCCTCAACGTGGAAAGTGAGTGATGTGAGACAGAGATACCTAGACAAAAGCAGCAGTTTCCTTTATAAACTCGTCTTGGGAATGACATACTATCACTTCTACTATATTCTGTTGGATACACAGACCATCCTGGTATGGTGTTGGAGGAGTCAAGGCCGTGAATGGCAGGACGTAGGGGTCACTGGGAGCTACTGAATACTGGCTACCATCCTGTCTATTGTAAACGCACCATTTATTTTCTAGACCACTATCCAACCAGTCCATTCTGAAGGAGATCAACCCTGGGATTTCTTTGGAAGGAATGATGTTAAAGCTGAAGCTCCAGTACTTTGGCCACCTCATGTGAAGAGTTGACTCATTGGAAAAGACTCTGATGCTGGGAGGGATTGGGGGCAGGAGGAGAAGGGGACGACTGAGGATGAGATGGCTGGATGGCATCATGGACTCGATGGACGTGAGTCTGAGTGAACTCTGGGAGTTGGCGATGGACAGGGAGGCCTGGCATGCTGCGATTCATGGGGTCACAAAGAGTGGGACATGACTGAGCGACTGAACTGAACTGAACTGAGAAAAGAAAAAAGGTATTGAGGATTATGATATGAAATCAAGTTTAAAACATATCTAATTTCAGAAATGTTACAAGGTGAAAGAAATGAGTGCTACAATTGATGACACATAGAAAAATCTCCCTGTGGGTAAGAATATTTTGAAATCATAAAGTTGATTTCTGACTATCTTCATTGAAATTGCATCTTGGTCCATCTATCCTCCACCTTTTTTCTTGAAGTATTCTCAGGCACTAATTTTCTGTTGAATCCTTTATGGGTTATTCTAGTTTGAATGCTAGTTAGGTCTCTCTGCTTGTTTCTATGGTTTAAATCCCTTTATTATTAAATATTAACAGAATGCCAACATTGAGCAGAACTGCATGAAATCACAGGAGGGCATAGGTGGTCTTTAAGTGATTCTATAATCTCATTTCCTAGAGAGGATAAGATAGCAAATATAATGAAAATATCTGCTTAACTGGATAGTAGAACAGATTTTTTTTTAATTTTAAATAAGCAATTTGAAATATTAGCTCAAATATCTAAATGGCATCTTTGAGGATCTTATACACTATACAGTTTTTAACACTGTTTATTTAAAATGTCTGCTTAGGTGAATTCAGGTTAATAGTCATTGCCATTTTAGTATCATCTACCAATGTAATTTGGTATTTTAAAACTATAACAAAGTTCAGACATTTACATTGGCTATTTATACTATTTTTCAGGTTATAGGGTGATTTGCAGGGGAGGGCATGTGTACAATTGAAAACCTGCACTCTGAAGTTAGGCAAAGCTAGGCTGAACAAAGATTCCATTAATAACTAGTGGTATAACTGAGTTCATGTTAACCTCTTTGAGTTTTAGCTACTTTTTCTGTAAAGTAAGAATGATGTTGTTACCCACTCTGTTAAGAAGTAGTGAGCATTAAATAAAATGGTGTGTGTAAAGCCCTTGCCCATTTCCTGGCACACAGTGGTCCTAACAAATGGTAGTTATTCTTGTTATTTACCCATAGGCAGTGTAGAATTTGATGTGTTGTTCTGACTTCATATCTGTCTGAGGTTTTAAGAGCCCTCTATAGAGAAAGTGGGAATTTGGGTGTTGAGCAAAGTTCATACTCTGCCTGCACTTGTATTCTGAAAAAGGCTTAAAAACCCAGTTCATAGTGGCCCACCAGTTATTCTGAATGTAAGTGCTTTGATCATAATCAGTTCAGTTCAGTTCAGTCACTCAGTCATGTCCGACTCTTTCCGACCCTGTGGACTGCTGCACGCTGCGCTTCCCCGTCCATCACCAACTCCTGGAGTTTACTCAAACTCATGTCCATTGCGTTGGTGATGCCATCCCACCATCTCATCCTCTGTCATCCCTTCTCCTCCCACCTTTAATCTTTCCCAGCATCAGGGGTTTTTCCAGTGAGTTGGTTCTTCACATCAGGTGGCCAAAGTACTGGAGTTTTAGCTTCAACATCAGTCCTTCCAATGAACACTCAGGACTAATTTCCTTTAGGATGGACTGGTTGGATCTCCTTGCAGTTCAAGGGACTCTCAAGAGTCTTCTCCAGCACCACAGTTCAAAAGCATCAATTCTTTAGCACTCAGCTTTCTTTATAACCCAATTCTCACATCCATACATGACTACTGGAAAAACCACAGCTTTGACTGTGTTTGTCGGTAAAGTAATATCTCTGCTTTTTAATATGCTGTCTAGGTTGGTCATAGCTTTTCTTCCAAGGAGCAAGCATCTGTTAATTTCATGGCTGCCGTCACCATCTGCAGTGATTTTGGAGCCCCCCCAAAATAAAATCTCTCACTGTTTCCATTGTTTTCCCATCTATTTACCATGAAGTGATGGGACCAGATGCCAAGATCTTAGTTTTCTGAATGTTGATTGTAATAAAAATGTACATTTAAAGATAAGAATGTAGGAATTCCTGGTTAGTTGGGAAATCAGTGGTTAGTTCTTGGCGCTTTCACTGCAGGGCCTGAGTTCAGTCCCTGGTGGGGGAACCAAGATGCTGCACAGAAAGGCAAAAACAAACAAAATAAACACCCCCAACACCCCTCACCAACCAAAACCAAACAGCAAAACAACAAAGAAATGCTGACAAGAAAAGAAATACAAAGACTTTTTGAAGGAACTATTTGAAATATAGGAATTTTTAGCATGGCTTAGTTTAGACTGAGTCTAGAAAATTTTTTTTACCTGTGACATAGATTTAAAATACAACTCTCTGTGGGACATTGCTGTGGAAGAAATGAGTTCAAGAAGAGAAGGAAAGGCATAGGTTAGGCCCAGTGCTTGAGTCATAAAACTGGGTCATTTGAAGAAGGTCTTAGAAAAACTGAAATCTCCAACAGACAAAACAGATATATTTTTAGTAGTTTAGTGAAAATACTAAAGTGAAAATTTCTTTTCATTTGGAAAGTAGGAAAATATTTGGAGTTATTTTGTATATATATATATATAGTGTGTGTGTATATATATATATATATAAACTTTTAAAAAATGAACTAAACCAATACATGCAGCTTCCAGAAACACATTTCTATATTAGACGTCATGTTTGAACTAATAGTCATTTTGTTCTAGGACTACCACTCTATTATCTACCATTAAACCAACAAGCATTGTTGTGGGAAGTTAAACTCTATTAGGAAAAAGGGATTTTATCAGTCCTTAGTCTCTTTAAAAAAATTTTATTTGGCTGAGCTGGGTCTTAGTTTCAGCATACAGAATCTTAGTTCCCTCTGTGGAAAATTCTGAAAGAGGTAGGAATACCAGACTACCTGACCTGCCTCCTGAGAAATCTGTATGCAGGTCAGGAAGCAACAGTTAGAACTGGACATGGAACAACAGACTGGTTCCAAATAGGAAAAGGAGTATGTCAAGGCTGTATATTGTCACCCTGATTATTTAACTTATAAGCAGAGTACATCATGAGAAAAGCTGGGCTGAAGCACAAGCTGGAATCAAGATTGCCAGGACAAATATCAATAACCTCAGATATGCAGATGACACCACTCTTATGGCAGAAAGTGAAGAACTAAATAGCCTCTTGATGAAAGTGAAAGAGGAGAGTGAAAAAGTTGGCTTAAAGCTCAACATTCAGAAAATGAAGATCATGGCATCTGGTCCCATCACATCATGGCAAATAGATGGGACAACAGTGGAAACAGTGGCTGACTTTATTTTGGGGGGCTCCCAAATCACTGCAGATGGTGACTGCAGCCATGAAATTAAAAGACGCTTATTCCTTGGAAGGAAAGTTATGACCAATCTAGATAGAATATTGGGCTTCCCTGGTGGCTCAGAGGTTAAAGTGCCTGCCTCCAAAGCGGGAGACCCGGGTTTGATCCCTGGGTCAAAGCAGAGACATTACTTTGCCAACAAAGGTCCATCTAGTCAAGGCTATGGTTTTTCCAGTGGTCATGTATGGGTGTGATAGTTGGACTATAAAGAAAGCTGAGCACTGAAGAATTGATGTTTTTGAACTGTGGTGTTTGAGAAGACTCTTGAGAGTCCCTTGGACGGCAAGGAGAGCCAACCAGTCCATCCTAAAGGAAATTAGTCCTGAGTGTGCATTGGAAGGACTGATGTTGAATCTGAAACTCCAATACTTTGGCCACCTGATGTGAAGAACTAACTCATGGGAAAAGACCCTGATGCTGGAAAAGATTGAGGTGAGAGGAGAAGGGGACGACAGAGGATGAGATGGTTGAATGGCATCACTGACTCAATGGACATGAGTTTGGGTAAACTCCAGGAGCTGGTGATGGACAGGGAGGCCTGGTGTGCTGCGGTCCATGAAGTCGCAAAGAGTTGGACAAGACTGAGTGACTGAACTGAACTGGACTGACCAGGGATCAAACCCAAGCCCCCTGCATTTGGAGCATGGAGTCCTAGCCACTGGACCACCAGTGACATCTCTATCTGTTCTTATTCTTGTTGCCCTCTTTGCTGTTTTCAGAGCCCCTAAGTTTTGATTCATTCTTTTCTTGGCTTTCGCTATCTAAATGCCTGCTTGCCTCTGTCCTCTTGCTGGCCGATTCCTCTTCCTCCTGACACTGAATGTGGGCTTAGTCCTTGACACTCTGCTATTTCCTCACAAGTCTTTCCTTACAAGGCTCACTGAGATGCTTCTCAATCTTCTGGCCTTGATGCCCTGAGATTTATTTCTTGACCTTTGTCTGCTGTGGGCATGTGTCTTATGGCCAGCTATGGTTGAGTCACAAAGTCAGCATTAGCTTTTCTCTCTCCCTTGTCTCCAAATCAAATGAGTCACAGTTTCTCTCTTCTGATTCATTTTCAGATTAGCAGGAGTCCAGAGCTCTGGACTCTGGGTTTCTCTTTTTTTTTTTTTTAAGAGAAGGATAAGATGGGCTAGGGCAGGTGGCCAAGCATGATTCAATAGGCAGCTTCCTGCAGGGAGTCTGAGTGAGAGCAGACAGCCAGCCTGCCACGGGGTCCTTCACAAAGATGCTAGATATAGTATGAGCGTCTAAGCTGAAGCAAAGCAGTGAAAACAAGAGATGTACAACCTGAAGAGAGGGTCTGAAGTGGAGGATGGGAAGTGAAGCTTGGTGGAATCCCACCAGCTGTCAGAATATCACCATAAATGTTTTCATAAGGCTTCTTCAGTTTTGTAAAGGGCAAGTCATGTAAAATGCACTTTCTTTATATGAATATTACAAGTTTCCCCATTGGTTTGTGGATCTCTCAGTTCAGTTCAGTCTCTCAGTCGTGTCCGACTCTTTGCCACCCCATGAATCGCAGCACGTCAGGCCTCCCTGTCCATCACCAACTCCCGGAGTTCACTCAAACTCACATCCATCGAGTTGGTGATGCCATCCAGCCATCTCATCCTCTGTTGTCCCCTTCTCCTCCTCTCTCCAATCCCTCCTAGCATTAGAGTCTTTTCCAATGAGTCAACTTTTCGCATGAGGTGGCCAGAGTACTGGAGTTTCAGCTTTAGCATCATTCCTTCCAAAGAACACCCAGGACTGATTTCCTTTAGAATGGACTGGTTGGATCTCCTTGCAGTCCAAGGGACTGTCAAGAGTGGATCTCTCAAGTATTCACCTTTTCAATGCATCTTGTATGCTACTTTCAGATTAATATATATATATAATTGTTAGGCGCTCAGTCATGTCTGACTCTTTACAACCCCATGGGCTTTAGCCCACCAGGCTCCTCTGTCCATGGGATTCTCCAGGCAAGAATACTGGAATGGGTTGCAATTTCCTTCTCCAGGGGATCTTCCCAACCCAGGGATGGAAACTGTGTCTGTTACAACTCCTGCATCGGCAGACGAGAGTTTGCAAGTTGGAACAAGGTCCCTTCTGAGGTCTGGCTCTTACAGTCCCTCAGGAACTGGAAGAGGAAGGAGCTATTTCCTTGACGTGTACATTTGAAAAAGCTGGCTCTCAGGATCTTGAGACATTCCTACATCATAAAACTGATTAAAAAAAAAAAAACAGACGGGCTGACAAAAGACCTATTTAGTATTTAGCAGGATATATTTTTTTCTTTAAATTTTTAAAATTTATTCTTGGCTGTGCTGGGTCTTCACTGATTTGCCCGGACTCTCTCTAGTTGCGTGGAGCGGGCGCTATTCTTCATTGAGGAACTCAGGCTTATCATTGGGGAACTCAGGCTTCTCATTGAGGAATTCAGGCTTCTCATTGTGGTGGCTTCTTTCTTCATGGAGCCCTGGCTCTAGCTGTGCGGGCTTCAGCAGTGGTTCTGCACAGGCTCAGTAGTTGTGGCTCTCAGGCTTAGCTGCTCCCTGGCATGCGGGACCTTCCTGGACCAGGAATCGAACCCGTGTCCTCTTCATTGGCAGGCAGATTCTTATCCAGTGTACCACTGTGGAAGTCCCTTTAGCCGGATACATTTAAAGAGACGAGAATGCACTTAGAAGCCTTCTAAGGCATATACTCAGAAAAATAGAGAGATTCTTTCCCAGTTTTCAGTAGGGAGAATGAAGCCTCTTTTAGAAAACTTAGTATTTGACTCATCTGGAAACACACAGAGTGTGACTATGTTTTTATAGCACATAGCTACACCCTTGAGGGTGCCTGATTATGACACTCCAGCAGAGGTGCAGACCTGGAGGGAACCCTGTGTGACATGTGTGTGATACTGACATATTTCAGCACAACCTGGGGACACCTCATATATATCCCGGGGACCTAGTGTGACAGGTGTGGGATGCTGTCATCATGTCATATGTGACAGGTACGAGGTCTCCAGATTTTCTAGGCCATAAAAACTATCTACACCTTCAGTAACCTACCACCTAACTGCCATAACCATGAGCAAGGACGTCCACTGCCCTTGCTGACATTTGTTGATTTTTATAATATGCTGCTGCTGCTGCTGCTAGGTCACTTCAGTTGTGTCCGACTCTGTGCGACCCCATAGATGGCAGCCCACCAGGCTCCCCCGTCCCTGGGATTCTCCAGGCAAGAACACTGGAGTGGATTGCCATTTCCTTCTCCAATGCATGAAAGTGAAAAGTGAAAGTGAAGTCACTCAGTCGTGTCCGACCCTTAGCATGGACTGCAGCCTACCAGGCTCCTCCATCCATGGGATTTTCCAGGCAAGAGTACTGGAGTGGGGTGCCACTGCCTTCTCCTTATAATATACTAAATACTTTAAATACATTAACTGGTTTAATTCTTAACTTACTGAGTGATAGTCGCTCAGTCATGTCTGACTCTTTGCGACCCATTGACTGTAGCTCGCCAGGCTCCTCTATCCATGGAATACTGATCTTCCCAACCCAGGGATCAACACATTGCAGGCAGATTCTTTGCCGTCTGAGCCACCAGGGAAGCCCACTATTACTTACTAACATTATATTAATAGATGGTAAGCAACCTATCCAAGATCATCCTGCTAGTAAAACTAAGGTTGGCCTGCCTTCACTCTTTCCTTTTATGCCTTAATTCCTTCATCATCTAAATCCTATGGTTGATTTGCTATTGACTGCAAGCACGTGTATGGTTTGTGTTCCTACCAGGATATTTTGCTCATCCGACAGCAAGGCTTCTGCCTAAAATTCTCTGCGTCCTCAGAATTTAAAGGGAAACAACAGATGCGCAGTCATTATTCACTGCTGTTTGTTGATGCTCCAGTATTTCCAGAATGAAAAAGCAATTGAAGCCTGGCTCTTTAGATTATTTTGTCCCACCTGAGTTTTTTTAATAGAACAGTTTGTATGATAATAACGAGGAAAATTCTTAGAACATTCCTATCCCATAATGCTTTTCTCTTTACATTGCTTCTGTAGGTAAAATACGTTTTACCCTAAGCTATTTTGATTTCATTGTGATATAAATGTGTTTGTAAGTAGTGCAAGGGGAAATATAGACAGTATTCGTTTTAGCTGTATGTATTTCTGAAGTGAGGGTCTATGAAGAGTTGATATCTGCCTGTGGAAAAGAATAAAGCTAATGAGAAAATAAATTCTAGTTTTCTACCTTCGGAAACTACATTAGCAAATAACAACAAAGGCTCAGGAAAGAATTAAAATTCATTACAATAAGTCTCTTATGCTTGCCTTAATGTGTTTCTTTTCCTAGTATAATTCCTGTTTGCTAAAATTTTCCAATTTTCATAGTCTGCACAGGCTGTTCTCATTTTGATAATATACCCAGTTGAGTTTCATATAACCTCCGCTGTATCATATACCCTTAAAACTTCCCACCCTTTCATTTATATGCCTGCTGTTCTCTTTTGAAATTTACTTTAGTGAGTGTTAAAAAAAATCCTACCTTGAGTGAGTCCGTGAAAGTGAAAGCCACTCAGTCATGTCCAACTCTGAGACCCCATGGACTATACAATCCATGGAATTCTCCAGGCCAGAACACTGGAATGGGTAGCCTTTCCCTTCTCCAGGGGATCTTCCCAACCCAGAGATCGAACCCAGGTCTCCAACATTGCAGGTGGATTCTTTACCAACTGAGCCACCAGGGAAGCCCAAGAATACTGGAGTGGGTAGCCTATCCCTTCTCCAGCGGATCTTCCTGACCCAGGAATCAAACTGGGGTCTCCTGCGTTGCAGGTGGATTCTTTACCAACTGAGCTATTATGGAAGTGTACACTTAAAGTACATACACTAAAGAAATCTATGTACTGATTGGTTTGCCAAGGGTGCCAAGAAATTAATATATGTGGTGCTTAAAAACGTGTATTATTTACTTTGCAAAAGAGAAACAAGCTATTCTGTTTTTCTATAGTATTTTTATAGGCACACTAGGAACCATATAGATAGTCATTTAGAAAATTTCATTATTCACATCTTTGGTAAGTATAATGGAGTGAAGGACAAGAAAGATATCATTACCCTAGATCAAATAAAGAATTGACTAATAATGTATATAAAGTACTTGGCATGTGATATTATAATTCAACAGATGATGACAGTTGATTGTTTTCGCTGTTGTGAGTGTCCTTACTAATGGTCATGGCAGTTAAGTGATCAGCAGAATATATCTTCAGGTAAAGACTGAAGTATTTGAGAGTCTCTTTCACACCAATGCTTCCAGTTTAATATTAGAAGATTATTTCCACATGTTAAACATTGCCTTCTGCTTTTATCTTCTTTAAAAATGCAAGTCTTCTTGGAGTGTAGTACATTCAGTGTAGTACCTTGTCTACCAAAAAGTGTTAGGAGGCTGCAAATAAGAAAAGATTGATTGTCTTAAGAATTGCAATTTGAGAGGAACAGATTCAGATAACTTTGAAAGACAGTTGGGGGAAGAAAAGGGGTCAGAGGTTTATATAAAAAGCTATGAAGTTGTGAAAAGTTGCCTAACGAGAACTGTGATTGACTGATGCGAATAAGAAAGTATTTGTTCTTAAGGAATCAAGAATTGTGTTAGGATAGGGTCTGATAAGTACATAGACTCTCATGCGTTATGTTAGGGTCTTGTAAGGATCTTGAAGGCCTTCCCTAGTGGCTCAGTGATAAAGAATCTGCTTCCCAATGCAGGAGGCATGAGTTCAATCCCTGGATTGGAAGGATACCCCTGGAGAAGGAAATGGCAACCCACTGCATTATTCTTGCCTGGGAAATCCCATGGACAGAGGAACCTGGTGGGCTACAGTCCATGGGGTTGCGAAAGAGTCAGACACAACTGAACGACTAAGTATCTTGAGTTTCTGACAGATGTTCTGGATGCATTTGTTAAGACAGTTAGTGGTCAAAGGTCAGATTCTGTCCAGACTGAGATGTGCATAAGTCAGAGTTCTTGTGGCCTCCAAGCTCCATCTTCGAGGGTCCTCTTAGCAACTCCATGATGCTTTTGCTTTTATACCTAACACTTCACTCATTCAGGTATAATTCATAAAACACCTGTATTTTGCAGGTTACTTTGCTGGTAAGAGCAATGTATCTGTGAACATTACAGTTAAGGTTCTTGCCCTTGAGGGCTCACATTCTGATGTTAGAGCCAGATGACCAATAAATACACAACATAAATACCTAAAATAGTTAACTGAGGGGATGAAGCTATAAGCGACCTAAGCAGGGTGCTGGGATAGATAATTCAGTAGAGCTGGGGGTGGGGAGGACTTTAAGCAGAAATGTTCCTCTCTGAGGAACTGAGAAAATATGTGAACCTTGAAGTTGGCCATAGAGGAGAGTGAGGCTGAAGTGAGCATGGGGCTGGAGACAGGGGCAAAGCTGATCCCATGGGGCCTTGTAGGTCATAGTAAGGAATTCAGGCTTTATTCTAGGGGAAATGGAAGACCACTGACACGATTTTGTCAGAGGACTGGCCTGGCGTCACTTTGCTTTCGAAAGCTTCTTCTCACTGCAGTGTAGGGAATATTTGCAACTGGTTCAGTTCAGTTCAGTTCAGTTCAGTCGCTCAGTCATGTTTGACTCTTTGCAACCCCATGGACTGCAGCACACCATGCTTCCCTGTCCATCACCAACTCCTGGAGCCTACTCAAACTCATGTCCATCACATTTGTGATGCCACTAACCATCTCACCCTCTGTCGTCCCCTTCTCCTCCAGCCTTCAATCTTTTCCAGCATCAGGGTCTTTTCGAATGAATCAGTTCTTCTCATCAGGTAGCCAAAGTATCAGAGTCTCAGCTTCAGCATCAGTCCTTACAATGGATATTCAGGACTGATTTCCTTTAGGATGGATTGGTTGGATCTCTGTGCAGTCCAGAGGATTCTCAAGAGTCTTCTCCAACACTACAGTTCAAAAGCATCAGTTCTTCAGTGCTCAGGTTTCTTTATAGTCCAACTGTCACATCCATACATGACTACTAGAAATACCATAGCTTTGATGAACCTTTGTTGGTAATGTCTCTGCTTTTTAATATGCTGTCTAGGTTGGTCATAGCTTTTCTTCCAAGGAGCAAGCGTCTTTTAATTTCATGGCTGCAGTCATCATCTGCAATGATTTTGAGGCCCCCCAAAATACTCTCACTGTTTCCATTGTTTCCCCATCTATTTGCCATGAAGTAATGGGACCAGATGTCATGATCTTAGTTTTCTGAATGTTGAGTTTTAAGCCGACTTTTTCACTCTCCTCTTTCACTTTCATCAAGAAGCTCTTTAGTTCTTCACTTTCTGCCATAAGGGTGGCATCATCTGCATATCTGAGGTTATTGATGTTTCTCCCGGCAATCCTGATTCCAGCTTGTGTTTCTTCCAGCCCAGCATTTCTCATGATGTACTCTGCATATAAGTTAAATAAGCAGGGTGACAATATACACCCTTGACGTACTCCTTTTCCTATTTGGAACCAGTCTGTTGTTCCATGTCCAGTTCTAACTGTTGCTTCTTGACCTGCATACAGTTGTCTTGGGAGGCAGGTCAGGTGGTTTGGTAGTCCCATCTCTTTCAGAATTTTCCACAGTTTATTGTGATCCACACAGTCAAAGGCTTTGGCATAGTCAATAAAGCATAAGTAGGTGTTTTTCTGGAACTCTCTTGCTTTTTCCATGATCCAGCAGATGTTGGCAATTTGATCTCTGATTTCTCTGCCTTTTCTAAACCCAGCTTGAACCTCTGGAAGTTCATGGTTCACCTACTGTTGAAGCCTGGCTTGGAGAATTTTGATCATTACTTTGCTAGTGTGCGAGATAAGTGCAATTTTGCGATAGTTTGAGCATTCTTTGGCATTGCCTTTCTTTGGGAATGGAATGAAAACTGACCTTCTCTGGTGACTCAGACAGTAAAGAATTTGCTTGCAGTGTGGAAGACCTGGGCCAGGAAGATCCCCTGGAGATGGGAATGGCTACTCACTCCAGTATTCTTGCCAGGAGAATCTCACGGACAGAGGAGCCTGGTGGGCTACAGTCCATGGGCTTGTAAAGAGTCGGACACGACGGAGTAACTAACACCAACTACTAATTTTAGTGGCTGGCTGAGATCTGTCTGCAGGTTTTCTTTCCCAGTGCCCAGGTCCTTCTTTCCTGAGCTGGACTCCTGAGCTGGTGTTTTGAATTCCTTTTGCCTGGAGCAGACTTCTTCCTGAACCACACATTCTCTAGCTGGCAACCTCCCATTTGCTTTTTTCTTTTTTAATTGGTGTTTAGTTGCTTTGCAATGTTGTGTTAGTTTTTGCTCTATAGCAAAGTGAGTCAGCTATACATAATCTTCTTTGGATTTCCTTCCCATTTGTTTTTTTAAATGTAAGCCCAAATGCAACCTCCTCTATGAATAGGATGACCATATAATTATTATCCTCTTGAGATATTTTGAGGGGCACTGGTAAAAATTATCCTAGGAAAACATGAGTAAAATAAAGTGTTCCAAGCAAGAATGAATGACTCTCTGTGACCCCCTGTTGCTTTTACCTACATCATCACAGCATTCCATACTATTGTTTCTCCTCTTGGATGCTGTATACCCAATGGTTAAGACCATGGGCCCTGAAGTCAGGCCACCAGAATTCACATTTCAGCTCCATCCACTGCTCACATTGAGCTGTGTGACTTTGGTCAAGTCCCCAAAACTCTCCAGGTTTCAATGTCTTCATTTGTTTAATGCAGGTGATGATGGAGTTTCCTTAATGATTATTTTATTGTGGAGAAAAAAATTAAATAATAATGCAGAATACTTAGCACAGAACCTGGCACATACTTAAGATTCATTAAATATTAACTATTATTGTCTTTTTCAAATAAGACTACAATTATGTTTACAGTTCTCTCTTCCCTAATAGACTCTGACCAACTTAGGGCAGAGGCCATGTATTATTTATTCACCTTTGTATTCTTGGTTTAAAGCCCAATGCATAGTGTACAAATAATTTTTTAAAAATGACAAAAAATGCAGAAAAGATGAAAGGTGACTTAGAGATTAAAAAAAAATGTCCCCACTCCACTTTTTACATGTGAAAGAAGAAAAATAAGAGTATTTCTTGAGTCACAGAGAGAGAATCAAAACCTAGTTCACTTGATTGCTTGACTACTATGCAAAGGTGTCTGATTTGATCATGGTGAGAATAAATAGATATTTGTGTATAGGTGTGCGTGCTCAGTGGTTCAGTTATGTTTGAGTCTTTGAGACACCATGGACTGTAGCTTGCCAGGCTCCTCTGTCCATGGAATTTTCCAGGAAAGAATACTGGACTGAGTTGCCATTTCCTCCTCTGGGGATTTTCCTGACCCAGAGATTGAACCAGAGATATCAATGTACTGTCAAGTTAATACCAAAATAATTAGAAGAATCTTTTTCTCAAAAGGTGAAACAAGTGTAAATGTTTATTCAGTTACTACCTAGGAGTATTAATATTTTTAGGTAAATTAAATAGCAGCTATTTATTATTTTTTGCTTAGTGCTGTTTTGCTTTGTAAATTTGCTTAGAATTTTAATCATACACACAGCTAAAAATTAAAATAAAACAGTATATCTAGAATTATTCAAAATATAATAATGGTTAGAATAGGTCAAGATAAAAAGTCAGAAAGGCTTATGTTGTTACATGTTTTTCTTTAAAACTAGAATTTAACGAACGTTTTCTAAAGAGAATAATTTATTTCTCTTAAAAGAAAATAAATATAATTAGAGTCATGTGTACTTCTGGATTAGCCAGAACAATGTGAATTAGTTGCCCAATTCTACTATAGGTGCATCAGGAAGCCAAAAAGGGAAATAGAACTTGGTGAAATGACTCAGAAGATAAGAATTCTTATTGCACATTTAAATTAATCAGATGCACATCCACACATGCACACGTGACACACTAGATTGCCTCATCACTTTCCCTTTCAAGTTAATGGCAGTCCCTTACCAAACATTCATGGTATCGCCATTGTAATCACGTTTATGACCCATTTCCCTTGGTAGCCTATAGCCTCCTAAGCAGAAGGAACTGAGTCTTATTCTTTGTTTACCCCAGTGGTGGTGCAGAACTTGGCACATATTTGCTGGCATTCAGAATTGTGATGGCATGAGGGAGTGAGTACAATTCCATTGAGAGCATCATGTTAGGAGATACAGGAGCCACCATTATGACCAAGATACAGTTAGAACATCTTCCTTGGGTCCTCACATCTTTACATAAGACTTTCTATTTAAAAATCAGTGAAAACTTATTATCCTGGATGTTATCTGATGCCACTAAGTCAGATTCCTAAGAAGGGGTATAAGAGGAAATAAACTAGAAGATGAAACACACGTGATTTGAAATTTTAGGGGTTTTTCTCAAATCTCAATGAGTATTCTTGTATGAAACATTATTTCATTTTCATTGAAGACTCACTCATCAAAATCTATGAACTTGAAATTCAAGTCAGGTGTATTATAAAATGCTAAGTGATTATTAAGCAATTTGGTTTTACTGCTTATGACCACACAAATTTTATGGAAATGAATTGATTTAAAATGTGATCTCCAATTTGATGGTACAGTCTATTTGATTTGAGTCCTATAGAGTAATTAGGTAAGATCAGGTTGTATGGTAAATTGTTATATATCTAATTTTTGTGTTCATAAATGTATGTGCTGTAGAGATCAGTTGTTAAATGTATATGAATAGCAGTATTTTTCATATTGTATTTAATTTGTGGAATTGGTGTTTCAATTATTTTACTACTGTCAAAGGGAGAAGGAAAACAAAACCAGCAAAACTGATAAAAGCACAAAGAAATTATGATAAAGAAATAATTTTTCATTTAGAAAAAGATTTATATTAATAGTCAAGGCTACCCTTCAAAAGCCAGTAGAAGAGATGTATTTTTAAATTTGTGAAAACTTCTTAGATGTAAATCCTTGCAAATATTCTACCATTGCTATTTTTTGATAAATAGGATTGATTGATCTAGCCTTTAGAGAAGATTGTTAAAATCAAAGAAGGAGTATTTTATACTAGGATGCTTTGACTAGTCTGCAGTTGCTAATTTTTATCAATAGTTTATAATTTATTAAGTCTTCATGACTTTCAGGTTACTGCCTTGGTACATTTCACAGCAAATGATTTAGCAATAAGTCTATAATAATCTGTTGTTTTAATTATAATCTCTAACTGATGTGTGGAGAGGCAATGGCACTCCACTCCAGTACTCTTGCCTGGAAAATCCCATGGACGAGGGAGCCTGGTAGGCTGCAGTCCATAAGGTCGCGAACAGTCGGACACAACTGAGTGACTTCACTTTCACTTTTCACTTTCATGCATTGGAGAAGGAAATGGCAACCCACTCCAGTGTTCTTTCCTGGAGAATCCCAGGGACGGGGGAGCCTGGTGGGCTGCCACCTATGGGGTCGCACAGAGTCGGACACGACTGAAGTGACTTAGCAGCAGCAGCAGCAACTGATGTGTGAAAGTAAAACACTTTATATGACTTTGGATAAAAGTATATGAGTGTTTTAAATGCAGGGTTTAAAGTGAAAACACATTTGAGTTGCTGATTTAGAAATGGCAAACACCACACATTGAGAAAATAACTCCAGATTAGAAGAAAAAAATCATTTTTTCACTCTCAATTTGCTGTTAAATTGAGTTATTTAATGAGTCTTTACTGACTACTGTGTGCCTTAAATGTTCATACTGTTAATCATAATCTCCAATAACATTTATTGAGTGTGTACTGTGTGTAGATTACTGTACTAAAGGGAGCTAGTAGTTTGAAATGATTAATAGTTTGTTCATTTGCAGTAGAGCCAGGCTCTGCTCTGTGTTGTTTGGGGTTTGATGGTTCATGAGGGAAGCTGCAGGATGTTCATAGAAAAAGGTTGCTTTAAGGTCATTTGAAACAAGGAGGTAACTATGGAATGAAGAAAATTTTCTACATTTTAGGTCAAATTTTGGGAAAGGTATCTTACATATTTTTCTCTAACATTCTTCGCTCTACCTCTTGTATGCTTACTGTGTACCATGTATACATACGCAATGCATTATGTGAGTAAAAAGATCAATAAAGCATATTAAGACTTCCCTAGTTGCTCAGATGGTAAAGAATTTGCCTGCAAGGTAGGAGACCCAGATTCGATCCCTGGGTTGGGAAGATCCCCTGGAGAACGAAATGCCAACCCACTCCAATATTCTTGCCTGGAGAATTCACTGAGGGGACTGGTGGGCTATAGTCCATAGGGTCACAAAGACAGACTGTGTACTCTATATACATATGCAATACATTATGTGAACACAAAGATCAATAAAACATATTATCCATGTATAAAATGCATTTATTATTTATCTGCCATTGAGATAATTCACAAGTACAGTATGAATGATTTTTTACTATTTCTTCAGAAAAGCAAGAACTTGTGGGATAAGACCCCAAACAAGGAAAGTCTTGAAAAGAGAGAAGAGGATTTGCAAAAGATCAGAGACTAGAGATCCTCTGGGTAGTGCAGCAAGAATGGCCTTGAACACACTGGGAATACAGTAGGATCTCTCAAGAGATAAGCAGGCTCTAGAGGAGGATCTCCAGATTAATTAAAATAATCTCAGAAATCATCTGTAAGGGGATATTAAACATAATACCTTAAGTCATCCTTGTTCAACTCCATCAAAATTCAGTTTCTGTGATTAAGTAACTCATGCTGAAATAACTATAGCAGCCTGGGGCTATAGCTTTAAACAAGTTGTTCAAGGGTTATTTTGAGTTATAAGCAGAAAGATTGAAGAGGAGATAGATTTGGGAAATGGTTTATTTAAGAACTTAAGAATCTAAGTTTTAAAAATTGAATCCACATGCACAAAATATCATGGAGAAGCACAACAGCTTTTTTTGCATAATTAAATGAAAATAAATAACAATATTAAAAAACCCCTCCATTACAATTCTTTAGTGATTCAAATAATCAATATTGAAGGGTTTTATTTTTTCAGGGGAATATGAATCTTTTATAAAAGCTTTAGGATGGCTTCCCTGGTGGCTCAGTTGGTACAGAATCTGCCTGTAATGCTGGAAACATGGGTTCGATACCTGGATCAAGAAAATCCCCAGGAGAAGGAAATGCAACCCATTCCAGTATCCTCTGTCCTGGAGAGTTCCATGGACAGAGGAGCCTGGTGAGCTACAGTCCGTGGAGTTGCAAAGAGTTGGATGTGACTGAATGACTAACTTCACTTCTGCTTTTAAAATAACTTCAAAAATTATGCAAAAAGCACACATCTATCATACAAAATTAACAGAAATTAAAGTCCAAAAAAAGAAAATTTTTATAAAGCTTTAATAATCTAGTAAGCGTTAGAAAGTCACTGTTAATACTTTGATGTGTTTATGTACTTCTATCTGTGTGTACATGTGGACATAAATAGATGAAGCATGTTTTCCCTGAGTTAGAGAAATGAAAAGGAGGGGAATGTGTGGGCAATGTGAAGGTGGACAGTTTATTTTACATATAACCTACCTATAAGAGCGATTCCACTAGAAGGTTCTTAAGAGAGAGACCCTTAATACAGTGGGGGATGGGGGAGAAAACTGATTCCACCCTTGGTTTCGACCTTCTATTCTTCCCATGGTTCGAGAACTGGATATTTATTAGCTGTCAGAAATTTGTCCCTTGGGAGAATATGACTGATGGTGGGTTAATATAGGGGACACCCTCTGGACCATGGTTTAGCTACTGCTGGACCTTCATATCTGTTGCATGTGTTAGGAAATGAGGAATGCAGTTTGGATCCCAGTGTCATCTGAAAAAGGAAGGTGTGCATGAAGATAGCTTCTTGCTGTGAACCAAATCAGTTGATGAGTATAGAGTCTAGGGCGTGGAAATGCTCATGAATGTTTCTTCCTGTTATTTTTATTAATTCATAAACAATGAATGAATGAATTGTGCTGTGCTTGGTCACTCAGTTGTGTTCGACACTTTGCGACTCCATGGACTGTAGCTTGCCAGGCTCCTCTGTTCATGGGATTCTCTAGGCAAGAATATTGGAGTGGGTTGCCATGCCCTCCTCCAGGGGATCTTCCCAACCTAGGGATTGAACCCAGGTCTCTGCATTGCAGGTGGATTCTTTTCCCTCTGAACCACCAGGGAAATCCCAATAAATTAATTAAATAATTGTAATTAGTTAATAAACAAGACCATGTGGAAAAGGGTGGAAGAACACTTTCTACTTCCCTCTATATCTGTCCCAAAATTCCTTTGGTGAGTTAGCCAAGGAAGATTAATCCCCCATTAACTGATTTAATTCTCACAACAGTCCATGAGGGTAGCTGTATTTTCTTTCTAGGGCTGCCTTAATAAAATGCAACAGATCAAATGACTTAAACATCAGAAATTTTTTTCTCACAGTTCTAGAACCAAGATCAAGGTATCAGTAGGGATGGTTTCTCCTGAGACCTCTCTCCTTGACTCAGAGATGGCTGACTTCTCACTGTGTGCTCACATGACCTTTTCTCTGAATGTACATCCTTGGGATCTCTTCTTCTTCACTTTAAAAAATTAAATTATAGCTGGTTTGTGCTTCCCAGGTGGTACTAGTGGTAAAGAAGTGAAGTGAAGTGAAGTTGCTCAGTTGTGTCCGACTCTTTGTGACCCCGTGGACTGTAGCCCACCAGGTTTCTCCATCCATGGGATTCTCCAGGCAAGAATACTGGAGTGGGTTGCCATTTAATCCACCTGTCAATGCAGGAGACATAAGAGATGCAGCTTCAATCCTGGGGTCAGGAAGATCCCATGGAGGAGGGCATGACAACTCACTCCATATTCTTGCCTGGAGAATCCCATGGACAGAGGAGCATGGCAGACTACAGTCCATAGGGTTGCAAAAAGTTGGACATGACTGAAGTGTCTTAGCACGTAGTTAGTTGACAATGTTATATTAGTTTCAGTTGTACAATATAGTGCTTTAGTATTTTTATATACTACACTTCATTTAAAGTTATTACAAAATAATGGATACTGTATTATACAGTGTACCCATGCTACTTATTGTATACCTAGTAATTTGTATCTCTCTCCTTTTTTGTCCATGCCTTGTGGCATGTGGGATCTTAGTTCCCCAACCAGGGATTGAGCCCATGCTCCCAATGTTAACCCCTGAACCACCAGGGAAGTCCTGATAGTTTGTATCTCTTAATTTTATAATCCTATCTTGCCTCTCTCCCTTCCCTCTTCCCACTGGTAGCCATTAGTTTGCTCTCTGTATCTGAGTCTAATTCTGTTTTTTAATTTTTATTTTTTTATGCATATGGATGAAATTTTTATTATTTGTGAATACAAATTTAAAGAATAGATTATATTTATAGCAAAACTGATAAGAGTAGACTTTAATTTTATTTAAGAAAATATGTCCAAGTTACTAGTCTAACTGGTCTAACATAACAATGAAGCAATAACTGAGGTCAGCAGCACTGACCATGGAGACTCCAGTTTATTTGGTGATTATGATAGGCGGGAGGATTTTTAATTTCTATATTATATGAAATGAGATGAAATCAATTTTAAAACGCAAATATACATTTGTTTTATTTTTCAGATTTCACAGGTAAATGATAACAAAGTATTTGTCTTTCTCTGACTTATTTCACTAAGCATAGTAACCTCTAGGTCCATCCATGTTCTTGCAAATGGCGGAATTTCATTCTTTTTTATGGCTAAGTAATATTCCATGGTGTGTGTGTATACATATATAATATATATATATATACATTATATGTGTGTGTGTATAATAACTTCTTTGTTCTTCAGTTGATGGATATTTGTGTTGCTTCCAGATCTTGACTATTGTAAATAATGTTGCTATGAACATTGCATGTATTTCTTGCATTAGTACTTTCATTTCCTATGGATATACACCCTATGGTGGAATTGCTGGATCATATCTATTATTTTTCTGGTTCTATCTTTGTTGTTGTTGTTCAGTTGCTAAGCCGTGTCTGACTCTTTGTGACTGCCTGGGCTGCAGCATGCCACTGTCCTTCATTATCTCCCAGTTTGCTCAAACTCAAGTCCTTTGAATCGGTGATGCCATCCAACCATCTCATTCTCTGTTATGCCCTTCTCCTCCTGCCCTCAGTTTTTTCCAGCATCAGTGTCTTTTCCAGTGAGTTGGCTCTTTGCATCAGGAGGCCAGAGTATTGGAGCTTCAGCTTTAGCATCAGTCCTTTCAATGAATATTCAGGGTTGATTTCTTTGATGATTGACTGGTTTGATCTCCTTACTGTCCCAGGGACTCTCAAAAGTCTTCTTCAACACCACAGTTAGAAAGCATCAATTCTTTGGTGCTCAGCCTTCTTTATGGTTCAACTCTCACATCCGTACATGACTAATGGAAAAACCATAGCTTTGACTATATGGACCTTTGTCAGCAAAGTGATGTCTCTGCTTTTTAATATGCTGTCTAGGTTTGTGATAGCCTTTCTTCCAAGGAGCAAGTGTCTTTTAACATGGCTGCATGAAGTTAATTTTTAGTAGCATGTTATTTAGTTTCCATGTGTTTCAGCTTTACCATTTTCTTCCTGTGTTGATTTCTAGCTGCATACTATTGTTGTGGGGGAAAAAAAATGCTTACTATAATTTCTGTCCTCTTAAATTTGTTGAGATTTGTTTTTTGTCCTAGTATGTAATCTATCCTGGAGATTGCTCCATGTGCACTTGAAAAAAAATGTTTATTCTGCTGTTTTTGGGTAGAATGTTCTTTTGATATCTAGTACAGCCAACTGATCTATTTTATCATTTAAGGTCAGTGTTTCCTTATTGATTTTCTATCTGGATGATTTGTCCATTGATATATATAGGGTGTTAAAGTTCCCTACTGTTATTTTAGTATTGTCAATTTTTCCTTTTATGCCTTTAACACTTGTTTTATATATATTTCTGTGCTCTTGTATTAGGTTCAGTTCAGTTGCTCAGTCATGTCCAACTCTTTGTGACCCCATGAATCAGCACGCCAGGCCTCCCTGTCCATCACCAACTCCCAGAGTTCACTCAAACTCTATCTATGTCTATCGAGTTAGTGATGCTATACAGCCATCTCATTCTCTGTTTGTCCCCTTCTCTTCCTGCCCCCAATCCGTCCCAGCATCAGAGTCTTTTCCAATGAGTCAACTCTTCCCATGAGGTGGCCAAAGTACTGGAGCTTCAGCTTCAGCATCATTCCTTCCAAAGAACACCTAGAACTGATCTCCTTTTGGATGGACTGGTTGGATCTCCTTGCAGTCCAAGGGACTCTCAAGAGTCTTCTCCAACACCACAGTTCAAAAGCATCAATTCTTTGGTGCTCAGCTTTCTTCACAGTCCAACTCTCACATCCATACATGACCACTGGAAAAACCATAGCCTTGACTAGACGGACCTTAGTTGGCAAAGTAATATCTCTGCTTTTGAATATGCTGTCTAGTTTGGACATAACTTTCCTTCCAAGGAGTAAGCGTCTTTTAATTTCCTGGCTGCAATCACCATCTGCAGTGATTTTGGAGCCCCCAAAATTAAGTCTGACGCTGTATTAGGTACGTATATGTTAATAAGTGCAATATCCTCTTTTTGTGTTGTTCCTCAGGAATCTTGTCTTCTTATAAGGACAGCAGTTCAGTTGGATGAGGACCCCATGCTTATGACTTCTTTTAACCTTAATTACTTATTTAAAGAGTCTATCTCAAAGTACAGTCACATTGGGGTTATGGCTTCAACATACAATTTTTTTTAAGGGGATGAGTGTCACAGTTCAGTCCCCAGTAGTGGTACTATTATTATCCCCATTTTATAGAAAATAAAATTCATAAATTTTAATTTACCAGGTTCACCTAGCTAGATAATGATGAAATTCAACCCACATTTGTGTGATTTGGATCACATGTTCTTGACCACCATGCTATATTGCTGTGAGATGCAACTTAGGGATATTTTCCTCTGTCTAGCTTCATTTTACACTCTAACTACTGAATTTAAGATTCTGACATTAAGCTGTCTTTCAGTTTTAGTTTTCAAGGTTGTTTTAAATTTTCATGACTCTTTTCTGTCTTCTGAGTGTTTTTCTGAGAAGATGAGAGAAATTGAATTAGTGACTAGTAAATGATTTTGAGCCATTTGGACTAGCTAACTTCTGATCTCAAGTATATTTTATATGCTTAGAAATAACTGACTCTGGAATGGTGTCAAATCTTTTCTTGTCAGATTACAGTAGGCATATTTTTCCCAAAATAAAATGTTTACTTATCAACTGTTTCCTATTGACTATAGTTAGAAAGGTTAAGAAAACAAGGCATAAGAGATTCAGTTGTCAGAAAGGGTAGAAGGTTTCAGATTTGGGCACTAGTTCAGAGTTGAATAGGCTAAAGTGACTGGTCCTGGGTCTTAAGAGTTTGGGGTTAAGGCAATGAGATTTCTGCTGTTTAATATCAAGTTTTCTAGAGTTCATAGGAAGGGCTAATACATTAGTTAACATACATATGATTCTAATTGTTGAAAGAGAAAGGATACAGAAGCTGGGATAGATTAAGAGTTCTGTTAAGATCAGAAAGTATTAGCTTGCATCAAAGGAAAAAATCAGCACGGACTGACCAAAATAATAGGAAACTTAACTGAAAATTGAGCAACCTGTGGGGCCCTAAATGGGAAACCTTGAAAAAAGAAGGGCTAGTTTTGCGGTTTAGAGCTAAGATGGCACCTGGCGGAGGAGATGAGGGCGTGGCCTAAGTTGTTTGTTAAAACTTTTGATTGGCTCTCTTGATTTCCGTGACCGTGGACAGCGGGTGATCACCATAGACTCTTGTTACAATGAAGCGCATGACGACTTGACCTTTAACGTGATTGGTGCAACTATGGAAAGTCCATCGTAGCGTCCCCCTTTGCTTGCCTATATAAACCAAGAGTTTGTGGCAATAAAGCGGAACTGCTTTGACAGAACCCCTGTCTCATCTGATTGTCTCTCGCTCGCCGAGGGGCTGGGTTGGCGGACAGCAGGCTCACCTCTCCTCAGGACCCCTCGGCTTTGCTGAGGGAAGTTCCACCGCCTCTCTCTTTCTGCGGAGTGCCCCCCGCAGCAACCCAGCAGTAATAATGGACTTCAAAAAAAGTTTGATCAAGACAGTTGTAATGTGGTTATTCTGGTTCTACCCTCCTCTGTGTATCTGCTTCTTCAGGTTACTTTTTTTCATGATAGTAAAGTGGCAACAATTTCATTTATTGTACCTGCACATCACATACTTCTGAGAAGTAGAGATTATCTTTATACCAGAATTTGCAGCATAAGGTCTGATACCCTCTTTGACTATATTAGTCTAGATTTCATGTCCGTGAATGAGCCAATAATAGTGCTCAGAGTGCAATGATTACCTTATGCTAGGTTTTGTACTCCCATCCTTGGGCTGAGGGTAAAGCAAATTTTCTAGAACCACATGGGTATAACATCAGGGATGAAGGGTAGAATGGTTAGTAGGATGATAACCAAGCTGTCTGTTATATTCACAAGTTCTCTTTTTATTGGACCCAAACCGAAATGTAAAAACTAAAGGGATTCCTTGAGAATAAATCATGTTTGCTATGTTTATTAGGTGGCACTTTATATAGGATGCTCTAGTGGGTAACAATCTGAACAGCATCCCTCCAGCTATTGCAATTTTTAATGCTATTTCTTACCTTGCCTTTCAGTGGAAGCCAACAATCTAGAGCCAAAGTTCAAATCAGTAAAAGCTGTTGTTACAGGACAGGATAATTCCCACTTCCTTACCACATCATATATTCACAGACATAAAGGATGGACAAAACAGGAGTTGCATTTCTCCTTTAATATATGGGAGGCTAATGGTAATTTCTTTCTTCACTTCAATATTTCATATTCATTTTGACTTGAACTTTATTGTCTTTCCTGCAGTACATCACTTTAAATATATTTATAAACCTATTAAAGAAATAGAGACAAATCTGAAATGAAATTCTGTTAATAAAACGTGAAGCCAGATATACTAATTCCCTTAATTTATAGCTCTGTAAATTATAATTTATTTAACTATGAAGAAGTTGACTTAGTGACTTACATTTGATTTTTCAATCTATATTCACTATTCATGTATATGTAATCACTTCATGGGAAATAGATGGGGAAACAGTGGAAACAGTGTCAGACTTTATTTTGAGGGGCTCCAAAATCACTGCAGATGGTGATTACAGCCATGAAATTAAAAGATGCTTGCTCCTTGGAAGAAAAGTTATGACCAACCTAGATAGTATATTCAAAACCAGAGACATTTCTTTGCCGACTAAGGTCCATCTAGTCAAGGCGATGGTTTTTCCTGTGGTCATGTATGGATGTCAGAGTTGGACTGTGAAGAAGGCTGAGCGCTGAAGAATTAATGCTTTTGAACTGTGGTGTTGGAGAAGACTCTTGAGAGTCCCTTGGACTGCAAGGAGATCCAACCAGTCCATTCTGAAGAAGATCAGCCCTGGGATTTCTTTTGGAAGGAATGATGCTAAAGCTGAAGCTCCAGTACTTTGGCCACCTCATGTGAAGAGTTGAGTCATTGGAAAAGACTCTGATGCTGGGAGGGATTGGGGGCAGGAGGAGAAGGGGATGACAGAGGATGAGATGGCTGGATGGCATCATGGACTCGATGGACGTGAGTCTGAGTGAACTCCGGGAGTTGGTGATGGACAGGGAGGCCTGGTGTGCTGAGATTCATGGGGTCGCAAAGAGTCAGACATGACTGAGCAACTGAACTGAACTGAATTGAAGCACATAATCAGAATTAATATTTACTGGATCGACAAAACTCTTTAAAAAATAAAGTGAAAGTTGCTCAGTTGTGTCCAGCTTTTTTTGACCCCATGGACTGCAATCCATGGAATTCTCCAGGCCAGAATACTGGAGTGGGCAGCTGTTCCCTTCTCCAGTGGATCTTCCCAACCCAGGGATTGAACTCATGTCTTCCGCGTTACAGGTGGATTCTTTACCAGCTGGGCCATAAGGGAAGCCCAAGAATACTGGAGTGGGTAGCCTGTCCCTTCTCCAGGAGATCTTCCTGACCCATGAATTGAACCAGGGCCTCCTGCACTACACGGTGATTCTTTACCAACTGAGCTATCAGGGAAGCTGCCCGCCCCCCCCCCCCCCCAAATAAAAGTAATAATGGTCAATTATAATTTATGGAGGAATTAGTTTATGAGTACATTTATGGTAAAGCCTCTGAACTTTGCCACCAAAATGTCATTGAATTAGAAGGAAGTAGCTTCCAAAGAAAATGCAGGGGAGCAAGGAAGCAAATACCACCATTAAACTCTTCTTCCAGAGGGTACCATCTGTTACATGTTGAGTGACAGCTTATATAATTAGGAAGCTCATTATAACTTTTTCGGTGAAAAAGTGAGTTGATTCAAGCAAATTTATTATAGAAATTAAGTCAACTGTTAACACTACCCTGATTTGAATACATTCATATGGGCGTTGGAATAAAAAGATATTTTCTGTTGTGCTGTCGCATCTTTGTGGTAACTGACTATTCCTAGTAGCTAAATCTCTCTACAACTTGAAAGAAAGGGAAGGAAAGAGAAAGAATAACGAAAGAAAGGAAGGAAGGAAAGAAAGAAGAGAAAGAGAAAGAGAGTGGAGAGAGAGTAAGAGAGAGCAAAGGAAGGAAGGAGGGAAGGAAAGAGAGAGGGAGGGAGGAAGTCATTGATATCCCTTGCTTATTTTTCCTGTACATTACCACAGTAATGTTCTCAGGGCTTGAAAGATGTCTACTCTCTTTTAATATGACTGTTTTTTTTTTGTTTTTTGGTCATAAGAAACTGCACTAAACATGGATGTGGAAAAGAAAAGCATTAGCAGAAAGGCAAAATAAATAACACTAAGTAAGAGGAAAAAATAATCATGTAAATAATGTCAGAGAGGAGGTGAGCTTTTGTCAGAAACTTATCTAACCCTAAGGCATATCATTAAAATTTCTAACAGAGTGGCAAAATACTAATAGTTTAGCAGAAACTTTGAACCTGATGTGATTGTAAGATGTGAGAAGTATATTTATAATTCTGCATGAGAGTGTGTTTGTATATTTATGTATTAGCAATATATACCACAAAAGAATTCTTTAGCTGCATCATGTTTTCCAATGTTACAGTTTCCCGTACTTATTTACATCTCATCTAAGTGACTTTCTTTGTAGAAACTCTTCCATGGGGTTGCCAGATTTGGGCACAACTTAGCAACTAAGCCACCACTACCATACAATTTTATACGTACCATGAAAGTGAAAGTGAAAAGGTTAGTTGCTCAGTCACGTTCAACTTTTTTGCGACCCCCTGGACTGGACTGTAGCCAGCCAGGCTCCTCTGTTCATGGAATTCTCCAGGCAAGAATACTGGAGTGGGTTGCCTGTCCTCCTCCAGCGGATCTTTCCAACCCAGGGATCAAACCTGGGTCTCCTGCATTTCAGGCAGATTCTTTACTGCCTGAGCCACCAGGGAAGCCCATATGTATTATGGACAACTTAAAGTTGTCTGTGTGTGTTTTGGACAACTTTAAATAAATATCTCTAAGCTGTCAAGTTTTCATCCTTTTATAATATTGCTAAGTCGAATGAATTATTTCCTTCTCATTGTACTGCTGTCGTACTACTAAGACAGCATTTGTCAAAATGTATTACGGCTAAGGAACCACCTCCAACTGTGAAGACATGGACAGAGACTGTCTTGCCCATCGTATACCCTCAGCATCTGTTTGGGCATCTAGTGCCTATTGGGTGCTCAGTATTGGATTTGTTGAATGACTGAATTGATAAAACCACTTTGAGGGAGGGTTGCAACTGCAAGTGATTCTTGCCTTCAGGCTATTCATAATATAGAAATGGAGATTGTATGTTACTTATTAATAACAAGGGTCACTAATATTGGGAAGAAAACCATGGGCTAAGTAAGAATCTTGACTTAGATTTGAGTTCATCCTTCAGAGATGCAGAACTGTGCAGGGACTGGGAGCACATATTCTACAGACATTATCTGAGTTCAGTCTCAGCTCTGCTGTTTGCTAACAAATATCCTGGCCAGCTGGCAAGTAAATTAATTTTCTGAGTTTTAGACTCCCATCTTAAAGGGGCTTGTCGATAATAATATACTATCTACCACATAGCTATTGCTGCTGCTTGGTCTCTTCAGTTGTGTCCGACTCTGTGCGGCCCTATGGATTGCAGCCCGCCAGGCTCCTGTGTCCATGGGATTCTCCAGGCAAGAGTACTGGGGCGGGTTGCCATGCCCTCTTCCAGGGATCTTCCCGGCACAGGGATCAAATCCGCGTCTCTTACGTCTACCTCCACTGTCAGGCAGGTTCTTTGCTACTAGTGTCACCTGGGAAGCCACATAGAGCTGTTATGAATTTAAATGAGTTTGCTCTCTCAGTGTGGTGAGAACAGTATCTGGCATATAATAAATAGTCGTAATAAGCCACGAAATCTTTGGGCTTCTAAAAAAAAGTCTTCATAAATAATATGCTTTTGGCATTTTTCTTCTGAATTGAACTTCAGTGTTTTTTTTTTTTTTTAAATTAACTAAAGGGCACAGTTTTTGTTGGTTTATTTATCTATCTAACTTGTATCTATTTACCTACCATCTCTCTCTCTAGGACTGAAATGAAGATTATTATTAGGGACGACAATATCTGGGCACACGGAAAAAGAGGGAAAAGTAGATAGATTTTGTGCTTGCTTCTTGAAAAAGAATCATTTTCTCCACATGTGTTTAATTGAAACTGGAAAAGCCTGGAAATTTATTTATTTTGGAATAGCATGTTCAGAGCTTATGTAACTATCTGTGAAATTCATTTGTCACAGTCTATTTCCACCTTTTCTTCCCTTATCTTTAGCTATCAGAGTAAATTTAAACAGAATGGAACTGAATGCCAGGACTAACTTTCAAATGAATGGCAATTGATAAGGTAGGACTCTAAATAAAAAAGAAATGACAGTATTTACCCAGGGAGGGTGATAGTACGTGTAGCTGATCCACAGGGTAAGGAAGTTATCTCATACTGGGGAGCCCAGAGCAGATAGAGAAGCTCCCCTGGAAGTTCCTGATGTCTTGAGAAAGGGTGAAGATGTCAAAGACTATTACTCCCTTCTTCAAAAATGTTTGGAGATCTTTAAAATAGGAGAGTTCACCATCTGTCTTGAGTGATGATTTGTTCACTTTCCCTGAAAACATAGTTGGAGTAGTTGACTTTCTAGACCTTGGCAAATCTATATAAAGTATACAGTTGTAATGTGGCAGAGTTTTCTTGTGGGTCTTTTTTTGCAGTTGTCACTTATTCCATAAAGAAGAGATATCTATCTATCTATCTATCTGTCATCTAAATATCTATCAAAATACTTGAAGGAGGAATGTATAAAAGTGATAACTAAAGACTTCATTTAAAATGACTAAATTCATGTTACAGGCTGAGAACAACACACAATTAAGTTAGTTAGGCCAAACACAGTGGGTGACCTAATTTATAATTTCTCCTCACTGAGGAATTAATAGAAACATTTTTGGTGTGCTTATTAGAAATGTCTATTTCCTGACCTATTCCAGAGCATCTTCTTTTTCCACCTCTGTGTTCCATCTTTCTCTTCTCTCATACATAGTTTGTGCTCTAGGCCAGCACTATCCAGTCCAAGTATAATGTGAGCCACATCAGCTCAGTTCAGTTGCTCAGTTGTGTCCGACTCTTTGAGGCCCCATGAATCTCAGCACACCAGGCCTCCCTGTCCATCACCAACTCCCGGAGTTCACTCAGACTCATGTCCATCGAGTCAGTGATACCATCCAGCCATCTCATCCTCTGTCATCCCCTTCTCCTCCTGCCCCCAATCCCTCCCAGCATCAGAGTCTTTTCCAATGAGTCAATTTTTCGCATAAGGTGGCCAAAGTACTGGCATTTCAGCTTTAGCATCATTCCTTCCAAAGAAATCCCAGGGTTGATCTCCTTCAGAATGGACTGGTTGGATCTCCTTGCAGTCCAAGGGACTCTCAAGAGTCTTCTCCAACACCACAGTTCAAAAGCATCAATTCTTCAGTGCTCAGCCTTCTTCACAGTCCACCTCTCGCATCCATACATGACCACAGGAAAAACCATAGCCTTGTGTCTCTACTATCTAGGTTGGTCATAATTTTTCTTACAAGGAGCAAGCATCTTTTAATTTCCTGGCTGCAGTCACCATCTGCAGTGATTTTGGAGCCCCCCAAAATGAAGTCTGACACTGTTTCCACTGTTTTCCCATCTATTTCCCATGAAGTGATGGGACCGGATGCCATGATCTTCATTTTCTGAATGTTGAGCTTTAAGCCAAATTTTTCACTCTCCTCTTTCACTTTCATCAAGAGGCTTTTGAGTTCCTCTTCACTTTCTGCCATAAGGGTGGTGTCATCTGCATATCTGAGGTTATTGATATTTCTGCCGGCAATGTTGATTCCAGCTTGTGTTTCTTCCAGTCCAGCGTTTCTCATGATGTACTCTGCATAGAAGTTAAATAAGCAGGGTGACAATATACAGCCTTGATGTACTCTTTTCCCAATTTGGAACCAGTCTGTTGTTCCATGTCCAGTTCTAACTGCTGCTTCCTAACCTGCATACAGATTTCTCAGGAGGCAGGTCAGGTGGTCTGGTATTCCCATCTCTTTCAGAATTTTCCAGTTTATTGTGATCCACACAGTCAAAGTCTTTGGCACAGTCAATAAAGCAGAAATAGATGTTTTCTGGAACTCTCTTGCTTTTTCCATGATCCAGTGGATGTTGGCAATTTGATTTCTGGTTCCTCTGCCTTTTCTAAAACCAGCTTGAACATCAGGAAGTTCATGGTTCACGTATTGCTGAAGCCTGGCTTGGAGAATTTTGAGCATTATTTTACTAGCATGTGAGATGAGTGCAATTGTGCGGTAGTTTGAGCATTCTTTGGCATTGCCTTTCTTTGGAATTGGAATGAAAACTCACCTTTTCCAGTCCTGTGGCCAATTCTGAGTTTTCCAAATTTGCCGGCATATTGAGTGCAGCACTTTCACAGTGTCATCTTTCAAGATTTGAAACAGCTCAACTAGAATTCCATCACCTCCACTAGCTTTGTTCATAGCGATGCTTTCCAAGGCCCACTTGACTTCACATTCCAGGATGTCTGGCTCTAGATTAGTGATCGCACCATTATGATTATCTGGGTCATGAAGATCTTTTTTGTACAGTTCTTCTGTGTATTCTTGCCACGTCTTCTTAATATCTTCTGCTTCTGTTAGGTCCAGACCATTTCTGTCCTTTATCGAGCCACATAGATAATTTTAAATTTTCTTGAAGCCATATTAAAAAATAATGTGGTGAAATTAATTTTAATAGTATATTTTATTTAACTCAGTATATCTAAAATATGGTGCTTCCCTGGTGGCTCAGTTAGTAAAGAATCTGCCTGCAACGCAGGAGGCTGCCTATAGTTCAGGACACCTGGTTTTAATCTCTGGGTCAGGAAAATCCCCTGGAGAAAGAAATGGCAACCCACTCCAGTATCTTGCCTGGGAAATCCCATGGACAGAGGAACCGGGGGTGGGGGGTGGGCTACAGTCTAAGTGGTTGTAAGAGTTGGACACAACTTAGTGACTAAACCAAAATATTTTAAGTTCAGTTTGTAGTCAGTATAATACTAATGAGCTACTTGATATCTTTTGGCACTAGGTCTTTAAAATAGAATGTGTATTTTTCACTTATGTAGTTCATCACAATTAGGCCTAACCACATTTCATGGCTACTGTTTTGGGTCAAGGAGCTCCAGACCTTCCATGTTGTAAGGATCGCTTACTTAGGTTTGCCCTAAAAATGCTTGCAATGTACAGATATAAAGAATATAATGCATGCAGTGAAACATTAACTCCACTCTCTGACACCTTCATCTCTCTCCAGCTATATCTTCTCCAACCTCTACAACTACTTTTTTTTGTGTGTGTGTGTGTGATTTATAGTCTAACCATCTTCTTCATAATGATTTGGTCACATCTTATATTCTTTTGTTCCTTCTCTTGGCATTTTTTATATTACACTTAATCCTTGGTTGCTACATGAGAGTCTGGTTTTAGAAAATGTTGACATGTTAGCTAATAATTACACTTGTTGAAATGGCTAGCTAAAAAATAGAAGTGACAGAAAGAAAGCATCTACTTTATAGCTAGAGATTAATTTTGGTTAATTGTCCAAATATTGTGTGTGCTCAGTTACTCAGTTGAGTCTGACTTTTTGTTGCCCCATGTATTGTAGCCTGCCAGCCTCCACTGTCCATGGAATTTTCCAGGCAAGAATATTGGAGTGGGGTGCCATTTCCTACTCTGGGGGATCTTCCAGAACCAGGGATCAAATTTAAGTGTTTGCATTGGCAGGCAGATCCTTTACCACTAGGGCCACTTAGGAAGCCCAGTCCAAATATAAGATAGGTGAATTTTTAAAATACATTGGATATGAATCAAAAATATGGATTTAAAAGGCAAAGGAGAAAAGGAAAGTTATATGCATCTGAATGCAGAGTTCCAAAGAATGGCAAGGAGAGATAAGAAAACCTTATTCAGTGATCAATGCAAAGAAATAGAGGAAAATAGTAGAATGGAAAAGACTAGAGATCTCTTCAAGAAAATTAGCGATACCAAGGGAACATTTCATGCAAAGATGGGCACAAAAAAGGACAAAAATGGTATGGACCTAACAGAAGCAGAAGATATTAAGAAGAGGTGGCAAGAATACACAGAAGAATTGTACAAAAAAAGATCATCATGACCCAGATAACTATGATGGTGTGATCACTCACCTAGAGCCAGACATCCTGGAATGTAAAGTCAAGTGGACCTTAGGAAGCATTACTATGAACAAAGCTAGTGGAGGTGATGGAATTCCAGTTGAGCTAATTCAAATCCTAAAAGATGATGCCATGAAAGTGCTGCACTCAATATGCCAGGAAATTTGGAAAACTCAGCAGTGGCCACAGGACTGGAGAAGCTCAGTTTTCATTCCAATTCCAAAGAAAGGCAATGCCAAAGAATGCTCAAACTACCGCATAATTGCACTCATCTCACACACTAGCAAAGTAATTATCAAAATTCTCCAAGCTAGGCTTCAACAGTAGCCGAACTGTGAACTTCCAGTTGTTTAAATTGGTTTTAGAAAAGGCAGGGGAACCAGAGATCAAATTGCCAACATCCATTGGATCATAGAAAAGCAAGAGATTACCAGAAAAACATCTACTTCTGCTTTATTGATTACGCCAAAGCCTTGACTGTGTAGAACACAACAAACTGTGGAAAATTCTGAAAGAGATGGGAATACCAGACCACCTGACCTGCCTCCTGAGAAATCTGTTTGCAGGTCAGGAAGCAGCAGTTAGAATTGGACATGGAACAACAGACTGGTTCCAAATTGGGAAAAGAGCACGTCAGGGCTGTGTATCGTCACTCTGCTTATTTAACTTGTATGCAGAGTACATCATGAGAAACGCTGGGCTGGATGAAGCACAAGCTGGAGTCAAGATTGCCGGCAGAAGTATCAGTAACCTCAGATATGCAGATGACACCACCCTTCTGGAAGACAGTGAAGAGGAACTAAAGAGCCTCTTGATGAAAGTGAAAGAGGAGAGTGAAAAAGTTGGTTTAAAACTCAACATTCAGAAAACTAAGACCATGACATCCAGTCCCATCACTTCATGGCAAATAGATGGGGAAACAATGGAAACAATGACAGACTTTATTTTTCTGGGCTCCAAAATCACTGCAGATGGTGAGTGCAGCCATGAAATTAAAAGATATATATATATATATATATATATATACATATATATATATATATTTGTAAGCAAAGCTATACCAACTTGGACAGCATATTAAAAAGCGGAGAGATTACTTTGCCAACAAAGGTCCGTCTAGTAAAAGCTGTGGTTTTTCCAGTAGTCATGTATGGATATGAGAGTTGGAGTAAAAAGAACGGTGAGCACTGAAGAATGGATGCTTTTGAACTTTGGTTTTGGAGAAGACTCTTGAGCGTCCCTTGAAGTACAAGGAGTTCCAACCAATCTATCCTAAAAGAAATCAGTCCTGAATATTCATTGTAAAGACTGATGCTAAAGCTGAAACTCCAATACTATGGCCACCATATGTGAAGAACTGATTCATAGGAAAAGATTCTAATGGTGGGAAAGATTGAAGGCAGGAGGAGAAGCGAACTACAGAGGATGAGATGGTTGGATGGTATCACCAACTCAATGGGCATGAGTTTGAGCAAGCTTTGGGAGCTGGTGATGGACAGGGAAGCCTGGGATGCTGCAGTCCATGGGGTCAGAAAGAATCAGACACAACTGAGCGAGTGATCTGAAAAACTGAGTGCTTCTTTATTCATATAGTTATGAAATGAAGATAATTGCCCTTGTTTTTATATGCAAGTCTTGAGCTTATAGTATAGCTTGGCCCTCAAAAATAGCTTGTATGGAATATTTAATGCTGCAATAAGGTAGTGGATTTTTGTGAATGGTGCACTTTGCACTGTTTTCCAGAAGAGGTGGACGATTTATATGACCTTTCATTTTGGGGACTAAACTTTCCCTACACATGACACAACAGTGGACACAGATGTATGGAGATATTGATCCACTCAGCCACTAGAGTAGCTGGCTTTTGCCTGGGGGTGACCCAAAGCCTTTGCTGTCATCTCAGCTTGCAGCAACCTCTTCCGTAATCCCAGAGCATTGTGTAAATGCTGTTTCCTATGTGAGCCAAGATTTGGTAAGTTTGGGAAGCTCTGCCATAGTAGATCTAAATGTCACTTCAATTTTAAAAGTACATGAGATTCTACTTAAGGTGGAAAATGTGTTAAGTAGGAAGTTTAACCCAGTACTCTGTGACAACTTAGAGGCGTGGGATGGGATGGGAGGTGGGAGGGAGGTTCAAGAGGGAGGGGACATATGTATACTCACGGCTGATTCACGGTTATTGTATGGCAGTGAGCAACATGACATTGTAAAGCAATTATCTTCCAATTAAAAAAAAAAAGATGTTTAGAGATAAGGTACTGAGTAAATCTAATAATAATAATGAAGTTGAGAAATCTGGGGAACAAAAAGAAAATGTGTTTGGATGTTAAAGAAATATAGTATTTTCCCCCATATCCCTTTCCATAGGTAATTGTGCCTCCTTGAACTCCTTTCAAGTTTCCAAGTAAAGTTTGCTTTAGTTTTTGATTCTTGTTAAACCTACTAAGTTTGGTTTCCCAATCTGCAAAAATCTTATCAGTTCAGTTCAGTTCAGTCACTCAGTTGTTTCTCTTTGTGACCCAAAGGACTGATGCATACCAGGCTTCCCTGTCCATCATCAACCCCTGGAGCTTACTCAGACTCATGTCCAGCGAGTCGGTGATGCTATACAACGTATCATATACTGTTAATTATTAAAAATGTTTAAAAATATTATTTGCAAGCATTTTAGAAGCAAAAAGAAAGTAGTCAAAACAAAGGGTAAGTAGTTATTTTATTTTCAAACTTACATGTTTTCCAATTTTGATATATTCTTCTGGGATATATCCTCTCTAAAAATAACTAAAAATAATTTTGAAATATTGATAAAGCAAGCATGAAAAAATGTCATATTATTATTTGCTCAAAGAGAAACAATTTCAAATATTATCAATTCCCATTTCTTATTAGTTATCTTATGTTCTCATTTTCACTAACATGTTTTAAATGTTATGCTCTTAAAGCTGCAACAACAGAGTGGATCTTTAATACCCTTAAAGAGGACCTTCACCTATGCAAGTCAGTGAGACATGAAGAGAGCAAGAAAGATATTTAAGGTCACACAGAGAGTTGCTATGGAACTTAGAGTCGTGTTTCTATTGTTATCCCTGGTGTCATGGAGAGCTTTCAGTTTTGTTTCCGTTTCTGCCATTCTGCTTAAAGTCTTCTAGTATGAACAGACCCATAGATTTAAAGATAGTGTCTCACAGAGATTAAGTAAAGGATGCTTGTATTAGCATCACAACATAGATTGGTTCTTTCTTAAAAAGCTTTGAAAATAATCCTTGATGACTGTGGGAAAAAATGGAACAAAAGCTATAATGGCAGTATTTAAAATATTTAATATAAAATTTAATATAAAATATTAAAATAATAATATTCAGCTTGCTAATGTTTGCCTGGTAGTAATTCTATTAGAAACATTATTTTTGGTCATAAACATTATTGAGTTGTAGATAATCATGAATATTTTTTCAATTATGAAAATTATAGGACTGTCAATTTACATAATAGCAACATTTTTTTATTCTCTAATTTACCTCTTTTTTTTTTTTTAAAAAAAGGAATGCTTTATTTATTTATTTTTGGCCACACCCCATGACATGTGGGATCTTAGTTCCCCAGCCAGGGATCGAACCCATGCCCCTTGCAATGGAGGCATGGAGTCTCAACCACTGGACCTCCAGGGAAGTCCTACCTTTTCTTTTTATTAACAAAGTCTAGTAAATTATTCTTTTAAGAGAAGAATTCCCTGATTTCCCAATGGTTAGGACTCCTTGCTTCCACTGCTGGGGGCCAAGGTTCTATCCCCAGTCAGGGAACTAAGATCCGTGGTGTGGCAAAAAGGAAAAAAAAAAAAAAAAAAGAAAGAAGCTTGATATAAAAGAGGAACCTATAAGAAATGAACTTAGATGGCCAAAAATTTGAGTTGAATTTCTTGAAGTAAATAACCATAGGCTTATTGGGTGCACATTTGGAATTATCTTATTAAATGATTTTAACTTTCTAATTAAAGCTTTTCTTGAAGGGAAAAAAGGTTGATTTTTTCTCTTGATAAAATGTCAAAATATGCCTATTTTTATCAACACATTTGAATTTGACTTCTACTTAAAGAATTTAAATACATATGGGTGTGTGCTAAGTTGCTTTAGTCATGTCTGACTCTGTGAGACCTTATGGACTGTAGCCTGCCAGGCTCTTCTGTCCATGGGATTCTCCAGGCAAGAATACTGGAGTGGGTTGCCATTTCCTCCTCCAGGGGACTTTCCCAACCCAGGAATCGAATCAGCGTCTCTTATGTCTCCTGCATTGGCAGGTAGGTTCTTTACCACTGGTGCCACCTGGGGAGCTGAGGATTACACGTGGGTAATTCTGATTACACCTGGCAAGTGTGCTCTGTCTTGAAGTCAGCCTCTGCAAGAGCTCTCTGTCAAAGTCATAAGTCTAACTCCCAAAGCCTTGAACAATGGACTACAGAAACTTAGGTTATGTTTTCTAGGAATCTTACATGTAGCTTATCTTAGAGCATAACTTCCTAAAAGTTCTTTTTATATCTCTCTTGGAGAAGGCAATGGCAACCCACTCCAGTACTCTTGCCTGGAAAATCCCATGGACGGAGGAGCCTGGTAGGCTGCAGTCTGTGGGGTTGTGAAGAGTCAGGCACGACTGAGCGACTTCACTTTCACTTTTTACTTTCATGCATTGGAGAAGGAAATGGCAACCCACTTCAGTGTTCTTGCCTGGAGAATCCCAGGGACAGTGGAGCCTGGTGGGCTGCTGTCTATGGGGTCGCATAGAGTTGGACATGACTGAAGCAACTTAGCAGCAGCAGCCATCTCCCCAAGTGCCATACTCATATATGAAATCTCTGAATCACCAGAGAGGAAATTGACTGACTAGAGATCTAGCTTACTCCTTGGAAGGAAAGTTATGACCAACCTAGACAGCATATTAAAAAGCAGAGACATTACTTTGTCAACAAAGGTCTGTCTAATCAAGGCTATGGTTTTTCCAGTAGTCATGTTTGTATGTGAGAGTTGGACTATAAAGAAAGCTGAGCACCGAAGAATTGATGCTTTTGAACTGTGGTGTTGGAGAAGACTCTTGAGAGTCCCTTGGACTGCAAGGAGATCCAACCAGACCATCCTGAAGGAGATCAGGCCTGGGTGTTCATTGGAAGGACTGATGCTGAAGCTGAAACTCCAATACTTTGGCCACCTGATGTAAAGGGCTGATTCATTTGAAAAGACCCTGATGCTGGGAAAGATTGAGGGCAGGAGGAGAAGGGGATGACAGAGGATGAGATGGTTGGATGGCATCACTGACTCAATGGACATGAGTTTGGGTAGACTCTAGGAGTTGGTGATGGACAGGGAGGCCTGGTGTGCTGTGGTTCATGGGGTTGCAAAAAGTTGGACACAACTGAGTGACTGAACTGAACTTAACTGAAAGAGAGCTAGCTGGACTCTAAGCTATGGAGTTGAGCCTCTGCTCATTTTGCACTTCATACCTGGCTTGATGTGGCATTGCAAAAATAGTTGTGAATACTTAGAGTAGATAATTCTATTATTCTTCAATCATAATATACTTGAAAAACTTGCATGTAGACATATGCATGATATTGCTAAAGATTAAACTCTGGTTAATATGACCAGAAAATAAAAATCTAAATTGTTTCCATTTGGTCTTATCTGAAAGGATAATTATTCAAGCAGAGCTTTTTCTTACAATAATTAAAGTGATGATCTATGATAGTATTTATAGAGCCTCGCATTCTGATGACATGCAAGTTTGAGAAATTCTAATATAATTTCATGGACTAAAACCTTGCTTAAGGGAGATGCCATTAAATATACAAATAACCTCGGATGTAAATTATGCATGTCCAGTTTCATCTTCCTCAGATTCATATCTGATTTTGTATATAGGCTTTCATGTCTTAGATGAGGCCAAATGTGGAAAAAAGGGGTCTTTCCTAAAAAATATTCTATTATTTTCAAAAAGAATGCACTGGTAATGTAAATAGTGAAAATAATGAAACCTCTGAAATAGCAACTGTGTGGCACATTACTTTGAGAGCCAGTTTCTAAAAGAGGCAAGCCCAAGAAAATACCTAGGTTAATTTCTACATGGACAGAGATTGGTAGCTTGATTCTCTGGCCCTAAGTGTTTCAGAAGGCGCTAAAAATTGGACTACTTGGGAGAAGTTATAAGGGCCTTAACACAGATGTATTGTTCATGTATATTGAACAATGCTGAGTTGCTAAGTAGTTTGTTTTTCTTTATAGTTAACTTTTAAAAAAAATTTTAATTGGAGGATAATTAATTTACAATATTGTGCTGGTTTCTGCCACACATCGACATGAATCAGCCACAGGTATAGATATGTCCCCTCCCTCTTCAACCTCCCTCCCATTTCCCACCCTATCCCACCCCTGCAGGTTGTCACAGAGCACTGGGTTGAGCTCCATGTATCAAGCAGCAAATTCCCAATAGCTTTTTTTTTTTTTTTTTACAGATGATAATGTATATGTTTCCATGCTACCTACTCTTGAATAACAAAGTTGAGTCTTAGAATCACTTGTTTCAGATGGAAGCAAGAGAGTAAATGATTTCCCTAGGGTTATACTGAGTTAAAGGTTAAAATAAAGAAGTAGGTCTATGGATAATTCTGTAGGAAACACTGTTTTTCTTTTTTTTCCTTTCTTTTGAAATACTGTTTTAACCCTTGCCTCCACACTGGGGGAAATTTATGTAAGGGCAGAGATGGGGTTTTCTCTGTTCACCCATGATGTAGCTTCTTGAAAAATAGCTCACAGTAGCTGATTGGTGGAGAGAGGATTCTTGTAAGAGACATGAGCCTGTTTGCCTTATAATGTGCTGCTAAGGATATGCTGAAACATATATTGCTATTTGTAAAATGTCAGTCAAATCATTCATAAATACTTACAATTGCATTTCCTTTGCTTTCCTGAAAAAGAACCAATTGCACAAAACAGTTACATAAAGGAGTTTTGTTTTTTTTTTTTCTCTCCTAACAATGGGTGCTGCTGCTGCTGTGTAGTTGCTTGGTCCAGTCCAACTCTTCGCGTCCCCATGAACTATGGCCGGTCAGTCTCCTCTCCCCCTGGGATTTCCCAGGCAAGAATACTGGAGTGGGTTGTCATATCCTTCTCCAGGGGATCTTCCTGACCCAAGGATGGAACCTCATCTCCTGCATTGGCAGGCGGATTCTTTACCACTGAGCCACCTGGGAAGCTGCTAACAGTGGGTATCACTGTTTATATAAAGATGCTCTCAGCTTTAAGGGCTTCCCTTGTGGTTCAGCTGGTAAAGAATCCACCTGCAATGCTGGAGACCTGGGTGTGGTCCCTGGGTGAGCAAGATTCCTTGGAGAAGGGAACAGCTACCCACTCCAGTATTCTGGTCTGGAGAATTCTATGGACTGTATAGTCCATGGGGTCGCAAAGAGTCGGATGTGACTGAGTGACTTTCACTTTCAATTTTAAGCACCTGTCTGAGCATTTCATCTATTAATAGATGATGAAAGCTAATATTTGGAAATCTGGCCAGGATACATTCTAATATCTGAAAATGAATAGTACAGGTATTATGAATTCAGATATTTAGCATTTTGGGCCACATTAGGTTGTAAAGAAATATTATTAAAGCAATATTTCATAATTTGAAATAAAATTTATTAAATATTTATATATTTTAAATTATAAAATTTATAAAAACTTAAATTTTTAAATAATTTTGTAAAATTATAAGAATTATAAAATTTATAAAAACCTTTTATAAAAATGGTTACTTTTTTCTCATCGGCCTAATCATCACTGCTAACCTTTGTAAAGTGTTAAAACAAAGTTCAAGTAGGAAATCAGGTATATGCTAAGTAAGAGGAAACTATTGGCATCTTGATTTAGCTGTAAACTTCTGGTAAATAGGGGCTTTCCTGGAAGCTCAGCTGGTACAGATCTGCCTTCAATGCTGGAGACCCCAGTTCAATCCCTAGATAGGGAAGATCTGCTGGAGAAGGGATAGGCTACCCACTCCAGTGTTTTGGGGCTTCCCTGGTGGCTCAGCTGGTAAAGAATCTGCCTACAATGTGGGAGACCTGGGTTCGATCCTTGGGTTGGGAAGATCCCCTGGAGAAGGGAACTGCTAACCACTCCAGTGTTCTGGTCTCGAGAATTCCCTGACTGTATAGTCCATGTGGTCCCGAAGAGTTGGACACGACTGAGCAAATTTCACTTCTCTGGTAGCTGCGTTTAGTTATGCTGAATGACACAAAATTATGCTCTGGGTCAAGACCTTTTGTTTTTCTGTACTCTTCTCAAAAGATTTCATACTTCCCTCACTCCATCAGGATGTAAGGGAAGTAACATCTAAGTTTTGTTCTAGGCATCTTGAGACAGTAGATGAGTGATTCTTGGTGGGAAAAGCTATGTCACACTTACCCAGGAGAAGTTTTGGAGGTTTTGGGTTTCTTGGTCTTTGTTGGGTATTCCAGTGATTAGGGGTCCAATTGGCCTTTAACTCACAGGAAGGAGAGGGCTGGATGTTTCGCAGTGTGTGGGACAGCCCCACACAATGAGAAACTGTCCCATATTCTGTGAGACTTTTGAATATATCACATGGGACAAACCTTTATATTTTGTCATGATTTTCATATGCCCTGAATTTTCTAGGAATGCAATTACTGTGTAAGTGGAGGAAAAATTTTATACAATCTTTTTATGTATTCAGAGTTCCTAGGAGTTGGCAAAGAATTCACAATATGTCACTGACGGCAGTGTCACTTGTGGAATTTGAATTGTTAAAGTGGATCATTTTGCATTTATAGCTCTTGAATCCATGTTGAAAGAGCCTTTTTCTCTCATCTGTCCAACTCTGAATATATTTATTTATCCCCTACTTTAAAATGACAAATACAGAGAAGAAAGGTTGACAATATTCAATTGAATATTGCTTTTTCTTAAATACGCGTTTATTCACTGAAGTGAGGGCAAACATCTGGCTTCTTCGTTTTCTTTTCTGGTAGAGCCACACCTGAACATTTAAATACTGAAATGTATATGATTTTAGTATGTGTATATTAAAATATTATTTATTTTCTATTTCACATTTGATGCATTATATTGATTCTTTGAAATTGTATATGTTGTATTATTTACAAAGATAAGTTGTGTTATTTACACAGAGTTAGAGAATGAACTTACGGTTGCTGAAAGGGTGATGGGGGATAAATGGGGGGGAGGTGGAGAGAGTTGGAGAGTTGGGGATGGGCATGTGTTGTGTGCTAATTCATTCAGTTGTGCCTGACTCTCTGTGATCCTATGGACTGTAGCCCACCAGGCTCCTCTATCTGTGGAAATCTCCAGGCGAGAATAGTGGAGTGTTGCCATGCCCTCCTCCAGGGGATCTTCCTGACCCAGGGATCTAACCCGCATCTCTTACCTGTCTTGCACTGGCAGACGGGTTCTTTACCACTAGCACCAACTGGGAAGCCCTAGTGAAAGTCGCTCAGTCATGTCCGACTCTTTGTGACTCCATGGACTATACAGTCCATGGAATTCTCTAGGCCAGAATACTGGGGTGGGTAGCCTTTCCCTTCTCCAGGGGATCTTCCCAACCCAGGGATCGAACCCAGGTCTCCCACATTGCAGGTGGATTCTTTACCAGGTGAGTCACAAGGGAAGCCCTGGGAAGCCTTATTCTCAGAGAACACTTTCTTGAAGGATTATCTCCTATGCAGAGTGAGATCCCACCCATGAGCAGGGGTCTTTGGACTAGTGATCTTTCTTGGAGAGCTTCTTGTCCTCAGAAGTTTAAAAGCCACACCCTGTATCTGCAGTGAGTGAACATCTCACCTGGCTTCACTGGGGCAAACTTTTGTTTCCTGCGGAATCTGTGAGCTCTCCTCTTGCTGCTGGAGTTTCTGTGTCTCTAGAGCGGCTGACACCACTTCTTCCCAGCGTGCTGTGAGGCTGAAGTGCACACCCAGAAACTCCCAAGACTACACTTCCTTCAGCTGACTCTGGGTTTGTAACCTTCTGGTTATTCTCAGAGAAAAACTTTAATAAAGGCAGATTTTATTTACCACAGTTATAGAGTTAGGATTCCAAAGAAAACAAGGTGGTGATTGTTGTTGTTCAGTCATTAAGTTGTGTTCAGATCTTTCAGACATCATGGACTATAGCCCTCCAGGCTCCTCTGTCCATGGGATTTTCCAGGCAAGAACACTGGAGTGGGCTGCCATTACCTTCTCCAGGAATGGACATGTCCACACTGCTATATTTAACATGGATAACCAACAAGGACCTACTGTATAGTACAGGGAACTCTGCTCAATGTTATGTGGCAGCCTGGATGAGAGGGGAGTTTGGAGGAGAATAGATACATGTTTATGTATGGCTGAGTCCCTTTGCTGTCCACCTGAAGGTATCACATTGTTAACTGGCTATACTACAATATAAAATTAAAAGTTTAATAAAAAAATAAAAAGAGTCAGAAAGTGGAGAGGGGAGAGAGAATTTGTTAAAAAAAAATGTCTTTGAAGAGAAGTATAGCCTTTAGGTCCCCACTCCCTTACTCTGGGTTACTTGGGTAGGAAGCTGCCTTGACTTTAGGTCCAGGGTAGGATGCTTCTTTGGAGAAGTCAGTGGCACCCCACTCCAGTACTCTTGCCTGGAAAATCCCATGGGTGGAGGAGCCTGGTAGGCTGCAGCCCATGGGGTCACGAAGAGTCGGACACGACTGAGTGACTTCACTTTCACTTTGCACTTTCATGCATTGGAGAAGGAAATGGCAACCCACTCCAGTGTTCTTGCCTGGAGAATCCCAGGGACTGCCTGCCTGGGCTGCCGTCTATGGGGTCGCACAGTGTCAGACACGACTGAAGAGACGTAGCAGCAGCGGCAGCAGGAAGCTTCTTGAATATTCATTGGAAGGACTAATGCTGAAGCTCCAATACTTTGGCCACCTGATGCAAAGAGCTGACTCATAGGAAAAGACCCTGAGGCTGGGAAAGATTGAAGACAGGAGAAGAGGGCGACAGAGGATGAGATGGTTGGATATCATCACTGACTCAATAGACATGAATATGAGCAAAGTCTAGGAGATAGTGGAGGACAGGAGAGCCTGGCGTGCTGAAGTCCACGGAGTCGCAGAGTTGGACATGACTTAGCAGCAACAAACCACCAGCCTCTCTCCCCTTGCGGGAGATGGAAGAGCTTGGGGGTGGGGCTGAAAGTTCCAATGCTGAAACTTACAGGTTGTTTCCCCTGGCAACCTCCCACAGAAGAACTTGTTTTCTTGGTTAAGCCTTGTAAATCTAGGAAATCTGGGCTTATATTTTCAGAATGCCTTCTAGTTTCTTCTTATAATATTGTACTTTCAATTTTTGTTTGTTTTACTTTTATTCCATATCTTTTAGTGCCTTAAATGCTTTCTATGCAGCCACTGTCTTCTTAGATAATTCCAAGAAAAAACGAAAAGAAATCATGCTGATTTCCTCTCAAACTGACACCACATCTCTACCAAGGGAAGTTGTCTTTAAAGATGCATCAAAACTGTGACGAAGATCTGGACAATTCTTGTTGGTTTCTTGTGCAACTTTGGCTCAGGGAGGACTGAAAGGGAGGTTTAAGAATGATAGTTTCCACACTACTAGTAAAAGACTAGTTATTTTTTAGCCATAGTAACAAGTAACCGTTGGAGCTGGTGACAGAATCAACAACAATTGACCTGAGTGAACATACTTCTGTGGGCCAACCAAGCAGAGTAAGAGCGTCTAACTTCTGAAAGTCAGCCAGACTCACTACAATGAATTTGCTTGGACAATCAAACTGAGCAACAGTGTGACTCAAGTAGTCTTGCTTCCGCACTTAATGTCAACTCACTTCTGCTTCTGGAAATCTGCCCATCTCTAAACTGTGCTTCCTGAAAGTCCGCAATGTCAGTGGTCTCTTCTGTGCATAGGCAGAATAGCGCTCTGTAAGCAATACATTTAGCTTTGAGGTTTCGTTGCAGATTTTGCATAGAGCTATCATCCTTTGTCTATTACCATCGTATCTCCTGAATCTCATTTGCCGCTTAAACGCAGATAGCCTAGCAGTTATGAACTTGGGCTCTAGGCTGATTCTGCTGCATTCTGGCTGTGTGATCCTGAGTAATTTGCCCTGATTTTTTCATTTGTAAAATCAGGAGACTTATAGCATCTACTTTACAGGATTGCATTAAATATATGAATCACTTTAAGTGCTTTATAAATATTAGTTAGTATTACTATTTCTTGCTCTTATAAATACCAAGCGTAAAGTAAAAGTTAAAAGGAAGTGAAGGGTATCACTGCTGCTGCTGCTACTAAGTTGCTTCAGTTGTGTCCGACTCTGTGCAACCCCAGGGACAGCAGCCCACCAGGCTCCCCCGTGCCTGGGATTCTCCAGGCAAGAACACTGGAGTGAAAAAAAAAAAAAAAAAAAAAGAACACTGGAGTGGGTTGCCATTTCCTTCTCCAATGCATGAAAGTGAAAAGTGAAAGTGAAGTCGCTCAGCCGTGTCCAACTCTTCTCGACCCCATGGACTGCAGCCCACCAGGCTCCTCCGTCCATGCATTTTCCAGGCAAGAGTACTGGTGTGGGGTGCCGTCACCTTCTCTGAAAGGTATCACTCCCTTACAATTCAAGGCTTTGCTTGTACTTTCCAACATCAATATTTTTAAAGTATAAGCTTAATACTTTTAAAGCTTGGAGGAGTTGTGCTTGTGTTTATGTGTTTGTGCATGTGATATATGTGATACAGACATACATATGCCTCTGTCAATTTTGAAACTATTCTCATTGTTTGAAGAAGAGCTCATATTCAGACTTCATTCATAAGGGAACAAACATCTGTTTAATATAGGGCATACAGCCACAGTAGTATTGTTAATAAACATGTAGATGTTTCTTGTTAAGGACTAGCATATTGAGTTCTATATTTTAATTATTTTACCAAGAATATTACATACATTGTATTATTTTATACATTTATTAAATCATTTAACAAAATTTTATTATGTGTCTGTTTTGTGCCAGGCAGTGTTCTTGAGACTAGAAATAAAATGATGAACTGTGGTACTGAATAAATTCCACTCATCTAGGTTTCCTTTTGAAAACAGAAATGTCATGGGTATAATTAAATGATTTATTATTACTTATCTTGATATGTGTTTATATTTATGCTTATATTAAAGTTGTTGTTTATTTGCTAAGTCGTGTCCAGCTCTTTGCAACCCCATGGACTGTAGCCTGCCAGACTCCTCTGTCCATGGGATTTCCCAGGCAAGAATATTGGAGAATATAGAATATTGGAGTTTGCCATTTTCTTCTCCCGGGGATCTTCCCCATCCAGGGAGCGAGCCTACATCTCCTATGTCTCCCGCAGGCAGATTCTTTACCCACAGAGCCATTACAAAACTAAAACCAGTAGGAGTGTTGTTTTGTTACATGAATTCTGTTGCCGTTGTTGGAATGACTTGTTATACAGTGACACCGGAAGCACAGAGAAAGCCTGGCAAATGTTTGTGAGATTAAGTTGGTGGTCAGGATTTCCAGGGGGAGCAAGTCACAGACACCATGTTTCCTGCTCTTTTAATCCAATTTCCCATAAAGACCAATGAATAAAGTTCACCTCGTATATCATTTGGCAAATAACTGAATTGGCTCTGTGATAATCTGCTTGATTCTTCTTGTGTCTATGTTTTAATCTGTAGTGTTTAGTGTTAATATTTGTTAGTTATTAATTTTAGGGTTGTATGGAAAAGTTAATACTATATGAGGGCTTCCCAGGTGGTGCTAGTGGAAAAGAAGCCACCTGCCAATGCAGGAGACGCAACAGATGCGGGCTCAATCCCTGGGTCAGGAAGATCCTCTGGAGGAGGGCACAGCAACCGACTCCAGTGTTCTTGCCTAGAGAATTCCATATACAGAGGAACTTGGCAGGCTACAGTCCATGGGGTCGCAAAGAGTCAGGTATAAATACTCATATATATTTTTATATCTTGGTCATAGCTATAATGTGTATACACATTAACTGACAAAAGTAAGTACTCTACAATGCCCTGTGGGAGTGGTGGCATGTTTTATAGGAATTGTGTGTATATTCTGCAAACACACTTTTTTTTTTCTGAACTGTATGAGGTAAACTACAAGTTATATTATACACTATGGCTCTTTTAATATTGTGAATTTTCTGACATGATTACAGAAGTTATACAGTTCACAAATTTACATTGATAATCTACCATTTGTTTAGTAATTTCATTAGTGTTTGATCTTAAACTTTTCTCGCATATTTATGTGTATATACTTTAAATAATCTTTAAATAAAAGAACTTTCTCATTATGTTAAGTAACTGCCTTAAACATTAGTTATGTTCAAGTAGTATACTGTATTTTGTGTAAATAAGAACCAACTAGATTCAGTTTAAAAAAACAACTGGTTTTAGGAGGCATTTGGCTATGTGCTCAGTCGTGTCAGCTCTTTGTGACCCTGTGGACTGCAGCCCACCAGGTTCTTCTGTCTGTGGAATTTTCCAGATGAGAAATACTGGAGTGGGTTGCCATTTCCTTCTCCAGGGGATCATCCCAACCCAGGAATCAAACCCACATCTCTTGCATCTCTTGCATGCAGACAGATTCTTTACCACCTGTGCCGCTGGTGGAGTCTGATATTATGAGAGCCCTAAAAAATAACTCAGAAAACACTAATTGGAGAAGAAGGTTCAGTTTACCCTTTTCATGTCCACATGAACTCTGTGGCTGTTTTTTCCTTTTACTTTTCTTCTACCATATGAGGATAGTAAAAATAATAGCTTCCAAACAAGGTGACCAAGGTTTTCCCTTCCCTTCCTTTCCTCTGTGGAAGAGATTGAATGGAACCACAGTGACTGCCAGCTGCCTGGAGACAGGTGCTCAGGGACTCATTCTGGCCCTGAACCTTGAGAACAAATGTCAGGAAATGCTTTTTTTAATGTCAAGATTCTGGTTGTATGGATAAGAGTAAGTATTGCGTGATATGGTAAAGGCTTGCACCTACGTAGTCGTTCATTGTGAAAGGAAACCCTAATTTATTGTTTAATGTTTAATACAAGGCGTTTTAATCAGTACATTTTGGTAATAATACCCAGGAGCAGAAAATCATTGGCAAAATTAAGTTGAAACAGGCCAGATATGATCTTTTTTCTTGTTCAAGTAAAATGCAATTTAGTCCGTTTGAGCTTGAGGGATATCTTCCCTGTCGACTGCTGTCCCCTCAAAGCCAGCCAAACAAGTCCAACTTAACCTACTCCCCTCTGCTTCCTCCCTACCCCAGCTCCAGTGACAGAATTTATAATAAAACACACTGCAGCTGTTTGCAAGTCTGATCGGAGTATTTCTCCAGAACTTCTCCTCTCCACAAACCTTTATTCTAATCCATTTAGAATGGATTACATGTGTGTGTGTGTCCCTGGCTTTTATCCTTTTGGCTTCATACCTAGATTTTTAAATCTCTATACCTCCTTTTAATTGAATAGACAGCCCACTTCTCTTCTCTACTGAAGTCCTAAGTTGAATGATGTTCCATATTCAGCACAGCCTCCTAGCCTAAAAGGATCTCCTAGGAGGAGATATGTCAGTAGATATCTTCCTAGACACCAACAGGATATCCCAGCCCAACCTAGGTCTCAGGACTCCAGACCACTCTGTTATTTTATCTGAAAAATGGACTTTGAGCTGCTAGGCCTTAAGCCTTCAAGTTTCAACCAGTAGTACACTAATTCATCTTGTTGGCAGAGGACTTCAGTTGCAGGATCAACCTTTTGTACTAATCTCTACAGTCAATCAACAAATATTTGCTAAGTGACTACAGTAAGTCAGATATTGTGCGATATGTAGGAATTCAAGAGAGCCAAATAAATAAGAACTTCTTCCTCCCTGCCTGAATTCTGAATAATTTAAGGAAAAAACCAGCACAGCAGATAGAAATAAAAATATCACCTCTGTTCTCATAGAGCAGGAATGAAGGCATAGATTCGTGAGAGAATCAAGTGGGCTGATGAACTGAATCTCAGAATTAGAAATACCTATTCGCATGGTCCCTCCAGTCCTAGACCAGGACAGAGCTTTCCTGCTCAGGAACTTAGGTCCTAGAGGGGAAGTGAAAAACGCCCTCTTGCATGCAGGTAGCTCCCAAGAGAGAAAACAGTACAACTGAGAATGCCCAATTGTTCTTCCCAGTTTTCGTTTCTCTCACACAAGTGCACACTCAGTCGCTAAGTCATGTCTGACTCTTGTGACCCCATGGACCATAGCCTGCCAGGTTCCTCTATCCATGTGCTTTCCCAAGCAGGAATACTGGAGTGGGTAGTCATTTCCTTCTCTAGAGGATCTTCCCAACCCAGGCATCAACCCCGTGTCTCCTGAATTGCAGGCAGATTCTTTACTGCTGAGCCACCTGGGAAAGTCCTCTCTTACATGAGGGATGTGAAAAGGGACAGAGAGATGCCATAATTGTGTGCGGGGAACTATATCTCTATGTCATCCAGGAGTGGAGTGATGGAATTCCCTTCTGACCAAATGCACTGTGGATACAGTGGTATACAGATGTGGTCCCTCCCCTCATGGAGTTTATAATCCAGTGGGGGAAAGGCAGATATTAAACATGCAATTACAAATAATGAAGAAGGATGGAATATTTTTTTCCTTTACCAGTTCCTTTGTCTCTCTTATCTGATTAAGACTGGGTAAATACTCCAACCCTAAGATTTTCTTTTGTGTTCATTAATCTAAATATCCTGTTGCTATTCATAGTCTTTCCTTACATTAGACACAATGCAACTGATTGTCTCATTTCACTAGATTATAGGCACTTTTCCAGGTGGCGCTAGTGGTAAAGAACCCGCCTGCCAATGCAGCAGACGTGAGAGACACGGTTCAATCCCTGGGTCAGGAAGATCCCCTGGAGGGGGATACGGCAAGCCACTCCAGTATTCTTGCCTGGAGAATCCCATGGACAGAGGAGCCTGGTGGGCTACAGTCCATAGGGTCACAAAGAGTTGGACATGACTGAAGCAACATAGCACACGTGCATAACCACTTTTCTGACATCCTGGAGATTATACCCAAGAGTGCTGCATGTTCCAAACTTTTCAGCTTCGTATTTGCAATCTCTTAATTTCCCCTTAATTTTGGGAGCTCATTATATTCATTGTGTGTGGGTTTTTACAAGTTTAAATCATAGATTTGTTTTCTTTAGTTTAAAATTTGTGGGCAGCCCTTGATGGAAACCAAGTAGATTTTCAGAAATAACTAATCTTTATCAGTTTGTTTTGAAGATATATGATTAATTTGTAAAGGATCAATGATTAAATGGTTTATATTGTAAAGAAAGACAAGGCACATAGGAAATGTCATCAAAGCTGTAAGTTGAAGGAAGTGATACTGCTGAAGTCAGTCACAGGGCTTTTAAAATTTTTTAAAAAAATTTCACCAGGTGTGAGGAAATCCTTTGGAAAGCTTTGGTCATTTCTGAGCATTGAATGATTTTAAAATGGTAGATTAACAATAGTTGTTAGAATGGTAAAAATGATCAGCAGTGATTGGTAGATTAAAATGGTTGAATGTTGTTGTTTAGTTGCTAAGTTGTGTGTGATTCTTTGAGACCCAATGGAGCCCACTAGGTTCCTCCATCCATGGGATTTCCCAGGCAAGAATACAGGAGTGGGTTGTCTTTCCAAATAGAAATTTGCCAGTTGTTTCTGCAGCGGCTAATCAGCAGAATATTTGGTGATACTTCTATTCATTAATTACAGGAAATATTTATGTTACACTGAAACATTTTTTAATCTAAAATTGAGAAAGATAAGTAGTAAAATGTATGGAGATCAAAATATGAACAATTTTGTTTTTATGTACTTTAAAATTCCAATAAATTCTACTATGCCGGTGCTATGCCCAAAAGCATTACATGTATAAGAAAACAATTTAGATGTAATTATTTGAAAATCTGTTTTTCCTTCTGTTTAGGTGGATATTGTTAAAACTTCAGTGTTTTCTTTTAGTACATGTGTGCATGACAGTTTCTTGATTGACTTAAACTTTGCAAGATGCGTTGTTGGAATTTTATGAACCATTCATAAATAAAAAACAAGTATTTATTATTATCCCATGCTTTCCATCCTACAGTCAACAAATCTGTTGTCTCCACATTCAGAATGTGTTCTGAATCCAACCACTTCTCTTCTTATCTGCCCTTACTCTCTTCATTCAACTCACCATCACCTCTTAGCTCAACTAATAATGAAAAGGAAAAGTTAAAATTTTACATGACCTCCTTCTCCTTCTGCCTCTGTAACTCAGCTTGCCCCTTGCAAAGTCTAGATCATGTAGGTCACGTAGTCTCAGAAAGTGGGGACCTGCAATACTAGGAGTTGGAGCTTATCTCACTCATCCTTGTCCTGCTCTTTGCAATTGTCCAGCCCCTGCAAACCTGCTTAGTCATGCCTGTCCATGTAAAGGTCAGGCATCCCCCTCCCCATCTTGACTATTGTTCCTGTGCGCATGAAACCCCTTAGTTTAAACCAGCCTATTAACAGCTAGTGTTGCCCACTACAGTCTGTCTATGAAAACTCTGTAATCCCTTTGTTCGGGGCTCAGAGCTTGGAGTGTTAACTTCTCTGGGCCTGCTGGCATAATAAACCTGAATTCTCCAACTCTCTGAGTGTGGTTCTTGGTTTCTCGAATACTGGTTTCTGCAACAATAACATCCTAATTTCTTTTTTTAATTGGAAGATAATTGCTTTACAAAGTTATGTTAGTTTCTGCTGTACAATGAAGTGGATCAACTATATGCATACATATATCCCCTCCCTCTTAAACCTTCCTTCCACTCCCATGCTACCCTACTAAGTCATCACAGCGCACTGAGCTGAGCTCCCTGTGCCGCACAGCAGCTTCCCACTAGCCATCTATTTTATACATAGTAGTGTTTATACGCCAGTTCTAATACGCTAATCATTTCATCCTCTCCTGTGTCCACCCCACCTGTGTCCATTCTGTATGTCTATATCTCTATTCCTGCCTAATTTGTTTCTTTGTCTCTTGCTTTTTCCATTTACACTGTGAAGTGAAAGTGAAAGTCACTCAGTTGTATCCGACTCTTTGTGACCCCATGGACTGGATAGTCCATGGAATTCTCCAGGCCAGAATACTGGAGTGGGTAGCCTTTCCCTTCTCCAGGGGGTCTTCCCAACCCAGGAATCGAACCCAGGTCTCCTGCACTGGAGGTGGATTCTTTACCAGCTGATCCACAAGAGCAGCCCATTTACACTGTGGTCTCCACATATTTCCTGCTCCCAGAATGATCTGCAGGTGTGAGCCAGGGTCTGTCAAATCCTGGCTTTCAGTTCTCCAGCGCTTCCCGTTACACAGAAGACAATTCAAAGCCCCTAGCACACCTCCCGGCTACCCCTCTGGCCTCATTTCCTACTGTTCTCGCTTTCTTTCCAGGCTTCCTTGCTGTTTTTTGAATATATCATGTTCTGTCTTAACATATGGTTCTTCCACTGGTTATTCTTTCTGCCTTGAATATGCAAAGTTCTTTGCTTAAAGGCCTCTCTGTTCTGTCCCTGCAGATGGAATATAGCCTTTATGTAGCAGGAACTTCTTGCTATTTTTCAGCTCCTGGTATAGGAGTCACTCGATAAAAATTGCTAAATGGATAAACAGGCTGATGACAAAATCAAAGCCAACATTCTATATTGTAGAGATGGCCCAGATAAAAGACAGTAATGGTGATGTGTAAGGAGAGCTTTCATGTTCTTCAATGCTTGTAATGTTTAAGTGTACTGTAGAAACCAGTGAGTGCTAAATAGTCCGTGAAGCTTTGGGATATAATGATGAAAGAAATGATGTGTTTTAGGTTGTTTAGAAATGAGAGCAAAGAGATGTGAAGATGAAAAATTAATCAAAGAAGATAAACCAGGCCATTTAGTTCTTTACAATTATTATGCACTTTAGTCATAGGTATTCCCTCTTTTGCCTTTCAACTCTATGTAAGGTACAATATGTCATGTCTATTTATGATTGTCTAAGTTTTCTTAGAAAACTTAAAAATCATTTATATTCTTGGTACTTCCCCCAACTCTTTGTAATGGTACTTAAATTTTTTTTAAAGTAAATTTTCTGTATCTTCCTCCTATATTAAATCTATGTTTAAAGGATAACATACAGTTGAAGAAGGGAATACTTACTATTTTATTCTTTATTGAAAGCAAGCAAAATTTCATGGTTTTGAAGTCATATATAGATGGTGATTGCAGCCATGAAATTAAAAGACGCTTACTCCTTGGAAGGAAAGTTATGACCAACCTAGACAGCATATTCAAAAGCAGAGACATTACTTTGCCAACAAAGGTCTGTCTAGTCAAGGCTATAGTTTTTTCAGTGGTCATGTGTGGATGTGAGAGTTGGACTGTGAAGAAAGCTGAGCACCAAAAAATTGATGCTTTTGAACTGTGGTGTTGGAGAAGACTCTTGAGAGTCCCTTGGATTGCAAGGGTATCCAACCAGTCCATCCTAAAGGAGATCAGTCCTGGGTGTTCATTGGAAGGACTGATGCTAAAGTTGAAACTCCAATACTTTGGCCACCTCATGTGAAGAGTTGAGTCATTGGAAAGACTCTGATGCTGGGAGGGATTAGGGGCAGAAGGAGAAGGGGACGACAGAGAATGAGATGGCTGAATGGCATCACCGACTCAATGGACATAAGTTTGAGTGAACTCCGGGAGTTGGTGATAGACAGTGAGGCCTAACATGCTGCGATTCATGGTGTCGCAAAGAGCTGGACACGACTGAGCGACTGAACTGAACTGAATAGGTGTTTTAACTCGTTTATTTGTGGTTAATGGTTCATCTTGAGTTGACCTAAAAGTACAATGTTTATTGGGTCACATCTAGATCATATTCTTCTGAAATTAATAAGTGTTGCCCTTCCAACATTAAGATGTTCTATGGAAAAACGTAAAATTAAAAAACCAGGAAGGGAGTTGAGTTTATCAATTATTTATCAACCTGCCCATCGTATGTCAAATGGAAAAAGAGGCTCAAAGAATTAGTAAGAGAAAAGGTGGTGAGGTTCTAGCCTTGCCTGAACAAAGCTTGCTCCCTCGGACAGCAGGAAGATCCTGACAGCTATTGTTGTCACAATGCACAGACAGACCTTTGGAAGACTAAAGGATTTGCCACTTGCTGGCTACTTGGCCTAGAGTAAATGCACAATACCTCTTAAGGGAGCAGTTTGTTAGAAGAAGGATGGACTCTTTCAGTCTTGTACCCAAAGGGAAGAAAAGTAAAAGAACAAGACTTCAAGGAAAGGAAGCCTCATGTATGTCTGAGACTGCATTTATTTTATATATTATATATATATATATATCTTCTAAGCACTTAAAAAAATCTTAACTCAATTCTTATAACCACAGAAAATTTTTTCAATGATTTTATGAAGTATGTAGTATTGAAAGAGTCAATTCCTAGGCTGATAAGAAGGTTGATAAGAAGTCCGGGGTCCCTGAGGAGGAGAAAGATGTCTGGAGCTCTCAAAATGAGATAGGGGTCTGGAATTCTCAAGAAGGAGGAAAGGACAAACATCTTTTTTTTTTTTTTCTTTCTCTCCATTCCTTAGTCTTAGTCACGTAAAACTTTTTTTTCTTTAAGCCTGGAACTGATGATTACACAACACACTTAGTTTAAACTCTGTACTAAGGATTATATAACAACAACATATCCTGCTTGAGGAAAGTTTCTCCTTCCTGAAAACCTTCTGGCTAATCCTGTTATCTTAAAATATAAATTATGGGAGTGGGTCTAGTAAGATCTTTACAACCTTGAGACATTCTTTTGATTTATTGTAATAACTAATTTAAAAAGTATATAACTCCCTTGCTCACACTAGCGAGGGGGGCACGCTCGATTCCCCGTCTGATGTTAATGTCAGAAACTTTCTCTGTCCCTTTTTCACTTTAATAAAACTCTGCTACACAAAAGCTCTTGAGTGATCAAGCCTGGTCCCTGGTCCCTGGTCCCTGTTCCCGAAGCTAAATCTTCTTCGGATATCACGAATCCAATACCGTTTACCATAAGCTATCAGTATCATTATTCTTATTTTACTGATGAGAAAGCTAAAGCACAGAGAAGTTAAGCAGTCTGTTCAAGGTCACACAGCAAGTAAGAAGTAGAAGAAGCAGGGATTTAAGCCTAGGCAATCTGTCTCTGGATTCATGCCCTTAATGCTACTCTCTGCTGCTTCCCACACTGACCTAAAAGTGTGTTTCTCTGACATCAGCCAGCAGCAGAATCACCAGGCAGAAATTAAATGGGTCACAGTCTCCAATGGAACTTATGCCTGTCTTTTGGTAGTGATAACCCAGGGACTTTGTACTGCTAAGTTGCTGCTGTTGTTCAGTTGCCCAGTCATGTCCATCTCTTTGTGACCGCATAGACACCAGGCCTCCCTGTCCCTCACCATCTCTCAGAGTTTGCCTGAGTTCATGTCCATTGTACCGGTGATGCCATCCAGCCATCTCATCCTCTGACGCCGTCTTATCCTTCTGCCCTCAATCTTTCCCAGCATCAGGGACTTTTCCTATGAGTTGGCTCTTCGCATGAGGTGACCAAAATACTGGAGCTTCAGATTCAGCATCGGTCCTTCCAATGAGTATCCAGCATTCATTTCCCTTAAGATTGATTCGTTTAATCTCTTTGCTGACCAAGGAGGGACTTCTTCTCCAGCACCATGAAGGCATCCGTTCTTTGATGCTCTGCCTTCTTCAGAGTCTAGCTCTCACAACCACATGTGACCACTGGGAATACCATAGCCTTTACTATATGGACCTTTGTTGGCAAAGTACTATCTCTGCTTTTTAACACACTGTCTAGGTTTGCCATAGCTTTCCTTGTACTGCTATAGATACTGCTTATGTTTATTTCTGTATTTTGAGTGATCTTATTTATTTATATATTTACTTACTTTTTGCCTTTTAAAACTTTTATTTTTGTAGTAAAAGATACCTAACATAAAATACACCATTTTAACCATTTAAAATTCAATAGTGTTAAGTATATTACATTGCTGTGCAATCTCCAGAACTTTTTCATTTTGCAAAACTGAAACTCTATGCTCATTAAACAACTCTCCATCACCCCCTTCCTCCAGGCCCTGGCAACCACCATTGTACTTTATGTCTCTATGAATGTGGTTAATCTAGGTGCCTCATATAAAGAGAACCATATAGAATTTTCCCTTTTGTGACTGGCTTGTTTCACTTAGCATAATGTCCTCAAGATTCATCCATAATGTAACATGTGTCAGAATTTTCTTCCATTGTAAGGCTGAATAATAGTCATCATATGTATATGAAAGTGAAAGTTGCTCACTCATGTCTGACTCTTTGCTTTGACCCCTAAACTATACAGTCCATGGAATTCTCCAGGCCAGAATACTGGAGTGGGTAGCTGTTCCCTTCTCCAGGGGCTCTTCCCAACCCAGGGATCAAACCCAGGTCTTCTGCATTGCAGGCAGATTCTTTACCAGCTGAGCCACCAGGGAAACTATGCCACATTTTGTTGATCCATTAATTTGTTGATAGACCTGCGGCTTCCTTCCATCTTTTGACTACTGTGATCAATGCTTCTATGAATGTGAGTATACAAGTGAGTTTATTCATTTTAAACATTGTTTTCATTTTTATTAACTAGGTTACTGTGCCCAATAACTACTTTTTATTTCTACCTTTTAAGTTTTTCTCTGTTTAAAATATTTTTATAGTCCAAATTATATTTGTTACAGAAATTTTGCATTCTTTTTGTGAATACTTTTGTTATTAATTTGCCTGGTTTTGTCTGTCTCATTAGTTTAACTTAGTTTCACGTATAAAATAAGGAAGCTCTACTGGGTAAGAGATTTTTATATTTTTTGTGAACTTGAGGTAAGCGATGTTTGAATATTTGAGTCAAATTTTATTTCTTGACTGTATTTGAAATATATTTTGTTTGTTTACCTATGAGAATACCCAAATGTGATCCAAAACAAATTTAAGCTAACAAAAACCTCTTAGCACATTAACATACGCTGTCAAGTTGGCACACTCATCATAATTCAATTATTCATCACATGTTTATTGAGCTCCAACTTTATGCCACCACTGTGCTAGGTGACAGGTGAATTAGCAGTCATGGCCCATATCCTCAGAAGGGCTTTGGTCCACAGGTGAGACACATATTAAAAATAAACAGACACATAGAATACATTATTGCAAGCTGTGATAAGGTCTGAGGGGAAAGAACAGGGAAGAGTTAGTTAGAATAATGAGTGAGAGTTTTATTTAACAAGTGGGGGGCTGGCTAGGAAAGGGCTTTCACTAGGTAAAAGTGGGGGCTCAATACCAGGTCAGGTTAATGCAGAGCAAAGAGTTGGGCCAACTGTCTTTTGTTTGCCCTTCCAGGTCCATCCTCCCCCTTTGTCTACCTCTCTCTTTGCTCTGGGCAGCTGACCTGAACAGACTACAACAGGTAGTTGGACTTCAGTGGTTCTCACCTGGGGAGTGATTTTGATCCCCAGGGGACATTAGACAGTGTCTGGAGACATCTTTAGTTGTTGCCATATCTCATGGAACGCTGCTAAACGCCCAGCAATGCACAAGACAGCCCTGCTTCTCCATGTAGAATTACTGGCCCCAAATGATGCCTTAGTTCCATGGTAGAGAAACCCAGAGGAATGAGGAGAGTAATTGTATTCTGAGGGATTTTGTTCTGCTCGCTCCTTCCTGTGGAGTTGTCTTCAGTTGGCTGTATCTGTTGCCTGAAAGTACCTGCTCCTTACGAAGGCAAGCCTCTGCCTGACTCTCCTTGCTACTGAGTCTAGGAGTGCTAAGCACTAACCCCTGTGGTTCCTCTGTGGTTTAGTTGCTCAGTTGTGTCCAACTCTTTGTGACCCCATGGACTGTAGCCCACCAGACTCCTCTGTGGGATATTCCAAGCAAGGATACTGGAACGGGTTGCCATTTCCTTCTTCAAGTTGCTCTGTACCTATATCTTTGTAAATAATCCCTTTGCAAATAAATTCACTTTGAATTATTCTTTCCAAATGTGCCATCTCCTTGTTGGGACCCCATGGCTATTTCTAATAGAAGAAATGACCTGTGTGAAGACTTCAGGAGATAGAGTCATGGGAGGGAGATGCTCCTGTTAGAGTTGCTGCACAAGGCAGAGAGGAGGGACACATAAGCATTGGCTTTTCCTTTTCACCCTCATCTGACCTCCTGTAGTGCCGCCCCCTTGGCTGATCTCAGTCAGAAGACAGCTAATAGGAGTGTCCGGAAAATGCAGACTACATGAGGCAGGGAAGGATAAGGAATGGATCCAAGGCAAATACAACACAAATAGGCTTGCACAGGGATGGTAGGCCCAGAATAAGAACATATAGGAGGTTACTGCAGTGGTCCACAGGGAGCCTGATGGTGTCCTGGATTGGGGTAATGGGGTAGAGTGATAGTGTAGAGACAGAAAGAAGGGAAACAGCTTCTCCCAACATCTTTGAATGCATAGTTCAGGGAGCACAAATGTAATTGCTGTAGGACCCCTAAGGGTATGGAGTGGAAGCTTGTGTGTGTGTGTGTGTGTGTAAGGCTACCTGGAAACAGCAAACCATCTAAAGAAGTAGTTGTAGGCAGGAATACGATTTTTGCAGATTCTCAGAGATTTCAAGAGAAATCAGAAATCCAGATATTTTTATATCTACAAAAAATATTTGTGTATTTCATAAATTAATAAATAGCATGCTTACTTAAATCTACCAGAATTTTGTAAAGGTTTCAGAGAACCATAGATACAATTTTCTTACACAGCAACAATTTCAGGGAAAAAAGAGCTCTCCAATGCCATGAATACAAACTAAACAGACAAGTCTTTCTGAAATAATGTCAATATAAGAGCACAAGAAAATACACAAATAAACATAAGATATAATTGAAAGTGAGCTCTGAAATGGCACACTTAAGATTTTGTGCCATCTAAGAAATGCAACAGATTTTTACCATACTTTAGGTGACCTACCCTGCTGCTGCTGCTGCTGCTGCTGCTAAGTTGCTTCAGTCGTGTCCGACTCTGTGTGACCCCATAGATGGCAGCCCACCAGGCTCCCCCGTCCCTGGGATTCTCCAGGCAAGAACACTGGAGTGGGTTGCCATTTCCTTCTCCAATGCATGAAAGTGAAAAGTGAAAATGAAGTTGCTCAGTTGTGTCTGACTCTTCTCGACCCCATGGACTGCAGCCCACCAGGCTCCTCCGTCAATGGGATTTTCCAGGCAAGAGTACTGGAGTGGGGTGCCATCGCCTTCTCTGGACCTACCCTAATGCTTTCTAATTCTTATTTTTGTTTTTAATTTTTTAATCAATTATTTTAATTGGAGGATAATTTCTTTACAATATTGTGGTGGGTTTTTGTCATATATCGACAGGAATTAGCTGCAAGTGCACGTTTACCCCCATCCTGAACCCCCTCCCACCTTCCTCCCCAGCCCATCCCTCTGGATTGTCCCAGAGCAACGGCTTTGAGTTTGATGCCTCATGCATCGAACCTGCACTGGTCATCTGTTTTACATATGGTAATATACACATTTCAATGCTGTTCTCTCAAGTCATCTCACCCTCACCTTCTCCCACAGAGTCAAAAAGTCTGTTCTTTATATCTGTGTCTCTTTTGCTGCCTTGCATATAGGATCATCATTATCGTCTTTCTAAATTCCATATATATGCATTAATATACTGTTTTGGGGTTTCTCTTTCTGACTTATTTCACTGTATAATAGGTTCCAGTTTCATCCAACTCGTTAGAAATGACTCAAATGCATCCTTTTTTATAACTGAGTAATATTCCATTGTGTATATGTACCACAACTTCCTTATCCATTCGTCTGCAGATGGACGTCTAGGTTGCTTCCACGTCCTAGCTCTTGTAAACAGTGTTGCAATGAACATGGGGTACATGTGTCTCTTTCAATTCTGGTTTCCTCAGTGTGTATGCCCAGCAGTGGGATTGCTGGGTCATATGGCACTTGTATTTCCAGTTTTCTAAGGAATCTCTACACGGTTCTCCATAACGGCTGTACTAGCGTGCATTCCCACCAGCAGTGTAAGAGAGTTCCCTTTTCTCCACACCCTCTCCTCTCCAGCAAGAAACACAGATTTTTAAGTCAACTCTTTCAGTTTGTAAACAAAGGCAATTAATTAAAAAACATACTATGAACTAAACGGAACTAAACTGGAGTCTAGATTGATGAGTTTACAACATCCAATGTACAACTTACATAAACTAATTGTATTCTATAAATGAGACATAGGATAAAGTTTCTAGCTCTGCTTTGATTGCTCTTAGAATCTATGAATCAGTTTCAGAAAAGAAATGTATTAAAAAACTATATATATATATATATATATATATATATATGTATATATACATATACAGAACCAGATTTCCTGATGGTAATAACAGGTCCATGGCTGTCTTCCATCAGTCAGGATTGAAAATATCTGATTCATCAAAAAAGCCGTGGTGCATTCACCAATCATTTTTACTATAAACAAATGGTACAAACTTAAATCTGCATAATGTATTTGTAATGAATTAAACATTGCCGTACAGATTTTATACACTGGACTCTGTGTGAGATTTTGCTTAGAAAAAGAAAAAAGGATTTCATTAAGAAAATAAAAAACAAGTTAGACTAGATAAATGCACTAAGGGTTTGTGATTGGAAAACTGACAACCAGAAGGCCTGAAGCTCAGGGCTAAAATGGTTAGAAAAACCAATTTGTTAGCAGCAGTCCTTATATATGACTGGCCTGTTCTCTTTGTTAAAACTGGGACTAAAGCACAGTTGAGGGGTAAATTACTCCAAGCAAAATCAACAAATAATTGTGACATGCTGTCTCCAGAGAAGTGTTGATGCCAGGGAAATCAGACCTACATAGAGAAGTAGCAATTATAAAACTGGAGACTCTAAGCCAACAGGTAATAGACCTTGACCAAACCGCACTTTAATAGAAAATAAAAAGAAACCAATAACCCCAAAGTTCCCATCTCTAACAAATCAAATTGCCTGCATGCATTTTTGTTCCTTTTTAGCTGTTATTCCAAAGCAATTTTTGCAATACGGTAGATGCTGGTCCAGTAGTCATGTGTGGATGTGAGAGTTGGACCTAAAGAAGGCTGAGCACTGCGGAATTGATGCTTTTGAACTGTGATGCTGGAGAAGACTCTTGAGAGTCCATTGGATTGCAAGGAGAACAAACCACACAATCCTAAAGGAAATCAACCCTGAATACTCATTGAAAGGACTGTTGCTGAAGCTGAATCTCCAATACCTTGGCTACTTGATATAAAGAACTGACTCAGTGGAAAAGACCCTGATGTTGGGAAAGATTGAAGGCAGAAGGAAAAGGGGATGACAGAGGATGAGATGGTTGGATGGCATCAATGACTTGATGGAGATGAGTTTGAGCAAGCTCTGGGAGTTTGTGATGGACAGGGAAGCCTGGTGTGTTGCAGTCCATGGGTTGCAAAGAGTCGGACACGACTTAGTGACTGAACAACAACAACAAATGCTGGTCGTTAGAGTTGTGATACGTGTTGTCAGAGATTTAGGTTTCCTACCTGGAGAATCCCATGGACAGAGGAGCCTGGTGGGCCACAGTCATTGGGGGCTGCAAACAGTCAGACACGACTTAGCGACTAAGCAACAACAACAAGAACAAATGCTGGTAGGAGAGTTGTGTGATCCCTTTCAGACTTTAAACTAGTATTGTGTCCTCTGGGCTGGGTCTTAGGAAAATTCTTTGGGCCCTAGGATAAACTCCCAATTTCTTAAAATGGGAAATAAGCTATCTGTCCCCTGCTTTCCCATTGAACCTCAACTCTAACCATGTCAGCACTGGGCTCTTGTGCCCGTGAGCTCTTGTGCTCCAACAATACTTCAGTACTTTCTGTCATCAAAATCCATCAGTCTGGCCCATGCTATCTTGGGCATGATTATGGGGCCTCTTTTATATTGAAAGTTCTTTTAAGCCTACATTCACCTGTTACTTACTCCAAGAAGCCTTTCGTACCTGCCAGGTAGGACTGATTGTTTTCTCCTTTGTAACTCATGGAACATGCTTATATTTCTTGCCAAGCTTCTCAAGGGCTTGGTCCATGACGGATGTATATGCATCTCTCCTGTGTCTATTCCAGTTCCAGCTGCAAAAGTGCCAAGTAGATGTTTAGTGACTGAGTGATATCTCCTTTTTATAGACTTTTCAAGGATGTCAGAGCATCCTCGTGTGTGTAAAATTATTACATTCAGTCTTTCCCCATGTAATTATTGAGTGTACCTACTATGTGTCAGGCACTGTTCTGGGTGCTGAGGATACAAATGTATCCTCAAATGTAAATAAAACATTGTCTCCATCCTCAAACATTTTAAAGAAGAAGACAGAAAATGGACACATTAACACTGAATATATCAGGAAGCAGTAACTGCAGTACAGCCACCGAATAAGGGATAAAGGTGCTGTGGGTTGCTATTTTAGACAGGTTTATCAAAAAGTCCTCTCTTGAAGCCCTTCCCATGAGGTCTGAATGAACTGAGGTACAGATATTACACATATTACGGAATAGAGTCTTAGAGAGGATGAACAGCAAATGGGAAAGTTATGAGATGGAAGCATTCTTGACTATTTCGAGAAACAGTAAAGAGGCTGGAAGGACAAGGGAGGGAAGGAGAGAAGGGTAGAGAATGAGGTCAGCGAGGGAGACAGGAGTCAGAGCCTGGTGGACCATGATAAGGAATTTGCATTGTGTTCTCAGCGTGGTGAAAGCTATTGTGTATTTTGTGTGGTGAAGAGACATGGTATAATTGATCACGGTGGTTGCTCTGGGGAGAACAGACAGGACAGGAGCAGGGAGAAGCTGGAGGATTGTTTAGTTTGCTAGGGCTGCTGAAGTAAAAAAATACCACCAGGTGGGTGGCGTAAACCATAGAAATGTCCTGTCTCACAGTTCCGGAAGCTTCAAGTCCAAGGTCAAGGTGTGGGCAGGACTGGTTCCTTCTGAGGCTGTGAGGAAACATTCTGTCCCAGGCCTCCTTCCTTGGCTTGCAGATAGCCCTTTTTTCCTGGGGCCATTTCTCATCACCTTCATTCAATGCATGTCTGCCTCTGTATGGATTTCCCTTTTTTATAAGGACATCTTGTCTTTAATGGATTAAAGTGCTAGTTGCTCAGTCATGTCCGACTCTTTGCGACTCCATGGACTGTAGCCCTCTAGGCTTCTCTGTCCACGGAATTCTCCAAGCAAGAATATTGGAGTGAGTAGCCATTCCCTTCTCCAGGGGACCTCCCTGACCCAGAGATTGAACTCTGGTCTCCTGCATTGCAGGCAGATTCTGCACTGGGAGTGTGGCGTCTTAGTTACAGGACCACAGATCAGGAAGTCCCTGATCATATCTTAACTAATTGTATCTGCAAATTATCTGGACTGTATTTCCAAATATAAGATCACATCCTAAGGTACTAGGGGGGGTGGTTAACATTTCAATGCATCTTTTTTGAGGGGAGCACAATTCAATCCATGATAGAAACTTTAAAACATCTGCTCCTTGTACTGTTCATGCTTGATTGTTTAATTGATTCACTGATTCACTGTTTTTCATTCACTTTAAAAATGTCCATTAAATGTTTCCCAGGAACTCTTCTAGCTATGTAGGATATCGACATAAATAGAAAACATTCCTGCCCTCATGAAATGTGCTGTCTAAGATACTCCTCCCAGTAAGAGTTTAGGTCATCTGGCCCTTGGTTTGGAGAAGGCAATAGCAACCCACTCCAGTACTCTTGGCTGGAAAATCCCAAGGATGGTGGAGGTGGGTGGGCTGCCGTCTTTGAGGTTGCATAGAGTCGGACACGACTGAAGTGACTTAGCAGCAGCAGCATCAGCCCTTGGTTCTGGTCCCTCTCTCTCCAAGGCCTGCAGCTCAATTGCCAACTCCTGACAGCAGAGGCTCTTTGGGAGGCTCTGTAGGTAGCTGTTAAAGAGTTAAAGTGAAGTCGCTCAGTCGTGTCCAACTCTTTGGGACCCCATGGACTGTAGCCTACCAGGCTCCTCTGTCCATAGGATTTTCCAAGCAAGAATACTGGAGTGGATTGCCATTTCCTTCTCCAGAGGATCTTCCCAACCCAGGGATTGAACCCGGGTCTCCCGCATTGTAGACAGATGCTTTACCATCTGAGCCACCAGGGAAGTTCCAGGTAAGTAGCTGTAGTTGATCACTAGTCTCATTGTTAGGTCAGCTTCTTTCCAGGACTTGGGAGAATCACCTTCTCTTCTTCTGGAAATCTGAGTCTTCTGGGTTATGGAGTAATGCAACTCTGCTGGGAGTTGTTGCAATTGTGAACATCTGTCTTCAGAGATTTGTATAAGAGTGGCTTTAAGTCAAGGAGAATCTGGATGGCCTTCACCCTCAGAGTGCTAGTGCCAACCCAATGGGAAGACAGTTCTTAGGAAGTGGAGATGCTTCATCAAAAGCCTCCCCAATCTCTTTAAGGTAGCTACTTTACAGGGAATGACTGGCTGCCAGAGAATTCTGAAGAGCCCATGGGCTTTAGTTATTTATGATATGGACACTCGGCCTTGGAAATGGGTTCCTGCTGTAAAGCCATCACATTTCTCATCACCTTTGATGGGCTACTCTGGAGCAGAAAACCCCAGCAAGGGTCAGAAAGAACCTAAGAGAAGAATTTCCCACAGGAAGTTTGTCTCCAGAAGTCATCTTCACTCTAGTGGTCCACTTGTGTTTAATTTAAATTATTTTCTCTGTTTTTGAAAGACATGGCAGAGTATGTTTTCCAAAATATTTGTTTGAGAGATTCTGCATTAGTCTTGGAAAAGTGCATGGTTGTTTCTTAGCATATCGGATGCTAGGAACTTTAGGCAACTGTCTTAAAAAGGGTATGTTTAATTATATAAGTCCTCAAGTAAATGTGATTTCTCCCGCCCCCTTTTTTTCCACCAAGCTCTATATTAGCTACTGGGGATGATGGGATGTCTGGGACATGGTCTCAATAAGCATTCCGTCTAGTTGAGGAGGTAATCTTAACAGCGGACTTAGGCATGTACTTTAGGCAAGAATTGGACTGTCATATTTCCTTTTCATGAAGTCTGAATATGGTGAATTGGATTACTCATTTTTAGGAAGTTTTTTGTTGGGTTTTACTGTGTTTACTTAGCTTTAGGCCTCCATTTTTTGATGCCTGCATTTCCAGCTGTAAAATCAGGTTTCTCTTATGCTAGTCACTTAGCTAAGATAATGACTTATTGTATGTGTGTTGTTGTTCAGTTGCTAAGCCATGTCCAACTCTTTGCAATCCCATGGACTGCAGCAGGTCAGAGTTACTTGTCCTTCACCACCTCCCAGAGTTTGCTCAAGCTCATATCCATTGAGTCAGTGATACCACCCAACCAACTCATCTTCCTTCATCTAGGGTGTTGTATGTGGTGGGCTGCAGTCCATGAGGTCGCACAGAATCAGACTCGACTGAAGCGACTTAACAGCAGCAGCATGTGTGTTTTTGATATTATGGAATATATTTTGACCAGATTTTGAGTTGGCAGTAAAAAAGTTAAAAACGTTTTGTATAACACTATCTGACTAGGCTGAAAGATGAAGTCCTGAGACTATCTAAGGAGGAACAGAAGGGAATAACTTCTTTGATTTTGGAATGTTTGCCTTTATTTTGAATGCTTACTGGAGTTTGAGTAGGCAAATCTCAATCCTTCTTCCCAAGTGAGTGAATTATGTTTCATCAGTAGGATAGAATAAGGCAGGATTTCCCTGGTGGTCCAGGGCTTAAGAATCCATTTGTCAAAGCAGGGGACGTGGGTTCGATCCCTGGTCCAGGAAGATTCCACCTGCTTCAGGGCAACAAAGCTCAGGAGCCACAACTTCTGGGCCTGCATGCTGCAACCACCAAAGCCTGTGCACTCTAGACCCCATGCTCCGCAATAAGAGGAGCCACCACAGTGAGAAGCACACTGCAGCTGGAAAGAGTAACCCCCTGCTTGCTGTAACTAGAGCAAGCCTGTGCAGCAATGAAGACACAGTGCAGTTAATAATAATAATAACAGCAGCAATAACAATGATAAACAGAGGAATGGGATAAGGCCCGGAATAGAGGAATAAGTGTGAAAGCCCATAGTATAATGCTTGGCGTACTGCAGACACTGTTTTGTGTTAAACTATTGTGGGATTGAGGGAATTAATTTGTACTTATATCTATTGCATTAGAATGACAATACGTTCACAGAATTCATCACAGAAAATCGTCTGAGGTTCACACAGGAGGTAAGGGAATACTTAACACACTGGTTTGAGAGAGTGTTTTCTACTGGACTGTTAAATTTCTTGCAAATTGAATCTAGTTCCCACTGAATTTTTATTGGTCTTGTAACTTGAACTTCTTTTCTGGTTTGTCTCTCCCAAATGCATCACTAGAAATGGTTGCAGTCTCTTGGTGTTGTCTGTGACAGTGAGTAACCTAGCCCATTTCTGCGTTTCAAGTATTCCTATTGGTATTCTATATATCTTTAGTCAGCAGTCTCTTCATTACTCTAAGCTAGTTTCTTCTCTATATCCCTACAAATTTCCCGCAAACTACATTGCTGACTATGCTATGTGTGTTGTGCACAGATGTGTATGAAGGAAAACTTACTTCTGTTTTCCTCTGCACATGCTCACCACACTTTTGAATCATTGGTGTACGAGGAAACCAGAATTGAAAGAGACACATGTACCCCAATGTTCATCGCAGCACTGTTTATAATAGCCAGGACATGGAAACAACCTAGATGTCCATCAGCAGATGAATGGATAAGAAAGCTGTGGTACATATACACAATGGAGTATTACTCAGCCGTTAAAAAGAATTCATTTGAATCAGTTCTGATGAGATGGATGAAACTGGAGCCGATTATACAGAGTGAAGTAAGCCAGAAAGAAAAACACCAATACAGTATACTAACACATATATATGGAATTTAGGAAGATGGCAATGACGACCCTGTATGCAAGACAGGGAAAGAGACACAGATGTGTATAACGGACTTTTGGACTCAGAGGGAGAGGGAGAGGGTGGGATGATGTGGGAGAATGGGAATTCTAACATGTATACTATCATGTGAATTGAATCGCCAGTCTATGTCTGACGCAGGATGCAGCATGCTTGGGGCTGGTGCATGGGGATGACCCAGAAAGATGTTATGGGGAGGGAGGTGGGAGGGGGGTTCATGTTTGGGAATGCATGTAAGAATTAAAGATTGTAAAATTTAAAAAATAAAAAACTAAAAAAAAAAAAAAAATGAATCATTGGTGTAACTCTGTGTCTCTGACCAGTGCAGCACTGATGTCACTTCTGATAATGTGTGCATTTGCCTAAAACCTTTGCTGAAAAAAAAACCTGTCACCTTCCTTACAGAGGAACTCCAGGTGTTCTATTAGCTACTGCTATTTTGCAGCAGTTCACAGCCATATCATATATTTTAAAAGCTGTTTTTACCCAGTTATGCTACATCTTTGAAGGGCTTCTTCTGCCTTCCTGTTTAGGGGTTTCTCTGCTTCTGCTCATAAGGTTTTACTGCCCTGACAATTTTCCATGTGTACCATGTGAGGCCAAAGGACTGATGCTTTCAAACTGTGGTGCTGGAGAAGACTCTTGAGAGTCCCTTGGACAGTAAGAAGATCAAATTAGTCAGTCTTAAATGAAATAAACCCTGAATGTTCATTGGAAGGCCTGATGCTGAAGCTGACGCTCCAATACTTTGGCCACCTGATGTGAAGAGACAACTCACTGGAAAAGACGCTGATGCTGGGAAAGACTGAGGGCAGGAGGAGAAGGGGATGAAAGAAGATGAGTTGGTTGGGTGGTATCACTGACTCAATGGATATGAGCTTGAGCAAACTCTGGGAGGTGGTGAAGGACAAGTAAGTCTGACCTGCTGCAGTCCGTGGGATTGCAAAGAGCTGGACATGACTTAGCAACTGAGCAACAACAAACCGTACAAGGCAACAGTAACAACAGGACATGATTAGTGCCCCTATTCTGAATGTGTGCAGACTTTCTCTTTGAAGGATACGACTTTTATAATTGAAGCTCATTAGCATTTCCCCTCTTACTCTCTCAATGTAGGAACTTCAATCAGATAGACATGTATTTAAATCCTGATGCATCTAGTTATTAGCTGTGTGATTCTGGACTAATGACTTCAAGTCTTAGTTTTCTTGTCTATAAAGTAGGGGCAGGAATCCTACCTACTGATGGGATAGTAGTGAGGACTATGGTCACAGAGCATGGACTCAAGCACACAGTGGCTTATCAATAAATGTTGGTGAGACGTGTGCTCAGTTGCTCAGTCATGTCTGACTTTTTGCAATGCCATGAATTCCTCTGTCCATGGGATTCTCCAGGCAAGAATACTGGAGGCGGTTGCCATTCCTTTCTCCAGGGGATCTTCCCGATCCAGGGATAGAGCCTGTGTCTCTTGCATTCCCTGTGTTGGCAGGCAGATCCTTTATCACTAGTACCTCCTGGGAAGCACCTGTTAGTGAGACACTGATCAAGAAATACTGTGTGATTGGAACTGAAGTCTGTAAATTTAGCCTAGCTCTTGAGATAGAGTATGTTCTTAAAAGATAGTAGTAAAAATAACTGTAAAGATGTTTATGAAGATAATAGTGATAAAATGATAAAAACTATGAATTATTGTTGTCAAATAATGTTTTTTAATGACTCAAAAAACCAGAACTGACTTCAGCCATGGATCCTCTTGTCTCTGCCTTACATTTTCATTTGTAATACAAACGTTTGGTTTGCATCTTTGCCTCGTAAGACCATCTGGTTGAAGATTTTCTGTTTCTCCCACCACTTTCCTACTCTCTTCAACCAGGGAAGTATTATATCTTTACTCTCGTCTAAATGTGATATGTTTTCCCTCGCTTTTAAGCTCATTGTCCTTAAATCTCCAACTGTCCAAATTCTATTCATTGCTCGAGAATCATCTTAAGGCTCTTTCTTTCATTTTGCTGAAGAACTATAATTATCATATTTTGTAAAAGAGGAAACTGAAATCTGGAGAGCATCTGCCTGCCCAGCACCTTCTAGATGGTTCATCATAGTGGAATTAGAACTTAGATCTCTGTTTTTATTGGACCATGCTCCTTCTGAATACACACAGGATTTGAGGTCTATGCTTTTAGCATAGAGCCCCATGTTAAGGTCTTCCCTCTTCTAACAAGAGACTCCACCGTTTTATCCTATATTTAAGGACTTAGAGTTGTTGTTGTTGTTTTTTTTTTTTTAATCTAGTGGGTCAGTCTTGACTCTACAATAAGATCATGAGTTTCTTTTTAATGGGTACCACATCTTGCACTTCTTTTCCAAATCTCCAACACAGGGTTTTGTATTTGTATGCTACTCAGTGATTTGCTAATTGAATGGACTTTAATTAAATTATAGAAATGTCAAGCGGTTCCAACAGCTGTGCTTTTTTTTTTTTTTTGCTTAGTTTTCTTGATCTGGTTCTCTATTTCTTGTGAAAGAGTATATCTCTGAATATCTGCTGACCAAGTAGCTGAATTTTCTCTGGGAAATTTCCAGGGAGAATTGCTGATGTCCTGAATAGCTTCTCAAGTGTAGACTGGCAGGTAGGCTCAAATTCCTTCAAGTTTATTATTAGTTCCATAGTGCTGCTTCCACACCGCCAAGTAGCACATGGTCAACTACACCTCCTCTTGTGTATCTACTTTAAGAATAGTATCAAGCAACAGAAGATGAATGCTCCTGGGGGCACTGGACAGTGTTCATAACTTACAAAGTCATGCCAGGAAAATTTTTTAACTTTTTATTTTATATTGGAATATAGCTGATTAAAAATATTGTGATGGTTTCAGGTACCCAGCAAAGTGACCCAGCCATAGGAAATGGCAGACCACTCCACTATTCTTGCCTGGAAAATTCCATGGATAGAGGAGCCTGGTGGATTACAGTCCATGGGGCTGCAAAAAGATGGACATGACTAAGCGTGCACACACATAACCGATAACAATGTTGTGATGGTTTCAGGTGCACAGCAAAGTGAGTCAGCCATACACATACATGCACCCATTCTCCCCCAGACTCCTCTCCCATCCAGGCAGTCACATAATGTTGAGCGGACTTCCCTGTGCTATACAGTAGGTCCTTGTTGCATACCAGGACATTTAAATTTAACTGTGGGTTACATATATCTTATTGTGAATAGATTCAGTTGACTATTTCTTGACTGTCATGTGCCAAGGGTTGCCAGGCACTGTAATATACATTATTTAATTTGATTATCACAAAAATTCTGTGAAGGCAATGTTATTACACCCATTATGTCAATGCTTAAATTAAGAAGTAGAGAGGCTGTGTGGTCTGTGCAACTCACACAGATAGGAAATAGGATGTCTATTTGAACAATAGATTAAAGCAAAATCTGTTGGTGGATCCAATACTCTTTTCACTATCCAGTATTTCAAGTGAACTTTAAAAAGTATTTACACTTTATTTTGTAATTTAAAAAATGTCTTCAGCATAGATCCACAAGACATTCAGCATAGATACCCAAGATGTTCATTTAATTTATGCTGTCATCATTGCTCTTTGTGAATTCAGATAATTTTCAAAATTGGATTCTTATTTCCCCCTCTCTCTCTTGAATATAGTATTTCAATAAAGGTTGAATGGCATCTTTAGGAAATTCCTACAGATGTGCATGGATGGAAGTGTGGACTTTTTTTTTGGTTAATAATTTGAAAATATAGCAAGTATAAGCTATACATATAAGTTAATACTGATGACTATTGTTTTTTTTTAAATTTTAAATTAATAATTAATATTATTATTAATATATTTAATAATATTATTAATATTATTATAATAATATTATTAAATTAATAATTTTTTAAATTATTTTTTAAATTTTAAAATCTTTAATTCTTACATGCATTCCCAAACATGACCCCCCCTCCCACCTCCCTCCCCACAACATCTCTCTGGGTCATCCCCATGCACCAGCCCCAAGCATGCTGCACCCTACGTCAGACATGGACTGGCGATTCAATCTTACATGATAGTATACATGTTAGAATTCCCATTCTCCCAAATCATCCCACCCTCTCCCTCTCCCTCTGAGTCCAAAAGTCCGTTATACACATCTGTGTCTTTTTTCCTGACTTGCATACAGGGTCGTCATTGCCATCTTCCTAAATTCCATATATATGTGTTAGTATACTGTATTGGTGTTTTTCTTTCTGGCTTGGTTTAAAAATATAAGACCAAAGAGATCAAATCCTGTATTATATTATTAACTCTGGTTACTATTCTTTTGATTGCTGGGATACTCTTACCATGCATTACTATTATGTAGCCTGTTGCTCTATCTCACAGACCCAGAAATCACTCACTAATTTTGTGGTTAAAAAAGTCTTCTTACATCAGTGTTTAAAAATAGGCTCTCCAATATTAGGAAATTTCATTTAGTGGTGATAGAAGATCTATATTTATAAAAGGATATGCTAACATTTTATCTTAAATTTGATTACAAAAATTTGAGCTTGCATGTTGTCTCTTGGCCTGTGTCAATGACTATTTGCTTTTTGAGTGCTGTGGTGGCAAGTCAGAGTCAGTGGTGAGAACAGCCTTTGTAGAAAGCTTGCCGTTTATGACAATAAGGGTGGACCTTGAGGGTATTATGCTCAGTGGAATAAGCCAGACAGAGAAAGACAAATACTGCATGATAGTACTTATATGTGGAACCTGAAAAAAATTGAACTTACAGAATTGAGCTATTACAGAAACAGAATAGAAAAGTGATTTCCAGGGACTGGAGGCTGGGGGAAATAGGCAGAGCTTGGTAAAAGAGTATGCACTTTCAAAAATAAGAGGAATAAATTCTGAGGATCTCACATATAACATGCTAACTGCAGTGGAGAATGCTATATTGTAGAGTTGAAATTTGCTAAGAGAGTAGATCTTAAACGTTCTCATTAAAAATAAAACACAAATATGTTGCGTTAGGTGATGGATATGATAATTAACTCAGTGGGGAGAATCTTTTCACAATGTATACATATATCAAATCTGCACATTGTATACCTTAAATATCTTACAATTTTGTCAATTATACCTCAATGAAGCTGGAAAAAAAGAATAGTCCTTTTAATAAAGATATGAATTGCGACAGAGTTGTAAGAAGTTCAATTTCTAGGCCAGACTCGAATATAATCCATGCTATCTCCATGCTTTTGTTGTGCTTTGAGGGCACTGCAGTAAAGCAGGGATAAGGAAAATTGAAATTCCTACAGATGTGCATGGATGGAAGTGTGGATAAACCTGAGGCTGTCTGGGAAGAATAGCTCTTTCTTTATCTCATACACCAGCTTCTGTTGGGATCTAAGGAAGGGCAATTTTCTGTTAGCATTATTGTTCAAAAGACAAACGCTCTAATTAGATTTTTAAAGCTGTTGCTTAAAACTACCTGAGGAAGTTTAAGCTAGTTTGCTATTTTTTAAAAATAGAATCCCTTAATTATTGTAAACTAAATCCAGATGTTCGAAAAAGTCTATCAGGCTACTGAAAAGCGGCATATAACTACTATTTTCCAAGCAGCAGGTATTCTCCATTTATAATCAAAGTGTGTTTAACCACAAAGGGACATAATTTGGCTAGTTACGGGTGTTCCCACTGAAAAAAAAAATCAGTGCTTTTATAAGCTTAATAAAAATTGGTTCAAGGTACATTTCCTGCCACTAAAGCCTTGCAATAATTCCTTGTCCAGTAGGAAAGACCTTCAGCAGACCAATATCTACTTCCTTTTGATATGAAAACAGTTGTTTCCTGAATGCAAAATTGACTCCTAAGCAGGAAGAAAATTAAAAGTGAATGCAATCTGTAGAATTGCTCAGTTGTGTCCAACTCTTTGAGACTCTTTGAACTATAGACCACCAGACTCCTCTGTCCATGGGATTCTTCAAGTAAGAATACCAGAGTGGGCTGCCATTTCCTCCTCCAGGGCATCTTCCTAACCCAGGGATTGAACTTGTGTCTCCTGCATTGCACACATATTCTTTACTTGCTGAGCCATCTGGGAAGCCCATAAGACAAACAGTCAACTCTAATCTAAATTATGGGTTCTGTGACTGATAATGTATTAACATTGGTTCATCAGCTGTGACAAATTTACCACATTGATGCAAAATGTTAATAATGGCAGAAACTGCATGGAGAGGGAAGCAGAGTATATGGGATTTTCTGTATTTCTCTGTACAATATTCTTATAAACCTAAAACTACTTTAAAATAATAAAGTCTGTTCATTAAGAAGAAAAAGGCATCCACAGGTAGATTCTTTCCCTTTTTTGACATTGAAAAGTCACAAAATTTACTCTTTTAAAATAAATTAGTGTTCAATTTTTTTTTAGATATTAAGAAGGGGTGGCAAGAATACAAAGAACTATACAAAAAAAGATCTTAATGACCCTGATAATCACAATGATGTGATCACTCACCTAGCACCAAACATCCTGGAGTGGGAAGTCAGGTGATCCTTAGGAAGTATCACTACGAACAAAGCTGGTGGAGGTGAAGGAATTCCAGCTGAGGTATTTCAAATCCTAAAAGATGATGCTGTGAAAGTGCTGCACTCAATATACCAGCAAATTTGGAAAACTCAGCAGTGGCCACAGGACTGGAAAAGGCCAGCTTTCATTCCAATCCCAAAGAAAGGCAATGCCAGAGAATGTTTGAACTACCACTCAACTGTACTCATCTCACATGCAAGCAAAGTAATGCTCAAGATTCTCCAAGCAAGGCTTCAACAGCATGTGGACCAAGAACTTCCAGATGTTCAAGCTGGATTTAGAAAAGGCAGAGGAACCAGAGATCAGATTGCCAACATCCGCTGGATCATAGAAAAAGCAAGAGAATTGCAGAAAAGCATCTACTTCTGCTTCATTAACTACCCTAAAGCCTTTGACTGTGTGAATCACGACAAACGGTGGAAAATTCTTAAAGAGATGGGAGTACCAGAACCCCTTACTGCCTCCAGAGAAACTGGTATGCAGGTCAAGAAGCAACAGTTAGAACCAAACATGGAACAATGGATTGGTTCCAAATTGGGAAAGGAGTATGTCAAGGCTATATATATATATTGTCACCCTGCTTATTTAACTTCTATGCAAAATTCTGGGTGCATCATGCAAAATTCTGGGCTGGATGAAGCACAAGCTGGAATCAAGATTGCAGGGAGAAATATCGGTAACTTAAGATATGTAGATGACACCACCCTTATAACAGAAAGTGAACAGGAACTGAGGAGCCTCTTGATGAAGGTGAAAGAGGAGAGTGAAAAAGCTGGCTTAAAACTCAACATTCAGAAAATGAAGATAATGTCATCTAGTCCCATCACTTCATGGCAGATAGATGGGGAAACTGTGGAGACAGTGGCAGACTTTACTTTTTGGGCTCCAAAATCACTGCAGATGGTGACTACAGTCATGAAATCAAAAGACGCTTACTCCTTGGAAGAAAAGCTATGACCAACCTAGATAGCATATTCAAAAGCAGACACATTACCGACAAAGGTCCGTCTAGTCAAGGCTATGGTTTTTCCAGTGGTCATGTATGGATGTGAGAGTTGGACCATAAAGAAGGCTAAGGGTCAAAGAATTGATGCTTTTCAACTGTGGTGTTGGAGAAGACTCTTGAGAGTCCCTTGGACTGTAAGGAGATCCAACCAGTCCATCCTAAAGGAAATCAATCCTGAATATTCATTGAAAGGACTGAAGCTAAAACTTCAATACTTTGGCCACCTGATATGATGAACTGACTCTTTAGAAAAGACCCTGATGCTGGGAAAGATTGAAGGCAGGAGAATAAGGGGACAACTGAGGATGAGATGGTTGGATGGTATCCCTGACTCAATGGGCATGAGTTTGAACAAGCTCCGGGAGATGGTGAAGGACAGCGAAGCCTGGTGTGCTGCAGTCCATGGGGGCGCAAAGAGTCAGACACAACTGAGTGACTGAACAACAACAACAACAACAACAACAACAACAACAACAACAAAGATATGATGGCCACCCGCTTAAGTACTCCTTCCTGGAAAATTCCATGGACAGAGGAGCCTGGTGGGCTGTAGTCCATGAGGTCGCAAAAGACCCAGACACAGCTGAGCACAGATGGCACAGCCCCTGCTTTTGGCAATCTAGTCTCGGTACCTGTGAGCTGTTTTTGTTTTTTCATTAGTTTAGTTTAGATTCCACATATAAGTGAGATCATGTGTATTTTCTTTCTTATTTCACTTAGCGTGATTCCTTCAAGGTCCATCCATGTTGTAAAAAATGGCAATATTTCATTCTTTTTATGGCTGAATAATATTCTGTTGTATGTGATTATATATATATATATACACTATATATGTGTGTGATAGTTGCTCAGTTGTGTCTGACTCTTTGAGACCCCACAGACTGTAGCCCGCCAGGCTCCTCTGTCAATGGAATTCTCTAGGCAAGAATACTGGAGTATGTTGCCATTTCCTTCTCCAGGGGATCTTCCCAACTCAGGAATCAAACCCAGGTCTCCCACTTTGCAGGCAGATCTTTTTACCATCTAAGCGACCAGAGAAACCCTGGGGATCTTCCCAACCTAGGGACCAAACCCGGGTCTCCTGCATTACAGGCAGATTCATACCATCTGAGCCACCAGTAAATATATGTGTGTGCATATATGCACACTATGTATACACCATATCTTCTTTATACATTTATCTATCAGCGGATACTTAAGTTGCTTCCATATCTTAGCTGTTGTAAATAATGCTGCAATGAATATGGAGGTGCATGTGTCTTTTCAATTTAATATTTTTGTTTCTTTCAGAAAAATATCCAGAAATGAAACTGGATCATATGAGGGACCATTAATACTTTAAGACAGTATTGATCGGGGAATTTTTGCAGAAATTAACACCCGAGGCATTAGTATATCTCTGGTCAATAATGTGTTACTTTCCACTGAAGATTATTATGGCCATGGTAAGATGTTGGCCATGTGTTTCCTATCCAAGTAGAATGATAAAATATATTAATTAAAAATTACTTTCAAAAAGATATTTTGAGATATAAATTTTGATTTAATTTTAAGAAATTTAAATAGTTGTTTTTAACCTCAATTTTTCTCAGTGCTTTTATTATATTTTATTTGAACTTTTTAGTTTGTTTTGGGGTTAATGTTAACTGGTCAATAGCTGGTTAACAATGTTGTGATAGGTGAACAGCAAAGGGACTCATCCCTAAACAGATATGTATCCATTCTCCCCCAAACTCCCCTCCCATCCAGGCTGCCAGATAACATTGAGCAGAGTTCCATGTGCTGTACAGTAGGTCCTTGTTGGTTATCCATTTAAAATATAGCAGTGTGGATGTATCTCTCCCAAACTCCCTAACTATCCCTTCCCCCCACCCTTCCCCCCAGCAACCATAAATTCATTCTCTAAGTCTATGAATCTGTTTCTATTTTGTAAATAAGTTCATTTGTATCATTTCTTTGCAGGTGGGACCTTTAATTCTCATCTGAGGGTTCAAGTCCATTCTAAATTCTGAAATAGGGCAGTCAGCCTTCCCTGTTTGCCTAAGCCTGAGGGATTTCCTGGCATGTGGACTTGCTAAAACCTGGGAAGTCCCTGGCAAATGAGAACCAGTTAATCTCTGCTCTGGGACCAGTTTTGGTAAGAGACCTTCCTTCCTTGAAAGTTGGTCACTCGTGTCCAAATCTCTGCGACCCCATGGGCTACATGGTTCATGGAATTCTCCAGGCCAGAATACTGGAGGGGGTATCCTTTCCCTTCTCCAGGAGATCTTCCCAACCCAGAGATCGAACCCACATCTCCCGTATTGCAGGCAGATTCTTTAACAGCTGATCCACAAAGGAAGCCCAAAAGACCTTAGTACAGTAATTGGTTTTACAGTTAGCCCCCATGAATGTACTTGAGACTTAGATTTAGAAATTAAATTCCTACTTGGAAGTCAAATCTCACTTGATCCCTTTATGTTCTCCTATCCCTGAGGTCTTTGCCATTTATTGTTCGGAAAACCAGGTATTGACCACCTTCATTTCCTTCAGTTTTATTCCTGTGGCTGAATAATAATCCCTACAGAGGAACCTGGGAATTCTTGCCAGGCATCTCTTAAAAATCTCTTTTTAAACATCTCATTTCTTGTTTGTCAGGCAAATCTCCACCAATTGTCTTCCTCACTTCAGAGGGATTGCTCTGTCTCTTAAGATCCTGGTGACCCAGAGTTTAGCTGTTTCTATTTCTTGGTCAGCTTTGCTGTGTTGTCCAGTCACTCAGTCATGTCTGATTCTTTGCAACCCCACCGACTGCAGCACATCAAGCTGCCCTGTACTTCACCATCTCCCGGAGCCTCCTCAAATTCATGTCCATTGAATCAGTGATGCCATCCAACCAACTCGTCCTCTGCTGTCCCCTTCTCCTCCTGCCCTCAATCTTTCCCAGCCTCAGGGTCTTTTCCAATGAGTCGACTCTTCTCATCAGGTGGCCAAAGTATCAGAGCTTCAGCTTTAGCATCAGTCCTTAAAATGAATATTCAAGATTGATTTCTTTTAGGATTGACCAGTTTGATCTCCTTGCAGTCTAAGAGACTCTCAAGAATCTTCTTCAATACCACAGTTTGAAGGCACCAGTTCTTTGGCACTCAGCTCTTTTTATGGTCTAGTTGTCACATGCATACATGACTACTGAAAAAACACATAGCCTTGACTATATGGACCTTCGTTGGAAAGTAACGCCTCTATTTTTTAATATGCTGTCTAGGTTTGTCATAGCTTTTTTTTTTTTCCAAGGAGAGATAGCAACCCACTCCAGTATTCATGCCTATAAAATCCCATAGACCGAGGAGCCTGCAGGGCTACAGTCCATGGAGTTGCAAAGAGTCAGACATGACTGAGTGACTTCACTTCTCTTCACTTCAAGCATCCTTTAATTTCATGATTTCCGTCACCATCTGCAGCAAGTTTGGAGCTCAAGAAAATAAAGTTTGTCACTGTTTCCTTTGTTTCCCCATCTATTTGCCATGAAGTGATGGGACCAGATGCCATGATCTTCGTTTTTTGAATGTTGAGTTTTAAGCCAGTTTTTTCACTCTCCCCTTTCACCTTCATCAAGAGGCTCTTTAGTTCTTCTTCACTGCCTGCCATAAGGATGGTGTCATCTGCATATCTGAGTTTACTGACATTTCCCCCTGCAATCTTAATTCCAGCTTGTGCTTCATCCAGCCCAGCATTTTGCATGATGTATTCTGCTTAGACGTTAAATAAGCAGGGTGACAATATACAGCCTTGACAAACTCCTTTCCCAATTTGGAACCAGTCCATTGTTCCATGTTTGGTTCTAACTGTTGCTTCTTGACCTGCATACAGGTTTAGCAGGAGGCAGGTAAGGTGTTCTGGTATTCCCATCGCTTTAAGAATGTTCCACAGTTTGTTGTGATCCACACAGTCAAAGGCTTTAGGGTAGTCAATGAAGCAGAAGTTATTCTGCAGTTCTGTTGCTTTTTCTATGATCCAATGGATATTGGCAATTTGATCTCTGCTTCCTCTGCCTTTTCTAAATCCAGCTTGAACATCTGGAAGTTCCTGGTTTATATCCTGAGCATCACTTTGAATGCTCAGATGTAATTGCAAGATTACTGAGAATCTTGAGCATTACTTTACTACCATGTGAAACGAGCACAATTGTTTGGTAGTTTGAATATTCTTTGGCACTGCCTTTCTTTGGGATTGGAATGAAAACTGACCTTTTTCAGTCCTGTGGCCACTGCTGAGTTTTCGAGTGCAGCACTTTCACAGCATCATCTTTTAGGATTTAAAATAGCTTAGCTAGAATTCCATCACCTCCACTAGCTTTGTTCATAGTGATGTTTCCTAAGGTCCACCTGACTTTGCACTCCAAGATGTCTGGCTCTAGGTGAGTGATCACACCATTGTGGTTATCTGGGACATTAAGATCATTTTTGTATAGATGGATGTATTCCTGCCACCTCTTCCTAGTATCTTCTGCTACTGTTGCTGCTGCTGCTGCTGTTAAGTCACTTCAGTCGTGGTCGACTCTGTGCGACCTCATAGATGGCAGCCCACCAGGCTCCCCCATCCCTGGGATTCTCCAGGCAAGAACGCTGGAGTGGGTTGCCATTTCCTTCTCTAACGCATGAAAGTGGAAAGTGAAAAGTGAAAGTGAAGTCGCTCATTCGTGTCTGACTCTTAGTGACCCCATGGCAGTCCATACCATTTCTGTCCTTTATTGTGCCCATCTTTGCATGAAATGTTCCCTTGGTATCTCTAATTTTTTTTTAATTATTATTTTTTATTTTTTTAAAATATAAATTTATTTATTTTAATTAGAGGTTAATTACTTTACAATATTGTATTGGTTTTGCCATACATCAACATGAATCCGCCACATCTCTTGTATTTTCCATTCTGTTATTTTCCTCTATTGGTCTGCTGGGGTTTGTAAAGTCAGGACTCAGGTATAGGACCAGATTTGTAGGTTTAGGCACTCTAACTTATTGTTCATTTAGCAATTTTCTTCTTGGGAATTGACTTTAATTTTTTGAAAACAGCAACTTAATTTACACTGAGTGAATGCACTGATCTTAAGAGTTAGAATTTGAAGAGTTTTGACAAATGCTTACATCTACGTAATAACTAACACCTTTATCGAGATGTCGAATATTTTCATCACTACATAAATTTCCTTCAGCTGTGTGGTCCCTCAATCATAGTTCTGATTTCTGTCACCATAGAATATTTCTGTCTTAGAGCTTTATGTAAACGGATTTATATACTAAACACTCTTTTGTCTCATTTTTTTTAACATAGCGTATTTTTGAGATTCATTTATATTGTTGCATATTTCCATAGTTCATTCTCAAAATGTGATATTCTCTTACTGAGGACTTTAAATGAAGAGTTTTGGTTTTATCCAATAAGGAATGAAATATATTTAAGTGTTAAAAATTAGCTTGTATTAGACGATCTAATTTCAGGAAATTATTTTTTTCTATGCTGTATAGAATAGACTTAAAAGAACATTTTAATCATCTAAATATTACTGAAATGAATAGGTTGAGCATTAAAGCCCTAGTAAAATATTCCCCAGTGCAATGTTGGCATCTACCACTGTCATTTGTGAAATCAAGAATTAACACCTAATAGAAGAAATATGAATAGGTTTTAACCTATTCATAGTTATCATTCTTTTTTATTGCTGAAACAGTATGTTATTATATGAATATACCATAGTTTGCTTACCCATTCTTCCGTTGATATACTTTGAGTTGTTTCCAGTTTTTACCAATTATAAATAAAGCTGGAATAAACATTTAAGTGTAACTTTTTTTGATAGACAAATATTTCTGTTCTCTTAGGTGACTATGAATAGAATTGTTGAGTCATACTGTAGGTATATGCTTATCTTTAAAAACCATCAAACCATTTCCCAAAGTAGTTTTACCATTTAATATTCCCACAGGTAACGCAAGAGAGCTCTGATTTCCATACCCTACTCAGGACTTAGTGTTGTTAGTCATTCCAATTTTAGCCAATTTTTTTTGTGAGTGTGAAATGGCATTTATGCAGTTTTAATTTGCATTTCTCTGATGACCAATTCTGTTGAATACTTTTTAATATACTTATTGACTATATATATATATCTTTGTTTGTCAAATGCCTGCTCAAGACTTTTGCCCATTAAACAAAATTGTTTTTATCATTGAGTTGTGGGATATTTTTAAAAAATCTAGAAATTGTGAATATCAAGAGTATTTTCAGACATGTTTATCAAGAATATTTTCTTCTAGCCTGAGGCTGTCTACTCATTTTCTTAATGGTTATTTTGGAAGCTTTTGGTTTTGATGAAGTCTATTTTTTTTTCTCCTATTATGGTGAGTACTTTCTGTGTCCTAAGAAATCTTTGCCTGCTCTGAGAACAGAAAGCTGTTTTTTTCTTCTGAAAGATACATTTTATTCTAATAGCTTTACATAGTTTGGCTTTCATGTTTCAGTGTAAATTTACATTGAATTAATTTTTGTGTTTGCAGTGTGTGGTAGGAGTCGAAGTTCATTTTTTCCTCATTGATATACAGTTATTAAGAATTAACTTTTGATATCAAAACTTAGAATAAAGTAAATTAAAAGCTTGAATGCCAGTTATATTGTGCTATAAAGTTGTTTGGCTAGTTAATACATATTTTTCTTGAGACAAAGTTGTCTTGTAGGTTCATTGCCAAGACTCAAAATTAATAAGCAACTGCTTCTTGTTGAACTTGAAATTAGAACAAAGCAATATCCAAAAACTTGTCCAGTGGATGAAAAAGAAAACACACGACTTTTTTCCCCCCTTGATTCCCTCCTAAAATGAGGGAATCTGATGTGGTCCCATATGGTTTTATGATGTGTTTCATTGGATCAATCATTACTTAATTTGTATCTGTTGCAAGTTGTATCTTTTCTGTTAACATATGGAAGAAGCTCCTTATTCATGTATGTATGCTAGTTCTAAAACATAGTGTCAAGTGGTATAAAGCTCAGTCTTACTTGGTTGCAATACACAGAAACTCACCTCAAAGTTATTTAAGCAAAAAAGGAATTTGATTCAATTATGTAACCTGAGATGCCCAAGGGTTGAGCCTGGTTAGGCCAGATATGTATTGAAAAATTTACTTATGTAAAAAATATTTTTAAACAGGTAAAAAAAAAAAGATAATTAAAAAAAAGTGGGAGTATTCCATTATTCTGAACTCTCACTCTAGAAATCTAATATTTACAGATTAATGCTCTAGATTTCATAATCTATGACATCTATATTTAAGCACCTATATTTAACATTTAACAAACTATTAATATATGGAGACAAAAATAGACTCTGACAGTCAAAGATAGGGCAAATTACTTAAATAAAATTGAGATATCTGCCCCCAAATAGTAATAATGCAATTTGTATCCATTTTCTAAAGAATTATCCAATTAAAAAAAAAGAATCTAGATTTGGTAACTCAGATTATCAGTATTTTCTTTCTAAATTCAAGCTGCAATCTCAGAATTAGTTTGCTGACTTTGGTTTAGTTGGTATTTATTTAGAATTTCTCTGATAGATAAGGAAACAGACAAGAGGGATTGTGACATTTCAAATGTGGGACCCAAACGCTCACTTGGCCTCCGAGGTTATTACCATCCTTGTTTGCTTTGACACTTAGAGGCACGACATGCCTTTGTGCTGTTTGCAAAAAGCTGGGTGAGTTGAAAAGCATAGATTGAGTACATTTCCAATGGTGTTTGGGTCTGCAAGCATTTGTTTTCTGAGCGCTGCCGAGTGCTGGGCCAGGGCTGCATGGAGAGAGCTGTTTCCGTTGCGCAGACTGGCTGCCTGATATCCTAGGTGCTGATAGCGGCCGCCAACGAACCCTGCTCCTTTCCATTTCGCCAGGTCCTCATTTCATCGGAAAACACGGTAGCTGCAGACGCACAGAGACTTTTTCCTCTTCTTTCCCCCCTCTGCCCCCTCCCTAGACCTCTCTGGGCCTTGACGTCACGTGTGCTCCTTTTGGTTGCCATAGCAACCCCATTCCCCAAGCCCTCTGTCCTCTCCTCTGGTCGGTTCCACAATGGTACAGGCAGCATCGCGCTGCACAATGGTTTCCAGGCACTGAGAGAGGGTGATTCAGCAAGCCACTCTTCGTGTTTTTTTTTTTAAACCTCCCCTTCTCTTTTTATTTTTATGGGGGTGGTTGGTGCTTGTTCCGTACTTACCTTTTTTCTTTCCTTTTTCTTTTTTACAGTATTCCATTTTTCTCCTCACCCCTCGATTCCTAGGGGCTCGAGTGACTTTACGCTTGGGTTTTCTTGGCAATCACCTGTCCATCATTAATTTTAAACAATTTCCCCACCTCCAAACAATCTATTCCTTATTACAGTTTGGAATGTGGTTAATGAGAGACAAGTAGGGAGGATTTCTGGGGCAAACACTGCTGGATCAGGATCGTAGTTCTCAAGCACGGAATGGTAGGTGGCTCTTTGCTCATTCTGGGTTCTAACCGGTTTTTTGGAGGGTGGTGTGATGTCTATTGATTGCTCCTAGTGGGGCGGGAGAGTGAGCATGGGAGAGGGGGGCAGAGATGGGGTGGATAGGAGATTAATGAAGTGAACTACCTCTGAGGCAAGAAGCCACCAGCCTTTCCTTCTGTGCCGAGCATCTCTCCTAGGACTTGGGCGTGTTGAAACCTTTCTGTTTGGAGTAAGGGTTGGCAGAGGGTGGGAGGGAGCATTTTTATTGTGACCAGGGGTTTTTTAGACCAATGCAGAGCTGCAAAAAGGAAGAGAAAATTAGAGACAGAGCGAAACAGCTGTGCTTGTTAGAAGTGCTTGCCTTAGTCCCATATTTAAGAAATGCTGTGGGCTCCATAAAACATTAAAAAATCACATCTTTAAGTTATGCGTTTATGCTTACTTCATGAGATGTTGCGCTTAAAGAGATATTTGGGGGCATATTTACAGACTTTAGTTAGGGAATGGTATTTTTTTATCTTGTAGTTGCAAAACTAACAGCATTACTCTTGCAGAGAGACCCAAGGCTAAATCTGAGCTGGGGAGAGGAACATAGAATGGGAAGTGGCGGCGGCAGGGGGGTGGGGGGTCAGGTTAAAGATATGAGGAAACATTGGCACTGCAGTCGAACAGGTAAAGGGTCCCTTTAAGAAAGTGATCTAGTCAACAGCAGGCAGCATTTTTTTCTTTATGGCATGGTTCCCAGGTACTCTGTACTGGGATACTGTGTCCCCTAGAAATGTCAGAGCCCATTTGGGAGAAAAAGATCTATCATCAGAAAGGACCAGGGCAGTATATTTAGCAGAAATGATGTCTTTGTGCCTGCAGCAAAATAAATGTGATTTATAGGAAGATCTTCAAGAAAATCAAGACTAGAGCCATTTCAAGAAAATTACAGGCATGTTTCTTTCCCCCCCTCCTCTCCATTTCAATCTAGAGACCAAGTCTCTGCTTTTACCCCCTTAAATGCATGCATTCCTAGGGTACTGCAATTTAACCACAGCAGAAGAGCGGCTTATCCCATGGCAGCTGGCGCTGAGGCAGTCACAAGGTTGTTTACACGGGCTGTCTTTGCTGCAGAGCTCCACAGCGTCTGCACAGCCACCCACCCTGCCTTGGTGTGTTGACAGTAACTTTTATGAACGGACCCGACAGAGGCAGGCTGAGTCCTATGGGACAGGCCACAGTTTAGATGGAAGGAAATTGGGTCTAAGTGCACCAGGCATTGCCAGTCCGAGGTCCGATTTCTCCCTCTGACCCTCGTCTGCCAGTTGTCAGACTCCAGAAGATCTCACAGAACGCTGATGCATGTGTTAAAATGGTTGCAGGAAGGCCCATGACTCTCAGAGAGGCTTCTGTAAATTTCTGCCTTAGGTGAGTGTTTCTGTTGTACATCTAGACAGTGATGCTCACGCTATGGATGAGCTCGCCAGCTTCCGACTCCACTTTGGAGCCATCGGATTATAGGGGTCAGACAGTTTGGATGTAGCAGTTTTGCCATCTCTGGGTATGTATTCCTTCCACCACCTTGATCTCACTCTTAAAATTGACACAAAGTACTAAGTTACCTTATTTGATCACACAAAGCACACTGGGTTTTCTCGCCCTGACAACGGAACTGGAAAATCCAGTGACAAAGGTGGTATGACCTTAGATATTAAAAGAGTCTTCTTGCTTCCTCATTTGCGCATCACTCCCTCTCGTTGTTGCAAGGTGTCTTTAATCCGACAGTCTCCTGGTGTTATAAAATCTTCACAGTGTGGGTGAAAAGACTCTTGATGATGAGACAGTAACAAATGATACGTCCAGCGGGAAAGACCAGGTGCTGCCTCCAGCTTCCTGCTTGTCTACCCCAGAACAGCATCTGCTGTGGGGAGGAGCGTGTTTGCCAGGCTGGAAGGGGATGTTCATGAACAGATCCCAGAGGGACCAACTGTGTTTTTGCTGTCATTGTCTGGTATGTCTGCAGCTATTAGGGTTTAATGGTTTCATAGTGTGTGGTCAATATTTTTCAAGGCTGAAATGAACTGAGAATGGATGGTGGATGCCCTAAAATATGTGTATATTTAAAAATTACAGGAAAATTCATAGGATTTCCCTTGTTAGTATATCCTATAGGAATATCATAAGCAAAAGGAATCTGCCTAATTTTTAAGTAATGTGATAAAGCCTCCCGTATTTAAAGGGAGGGCTTTTTGTTTTTGTTTGTTTGTTTTGTGTGTGTGTGTGACTTTATGTAAGTGAATCTTAGTCTTTGAATACAGATGGTCAGGGAAAGAAGGCAAATTGGGTTTCTCTTGTTAAGCATGAGGGCAGATGCTCTGCCCTCCTGATCTAGTTCTGGCTGCAGGTCCCATTTGTAGCTATAAGACTTTACATGGGATTGGTGTGCTTAAGTCAAATGATTGCTTAGTTGCTAGTGAGAATAATGAACTCAAAGCAAGAGAGACTTGCTTCACTTAGAATAAGAAGTGATAAACTGACATTTTAAATTCTTTCTCCATTGCCCCTGTTTTGTCTTGTAGTCTCTTTTATGCTTTTGGTTGGACATTGCGACACTTACGCAAAAAAGAGGCACAAAGTGTCCAAGGATGACACAAAGAGGTATAGTGCCTTGTTTGCTCTAGGCTGAGGGCTTCCTTCCTACCATACTTGCATCTCTTACAGCTTCTTCCGAGGACTAAGGACTTGTGGGAAAAGTTGGGCCCATAGACTGCAGGGGGAGATGCTTATTGATAAAGAACAGAATCCATTTGCTTCTTTAGCATATGAGAGATATTTATTGCATTGCATAAGTCTGAAATAAGATACTGTTGCTGATTCAGATACAAGATAATGCTGCAAATTGATTGAAAATTTAATTTGGATCTGGAGCCTGGATTTTCAGAAATGTACCTGTCTGTACGTATTTTCATAGCAGACTTGTAAGGGTTTTGACTAAAGATATTTTAGTTTGAGTACATTTTATCCTTATAAGAAAATCAAGGCAAAGAGGGAAAAGTGGAAAGCCTGTATGTTTCAGATTCTGTTTCCCCCCACTATTTAATGAAAGAGAACTCTGTTTCTTAATTGTGAATCTTGGTAGAAACTCTAAATGGAGACTTCAGGTGATATTTGAAAATTCTTAAATTGAAAGAAACATTTTTTAGTTTAAAAAGTGGACTGCAAGTTTCTAATTGTTTTTGATAAAGGATTTTCTAGTTGAATTGACATTTTAGATTTATAACAAGCCTTTCTCACTGGTCTTATCCCTGGTGACTGTGAGATGTGAAACTCATAGGCTTATAGAACTAATGCTCCTAGGAATGGAAATTAAATTTTGAGTGGAGAAAGAAAGAGCTGAAGTTTCCTTAGAAGCATTCCTAACCCATAGCTGCTCTAAAACCTCACATGGCACACAGGTATAAAATGAAATTCTCCTCCAGGGCAATTAGGCATTTGCAGAGTGGCCTGCATAATAACAAACAAGACTTCTGCTACATTGTGTGTGTGTATGTGTGTGTGTGTGTATGAGTAAGTAGGAAAACAAACACATAACCCAGTACTGACTTGTCTTCATAGATGTAAAACCGCCTCCTGGGTTTTGGATGTTAACCTGCTTGGGTGCTTCATGTACTTTGTGAAAATGAGTTTCTTAAAGTAATCATCCTCTTCTCATGCATTGGAAATAGGATCTGAAAGCCCGGATAGAGAAGTCAGGCTGGTGTGTCTGTTACTTGGCAGTGTTCATTCAGCGTCTGTGCTTCCTCCGTCATAGCACTTATCCTGGAGCACAGTAATTGCCGCTTCCTGGGCTTCACGTATTCACTACTCAGTTATAATCTCTGTCAGGCACTGACTGTGTCTGCCTGGTGCATAGTAGGGGCACAATCACTATTCCATGAATGAAGGTATCCCATGCACAGAGTTATCTAAGTACTGTGGGTGACAGAGTTTGAAACTGTAACACAGCTTCTGGGCCTCCCTGGTGGCTGAGATGGTAAAGCATCGGCCTGCCATGTAGGAGACCTGGGTTTGATCCCTGGGTCAGGAAGATCCCTTGGAGAAGGGAATGGTTACCCACTCCAGTATTTTCCCTTGGGAAATCCCATGGACAGAGGAGTTCATGGACTCTCAAAGAGTTAGACGTGACTGAGCAACTAACACACACACATACAACACAGCTTCTGCCATTAGGGAGCTTATAGTCATTTAGGGAGATGAGGTTAAATAACAAACGTGGTATATGAGCAAGTGTCCCTATTCAACAAATGCAATAGGGATTCACAGGAGAAAGAAATTCACCCTTTCTGAAATGGTGGTAGGCCATGTTGGGATGGGAAGGCAGGAAGATGTGGTGGAGGAGAAGTCCAACAACAGTCCTAAGTACTTGGCCTGGAAGGGAACTCTTGCTTGGAACAAGTGTGTGTGTGCTCAGTCATGTCTGACTTTTTGCAACCCCGTGGACTGGAGTTTGCCAGGCTCCTCTATCCATGGGATTTTCCAGGCAAGAATACTGGAGTGGGGTGCCATTTCCTCCTCCAGGGGTTCTTCCCGACTCAGGGACTTAACCTGCATCTCCTACCTTGGCAGGTGGGTTCCTTACCACTGAGCTACATGGGAAGCCCTGCTGCTGCTGCTGCTAAGTCACTTCAGTCGTGTCCAACTCTGTGAGACCCCACAGACGGCAGCCCACCAGGCTCCCCCGTCCCTGGGGTTCTCCAGGCAAGAACACTGGAGTGGGTTGCCATTTCCTTCTCCCAGGGAAGCGCTAGAACATAGAAAACTGGCCCAGTCCTGAGATTTTTTTCCAATACGAAGTCAAAAAGGAACAGTAGCAGACTGAAGTTACAAACCTACTTCTGTAGCTGGATCAGATTATGGAAAAATGTGCATAAGGCCTCTTTCTAGCTTTACACCAACTTCAGTTTTTAACATTTTAATTTATTTTTTGCCTTCTTTATTAAATAATTTTTGTTGGAGTATGGTTGCTCAAATTCAGTTTAGTTTCATTTTATTTCACACAGTTCAGAAAATTTTCCAACTTCTCCTTTATCGACGACTCTGTAATGCATTTTTCCACATGAACCCATTGTTCTTTATCAGGAGCAGACTGTGCAGACATGTTACAGGGAGCTTATAGTTGAAGCTGAATAGGGTGCCTCCTATCACAAACTCAAATCCATGTCGACCAAAGTAACAATTACTACTTGGGCTTATGTTCAGATTTTAAAATATCCAGCTACTCTGGTGATGGCCATACCAGAGTTCTAGTGTTTGATAAATTTGAACAGAGTGAACTATGTTGAGATTTTATTCCTTCCCCTTGTGTGCTCACTACCCATCCCCCAACGTCTTTGTTAGTCTTTTGATTTTTCTAAATGCAGGTGAAATCCCCACTGAAATGGTAAAATCAAACTTGATTGTGTTTTTGCTTTGATTTTAGGCTAGCGTGAGAAACACCCACGGCGACACCATCTCAGATCTCTGTTATGGCGACTCAGGCAAGAAGCTGTTGAATTAGACCCATTTCCTGTAGATGAGAAACTGTACAAGCAGTGGTGAGTTGCAAACTTAAAAATATTCCTTAGCAGGAAACATGTGATCTATATAACCAATTTAAATATTGCATATGATTTAGTGTGTGGATCTGAAGAAATACTGCTCCCAAATCATGTCAACTAAAGAGGTGAAAATCAGTGTTTAACTGATGGTGTGGTGCTATGCTATTAATACCACGTGAAGGAGCTTGAGGTCTTTAGGTGCATAAGTGCGTCATACAGCACCATGATGCTACCACCCTGGATGATGCTAGTCTAAGTAAGATGATTGCAGTGAGCAATTTCCTGTGGCTGCATAACAGTTGGGTATTTACATAACAGTATTTTTCAGTGGCATTTATTATCTGCAACATAATTCTACATTTTACTGCTTCATCTTCTCTAGTAGAATATTGGTTCTGATCTAAATTCTAACACTTAATTCCTTTCAGGAACTTATATGCTTGTATATGGGGCTTCTCAGGTGGTGCTAGTGGTAAGAACCCACCTGCTAATGCAGGAGACACAAGAGATGCTGAAGACACAGGAGACGCTGGTTCGATCTCTGGGTTGGGAAGATCCCCTGGAGGAGGCCATAGCAACCCACTCCAGTATTCTTGCCTGGAGAATCCCATGGACAGAGGAGCCTGGTGGGCTACAGTCCATATAGGGTTGCAAAGAGTCAGACATGACTGAAGCAACTTAGCATATACACAGCATGCATGTACATACACATGTGTATATAAGATATATGTGATATATATTAACATAACATTTAGATCTTTAGACATAAGGGAAGAGAAACCACATCATAGTTTTATAAAACTCCATTTGTGAACATTATAGCCTACAAATTCTTTGCTTAATAAAGACAGTACTAAAAATGGATCCAGCTGCTTTGATATTTGGAATCAGTTTAAAATCTTATTATTTTATAAAAATATCAGCTCACATAGGCAAAATATATTTTTTAATCAAATACTTGATGCTTCATAGTTGCCAATGTCAATAATCAATAGACTCCAATGGAGATGAACCAGGTATAATCTGTCAAAAAACATCTCTGAGAAATAGATTATGACAGTGATGCTTATAAGACTCCAAAAGAAGCTGTTCTGAACGGGTGATCAATATCTCTCTTTCATTTGCTTAGTGGCTTATATAACTCTGGGTATATAGGCTGCCCTATGAATTAATGCATAACCCGTAACTGTGGAGTATTAATGAAATTAACCTTGTACTTTTTTCACATCATGATTCTCATTACAGTCTGATTATGATTACATTGAGGAAGCAGATATAATAGTCATCACTATGCTGTGCTTAATCAATATGTGTTAAATGAGTGTTTGTTATGACTGAGAAACATATGTAATTGCCAGTAATCAACCATTTTGATTTCAAACAAGGGTGATTTTTTTTTATGGCTGAAGTTAATCTTTTGAGTTACAGGTCATTCCCAGTGATGTCGAAAATATATATTGCCCCCTCTTAAACATGTATTCATTAAGCAAACCTTTACTGAGAATCTGCAGTATAGATATCATCCTTTGCACTTGGGATAGATGAAAAAGACAGCACCTGCTTTAAAGGAGCTGTGTTTAAAGTATGTGACACTTGTGATAAAGTATGTCATTAAAAAAGGGAGTGATTTCTAAAGAGTGGGGTACTTATCCACTGCTATTAAATGGGTAGCCATCCAGGGCTGAAGGAAGTGCCGTAGAGGAGAGTCAAAGACAGATGGGATGGGGGTTTGGAAGGGAAGGCTTCCCAGAGGGAGCGAGATTTTAGCTGAATGTTAAGGGCAATAAGAGGTTAGCTAGAAGAAGGGGAACAGTGAGAACATTTTTCAAGGGCCTAGAGACTTGAGGGAGTATGATTGATGGGGGAGCTAGATGTCATTTACTGCGCTGGGGCATAAATGGGTATAGTAAAGATAAAGCTGAAGAAAGGTACAGGAGATATAACATGAAAGGGTTTTAAAGACAAAGCTAAGGAGTTTGTATTTTATTCCACAATAAAGAACCTCTGAAAGATTTGAAGTAGAATGATGTGATGAAACTTATTTTTTAGAAAATACCATGTAGTCTAGATCCCATGGACGGAGGAGCCTGGAAGGCTGCAGTCCATGGGGTCGCTGAGGGTGAGACACGACTGAGCGACTTCACTTTCACTTTTCACGTTCATGCATTGGAGAAGGAAATGGCAACCCACTCCAGCATCCTTGCCTGGAGAATCCCAGGGATGGGGGAGCCTGGTGGGCTGCCATCTATGGAGTCACGCAGAGTTGGACATGACTGAAGCAACTTAGCAGCAGAAGAGTACATAAAACAAATTCAGTTAAAGAATAATTACAAAGCAAACCTTGTATAACCAGCAACCCACTTCAGTGTTCTTGCCTGGAGAATCCCAGGGATGGGGAGCCTGATGGGCTGCCGTCTATGGGGTCGCACAGAGTCGGACACGACTGAAGCGCCTTAGCAGCAGCAGCAGACTCCCAGTAAGCCCTTTGTGCTCCTTTAAGACCTCGTGCTTTTCCTTCCCCGCTAGAGGTAACCACTACTTTGCCTTTTGTCACTTATCCCCTTGCCTTTCTTTGTAGGTTTTCAATCTTGTAATTGTGGTGAAAGAAAGTGATGGTTGCTCAGTCGTGTCTGATCCTTTGTGACCCCATGAACCACAGCCCATCAGGTTCCTCTTCCCATGGAATTCTTTGGGCAAGAATGCTGGAGTGGGTTGCCATTCCCTTCTCAAGGGTATCTTCATGACCCAGGGATTGAACCTGGGTCTCCTGCATTGCAGGCATATTCTTTACTGTCTGAGCCACTAGGGAAGCCATGGTAGTGTATATACATATATATATTCTTAATCACTTGATTTTGTGAAACCCTCTAGTGAAAGTGAAAGTTGCTCAGTCATGTCTGACTCTTGTGACCCAATGGACCATGGAATTCTCCAGGCGAGAATGCTGGAGTGGGTCAAACCCACATTGTAGGCAGATTCTTTACTAGCTGAGCCACCAGGGAAGCCCAAGAATACTGGAGTGGGTAGCCTATCCCTTCTCCAGAGGATCTGCCCAACCCAGGAATCAAACTGGGGTCTCCTGCATTGCAGGTGGATTCTTTACCAACTGAGCTATCAGGGAAACCTGTGAAATACTGTAAGGCTCATGTTAATGTATGTAGTTTATTCAAGTAACTTAAGTAGTATTTGACTCTATGACTACATCAAAATTTACTTATCCATTTCACCATTGATAGACATTTGGATTGTTTCTATATTACTTATGTGTGTCTGTCTATGTATGCTGTTTTTGTTCAGTTATTAAGCCCACCTATTTGCGACCCTATGAACTACAGCGTCCCAGGCTTCCCTGTCCTTCACTATCTCCTGGAGTTTGCCCAGATTCATGTCCATTGTGTCCACGATGCTATCTAACCATCTCATCCTCTGTCATTTTCTTCTCCTTTTGCCTTCAAACTTTCCCAACAACAGGGTCTTTTCCAATGAGTCAGCTCTTTGCATCAGGTGGTCAAAGTATTGGAGATTCAGCTTCAGTATCGGTCCTTCCAATGAATGTTCAGGGTTGATTTCCTTCTGTCAATCCAAAAGGAAATCAACCCTAATTATTAACCTGAGTTATTTATATATCAATGTACTAAGTAAATTTTAATAACTATATATATTTATATATGATAACATTAAGTATACATATGGTACTTTTTATGCACATATATTGTTGCTCATAGATTCTAGAGCACATGTATAAGAACTTCTCTAGGATACATATCAAGGAAAGGAACTCTTGAGTTTTGGGGTTTGTGCACATTAAGTTTTTCTGCTGCTGCTGCTGCTGCTGCTAACTTGCTTCAGTCGTGTCTGACTCTGTGCGACCCCATAGACGGCAGCCCACCAGGCTCCCCCGTCCCTGGGATTCTCCAGGCAAGAACACTGGAGTGGGTTGCCATTTCCTTCTCCCAACGCATGAAAGTGAAAAGTGAAAGTGAAGTCACTCAGTCGTGTCCAACTCTTCGCAACCCCATGGACTGCAGCCTTCCAGGCTCCTCCGTCCATGGGATTTTCTAGGCAAGAGTACTGGAGTGCGTTGCCACTGCCTTCTCCAAGTTTTTCTAAATAATGCCAAATATTTTTCTCAATTGATTGCATGAATTTACATCCCCATCAGCAGTATATAAAAAGCTCTATATCCTCACCAACGCTTCATTTTTAAGTTCTCAAAATTTGCTGATCAGGTGGATACCTAATTGTACTTCATGCCACTCATGAAGTAGTAGTTTGCATTTGCTGACTACTAAGGAAGAAGAATTGTTTTAATTTTTATTGGCCATTTGATCTTCTATTGTGAAGTGCCTGCTCAAGTCTTTATGAGACTAGTTTTTCCGAATGACAACTAGCACTTATGGAGTTCTTGCTGTGTAATAATCACTGTGCTAAGCACTTGACAAACATTTAATTCTCATATCATCCCTATGATTTATAGATAAGGAAACTCAGGTTTAGAGAGGTTTAAATAAGTTGCTAGCAATCACGTAACCAAGAAGCAGAGGATTTAGCATTTAAGCCCAGGTCCTTCTGACTCTGGAGTTCTTCTGTTTCTTTTTTTAATTTATATATTTTTGGTTGCTCTGGATCTTCGTTGCTGCAAGTTGCTTCGTTTTCTTCGGTTGTGGTGAGCGGGGCTACTCTCTAGCTGTGTCGCGTGGGTTTCTCACTGGAGTTGTCTTTTCTTGTGCAGCTCAGGCTCTGAGTGCTCAGGCTCCAGTAGTTGCAGTATGTGGGCTCAGTACTTAAGGCTTGTGGGCTCGAGGGTGAGGGCTCAGCAGCTGTGGGACACGGGCTTAGCTCCTCCATGCATGTGGGGTTTTCCTGGATCAGGGATTGAACCCGTGTCTTCTGCATGGCAGGTGGATTCCTTACCACTGAGCTACCAAGCAGTTTCTTGAATCACGTTTGAAAGGGGTTTAGATTAGAGCCAGGGGACTTATCAGCTACTATGGCAGGAGCTCAGCTAAAGAATAATAAGGGCATAAACCAAAGAATTATCAGTAGGACACAAGCGCAAATTAATTGAACCCAATAATGAATGTCATGGGTGAAGGAGAGGGAGGATTTTAAAAGTCCCAAATTTTCAGACCTGCTGGCTACGTAGCTTCAAAGTTAGTAATACAATGTATATTTAAATATATTCTAGGTCTTGTGATAGGCTTTAAGAATATATTTGGTGGTTGCGCTATCCACTGAGAGATGAATTTAATTCATAGGATTATAAACTTTAGGGTTTAAAGAGACCACAGTGTTTATTTGGGTCAACTCTTTACTGTTTTAAAATGTGAAACCTAGTGTGAAAAGAAGTTAAGTGTCTTGTTCAAGATCACAGGTTACTGTCAGATTAAGAATAGACACCTGGATGAGAAAGAATGCAAAGAAATAGCAACTTTTTTTGATTTTTTTAAAATTAATAAGTTAAAATAAATTGATCTACTTTATCTCCTAAACATTTCTCACATCAGTTCCCTTTGAAATAAATCTGTTGCTAACAGCACAAATTAGGGCCTCATCATCACTGTGAGCCGTTTTATTTAAAGTAGTCTAGCATATTATCTTCTTGCTCATGATTCTACCAATGAAACCCCCAGATCTGATGTGCAGTTTTTACTGTGTGACAACCCAGCTTACTTAGATATGCTCCATTGCCTATGTAATAAATTCCCCTCTGCTTAAAATATACCATACTCCCGTCTACCTCCAATTTAGCAGTGAATATCTCTCCAATTACCTGGGGACACCAATGCGCTTCAGTTTCATCACACACTCAAGTGTATTTCTTCCGTAATTTACTTCATATTGTCTCTTCCGCCTGTATTCACCCTCTCCATCCTTTACTTAGTCATTGGCCATTTTTAAAGACCTTTGCAACTCAAAGAATGATCTGGGGACCAACAGCTCAAACACTGTCTGGAGCTTGATTAGAATCACAGCATCTCAAGTCTCCCCTACATCTGATTCAGAATTTTTCCCACAAGATTCTCAGGTGGTTTTGTGTTCGAGAGGCGCTGCTTAGACTCACATTAGACTTCTTCAGAAACCCTTCCTGAATCCTTCCATAAGGCTGAGGTGTTCTCACTGCAGCCTATGCATGTCTATCTCACTGCATTTTGTTGTTCAATTGCTCAGTCATATCCACCTGCTTGTGACCCCATGAACAGCAGCACACCAGGCTTCCCTGTCCTTCACTGTCTCTCAGAGTTTGCTCAAACTCATGTCTGTTGAGTTGGTGATGCCATCCAACCATCTCATCCTCTGTCTCCCCCTTCTCCTGCCTTTAGTCTTCCCAAGCATCAGGGTCTTTTCCAATGAGTTGGCTCTTCCCATCAGGTGGCCAAAAGATTGGAGCTTCTCACTGCGTTACTACAGTGTTTTATTAACTGTTTAATGTCTATCTCTCCACCTTAGCCTGTGAGTAATTTGAGCCAGATCTAATTATCTTTGACTTGTCTATGCCTAGCACAGTGCCTGATACTTGTTAGTACAGCATGAATATATGCTGACTGGTTGATAAAGCAAAGAAGGCTGTTAGGCTGCTTTCCAGATTGTACAATTCCCAAAGTATATCCAGAGGTACAATTTTTGATGCATTTTTTGGTAGTCTAGTTATTTTTCTACAAGTCCCTTGGGCTGTATTTTTTCTGCTTGTTATTTTCTTTCTCCTTCCTCTGTTTCTTTTTCTTTCTTTCTCTCTATTTATATATCTATCCATATCCATACATATATATATAGAGAGAGCTTCTCTTTCCAGGTGGCTCAGTGGTAAAGAATCCACCTGCAATGCGGGGGATGCAGGAGACACGCTGTGTTGAGCCCTGGGTTGGGAAGAGCCCTAGAGGAGGGCATAGCAGCCCACTCCAGTGTTTTTGCCTGGTGAACCCCATGGACAGAGGAGCCTGGCAGGCTGCTCTCCACATTGTTGCAAAGAGTCGTACACGACCGAAGCTACTGAGCATGCACGCACCACGTGTATATATTTCTCTCTGACTTTGTGTCATGATTTAAGGAGCCAGAATGTCCTCTGGTTCTCAGTTCTCGTGTTTCTGACCCTGATATAATGTGTGAGAGTCCCACTTACTCCTTTGGTTGAAGACTGTTCCTATTACAATGGAAATCTGATGAGAATTCCCTGGTGGTCCAGCAGGTAGAACTTGGTATTTTCACTGCTGGGGTCTGGAGAATTGGTTGGAGAACTAAGATGCCACAAGCTATGCTGTGAGGCCCCCCAATATTATGAGGTAAAGTGGCTGGAGAACTAAGCTGATAAACTAACCTCAGTTAAAGTATGATTGACTTTAATGGATTTTGAATATAGATAAAATTCATGGTTGGTTAACTGTCTTACTGCATTAACAGGAGACTATGTTAAGGAAATGGAATATGTAGGAAAAGTTGTTACATGGAGAGGGAATTAAGAGTGGTCTGCAACAGAGTGCTTTGTAAGGGATCTAGCAGATTATTTAAAATTTTTCATTACATTATTTCTGGAAAAGGAAGAGAACTTGATGTTAGATTCTCACTGCAGCTTTGTCATGAATTAATACCTGTTGGGTCAAGTCTTAACCTGGTTGAGTTTCAATTGTGTATGAGGGAGTTGTGATAGATGATGTTTAACTTTCTTTTTGACTGTAAAAATTATATGGATTAAATTGTACAGATTGAATTAAAGCATAGATTAATGCCCCGAAGGCCAGGCCAAGTGGAGTACCTTGGTGAGGGTGGGCTTGATCAGTGAAGGGACATCATAGGGATGACAAGCAGCGTCATGGGCAGCTGAAGGGGAAGAATAGGCCAGATAGAGATTTAGAGGATCTTGAAGATAGACTTGCCTATGCCCAGTTTTGCTTTGACCCATCGCCATTTATTATCTTTGGCTTAATTCTACCCATTCTCACTCTAAATCTAGGGATAAAGTATTTTAACTATAGGAAGTCACCTCTAATTATTGAGATTTTATTATCTGTAAGGAAGATAACTTATGCATACACAACCAAATTGACTGCATCTGTTTTCCTAATTTGTATCTTTCTTTATCTTAAAATTATCCTCTGATATTGAAGGATTAGTGTGCATAAATGTTTGTTCATTTATTTATGAGAAGATCCTTTAAAACTTTGTCTTTAAAATCATGGTTTCTAAGCTGTATTTGGGACGTACCAACATATCAGATAAGACTACTGGCATCTTAGTCACCTTAGAAATCATATCAATGTGACATATTTACTTGAAGGTTAATAATTTCAGTGGACAGATTACTGTGGTAGAATTTTTGAAGAACGAAGGAGACACGTCTCCTTCTTTTCCCTCCTTCCTTCCTGTTTCCCCTCCTCTCTCCATCCCATCCTCTCTTCCCCTCCTTCCTTCCTTCTTTCCTTCTCTCAAGTATTTATTGGCTGCCTCTGTGCTAGGTGCTCCAGCTTCAATAATCAATTCATCTCATACGGAGGATGAATAGTTGCTTTAACAGAGGACACGTTCGGGAACAGTGCAATTACAAATCACTCAACTAATCACTCAGACCTTCTTGACTGGGGCTCCACAGAAACACATGAGTCCCTGCTCTCTAAGGTAGCCGTTCTCGAGCTTTGTGGCCTCTGGATTCCTTTACACACTCGATGGTTGTTGAAAAACCTGAGGATTTTGTTCATGTGCGTTATATCCATTGGTATTTGTGTGCGGGCCCAGTCACTCAATCGTGTCTGACTCTTTGCGACCCCATGGACTATGGCCAGCCAGGCTCCTCTGTCCATGGGATTTCTCAGGCAAGAATACTGGAGTGGGTTGCCATTCCTTTCCCCAAGGGATCTTCCTGACCCAGACATTGACCCCACATCTCCTGTGGCTCCTGAATTGGAAGGTGGATTCTTTACTGCTGTACCACCTGGGAAGCCTCCCCCTACCATTGGTATTTACAGTATCAGAAATTAAGATATCAGTTTGAAATACTTTGGTAATTAAAGAGTAACAGTAAACTGTTAGATATGTTAAATAAAAGTAATGTATCTTTGAATGAAATCTGCCTTTTACAAACCAAAAATAAGTTAGCGACAAGCTTGGTGTTGCATTTTTGTATATCTGTTTAATGACTGGCTTAATGGAAGACAGCTGAATTCTCTTATCTACCTATGCCTTCAGTCTGTGTTAAATCACACACCATGCATTCTCCGGAGGACTGTATCACAAATCTGAAAGAAAAATAAGAGTGAAATGGGAAACTGTGTCTTAAGATTATTTGGAGTTAGTTTTGACCTCAGGGGCCCCTCTGAAAAAGTCTTGAGGACCTTCAGGACATCTATATATGATACTTTCCTGGAGTAGGAAATGGCAGCCCACTCCAGTGTTCTTGCCTGGAAAGTCCCATGGACAGAGGAGCCTGGCGGGCTACAATCCACGGGGCCGCAAAGAGCTGGGCGTGACTGAGCACATGTATAATACTTGGAGAGCTACTTTGGTGGGTTTATGTTGATGTATGGCAAAACCAATACAATATTCTAAAGTAAATAGCCTCCAATTAAAATAAATAAATTTAAATAAAAAAACCAATATGACAAAAAGAAGTATTTATTTACTTATATTTGGCTGTGCTGGGTCTTCGTTGCTGCAGGCAGGCTTTCTCTAGTTGCTGTGAGTGGCGGCTTCTTACTGCGGTGTCTTCTGTTGTTGCAGAGCCCAGGCTCTAGGGTGTGTGGGCTTCAGTAGTTGCAGCACATGGGCCCGGTAGTTACGGCTCGAGGCTCTAGAGTGTGGGCTCAGAAGTTACCGTGCACCGGCTCAGTTGCCCACACAGCATACGGAATCTTCCCAGACTGGGGATTGAACCCAAGTCCCTTGCATTGGCAGGCAGATTCTTAAGCACTGAACCACCATGGAAGTCTGGAGAACCACTTCTAAAAAGCATCTGCTGTATGCAATGAGTTAACATCTCTTTTATGACCTAGAATGGCATCTTTCGTGGAGGAACAGAAGCTATATAGTGTGTTCGGTCATTCAAAGGAGAAACTCGAGATGAGAAATCAAAGGCAGAGATCTATGTCTCTTGTTTCACCTATTAGCTGTCACAGGGCCCGACACCTTGTTGACTCTGTGAATCTCAGTGATAGAACATTCTAAGGTAGATATATACCTTTATAAGTCACAGTAGCCCCAGGTGGAATTCAGCGAGTGCAACAAATAAAGGTTAAATGGGTATTGTGGAGTTGGAGGGAGCAGCCGTTTTTAACTAAGGTGTTGCCAGGAGGGATTCATGAGGAGATGGCATCAGAGTGGAAGTGGGAAGGTAATTTTAGCAGTCAGCGTTGGAGTTAGAAAGGTTACTTCTAGAAGAGGCAATAGAATGAGTAAAGAAAAGAGTGGGCTTGGGGTTCTTAAGTTTAGGCTTATGTGATACAGGCACAGAGGAGATTGAAGTCAAACACGGCTGGGAAAAAGTGTGGGGCCAGATTAAGGGAGCTCGTGAATGATCTCTGAAGGAATTGGGTCTGTTTTCCATAGACCAAGAAGAGCTACCACTGTTTTCTGAGCAGAGTGAAGAAAATGAATCCGGCAGCAAGACTGAGAATGGTTTGAGGAGGAGAGAGGATGGAGGTGAGCTGAGCTGCTACAGGGAGGGAAGGAATGAGAATTGAAGAGGAGGTGGTAAGAATGGGCAGGAAAGATCCAGTAGATAGAGAAGGTACCTATGTCCAGATAATTTGGAGTAAGAAGGGCTTCCATCAGTAAAAAAGGGGAATGCCAGGTTCCTTTTGATTCATTGTAGACACAGCCACAGTATTACTAAGCAGTTATAAAAAGGTCCTTGGGCTTTGGTTTTTCCATATGTAAAAACGCAGAAATGGATTTCTTATCTGTCTGTGTCATGAGAGTCCATGGAAGCATTAGTGAACTCCTTCATAGAAAAGTGCTCCACTAATCTAAGCCATCAATAATAAAAATGAGAATGTTTGCCAGGTGCTTTTGCTCCTCTGTTGAAGGCTTGCTATGCAAATATGAAATATTGCCTGGAACTATTGTCATTGTTAATAATAGTAAACTCATTACCACGAAATGCCTACACAGCAAACTGATTCTCTGTCAATTCCAAAGTGAGATGACAAAGCCAGGCATTGAAGTCCCTTCTGTTTTGTTGATTATGAATCTTGCTTATTGTAAACTATTTTCCTGGTTAGGGAAGACATGCTTTTAAGAGCATTTGAATCTCATTGTATCTCATTACTTCCATCATTCTATTCTGCTCAGGTTTCTTATTGCTATTGGGAGCCTCATTATCCTGAATTTTCTCTCTGCAGATAGAGGTGTACAGCAGTGGATGTGTCTGGTACTTGCATCTGTGCTCTTGTTAATTGTGGCTACTTCCATTAATTTAACACTCAGCTGTATAGCATGGTGCTCAAGCATATAAACTCCAAAGTTTAAACCATCTGGTTTAAAAGCCAAATTCTATTACCTCATGTGAATGATCCTGGTTAAATCACATAATCTCTTAAGCTTCAGTTTTCTTATTTGTAAAATGGTACTATTAATAATAATGCTACTGATCTCATACAGTTATTGTAAGGGTGAAGTGAAGTGAAGTGAAGTTGCTCAGTCATGTCCGACTCTTTGTGACCCCATGGACTATAGCCTACCAGGCTCCTCTGTCCATGGGATTCTCCAGGCAAGAATACTGGAGTGGGTTGCCATTTCCTTCTCCAATGCATGAAAGTCAAAAGTGAAAGTGAAGTCACTTAGTCGTGACCAACTCTTCGTGACGCCATGGACTGTAGCCTACCAGGCTCCTCTGTCCATGGGATTCTCCAGGCAAGAGTACTGGAGTGGGTTGCCATTTCCTTCTCCAGGGGATTTTCCTGACCCAGGGATCGAATCCGGGTCTCCTGCATTGCAGGCAGACGCTTTACCGTCTGAGCCACCAGGGAAGCTGTATGTAAAATACATGAAGTGCTCAGTAACTGCCGGGTTTTGTTTTAGTTTTGGTCAAATTTATTACTATTATCAACATATCTTCTTTTTTTAATCAGGTTCTTGTTGTGTGTTTTGTTAATTCATTATTTGTTTACTGAGTTAATTTGTGACCACACAATTGATCATCAACCTTTTCTTTACTGAGAATAACATTCTGAAGAATGCCCCAAATCTTAAAAATGTTTCATTATTTTGTGTATATGTATATATTCATACTGGGCTTTCTTTTTGCCTAGCAAATCAGCTGTGTTTAATTGTGCAGTGGATAAAGAGATCTGACAACTTGTTCTAATCACCTGACTGGTATTATTCCTCATGGCACAGTGTTGTCTTCCTACACAATCTTTCTATAAAAAAATTTGTTAACCATCCTCCTTCTGAACTTTTGTGTCTTATTCAGTCTGTTCCCAAGATCTGTAACAGTATGCTTCTGTCCTGGCTGTGCATCACGTCTCTTGGAACTTCTAAAGGCACCCTCCCGTATGAGCTCGCACGTGTTGAGATCCATTTGAAACATACACCAGACCCTTTGTTCATACTGTTGAGGCTTAGTGAGTTGTTTGGGCTATAATGAAACCTTTGCTCTGTTCACCAAACCAGGGCTTATTTTTATAATTTGCTTTAATAGTTCAAGATTTATAGGATTACTGTGGTCCTGCTCAGCACCCAATCGATTGTTATCCATTACAACTGATGCTTATCAGTTCTCCTCTTGTCATAGTTGTGTAGATTGAATAGTCATCCACTATCTCTCTCTCTGGATTGCCTCTTAACTTCTATGGGACAGGAAATGCATGAAGGTAATGGTCCTGTTTCCTATCAAAAGTTGATCCTTATTCGATAATAGTGAATCTATTCAAACTGTAGAGGATAGAATGAAAATGACTACTGAAAATAGCTGCTATTAGAGGTGGGAAGATGATGGAGTAGTAAGGCAAATCAGAATAAATTAGCATTTAATCAGTTCCTTCTTTTATGATTCCAACATTGAGTATCTGTCTTAATCATTCTGGCTCAGAAATTGTTCAGATGGATATACTAGGAAGGCGTTTTCTTTTTGAAAATTGTGATGCTCAATCTGATATTGTTGTTGTTCAGTCACTAAATTGTGTCTGCATCTTTGTGGCCCCGTGGACTGTGGATCACTGAAATTTAAATCTAGCACTTCAGCTCTCCCCACCTTTCAGTAAGAGGTGCACTTACTTTAGCCGTCTGCCAGTTGTGTGATCTTGGCCATGTAACCTAATGCCTGGCTTCTTGGTTTTCTCATTGTAAAACAGGCACAATAAATGCATCTGTCCCATAAGGTAGTTTTGAGAATTTTACTTAATTTTCACAAGAGATATAAGGTATTCTTTAAGAGATTTAAAGTTATTAGAATAAAGCCTGGTACAGAGCAAAACTTCAGTAGCTATTAGCAAATATTATTACCCATCTGAAATAACATGGTGGTTTAGAACCTGATTCTGGAATCAGACTTACTTGACTTGAGTCCCAGCCCTGTCACTTACTGCTTGGCTAATTTGCAGTTCAGTTCAGTCGCTCAGTCGTATCCAACTCTTCACAACCCCATGGACTGCAGCACACCAGGCCTCCCTGTCCATCACCAACTCCCAGAGTTCACTCAAACTCATGTCCATTGAGTCGATGAATCCATTCAACCATCTCATCCTCTGACATCCCCTTCTCCTCTTCCCTTCAATCTTTCCCAGCATTAGGGTCTTTTCAAATGAGTCAGTTCTTCGCATCAGGTAGCCAAAGTATTGGAGTTTCAGCTTCAGCATCAGTCCTTCCAATTAATATTCAGGACTGATTTCCATTAGGATGGACTGGTTGGATCTCCTTGCAGTCCAAGGGACTCTCAAGAGTCTTCTCCAACACCACAGTTCAAAAGAATAAATTCTGTGGTGCTCAGCTTTTTTCATAGCCCAACTCTCACATCCATACATGACTACTGGAAAAACCATAGCTTTGTCTAGATGGACCTTTGTTGGCAAAGTAATGTTTCTGCTTTTTAATATGCTGTCTAGGTTGGTCATAACTTTTTTCCCAAGGAGCAAGCATCTTTTAATTTCATGGGTGCAGTCACCATTAGTAGTGATTTTAGAACTCAAAAAATAAAGTTAATTTTGTTTAATTTTGGACTCCTCTATAACCTCTCTGAGCCTCTGTTTCATTTATAATTGGGACAGTGGTAGCATCTACTTCACAAGATTCATGGGAGGAATAGACAGAAATCACATTGCATCTTTCATTGAATATTAGGCATCATTTTTGTAATTCTTATGACACATGCATTATGTAGTAATTGTAATAGTAAATGCTCATAGAGCACTTACTCTGAGCCAGGCAACATCTCAAGTACACCGCATGGATTATCTCATTTATTCTTTGCAATACCTTAGAGTGAGGCAGGCACTATTACTGTGCTCCTTTTACAGATGAATAAATTGTGGCACAGAGAGGTCAAGCAACATGTTCAAGATCCCATAGTTGCTGAAAGTGGAGCACAATCTGAACACTATGCATTGCACTTTGTTGCCTCTTATGACAATAAAGAAACAAGTCGACTACAGTGTCTGGAGGGTGAAGTTACACCGTTAGGCTAATGACTGAGGCTCTCCCTGTGTCCCCCCTCTTTCAAACCCTACCTCTATTCATATGGCCAGATAAACCTGATTAAAATGAAGATTGATAAGTAGCACTGTGAAGATGAGGGGCTTCCCGGGTGGCACAGTGGTAAAGAGTCTGCCTGCCAATGAGGAGACTCAAGAATTGTGGGCTTGATCTTTGGGTTGGGAAGATCCCCTGGAGGAGGGAGGGCATGGCAACCCACTCCAGTATTCTTGCCTGGGAAATCCCATGGACAGAGGAACCTTGCGGGCTACAGTCCGTGGGGTTGCAAAAGAGTTTTACGTGACTGAGTGACTGAGAATACGCGCGTGCGCGTGCGCGTGCGCGCACACACACACGCACACACACACACTCGCGCACACACACACACACACACACACACACACGGAAGATGAGAAGGTGAGGCAGTTCATAAAAGGGGGACCTGAATTCTCTGTGGTTGAATCTAGAAGGAAAGCCTCCAGACCTCCTTGCCCCAGATAAACTCTCCTGTCCTCGGTTGAGGTGGGAGGGCAGGTTTACTGAAGATTCTCATCTTGTTTAGCTCCAGCCTGTCCCCTTTCTCTGCTGCTGCCTTAGTCACTGCACGACTGTCTGAAGCCCCAGGCAATCACATACATTTCCTATTTACATATTGATAAGGAAAATCAATATTATTTATTGTCCTTTGTCCTCTGTATGTTCCTGGCAATAGTTGAAGTGACTTTGCCCTGTGCTGTAGACGCCCTTAAACTCTGTATAACAGAATAATGCCTGACTGCAGTGTGAGCCAAAGGGCTTGGGCTATCAAGTCCTACAGATCTGGTCCAAATTTCCAATCTGACACTAGGCAATTAGTTAACAATTTTAAGACTGACTTTCCTCATCTATAAAATGGTTATGTTTTACATATTCCATAGTTTTTGAGAGAACTGAATGTAAGACATTTTTAGTATGATGTCTTGCTACAGCAGAGAATTGCATTTTGTTATTGCTATTATAACACTAAAACTTTGAAAAAGATTGGCTTGCTTTGGATCATTGCCAAGCAGTTTCATTATTGAAATAACTAAAGAAACTCAGTTGTTATCATGGCAAATGCCCTGAGGTACTTTCAATACAATAAAATAATTTTATTTTCATCCTTATTAGCATGCATGCTCTGGGTGACCCTACTAGGTTTGGGAAAAGTAAGCTGTGAAAAGGGTTTAGGGTTGTAAAGTACAAGAAAAAAGTGAGTCTATAAAATAGTACTCTGCTGTTTATTTATCTAAGTGAAATAATGTATACAGACACATTTTGCAGGTTCTTCAATCCTTTGCAAATGTAAGATTAAAAAATAATTTCCATAGGAATTCTAACAAGAAGAAAAGAGTGGAATTAATTAGCCTAAGAAGGCAGGGTGAAGAGGAGATCTTAAATTATATGTTAAGGAAAATCAGTTCAGTTCAGTTCAGTCACTCAGTCATGTCCGACTCTTTGCGACCCCATGGACTGCAGCATGCCAGGCCTCTCTGTCCATCACCAACTCCCAGAGATTATTCAAACTCATGTCCATTGAGTTGGTGATGCCATTCAACCATTTCATCCTCTGTCATCCTCCTCTCCTGCCTTCAGTCTTCCCTAGCATCAGTGTTTTTTCAAATGAATCAGTTCTTCTCATCAGGTGGCCAAAGTATTGGAGTTTCAGCTTCAGTATCAGTCCTTCCAATGCATATTCAGGACTGATTTCCTTTAGGAAGGACTGGTTGGATCACCTTGCAGTGCAAGGGACTCTCAGGAGTCTTCTCCAACACCACAATTCAAGGAAACCAGAATTTAAGCAGCTGGACACTTGTTGACTCTTTTGTGACCCTATGGACTGCAGCCCACCAGGCTCCTCTTGTCCATGGGATTTTCCCTGCAAGAATACTGGAGTGGGCTGCCATTTCCTTCTCCAGGGTATCTTGTGACCCACAGAAAAAGGCAACTAGGTAAATCTTGAGAAAGCATATATGATAAGCATAAAACTAACTGGTCTGTTAGTATTTGAATATTTGGGCAGATGAATGGGAGCTTGCATGCCAGGTAGAGGATTCTGGATGATACTTTAGCCTCAGTGCATTCCCAGCATCAGTGCTTGGTCCCACAGACTGGTTCATCTGGTGATCGAGGGAGGGAGAGAGCATTTTCTTTCATTATATGTGGACTGACAATTGCAGATAAAGTGGGTGCTCTGCATCCGCTCTCTCTCTCTTTTTATTGGAGGATAATTGATTTACAACGTTGTGTGTCTCTGCTGTACCACAAAGTGAATCAGGTATAAGTATACACACACCCCCTCCCTCTTGAGCTTCCTCCCACCTCCCCCTCCATCCTACCCCTCTAGGTCATCATAGGGCACTGAGCTGAGCTCCCTGTGTTGTATCCAGCAGCTTCCCAGTAGCCATCTGCTTTACACGTGGTGGTGTGTGTATGTTAATGCTACTCTCCCAGTTTGACCTACTGTTCCCTTCCCCACCCGCTCTGTGCCCACATGTCATTCTCTCTGTCTTCTGCACCAGCTCCTGACTGATGTGCTGATATAATGACTAGTTGCAATAGTCCCTCTTCTTGGGTTGCAAACTTGCTGGATTATACAATCGTGTCTGATGCAGATGTCCACCATCTTATGGACTCAGAATTTTTACCACTTTCCATTTCCCCATCCTGTCTGTGGTGTGAGGCAGTTTCTTTTTTCTGACTCTCAAACACAGAGGGGCTTATAACCCACTTTGTTCTAGACCACCACTCATGCGAGTGTAGACAGAGGCCTTGAGCAGCACCTGAAGTATCCATCGGAAGAGATTCAGGTATGATTTGCCTTTCTTGGGTGATCAAAGTAATTATCAACCTCTATCCCAAGTGCAGAAAACTGCTTCCAAATTTAACCTATGAACTTCCAGATGTTCAAGCTGGATTTAGAAAAGGCAGAGGAACCAGAGATCAAATTGCTGACATCCATTGGATCATAGAAAAAGCAAGAGAATTCCAGAAAAACATCTACTTTGCTTTATTGACTATGCCAAAGCCTTTCTGTGGATCACAACAAACTGGAAAGTTCTTAAAGAGATAGGAATACCAGAGCACCTGACCTGCCTGCTGAGCAATCTGTATGCAGGTCAAGACAAGAAGAAACAGTTAGAACTGGGCATGGAACAACAGACTGGTTCCCAATAGGGAAAGGAGTGTGTCAAGCCTATAGTCACCCTGCTTATTTAACTTCTATGCAGAGTACATCAGGCAAAATGCTGGGCTGGATGAAGCACAAGCTAGAATCAAGATTGCCAGGAGAAATATCAATAACCTCAGATATGCAGATGACACTACCCTCACGGTGGAAAGCGAGGAAGAACTAAAGAGCCTCTTGATGAAAGTCAAAGAGGAGAGTGGAAAAGGTGGCTTAAAACTCAACATTCCGATAACTCGGATCATGACATCTGTTCCCATCACTTCATGGCAAATATATGGGGAAACAATGGAAACAGTGAGAGACTTTATAATTTGGGGGGGCTCCAAAATCACTGCTAATGGTGACTGCAGCCATGAAATTAAAAGATGGTTGCTCCTTGGAAGAAAAGCTATGACCAACCTAGATAGCATATTAAAAAGCAGAGACATGACTTTGCCAACAAAGGTCCATCTAGTCAAAGCTATGATTTTTCCAGTGGTCATGTATGGATGTGAGAGTTGGACTGTGAAGAAAGCTGAGTGCCAAAGAATTGATACTTTTGAACTGTGGTGTTGGAGAAGACTCTGGAGGGTCCCTTCCACTGCAAGGAGATCCAACCAGTCCTTCCTAAAGTAAATCAGTCCTGAATATTCATTGGAAGGACTGATGCTGAAGCTGAAACTCCAATACTTTGGCTACATGATGGGAAGAACTGACTCATTGCAAAGGACTCTGATGCTGGGAAAGATTGAAGGAGGGAGGAGAAGGGGATGACAGAGGATGAGATGGTTGGATGGCATCACCAACTCGATGGACGTGAGTTTGAGTAATCTCTGGGAGTTGGTGACAGACAGGGAGGCCTGGCATGCTGCAGTCCATGGGGTCACAAAGAGTCAGACACGACTGAGCGACTGAACTGAACTGAAACTTCTTGCTACATTAAACTAACCATGTGGAGGTAAAGGTAATCTGGATGCACCATAAATTGCCCTGTGATTTACCATAAGTTACCATAGGATAGGGTTATTCACTCAGCAAATATTTACTGAGCACTTCTGCATGCTGGGTCCTCTTCTAGGTGTGAGGATACAGTGATGAATGCAGTGGACTAAAAATCATCTCTGACTTTATGACCTTATATTCTGGGTGAAGGAGACAGAGAGTAAACCAGAAGAATAAGTAAAATATATTGTGTATCACATGTTGGAAATGGTCAAGGAGAATATTAAAGCAGGGAAGTGGATTGGATAGTGTGGTGGAGGGTTACAATTTTAGACAGGGTGACTAGTGAAGGCTCCCTGGAGTGTTATTGAACACAGACTTCTTTTGGTATGTCCACATGAGCATATTTCCTCTCTGTGTGTGATTCTATATTTGTCCCTCCCAAAACTGTATACTTGATAAAAGTGGAAGCATTTCCTGGGTAAGTTCTCTACATGTTATCTTCCTGGATAATACCATCTATCCAAGGGTTTGTGGGTGCCTCTAATTTTTTGCTAGACCCTTCAGACAAGTTCTCAAGAATGACTTATAGGAGAAAGAGTTGTCAAGCTTCAGTTAAAACATTCAGTTCTGCTTAAGCTGGGTTTCAAACAGTTAAGACCAGGTTCTAGAGTTAGTCACAATGGTTTAGCTCTCCCAAAATACACAGATCACTAAAAGAAAGCAATTTAAACTTTAAAAATTATCTCTCTTCCATGAAATTGATTCTGCCCTGACTTAGAAATTATCTGACATTAATTTATAAAAGTAATTTCATGTTCTAGTTGTTTTCTAAAGGTTATTATATGGCATTTTTTTGTTCGTACATTTATTATTTGCTCTTACACTGGTTTCAACAGAAATTATGCTTGTCTTTTTATGTTAGAAATTTTTTGATATGCGTTTGATTTCTTTTGACAAATTTCCTACTCAGGGGGCGTCTCTGACATTTTGTGACTTGTGTAAGGTATTATCTAGTGCAGAGAGAGACAGCAATAGAGAAGAAAAAGAAGAAAAGAGAACAAGAAGATAAAAAGCAAAATGATTTAAAAAAATCCCAACTTATTTTTTAGCCTGCCACTTCTATCTGTAGGAATATTATCTGGTTCTTTGTTACCTTATACTCTAGGGCAGGTTTTAAATTTGAAAAATCATTTTTCACATAGCGTTTATATACCATTGTTTTCAACATATTTGCTGCAAATGGTTTTTAGCTTTAGCTTCTAACAGTTTTGTGATCTTTTAATTTGAAAAGACTTCTACACTTAAGATAGTCTATCACATACAGACAATTATTAATAACTGTTGAAGGGCTTTCCAGGTAGCGCTAGTGGTAGAGAATCTGACTGTCAGTGCAAGAGACTCAGGAGACACGTGTTCGATCCCTGGGTCAGGAAGATGCCCTGGAGTAGGATATGGCAACCCACTCCAGTATTCTTGCCTGGGAAATTCCATGGGCAGAGGAGCCTGGTGGACTCGCAAAGAGTTGGACGCAACTAAGCAACTGAGCATGCACGATCAAATCAAAGCATGTGTCAAACTTTATCCCAGGCGTGAGTTACCTTTCACTGGGTCAGTTACTGAGATGACACTGGAGGTGCAGGTTGACGTGTGGAGACTGGCAGTGACAGGAAGTGCTGTAGAGAAGCTGATTTTCTACCTGTACAGGTGAGTGCACGTGGAAAATCGAACTATCTTTTCTCCTCTTCCCTCTTATTTCTTTCTGTTAGTAATGATCTCTCTGTGTATACACAGGCTTCCCTGGTGGCTCAAATGGTAAAGAATCTGCCTGCCAATACAGGAGACCCAGGTTCGATCCCTGGGTTGGGAAGATCCCCTGGAGAAGGGAATGGCAACCCACTCCAGTATTCTTGCCTGGAGAATTTCATGAGCAGAGAAGCCTGGTGGGTTACAGTCGATGGGGTCACATAGAGTCAGACACGACTGAATGACTAACATACACATATATATCTATACATATATACATATACACATACACATTTGAATGCCTGTTATTCTAGACATTGAGCTCAGAGAAGGTCTTGTCCTTGTAAGATCGGAGTTTGTGAGGGACACAAACAGTTCACTTCATAGCATGTATCACATTTTGTAAATATATAAATTATATAATTTATTTGAGTATTAACTTTAAATATTTATATAAATGTAAATATTACTGGGAGGAGGGCTGAAGCATTTTTTGTGAGCGTTTTACAAAAGTACCAAATATAGTTTAGGTGTCAGAGAACATCTCCTTGAGTAAAGTTGGCTGGGTAGGAACTATCCAGATAAAGGAAGGAGGTTGGTGAAGTGGGAGAAGGTTTTAGACTGAGGCAACAGCATCTGTGAGAGTCTAGCAGTGACAAAGATTTGAAGAGAGCTGCTGTTGCTGCTGCTAAGTCGCTTCAGTCGTGTCTGACTCTGTGCGACTCCATAGACGGCAGCCCACCAGGCTCCCCTGTCCCTGGGATTCTCCAGGCAAGAAGACTGGAGTGGGTTGCCATTTCCATCTCCAATGCATGAAAGTGAAAAGTGAACGTGAAGTTGCTCAGTCGTGTCCAACTCTTCACAACCCCATGGACTGCAGCTCACCAGGTTCCTCTGTCTATAGGATTTTTCAGGCAAGAGTACTGGAGTGGGTTGCAGTTGCCTTCTCCCTTGAAGAGAGAGAAGAATACAAATGAGACTTAAGAAACATGCAGGGTCCACGTTCTATCATGAAGAGCCTTACATGCCATATTCATTATGATGATAGAAGAGCTTGAAGTGAAGGGTTGGAGGCATGATCAGATTTGAGGGTTAGAAGAAAGCTGCCTTTGCCATATTGGAAAATGTTTAGAGAAGGGTAAGTTCAATGGTGAAGAGATAAGAAGGCTGTTGCAATGGTCCAGAGAAACATAGCAGCACCCTGGACTAGGCGCTGCAGAGTTAGAAGACAAGAGGATGGTTGTGTTCAAGGGATATTTAGGAGGAAGATAGAATCTGCAGGACTTGTCTGCTTTTGGAAGATGAGGGAATGACAGAGGCAGACACGATCCCTGGTTTCTGGCTTGAATGACTGTGTAGTTGGTGGTTGCTGTTTTAGAGAATGGGAACACTGGAGGAGGAACAGGCCTGGAAGAAATATAAATTCATTTGTGGATGTGTTGAATTTGAGATATCCGGTAGGCAGCTGCATATGGACGCTTAAAGTTTAAGAACTAGGTGTGGGCTGGAGATGACTTTCAGGCTTTATCAGCAAGTAGCAAGACCCTGTAGCTGGTAGGGGGAAGGAGAGAATCTAGGAACAAACCTTGATAAACACAAACAAACAGGGACCAGAGAAGTAGGAAGAAAACTCTAATAAAAAATGATAAAATCTAAAATCTATATGGCAGTTCCTGTGTGTGTGTGTGTGTGTGTGTGTGTGTGTGTGTGTGTGTGCATTAGTTGCTCAGTCATGTCCTAGTCCTACCCTTTGTGACCCCATGAACTGAAGCCTGCTGGCTCCTCTGCCTATGGGGTTCCCATGCCAGAGTACTGGAGTGGGTAGCCATTCCCTTTTCCACGGGATCTTCCTGACCTGGGGATTGAACCCAGGTCTCCTGAATTGCAGGCAGTTTCTTTACCGTCTGAGCCATCCGGGAAGCCCCCTAGTTACTGTGAGCCAGGCATTATTTTATGTTCTGTTTCATATATTAAATCAATTTCGTCATCTTGACAGTTTGGTGCTACTGCTATCCCTCATTTTATGGATGAAAAATATGTGTGGAGTCCAAATGAGGTTGTGTGCCTTACAGATTGTCACAGAGCTGGTGTCTGTCAGAGCTGATTTAAGCACGGGTGATCTGACTTCAGTGATGTGGGCTCTTTCTCGGTGTCTTTATGTTCTGCTGAATGCCGTGGAGTTGTGTTGCACAGAAACTCTGGGCAGAGAGGGTGTCTAGAGCCATGTCACTGCCTAGAGGCCAAGGAAGATCAGGGCTGAAAATTGTCCATTACGTTTAATGACATTTGCCACTAACAAGAACTTGTTTACCGTTGAGATGGCCTGAGAAGGTAGATCATAGGCTGAGGATCTAGCGGGAGATGAGGGGGCAAAGACAGCAAGTGTGGAGGGTGTTGTCCAGCAGTTTGACAGGGAAGGTGAGGAGAGAGGTGTTGGGAAGTTCTAGATGGCAGACTTGGAATAGGAAAAGAAGTCACAGAAACAACTTGCTTTTGGAGTAGAGCAGCAGGGGGTTCTTTATGATGGGAATACATTTGAGAAGCATTGCTTTTTCTAGAAGGCTTCTCAGATGGCTCAGTGGTAAAGAATCTGCCTGGCAATGCAGGAGATGCAGGAGACTTGGGATCGATCCCTGGGTCAAGAAGATCCCCTGGAAGAGAAAATGGCAACGCATTCCGGTATTCTTGACTAGAAAATCCCGTGGACAGAGGGGCCTGGCAGGCTGCAGTCCATAGGGTCACAAAGAGTTGGATGTGACTGAATGTGCATGCTTTTTCTAGAAGGAGGCAGGTATGACCTAAAATAATCATCAGGCAATCCTTGATTATAAATTAGAGTTCTGCTGCTTTTTAAAAATCTCCACAGCCACACCGTAATTAGTTGATTGTCATTATCCATCAGTCGGCAGCATTAAATTTGGATGCAAAACCTATGGCCTTCTCTCTTGAGAACCTTGGGAACAAATACAGGATAAAATTGTAACCAGACATAAATAGAGTGCTCTCACCTAGGACAAATGACAATTATATTTTAGTGCATTTCACTCCACTTGTTTGCTTCTTTCCATTTATTACAGATGGCAAGAATTGCCTGGGGGAAGTTTCCCTAAAAATTGCTTTTCCTTACTAGCTTCAAATCAGGTTTGGTTTTGACCCTAGGCTTTTGTCTTTGAAGGTCAGTTGGACCATCATCTCTGCTATGACCTCCAGGCCAATAAGGAGCTCTTGTGAAAGATTTTGGGGAAAGTTACAGGATGAAGTGGCCTATTTGTCTATGGGAGAATAGGGCACAGAGAAATGTCACAAATGACAGAGTGGTACTATGTTGTATCAAACCACAGCAGTGCCTTCATAATAAAGGTAGGACGGAACGTGTTCTTTAATGTTCTATGGAATTTCACGGGTGGTATTTCCTTATTCCATTATGCACGCGTGCTAAGTCACCTCAGTCCTGTCCAACTCTTTGCGACCCTATGGATTGTAGCCTGCCAGGCTCCTCTGTCCATGGGATTCTCCAGGCAAGAATACTGGAGTGGGTTGGCATGCCCTTTTCCAGGGAATCTTCCTGACCCAGGGATCGAACCTGTGTCTGTTATGTCTCCTGCGTTGGCAGGTGTGTTCTTTACCACTGCCACTACCTCGGAAGCTCTTTTCCATGATAGCTGAATTACAGAATTTTTATTTTTCAAACTGAATCTCAAGAATGTATTTGCTCCACGAGTTTTTCCCCCTATCTAAAATCCACAACATGAATTTGATGAGTCTGTGAAACTTTAGAATAATTAAAAAAAAATCTTCGCAATGGGGGATAATGATTTATGAAATGATGCATTTAAGTGGGAGCCTTCTCCGGTGGCACAGGGGTAAAGAATATGCCTGCCAAAGCATGAGATGCAAGATACATGGGCTTGATCCCTTGGTCCGAAAGATCCCCTGCAGGAGGAAGTGGCAACCCACTCCAGTATTCTTGCTGAGGTAATCCAGTGGACAGAGGAGTATGAGGGCTACTGTCCAAGGGATTGCAAAGAGTCGGACACAACTGAGTAAGTACTAGCACAAGCATTTCAGTACACAGTTGTATTTAATGTAAAGTTTTATTTAAAATAAAGCTTACTTAAGGCTTTTAAAAGTTTATTTAAATGGAAAATGTGTTTAAGTGTGGTTTTATTATCTTAACACTTTAATTTTGTTGTGTTTGTGTTGTTTTAAACATCTATAGTACATTTGCATATTATTTAAAGGAAAAAATAGTGGGCCATAAGTAGAGTCTTGCTACAAGGGTGTACCTTTTTAGGAAAAAATGTAAGGTTGTCAGTTAAATCATTTCAGATGCTAAAATGGATCCCAAGGGAAAAAGAAAGTAAGATTAATGACAAGAAAGACATAGTTAAGGATTAAGTGAATTTCAGTTATAAACCCAGGAAAAGCATAGGCAAAACCAGTTAAAGAGTCCTTTTTTCTTTAGTAGTAGGTAGTATTTTTTTCCTTCCAAACAGGCTTTGTAGATAATTATACTTGCTGAATCACTTGTCACACTGCGCATTTCCTCATAACTATGAAATGTCTTTCATGAGGTCCATTTCATGATTGAGTTGTTGCTCTTAAGAAAAAAAAATGCTTGAGACTTTCCCTGTTGAAAAGCCTTCAATGACTGTTTGCTTGAGGAAATTCTCGGTACCGAGTCTTTGTCGAAGGAAAAACACGTGATGAAGCCAGCTGAGAACATTTTTCTTTTCGGTTCAGCGAGGTTGTGAGAGGGAAGGAAGGCCTGTGTTTTCAGGTGGCGCCTCTTAGAGTCCTTTTCTGAGAATCATAAACAGAAGTGGCTCTTTTCCCCCCTGTTTGGTTTATTCTGATGAGACTCTGTTCTTGAGTTTACAGGCTGATAGAAGGGTCCAGAGGGGACTCTGTAATCACATTCAAACTGGAACTTGGCCACACATCATGTTTGAGAAATTTCCTGTATTCAGAGAAAAGTGCGGAGTCTGCCCGTGTTCTGTGTCTTGCCCGTGTGCTATTAAGCAAGGGGAACGACATTCCTTCTCTGCTACTGTTGCTGTCTGCCTTGAATGCAATTATCTACACCTTTGGAAAAGCCTGTTTTTCTGGCTCCTGCTTTGATGAACTTGAAGAAAGCTATAGACTGTCTTTGATCTCAAGATCTTTCCTGGTAGATTAAGTCAGCCTTGAGCGAGGAAGGCATTGTTCCTATTATCTTCACACTTCATTTTCTAGCTTCCTTGTAAAGATGAGTTTTTAACTCAGGTGTTTATATATATACGTGAAAGTGAAAGTTGCTCAGCCATGTCCAACTCTTTGCAACCCCATGGACTATAAAGTCCATGGAATTCTCCAGGCCAGAATACTGGAGTGGGTAGCCATTCCTTTCTCCAGTGGATCTTCCCAACCCAGGGATTGAACCCAGGTCTCCTGCATTGCAGGTGGATTCTTTGCCAGCTGAACTATTGTATTATATATCTATCTCTCCCTCTCTCTATATATACACAGATATACATATACATACATTTTATATATACTGACCAGGGCTTCCCTGGTGGTTCAGATAGTAAAGAATCTGCTTGTGACGTGGGAGACCTGGGTTTGATCCCTGGATTGGGAAGATCCCCTGAAGAAGAAAATGGAAACCCACTCTGGTATTCTTGCTTGGAGAATCCATGGACAGAGAAGCCTGGTGGGCTACAGACCATGGGGCTGCAAAGAGTTGGAAAGGACTGATGGACTTACACTTTCTTTCTTCCACTTTCATAGTGACCTGAACTCTCTGAGTTTGTAGATTTATTTGTAAGCCATTCACAATATTGGTAAACCACTTGCCAGTATTTGTTTTCTCTTTGGTAATTTTTTCAAACTTTTTTTTTTTTAATTCAACAAATACTTATTGAGTAGCTAGACATTGTGCTATAACTCTAGGATGAAAATGAATAGTATACAGTTTCTACACGTGATCTCTTGGTATCCAGAAAGAACACCAACAAGCATGTTTAACATATTTAATTAGCTTAATATTTTGACAAAAAGATTCGGACTTCTACCCATCATTATGACTGTGTTGAGTTAACATAGAAATGGAAGCAGCCCGCTTAGTAGTGATCCCTGTAGCTCCTGAGTCGCTGCTAGAGTTTCCTTCAGGTGTGGAAGAGTGGATAGAGAAACCCAGTGACAAAGATGTAGTTTATTTGGGAGCCTCCTGCTCGCATCTGTTTTTGATTCACTTGTGCGTAGTTTGTGAATTCCATTAGGGCGAGGAGTTTAGCTAGCAGGTGCCTGAGGTTCTCATGAACTTCTGCTTGAATACAAAGAAACTGAAATAAGTGCCATATTATTATTGTATCAGTTCCCATAGAAAGATACTGATTATTCTGAGCAACACAAGACAATACACATTTATGTGAAATCTTATATATGTAGACGCTCATTTTCAGGGAGAAGGACACCTCTGCACACATATGCACAGCAGGGTACACATATGTTCTTCTGCGCTGTCTCTGGTGACCCCTCATAACTCAACTTTCCTGAATTAGGGATATAAAAATCTACTAAATGGAAAGTCTAGAAAATAGTTGCCTCTGTCAGTCCTTATCCAAGCAAGATTTGTTTTACTGTCTTCACTGCTTATGAGACTTATCACTTTGGACACAGCTGCATTTGAAAACAGTAGAAGACTTTCTTAAAATAGGAGTTTTTCCAAAAAGGTTCATTCTTCCTACCTCCTTCCCTCTCTGTTTCCTCCCTCCCTCCCTTCCTTCCTTCCTTTCTTCATTCACTCATTTTGGGCAGGTAGAAATGAGGTGACCTGTAGAGACCAGAGAGGGAGGTTATTCAGCAAAACTAGGGGAAGAAGCTGAGCGCCGAATAATTGATGCTTTTGAACTGTGGTGTTGGAGAAGACTCTTGAGAGGCCCTTGGGCTGCAAGGAGATCCAACCAGTCCATTCTGAAGGAGATCAGCCCTGGGATTTCTTTGGAGGGAATGATGCTGAAGCTGAAACTCCAGTACTTTGGCCACCTCCTGCAAAGAGTTGACTCATTGGAAAAGACTCTGATGCTGGGAGGGATTGGGGGCAGGAGGAGAAGGGGACGACAGAGGATGAGATGTCTGGATGGCATCACTGACTCAATGGACGCGAGTCTGAGTGAACTCCGGGAGTTGGTGATAGACAGGGAGGCCTGGCGTGCTGTGATTCATGGGGTCGCAGAAAGTCAGACACGACTGAGTGACTGAACTGAACTGAGGGAAAGAAAGACAAATTGATGACTTGGGATCTTTGCAAAGGGGTCTGACAGGAGGTGCAGTGAAGAACGAAGTGATGAAAATAGGCCTGGAGAAGAGAAGTCACGCTGTCGTAAGCCCCAGACAAGGATCTCTTTTTGTTGAGCCTGTCCTTGCCCATGGTAACGGGCCGTGGATATTAAAAGGCATCTTCCTCTTTATTACACAGTGCTGGTTTCCTGCTTAAATAAAAGTGTAATATAACAGTGTAGTTTAGTATCAAGATTAATTGCATTCTTAAAAATCTCTGTAGTAGTAATAATCTAAAAAGGAGTAGAACTAGGAGATCAGTGAATTAAAAACATATTCATTTATCTAGCTGGTTATGATATGTTTAGCTATGATTATATTTGTGGAGTGTGTTTGATTGCAAATAGAGTTTATAACAATAAACATTAAATAAATATTGAGAGTTTAGAAAAAGTAGCATTTAAAAACGTATAGTGTTATGCTACTTAATGAAGCATTATGTAAGACATTGCAATCATGTTGTCCTTCAAAGGACAGTATTCAATGCAAGAGTGAAACTTGCAAATATTTCAGCATTTGTAAAAGAAAGTAGGGCTATCAGTAACTCAGGGAAAAGTGTCAAACACTATAAAGTAGAATTCTTTAGGATTTTAGTGGTTAAAGCTGCATGTTGGCACTGACTAAAGGAAAAAATTTATATTTTTTAAACTTCAGCATGAGATCATTTTTTAAACCCTGAGGTGGGATAAACTATGTGAAAGTCAAAAACAAAAATCGTGGTACTGTGTATTTGGTAAATGTTTCTTGGAATACTCAAGGTTTCCAAGATTTGTAAAATTTAATAAAGTATTTGACTTTCAACCAGATGGATTAGATACCATGTGAAATAGAAAGATGCCTCCTTGTACATCTACTCCCTCTGCACAGTTATAAAAAGATTCTTAAAATAGATTTAAGAATGCTGAAAGTAATATAATAAGGAACAAGGTGGTTAAATACTTACACAGTGCAGATTTAAAATCAAGTAACTGTATATATTTCCTGTGCTCCCAGGCACACTTATATAATTGTTAGCATAAATAGTTTGCACCATATTTCATTAGTGATTTTATCTCCCTACTGAATGTGGTTTTCTTTTAGTTCTATTATTTGTTATTGCTTAATTTCTTTTCCAGTGGCAAAGAGAGCTGTAGACTTGTTCTTGGTAGATTTTTCAGCTAAAAATCTAGCGTAAGCTGACCGTGTTTAACTCCAGAGGTGTACTACTCTAAAAGGAATTTAGGCTACTATATAGCGGGCTTCCTTTTTCAGTGTTTAGGAGGAGTTGCAGGGGGAAGGGAGAAGCTGTGAGAAGCCATCTCTCCATTAAATCTCCTCTTAACCATGGCTGCCTCAGCTCAGCCCCAAACCACTGCAATTACCTCCCTCCCAGACTCTACCTCAGCTCTGTCAGAGTGAATTTTTGAAAAAAAGATTAGACATGTCTCATCCCTGCTGACATGTATCCAATGATTCTCCCATAAAGTCCAAATTTCTTACCATGGTAACCAAGTCTCTTCATATTCTTGCTGGCCACATTTCCTGATTTCCTGGCCTGTGTGAATCTAAGACTCTGGTTGTTCCCTGAACAAGCCATATCCTTTCTTTCTTTTTTTGGCTGTGCCACGCAGCATATGTGGGATCTCAGATCCCTGATCAGGGATTGAACCCATGCCCTCTGCATTGGAAGCAAGGAGTCTTAACCACTGGACAGATAGGGAAGTCCCCCGTCTATTTTTCTCGTTGCCATGTCCTTTCATGCATTTCCTTCTGACTGGAGTCTTCTGTGCAGCTAATTTCAGTCTCTGCCTGGGTAAGTCACATTTATTTTGCAGTGTCCCTGACCCTGTGAAGGCCTTTCTGGGCATTTTTACACTCAGCAAAAATAGTACTCCCTTTTCTTGTTCCTCATAGCTGTTTTGAGGGAGACATCCTCAGAGACAGGGCTGTTTTCTTCGTACAGTCCTCTGCGCATGCTATCTGAACATGCTAAGTGCTCAATTAATTCTGCTTGACGAATAAATTCTATATAGACTTTTTGATTTATAAATTCTTTATGTATTCTTTTCTCAGTGATGATTTACCCATTTGATACTGGTTAGATATGTGTTAGGAATCTTAATCAAACAATTGTTTAAACTAAGGAATCAAGGTGAAGTGAATTAACGTGCAGCATTTTACATTAAATTGTAAAAATTGGCACTTCTTGGCACTTCTTTACATTGCAGCTATAATAAAAATTACAGTGTTCTTATATATGTATTTTGCAACTTTAAAATGTATACTATAATATTACTGACTATAGTCACCAGCCTGTATGGTACATCCCTTTATTTGTTTTGTAACTGGAAGATTGATGTCTTGATTTCCTTCACCCATTTCGCTGCCCCAACCCAACCCTTTTCCTGCTGGTGACCGCCCTTTTGTCTTCTGTGAATTTTGTTTTGCTTGTTTTTTTTCTTTACATTTCATACAGAGGTGAGATCATATGGTATTTGTCTTTTACTTAGCGTACTATCTGCAGATCTAGCCATGTTATTGCACATGGAATATGCCCTCCTTTTGTATGGCTAGTAGTATTCCATTGCGTGTGTATATGTCACATTTTCTTTATCTATTCATCCATCAATGGACACTTAGGTCGATTTCATATTATATTGAAATGTTATTGTAAATTTTGCTGTAGTGAACACAGGGCAGTGTATATCTTTTCAAATTAGTTTTTCCATTTTCTTCAGATTAATATCCAGAAATGGAATTTCTGGATCATATGGTAGTTCTCATTTTAATTTTTGAGGAACCCCCAAACTGTTTTTCATAGTGGCAGCACCAGTTTGCTCTTCCTCCATCTTTTATGTTTTTGAAGTCGCATTTTACCTCCTTTTTATTTTGTGTTATAACTTAACTGATTATTTTAGTTATAATTATTTTTAGTATTTTTTGTCTTTTAACCTTTGTACTGTCTTCCTAAGTGATTAATTCACTACCTTTACTACATATATTGGCCTCTACCAATGGGATTTATACTTTCATATGTTGTCAACTAATTAATGTTCTTTTTTTTAATTTAAAGAAGTTCCTTTAACATTTCTGGTAAGGCTCGTTTAGTGGCAATGAATTCTTTCAGCTTTTACTTATCTGGAAAATGCTTTATTTTCTTTCAGTTTTAAATGATAACCTTGCTAGCTAGAATATTTTTGGTTAGTATTTTTTCTGTTCAGCACTTTGAAAATATTGTTCTGCTCTCTTTTGGCCTGCAAAGTTTTTGCTGAAAAATCTGCTGGTAGTCTTATGGGGGTTCCCTTGTACATAACAAGCTGTTTTTCTCTTGATGCTTTAAAGATTCTCTCTTTATTTTTAACTGTCAACATTTTAATGTGTCTTGGTGTGGATCTTTTGGGATTCATCTTATTTAGATATTTCTAGATTTCCTGGAATTGGATGTCAGTTTTGTGCCCTAGGTTAGAGAAGTTTTCAGCCGTTATTTCTTCAGAGTCCCGAGTGCTAACCGTTACACTATGGAATCCACAGCTGTTATTTTTTCAAATACATTTTCTGCCCTCTTCTCTCTTTTCACCTTCTGGAACTCCTATAATGCAAATGTCATCTGCTTGATGTTGTTCCACATGTCTCTTAAGTGATCTTCATTTTCAAGAATTCTTTTCTTCTTTTTTCTGCTCTCTCTGTATAAATGTCACTGCTCTGTCTTCTAGATCACTAATCCTTTCTTCAGATTCATCTAGTAGAGTCTGCTGTTGAACCCTTCTGGTGTATTTCTCAGTTCACTTAGTGTATTCCTCACCTCTGTGACTTCTGCTTATGACTATTACTTTGAACTGTTTATCGGGGAAATTGCTTATCTCTGTCTCATTAAGATTTTTTCCCCTGAGGTTTTTTTTTTTTTTTTTTAACTTGGAATATATTCCCCAGTTTCCTTATTTTGCTTGACTCTCTGTGTTTGTTTTTGCATGTTAGGTGAGCGAGCTTCCTCTCCTAGTCCTAACAAAGTGGCTCTGTATAGGAGATGAACCTTATCTTTCAACTTTGAACTAGCTCTTGGGTGTCTCTTAATCTGTTGTGATTGTCTAAGAAGCCTGATTTATTCCTGAGAGGTCTCAGTTGTTGAGGGTGTGCCAAAACCTGTCAGTATTCCAAAGGGAGGGATTACAGTTTGCACCTAGTTTCAGGCTGTTTGGAAGCCTGGCTTTTAAAGTGTGCAAACATATATAGTCCCATTTGGGGGACTTCCCTGGTGGCTAAGATGGTAAAAAAAAAATCTGCCTACAATGCAGGAGATCTGGGTTTGATCCCTGAGTAGAGAAGATTGCCTTGAGACAGGGATGACAACCCAACTCCAGTATTCTTGCCTGGGGAATTCCATGGACAGAGGAGCCTGGCAGGCTACAGTTTACAGTCCACGGGTTCAGAGTCGAACTTGACTGAGGGACTAACACTTTTGCACTTTCATGGGATTACAGTTATAAACCCTGTTTGCTCCAGACCAAGTGATCTGGCGGGTGACCCCTGGGCAACAATTGCAGAACTTGGGGTTTTAGATGAGTGTCTCCACTCCTTTCTGAGACATTCTAGTGAACTTCTGAGAACTCTCCTGGTGAGTTCTAGTGAGGTAGAGGAAGAGTGCAAAGCTGCTGTCACCTGGCCTACATTCCCTAAGAGCATTTCCGTACCCTGTAGATAGATGCGTGGCGTGCCTGAAGTCTGCCCCTCAGGCTGAAGCTCCAAGACAAGTAGACAGGCTTTTTTTCACAGAAAGACTGAGGATGTATTTCAGTCTGTAGTTTGTGCAGTGCCCTGGGACTGGTAGCCTGCTAAGAACTGTCTCTCCAGTTATTTAAAGTCCTGTAGGACCCAGGCACAGAAGTCCCCCGTCACCAGAGCCACACAATCAAGGAGCCTCTTCTTTGTGTGCTCCTCCCAGCTTTGGCACGGCAGCAGGAGAGCGCAGGGCTGGGGCGCACCTCCCGGATGTGTGCATTGCTGGGAGAGCGCAGGGCTGCTGAGTGCCCACTGGTTCTTGCCAGGCCATGGGAAGGTGCAGGGCTGCATGCCTGCTGGCAATATCAGGGTGGAGGGAGAATGCAAAAATGATCCCTTGTGATGCCTTTGTCCCCAGAGAGGGTCCCAGCAGGCCCCCAGCCCTCTGGCAGACATGAAGATTAGCAAATAAATCTCTTTCACATAGAGTCCAGGTGCTTTCCAAACCACTGCATTTTCATTGGTCCCTGGGGTGAGTGAGTCCACGTGCAAGCCCTTTAGGAGGAGTATCTCAGTTCTCTCCATCCCTTTAGGTCACCCGGACATGAACCTCATTGGTTTTCAAAGCCAGATGTTTTGAGGGCTTGTTTCCCTGATGCAGATCCCAGTGGCTAGGATTCTTGATATGGGGCCCAAACCCCTTTCTCTTCAGGGAGGGGCTCTGGATTTGTGAGACCCCTTCTGATCCTGAGTTGCTGTGCTGGGGGTGGGGTTCTCTTTTGTGAGAGACTGTGTCTTTGCCTCTCTTACTCCTCTCAATGTGGCCCTTTAACCAACTGTGAAGAAGCTGTTCAGTTTTACTTTTCAGGTCTTTTTCAGAGGCAATTGTTCCATACATAGCTGGAGATTTAGTGTGTCCATGAGAGGAGATGAGTTCAGAATCTTCCTATGTCACCATCTTGGACTGCCCCTTAAATTTTATTTAAACACTAGGATACAATTGCATCTTTTTTAAATCTATTTGAGTTCCTAGATCTAAGTGTGTGCAGTTTTTAACAATAAACACTCATAAGTAATGAAGGTTGTGTCTTATAAAATTTAAGACATTTCTAACACCACATTCATGTCTAAGATTGTTTAGTAGTACTATTTGTTGATAATGCTAATTCAATAAACGAAATATGGAAAACAGCAGAGTATAGTGGTTAAGCAAAGTAGCCTTAGAGGCAAACTGTTGAAATATTGGCTACACCAATTACTACTTGAATAACTTTAAGATGTTACTGTGCTTAAATTTATTTTTCCTTTAAATGGAGACAATATTGGTGAGACATCGCTTTGCCGACAAAGGTCTGTATAGTAAAAGCTATGGTTTTTCCAGTAATCATGTACGGATGTGAGAGTTGGACCATAAAGAAAGCTGAGAGCCAAAGAATTGATGTTTTTGAATTGTGGTGCTGGAGAAGACTCTTGAGAGTCCCTTGGACAGCAAGGAGATCAAACCAGTCAATCCTAAAGGAAATCAGTCCTGAATATTCATTGGAAGGACTGATGCTGAAACTGAAATTCCAATACTTTGGCCACCTGAGGCAAACAGCTGACTCATTGGAAAAGACCCTGATGCTGAGAAAGAGGGAAGGCAGGAGGAAAAGGGGACAGCAGAGAATGAGATGGTTACATAGTATCACTGACTCAATAGACATGAGTTTGCGCAAACTCCTGGAGACAGTGAGGAACAGGGGAGCTTGGGATGCTGAGTCCATGGGGTGGCAAAGAGTTAGAAACAACTTAGCAACTGAACAACAATTGGTAACTTTCCTTATATGACGGTTTTGTGAATTAAGTGAGTTATTTCATTTAAAAGTAACTAGGTTCCCAGTACAGGTCAATAAGTGTTAGCTGTTATTAATATTCCTCAATTACTTCACCACCTGCTTTTCCTCTGTGCTCTGTCGAACCTTGCTTATTTAATTATTGGTTTAGGGTGTATTTAGGAGTATTTTCCATTTCAAATTGCAACTGTTAGTTGGAAGCTTACAGGGACAGAAGGCTGCACTAAAATGACGACAAAGGGAGAGATAGGAATCAGAAACTAAATCCAACTCCTCATTTCCTTTGTGCAAATGTTGTCCGAAACAATATGCAGGTTAGAAGACTGTGCACAGAGTGCAGTGGCTTAAGTATGAGAGTTTATGGAGGCTATAAACCAGAGAAAGAATTTTAAAATGCACAGTTTTTGCTATGAAGGGCAAATTTTGTGAATGTGTGTGTGTGTGTGTGTGTGTGAATAAAGATATATGTTTTAGGGGGTGCTCAGACTTATGAGTAGGTAGAAGAAATTCATAGATGAGAATTCCTCAAAAGAAGAGTGACTAAAAAATGAGGGGAATACAGGCTCATTAGTGATGCTCTTTATGATGGAATTTTTGCAGTAGATTTTATAGGCAATGTGAATTTCTTTCATTTATAGAGATGGAATATATTCTTCTATCTATAACAATTTATTTGGCTATTACATGCTCAAAATGAACAGAAGATAATTCCTCAGAGGAAGGAGAGATAAACTCAAATAAATGACGCTCAGTATTTTCCCAGCTTGAATCATACCTCTGCCTAAATGTCATCTTCTTTACCGAATATCTCTTTTTAGTAACTATCTGAAAGGCATGAGCGCATGCTCAGTCGTGTCCGACTCTTTGCCACTCCAGGGACTGTAGCCCGTCAGGCTCCTCTGTCCACGGGATTTTCCAGGCAAGAATACTGGAGTGGCTTGCCATTTCCTCCTCCAGGGGATCTTCCTGACCCAGGGATCGAACCTGTGTCTCTTGCGTCTCCGGCATTGGCAGGCGGATTCCTTACCACTAGGGCCACCGGGGAACCAAATATTATGAAGATGATATGGTGTAAGGAATCTGAAAACAAACTGCTACTTGTATTCAAATCTTTTTTTAAAGCATTTCGGTTTTTTAAAAAGGTTTATTCACGTATGCATGTATTTTTGGCTGTGTGGACTCTTCTAGTTGTGAGTAGGGGCCACTCTCTAGCTGCTGGTGTGCAGGCTTCTCACTGCAGTGGCTTCCCCTGGTGCGGAGCACAGATTCTATAGTGCTCTGCCTTCAGTCGTGACACATCCACTCAGCAGTTGTGACTCCGGGCTTCAAAGCACAGGCTCTACAGCGGTGGCACACAGGCTTTGCTGCTCTGAGCCACGTGGGTTCTTCCTGAACCAGGGATCAAACCTGTGTCTCCTGCATTGGAAAGCAAATTCTTCACCACTGAGCCACGAGGGAAGGCTGTGTTCAAATCTTAATTCTGCCTTTTACAAGTTTTGTGATTTGGGTATGGTTTGACCACATCAAACCTCCACTTCGTCTACAAAATGGAGATAATATTAATAGTACATAAGAGACAGTGTTGTCGTGAGGACAGAGATGCTGAATGTGTGGTTCTAGTATTTGACATACAATAAGTGAGCAAAAATATTAGTTATTTGGTCCTCAGGAGCCTCCCAGGTGGCTCAGACAGTAAAGAATCCACATGCCAAAGCAGGAGACCCAGGTTTGATCCCTGGGTCTGGAAGATCCCCTGGAGAAGGAAATGGCAACCCACTCTAGTAGTCTTGCCTGGAAAACTCCATGGACAGAGGGGCCTAGCGGGCAATAGTCCATGGGGTTGCAAAGAGTTGGACACACAACCGAGCTACTAACACTTTCACTTTTCACATTCAGTGTGTAGTGTGGCCCTTCTTTTAGGCCCAGATGTTGGTACTGCTTCTTCTAAATCTTTACTGGGAACTTTCCAACTCAAACGAAGAGAACCTGTACAATATTTTCAATTTTACCACTTAGAATTGGTCTATAAAAGACTATGTAATAGTTCAATCCTGCAATCTAGTCATGGCAAAGAAATACCCCTGTAACCTCACTTGGATTTCTTAGAAGGAAGATTATTTCTCTTTAGATTAAGATAAGCATTATTTTCATGCAGGTTTTTCAATGTATTTTGTCTTTGGTGGTTTGACTCTCTTGATCATCCCTAAATCAACTTATGCATCCTGTTCATAACAAATAATACCCTGCTGAATGTAATGGTAAAATATTTTTTGATAATTTTATTGTATAGCACCTTCTGACCAGGCACCGATGCCACAGAGACTCTGACAGGGAACTTTATATGTTATTAGAATTCTTACCTATTATTCTCCCTAGAATTTTCAGTTATGTTTGGTCTGTTAGAGGAGAAATTGTGATTGTAAAATCTGATAGATCTGGTTTCAACTTTGATTCTGACACTTATTGTATAATCTTGGACAAGTTAGTTTTCCAAGGCACTCAGGATGATTTGGTGAAGTTTAAATGTGATTACATACATAAAATACTTAGTTTAATGTCTGACACAGTGTTGGCAAACATTATTCCTAGTTTATTTTGATTTGTGCCATGACTGGCCTGCCCTGCATTTATAATAAAAATGAAACATGAGGCCACATTGAGAGATTAAGAGATTACACAGATTTGCTCCTGAGGGATCATAAGGAAGAGAGAAGGGAGAAAGTTTGCCTTTCATTACCAGCATTTTCTTTGCAACATATATGGTGGATTTCTGCTGTATCTCCTACGATAGGTGCTTAGTTGCTCAGTCATGTCCAGGTCTCTGCAACCCTTTGAACTGTAGCTCACCAGGCTCCTCTGTCCCTGGGATTTTTCAGGCAAGAATTCTGGAGTGGATTGCCATTTCCCTCTGCAGGAGATCCTCCTGTGTCTCCTGCATTTCAGGTGTATTCTTTACGCCTTGAGCCATCAAGTCCGCCTCCTGCCATAAATGAATGCTGTTTTTCAAAATGAACTCATTTTTCCTCTGAAATCTGAAAATTAAAATTTGCCTCTTTCCTGACCTGAATATTTCAGATTTTGAATGAGTTTGGGGAGCATTCAAACCATAATTACTGACTTTTTTAAATTCCCCAGGAAAGAGAATGGGACTTCTCTGGGTCCAAGGCAAAGTCTCTAATGAGGTGCTGTGGTTGTACTGGGGGTAATTCTTATTTGATATAAACTTCCTGTGACAAGCAATAACCTGTGGCTGGAGCTGCTGACATCTCAGAACAAGGTAGTCAGTCATATGAGCACGTGTGGACTTGAATTCTGCCATAGGAGTGATTCCCAGTTACTGACTTTTCTTTCCTTTTAAGCTCTGTAAGGAGGTCAGACTCGAGTAGAAGGCTCTTAGACTTCTGCATAGGCATTATTCAGGTTGGTTTGCCTCCTCCCTGCCAATTAATTTGTGTTAGAATTCATAACTTCACATCTTTTTGGAGCTGCCTTGTTCTCTGAGTTCCATAAATAGAAGCTCTGCAGAATGTGTGGTGGCTGACTAGATTATGTTCTGAAATATTTCCTGTATAGGGGACGTATTCTCCTGAGATGTGAGAAGCTGAATCAGAAATTTCAAGGACAAACAGATGCAACTTTTGCCATGATTTTTCTGATCTGTAAACAAAAATTGTTAAAAGCTGTTCCTTAAATAGTTTCTCATGACTCAAAACATGCTGTAGCACTGTTTAAACGTGTGCAGTAGTTTGAGGCTATATTTTAGCTATTATGGATGAAGGCAGATGATTTTATGGAATTATGAACTTCCAATAGAATTTGACTTCCAATAGAATTTAGTATTTATCTGATAACTCTTTCCAGAGTTTCATTTGAAAAGGATAAATTATAAATGAGACAGAACATACCTGTCTTAGAATTACAGAACAAGTTTACAATTAGAATGCTTAGTAAAGCAACCCATACAGATTCTTTATTACCCAAAATGCTATGGCAATGGTGCTATTCTTTCTGGCAACAAATATAGATATTCTACTTGATTTGATATTAGACTGTTTGGGAACTTGGACCAGAAATAAGTACCAACACTGAAAATGTGAATCAAATTAAATCACCGCAGGTTCTCGTTCAAGTTTGAAATGTAATAGACTATGGGTTTCCCAGGTGGCGCTGGTGGTAAAGAAGCTTCCTGCCAGTGCAGGTAGACAGAGGAGACACGGGTTTGACCCCTGGGTTGGAAAGATCCCCTGGAAGAGGAAATGGCAAGCCACTCCAGTACTCCTGCTTGGGGAATCCAATGGACAGAGGAGCCTGGTGGGCTATAGTCCATGGGGTTACTAAGAATCAGACACCACTGAAGCAACTTATCATGTATGCATGCATGTACACACAGAAATGAGCAAATGCCACGTATCAGAGGATTTTGTTCCCCTGAAGAGGCAGTTTTCAAGCATTTGTTAGCACTCCACTGTCTCTAATCTGTGTTCACATACCTGTCAAAGACTATAACCCACAGGGCTACTCATGACCATGTGATCAACTTCTCAGAAGGCATTAAGGCAACACCAAATGCAAACATTAAAACGAAGAGTAGGTGCCCGCACAGAAGTCTCAAGTGTGCAACTTTTATTGCTGTGGGGAAGAAACTGATATTTTATTTTATTTTTTAATATATATCAGAAGTTATTAATTTTTTATTTTAATTTTTTAAAATAAATCTAGGTGAAGAAGCTTTAATGTAACTCTGCCTTTGAGGCTGAGTGATTTCTATCCACTTCATTTTGGTTATTTGATATTATCTCTCTCAGCATCAAGAATTTATGACTTTACCAAAGTTAGACAATTTCTCTACTTACCTTAGAAAGCAATTTTATACATAAACATAAATAAAACTAACAGGCAAAAAATATTCTGGTATAACATTCTTGGAAGGTAATTTGATAATGACAATGTGGTATTAGCAAGTTAACAGTGTAAAGTTTACATTGTGAGATTTAGTAATTCACTTCTAGAATGTGTGTGTATAATCAAAAACTATATAAGGATATTCATTCAGTGTAATTTACAATAGCAAAGGTTATGTGCAGGCTACTAGGCAGTAAAGAGCCTCTGTGTGCTTATTGTTATATGTATGGAAGCAACTCTGGACTATTGGATCTCTCTGCAAAAGGGAAGAGGAGAAATTGGCATCATTTAGCAAATAAATGTAGTCACAAACTTTTAAAGTCTCATGTGCTCTCTGCAAGATAAAAAAATTCTTAGCGACAGTGTTGGAGATGGAGGTCCTCAAACTCCATGCAAGAATTATCCTGAAGGTCCTATAATGTAAGGTCAGTGCCATTTAAAAAATGCTTGCAGCCATAGCATAGAAAAGATAATGATTCACCTAGGATTACCTATAAAAACCAATGTGTGTGTGTTAGTCGCTCAGTAATGTCCAACTCTTTGTGACCCTACGGACCGTACCTCACCAGGCTCCTCTGTCCATGGAATTCTCCAGGCAAGAATACCCTAGTGGATTGCCATTCCCTTCTCCAGAGGAACTTACCAACCCAGGGATCGAACTCTGGTCTCCTGACTTGCAGGCAGATTCTTTACAGTTTGAGCTACAGGGAAGTTATAAAAACCAATATGTAAGATAATAGTGAGCCTAAGATTTCCATCTTATAACTTTTTTCTGCTTAATATTATTTTATCTTTAAGCTTCTTAATGCTCAGCCGTTTTTGTTGTTCTTAACACATTTATACTATTCAAGCAGTAAAAACATGTTGTATTGCTATCATGTTAGCAGAACTGTTTGCTTTTGAGGACAAATATGTGAAGTGCTTCTTATTGTGTGTGTGTATGTGTAACTTAAAACTGTGTATCATATGAAAGTGATAGGTGAAGGTCGCTCAGTCATGTCTGACTCTTTGTGAAACCCATGGACGATACAGTCCCTGGAATTCTCCAGGCCAGAATACTGGAGTGGGTAGCCTTTCCCTTCTCCAAGGGATCTTCACAACCCAGGGATCAAACCCAGGTCTCCTGCATTGCAGGCGGATTCTTTACCAGCTGCGCCACAAGTATATCATATAGTGCTTGGGAATTGACATCCTGATACTGTTTGTCTCTGGGCCTCTTTCTGACTTGAGCTCTCACAAGAAACCTATGTAACAGCCCATCTTAAAAGTAATGTGACTTGTGCCACAGTAGGAGGTATGGAGTAAACAATTAAAGCCGCTTTCATGAAAAGCATTCCACAGCAGGAAAGGAATGAAGAATCTTCTTTGTGAAGAAAAGCACTAAATCACACAGTGAGAAATTAGGGAAACAAAACCCAACAGAGAGCAAGCCATCATAAATAGTGCCTCGAGGAAGTGAACAATGTTTTAAAAACAGGACTCAAGCTTACGAAGCTGAAAACATTTCAGTGGATTTTTGGGTTGCCAGCAATTTTAGAATCAATTCCCTTAACATTATATTGGCATCATATCTATGTTGCTTGTAAGGAAGTTAGTAATAGAGGAGCCCACGGCTATCAGAAGCCTTCACACTTTATCAAGTCACTTAGTCATATATTGGGCTTCCCAGGTGGTGGTGGTGCTAGTGGTAAAGAATCCACTTGCCAATGCAGGAGACAAGAGTCACAGTTTCGATCCCTGGATCAGGAAGATCCCCTGGAGGAGGAAACAACAACCCACTTCAGTATTCTTGTCTGGAGAGTCCATGGGGTCTCAAGGAATCAGACATGACTGAGCGACTAACACTTTCACTTCAGCAGTCGAATATTACTTGGTATATAAATGGAGGGGCTTCCCTGATGGCTCTGTGGTAGAGTCCGCCTGCAATGCAGGAGACACGATCTGATCCCTGGGTAGGGGAGATCCCCTGAGAAGGGAAATGGTGACCCACTCCATTTTCTTTCCTGGGAGATCCCAAGGACAGTGGAGCCTGGGGGGCTGCAGTCCATGGGATCACAAAGAGTCAGACCCAGCTTAGCAACTAAACAACAATAATAAATGGAGCCCCATACCTAAGAAATATATTCCCTGTATTTTTGAATGGAAGCCAAAACAGAGGGTATTAATGGATGTGCTCAGGGTGTTACCGGCAGACTCCAACAGTTCAGAATTGAGTGGTGCAGCAGCAAATCCCAAGGCCGGCACGTGGCCTGGCACACAGCCTTGCCAGCTTAAGTTCCATCTAGTAAGCACTTAGTGTGTGCCAGGCACTGCTTGGACCTCTCCACATGTCTTAACTCATTGGCTCTTAACAGTTGCATGAAGAAGATTCTATCAATATCACATAGTCACTGGCAGGGAGAAAGGTTGGGAACTTGCCCAAGGTCTCACATTTGGAATTTACTGGGATTTGAACACAGACCAACTGTCTCTGGGTCCAGTTTTAACCATTACAAATTATTTCCAGCTCATGGCCAGGAAAGGGAAGGTCCCAGTGGTTGAGTTTAAATTTACATCAGTGTGGCTGGAAGAATCCCCTTTACGAAGCTCTCCTGCAGACTGTTGAATGCAGATGGCAGGTATGTGAAGACACTGTGGCCTTGGTCCTTGACTTCTGAGCAAAGGCCCCCTTCACCTATGACACCAATGTGACGTGTATGCATGGAGGCGACAAGATATCTGCAAGCCAGAGTTCATCTGACCATAATTTGCCTGTGGCAATGGTGGAGATGTGGCCATTGACTAGCCTCAGTGGAGAGTGTGGCACTGCACTTGAGCCTCAATTATTTTTCATTTTAGTTAGAGTTTCTAAATTAGGAAGCAAGTTACAAAATAAACAGCAAACAACTAAATTAGAAGCCAGATTCCAGTGCCAACAGAGAATACTCACCTGCAAGGTTTTAGATTTTAAATGATTCCTTTTCACTTTAACATGAGGAGTATGGTAATTTTTTTCAATTTTATAAATGGAAGAAAATTTTAATAACCAAGGTTTTCAGCTGCTGCTCAGCATTATATGGCTGCTGCAGCAGCTAATGACCATACCAGTGCTTAAATAACACCTGACTATGTGGCAGGCAGTATTCTAAGGACTTGACATATGCTAACTCAATCATCATCATATTGAGTGTTTCCAGTGTTATGAAGTCCACTGAGTACAATTTAAATATTGTTTAATTGAATGGCAGTTATTTTAGCAAAATTAGCAGAGAAGGTAGATGGTGTTTCTTCTTCAGTGGTATGTTTTCTTTCGAATCCCAGATAGCTTTGAAAAATCTTCTCCTTGGTCAGGACAGCAGGTGCATTATTCCCCTGCCTATTCTAAAGTAAGCTAAAGGCTTGACAGCTCGTCAGGTAAGTAGCTTGTGAGTATTATTTTTGGATAGATCACCTAAACAGGCTATTTATAATTTAACTAAATCATGCCATGAGACGTATCCTCACTTACAAAAAGGGGGATGACCTCTAGAAATTCATGCAAGAGAAGAGGCACAGAAGTATTATATTGCATACAACCATGTCCTCTTACAAGTCTATTCTCTTTCCCCTCCTTTTTTTTCCTTTTCTCTCTGTAATTTTCAAGTTAAGACAGCAATTCAGCAAAGAAAGAAGACTACTTATTTGAAGCTGTATGCAGAAATATTGGATATTAATGTCAGATATTTCATCTTTTTGGAATAAAATGTAATGATAAAATCAATCTGTTTTCTTTCCCATAAGAAACTCATTCTTATCTTTTTCTTCCCCTTGAGGTTTAAGATGTTAAAGAGATATCTCAAGATGGCAATAAATGAGACTTAGATCCTATTCTAATGCCTCCTTGACCTCTAGTCTGAAATTCACAATGTTGAACAACTTCTTTCTTCCAAATCAATTCATTTCCTCTTTGTACTTTCCTATTAATATTAATAGTATCACTATTTCCCTAATGGTTTAGGGGCAGAATCAGAGTCATTTTTGAGAGGTCTTTCTCTCTTAAGCATTGTATTCACCTGTTGGTACGTCATATAGACTCTTACCTGGAAAATGACTTGTGTCTCCGTAACTCCAGTTTATGACTCATTCATTCTTTGCTTCCTGCCTCAACTGAAATAGCAGAAAGTTTGTTGTTGTTGTTTAGTTGCTCAGTAATGTCCCACTCTTTGTGACCCCATAGACTGGAGCCTGCCAGGCTCCTCTGTCTGTGGGATTTCCCAGGCAAGAATACTGGAGTAGGTTGCCACTTCCTTTCCAGAGGATCTTCCCAGTCTGGGGATCGAACCCACAACTCCTGCAAGTCTCTTGCATTGCAAGTGGATTCTTTATCACTGAGCCGCTGAGGAAGCCCTAACAGACAGTTACTGATGTTTTACTTCCCTTCTCCAATCCACCTGATGCATGACTCTCTGATCACTACTTAACATTTTTTAAAAAATTATTTCCTCTTGAAGCTGTATGCAGAAATATTGGATATTAATGTCAGATATTTCATCTTTTTGGAATAAAATGTAATGATAAAATCAATCTGTTTTCTTTCCTATAAGAAACTCATTCTTATCTTTTTCTTCCCCTTGAGGTTTAAGATGTTAAAGAGATATCTCAAGATGGCAATAAATGAGACTTAGATCCTATTCTAATGCCTCCTTGACCTCCTTGAATGAACTATAAACTTTTGGACCAGGAATTCAAGGATCTTTACAATAAGGCACCATCATTCTACTGTTCCTGTTTGACTTCTCCTATTTATGCCCAACAAGTCTTATCCTCCAACCAAACTGGGCTCCTCGCCATTTCATGAACATGAATCATGTTTCTATTTCCTGTCTTTTTTTTTTTTTTTTTTAACCCATTCCTCCCCCGCCCCCCAGGATAACCTCTCTTTCCATGTCTACTTTTTGAAGTCATATCTGCCTGTGTTTTTCTGTGTCCATCACCTCCAACTCTCTCTCATTTTCCCAACCTAAAGTCCTCCCTAAACTCTGGACTGGAAGAAACACAAGCTGGAATCAAGATTGCCGGGAGAAATATCAATAACCTCAGATATGCAGATGATACCACCCTTATGGCAGAAAGTGAAGAGGAACTCAAAAGCCTCTTGATGAAAGTGAAAGAGGAGAATGAATAAGTTGGCCTAAAGCTCAACATTCAGAAAATGAAGATCATGGCATCTGGTCGCATCACTTCATGGGAAATAGATGGGGAAACAGTGGAAACAGTGTCAGACTATTTTTTTTTGGCTCCAAAATCACTGCAGATGGTGACTGCAGCCATGAAATTAAAAGACGCTTACTCCTTGGAAGAAAAGTTGCAACCAACCTAGATAGCGTATTGAACAACAGAGACATTACTTTGCCTACAAAGGTCTGTCTAGTCAAGGCTATGGTTTTTCCAGCGGTCATGTATGGATGTGAGAGTTGGACTGTGAAGAAAGCTTCTTGAGTGCCAAGGAATTGATGCTTTTGAACTGTGGTGTTGGAGAAGACTCTTGAGAGTCCCTTGGACTGCAAGGAGATCCAACCAGTCCATTCTGAAGGAGGTCAGCCCTGGGATTTCTTTGGAGGGAATGATGCTGAAGCTGAAACTCCAGTATTTTGGCCACCTCATGCAAAGAGTCTACTCATTGGAAAAGACTCTGATGCTGGGAGGGATTGGGGGCAGGAGGAGAAGGGGATGACGGAGGATGAGATGGCTGGATGGCATCACTGACTCAATGGACGTGAGTCTGAGTGAACTCCGGGGGTTGGTAATGGACAGGGAGGCCTGGCGTGCTGCGATTCATGGGGTCACAAAGAGTCGGACTTGACTGAGTGACTGAACTGAAGTCCTCCCTTGTCTCTATGAATCCCCATAGCCCTCTGTGAAAGTGAAAGTGAAGTGAAAGTTGCTCAGATGTGTCTGACTCTTTGCGACCCCATGGACTATGTATTCCATGGAATTCTCCAGACCACAATACTGACATAGGTAGCCTTTCCCTTCTCCAGGGGATCTTCCCAACCCAGGGACTGAATCCAGGTCTTTCACATTGCAGGTGGATACTTTACCAGCTGAGCCACAAGGGAAGCCCATAGCCCTCTGTACTTCTCTTAAAATTCTTTGTATTATAATCAGTGCTACATTTCCCAGCACACTTCCAACTCCCTAGTCCCACACTCATTCATATGTGTAAGGGTTTCTTATAAAAAATATTAGGCCATTTAAATGGAACTGGGGTACTATCACCCTAGGTAGCTCTCAGTTACATGTTGGTAAGACTCAAAGATCTGTGTTTAACCTATTGAAAAGACAGTCTGAAACTGTGTGCAGTGTGAACCCATGGACTCTTTCTATCACAAGGTAGATGATGTAAGGATATATTTATTTTCTAATTAATGAAAATGTTGAAACTTTTCTTAAAATTTAGCTTGATTTATACCATTGTAGGTCACCTGAAGATTTTTTTTGCCCTAGTAGATGACACTAGTTATGCTTCATTATCTTTTCTGGCCATCCTTATGGCACATGGTTTATGAGTGGAATGATTGCACAGACTCAGAAGGTTATTAGACCCATGCTTGAATGATAGACTTGAAGATGGCTCAGTAGTAAAGAATCCACTTGCCAATGTAGGAGATACCGGTTCAATCCCTGAGTCAGGAAGATTCCCCTGGAGGAGGAAATGACAACCCACTACAGTATTCTTGCCTGGAAAATTCCACAGACAGCAGAGCCTGGCAGGCAACAGTCCATGGGGTCACAAAAAGTCAGACATGACTAAGCACGCACACACGCAACATACATATATCCCCTCCCTTGTGAGCCTCCCTTCCAGCTTCTCATCCAGCCCTTCTAGGTTGTCACAGAGCAGCAAAAACACTGCCGTTCTTTTCATGCATCTTGGAGGAAAATACAGTTATCTTGTGAAAATGCATTATTTGTATTAATATTTAATGGCTTTATTATGGCTATTTGAACCAATAGACATATAAAACATTTATTAGTTTTTCTTTCTAAACTGGTAAATCTGATAGACCTAATGATCATAAGCAATTCTTTGGAGTTCTCAATTATTTTTAAGAGGGTTTGGAGAAAAAGTTTGATAATTATATTCATGTATATAAAATAAAGTCCCAATATTATCAAGCAGATTGTTTTTGTTTATGATAACTATTACATTGACCTTTGAACCACAAGGATTTGAACTGCATGGGTCCACTTTTATTTGGCTTTTCTTCAATAAATTCAGTACTATAGAATCTGTGGTTGAATCCACAAATGAAAAACCATGGATATGGAGAGCCAAGTGTACAGTTATATGTGGAATTTCCACTGTGCTAAGGGTGGATGACCCTAATCCATGTTGGTCAAGGGTCAACTGTATTTTAAATTGTGATGATATTAGGCATGAAAATTGATTTCACTTCCTTGATTTTTAAAAATAATGGGTATTAATAGAGATTCTTTCTTGCCTTAAAAAGAAAATGAAGTGTCAGTTTTTATTTTATTTTAATTTTTATTGAAGCCCTAAATAAGTAGTAACAATAAAATCATGTATTTTTCCTCTTGCTTTACCATCATATTTCAGGATTACCTTTTCTTTAATTCTTAATTATTTTAATTTTAATATGTGACTATCATTTAGTTACTGAAAATGATCTTTATATTCTTATATAATGGAAGTATAAGCTTTCTTGAGGGAGTAATCTTAAAATAATTCAGTGATAATTTCTTAAGTTCCAGAGTCTACATGGCTTTTTCCTAAGGTAGCATTTATGGAAGGAAATATGGGTAGAAATAGAAACTTTTTGGGGAGACATTTTTAAAATTTAGAAAACATGAAAAAATTAAATATTGGATTAAGAAACACTCCAAAACAAGCCATGTATGCAGAAATTGCAGATTTGAATAAATTTAGAGTCAGGAGTAAGGAAACAGAAAACATTTTTTAATTTAACACTTTGTGTCAAATCCTTCAATGGCTTTCCACCATTTGAGAGCCAAATCTAAACCCTTTAGCAAGGCTTGTGAGATCCTTCATAATTTGACTCCAAGATCCCAGTTCCAGTGTGGGTCTTTTCCTCATGGCTCAGATGGTAAAGAATCTGCCTGCAGTTCAGGAGACGTGGGTTTGATTCGTGGGTCAGGAGGATCCCTTGGAGAAGGGAATGGCTACCCACTCTAGTATTCTTGCCTGAAAATTTCCATGGGCAGAGAAACCTGGTGGGCTATAGTCCATGGGGTTGCAAAGAGTCAGAAACAACTGAGTGACTGAGCTTGCACATATGAATTTTATATATGGTGGGGAGTAATATTTTTAACTTTTGGAAAAGTATATTTTAGTATCTGCCCCTTCAACTTCTATGTATAAACTCCCAATTATTCTTTAAGATGGGGCTCTGTGGTGGCTCAGTGGTAAAGAAGCCACCTGCCAGCACAGGAGACTCTGACTCCATCTCTGGGTTGGGAAGATTCTTTGGAGAAGAAAATGTCAACCCATGCCAGTATTCTTTCTTTTTTAATTTATTTTTTAATTAAAGGATAATTGCTTTACAGAATTTTGTTGTTTTCTGTCAAAACTTAACCTGAATCAGCCATAAGTATACATATATCCCCTCCCTTTTGAACTTCCCTCCCATCTTCCTCCCCATCCCACCCCTCTGGGTTGATACAGAGCCCCTGTTTGAGTTTCCTGAGCCATACAGCAAATTCCCATTGGCTATCTATTTTTACATATGATGATGTAAGTTTCCATGTTACTCTTTTCCATACATCTCACCCTCTCCTCCCCTCTCCCCATGTCTGTAAGTCTGTTCTCTATGTCTGTTTCTCCATTTGTAAATAAGTTGTTTTAAATAAGTTGTTTATAGTAAATAAATTGTTCAGTACCATTTTTCTAGATTCCATGTATATGTGTTAGAATACGATATTTATCTTTCTCTTTCTGTCTTAATTTACTCTGTATAATCAATTCTAGGTTTATCCACCTCATTAGAACTGACTCAAATGTGTTCCTTTTTATGGCTGAGTAATATTCCATTGTGTATATGTACCACAACTTCTTTATCCATTCATCTGTCGATGGACATCTAGGTTGAATTGACTCCATGTTCTGGTGATTGTAAATAGTGCTGCAATGAACAATGGGATACATGTGTCTTTTTCAGTTTTGGTTTCCTCAGGGTATATGCCTAGGAGTGGGACTGCTGAGTCATATGGTAGTTTTATTCCTTGTTTTTTTAAGGAATCTCCATACTATCTTCCATAGTGGCTGTATCAATTTATATTCCCACCAACAGTTCAAGAGGGTTCCCTTTTCTGCACACTGTCTCCAGCATTTATTGTTCGAAGACTTTGGTGATGGCCATTCTGACCAGTGTGAGGTGATTTCTCATTGTAGTTTTGATTTGCATTTCTCTAATAATGAGCTATGTTGAGCATCTTTTCATCACTCCAGTATTCTTGCCTAGGAAATCCCATGGACAGAGGAGCCTGGTGAGCTGCAGTCCATGGTATTACAAAGAGTTATAAGTGACTGAGCGACTGAACAACACAACAGTTCTTTACAATATGATGAAAGTACCTTCATAGTAGGTCCTTTCCTATTTCTGTTAGCAAAATTAACATTTTTACCTCATAATGCTCCCATCGCACTTAATCTACTTAAATCTATTTTAATCTACTTCTACCACAGCTCTTACCAAATTGGAGTATATCCATCTATATTTCTGTTTTCCCCACTAGACTAGCTCTTCAAAAGCAAAAAACATGCTTTATTCATCTTTGTATCATCTACTTTTTTTGCCAAGCATTATACCATACAACATATAGACATTTGCTTGGTAAATGTTTATTGATGAATGAAAGTAGAAATCACAGAAGAGGGTGTGGGCATGTTTTAGCATTTGTTGATGAGGGGGAATAGGCTTCTCAAGGCAAAGTCCCAAATAACTCTCTATTTTATGGGAAAATATAATTCAGCATGAAATTGAAAAGAGTTGAAAGAAGATGCTCAATGAAGCCAGAATGACCTAGAAGAAATATGGATTAAGAAAGCTGAGACTTAGAGGCTTGCATTATGGCTTTTTTCCTGGATTGCTGCAGTCCAGACATTTTTTTTTCTGTCATATTTTATATATCTGTAAACTAGGGAGAATAATTATCATAATTATCAAGAGAGGAATTTCCAGAAGGGGATATTTGAGTGAAAAGTGGGCAAGAGGCAGTCTAAGCTCATTTCTTATAAGTGAGAATGAAAGAAACTTAAAATAAATATGACTTCTGTTTTTACAATTTGAAATATGGAGCTATGGGTTGAATAAAATTAAAAAGTGACTTGATTCTTTATCCTGAATTTAGAAAAGTCTTTAGGATTCCCATTTTTGCATTTTTAGGAGCCAGTTTTTGGCCAAATAAGCAACCGTTAGAATGAAGAGAGAGACTTTTTTTGTCAGATATTTTGCATAATTGAATTTAATTGTGTTTGGATACCTTAAGATATTTTTATGAATGTTTGGATGTTTCTTATGAAGTAAAGAGTGATTTCTCTTATTTACTTCATAAGTAGGTCATTTACAAATAGTAGACTTAAAATCTAGCAGTAAATTCTGAATTTATGTCCTGGCAGGTAAGAGAACCCAAACTATTTACTAACACAGCTCACTGCTGTTTCCATAGCAACGGAGGCCAGTTACTGTCAGCCCAGTCTCTTTGACGGTTGACTTCCGCCGTGAACTCTGTGTGCTGCTGCCAAATGTCTGGCTTCTGTGTTTCCTGTTCCAAGCAATTGTTTCTTATTCTGAATACTAATGACTTGTCTATAAAGGCTATGTGGTTCAATTCCCCTGAAGATGGGCCTGTGAGGATATGTGGAAAAGTAGTGAGCTTTTTGCCTGTAGTGAATTAAATACTGTATGTAATTGGATTGTATGTTTCCAAACCAGCTATGCAAGTAATTTATTAATAATGGTACCTTGCTATTATTAGGCAGCTGGGCCTCAATGAGAAATGACAGCACATCAGTCATCATTGTGTCAAAGACATTTTCAGGAAGGTTCGCAGACCCAGGCTGGTCAGCATTGTCATGTGAATCCAAACGATTGTGCCCATGGTTGCCAGTGGAAAAATACATTTGCAACTGAAGTGCTTTTTTTTTTTTTTTTTTGCTGTTTAACATGTTCATATATTGATTGCTCTGAAATGGAGAAAAAGCAGCTGCCTGAAATGCCAGTGAAATGGTTGAGAAATTTAAAATGAGAGGGGAAAAAAATAGAGCATTTGAATAGAGAAACAAGCTAAGCAGTTTTTGCTGTTTAAAAATGAAGCGTACTATGATTTTGAAATTTTAGTTATGTGGTGGTTATCAGTGTAGAGAGCTGGAATCCTTTTTGGCTACCCTAACCCTATACTGGGAATCTGAAGACCAGATTTGTCGTAATTGTGTTTCTGTCTAGAGCCTGCATTCCTTGAGGGTAGACTGTTTCCATCACTGCATTCCTGACAGCCGGCACAGGGCCTGACACACACTGTGTGTGCATTTGTGCGTGCTCAGTCACTCAGTTGTGTCTGATTCTTTTGTGACCCCGAGGACTGTAGCACGCCAGGCTCCTCTGTCCATGAAATTCTCCAGGCAAGAATATTGAAGTGGGTTACCATTTCCTACTTCAGGGAATTGTCCTGGCCCAGGGATCGAACCCACATCTCCTGAGTTTCCTGCCTTGGCAGGCAGATTTTTTTTTTACTGCCTAGCCACTTGGGAAGCCCGCAACACAACAGAGTGCTCAATAAATATTTAATGAGTTAGATGAAACTCAGTGAACCCCCTGCAAGAAATTTCTGGTATTTAAGCCGGTCAGGTTTCCTAGAAGACGCTGTTAGACTCTTCCTTTCATTGAAGAGCCTATAGCCGACTACCATGATCCTCACTTTTGGGTATCAGCTGTGGTGCTTCCATAGTCAGGTACTTAGGGGTGTAGCCCAAGTGTCTGTTCCCAACAGACACCACTCAAAGGCAGCTCTTACCATCAGCACTCTCCCTGCCCCAGTTAGTGGAGCCAACTAGTCACAGATTTTGGTGGCATCATTTGTCATTTCTGACTCTTTGGCCACCTCTTCTTATCACAGAGCTCCCAGGAGTTGTTTTATACAGGCATTTCCAAGGGTGTTTTTGTGCCAAATTCTGTCCCTGGTTTTCCACTGAGGATGATTTTGTCTCAGCCTCCTTTCCCCTAGTTCCCCACACCTCCCCTCCAGCCCCGCTGCCCTGGGGACATTGGGTGATATCTGGAGTTGTTTTTTGGTTGTCCCATGTGGCAGAGGATGAGGTCAGATGAGGAGTGCTACCAGCATTTAGTAAGTAGAGGCTAAGGATGCTGCTAGACATCCTACAGTGCACAGGACATCTCTCCAAACCAAGACCTTTGGGGCACGAAATGTCAGTATTGCCAAGGCTGAGAAATCCTGCTCTGATGCTTCAAGCTCTTTCATGGACCGTGTTCAGAACCCTTCAGAATTATGCCTTCTTCATCTCCATCCCCCTCCCCCATGTTTTATCCCTTTCATGAACATCCATGCTTAGTTGAGTCAGACTCTTTGTGACCTCATGAACTGTAGCCCACCAGACTCCTCTATCCATGGAATTTTCCAGGCAAAAATATTGGAGTGCGTTGCCATTTCCTTCTCCAGGGGATCTTCCCAACCCAGGGACTGAACCCACGTCTCCTGCATTGGCAGACATATTCTTTACCACTGTGCCCCCCGAGAAGATTTTCCCCCTTAAGTCTGGCTTATCTTCTTTTTCTTTAGAATAGCAACTTTATTACAATAATTTATTACAAACATTGTAACAGCCTCAATTCTTTAATATCCTTGATTCTTTACTAAATCTACCTGCTCCCCACTATTGAATAAAAATATGTGATGTACTTTCTTCAGGGCCTATTTAAAAAATAAATATTGCAACAAGTAACTGTTAGCATTGTTTGTGGAGTCTCACTTGTATACAGATTCTCTCAGGGGAGGACCAATAGGACTAAGGATTTAATAAAACATTAGGCTGAATCAGTTATCATGGGATTTAAATCTTGAATAATTTTTGTAGATGTGGGTGATAATCACATTTGCTGGGCATTTTTTTTAAAACATCTTTTCTTTCAGAAAAAAAGAATAGCAACATACTGTCAGGTATTCTTCAAGTTCTGTACTAATTCTAATTCTTGTTGGCTTATTTTCTTATACTTAAAAATTTTTTTCTTACCTCAAGAGGTTACCATGGAAACAGAGATTCTTACAAAGACTCTTGTTTGCTACCAGAGTCTGAACTCAGATACATGGTTATCTTACCAGTAGCTCCAAATTCCAGAGAGTAAAAAGGCAAATACGCAAATTGAGTGCCAGGAATAATCAATCCTGAATATCCCATTGCTTTTAAGAGAAACATAAAAAACAAAGCTCTACAAATATACCACATAGAGTTTTGAAGCTGCTATAAATAATAAATAATTTATATTATTCTAAATCTTTTCTCACTGCAGAAAAATTTAAAATTGGGTATTTGTGTATTACATGAAATTCTGAAAAGTAAATGTGGTTCAGTAATCTTAATAACATCATTTTTAGGTTGGGCACATTTTGTCTTTGAAAACTCTAAATTGAACTGAATGATATTATTGGTAAGTCACTCAGTCATGTCCGACTCTTTGCAACCCCATGGACTGCAGCATGCTAGGCTTCCCTGTCCTTCACCATCTCCCAGAGCGTGCTCAAACTCATGTCCATTGAGTTGGTGATGGCAACCAACCATATCATCCTCTGTTGTCCCCTTCTCCTCCCGCCTTCAATCCTTCCCAGCATCAGGGTCTTTGCTAAAAAGTCAGCTCTTCACATCAGGTGCCTAGAGTATTGGAGCTTCAGCTTCAGCATCAGTACTTCCAATGAATATTCAGGACTGATTTCCTTTAGGAGAGACTGGTTGGATCTCCTTGCAGTCCAAGGGACTCTCAAGAGTCTTCTCTAACACCACAGTTCAAAAGCATCAATTCTTCACTGCTCAGTTTTCTTTATGGTCCAAATTTCACATCCATACATGAGCACTGGAAAAACCATAGCTTTGACTAGACAGACCTTTGTTGGCAAAGAAATGTCTCTGCTTTTTAATATGCTATCTAGGTTGGTCATAGCTTTTCTTCCAAGGAGCAAGCATCTTTTAATTTCACGGCTGCAGTCACCATCTGCAGTGATTTTGGAATCTAAGAAAATAAAGTCTGTCACTGTTCCCATTATTTCCCCATCTATTTCCCATGAAGTGATGGGACTGGGTGCCATGATCTTCATGTTTTGAATGTTGAATTTTAAGCCAACTTTTTCACTCTCTTCTTTCACTTTAATCAAGAAGCTCTTTAGTTTCCCTTTGTTTTCTGCCGTGAGGGTGGTGTCTTCTGCATATCTGAGGTTATTGATATTTCTCCTGGCCATCTTGATTCCAGCTTGTGCTCCATCCAGCCTGGCTTTTTGCATGATGTACTGTGCATATAAGTTAAATAAACAGGGTGACAATATACAACCTTGAACTGCTCCTTTTCCAATTTGGAACCAGTCTGTTGTTCCACGTTCAGTTCTAACTGTTCTTCTGTTTTAAAAAGAACTGAACACTTTTATTCATGGATATGTGGCTAAAGGAGTTCTCAGGTGGCGCTAGTGGTAAGAACCCACCTGCCAATGCAGGAGACATGAGTTCAATTCCTGGGTTGGGAAGATCCCCTCCAGGAGGGCATGGCAACCCACTCCAGAATTCTTGCCTGGAGAATTCCACGGACACAGAAGCCTGGTGGGCTACAGTCCACAGGGTTGCTAAGAGTGAGACATGACTGAAGCAACTTAGCACACATGCATGGGGTTCAAATTTCGGTTCTAACGTGGATAAGTTAGATAATTGCCCAGTACTGGATAAACCTTTCCAAAGTTTAAGAAGGGGATATTGATTGTCATTGTTTAGTGATTTCAGTGACATTTAAAGGGAAGGAAGCTTTTTATTTTAAAATTCTTCATGTGTATTAACTATTTAATCCTCACAAACTTCTCATAGTAAGAAATGTATAATATCTCTTTTGAAAGATCTGAACAGTTTACCATATAATATTCTAGTTTAGCAAATACATGAACAGTGATTAAGGGTAGTGTTTCTGCTCTCAAATACTATAATTAAATCCTTTTTCCAGATGCTTTCTTTGTAAATAGTAAAACATAGTAATTTCTAGTTTTCGTCTTTAACCACCTAGTCTTGATGGTTTAAAAGAAAGGAAATCTGGAAAATAAATTTATAAAGTATTTAGATAAAATAATATTAATATTATATTATCATATCTATGTGCTGCCAAAATCAGGTCTGTAAACTCTTCTACTTTTAATTTTTATTTAAAATACTTAAACAGTTCTCTTTCATAAAGATTCATATACTTAAAGTTGCACAATAAATAAGGTTTTATTATTATAATTTTTATTCTGAAAAACTAACTTTTTTGTTTTTGGCTAATTACTGTTTATTGTACTAATAAATTGATTCAAGTTATAGATACATAACAAGGGGGTCATATCTCACAAGTACTCAAACAAACAGTAGGCCCTTCAGATTTCTTTTTCACAAGTCGAAAGCTAGAGTTTGTGTTAGCACTGACTATTAATATTGGCTTCAAAGGGGGGAAAAAACAGAAAATATCTTTCTATTTTTCTTGCCCTCATTGTCCAAATCCAGTTCTCATGTTTCCTACTTCTTCTCTCCATAAAGAAAAATAGAGAACTAAATCAAAACCATTCCGCCCATCATCTGCCTTACTTTTTAAAGTTGAGTACAAAGGAAGAAGAAAGCAAAAACAAAAAGGAAAGTGATGGAGAGTGAAAATATGTTTGAGTCAGTCCCTGAGCATTCAGGAAATATCCAGTTGGCTGTCTGAATTAACTTTGATCATATACTAATGACCAGACATGGGTTTCCCTGGTGGCTCAGTAGTAAGGAATTTGTCTGCTAATGCAGGAGATGTGGGTTTGATCCCTGGGTTGGGAAGATCCCCTGGAGAAGGAAATGGCAACCCACTCCAGTATTCTTGCCTGGGAAATACTGTGGACAGAGGAGCCTGGTGGGCTACAGTCCATGGGGTTACAAAAGAGTCAGACACGACTTAGTGACTAACCAACAACAATGACCAGAAATAAGGCTTATCAGTAACCATGATTAGGTTACAATAAGCAACCAATGTTTACTAAGCATTTACAATGTGCCTGGCACCGGGATGCAGTGGGACACAGTTTCTACCTTTGTGAAGCTTCCAGAATAGGAGATAGTGGAGTAGTTCCTAGTTCAAGCATGTGGGTAAGTATTTAGTGTCTGCAAGTAGTGAAGGCATGATCAGGGAAGGGCTTCAGGTATTTACTACAGCTCAGCACTCCAGTCTTCCTGCTGGCTGGAGGAGGGTCTCAGTGGCGGTTAATGGGACAGTGGCTGGGCTCATCAAGATTCAGACCTATTTATTCTATCATTGAGTTTCATTCTTATATTTTAGAAAGTTTGCTTAGTCCATTCTGTACACCAAAATTTTGGGAGGCATTCAATAATATTAATATTGATACAGCTCTGGAAAAATCTGCAAACTTTTGGCAGAATGCAAACAAGAAAATAGAACATGATAATTGAGTGTGACTATGATGAATATTGCTATGGGTAATCTAGAGTGCTCTGGAAGAGGTCAGCAAAAAACTTAGAGAGAAATTGATATCTAAGCTGAATCTTACAAAAACATGGAATTGAGTAAGTCCAGTGAAATTATGGGAATAACATTTTGGGCAGATGGAACAGCTCAGACAAATGAGAACAAACATTTGATTCAAGTAAGAACACATACAGAGAATCACTAGTGGTTCAAGTGACTATGGGTAGAGGCAAGGAGATACAAGCCTCGAGTCTGGAGAGATAAGAAGGGGCCAGGACATGAAGACATTCTGCGTCCTCTTAGGGAACTTAGGGTTTATCCAGATGAAAAGAGGGAGCCATTGAAAAGTGTATCAGAGGGAAGGGTCATTAAAAGATTTATATTTTACATCAGTCACTCTGGCTGCAATGAAAGGAATAGCGTTGAGGCAAGATTAGATATAAGAAAGGTGCTTAAGACAGTGATAACATTGGGTAACATCTATGGAAACAATTACAGGATCAAAGTTCTCATCAGTAAACATTTTTAAATAAAATTATTCATATGTGTGGTGGTGGGTTAGTTGCTAAGTCACGTCCGACTCTTGCGACCCCATGGACTGTAGCCCACCAGTCTCCTCTACCTGGGTATTCCTAAGCAGGAATACTGCAGCAAGTTGCCATTTCTTTCTCTGGGGATCCTCCTAACCAGGGATCCAATCCACGTTTCCTGCAATGCAGGCAGACTCCTGCATTGCAGGCGAATTCTTTACTGACTGAGCTGTGACGGAAGCTATTCAAATGTGTACACATATAAAACTCTATATAACGTCTATGTGTTTACAATTTTTATGTAACTATAAAGCCAGCAGATTTACAAATTAAACGTGAACCAGATTAAAAAATATTAAGGTTTGAATGAGCAGTATTAAATGAACAAGACAGATGGTGTGATTTTGCTGAAAATAGACCCCTGGTATTAAGTGTTAGGATAGAAAGTTGTGTTGGTTTTTTTTTTTTTTTAAATTTCTGTGTTTTGCTTGTTTACGTGATTCTTTGAGTATGATTCTTTGAGTCCTCATTATAGTTACTGGTTTCTTTTTCCTCTTTTAGAAATAAATCATTTTAAAATGACAATCTCTTATTTTGATAACCCCAAAATGTAATAGTATCTCACAAAGTATAATACTAAAAAGTTAAAAGTACTGTTTAATATGACATATTCTTCACTGCATCTTCTTGTTATTGACCAACTATTGCATACAAATATGGCATCTGCTCAAAAACTTTAACTTACAACAAATGTTTGATGATGATCCAGCCCAGGATTTTTTGTTTTCAGTGTTTATTATGTTGCTGTATGTGATGTGAAGTCTTAAGTATTTGCACCCCACTTTCCTTTTTTGGTTTTTGAACTACTGTGAAATATGATACCAGAAACCATGATATCATTTAGCCTTTCATTGACTTGAGTTACTAATTTATCTATCAGTTCAACTTTCCGATTAGGTCAAGATAATTAAAGTAGGTATTTTAACACCTGTGTTTTTTATGGCGTAGAATAAAAGCCTTAACTTATTAAATAACACAGAAAGCTAAATCTTATTCTATAATGTCTATTTCATTTACAAGATATGTTCATAAAATAGAAGTTTGCCTTGATAACTGGTAAAAAATTCATATGGATATAATGATACCTGGTGATTTTCATATGACTTTAGAAACAAGCCAATCTCATTCATCCAACAAAGGTCTACTGAGAGCTCACCATGTGCCAGCAACTTGTATTGCAAGTTGTACAAGAGACAAAGCAGATAACGGAAGCCAGAAATGCTTATAACTCTTTAATTAAAACGTTTAGTCAGTGGCTGTTAAACTGAAGTACCTGGACCAGCGCATCGACATCATCTAGGAGTTTGTCAAAACTGCAGATGCTCAGGCCTCATCTCAGGCTTATGAGTCAGAACCTCTGAGAGTGGGGTCCACATTCAGTCTTTAACAAGCCCTCTAATGGATTCCCATTGCTCACTGAAGGTTAATAACCAAGACTTTGGCAGGTTGAGATTGATCTCTTTCAATACTAAGAATACAATAAGTCATTTTTTCTAAAGGCAGAGGTCCAAGGAATAAAATTTACAAAGAATGTCTTAAGAAATAATTAGAATTGCATATGCAGGGTCATCAAATGACTAAGATGTAAGAAATTCTCATTATTAAAGAAGAACTCGTAGTAGAAACTATTAAAAATTCTAACTTTAATGAGAATTTGATTGTGCTTTTCTTCTTTGAGTGGATTAGGTCGCTTCTGTAATCCAAATCTTTGGCATGTGGTTCCTTGTGCCATTAAATAGTTTATAGGCAAAGAAAATCATGTTTGCATTCCAGTCCTAGGTTCACCAGTCAGTGCTGCTCTTTATTAATAATTTTTTCTCATTTAAAGAAAAATCTCATCTAATAGGGAAATTCTTACCTGGCTCTGTCTGGCTCTACTTTCTCTGAAGGGTGAAGCATTTCTTCACATCCTGACTCACAAAAAGTGTCCATCTCTCCTTTAAGGGCTCAGTGTCCAGTGTAGGACCATTCAAGGTTGGTTTCTTGATGCTCCTCAGATGGTCCTGTTCTCCCTTCCCACTCCTGAGACCTTAGGCCTACCTTCTTTTTCAGTTAGTCACCACTGAACTTTCCTCTCCTCTCCTCTTCAATATGGCCTTAACTCATCTATGTAGGGCTCCTAATGTATGTAATCTTTAAGAGCAGGAAATAAAAAAAGTTTGCATTGCTACCAAATTTTTCTGTTTTGCATTTCTGTTAGAACCTTTGAGTGTTTCGATTTCTGTGTTGATCAGGGGAGGGAAAAAAATAGTCTTTGGTTTACTAACAAGAGAGAAAAGGAGCAGGGAAATGCTGAGAACATACAGTTATGAATATGAAGATATATAGTGATGTCAGGAGATATAATACCAAAAGATGTGTCACATTTTTATTAAACTTTATTTTCGATTTCTTTTGTGTTGTGATAGACTGTCAGTGTACATTGGAGCCAGAGTTATTTTTCCAAAATATTCACTTGACATATATTCTTTGACCACTTATGATGTGCCAGGAACTGAAATACCTGTTAGGGAGACAGCAAACACAGGGGAAAAGAAAAGTCTGCCCTCATGAAGGTTATAGTTTAGTGAGGAAAATTGACTAAAGCCTGCCAGAAGAAAGACCACACACGTTAAAAGTGCATGCTAAGTTGCTTCCATCATGTCCTACTCTTTCTGACCCTGCGGACTGGGCCTGCCAGGCTCTTCTGTCCATGGGATTCTCCAGGCAAGAATACTGGAGTGGGTTGCCATTCTCTTCTCCAGGGGATCTTCCCGACCCAGGGATGGAAACCAAGTCTCTTACGTCTTCTTCATTGGTGGGCGGGTTCTTTACCACAAGCAGAAGCAAGGAATATGGTGAAATATTCTATGGAGAAGTTCCCCAATGGCTCAGTGGGTAAAGAATCAGTCTGCAGTGCAGGAGACGCAGAAGACGTGGGTTCAATCCCTGGGTCAGGAACATTCCTTGAAGGAGGAAATGGCAACCCACTCTAGTATTCTTGCCTGGAGAATTTCATGAACAGAAGAACCTGGTGGGTTATAGTCCATGGGGTCACAAAGAGTCACACAACTGAGTGACTAAGCACAGCATTCTATGGAGAAAAACAAAGCAGGCAAAGAGGCTGAGAAGTAAGTTGGAGAATAGGGGTTTAAATGGGATAGGCAGGGAGGCCCTCCCAGAGATGGGAACATCAGAGCAGAGACCTGAGGGAGTGAGGGAGCAAGTCAGACACAATCTGGGCTCCTGGCAGAGGCATCAGCCAGTGCAAAGTCCCTGAGGCCTGGGGCCAGAGGAGGATGTAGTGGGTGAAATCCTACTGGCTCAGTATTTTAAGGCTTTGTCATTCTTTGCAATTTCTCCTTTCAGACATTCAGACATTCATAATCAGAAGTTCCATTTGGAGCTTTTAGTGTCTCCCATTTCTCTCCCCATTATGTACATACCTTCCCTACACTTTTGAGCCCATTTATCAAGTTCTGCTTTAGGGTCCTTGTCTGTTCATTTCACCTTTTCTGCCGTTCTTGGGTCTGTTTCTGTTAACTGATATTTTCCCCTCCTGCTTAGGAGTCATATTTTTTTCTGCTGCTTTACATACCTGGTAACTTTTACTGGATGTAGAATTCTTTGAACATTGTGCTGTTTTATTTTTTGATGATGTAGACATGAAAGCCAAGGGGATAGAAGTGTTGGGCTTGGTTTTAGCGCACAGTTAAGCTACTTCGGATCACACTGACCTTTTCAAATCTTGCTTTTATGCTTTATTTTGGCAAGTCCACAGCAGCTTTGGCCACTTCTCTGGTGGGTCAGTTGGTAAAAAATCTGCCCGCAGTGCAGGAGACCCAGGTTCAATCCCTGTGTTGGAAAGATCCCCTTGAGGAGGAAATGACACCCCACTTCAGTGTTCTTGCCTAGGAAATCCCATGGATAGAGGAACCTGGTGGGCTACAGTCCATGGGGTCAGAAGAGTCAGACACAACTTAGAGACTAAACCACCACCACCACAGCAGCTTTTAATCTAGGGCTAATTTAACTGATTACTCAGGTGACAGCTTTCTGAGGACTCTATCCAAGTTCCATGGATTATCAATTTTTTTCTCTGGTGCATGAAGAGGCAAACTCCTCTTAATCTGATTTGATCTCTGAGAGTTTCCTCAGGAGGATTTTTTCCATGGTTGTGTGGAGTGTTGATCAGCATCCTGAAAAATCTCAAAAGGCCTTCTCTTCAGATTTCAGAAGCTCTTTCTCTGCAGCTCGCCCCTTTCTGGCTGCCTCAGCCCTCTTGAACTCCTCTGCTGCAGGAGACAGTGAGATCCTGAGCTTCCTGTGCTCAGTTGCTCAGTCGTGTCTGACTCTTTGCGACCCCTTGGACTGTAGCCCACCAGGCTTCTCTGTCCATAGAATCCTCCAGGCAAGAATACTGGAGTGGGTTGCCATTTCCTCCTCCAGGGGATCTTCCTGATCTGGGGATTGAACCCACATCTCCTGCATCTCCTGGGAAGGCAGGTGGATTCTTTACCACTTGTGCCACCTGGGAAGCCCCAGGGAACTTCCTTAGGCTTCTCCCCTGTGGCTCTCTCTAGAGCTGCTTCTAGGCAATAACTTAGAGAAAGTATAAAGATCACTTCATTTGTTTCTCTTCTCTTACGGGTCACAGTCTTGCTCTGGCTGTTGTCCAATGTGGGGGAAAAAACCCCTTATTTTCATAGATAAATTTAATTTTTTTAAAGAAGGAGAGCAATCCTCTTGGCTCTTAATCCCTCATGGGGAAAAAGTTATATGAAGTGCCAGTATAACTTCTGATTGCCCAACACATGGGCTAATTAAAAGCTTCTCAGAGCCTAACCTGTTTATATATTTATAATGTGAACTCTGACTCACACTTAAAAATCTGTGTGAGAGAGTAGCGTTGAAACATATACGTTACCATATGTAAAATTAGATAGCCAGTGGGAATTTGCAGGGAGCTCAAATCCAGTGCTCTGTAACAACATAGAGGAGTGGGGTGGGGTGGGGGGTGGGAGGGAGGTTCAAGAGGGAGGGGACACCTGTATACCTGTGGCTGATTCATGTTGATATGGCTGAAACCCACATAATATTGTAAAGCAATTATCCTTCAATTAAAATAAATAAAGAAAACCTGTGTACAGTGGAAGCATAAATTCTGCCCTGTATTTCAGATTGGGTTATCTCAGAATAAACCCAGAGATAGTGATTTACATGCAGAGTGGTTCATTTGGGAGGTGATCCCAAGAAACACACATGGAAGAGTGGGAGTAGGGGAAGAAGACACTAAATGGGGTGTTATCAACTCACTCACCAGATTTGGCAATGGACTCGGGCCTGCAGAAGTGGAATAGACACATCACACCTCAGAGCTATCAAAGCCTGGGAGGAAGAAAGCTGGGTATATTTCTCTGGACTCCTCATCTATCATTTGTTGAGAAGCACTTCTGTGGGTGTTGACTGCATGCCCAGTTTTTTCTCTATGTGGTTGAGCACATTCCCCGTGGCCAGAAGGAATGTCATGTATTGAAATCATAGACATAATTGTAGGTGTGGAGAGAAGGAAATAGATGGGAACCTCCGAAGTGGCTTTTTTGGCAAAACATATCCTGCCAACTTAGTTTTATGCATCTGTACCTTTCTCATGAGAGGAGGTGGAGAAAGCAATGGCACCCCACTCCAGTACTCTTGCCTGGAAAATCCCATGGACGGAAGAGCCTGGTAGGCTGCAGTCCATGGGGTCACTAGGAATCGGACACGACTGAGCGACTTCACTTTCACTTTTCACTTTCATGCATTGGAAAAGGAAATGGCAACCCACTCAAGTATTCTTGCCTGGAGAATCCCAGGGATGGGGGAGCCTGGTAGGCTGCTGTCTATGGGGTCGCACAGAGTTGGACACGACTGAAGCGACTTAGCAGCAGCAGCAGCAGCATGAGAGGAGGAGTATAGCTTGACAGCTGGACAGGAAAACAATACTAGTGAGTTATGTGAAAAATAGTTATGAGATCACCGATACCGTAGCCTTCTCTGAAGTGATTTCATTACCCCTGCCACCCCTGAATTATCTCCTTTGGCTTGTCAGCACCGTTCAACACGTCTATTATTACTGCTACACTGCAAACACACTTGACCCCGGGAATCTCTCCATTCATTTACTTAAATGCTTTTCCCTCCAATATGTTATTGACAGAATTAAATGAGGATTATGCTTTGACAGTTTAAGCATTTGTGCTGGAGGTGTGGAGGGAAGGATTATATTTTTCTTAATAGTCATGGAAGTCAATGTCATATTACTCTTTTCTTGGACAACAGTTGCACACATTTCTGTATATTCTTCTAAATTTTTCATTAGAAATAGATTAGATGCCATTTTTTAAAAAAGAGAATTCTAACTTTAATCACTAGAAAATATTGGTGGTTGCTTGGTTCCTGATTAATTGGTCAGCTTCCTTATAAACGCTCTTCAGACTCAGAAACCTTGTTAAATCTGAGAAGTTTCTCTCTTTATGGGTTCTGTTAGTAAATGGCCATGGCGGCTTAGGAGGATTTGAGAAATGCTCTGATGTAATGGTGGTCTTATCTGAGGGAAGCATGATTGCCTGAAGTTTTTTTCCCCCACTAATGTATAGACATTTATACTTATAAAAAGTTTATAGTATAAGTATAAAATTAATAAAAATTACACAACCATATAAATACTTATTTGCATTTGACTTCCAACTGTTTTATAAGAATTTGTAGCATTAACCCTTGAAAATTAATTTGTTTTCCCTTCTCCTGCTGTAAGCCAGGGCATGGGGTTCCTTGGAATCTTTTCAGTTTGGAAATTGGCAAGTGCAATGGAATATCATACAGAAAGTGGCCAGTACTTAGAAATAAATTATCTGAAAACCTAAAAAAAATGTGCTGAAATGTTGTAATTTACAAGTTTTTCATCCCAGCATCTAGCCTTCCAGCGCCACGTCTCAGTTTGAAATGCCAAAGCTAAATGCATTTGTTAAAAAAAAAAATGTATATAGCTCCACTGTCCCCCTTTGCTCAAATAAAACCTTGTACTTTTTCTGTAACTACTGGGCCAGTGATGAGATGTGCTTGGATGTTTTCACTAAGAACCATTCATCAGACCATCACATCTGCTTCTTCAGTGTAGGCTGGTGAGATGTGTAATTCAGCTACTTAGAATTGGTTGACTGAGGACCTGTAAAGCATTTTAACAGCTGCTTTTTTGAAGCACTGCTTTCACGCAGATAGATCATAACCCCTGCTGGATCACATTCTTTAAGGGAAGTGGCTGTGTTCATTTTGCTTATTGTACCCCTGGTGTCTAACATGGTGCTCAGATGTCAATGAATATTCGGTGAACAGATGACTCAAGTCTCAGATTTTTTCTGGCATTGTGCTCCCCATCATGCATGGGTAGAGTCTGACCCAATTCTCCAGCTGTCTGGAGACGCAGTGCAAAAACAGGTAAAACCAACAGAAGCTTAATAGAAGTGAAGGGTCAGGAAGACCCTTTGGAGAAGGGCTAGGCTACCCACCCCAGTATTCTTGGGCTGCCCTGTGGCTCAGCTGGTAAAGAATCCGCCTGCAATGTGGGGAGACCTGGGTTTGATCCCTGTGTTGGGATCATCCCCTGGAGAAGGGAGAGGCTACCCTCTCCAGTATTCTGGCCTGGAGAATTCCATGAACTATACAGTCCATGGGGTCTCACAGAGTCAGACACGACTGAGCGACTTTCAGTTTCATTTCTTCATTGGTTTTACCTGTGTTTGTACTTACGGCAATATTGTTCATAGCTTTCCTGTTTACAAGCCTTCTATCACCATCATACTGAATGTCCCTTGAGAGTGGCCACCCTGCCTTATATATCCTTTCATTATCAAGTCTATACAATGGTTTACATAGTATCTGGTAAACTTTTAACAAGCTAGTCTTTCAACATTTTCAAGAAATATGCAAGAATCTCTTCCTTTATGTATTTGCTTTTCACTAAAGGAAGATAGGTCTGTACCCAAAGGTAAGCTTTGATTTGAAAAGAAAGGAAAAAAGGCCAAACTTGTAGAGCTCCTAGATCTGATGTAGTAATTGATGGATTTGTCATTCATTCAATCAATATTTACTAAGTGCTTAGTGTCAGCTGGATACCAGGCACTGTTCTATGTCTAAGGAAACAGCAATGAATAAAAAAGAAATTCCAGTCTTTTCTAATGGATTTATTCTTATTGAAAGATAAACTGCCCACGTTAAAAATGTTAAGCACTTATTTAAACAAAAAATTGATTTTATTTGGGCAACATCTAATCTGATAGATAGAAAGGAGCTCCAAAAAATGCTTGTTCCCTAAGTTGTGTCCGGTTCTTTTGTGATGCTATGGACTATAGCCCACCAGGCTCCTCTGTCCTTGGGATTTCCCTGGCAAGATTACTGGAGTGGGTTGCCATCTCTTCCTTTAGGGGATCTTCATGACCCAGGGATCAAACCCATGTCTCCTGCACTGGCATGTAGATTCTTACTTCTGAGCCATCTTGGAAGCCAGGGAGCTCCCAGGAGCTATACTAAGTGAAAGACTTTTATCAGCAGAAGGGAATGGGAACAAGGAAGTTATCCTACGTGAAAAGTGGGTGGGTTATAGCAAGGTTACTTGCCTTTAGGGAAGGGCAGGGGTCTATCAGGCAGATTACCTACCTAGTGCTAAACAGCCTGTTCCTGATGGACTGGGTTTGAGATTTTATTTCTGGGAGAGCTGAAACTGTAATTAAGTAAAGTCTCAGTTTGGTGGCCTGGGGCTTGGCATAAGTGACTCTATTTTGTGTCTATTGCTTGTTCTTTAAAATTCTAAGGAAGAAAATGGACAATAAGTAGAACATCTAGTCTATTACACAGTGAAAAATTGCTAAGGAAAAGAAATAAAGTGGAGTAAGGGGATGCAAGTAACTGGGAGAGTGGGTTGACATTACTGATCGTGTGGCCATTGCCAACATCATCAAGAAGGTACTTTTGGGTAAAGACTTGAAGAGATTGACAGCAGTGTGGCCATCTGGAACAGTGTTCCAAGAAGAACAGCTTGTTAAGTCCAATGAGCAGTTCTTCAGTTCTTATGACTTCTCCTTCTTAGCAGCACTCCACACAGTAGACCACTCTGCTACCATGATGCCACTATTCTCTTCTCTTAATCAATATCTCCTTTGCTGGTTTCTCCTCATGATTTGGAAATGTTGGGGTACTTTGTAGCTCAATCATCATAATTCTTTTCTTCCTTTTCCGCTTCTTGTATCAGCTCATCCACTCCTGTGGCTTACTATACACGATACATCTAAATTTGTGTTTCCAACTCTGACTTTTCTGACCACTTTATCAAGACCTTGATATCTCACTGCTTACTTGACATCTCATCTACATTCATCCCAAACTTAGTGTGTCCAAAATAAAACTTTTGATTCTCAGCGCTGCTTCCCAAACCTTCACCGTCACCTTTTTTTTTTTTCCATCTCAGTAAATGGCATCATTGCTCATATTGTTGCTCAAGCCAAAACTTAAGAGTCTTCCACAAGCCTTTTCTTCTCTCACCTCTCATAGAAAATCCACTGGCAGGTCCTGTTGGATCTAACTCTGCATGAAAATATAAAAAATATGTTTGATTTACTGATACTCTTGGTATGTAAGAATGTTTTTGTATCATTATAAAATAGTACATTGTGGTATATATGTGATTTACATAATCATTATAATATAAATATGGAAATATAATTTATGGCATTATTTATTAATATAACCCATGACATAGTGACATAAGCATACATGTATGTGCATCAGCTCAGCTCAGCTCAGCTTAGTTCAGTTCAGTTCAGTTCAGCTCAGCTCAGTTCAGTTCAGCTCAGCTCAGCTCAGCTCAGCTCAGCTCAGCTCAGCTCAGTTCAGTTCAGCTCAGCTCAGCTCAGCCGCTCAGTCATGTCCGACTTTGCGACCCCATGAATTACAGCACGCCAGGCCTCCCTGTCCATCACCAACTCCCGGAGTCCACTCAGATTTACGTTCATCGAGTCAGTGATGCCATCCAGCCATCTCATCCTCCGTCATCCTCTTCTCTTCCTGACCCCAATCCCTCCCAGCATCAGAGTCTTTTCCAATGAGTCAACTCTTCGCATGAGGTGGCCAAAGAAATGGAGTTTCAGCTTTAACATCATTCCCTCCAAAGCAATCCCAGGGCTGATCTCCTTCACAGTGGACTGGTTGGATCTCCTTGCAGTCCAAGGAACTCTCGAGTCTTCTCCAACACCACAGTTCAAAAGCATCAATTCTTCGGTGCTCAGCCTTCTTCACAGTCCAACTCTCACATCCATACATGACCACAGGAAAAACCATAGCCTTGACTAGATGGACCTTTGTTGGCAAAGTAATGTCTCTGCTTTTGAATATGCTATCTAGGTTGGTCATAAATTTTCTTCCAAGGAGTAAGTGTCTTTTAATTTCATGTCTGCAATCACCATCTTCAGTGATTTTGTAGCCCCCCAAAATAAAGTCTGACACTGTTTCTACTGTTTCCCCATCTATTTCCCATGAAGTGATGGGACCAGATGCCATGATCTTCGTTTTCTGGATGTTGAGCTTTAAGCCAACTTTTTCACTCTCCACTTTCACTTTCATCAAGAAGCTTTTTAGTTTCTCTTCACTTTCTGCCATAAGGGTGGTGTCCTCTGCATATCTGAGGTTCTTGATATTTCTCACAGCAATCTTGATTCCAGCTTGTGTTTCTTCCAGCCCAGCGTTTCTCATGATGTACTCTGCATATAAGTTAAATAAGCAGGGTGACAATATACAGCCTTGACGTCCTCCTTTTCCTATTTGGAACCAGTCTGTTGTTCCATGTCCAGTTCTAACTGTTGCTTCCTGACCTGCATATAGATTTCTCAAGAAGCAGGTCAGGTATGTGTATAGTAACATGAATATAAAAAATTATCTTCTAATTTTTTTCTCTGCTTCAACTCTTGTTCTCTGCCTCTGCCTCTTCATAGTAGATTCTCTATACAGCATCTAGAATCATCCTTAAAAATAAAAAATGTGATCATGTCAATCTTTGACTCAAAAACCTTCAGTGGCTTTCTATCCTCCCAGAAGCCAATCCAGGCTCCTTATCATATCCAACTGGCTCTACATAATTTAGCAGCCTTTCATCTCTATAACCTTCCTTGTCACTTTCTACTTTTCTGTGGATGCTCCCTTTGCCTGGAACATTCACTTGAATATGCTTAATGCCCTTTCACTTCATTCATGTCTGCCTAAACGTCACGTCAACACAGAGACAATCCCTGACACTAGCTAAACATGGAACACTGTCTATCTAAACATGGAATCCTCCTCCAGTCTATATGCCCATGTCTTATTTTACTGTTCTTTATAACCTTCTTTGGAAGGACTGATGCTGAAGCTCCAATATTTTGACCATCTGATGTGAAGAGCCTAATGTTTGGAAGAAAGCCTAATGTTTGGAAAAGACCCTGATGGTGGGAAAGATTGAAGACAAGAGAAGAGGGGGGCAACAGAGGATGAGATGGTTGGATGGCATCACTGACTCAATGGACATGAGTCTGAACAAGCTCAGGGAGATAGTGAAGGACAGGAAAGCCTGGCATGCTACAGTTCATGGGATTGCAAAGAGTCGAACATGATTTAGTGATTCAACAACAAATAACCTTCATCATTATATGGCAATATGAAAGTGGAAGTGAAAGTCGCTCAGTCATGTCCGACTCTTTGCGACCCCATCAACTATATAGTCCATGGAATTCTCCAGGCCAGAATACTGGAGTGGGTAGCCTTTCCCTTCTCCAGGGGATCTTCCCAACCCAGGGATTGAATCCAGGTCTCCTGCATTGCAGGCGGATTCTTTACTAGCTGAGCCACAAGGGAAACATGTGGCAATATAGTACATATTTATTTGAATTTTTAATTTATTTTGAATTTTATCTTCTATAGGGCTATAACTGTTTATAGCCCTATCATAGCATTTTAAAAACTGTATCTTAGTTGGAAGTAATTTTTTTCATTTATTGGATTGTAAACACTTGGAAGGAAGTGGCATTAACATTCATCTCTGGTTTGCCAATGTTTAGAAAAGAACTGGGCACATAGGGGTGCTACAAGTGTATTGATGAATTAATGATTACTTAGTATCATTGTTTCCTAAAGAAGCAATTCAGAGAATCTCTGGTGTTTCCTCCAAACATTAGGCTAGTAGCATTGTTATGATCAACAGCCTTGCACTGGGTTAAATGCAGCCCATATCTGGTTTAGAAAACAGTTAAATGATGTTCTGAGGCTATATGAAATTTTAGATTATATTTTTTAAATGTATGCAGTTTTCCACCTGACAAAAATGCAGAGTTTGTCAACGTTAAGGCAGCAAATGCAGATTTAGGAATCTCTGATTTTGTAGAATTCAACATGGTGATCATCTAATCCAATGCCTTATTTTATACACAATGAAGCTGAAGGCCAGAACTCTGGAGGTGACAAAACTAAGCCGAAAGCTATAGTTGGGATATCTGGATCATAGTCCAGTTCTTTCCTCACTGTGCCATTCTTCCATCCGTACTCAATGTCCTTGATCTTGGTGCTCACATCTCCAGTGGTAACCTCAGAAAGCAGCATATATCCAGCCTCTTAATACTATTGTTTTTTATTTTCTTTTTCATATTTATAGGAGCCCCAGTGACCCAACTCAGTGACTCAAACTTTTTATCACAAGAATATGAACAAGGCAGACACAGATCTGATTTTTAGATAAATTCCAAGCTATAGCTTGGTTCTAGATACCATCAATATTATTGAAGACCATTCTTAACTTGAATTATTTCTGGTAGTGATTGCTGTTCAGTCGCTTAGTCATGTTTTTGCAACCCCAGGGACTGTAGCATGCCAGGCTTCCATGTCCTTCACTATCTCCCAGAGTTTGCTTGAACTCACATCCGCTGAGTTGGTGATGCCATCCAACCATCTCAAACTGTTGCCCTGTTCTCTTCCTGCCATCAGTCTTTTCCAGCATCAAGGTCTTTTCCAGTGAGTGGGCTCGTCTCATCAGGTGGCCAGAGTATTGGAACTTCAGCTTCAGCATCAAGATCTGGTAGTGATTAGGCTTTTGTTTAAAAATATATTAGGTATATTTATGCAGTGGTGTGCAATTTATGGATTAGTGGGGATAATTTTAAAGTAAGCATTTAAACAATGAAAATCGCATTATGCCTCAAATATTTAGGGACAGTAAAAGTAACTTGACTCTCTTGAGACTTTTTTTAGAACACCTGATGCTGAGAGATGTAGAATAAACTGTTACTCATGATTCTTTTCTGAAAGAATAGCATCTGTGTTTCCTATTTGGTAATGCATATTCCTAAGATTAAAATATAGAAAAGGGCGAGACTATATTTAGACAGCATGTAGAGTTCATATGGCCCATTTTTTGGTTAAAAAAAGAAACCCCCAAACCCCAAACCCACAAAACAACAAAAAGCAAAACCCAAAAATGTTCATGGATAAGACATTTTGACATAAATAGTTCATGATTAATAGATGCTTAGAAAACTGAAAACTAGAATCACTCTGGTACAGTCTGCAACGCTTCTGTTTAACTGTGATAAATATAGACAACATTAAAAAAACATTTTTATTGATGGATTGTAAGAGGAAATACTGGATTTATGGGTCTGTAATCCTAGAAAATGGGTTTACCTATTTTAAGCTTTCCTTGATGATCCTTTTTCCTCCCCCAGCTGGTTAAGTGCTCCTCCTTTGTCCTTCTGAACACCTGGAGCAAATCATACTACTTTCCTCATTGAATTGAAATGGTGCATTTATACTCTGGTCTTTCATGAATGCAACTGAAGGTCCCTGAAGGCAGATCTGATTCTCTATTTTTGTTAACAGTACATTCTACCAAACAGGCTCTAACTCGCTCTCCATCCATCAGTTTGCAAATCCTGTTGGTTCAGCCTTTAAGATTTCTTTCCCATCAGTCTTTTCTGACACTGAAAAGTATCGTCAACCAGCAAACCGAGTTACCATGCCTAAGGCTACTCTTAGGTGGGTAGCTCAAAGAGGGAGCAGGCTCTAGAGATGACAACCTTCCTGCCCACCCCGTCTCTCATGGACCTAAGGAATTCCACAGCACCCTCATTCAGCACAGCCTGAGATTAAGAGCAAGAGCTCTGGAGCCAGGCCACCTGGATTTGAATCTCTGCCGTGTCGTTTACTAGCTCTGCCACTTAGCTGTGTGACTTTGGGTGAATTTCTTCACTTCTCTCTGCCTCAGTTTCCCTATCTGTGAAACGAAGATAATAATAATGCTAACTCATGTATTTACTATGAAGGATGAAGTTGAATGAGTTTACACATGCACACACACACACACACACACACACACACACTTGTTCTTCTTGTTCAGTCACATCGCATCTGACTTTTTGTGACTCCATGGACTGTAGCCTGCCAGACTCCTCTGTCCATGGATTTTCCAGGCAAGAAATACTGGGGTGGGTTGCCGTTTCCTTCTCCAATACACATACATATCTAAAGGTATATATATATATATATGAAGGTCTTCCTAGGTAGGTCAGTGGTAATGAATCTCTCTCCCAATGCAGGAGATGCAGGAGACACGGATTTGATCCCTGGGTCAGGAAGATCCCCTGGAGGAGGAAATGGCAACCCACTCCAGTATTCTTGCCTGGAAAATTCCATGGACAGAGGAGCCTCGTGGGCTACAGTCCATGAAGCCACAAAGAATCTGACAAGACTGAGCAACTGAGCTCACAGCACGCACACACACACACACACACACACACACACACACACACACACACACACACGAAGTGCTTAAAACACTGCCTGATACAGAGTAAACATTGTAAGTGTTAGTTGTTGTAATTGTTATTATTTATTACTTTTCAGTAATACTACTTCTCTGGGCAGTGATGGGAAAGAACAATAATAGGATCTCTATGAGAATGAGGTGGTAAGACCATGTCACCAAAGCCCTGTTGAGAGACACTGCTTTAGGTTGGAAGGCCAGCGCTGCCCAGGCACTGAAAGTCAGCTTCAGATGGAAAGCTCAGAAAGCAGTCCAGTTACCATCTACTGCTGTATGGATCAAGGGATTCATGCTAACAGTGACGTGGTTTAAGCTTTCAAGGTTCTTTCACAGTTCTTTCAAATATTAGGCCTCTCTGAAACTCATGAATGAGAATGACACTGAACTGATAAAACCACTCTCTTCAAATAAGACAATTTCCTTGAGTTTTAAGTAACTGGAAAGAAATCTCAGTGTTTTTAGAGGATGCAAACTTTGTTGAAGACTATCTTTTAAAAGCAAAATTCCATGATTTGGTTAAAAATAACATCTCACTGGCTTTCTCTAATACATTCATTTCCATCTTCTAACTTAAGTGTCTCTAAAAACAGATGGAAACACAAAAAAAATCACAATAGGAAAGAAAACAGGGATTGGCAGTTTATTTTTTCTAGATTCCAAGGGACTTTCTACTTATTGCAAGGCCATAGAGACTAGACTGAGTAGTCTCCATTGCAAGAGAGAAAAAAGCTTGCTCTTCTGAAAGAAGGTTTTAAGACCCTTTGTTTCTTAGTCACTTCATACCCCAAGTAGTTGAATGCCATCATCCTTCTGTTATCCATGTGATGTTCTCTATACCCACATGGAAGCTGACTCTGTGTCTGAATCAATGAGGAAAACAATAACAATAATATAAATAATGGTGGTGATCATTCACCAAGCTCTTCCTGCACCGGCTGCTGCTCAAAAGATTGCTCACTTCAGGTCTTTGTTTATGCCTCACAATAACCTGTGAGGCAGGTAGTATCATTCCTGTTCTCTAGATGAGTAAACAGAGGCACAGTGTGCCACGGAAGGCACGCTTGAGAACCACTGACAAAATGCAGAGGGAAGGGACAGTGAAATCACAACCACACAGCTGATGGACATGGAAACCAGGGAATGTAATGCTAACCAGCCATGGAGTAGAAGTCATTCAGAGGAGTGAATGAGACCTGTAGGCTTAAAAAATATTCACAACCTAAAAGTTGAGAGTTATGTTTTATTCGGTGGGAATTTTTAGGACTTAAGCCTGGGAGGTAGCATCTCAAGTAACTCTGAGAGAACTACTCCGAGGAGGTGAGATGGGGGAGCCAGGGTTACAGAAAAGTTTTGCAACAGAGGGTAGGCAATCTGAATATCAAAAGCTTATTGTAAATTAAAGAAAACCAGTTATCCCAAGTTAAAGCATTTAGCCCTTTTCTATGTATGAGAATATGCAAGAATCTGGGCTCCCTGTCTGGGGCCAGTATCCTGTGTTTTCACAACCTGAGCTTCCTCAGGGCTCACCGTGGGGAGTGGCTGTAGTCTGAAGGCTACTAGATGGCGGGTAGTCTTTTCCTTCCTGAGTTCCCTCAGGGCTCACCAGCTCACCATTTTTGGCGATGACAATTGCTGATGACTGTGACATCCTTTGTTTACTGATATGGCAGGAAATATCCCATTTCTCAGAACACTTGAAACGGAAGCAGTAACTTTCCCTGGTAATAAATGCTCTGAGCAGACACAACTCTCTGCCAAGGAAGGAGAGGCAGCTGAGCAAAGTCACTGGGGCCAGGCTGTCTAGATTCAAGTTCTTCCTCTACCACAGGCTGGGTAATCTTGGGCCAGTTACTCAGCCCTCCTAAGCTTCAGTTTCTTCATTTGTAAAATGGAGATGATAATGATAGCATGTTCCTCATATGGTTTTTATGAGGATTAGATGAATCTTAATGTAAAGTAGTACACAAAACTGTGACACAGAGTAAGTCTCCGGTAAGTGAGAGCTATCATCATCATCATTATTACTGAATGGGTAAAAATGAAAGGGAGGAGAATCCACAGGCAAATAATTTTGGGAGTTCTCATTAACTGGGTTTGTTTACTGCATGTCTGGGGTTCCCAGGTGGCGCTAGTGGTAAAGAACCCGCCTGCCAATGCAGGAGAAAAAAAGAGACGAGCGTTTGATCCCTGGTTGGGGAAGATCCCCTGGAGGAGAGCATGGAAAGGCACTCCAGTATTCTTGCCTGGAAAATCCCATGGACAGAGGAGCCTGGCGGGCTACCGTCCATAGGGCTGCAAAGAGTCAGACACAACTGAAGCGACTTAGCACGCATGTACTGCATATGTCCTCGTAGCCTTTCCTATGATTACCTAGATCCTAAAACTTCAAGAGGGGGATTTTCCGAGTTATTTGATCACCGAACCTCTTCCCCCTTCCTCCCCCTTTTTTTCCTCATGCAGTATAAATGATGTCTTGTGGGGGATTGGTGTTATACAGAACAGAGTCTGGGAAATTTTCTCTGAAAGTGAAAGCGAACAGTGAAAATGTTAGTCACTATTTGCCATCCCATGGAATGTAGCCTGCCAGGTTCCTCTCTCCATGGGATTCTCCAGGCAAGAATACTGGAGTGGGTTGCCATTTCCTCTTCCAAGGGATCTTCCTGACCCAGGGATTGAACCCCAGTCTCCTGCATTGGCAGTTTATTTACTGTCTGTGCCACTATTTGGAAAACCCAACTGGAAGCCCGATTTTCTTTATTTCATACTTATTATGCAGAAGAATAGAAAAACAGAGGAGAGAATGTCTTTCAGTGATCACCTGCACTGTAAACAACTATCCATCAAAGGCCTTTTAAGCTTTATGAAGCACCGTGAATGCCTTCTTTATCCAGTGTACAAAACCATGTATCTAAGCTCTCAAGCCTTGGCAACATCATCACCTTTAACACTGAAAGTTTTCTCAGCACATTTACAGAACATTGTAAAAAAAAATGTGTCAAAATTGGCATGGCTCCAGCCATCTCCAGTCTGGAGGTTTATTTTGTGAGTGCAGGCTAAGTCGCTTCAGTTATGTCTTGCTCTTTGTGACCTTATGGACTGTCCTTGGGATTCTCCAGGCAAAAATACTGGAGTGGGTTGCCATGCTGTCCTCCAGGGATCTTCCTGACCAGGATTCGAACCCACATCGTCTATGCCTCCTGCATTGCAGGCGGATTCTTTACCACTAGTGCCACCTGGGAAGCCCAGAGGTATCACCCTCTTATAATTCCCTTAAAGTGTTTGTGGTCCATTGCTCATTATCATGTAAAGACACTATTCCCTTATATGTTGGAATTACATTTCTCTAGTGCACTCTGCTTTTATATTAACATAAAAAAACACACTATTCAAAAGTCTTATTTTATTTTTTGCCCCTAGAACTGCTGGCAGCTTATATTGATCAGTTGGTGTTCTATTTAATATTTCTGTATCTGATGACATATCTTACATGGCTTTCAAGGACTAGGCATGAGTTTATTCAGAGAGAAGTCAACTAGGTTCTATAGCAATTATTCCCACTGTACCCAATTATGACTAATCTGGATTGGGGAAATATAATTAGAAGTGAAATCTCCTGACATTCCAATGAATCTTCTCTATGTAGAAAAGAAGGAAAATGTTTTATTATTGAATAAATATTAAATCAGGCTGAGATGCACATCACAGGCAATCTGCTAAGGAGACTGCAAATGGAGAAACAAACCTCACCCTGTTATATAGGTAGGCAGATACAATCCACTGCATACATGTTAACTGTCTTTATCAAAAATAAAACCCCAAACTTCTTGTATCTTTATGACAAGCAGGAAGTGGTGTTGCAGGGAAAAGTTAATTGTGACTCCCTGTTGGAATTATTTCTTTGACATGATTTCCATGGCTTTTGTTATTATAATCATACATAATGGCCTGCCTCAGAGAATACTGCCCTTCCGCCTGAGTGTTAAACTAAAGTGCCTTTCTTCAGAATCCTGCCTACCTTTAGAAGGCAGGAAGAAAGAAATGAACATATCCCCCACCAGAGTTTTGCCGTTCTAGGAGATATTTGCAAGATTACTGTCCTTTTGGCTTTGCTTCCTCACCTCCCCCCTCTCCCCGCCCCCCATCTCTGTTCTATAAAAGAACCTGGCGTGCAGACTCTGAGAAGATGGTTTTTTTGGTAAGACTTCAGTCTTCCATCTTCCCAGTCAGCTGGCTTTCCAAATAAAGTCCTGTTTCTTGCCTCAACACCTTGTCTCCAATTCATTGGCCTGTCACGCAGTGAGTAAAATGAACGTGGACTCGGTAACAGTACCATCATGAAAGCGAACACCTAGGCTTAAATTCCCTCAGAGGCAGAGAGCCAAGTACCATCCATCCTCCTAGAAGTTCACATTTCAAAGAAATGATTCTGAGCCCTCTAAGAAATACATTCCTGAGATGCAAAACTGACATAAAGCTTTTCAAGCTTTTTTAAAGATTTATATACATCTCTAGAAGACAGAGAAAGCAGTTTCAATTTCAGGTTTTCTAAGGAAGATGCTAAAGCGAGAGGGAGAAGTACTCTTCCTTTTTGGCACTAGGGAAAATTTAAAATAAAGTGTTTTTTTAGATCTGTATTTACCATCGCAATTTCCCATTTCGTTACTATTTTATAGTTGCAGTACAGTTTTAAAATTATCTCCAAGACTGTTTCTACTTTTTGCAATTGTATAAATATGAAGCAAGTCTACAGTAAAATGCCAAACCATGCAGTTGTTAGAATTACAATAGAATGAATTTAAAAAATTAATGCAATATTCACCTTGAGGGAATATCTTTAAATATATCATATTAATGGTATGATTCATGACTAGACTTCCTGATTCTTAATTAGCAACATGTAACATTCTTGTTATACATTCATCCACAAACCATTGTGTAGATTTTCCTTTGTACTTTCAAATGCTTAACTAATTGAGTGCTATTTTGAGTTTCTTGTGAAATATTACCCAATCTGAGCCTAAAAGTGTGTGAAATTGTTAATCGTTCAGTTATGTCTGACTCTTTGTGACCCCATGAACTGTAGCCTGCCAGGCTCTTCTGTCCATGGAATTCTCCAGGAAAGAATACTGGAGTGGGAAGCCCTTCCCTTCTCCAGGGGATCTTCAGGAACCAGGGATTGAATTCAGGTCTCCTGCATTGCAGGCAGATTCTTTACCAGCTGAGCCACTAATTGGATATTCTAAAATTCTAATTAACAGTTTTTTGTGAGACAGATACATTTCTTTGGAGTTCTTATCAATCACTTAAGCAACATTGCATTTACATGGTAATCTAGGCACCTCAGTAATTATTCCATCTTCTCAAATAACTTTTCCCACATGCAAAACATGATGATAGCCATAGCCACTCTCTAGTACAAAATTTTCTTTTGAAGCATCCACTAAAGATACAGATTGAAATTTTACTGTTTAACATATAATGCCTTGTCCAGAGAACAAACTCAAGCCTAGGGGTCATTTCCTCTACTGGTTCAATCAATAGTTGTATCCTTATTTGTTGTTCTTCAGTTGCTAAGTTGTGTCTGATTCTTTGCTACCCCATGGACTGCAGCATGCCAGGCTGCCCTGTCCTTCACTATCTCCTGGAGTTTGCTCAAACTCATGTCCACTGAGTCAGTGATGCTGTCTAATCACCTCATCCTCTGCCACCCTCTTCTTCTTTGCCTTCAGTCTTTCCCAGCTTCAGGGTCTTTTCCACTGAGTTGGCTTTTCGCATCAGGTGGTCAAAGTATTGGAGTTTCAGCTTCAGCATCAGTCCTTCCAATGAATATTCAGGATTGATTTCCTTTAGGATTGACTGATTTGATCTCCTTTCAGTCCAAGGGACTCTCAAGAGTCTTGCCCAGCACCATACTTCAAAAGTACCAGTTCTTTGGTGCTTAGCCTTCTTTATGGTCCAATTCTTACATCTGTACATGAATACTGATAAAACCGTAGTTTTGACTATATTGGCCTTTGTTGGCAAAGTGATGTCTCTGCTTTTTAATATGCTGTCTAGGTTTGTCATAACTTTCCTCCCAAGAAGCAAGCATCCTTTAATTTCCTGAATAGTCACTGTCCACAGTGATTTTGGAGCCCCCAAAATAAAATCTGTCACTGCTTCCACTTTTTCCCCTTTCTATTTGCCATGAAGTTATGGAACCAGATGCCATGATCTTAGTTTTTTGAATGTTTAGTTTTAAGTCAGCTTTTTCACTCTCCTCTTTCACCCTCATCAAGAGGTTCTTTAGTTCCTTTTTGCTTTCTGCCATTAGACTGGTATCGTCTGCATATTTAAGGTTGTTGATATTTCTTCCGGCAATCTTGATTCCAGCCTGTGATTCATCCAGCCTGGCATTTTCCAAGATGTACTCTGCATATAAGTTAAGTAAGCAGGATGACAATGTACAGCCTTGTCGTACTCTTTTCCCAGTTTGGGACCAGTCCATTGTTCCATGTCCTGGTTCTAACTGTTGGTTCTTGACTTGCATACAGGTTTCTCAGGATACAGTTAAGGTGGTCTGATATTCCCATCTCTTTAAGAATTTTCTACAGTTTGTTGTGATCCACAGAATTAAAGGCTTTAGTGTAGTGAATAAAGCAGGAAGTAGATGTTTTTTCTGGAATTCCTTTACTTTCTCTATGATCCAATGAATATTGACAATTTGATCTCTGGTTCCTCTGCTTAGGGCTTCCTAGTGGCGCTAGTGGTAAAAAATCCACCTGTCAATGCAAGAGACCATGCAGGTTCGACCCCTGGGTCAGAAAGATTCCCTGAAGTAGGAAATGGCAACCTGCTCCAGTATTCTTGCCTGGAAAAATTCCATGGACAGAGGACCCTGGTCGGCTACCTTCCATGGAGTTGCTAAGAGTTGGAAATGACTGAAGCACTGCACCTTTCCTCAAGGAGCCTACATTCTAATGGGATTTCCTCTTCAATTTATTGTCTCAAACACCAACTCAACAAACTTCATTTCTTTTCAAAGTATGATTTAAGAACATTTGATATGTAAGGGCACTTCTCCTCCCACAGTTTAGGAATTGGACAACAGTATCTGAACACACACACAGTACCAGGGCATGCACCCAGCATGTTTGTGGTTGGCTGCAAGTATTAGAAAACAATAATTGCCAAGTTGAGCAGCAGAAGGAAGGGCTTGGGATGGCTCACAGAGCAGCAGTTGCTTTGGAGAACCAGGATGGGAAGATGACCAGGAAGCCAAAAGGCAGTCAGTTGAGAGTCCATCTAGGGAGGGTTTGTTTAGATGCCATGACTGGGAATTTTCTGCCCTTTGACATGTTATTCTTTCTGAAGTGAAAATTCCCGTCAGCGACATTCGGTTAGATGAGTCAAATTCTAGTAATATTGGCTGCATTAGAGCAAAGGCGAAAAGGGAGGGAAAGTTATTCCATTTTGCTTTTGTTGGGAGAAGGAATTTTCCTTTATTCTTCATGGGTTCTTTTGGCTGGTCTAATAATCAAATTGACATGAGACAGATTAACAGGAGAAAAACAAATTTAATTTTGTACATACAGAAACCTCCAAATATATGAGGGGTTCAAAGACAGGGTAAAAAGAAGTAGATACGCCATCCTGAGCTAAGAAATGAGAAAAGGATTGAGGCTTCAACTGGAAGGAGGGTAATTAACAGCATAACAAGAAAAAGAAGAGATGTTTGATAATTAGATGTTTGCTCCCTGATTCTGGGAAAGATTGAAGGCAGGAGGAGAACGGGACAACAGAGGATGAGTTGGTTGAATGGCATCACCGACTCAATGCACATGAGTCTGAATAAACTCCGGGAGTTGGTGATGGACAGGGAAGCCTGGCGTGCTGCAGTCCATGTGGTCGCAAATAGTCAGACATGACTGAGCGACTGAACTGAATTGAACTGCCATGCAGATGGGTCACTCACATAAAATTAATCTCTGGCAATAATTTCCATTCTGGGAAAGACTCCCACCCCCCAATTTAAATTCTTTAGATAGTTAGGGAGGGACAGAAGTCTTTCTTGAGCCCACAGGGTCTGGATTACTTTTAGCTTAAAATAATCTACTTGCTAAGGTGGTACATTTTATGGAGGCTCATTCTGAGCCCCTTCTCTGTCCAGATTGGGAGACATCACTGCTTCCAGACTGTTTTGATATTTCTGTCGAATGGTGCTTACTTTTGCACATACTGTTCTGTGCTTTGCACATTATTTCATTTATTCTCACAACAACTTGATTTGGCAGATATTATTCTTCCCATCTGTACAACAAAGGAACTGGGCACAGGAAGTTCATTTATTTGCCCCAAATCACACATTAAATGATAGAGATAGAATCTGAATATATGCCTTTTTCCACATTCCTCAGTCTTGCAAAGACAAGTGTTCAGAGACTTAGTATCAAAAAGAAAGAAAGAGAAAATGATAGATCAGCAATCAACAACTGTCTCTTTCATTTGATGATAAAATATATGCTTTCTGTTTTTTCTTTATTTTGTATATTGTAATTCCATGTAACTTTTTAAACTTGTAATGTTTGTATAATGTTATATTTTTCAGAAGATTTGAAAAGATAGTACGAACAGTTCCCATGTATAGTCTTAGCCTCTCTAAGGTTAACACGTCAGATACCCATGGCACAATGAGACAAGCAAAGAAATTAGCATTGACACATCATTATTAACAAACTACAGACTTTGGGGCAGGCAGGGGATAATTTAGGAGTTTGGGATTAATATATATATACTACTATATAAAATGAAGATAAATGACAATTATTAATATAAGGACAGGGAGCTATACTCAATATTTTGTAACAACCTATAATGGAAAAGAATCTGTATAGCTAAATCATTTTGCTGTACACCTGAAACTAACACAGTATTATAAATGAACTATGTTTCAATTAAAAAAAAATGCTTAAAAAAGAACCGCAGACTTCAATTCTATTTTCTTAGCCTTTCTACTAACATTGCTTCTCTGCTCCAAAAGCCAAGCCTAGGACCCTACATGGCATTTACTTACCATATCTCTTTAATCACTTTCAATCTGCCCCAGAGCCTTTGTCTTTTGTTTTGTTTTTTCTTTAGTTCTCTTATGACTTTGGTACTTTAAGTACTTTCAAAATACTACAAAGTATTAGAGTATTGTTTTGGATTTGTGTGATCATTCTTATAAGTAAATTGAAGTTATGCATTTAGAGAAATAATGCCCTTTTTAGTGCATTCATTCAGGGAATTTGTAATATCAATCTGTTCATTACTGCTAGTGATGTTCAATATTGCTCAGTTAAGGTGACATGAATTTGAGCAAACTCTGGGAGATAGTGAAGGACAGGGAAGCCTGGCATGCTGCAATCTGTGGGGTTGCAAAGAGACATGACTTTAGAGGCTGAACAGTGACAACAAGGTGACTATATCTAACTTTTTAATCATGTTTCTTTTCCTTTTAATAAACTGCTAAATTAACTTTTTTTTGAAACAGGTTGGATTAACATTTTCGATTTTAGCAAATTTTATTTATTTTTCTTATTAGGTTTTGTTATACTGCGGCACCTCTAACCATATGGATTCCTGGATCAATAATGCATTCTTGCCTTTCAGTGTCTAAGTTTCTGTGATATAAAACCTAATCTGTTCCTTAAGCCACATGTAACTAAATGCTGTATCTGGTGTGTAATAAGCTAAGTGAAAGATGAGTAAGTACTCTGCTCTGTTCACACTTTGGAGTGGATGCCACAGCCAAAGGTAATCTTTATTCTGAAACGAAATGTAGTACCACACTAGGGAGTTAGTGAATTATAGTCAAATCTGTCCATTTGATGAGTATCCAAGCCATTTCTTTTGCTGTTTTTGAAAGCTACATTTATTAGTAAGGCCTTCAGGCCAATTTGGCTATTAGCCTAGGTTTTATGATACTGTGTGTAGCTCATTAAAACAATCCTCCATACGTAAAATTGTGCATCTGTCTTTTGATATGAGTAAAACATTCGCCAAAAGAGTGATATGAATTATTCTGAAAGAAAATAATTTTGCAGTCATCTGTTTACAATTTGTTTGTTTTGGTTATAATTTTAAAAGTACCCATTTAAAAACCATCATAATTTTATACTTTTGTGTTTAATATCTATAATAAATTTATACACATGTAAGTTTTTCTCATGTTAGAGAACCAATCTTTAAGCGCTCCTTAATTTTTTGCAATTTTAGGAGTATTATTATGTGTTGTTTTTGTGTGTTTGTTTCCTCTTAAAAATAAATAGTGACATCTGCTCCAGTTCTCCAACAGATACAGAAAATTTTTGATGTTTGGTAGACCATTTCCTGCCAATTATATTTAGATGAGTGATAGTGAAGTTGTGACTAAATGTAGAAAAAATAAAATTATATACTTGTTATAAGCCACTATTTTGTATGCTAGCAATGCTCTTATATTTATCAACTCAGGACACAGGAATGTTGGTTATTCAGCATTGCATTCTGGTATACATTGCTTTTGCAAAAAACGTTAGCATTTTTTGTTTTTAGGTAGAAAAGAATAGCTTTATTACTTTGCCAGGCAAAGGGGAGTATAGGAGCTTCTGCCCTTGAAACCTGTGTGTCCCCCCACAAAATTAGCATTTTAAAAGTTGCATTCTGCTGTGTCATCTAATAGCATAATCACTAGCTTTTATTTCAATGCTTGAGTACTTTAAAAAGCATGTTAGTAATCTTAGTATTAAATTTAAGTTTGTCATACGATTTCTTTTAAACAATTTTATTACTTTCTTACTACCAAGACTTAGGATCCCCAGAAAACTAGCTTTCAACCTTAATATTTGCGAAGTCTTAAAAATTAAAAAATAACAGTTTACTTCCCAGGATTTGCCACAGATGATATACCTATACACCATTATTTCCTTTTCCTTTTTCTTTTCAGTGAGTGATGGGGAAGTGGAAAAAGCCATTTGGCAACAGGGAGCTAGACCGAAAATTAAATGTCCTTGTAGATCATTTTAGGTTTCTGGGCAGATTAAAGAGCCCTGACTCAGAGTGTGCAGTAGTGGTGTGCTGAAGCTGCCTTGTAAGCAGCTTCAGCTGGTTCTAAGAACCAATTGTTAAATTCTAAGGAGTTTTGTCACCCAGTTATTAAACACAGTTGTTATTAAAAATTAAATTGTATAAACACACAAAAAGTACTATTCATAACAAATTAAAAGTTCAAGACATCATTTCCTGGTTTCTAAAATTACTTTTTACTATTATTGTGTTATTGGTGTTCTTGAGGTTATTTGTCTTTGAAATGCTCTCTAATACTGTGGCACTGCACATCTCTGCCCAGCTCTGTATGCAGGGAGTTCGCATTGGTAGTTTGATAAGCTCATGATTAACAATGTGAGTGTGTATTTTCAGTGTTGTTTGCCCAGTCACGTCCGACTGTTTGCGGCTCCATGGACTGCAGCACGCCAGGCCTCCCTGTCCCTAACTGTCTCCCAGAGTTTACCCAAGTCCATGTCCATTGAATTGGTGATGTACTTTCATAAAGAAAATGAGATATACTGGAAGACTATGTGATTTGAAGACCATACCCATCTCCTATTATTAGTGACTGGTTTTCCACTAGTCAAGCACGCTATGCTCATATCTTTCTCAGGTTATTTGAGTTTGCTGTTGTATTCTTTCTCCCCAGAAAGCTTTTCCCTCAAATATACCCTGTCTCTTTTTCCCATCTGAATTTATATGCTGTCCCTTCAGAAAGACTTTATCTGATTGTCCTATCTAAAATAGCCCACCCTTGCCTGTGAGAGGCAAATTCAAAATAATTAAAAATTATTTAAACAAACAAACAAAAATAGCCCACCTTGTCCTGTGTACCCCTTGACCTGACACATTTGCATTTCATCACCCTGTCTCTACTGTTGTTAAAACTTTTACTACTCTCGGTAAGTTCTTTGTTTGTTTACTGTTTTTCTCCCTTACTCTAATATAAGCTACTTAAGGGGAGGAATCTTCTATGATCCTTTTATTTCTGATTTTCAATGCCTAAAACAGGACTGAACACACAGTAAATGACCAACATTTTTGTTTTTTAAAAATAATTTTTAAGATTTGGATAGACTATATCAGTAAAAGGCATCTAAATTAAGATGAGGATTGGGAAATAGAATTCCATGGACAGAGGAGCCTGGTGGGCTGCAGTCCATGGGGTTGCGAAGAGTCAGACACGGTTGAATGACTAAGCACAGCCCACAGCACAGCGTGTTAAAATTCTAGTTGGAGATGGAGTTTGTACATTGCATTAATTATGCTGTACTTATCCACAGAAATAATGCTTCCAAAGCAACACTAATTACAGGAATGAGAGAGGGTTTTATTTTAGGGAACAGCAGCATATTCAGATTTTTGTGTGGCATTTCTCCAGCTCCAGAAGCTAGCTGTCAAGAACTCTTTTCTTTCCCAGAAGACTTTTGTAAGGTGGAAGCTGAGGCTGCAATTCTATTACAAGCTCAACTTTGTATAAAATGAGCAAATAAAACGCAAAAGAGCATTTTCAGTGACTTTGATGATGGTTGCTATTTCTAATATTTTAGAGCCCAGTCAGGTTTATTGCTGACTTTTAAAAAGCGTGACCTGGAGATAGATAGCCTCTCAGTAACCCATAATGTCCTGGAACATTTGGTTCATAAACTGAGGAGGAAAGGGTAAGCTGTTGCTAAGAGTAGTGGTGTGAAGATTGGCAAATATTTGGGCAAAGACCTTTATTTGTTATTTCCTTAGAATCCCATGGACACAGGAGCCTGGTAGGTTACAGTCCATGGGGTCGCAAAGAGTCGGACACGACTGAGTGACTTCACTTTTACTTTACTTATACCACAAATAGGTTTTAAGCACTGATTTTGTGTCAGGCAGTGTTTTAGGTTGCTAGGGACACAATGAAAGAAACACTTTCTATTCTCAAACACTATAACGGGGCAGTAAGGTAAACAGACCATTGCAATACAGGGTGATCAGTGCTAGGGTCATCAAGTTTGAAGCCTTTGAAGACCACAGGAAAGAACCAACTAGCCCAGATTTATAAAGTCTGTGAAGTTGATCACATGATCATGAGTAGCATTATGGATTATAAAGTCTTTGGTATATGAACATAGATTGGAGACAGTGGTGTGCTAACAAATGCCTGAAAAGTGGCTCTTCAGAGGAATGAAAGCCTCTGATGTGTGGTGCTTGTCCATTTCTGTGGTGTACATATTTCCACTATGCTGATTTGAAAGCTACCCATATGATGTCCCTGGGCTTCTCAAGTGGCACTAGTGGTAAAGAACCTGCTTGCCAACGCAGGACACGTGAGACACAGGTTTGATCCCTGGATCGGGAAGATCCCCTGGAGGAAGGCATGGCAACGCACTCCAGTATTGTTGCCTGGAGAATCCCCTGGAAAGAGGAGCCTGGCCGGCTATAGTCCATAGGGTTGCAGAGAGTCAGAAATGACTGAAGTGACTTAGCACATGTGATGTCACTAAATGTGAAGATAAGAAGGGATAAACAGTTTGCTTTAATGGACTGATAAGAGCAGGTTCTCTAGTGATTTGATATGAGAATATCTCTGGCTGGAGGAGACAGAGTGGAGGTTTAGAGACTAGTTAGAGGCCACTCTATTAAACCTGGCAGATTATGTGGTCCAGACTATGTTGGTGAGATCTGAGCAGGTTGGAGAAACTTTTAAGGGATGAGGAAGCAGTTTAGAGGAATAGCTGAGGGTTAAGGCCATATATTAAGAACCAAATTTCCAGTCCAAATCCTGGTCATTGCCCTGAATTAGCACTGTGATGCTAGTTCACTGTGATGCTAGGATGCTAGTCATCCTAGCCACCCGAGTTTCAGTGTCTCATTTAAAAATTGTGATAGTGATAGTACCAGGTACTTTGGGTCATTAAGGGGAATAATAGAGTCAGGACACATGAAGTGCTTCAATCAGTAAATATTATCTTTGATCAATAAAGGTTATCTTTAGCAATAGAGGAGATGTTGGTAAGTAATGAGTAGTGTGTTGGTTTGTGGGCAAAAGGAGAAAGAGGAGTCAAGATTGACTTGTAGTTTTCTAGCCCATCTGAATAGGTAGAGAGAGACGTAATTTCCATAATCTCCCAAGTGGACTACTAAGGATGGAAACAGAATTGGGTGTATAAATAGGTGAGGAAGTACATTCTAGGGAGTTCCAAACTGGGTAAGTTTAAGATCATCTGGGGCTTTATGAATATAGATTCTACACCATGCTAGGTTTTCTGAATTGACTTTCTCCAAGATAAGACCTAGGTATCTGAATTTTTAGAGTGTTCCCGAGGTAATTCTGGTGAAGGCAGTTCATAGAACAGCATATCGCTCTACTTCAGAGGAATATTTCAAGAACTTAAATTTATAAAGGGCATTATAGAAGAAAATAGCTCAAGGAAATTAAAGAATGAAAACAGGAGAGATCTAAACATGTAATTCTGATGGGGAGAAGTGAGCAGACACAGGGTATTTTGAAGTTGCAGAAGAGAGTAAATGATAGAGGAAGCTCCTGAACAATGAAATAGGATAGATTCAAGATGAAAGGAGGCTGGTTAGATGCTCCACTAACCAAAGGGCATCAGAAGGAATGAGTGTGGATCCAGGTATATTTTTTTTGTGGCTTTTGGTTAGGGTTAGAGTTATGATTTATGGAGCTAATTTGAAAAATTCCTGTCTACTGGTTTGATGGATGCTAAATTGCCTCTGGTATTAATTTCCCTTGTATTCTTATTAGAAATAGAATCCTCCTTAATTTTAGCAAGGCACATAGCCTCCCTTACAGCTAATTGTGTTCTGTGATCATATTTGGGCTCGTGGGATGTGACTGGAACAATGTGTGAATCTTCTGGGGAAGATAAAGGGGCTTGTCTCTTCCTACTCACCTCCACCTGGTTGAAATGGAAGTCAGTCTTGGACATTTTCGTCATGTAGGGTCATGAGTCAACATTTGGGGTCCTGACTGTTATCCTGAGCAGAAGCTAGATTGTCTGCCCATTTACTTTTGCATATTATGTCAGAAGCAAATAAGCATTTGTCTTATTTAAATGCTGAGTTTTACTGCTAATCCTTGGTTGTAGCAACATATACTGTTGCAGAGACAAACTCTGTATTCTATGTGAATGAGATGACATTATTTTCTGAGAATGAAGAATTCATGGAAAAGGGCATGAAGTTTGAAAAGAATGAAATTAGTTTGAAATAATGGTAACTGGGGGATGGAATAAAAGAGACAGGTACTAGGAAAATATGGAAACATTGCCTGGTCATCTTGAGAAACTAGAAGATCATTGATTATGGAAAAATATGAGTTAATTAAATAACTGAACAAAACAAGGGAAAAACTCTTACAAAGAGTTTTCATATAGGCCCCAAATTTCTATCAGAAAGGTTCACAAGACTTAAAAAAATATTTCATGAAACCGAAATATCAAAAGTATATTTTCGGTGTTAATAATACTCATTGAACAAACCTATACAGATATAGCTGATAGGCTTGCTTGACATTGAAGTCAAATAGGCCTTGAGTACTAGCGACATTTAAATGCCAAATCAAATATGAATGAAGTGTTAGGAAAGTTGAAATTAAGTGAGATGGAAATGCTTTAACCTAATCATGAGAAGTTTCGTGAAGGGGATGGCTTTTTAGTTAAAACTCAAAATTCATATATCTTTATACTTTAGAAACCAGAGCACGTATTTTTATTCTATACTTCTTGTACACCTTTTCTAGAGGCAATAAAACCATATTTGACTTCAGGATCTTTTAGGTCTGGACAGATATAACACAATGGAGATCTTTCGTAAGTTGAAACTTTCTTGGGCATCTACTGACTTTTGGGCCTTCCACATCTGATAAAATGTGATTTTAAATGTGATGGTCCCAGTATGGACCATGTAGAATTAAGTATATGGAGTTGCTCATTAGAAGTAGACTCTATCATTTTTTTTTTTGGTCACAGATTTCACTTTTATCTTATCTGAAAAGTTACATAGATTATTTTAAGTTGTGACTTTTAAAATATTCTAGCAAGGGTTAATAAACCTAGCAGCCCTATGTTTTACACAAAATTAGCTAGACTCTTATTCTTTACATATTGGGCTGGCCAAAATGTTCGTTTTCCATAACACTGTATGGGAAAACCCAAACAAATTTTTGACCAATCCAATAGATATGGAGATAAGGGTTTTAATATTTTTGCTTATCTATCAGGCAGTATAATTGAAAGTGATCTCTTTAAGCATCCATTAGATCAGAATTGTATATTTATTTTGTGAAAAAGCTGGTCCACGTTCACCTAGTAACTGTACCAAATGATTACCATTTGTTTAATTTTTTTTAATCAAGATCCTTTGTTTTAGAAGAGTGGAGAAAGTTTATAATGCCAGTAAAATCAGTTTTGAAGAGGAATAAGATGTGTCTGTACATGTAAAGCCTTAGAGAGGCTTGGTGTACCCTGGGAACATGTTTTAATTTGGGAGACAGAGCCCTAAGCCAAATTCCTTAGTATCGTCAATTTAATTGAGAAAATTGCTTAACCTCAGTCTTTCTGTCAAGTTTGATTGACAGACGACTACTATCTGGAGGTGCACTGGAATGCTGAGTACCTTAAAATACCTTGAGACTTCTCAAAAAGAGGAGATGTGTATGTAACAGGGACAGGAGATATCAGTGTGTGAGGAGACATGTTTTTCTCTATTCCCCTGCCTAACCAATTTACTATGCACATTGGCATAATCTTTAGAGGCTGAACAATAGAATTAGGGATGAGTATTTGCATGAAGGTATTGCCTTGAGAAAACAGAGAATAGTAGAGGATAACAAGGAAGCAGGGAAAGGAAAGGGAAGTTCCCATCAAGAAACAGAAAGGGAAGGAGGTTTAGGAAAAAGAGTAGAAAGTGAGTGTAGGGAGAGTTTAGGAGTGGGAGAAATGGGCAATCAATAGGAATGAGAAAGAAAGAGAAGATTTTAAGAAAATGGGTTGTAAATTGAATCCCTTTTAATAGTTTTCAAGGGGTCCAACTGGGAATTGAAGTTACTTTTAATTACTTTTGGTTGCTGCTTTCTCTTTCTTTGGATATGACACTTTGTACCAGGTATTTGAGGGCTTCCCTGGTGGTTTAGCAACAAAGAATCTGCCTGCCAATGCAGGAGATACAGAAGACACCAGTTTGATCCCTGGGTCAGGAAGATCCCCTGGAGAAGGAAATGGCAACCTGCTCCAGTATTCTTACCTGGGAAATCCCATGGACAGAGGACCCTAGCAGGCTACAGTCCATGGTGTTGCAAAGGAGTCAGACACTACTTAGCAACTAAACAACAACACCCAGGTATTTGAATTTTATATAAAAATCACAGAAGTTATAAATTCAGTTCTTATTTTGAAATACTTTAGAAGAGTGCCATATCAAAAGCAAATATGGTGAAGGCAAACATTTTTATACAGTATTAATATCTGATTGCTCAGAGAGTCAGACTTGGTGACTTTCGGCAAAAAATCAGATTCTCTGGAGATCATAGACACCACTACAAAATTGTGTTAGTTTCTGCTAAAGTGGTTTCTGGCCTTAGTGACCATGAGCTAGTTAATGTCTGTGTTAGAAAAGTACAAGTGAAACATGTTAACTCTTCTCCCTTGGTTGGCTTTATTAACAGGATTTTGGAAAAGAAAGAAATGTGAACTGTTATTCTGAGAGATTTTGGAACTCTGTTAGTAGGTGCAGCTTATGTCTTGGCTTTGTTAACAGCTCAGGAGCAACTGTCTTACTTTTGTTTGGCCTTAGGCAAACTAATTTTGTGCTCATACAGCTTTTATTTTCTGTTTATTACAGTAGAGCTGTGGTTTTCCTAAGGTCAGGATGCTGGTGTGTACTTTATTGTAAATAAAAATGGCATATTTTGTATTCCTGTGGCTGATTCATGGTGGGCTTCCCTTCTGGCTCCCTTGGTAAAGAATCCGCCTGCAATGCAGGAGACCCCTGTTAAATTCCTGGAGAAGGGATAGGCTACCCACTCCAGTATTTTGGGGCTTCCCTTCTGGCTCAGCTGGTAAAGAATCCACCTACAATGCAGGGAGGCCTAGTTTTGATTCTTGGGTTGGGAAGATCCCCTGGAGAGGGGAACGGCTACCCACTCCGGTACTCTGGCCTGGAGAATTCCATAGTCCACGGGGTCGCAAAGAATCAGGGTGATGTGTGGCAGAACCCAACGCAATATTTCATGTTTGGGAACGCATGTAAGAATTAAAGATATTAAAATTTAAAAAAAATAAAAAAATAAAAAATAAAAATAAATAAAGTAATTATTCCTCCAATTAAATAAAAATTTTAATAAAATAATGAGATCTCATAATTAGATATGTTGAAGTGTTAGGTTTTACTTGGTTATTTTATTTTGTAGAATTTTAAAAAGCCCGTCTGAATAGCATTGTGTTATCTTTATTAAAAAGAGATCTGGCAGTTAACTTAATCTTTAGTCCCATGGCCAGGTAGCAACTGCATGACTGCATGTTTTGGTAGATTTCTGGGTAGAAGTTCGAATCATTTGTCAATGTCATGCATTTCGTAAGAACAGCAGCTGATGTAATCCACTCAATATGCATGTTGACTGAAGATATGTGAGACCTTCTAAGAAACCTCCTGAGCTTGAGCCATCCAGAAAATATCCTCAGAAAAGGTAGAATTTGGCCACAAGCAAATGGCAAAAGCAGTTTGCCCTCTCCAGACCCGTGAACCGTCTTAGTCTGCTTCTGTTTGGACTATTCTTGTGCAGACAGAAGCTATATTAAAAGCAACCACAACATTAAAAAGAAAGCTGGCAAAATGTAAAAGGGAAAAAAAGTAAGTGCTGATGTTAGGTATATGTGTTTTTATGTTTCTCACCTAAAATTTTAATTTAAAATTAATAATGAATATAAATATATGGAAAAAAATAAATCTCAAACTCTATTTCACATCATATAGACATTAATTTGAAGTGATTATTGATTTAAACAATAAGCTAAAGCCTTAAAACTTCTACAAAAAATTTAAAAAATACATTTTACACCTTGTGGATAGATATAGCTTTTTAGATAGGTACCAGAAAGCATTAATGATAAAAAAATAATGGTGGAAAAAAAGAGGATAAATTCTGCTTGCCCATAGATAACTGCTAGGAAAATGAAAGGGTAAGTAAGCCACACACTGGAAGGAAATACTTGCAATACAAAATCTGACAAAGGGCTTGTTCCCAGAGTATCTTTTTAAAAATGATTATGAATCAATAATAAAATGACAAACAGGCCATTTGAAGAAATTGGGCAAAAATTGGAATAGACAAAAAAAGAAGATATAGGAAGGGCCAAGAAGCACTTGAAAAGGTGTTAACATTGTTGGCCATCAGGTAAATGCAAATTAAACCACAATGAAATACCATATTATGTCTGCTTGAATATCTATCACTGAAAAGCTGACTACACCAAATCGGTTATGTGGACAACAAAATGGGAGATCTTTGAAAAGCAGTTTGTTAGTTTATTAAAAAGTTAACATAGATATACCTATCTCAGTTCAGTTCAGTCGCTCAGTCGTGTCCGACTCTTTGCGACCCCGTGAGTTGTAGCACGCCAGGCCTCCCTGTCCGTCACCAACTCCCGGAGTTCACTCAGACTCATGTCCATCGAGTCAGTGATGCCATCCAGCCATCTCATCCTGGGTCGTCCCCTTCTCCTCCTGCCCCCAATCCCTCCCAGCATCACAGTCTTTTCCAATGGGTCAACTCTTCACATGAGGTTGCCAAAGTACTGGAGTTTCAGCTTTAGCATCATTCCTTCCAAAGAAATCCCAGGGCTGATCTCCTTTAGGATGGACTAGTTGGATCTCCTTGCAGTCCAAGGGCCTCTCAAGACTCTTCTCCAACACCACAGTTCAAAAGCATCAATTCATCTTATCTATTAACCAGTAATTCCTCTCCTAGATGTTTTTTTAACAAAGAGACATGAAACATTTTTCCACAAAAAGACCTGTGCTGAGTGTTCAAAGGAGCTTTATTCATAATTGCTCCAACCTGGAAACAACCCAGGAATTTCAACAACAGCTTGAATGGATAAACAAATGGTGATTTATTCATTCAGAGGAATAATACCCATGAATAAAAAAGAATCGACTATCGATGGATATCACAACAGGCATAAATCTTAAAAACATAATTCTGAGAAGTATCCACCAGGCACAAAACATTATACACTACATGTTTTCATATTCTGAAACACAGGAACAGACAACACTCATCTATGGTGATAGAATTCAAGACAGTGGTTGCTGATAAGATGTGGGGTGGTCTAGAAATGAGATGATGGAACTTTATGGGATATTAGAGACATTCTGTATTTTTATTGGAGTAGTGGTTGCAGGATGTAAATATGTATCCAAAATCATTAAATTATGCACTTAACGGTATTTTTTAAAAATTGAGGTATAGTTGTTTCACAATATTGTATTAGTCTTTGCTGGACAATCAAGTGAGTCAGCCTATGTTGTTCAGCCACATATGTGTATATTTATCCCTTGCTTGGACCTCCCTCTCACCCCACCCCATTCCACCCCACTAGGTCATCATCCAGCACCGAGCTGAGTTCCTTGTGCTATACTCGCCATCTATTTTACATATGGAAATGTATGCATGTCGGTCTCAATCTCACCGTCATTTTTATCTCAATTAAGATTTCAATTCGTTATTATCATAGTGTTTCCTAAGTTGTACAGGAAAATGGGTCAAAGGAATAAGGATGAATAATATCTGGTCTTGAAGTCAAAGGTATGTAAAAGTCATTTGATTTAATCTTCTGTTTTATCAGTATGAGTCAAGGAGTATAAGCCTTTGGGACTTAGTAGGACCTGGATTTTCCCTCTTAATTTCATGTATTTTACAACTATCTGGATTCTAGAAATTTTCAATTAGCATTTCCATATTCTTCTGCACACAACATTCTAGTTACCTAAATTTAAATTGCAACTGCAAATAGCGGTTTCTTATTTTTGCTCATATCTCACTTTGCTGCATCCTTTCTTGTTTTAGGCAAAAAGTAAATAAAAAAATTATTTCTTAAGAAATACACTAAAATGTTGAGAATCCAAGTTAATTGTCTCATTTTATGAGTTAAAATCCTGAGCAACTTTAGAACAGTAAGATCCTAAATTTCTAGTTGTAATTTTTCTATATTATGTTTGCTTTCCATTTCTGTACCCAAATGGGTGCTATATAAATTGGTCCATTGCTTTTAAAATATTTTGATTTTCTTGAACAACTTTTAAGATATTTTATAAGCACTGCATTTTTCTTATTTAAAATTGTAAGCTTTCTCTTATAAATCGATGTAGTAATATGTTTATAATATTCTTCATGATCTTTGCATTATAATATGCAATTATTCATAAGAGTTTCTGAGTAACATATTTTACTTTAAAATTTAGGCTACATTGATATATAAATATCTTTTAATTTGAGTTTCCTTGTTAAATATTTTTGCTACTACTTTACAGGATTCCTGCTATTATATGACCTTAAGGACACCAGATATTGAATTTTGCTCACATCATAGCAACTGTATTAGAATGAACTTTAATTGCTTTCTTATAATCTTTATTTTGTTATCTAGGGTTTTGTTATTAACCAGTCTGAGCCTGGGTTTGGGTGAGCAGGTGTTGGCAAGGAGTGTAGTACTTGACGTAGAAGTGCTCTCCGAATAGGAATGGACACATGGAGGAAAAAATATGAATTAGTAAGTGGCCTGCATAGAGGCAAGACAGTAGGAACTGAGATACAGGGCCTTGAGTGCTGAGATAGGATGTACAGACTCAGTGTGTTCATAAGCACTCAAGCGCTTTCTGAATTGAATTATTAAGACCTAGGAAGCGAGAGGAAGGACTTGAGTGCAGTGAGGTAGTCATGGTGATAAAAAGGGAAGATTTTAAAAGACCAAATTTGCATTAACTGGAAGAGGAGATTTGAAGCGTTGAGGCTAGCAAAGAGAAAGTTGAATTTGTCAAAATGACAGGAACCAAAAACATTAAGCAGTGCAGGCAAACGTCATAATGACAGAGCGGCGTACTCACTATACAGCCTAATAGCTCACGCTGCATTAAAATAATTTATGTAGTTTGTATTTAGGAAGTTTGGAGAGAAATGCAGAGAATGTCACATTGCATTGCTGAAATTTATTTATTTATCTATCTTTTTCTCTCATAATATGAGTATTTTATTTCTTTCACCTTTGTATAGCCTCCATATTTTGAACAGAGAAAAGTATATTTTAGCTATTGGGTAAAGAAGTGTAGGTGGCTCAGTGATCAAGAACCCACCTGCAATGCCGGAGATGCAGGTTCGATCCCTGGGTCAGGAAGATCCCTTGGAGAAGGAAATGGCAACTCACTCCAGTATTCTAGCCTGGGAAATCCCAGACAGAGGAATCTGGTCGGCTATAGTCCATGGGGTTGCCAAAGAGTTGGACATGATTGAGAGACTAAAAAACAACAAATTCTGGTAGATATTATGAAGTCAGTAATTAAATCATGACTGTATGTATAATACCACATACCACTCCCTATGGTAGATGCTGCAAATATAATGGAGAACCACATAGAAGTAGTCAGGTCCCTCAAAGAGTTTACATCCTGAAGGCAATGGCACCCCACTCCAGTACTCTTGCCTGGAAAATCCCATGGATGGAGGAGCCTGGTAGGCTGTAGTCCATGGGGTCATGAAGAGTCGGACACGACTGAGCGACTTCCCTTTCACTTTTCACTTTCATGCATTGGAGAAGGAAATGGCAACCCACTCCAGTGTTCTTGCCTGGAAAGTCCCAGGGATGGGGGAGCTTGGTGGGCTGCCGTCTATGGGGTCGCACAGGGTCGGACACGACTGAAGTGACTTAGCAGCAGGAATAAGACAGTAGAGGAGACAATGACATGTAATTCACTCGTTCACCTACTGATAAGTTCTACAAAACGTTAAACATTTGGGTAACATATAGAAAAAGGGAGGGATTGGCCAGTAACTCTGTCTAGAGCTGGCAGGGAAAGCCCATGGGAGGATGAAGTATTTTAGTTAAGACCTGAAATGTAAGGGGAAAGCAGCCATAATGAAGACCTAGAGAAGGAGTTATTTGAGGAGAAGGAACACCGAAAGCAAATAAACAAAGGTGGAGATGGTCTTTGCATGTCTAAGAAAGGGAAAGAAAGCCCACCTGATAGGAGTGCAGTGGAGGATGGAGGGAATGAGATCTGAGAGGCAGCCCAGGCATTAATGCAGCACCTGTGGGCTGCAGTGAGGGTGTTAGATCTTCCTCCAGCTGTAATGAGAAGCCAGAGAGGTGGGGAAGGGATGTACTCTGAACTTATGCTTCAGAACTATCACTTGGTTGTTGGGTGGACATCAAGACTGGGGCAGAAAGCTGTTGTAGCGGTCCAGGTGGAAGTTCCTAAAGGCTTGGGATAGAATTATGGCAGTAAATATGATTAGAATGTGGCCCAAGGTGGAATTGATTTTTATGGTGGCTTAATGTGGGCATGGCTTCCTGAAGAATTGTATATGGGGTCTGAGGGCAAGGTGGGACTAAAGATGACAACATAGGTTTTTCACTTGAGCAGTTGGGGGAATAATGGAGCTATTTAGAGAGATGGCAAATTTGGTGGAGGATGTAGAGTGTGTGTGTGTGTGTGTGTGTGTGTATGTGTGTGTGTGTGTGACTGGTTCTATTTTGGCTATGTTGCTGTTTCAATGAGTTAATTTCAAGAAATATTTTCTGAGCATGTTATAGATTCCATTCACCATTCCAGATGCTGGGAAAAGAGCCAGAAGGAAAGTAAAGACTGTCCTCCATAGAGATTACATTGTAAGATATTGTTGTGTATGTGTGTGTGTTAGTCACTCAGTCATGTCTGACTCTTTGTGACCCCACGAACTATAGCCCACCAAGCTTCTCTGTCCATGGAATTCTCCAGGCAAGGATACTGGATTGGATTGCCATTCCCTTCTCCAGAGGATCTTCCTGACCCAGGGATCAAACCCTGGTCTCCTGCATCGCAGGCAGATTCTTTACTATTTGAGCTACAGGGAAGTCCAAGATATGGAAAAATATGGATAAATATAAAAACAGAACGGGGATGAGAGCACTGAAGGTGGAGGTAGCCTTGCAATTTTTTAGTGTGATCACGGAAGGTCATTTTAATAAGGTGATATTTGACCAGGCATTTTAAGAAAGCGAGGGTACCAGCCATGTGGATATCTAGGGTAAAAGAGTTTCAGGCAGAGAGAACAGAAAATACAGAGGCCATGAAACAGGTGTGTTTTGACTTCTTAGAGAAATGGCATTGAAGGCAATGTGGAATGAAGGGGGCATGGTAGGATAGTAGTTGATGCTTCCAGGAGAGGCCAGGCACCCCAGGATGTGGGGGACCATGGACCATTGTAAGGACTTTGCTTTTGACTCTGAGTGAGAATCTAATGGTGGATTTTGAGCAGAGGAATGCAGATTCTTTAAAAGCAGTCTATGTCCGATGCAGGATACAGCATACTTGGGGCTGGTGCACGGGGATGACCCAGAGGGATGTTGTGGGGAGGGAGGTGGGAGGGGGGTTCATGTTTGGGAATGCATGTACACCCGTGGTGGATTCATGTCAGTGTATGGCAAAACCAATACAGTATTGTAAAGTAAAATAAAGTAAAAATAAAAATAAAAAAATAAAAAAGTAAAAGCACCACTTTGGTGGTCATGTTGTATGCAGTGCCTGGGGAGGCAAGGACTGAGGCAGAGATTAAGAGGCTATTTTGATCATTTAGGCCTGAAGTATAGGATTAGGAAGGTAGTAGGGAGGATGATGACAGGTGATTAAATTATGGAAAAGCAGAGCAGATAGTATTTGTTGACAGCCTGGATTTGGGTAAGTAAGAGAAGAATCAATGGCTGCAAGGTTTTGGAAAAATGAAATTGCTGTTTACAGAAATGGGGAAGACCTCAGGGTAGGTAAGTTTTTAGAAGAAAAGCAAGTGTCAGTTTTCTGGGCTTTTTTTGAGACATCTTTAAACACGTAAAATGTGATGTGGAGCATGTGTATGCAAGCACACATGCCCCCCCCCACCACATCCTCTAAACTTCAGTGGAGAAATCCTGACTTCAACTATAGATCCAAATGTGGGAGTGATCAGCATTAGATGATATTTACAGAAGAAACAGAACAAGGTACCTTAGGAAGGAGAGAAAAGGTCTGAGGACTGAGGTCCAGGCACTTCAATGTCTGCAAGTCAGGCGGTGAGGAAACTGAGGAGATACCAGTTAGGCAGAGAACAAAGAAGCCAAGTGAAGAAATTCTTTCAAGAAGGAGAAAATGGTCAACTGTGTCAAATGATGCTGATAGATCAGGCAGGTTTGGGGTCTGACATTTTAGCATTAGATGTGGCAACAAGGAATCACTAAAATTTGACAAGATCTGTTTCAATGAGTGGTAAGGGCAAAAGCCCAACTGATATTGGTTCAAGAGGAAAGGGGAAAAGGAATTTGAAGACAAGAAATGGAGACTTTCAAGGATTTTTATTGTGAAAGTACATAGAGAAATGGGATGGTAGCTAGAAGGGGACATGAGTTCAACAGAAGCTTTTGTTTTGTTCTATTTTTAAGTAGGGTAATGTTAACACACATTTGTATGCTGATGAAAGGATTCAGCAGAGCATGAGAAATCGCCATTGGAAAGGCCTTTGAGAAAATGAGAGCATAATAGAGCAAGTGTTGGAACACAGAGGAAGGGTTGGCAAAGATCTGAGCAGCAATTCTTCTGGCATTAGAGCAAGAGGAAAGGCAGAGAGAAGGAGCAAGAATTTTTGATGGAAAGATGGGGTAGGTCTTTGATTACATTTGTTTTCTTGAATTATGATATAAGATTATCAGGTGAAAGTGGAGCAGAAGAGGTTTTTTTTTGTTTTTGTTTTTTGAAGATTTCAGAAGAATAAGAAGGAATGAAAATCATCTGGGAGAATGGAAATTGAGTTTTTAAGAGAAGAATCGTGAATTATTTCTGGCAATACCAAGAAATGTAGATTCCAGTTTGAAGTGCAGCTAATCAAGGTGGTCAGGATCTTTTCCAAAAGTGTGCATTTGTTCAGGTTCTGGCAAGAATGATCGGATAGTCGTGTTTAACAGAGGCCAAGGTTTCTCCAGGCAGATGTGATCAAGGAAGAGTCTTCCCAATTTCAGTAAACAGCAACTCTGTCCTTCCCTAACCTTGGAGCCATTGTTTATTCTCCTCTCTTCCTTTTCCATTCCGAATCCAATCTGTCAGCAAATCCTATCAGAGAGGGATTATGGTTCTGGACCGTGGATGAGATACTAAATAAAGGAGAGCCAAGATTATGGTGGAGGGATTGGAAATGAAACGCCAGAGGGGGTAATGGATTGGAGATCCGGAGTGAGAATGGAAAGTACTGGTAAGGATTGCTAGATGAGTGGTTTCGATGCAAAAGTGGTATTTTGAAATTGAGATTTGGAGGTTCTGTAATTATTGATGATGGGTAATCCGTGGCTCAGTGGTAAAAGAATCTACCTGCCAATGCAGGAAATGTGGGTTCAATTCCTGGGTCAGGAAGATCCCTGGAGTAGGAAATGGCAACCCACTCTAGTATTCTTGCCTGGAAAATTCCATGGACAGAGAACCTGACAGGCTACAGAGTCCGTGGGGTCACAGAGTCAGACATGAGCACACACATGCTCAGTCCTTGAGAGTAGAGCTTTGTGCGATTGGTGGAGAAAAAGTCACTGGAACTAAGGGAGACAAGGAACTGAGAGACCAGAAGATTCGTTGGTGGATGTTGAAGTCACTGAGAATGGTGACGAAAAACAGTGGGCAAGAGTGAAACAATGAGTTAAATGCTAAGATAATTAGTAAATAGAAGAGAATGACTGAGAGTTGGATTTGTGACCCCCAAAAGAAATGAAAGGTAGACTATAATGAAACAGGCTTTAGAGACTTAAGATTTTGAAGGACAAAGAGGGAAAATACTCAGAAAAAGTGCTGGGAAGGAAGGAGCAAACTAACTTTACCTGAAATCTTTGAGAAACATGGGATGTGAAACAAACTAAATCTACCACTTCAGAGCACTGTAAGGGAAACCCCGAGGTCAGTCACAGCAGGAAGGTGGAAAATTGTCTGAGATCACAGGAGGGAGATAAAAGGCTGAATTGCAGAGAGCAAGGTGGAGGGGCGTCGGCGCGTAAGGCCAGGTTAGGGCATGTCCAGGGCAGAATGGGGATCAACCTCCTTGAGAGAGAGAATGCTGGGAATTCCAGTGGCTACTGAAGGAAACAGGGACATGATGCAATTTGTCCTACAAGCCTCAAAGCAAGTGGTATTTGAAGACCTCAAGAGGCTGACCTCTTCCTTGAGGGACAGAAGTAGCTGACAGGAGTACTCAGAGAATTAAGATCTCAGGACATCTTGAGGCACTGGCAAGAAGAAAAAGGATGTGATGGAATAATTACATTTATGTGGCTTTTGATTCAGGTGCTCTGTTAGAATTTTTCTTTTGTCTACTTATCAAAAGTCAGAGGGCAATTTTATCTTTGCAGAAGCAAATTACAGCATTTGAGGGGAAAAAAAATCTATACTAAAATAATAACTTCTATGGGCTTTTTCATTTAGGACAGCATTTTTCTTGTAGTTATGAATCCATTTCTGGCTGATTGCACCTATTTATGCTTGAATTACACACCTGTTAATTTGTTTCATCTAATATTCAGCAGAGCACCCTGGGGTTGGAGACTAAAATGGTCCAAACAACTTGGTTGCTCACAGAAATCCGAACTTTGATATAAAAAAAAGTGCGGTACATAATACATACCCACGTCACCAATGATGGATCTGATCAGGATTGAAATTTAAAAACTTATACTTTTGGGGGGGCATGCTACTTTTTACTTTGTGTTTTTAGAATTTTGTGTTATCTAGGTCTGATTGTATAGAGGCAGACAGTAATCAATTAAAACTCTAGAGGATTAAGTGAATTTCAGAGTTGCAAACAGAATGAAGCTTCTCAAAATCCTGGTTCATTTATGATTCACGAAGATTTTATTAACACATACTAGTCCATCAGGAAGCAAATATAAAAGCTTCTTTTTTAATTTTACATAATTTGAATAGATATTTATATGATATATGCCAATTGCTACTCTAATTGATTTAGGATGGTAGAGAAAGTAGGAAGATGTTTATTAGGCTTAGAGAATGCTACTTAATCTGTTTCCAGATGTTTCTGATGTCATCAACCTATGGGTACAAATGGGATGAAATTCAAACGCTCAAATGTTTGTCATTATTATTGTTACTATTCTAACCATCTGCATGTATAAACCCTTGAAATCTCTCAGCAGTAATGTGAAGTAGGGACTGTTATGATGTCTGTTTTACTCATGAAGAAACCAAAGCACTGTTTATTAAATAACATGCCCAAGGCTATACAGCTGTAAGTGCTAGGCCAGCATTTAAATCTGGGGGCTGACTGCAGAGCTCAGCATCTTATTACAGTATTGCTGTATTATTTCACATACCATGGCAGCTCTCAGCTTGGTACCTGCTGAAAGAGGACCCCATCTTCCAGTTACTAGACATCTCTCCTCTTTTCTTTGGGTGTTTTGTATGCCCAGCCAATGTTAAAGGAAGCTCCACAAAGTTCCTCAGATGTTTTCTTGAACCAATCTGCCAACACTTTTTTATAACATTTCTTTTTTTAATTTCCACCTTCCCTTTATCCTTCTCTTTATTTATGAAGCTGTCTTGTTTTCAGATGTGAAAATGCTGAGTTAAAGATGTTGTCCCTTGCTGCCCAGGAAACCAGCAATCCTCAAGGTCAGAGCAAGCTTGGCATTCATGCAGAAGGGGTAATGAATCTTGCCTCAACTCTGGGTGGCACATTGACAGTAAAACAGCACTGCTTGTGGGCATCATTAAAAACAAAAACAAAAAATTTCTTGAAAATAGTTTCTGCAGTATCTATCTCTAATGCCTCTCTCCATTTGTGCTCCAGGTAAGGGGTGGAAAGAGAATTCAAGCATTCTTCTAATCTTTTTTCATATATCCTCCTTCAGTGCCCATGTATCATAAACAAAGGAAAACAAAATGAAATGATAACCCATACATGTTGTTTTCCCGTCACCAAAGCCAATCCATTCTGTAGATTCTATCAGTGGATACTCAAGGGAGTGGCCCATGAATTCCACAGCCTGGCAGGCCACCTTTGGGCATAGTCATTTCAGCTCAGTTGCTCAGTCGTGTCCGACTCTTTGCGACCCCATGGACGGCAGCATGCCAGACTTTCCTGTCCATCAATTCCCAGAGCTTGCTCAAACCCATGTCCATTGAGTCGGTGATGCCATCCAACCATCTCTTCGTCTGTCATCTCCTTCTCCTCCTGCCTTCAATCTTTCCTAGCATCAGGGTCTTTTCCAATGAGTCAGTTGGGCATAGAAGGGGCTTTGAATTCCTTTACTTTATGACAAAATATTTTTTAGGTTATTGGGTGAAGAAATGCTTCTGATTGGGCTCAGAATCTCCATGACCCTTAATTCCATGACCATCAAAAACTAAGAGAAGGGGGACTGACTTAAGAGGAAAGAAGCGCAGTAAGAAATTCTATTCAACTCTTGAAGATCTGGGTGCAGGGCCAGCCTGAGGCACAAATGTGAATTAGGTGATGTTTATTTTCAATGCTCCCAGCTCCATCCTCTCAACCATTCAGTTCCTTCCTTGCTGTAAATTTTTTTCAGAATCAGGAAAAAACAAAAGCAAATATAGCTAGACATTTCAATTTAATGACTTTTTGAATTTTAAAGTAATCTCTAGTTATGAGAGGATAGACTTCTTTATTGTCAGAGGAATTTCAGACATCATTGAAGGGGATTAGAATGAAGGGCAGAAGATTTAAAAAAATCCTTTTGGCAGCCTTAAAATGACAATTTGCAACCTACCAGCTCTTCTGACTTTAAGGCTGATATAGTAGTGGGACTTTTAAAAGCTTTTTCTAATGCAGACCAAGAAGTTAAAGAGAAATATCTTGTTTTCTCATGTTCTTGTGTGGTGTGAAACTCATTTGGCTTGGAAAATTTTTTACTCTTTGAATGTTTGCACTTGAAAGACCATATTCTTAATTTGGACTGGCAACTATGCCAAACATCTTGGCAACTTTACAAAAAATAAAGCTTTAATGTTAAAGGAAAATCATACACTATGAAGCCTGTCATAATATGTTACACTGATAGGGGGAAATGGAATTAATATGGTATTTCTTGTTAACTTCAAATTTCAAAATTTTTTTATTATAAGCCAGAAGTAGAAGTCTTGGATACATAACTTTTCTTCTGTTTACTCTGGAGCAACTAGAGGCAATAGAATATTTACCTTCTCTAAGCAACAATTATAATCAGTAATTGTAATCATTTGATATTGTGAGTTTATATGAGAGAAATAGGCAGTGAAGGATTTTTTGCACCTAAAGCAGAATTTCAAAATCTCTCTATGAAGAATTGATGCTTTCAAATTGTGGTGCTGGAGAAGACTCTCGAGAGTCCCTTGGACTGCAAGGAGATCAAATCAGTCACTCCTAAAGGAAACAACCCTGAATATTCATTGGGAGGACTGATGCTGAAGCTTCAATACTTTGCCCACGTGACGCAAAGAGTTTACTCATTGGAAAAGACCTTGATGCTGGAAAAGATTGAAAGCAAAATAAGTAGGGGGCGGCAGAGGATGAGATGGTTAGATAGCATCACTGACTCAATGGACGTGAATTTGAGCAAACTCAGAGAGTGGAGGACAGGAGCCTGGCGTGCTGTAGTCCACGGAGTTGCAGAGTCAGACAAGACTTAACAATGGAATAACAACAAATATAGCTGAATGGACCTTTGAAAACGATCCCTTTGTTGGCATGAGCTTTATAATAGGTCTTGGGTTTTAAATATGTTGCAATAATAACATAACCTACCCCCTTTTTTCAGTGCACGTTACTTTTTAATATCAATGTACATCATCTTCAGTGTTTGTTCAAATCTTGCAAAATAGGTCTCATTCTCTCTGGTTTCCAGAAGAAATGGGAGCTCAGATAGTTCTCTTGACTTGCTCAGGCAGCAGCGAAGTGCCACCATGAATATTCAAGCCTTCGTCTATCTGGACCTAAATCCTTGGCTCTTTCAACTATATCCAGCTATGTCTCCAAACCAAAAATTAATACCTGACTACTTGTCATAACAATATATAAGGGGGAGTGGCTATAAGGGCATGGGCAGTTAGTTTGGGCCCAGAAAATACAGTGAGGTCTTGAGGGGTTGGGTAAGTAAACATCAAGGGTTAGCATTGATTGCAGCTAGATTAGACCGAGTTTGGAAAATATGGGAGCACTCAAGGTAGGTGGCTGAAGCAGGTGGATACATTAAGAGCAGGAAAATTATTATAAGAAATCTGAAAAATAGCAGAAGCAACAGTGATTCAGTCAGAGTCCTGCAAGACAGTGTACTCACATTTGGTGTTTTGTGGATATTTAAACAGAGACTAATTTAAACATATGGACATAGTGTAGAAAAATAATGAGATGGTATGGTCTCCTGAGGAAAATAGACAGGGAGCTATGACCATGCCTAAGCCTAAAGGGGTTCGGTTCAGTTCAGTCACTCAGTCATGTCCGACTCTTTGAGACCCCATGGACTGCAGCACATCAGGCCTCCCTGTCCATCACCAACTCCCAGAGTACATCCAAACCCATGTCCACCCAGTCGGTGATGCCATCCAACCATCTCATCCTCTGTCGGCCCCTTCTCCTCCTGCCCTCAATCTTTCCCAGCATCAGGGTTTTTTCAAATGAGTCAGCTCTTCACATCAGGTGGTGGAAGTATTGGAGTTTCAGCTTCAACATCAGTCCTTCCAATGAACACCCAGGACTGATCTCCTTTAGGATGGACTGGTTGGATCTCCTTGCAGTCCAAGGGACTCTCAAGAGTCTTCTCCAACACCACAGTTCAAAAGCATCAATTCTTCAGTGCTCAGCTTTCTTTATAGTCCAACTCTCACTCTGTACTAAAGGGGTTAGGGGTTGGTGGCTCCTGAAACCTGGAAATGTGACCTTTACTGTAGTAGCTTCATAGTAGCTGTGACTTTTACAGCCACTCAGTGATGACTGTGACAATGGCCTCCTTATGATGTGCTTCACAAGGCAGGAGTTGGTGAAAAAAATATCCCAACCTCCGGTTTTGCAAATGTCAATAAGTTGTATCTGACTCTTTTGTGACTCCATGAATTTTAGCCCACCGGGCTCCTCTGTTCATGGGATTTCCCAGGCAAGACTTCTGGAGTGGGTTGCCATTTCCTTCTCCAGGGGAACTCCCTGACCCAGGAATTGGACCTGCATGAAATCGAACCTGTACTGAGCCAGCAGGGAAGGCAACTTTACCCTCCCTCTAATCTCTGTGGTGCTCCTTAGCAGTTCAACAGGAAGCAGCTGGGCAAGGCAGTGAATGAAGTGCACGCTGGCCATCCTCCTGGACACAGGGCAGATGGAGGAACTGGAGAGGAACCACAGAAGTGCAGGTAGAAGTTCCCCAGTGCAAGAGGTCAGGCAGAGGATCAGTGAGTGGATTGAAGATCAGGGGGACAGTCGAGCTATGACAACTGAGTTAGGATCACTCAGTTTCCTCAGTTAGGAAAACTGAGTTAGGATCAAATGGGGCCTGAGAGCTGAGGCTCTAATTTCTTTCAGTCATTGCATTGGTGAGAATCATTAACTCATTCACTCGTTTATTTATTTATTCATTTACTCAATAATCTTCAGTTTCTATTAGATGTCAGGCATATGGTTATTGTGTTAGGTAGAGTACACAGTATGAGTCCAGATAATGAAGTATGTTATAAAGGGCAATCAGAAGCATCTTCCTGGTGTGTTTATTCATTATTTATGTGTTGTTCTGTTATCTGCCATTACTCTACTTTAAGCTCTGAAGGCAAGGCCAGGGCTTTTTTTTTTTTAATTTTAAGTTCCACTGAAGAATCAGATTCATAAGATGACCGTAAGTCATCCATGGCATCAAATTCACTTAGAAGGGCATGGGCCAGGAACACCAGCTGGGCAGCAGGGCAATATCAGATATTGCTCTTTTGTGAGACCAGCCCTTGCAGAAATTCCTGAAGTCTGTACAACAGTTTGAGCTGTACCATTTGGTTTCCCAGGTGACAGCTCAGGTTTGAAAGAATGATTCTCAGATGGAGCAGGTGTCAAAGTTCTCTTGTCTTTAAAGCCCCCTGTTCCACAGGAGCCAATATCTCTAGTAACAACTCCTTAGGCAGGGCTACTCCAGCCTTTGCAAAAGACATGCCAGTTATAAGAGACTAAAACTGTCAGGTATTTATCATTCATTTATAGTTTTTCCCAACCCAGATGCAATTGACCAAGCATAGATTATTTTTACCATAAGCAATGCTACCTGGTAACTTAGTTGATATATCTCCTCTATCAGGTTGCCAAGGTAACAGATCTAAAAAGTGAATTGAATGTCAAATTCGAAGAGAGAAAGAAAAAAGAGATTTTGTTAACCCTTTGCCCCACATATTATGCTTCTAATTAGTATTTGCTGGATTTCCTGTACAGCAACAGAGAAAGACGTGAAAAAGGGCGGGAGACAAGGTTCTTGACTGGGCTAAGGTTTCAAACATCAGAAGACCTATTCAGCTCCTGTTACAAAAAAGAAAGCCCACATTCCATTTTGTACCAGCAGATGATTTTAAATAGCCAGTGAGCCAACAGGATCTTCCAAAGAGATGGTTCATGATGGAACATGATGAATTATTGTTTTGACTATTATTGTATGAAGAGCATTGAGCAACAGCTAATTCTGTATTCAGGCAGCCCCTTGAATTAGTTGATATCGTAATGCTTAGTTTGCAAAGTGTGTGTGTTAGTTGCTTGGTTGTGTCTGACTCTGTGATCCCATGGATTATAGCTCACCAGACTCCTCTGTCCATGGAATTCTCCAGGAAAGAATACTGGAGTGGGTTGCCATTTCCTTCTCCAGGTTTGCAAAGTGAAAAGATATGAAAAAGATGATGTGTTTTTTTCTGTGCCCTAAAAAATGTGTTAATGTGAAGTAAGTCAGAAAGAGAAAAACAAATATCGGATATTAACGCATATATGTGGAATCTAGAAAAATGGTACAAATGAACCTATTAGCAGGGAAGGAAGAGAGATGCAGATGAAGAGACCAAACATGTGGGCTGGAGGGGGGAGAGGGATGAATTGGGAGCTTGGGAGAGTGTATGTATGTCATGAACATATATACACTAATTGTAAAATAGTAATATAGTAAAATTGTAAAATAGATAGCTAGTGGGAACCTGCTACAAAGCACAGGAAGCTCAGCTCAGGGCTCAGTGGTGACCTAAATGGGTAAGATGGGGAGAGGGCCAAGAAGAGAGGGATTTATGTATACATATAGCTGATTCTCTTCATTGTATAACACTGGAAAGCAACTATACCCCGATTTAAAATATACTGTCATATTGCCTTCCAAACAATGTATTAGCATGGGCTTTCATATATGTGCCACATGTCTCATGGCCTCTCCTGTCCTAAACCATACTATACTTCTCATCATGTTGCATTATAATACTTTTGTGGAAAAATTTGCGCTACTGGACAATAACCCTGTGAGGACAGTAGTCTTATCTGTCTCATCATTGCATCTGTGACATCTAATGCAGTGGCCTGGTATATACTCAGTAAAGTGCATGGTAAATACTCAGTAAAGTTTGTTGAATGGATGAGTGAATAAATGAAAGACCATAACGGCAATGCATGCTATAGTAGATTAAAACTTTGGACCAAATTTTTCTTATGGGCAAGTGCCTTTGTTAAATGGCATTAAAACTTGATTTTCGTAGATTTTTTTTTTTTTATAAAGAGCCAGTTATATCTGTTTCCTTTTAAGGATGACAGATGAAAATTTATCCATTAAGTTGGTGAGGAATGCAAATAAGATTTGAGCTGTGTGTTTTTCTTTAGTGCACTACTATAAGAATATTTGTCAGGATGCCTGAGAGCTCTCCTCTGAATATTAGTAGACTTTCAGTGTTATCTTTAAGGTCCCTGCAGAGTAACTCTTAAGACTCAACAATGAAATTCAAATCAGAGAATCCACTACATGAAGAAAATAGCGTCTCAAATCCATTTAGGCAGTGATGCAGTACAAATCCTAACGAAAGAAAGAAACCACTTCTTGGAGTTTATCATTTACTAGATTAATAATTTTATTTTAATTTTGTTTATTTACTTTTGCTAATTTTTATTGGAGTATAGTTGGTTTGCAATGTTAATTTATGCTGTACAGCAAAGTGAATCATTTATCTGTTGTTGTTCAGTTGCTAAGTTGTGTCTGACTCTTTGTGACCCCATGGAATGCAGCACGCCAGGCTTCCCTGTTCTTCACCATCTCCTGGAGTTTGCTCAAACTCATGTCCATTGAGTTGGTGATGCTATCCAGCCATCTCATCCTCGGCCACTTCCTTCTCTTCCTGTCTTCAGTCTTTCCCAGCATCAGTGTCTTTACCAATGAGCCTAGTCTTTGCACGATGTGACCAAAGTATTGGAGCTTCAGCAACAGTCCTTCCAATGAATATTCAGGGTTGAGTTTCTTTAGAACTGACTGATTTTATCTCCTTGCAGTCCAAGGACTCTCAAGAGTCTTCTCTAGCACCACAGTTCAAAAGCATCATTCTTTGGCTCTCATCCTGCTTTATGGTCCAACTCTCACATCTGTACATAACTACTGGAAAAACCATAGCTTTGACCATACAGACCTTTGTTGGTGAAGCAATGTCTCTGCTTTTTAATATGCTGTCTAGCTTTATCACCTATACGTTTGCATATATCCCCTCTTTTTTAGATTTCCTTCCTGTTTAGGTCACCGCAGGGCATTGAGTAGAGTTCCCTGTGCTATAGGGTAGTTTCTCAATAGTGATCTATTTTATACATAGTATCAATAGTGTATATGTATCAATCTCAGTCGTCCAGTTCATCCCACGCCCCCCTTTCCCCTTGGTGTCTGTATATTTGTTCTCTACACCTGTGTCTCTATAGACTAGTAATTTTATATCTTACATTTGAGAGTATTTTAAAACCTGCAAAAAGACGTTTTTACATGCTATCTTAACTAAACCTTCATTTTTGATATGAAACCTCTATTTTGTAAATGGCAAACCCTCAAAACACAATTTGGGCCCTGGAACTAAACAACCTAGATTTGAAACACGAATGCCAGCTACAAAGTGTGATCTTGAATAAATTACTTCTACATTCCTCGGTTTCTTCATCTGGAAATTGAGAAACACGATGGTGCCTGTTGTGTAGAGTTGTCATGAAAATTGAAAAATGCAAAACTATTAGAAAAGTAAACAGCATATAGTAAGTACTCAGTATGTATTCACTATTACTGACTTGCTTGAAGCCAAACAATTAAATAGAAGTAAACTTTGAACCCAAGTCATCAGTTTTTAACTTTAGTACTCTTTCCCCCAGTCCACAGTGTATGTATGTTATTTATTTAAAATTTATTTAGAATAGGGTATGCTTTGCCCATGTCACACTTTTCTGGTGTTTGGAGATCATGCTACATGGTTTTAATTATATGTTTTGCTTCTGAAATGTGATCATCTTGGTTAAATTTATTAGATAATGGTTGCTAGTTTATGGCTTTCATTTGTAGACACAAATGGCTTGGAGGGTAAATTAAAAAAAAATTTTTCTCTATATGTACTTGTAACAGAAAATTCAGTATACTAAGTCATTATTTTCCTGATTATCAGAATTATAGATAAAATATCACTGAGGGTAGAGACCAAAGGTTTCCTTGATCTACCCATAAATATTTCCCTTTCATACAATTAGAATTCTAAATCTCTAGATGTGGTTTGATCATTTCCTGGTTAAATAAAACATAGGTTCAGTTTCACATCCAGAGTATCATTCACCTCCACCATGAGATTTTAGGTAAAATATTGTACTTAACTTAGAAATGATACTTTACAGAAGACATGTAAATACATAGCTGGTGAAGGGTTGTAGTAGGTTGGAGTTTGAACATGTTGAGATTGAGTTCCCTATGGGAACTTTAAGTGTAGATGTGTAGGAAGAAGTGAGATACATGGGTCTGAATTCAGGAGAAAGATATGGACTCGAAATACAGGTATTTCATGTTTAACATAAAGGAAGTAGCTCAAATCCTAATAGTGGCTGAGATCTCTCAGGGGAATATGGAAAAGGGGCCTATGGACAGCAGACTAAAAGTTAAAGAGTGTATAGAGGGGGTTGCAAAGGAAATGAGAAAGACAAATCCAAAATTCATGAGAAAAACTGAGAGAGACTTTTGTCCTGGAAACCAAGAGACCAATTCTTTTTACAAATAGTTTTTGAGTTATTACTTTGTGTGAGATGTTGAGATAAATCGGGGAACACAGCAGATACATTTCTTTGTTGCTAGGGAGAGATAGATGAAAATATAATAAATAAGTAAATTCTATATTTTGTTGAAAGATGAAAATGCAATAAAACATAATAAAGCAAAATGTAAGGGGGACCAAGAGTGCAGGGGTCAGTGTTGACATTTTAAAATCAGGTAACCCAGGTAGGTAGATAAGAAAGTGGCATCTGAGTAAAGACTTGACGGAAGTTAAGGGAGAGAGATATAATTTCAAAAAGGATACAGTAGTCCATATGTTTCAGAAGGTTAAGTAAGGTAGTAGTTGAAAAGTTTCCGTTTGATTTTTAGAGTCAATGTTACCTGGATAAAAGGAAGTATGGAAGCATGGGGAGGAGGTGGAAGGTAGATTGCCTTGGAAGAATAAATGTAAGGTGAAGGACGTGAGGGAAAGCACGTGGTCCTCTCTTTCTAGTGGTATAATTACGAAGGGAAAGGAAAAACAAAGTGGTATTCAGACATGCAGGTTAGTAAATATTTTGTTTAAGAAAAATCTTGTTGTATTATTAGAGGAAAGACTTGAACATAATTATAGACAAAGAGAGGGTGAAACCAGAATAGAAGAGATTAAAAATCCAGTTGGGCAAGATGGTGTGAATTTATAGGAAGAGATATCTAAGGACATGGGAAATGAGGGGAAGAGAATGGACTCTAATGGGTTGGCCAAAACGTTTGTTTGAATTTTTCTGTAACATACTATGTTGTTATTTGGTTGCTGAGTCATGTTGGATTCTTTGTAACCCCATGAATTATAGCATGCCAGGCTTCCCTGTCCTTTCCTATCTCCCAGAGTTTGCTCAAACTCATGTCCATTGAGTCACTAATGCCATCCAATCATCTCATCCTCTGTAAGATGGTATGGAAAACCCCCAACTAACATACTTCCCACCCAATACATGGAGAAAGATCTCTTCTGCTGGGACAAAAATGAATAAGGAAATGTTGTTCAATCACTGCTGCTGCTGCTGTTGCTGCTAAGTCGCTTCAGTCGTGTCTGACTCTGTGCGACCCCACAGACGGCAGTCCACCAGGCTCCCCCGTCCCTGGGATTCTCCAGGCAAGAACACTGGAGTGGGTTGCCATTTCCTTCTCCAAGGCATGAAAGTGAAAAGTGAAAGTGAAGTCGCTCAGTCATGTCCGACAATCACTAAGTTGTGTCTAACTTTGCAACCCCAAGGAAATATTGAGTTGCTTATAAATAATTTAGTGTTGAGGGGAGGCAAATGACAACTTTAGTGTTTTCTTGGAAGTAGGGAATCGATGCTATTTGTTAAAAATGATAAGGTAGGGTAGAAGCGTGGGATGATTTCACACAGCCACTGTGGGACAAAGAATATGATGACAAGAAATGCAGAACAATTTTGAAGGTACAGTTGAAGCTGGCCTCCATGAATTTTTCATACGCTTCTTCTTCCTGATTGTGCATTCTGTCTTTTCCGTAGTACGCCTTATCAGTCTAGGCATAGAGGAGGAATAAATAGGCAGCCAAATTGATCCAGGCTTGAGGTTTTGCTTGGTACGTGTGATGAATTGATTGAGAGAATGGGAGTTAAGGGGTTTGGTGAGATTGAATTTAAAACGATGCTTAGGTTGCTCAGAAAGAAGAGAGAAAATAAATAGGAGTAGACTGATGAATTAGAACCAATTGGAGAGATTAAAGGGCAGAAAAGATGGAGTGGTGCGAAGGAACTGGAGATATGAGAGGATGTGGTTCAGTGGATTTGACATTGGAAAATGGGGCAGTTTTGACTGATACAAATGCTTCAGATGAAGATGCCTAAAGCAAAGTGGAGGTGGGTAGTAAATGGAACCGAGAAGGACAAAGAACTGGGATGCAAGTCTACTGGATGTTAGCAGTGTGAGGATCGAATTCACCCAGCACAGCTGCAGGGGTTAAGAGGGAGTCTGAACCTGTATGAAGTTATTGCTGACTCAGTGGAAAATTGCAATCAGTGAAAAAGAGGGAGGTGATATATGGATCACATAAGCCCTGTAGAATGAGTTCATGAGATTTAAGACATTCTGTGGGACTCAGAAAGACTGCCTGGGAAATTCGCCCTCAGTGGGTATGATATGTAGGTTCGGTATCTGTCCTTTCTAATAGCAAATTAAGCCTCAGTTGATCATAATCCAAACCAACCTAAAATGATCCATTAATTAGTTGGGCTTTGCTTCTTCTTCCTTTTTGGGTGAGATAAAATCGTAAGAAAATGAATTATTATTCGGGTTAATAAAAATACCAATTTATTAGTCATGTATAGTTGAGAATATATTCATGCTTACATCCTATCTTTTCTGTAATTCTTTAAAATAGTACAGTGAGACATGATATTCACAATAAAGGCAGAGTAATATAGCACATGGCCAGTTACCAGATATAAAGACCTAGTGCAACCATTATCAGTGGAATATAGTACATAAAGCTTCAGATATCCAATGATATATATTTGAAAAGAATGTGGTTATTTGCTCAGAAGAAATATAGGTACTTATTAAATAAATTGAAATATTTGTTCATTTTGTAATATATATCCTGTTCCTATGAAAATAAAAGAAGGAAAATTATCTAATTTTACAGAAATATTCAGTTTTCAGAATAAACAAAACAGAAACATAATGTAATTTTGGCCAATTTCAAAACAGGAGTGGAAACTTTTATAATATGATTTTACAGCTATAATTTCCTCATTGTAACTAACTCCCTAAGTTTCTGACTATTGGCAATTAAAATAAACAGGCAGATGTTAGTTAAATGGATATTTCCACTCTCCTCTGGGACATTTCTTGGCTCTTATGTGCTTGCTGTATGTGAGGTTCCCAGATGCAGAAACTTCTGTCCAGCACCTATAAATGTGTAACTCAGCTTACTTACCTGACACCTGGACTCCCTCCTTTCCATTTGTCTTCTCCATTCTCTTTCTTTGTATCTTCTGGCAAATTTTCTGTTGAGTGATTATATATTGTAAAAGTCACTCAGTGATGTCAGACTTTTTACGACTCCATGGGCTATTCAGTATATGGAATTCTCCAGGCCAGAATACTGGAGTGGGTAGCTTTTCCCTTCTCCAGGGGATCTTCCCAACCCAGGGATCAAACCCAGGTCTTGTGCATTGCAGGTGGATTCTTTACCAGGGAAGCCCAAGAATACTGGACTGGGTAGCCTATCCGTTCTCCAGCAGATCTTCCTGACCCAGGAATTGAACTGGGGTCACCTGCATCACAGGTGAATTCTTTGCCAGCTAAGCTGACAGGGAAGCCTGGTGTCTATCATGTGCTAAGTATATGCTGGTGTTCCCAGGGGCACTAATGGTAAAGAACCTAGTTGCCAATGCAGGAGACATAAGACATAGGTTTGATCCCTGGGTCAGGAAGATCCCCTGGAAGAGGGCATGGCAACCCACTCCAGCATTCTTGCCTGGAGAATCCCATGGACAGAAGAGCCTGACAGGCTACAACCCCCAGATCTCTTCCCCTAGAAAAAGAAAATTCAGTTTGTATCAACTTCTTTAAAATTTTGCAGTCAAAAAAAGCAGAGAGAATCATGATTTCTAAAATATTTCAGTATTCAGATGTAAAAGCCATCATTCAAGACCAGATTGTGGTTTTAATTAGATCTAAACGCAGGTCTCCAAAGTCCTTTCCCTGTTGCATATAAGAGCAGATGCAGTGGAAAATGTCTTAAGGCAGCATTTATGTGTTGATAAAGGAAGAGCGTTCTTCCATTTGAGACTATCCCCTTCTGCCGCAGCATCCTATCTAGATGAAGCTATTATGCAGGGCAGGAATAGAGACGAAGAGGTAGAGAACGGACATATAGACACAGTGGGGGAAGAAGAGGGATGAATTGAGAGCAGCATTGGCTTATGCACGCTACCAGGTATGGGATAGACAGCTGGTGGGAAGCTGCTGCATAACACAGGGAGCGAAGCTTGGTGCCGGTGATGACCTGGAGGGGTGGGATGGGGGAACTGGGAGGGAGGCTCGTGGGGGAGGGGAGGTATGTATACATATGGCCGATTTAAGTTGTTCGGCAAAAACCAACACAACATTGTAAAGCAGTCAAACTCAAATAAAACCAAAGTATATACAGACTAAAACTAAAAATGTTACATGCACTGAAGAAGAAGTCAGGAAGAGTGAGACAGGTTATAGACTGAAAACCTCGATACCAAATTCCGTGCATGTTCTTCATTCACTGACACCAAGAAATGCATTTTGCAAAACTATACGTTAAAAAAGCAGGTGCACTAATTTTTCTAATTTTTTAAACTGGGAAGTAGTGATAGTCCCAGGCGAAACCAAACCAACACACCTTCTTACCCACTTCCATCCTCTATCCTATTCAGGCTTCCATCTTAGTCGGTTTTTTTTTTTTTTTTTTCTGTAATGAGAGTCTCTTTATCATTGTTTATCTTCAGAAAATAGGATTTCAAAAATACATTACTCTGATTAACATATTAATTATATTAATTAAGCAGATTGGTCGACTCAGTGATATCACTCATGTATTGCATCCTTGTAGAGGAGCTGTATTTGTATGTTAGTTTATCTTCTTTTGAAAAATAAGCATTATTTTAAGCATTTTGATACTTTGGGGAAAATATTTTATTTTTTTAATTTTATGTTTATTGTAAAGTTTTTTAAAAAAAGATGTTTACTTAACACTGAGAATTGTAGATTGCTGTCTTTGCTCAGTGATTTGAAGAACTAGGATCTTTTTTAGACTTTGAGCAATTATTTGTTGTGATGGGTAACTCCTTCACTTCTAGGGGTTGCTCCCTGAAGTTTTACTTCAGTGAGAAAATTATTGGTCAGTTGGTTGAAAACAACACTTTAACTGCATGATTGAGCTTACTTCTTCCCAGCTATGATTTCAACAGTTACAGCATTGGTCACAGAGGAAAAATAATAGTTTCCTCCAACAGTCAATCTGTCATGTCCCCTGGCTGTGTTGTGGCTCCTGACTGCTGGTGAAATTAATCAGCTTGGCTCTTTGAAAACATGTTTCCTGGACACTAGTACATCGTTAAGGCCCCAGGAAGCTTGTCCATGACTTGTTTACAGCAGTGACTGCATTTCCAGAAATTGTGTAATTGACTATTTATTCTTTCTTTGCTACTTTCTCTATTCCATAATAAGGAAATTTAAAGACAGGGGATGTCAAATGACTCCCCTATAAAATTTAGACTTAATTTAATTAAAATGTAAGAAATCAACTTGATTCTTTACTTCAAAATTGGGTAAATATTGCCTCTTTCTAATTTTTTTTCACCCTGAAAGTCTCTAGGCTTTCAGTCGGTTTTAACAGCAGAAACATGGTTCACTAGGAATAACAGCTATTTTTATGATACACTTATTTTGAGACTGTATAATCTCCTTCTGCTAACGTTGTTTAAAATAGAACATAGAATAGAGCTCGTCTGTCTGAGATCTTTTAAAACCTCTGATGAGAATACTTAAGATGACCACAAGTACAGTACAAGGATTGCTAGGAAATCAGTCACTTACCTCTGTGATTGAGTGAGTGAGCATAGTCCTTCAGTCATGTCTGACTGTTTGTGACCCCATGGGCTGTAGCCTCCAGGCTCCTCTGTCCTTGGGATTTTCCAGGCAAGCATACTGGAGTGGGTTGCTATTCCCTTCTCCGGGGGATCTTCCTGATGCAGGGATTGAACCCTGGTCTCCTGCATTACAGGCAGATTCTATACTATCTGAGTCACCAGGGAAGCCTCTGTGATTATTGGACAGAAATGTTGATTTCAAAGCTCTGTAGGATAGACAAACAAATATATTTAACTAATGGCCACAGCTCCATGGGTCTGACAAATTCCTTGCAGAAAGTCTGTAAAGATCATCATTCCTGTGAGCATAGCTGGATAGTTTACTACGTGCTTCTGTGTGCTCAGTCATGTCTGACTCTTTGTGACTCCATGGGCTTTAACCTGCCAGGCTCTTCTGTCAGTGGGATTCTCCAGGCAAGAATACTGGAGTGTGTTGCTATTTCCTCCTCCAGGGTATCTTCCCAACCCAGGGATTGAACACAAATCTCCTGTGGCGCCGGGGTCCAGCCCCCGCAGGATCCAGGGAAACCCGAAGGAGAAACAGCTTCGCCGATTGTGATTGATTTAGAGAGAGAGATAAGGAAAGAATGCTGAAGATACGAAAATAGAGGAGAGAAAGAGGCTGATATTCCTTGGTTTACATAGAAAGCCAGTAAAACTCCAAGACAAGAAGTTTGCCCTGTTCACGGAGGCCACAGGTGCCCTCCCAGTCTCCCGAGGGAATGAAGATGCAGAACGTCTTCCCGTTCAGGTCTTAGAAACTCTGGCAGATAAGTGAATGCAGGGAGCCTCTATGCTCCAAGGGATCAGCCTGAAAAAGAGAGGGAGAGGGAGAGAAAGAGAGAGAGAGAGAGAGAAAGATAGAGAGAAGAAAAAACATGGGGTGACCAAGCTGTTTTGATGAGCGAGGCCCAAAAGCTTTATTTTTCAAAAGGTACTTTTATACCTTGCCTTATACATAGAGGGAAATGAAAGATGCAAGGTCATACAGAGTCAGCCCAAACATTCTAGCAGTTTTGCACTTATCGAAACCAGGATTTTTTTCTGCATACCTTTCCCACAAATGATGTTGTGTACAGTATCTTCGGGCCTTGGAGGCCTGTGAACATTTTACGACCATCTTTTGATAAAGGCTGCTCAACTAGAAAACTTATTTACCCTCAAAGTGTTTTTTCGTCATATTTCTAATCTACGTCAGCCTCAGAAAATGCCAAACAGAGTTACGTTTTTCACAGAGCAAAGGTGCAGTGAATTACAAGAAAGAACCAATTAGCTCAAAGATCTAATGTGGTTAATTTCAAGGCTACACTTGTTTTTCTTACATTCTCACTATGTTAACTAATGCATTCCCAGGGGCACAGTGGATAAGAGATATGGGAACTTAGCAACAAGCATTGGCCCAATAATGAAATCCTACATCAGCACTACTCTAATAACTTTTAACTCTTTCAAAGGCTCTATGTTTTAGGCTTTCCGTGCCTCTCACAGTTGGGAGGCTGTAAATAATCACATGCGTAGCTGTAAGAGTCTGGATATACCTGCCGAGCAAGCTAGAATGCTAACAGAGGGAGTTTGATTTGAAATATTCCTCTCATGTCCAGGAGACTTATTAGCTATAGTCCTAAGTTGATTTTCTCCAGAGAAAGGTGGTCAGGGTTAGCCCCCTGTTAATGTCAGAGGAGTTGGTGAAAGTCATGAAATAGTAAAACAGACAGATTCTGGTTTTGGGGTAGATGCTCGAGGAAGCCTGGGGAGCCCCTTGAGTCCTGAAGCCTTGCCTAACAGTTCTCTTCCACGTGACCCTGTCATGGGGGGGATCTCCCGTGGCGGCTCCCGGCACTGTGGCTCCTGCATTGCAGGCAGATTCTTTACCTGCTGAGCCATGGAGGAAGCCCACAGTTTTACCGTGGAAAGACCTTAAAAGGTCAGTTAGCCAGTCTTCCTGCTTTTGGATAAAGACAAATGATAAGAAATAGTCAAAGGTACTATTTTTAGCTGCCCTGCTTTTGTGCACGTGTTCTGACCTCACTTCATGTGATTTCCTCCTTTTTAGACACAAAGCTTTTCTTAGTACAGTCGCTTAATATCCTTATTTAACATTCCCATTAGTGTTCAATGATGTGTAGGCTATACAGTCAGGAGTGAGTTTGTTAAGGCTTCATTGTATAATCATGATGTTTTCTCAGATTATTCCCTCAGGTATAAACCTCTTGGCTGAATTTGTCTTTAGGGTGCCCACTTGGTCAAGAAGTCTCTCTTAAAAATATCTGAAAAGACTCTTTAGTGTGGGATTCAGTGTCAACGATTTGTTGGCATTGGTCAAACCCACTATATGGCCAAAAAGCTGTATCCCACCATACTGATCAATGAGTTCCTGCGTTTGCAGGCTGACCTGGTTCAGACTGACCTGCAGTCCTTTCCAATCCTTTTTCTCTCTTGCTTTCATCTTTCACTATAGAGGCTGGAAAAGGTTTCTAAAAAATTCTCTCTCCTGCCTCTTTTGCTAAAAGGGGCCACCCCTGGGACACAGTTCTGCCCAAGTGGAAGTCTGCTAAGACTGTGTCTCAGAAAATGTCACTTTCTAAGTTAACAGGGACTGACTTGGCGAGTCTGGTCCTCCACTGCTTGTTTTAGCAGCTAACAAGGATGAGCCTAGAGTTACAGCAACCATCTTGGGATGGTTCCATTCCACCCAGCACAGGGGAATCACAGAAACAAGGGTGTTACATAACTGAGCTTCTAGATCAATGCCAGCAACCACCTACCTCCAGATGGCTTTTTAAGTGACGAAAATAAATTTCTATTTAATTTCAGCCACTGTTTCATTATATGTACCTGAAAGCATACGGTATGTGTATACATACATATATATATAATATATAAATATAACAAAGTTCTGGGTTTCTATCAGTTTATCCTCACTAGAGATCTGATAAGAAGCTGGAGGTTGAAATGGCAAAGAGATTTTTCTTGGACCCAGTCAGATTTCTTCTCTTTTGTTATTTTTGTTTGCTGACTCAAATTAGTGTCATAATTGCCTGTGCTAAATTCTACTTTTTAAAACAATTTCAGAACATTCTAAGTCTTTCAGAATTAATTCAAAATTTAGATTTTCAACAGAATCTTTACTGATGGCATTTCTGTCTCCTCACTATTGTGATACTGAAATTTATGATTTGTTCTTTGAAATATTTAATAAGATTGACAATTCAGCTGCTCTTTCATCTAAAAATAATGGCATTGCTGCTTGGGGGGGCGTCACTAGTCTGCTTCACTGTTGCCTCTCACTGTGAGAGAGAGTGAATCTTCCCAGTTGACCCCAAATTACATTGGACGGCGATCTCAACCTAGGTAGGAAAGAGGAGTTGCTTGGTGGGGTCATGCACTCTATGAAATTTCCTCTGTGGTACCATCAGAAATATTTTCTGGCTACAGCCACTTGAGATTTTATTATTTAACCATTTCCTGTGGACTTAGTTCTAAAGCTACATTTGAATAAAAATCTGCAGTGCTTATTATGCATTTATTAGGTGCCCAGTAAAAATATAGTATATATATGCTAAGTGACAAATTGAGATTAAAAGAAACTTTATTGATTTCTCTTGTTTGATTCTCTTGACTCATTTAGAATACAGTTTGTATATAAGTTAAGGTTGTGAGTCAGCTTTACAGGAAGAAGTTAACAAATTAACATTGTAACTGAAATAGCCAGAAAATTTCAAAAAATACGTAAAAACTAATTGTGGAAGAAAAGTTTAGGAAAATTAGTAAAGTAACATGTTCAGTTCAGTTCAGTCACTCAGTCATGTCTGACTCTTTTCAACCCATGAATCGCAGCACGCCAGGCCTCCTTGTCCATCACCAACTCCTGCAGTTCACTCAGACTCACATCCATCGAGTCAGTGATGCCATCCAGCCATCTCATCCTCTGTCGTCCCCTTCTCCTCCGGCCCCCAATCCCTCCCAGCATCAGAGTCTTTTCCAGTGAGTCAACTCTTTGCATGAGGTGGCCAAAGTACTGGAGTTTCAGCTTTAGCATCATTCCTTCCAAAGAACACCCAGGGCTGATCTCCTTTAGGACGGACTGGTTGGATCTCCTTGCAGTCCAAGGGACTCTCAAGAGTCTTCTCCAACACCACAGTTCAAAAGCATCAATTCTTTGGCGCTCAGCTTTCTTCACAGTTCAACTCTCACATCCATACATGACCACTGGAAAAACCATAGCCTTGACTAGACGGACCTTTGTTGGCAAAGTAATGTCTGCTTTTCTATATGCTATCTAGATTGGTCATAGCTTTCCTTCCAAGGAGTAAGTGTCTTTTAATTTCATGGCTGCAGTCACCATCTGCAATGATTTTGGAGCCCCCCCAAAATAACATGAAGCACTAACAAATTATGATTTTCAAGAAAGTAATACCAGAGTTTTAGAAATCACTATTAGGGTCTCACAAATGCTCTACTGGTAATTAAATACATCTCTTGAGCTTTTTGCGTCTGGTCTTGGATGGAGGACTAGAAAAGCCAGAGAAACACAGCTTTGACTTTTTTGTTGTTGTTCAGTCACTCGGTCATGTCTTACTTTTTGCAACCCCATGGACTGCAGCATGCCAGCCTTCCCTGTCCTTCACTATTTCCCGGACATTGCTCAAACTCATGTCCATTGAGTCAATGATACCATCCAAACACCTCATCCTTTGTCTCCCAATTCTGTTCTTGCCCTTAATCTTTCTCAGCATTAGGGTCTTTCCCAATGAGTCAGCTCTTCACATCAGGTGGCCAAAGTATTGGAGCTTAACCCTTTGTTTGGCTGTATTAATTCAACTGAGGGTAATGCAGCGTAAGTGAAAGAAAGTAAAGTATGAGAATAAAAAACCAGAAAGACCTTTGAGACTAAGCCAGGGCTGGAGCCCTAGAACTTGGCTCTTTTCTTACTTTTCTGAAGCACAACATCACTTGGAACTTTCTGCCATTCTCAAACCTTCCCAGCACTTGTAGTCATAGGCTTCTGATCAGATGCTTTCCCTAGAAGTCCTTTTCTCTGCTGTAAAACTCCTAGTCAAGGATAAAATGTTAAGCCTTCTGCAAAACATTCATAAAGACTTCAAAACATTTTGATTTCTATCCTGTATGCTCTCAGGGCACCTGCACAGCTTGTGTATACACGCAGAGTTTATATATTCTAACACCATCACATATTATGGTAATTTGTTGATTTATATGTCTTTCTCCCTTCCTAGACATTAATTCTGTGAGAGTAGGAGCTGTGACTCATTTATCTCCCTAAACCAGGACCTCACAATGCCTGAGACAGAGTAAGTGTGCAATAAATCTTTGTCAAGTTGATGAGTGTCCTAGAAAGGGAATGACTCAGCAGTAAGTTCAGTGGCGGTAACATAAATGTTGCATTACCACAGGTCTCAGGATCAGGGTAGGGGGAAAATCAGTTCAGATTAAATAATGATTTTTAGCAATTTAGAACTTGTGTGCATGCATACTTAGTCACTCAGTTGTGTCTGACTCTTTGCAACCCCATGGACTGTAGCCAACTAGGCTCCGCTGTCCATGGGATTTCTCAGGTAAGAATACTGGAATGCGTTGCCATTTCCTCCTCCAGGGGATCTTCCTGACTTAGGGATCAAAACCCTGTGTCTTCTGTATTGTAAGCAGATTCTTTATCTGCTGAACCATCAAGGAAGCCCCTAGAATTTGTGTATAAGGTGCTTAATCATGCCAATATTTATCAGCTACCTTCAGGTGTAAGAAAGAGACATCTTGATTCAAGTTGGCTCAGACAATAAGGGAACTTGTTGTCCAAACAAAAGAAAGTACTGAGACAGAGCAGGCTGAGAGTGGAATGAAATCAGGACTCCAGCTTCATGACTTCAGGATTCTTTTGACTCCTCCTCCTTCCTTCCTCTGGGCTTTGACCTCTGATTGGCTTTCTTCATCATTGGCAGGTGGCTGCCAGCAGCATGGGCAGTAACACACATTCTTTTCTGGAGTAGACCTCCCTTCTTATCACAGAGCAAATATTCCTCCCTTTAGGCTGATTGGTTCCACTTAAAGTGAAAGAAAATCAAGTCGCTCAGATGTGTTCAACTCTTTGTGACCCCATGGACTGCAGCCTACCACATTCCTTTGTCCATGGGATTTTCCAGACAAGAGTACTGGAGTGGGTTGCCATTGTCTTCTCCAGGGGATTTTCCCAACTCAGGGATTGAACCCGGGTCTCCTGCATTGCAGGCAGACACTTTAGCATCTGAGCCACCAGGGAAGTCCTCAAGTTCCACTTAAGTTGTGCATTAGCCCTGACTATTATGATATTATGATTGCAATGTAGCCCTGGTTTCTTTAAAAATATTTTCTGTGATTCATTTGTGTATAGGATTATTTTAGTAGGTAGCATCAGGGCCTCAGTAGAAGGCCTTGTCCTGTGAAATATTCTCCAGCACATCTACTCCCATCCTTAATATTCACAGTGTTTGAACGAAGCAAAGATGAGATGCTTTCCATGGTGGGATGGAAGCTGATTTGGGAAGCAGTCTCTAGGAAGACTCAGCCAATGATTCTTCTCACCGGCCAATTGGATGTGTTCAGATGGGAGTCATAGTAAGGGACATGGTCACTAATGCAACCTGACAGGTTCCTGAGAAAAAGAGTGAGGACTTCCTTTCTGCAAACTGCTCTATGGTATGGAAGAGGTACTAAATGGGATGCATTTAGCTCCTGTGAAAAGTAACTCTGGCAGTGAGAGAAGGTGAATTCTCCCCAGCTAATTCAGGTCATTTTGTGAATACCATGTCACTTCCTGGAAATATATTGGTTGACCCAAAAGATTGTTGGGGTTTTTCCATGAAATGTTACAAAAAACCTAAATGAACTTTGGGGCCAACCCTATAGTAAATATGGAGAAGGGAGTGGCACCCCACTCCAGTATTCTTGCCTGCAGAATCCTGTGGACGGAGGAGCCTGGTGGGCTACAGTCCATGGGGTTGCAAAGAGTTGGACATGACTGAAGTGACTTGAATGCATGCAATATAGTTGGAATGACTGTGATTGGCTTACTAGTCTGGAGATTCTCTTGAAATTGTAGGAAATTAACTTCCCCCAACCAAGCAGGCTGAGCGTGGGAAGGTGTGAAGGCTAAGAGCACAGACAGCCCCACTGCCTGCATTCAGATTTCCGCCTCTTCTCCTTACCTACTCTGTGAATTAGCACAAGCTAACTCTAACTCAGATTCTTCATTTTTAGTAGGAGTGATAACAGTACTTACTTCATAAAGTTACCCTGAGGTTTAGTGTGTTATTAGATGCAAATTATTAAGAAACCGAGAAGGCACTACTGAAGTGTTAGCTCTCACTTTTTGATTATTTAACCAAAATTGGTGTTATATTAAAAAGGTGAAAGCAATGAATAGATTCTATGTAGGCAAGCAGCAATGGTCATTACGTAAGTTTTTGTTTTCCTTATCAAGTTAGCTGTTGGGCCAGTGTGTGTTCTGTAATTTATTGTTTAGAGCCATGTACACAGTTATACTGAGAAAATCAGTGTCTTCAAAGCAACTCAAATATAAGATGTAAAAAGAACTCTTACAGGGACTTCCCTGGTGGTCCAGTGGTTAAGAATCCACCTTGCAGTGCAGGGGACTCAAATTCAATCCCTGGTCAGGCAACAAAGATCCCACAAGTCACAGAGCAATTAAGCTTGTGAACCACAACTACTGAACCTACACACGACAACTAAAAAGTCCCTGTGCTGCAACAAAAGATCCCAAATGATGCAACAAAGATTCCATGTACTTCAACTAAGACCTGATGCAGCCAAATAAATAAATAAAAATATTAAAGAGCTCTTACAGTTAGTATTATGTCATACACACAGGATTGAAAGAGATAGGTTATGCAAGCAATTGGATATCCTAAGAAGAGATTGTGTCAGTGTCCAAGGATTAGGGAGTCTTCTAGAGTTTCCCAAATTTCAGTGTTAAGTTTGACAAGAAAATTTCTTAGGCTCAAAGAGACCACATGATGCCATTCAAAATAGAAAAGCCAGGGACACTTAGGCTCAGCCCTTTGATTATCCCTCTGAAAGTTACCTTTTAAACTGGTTGCTGTCATTTTATTGCTCTCCAACACGTCCTCTGGGAACCACAAAATACACATATGCACTCTGTATGGTACTTGATAGTCCCTCCCAGATGTTCGCAGGAAGTGTCATAAGCCACATTATGGTTCTTACAGGACGCTGTGTTTATTAGAGTTGCTTCTAAACTGGCACTTCACTTATTAATGCTGAAAGGTGTTATTAAGGACTATTGTGAATTCAACCACTAGAAATGACCTTTTGTTTGATGCATATTAAAGAGAAGCATAAGATCCAGTAAGTATTCAGTTCAGTTCAGTCGCTCAGTCGTGTCCGACTCTTTGCAACCCCATGAATCGCAGCATGCCAGGCCTCCCTGTCCGTCACCAACTCCCGGAGTTCACTCAGACTCGCGTCCACTGAGTCCGTGATGCCATCCAGCCATCTCATCCTCGGTCGTCTCCTTCTCCTACCCCCAATCCCTCCCAGCATCAGAGTCTTTTCCAATGAGTCAACTCTTCGCATGAGGTGGCCAAAGTACTGGAGCTTCAGCTTTAGCATCATTCCTTCCAAAGAAATCGCAGGGTTGATCTCCTTCAGAATGGACTGGTTGGATCTCCTTGCAGTCCAAGGGACTCTCAAGAGTCTTCTCCAACACCACACTTCAAAAGCATCAATTCTTTGGCGCTCAGCCTTCTTCACAGTCCAATTCTCACATCCATACATGACCACAGGAAAAACCATAGCCTTGACTAGACGGACCTTAGTCGGCAAAGTAATGTCTCTGCTTTTGAATATACTATCTAGGTTGGTCATAACTTTCCTTCCAAGGAGTAAGCGTCTTTTAATTTCATGGCTGCCATCACCATCTGCAGTGATTTTGGAGCCCCCCAAAATAAAGTCTGTCACTGTTTCTACTGTTTCCCCATCTATTTCCCATGAAGTGATGGGACCAGATGCCATGATCTTCGTTTTCTGAATGTTGAGCTTTAAGCCAGCTTTTTCACTCTCCTCTTTCACTTTCATCAAGAGGCTTTTTAGCTCCTCTTCACTTTCTGCCATAAGGGTGGTGTCATCTGCATATCTGAGGTTATTGATATTTCTCCCAGCAATCTTGATTCCAGCTTGTGTTTCTTCCAACCCAGCATTTCTCATGATGTACTCTGCAAAGAAGTTAAATAAGCAGGATGACAATATACAGCCTTGACATACTCCTTTTCCTATTTGGAACCAGTCTGTTGTTCCATGTCCAGTTCTACCTGTTGCTTCCTGACCTGCATATAGATTTGTCAAGAGGCAGGTGAGGTCGTTTGGTATTCCCTTCTCTTTCAGAATTTTCCAGTTGATTGTGATGAAATTGCAGGTGTCTCAAATATAAGAAGCTTTACCTTTTGCATAACCCTTGTTGCAGTGTCTTCTCTGATTTCATGTTGTCATTCATTAAACATGATTCTACGTGGATGTGTTGTAGTGTCACAGATTATTAAGATGCACAAAACGGTTGGCATTATTTTTCTAAATGTTTTTAAAAAGTATGTAATACTTCTCTCTTTCATACAGATTTTCTCCCCTAAGCTTTATGCTTCTTTAGTTGTAATGTAAGAATTATAAAGAACACCTGGAAAAGGGTGTATCTGTGTAGCACTGTGGATGTGCTAGTATAGGTCTCTACTTATGTGACTTTAAGAAATATAGCTGTGTTGGGTCTTAGTTGTGTAATGTGGAATCTTTGTTGTAGCGCGCTGGCTCAGTAGTTGCAGAGTGTAAGGTTAGTTGTCCTACGGCATGGCACGTGCATATTAGTTCCCTGACCAGGGATGGAACCTGCATCCCCTGCACTGGAAAGTGAATTCTTAATCTCTAGACCACCAGGGAAGTCCCCACTTATGTAACTCTTAAATACGTGCTTCCATTTGGACTTCTTTGCACTCCAGCATTAATCAGGAAACGAATATTTATTGAATTGCTACTACCTGCCAGGTAGTGTTCCCTGTATAGCAGTGACTCAAAAGTCACACCTGCTGTTGTGAAACTCACTACATTCTAGTGGGTTCAGGAGGAGGTTAGGCTTATAGGGGAGGACAGACAGTAAACAAGCCAAGAAAGAAACTGTAAGTTTGCAAAGAACAGGGCCATGTGAGCAAAGCAGGAAACAGGGACTCAGAGTACTAGGGCGGGCAGGTAATCACTTCATTACCTAGGTGATCAGGGAAGATGTCAGCGGGCATGTGATGTTTGAACCAAGACTGGAAGCACCCCAAGGCAGGAGATACAAGAGCATTTCAGATGGAGCGAAGAATGCGTGCAAAGGTCCTGAGGTGGGAGTGTGCCTAAGGTATCTGGGGAGCTACCATGAGTGTCTGGAGTGGAACAGGTGAGGTAAGGAAGAGTAGAGAACAAGCTTAGAGACTCTGAGGGTGCCAGACTGTCTACCCTGATAGAGAGGATTTGGGATTTGACTCTGAATGCATTTGGAGTCATTTGGGGTTTTGACCAGGGAAGAAAGCATGGTTTCTCTGGTGACTGTGTATTGAATAGACCAAATGTGCATGCTAAGTTGCTTCAGTCGTGTCCAACTCTTTGCAGTCCAGGCTTCTCTGTCCATGGGATTCTCCAGGCAAGAATACTGCAGTGTGTTGCCGTGCCATCCCCAGAGGATCTTCCAACTCAGAGATCAAACGTGTGTCTCCTGCACTAGTAGGCAGATTCTTTATGACTGAGCCACCTGGGAAGCCTGAGGTTATGCAGAGCGTTAAAGTATTTAAAAAAATACACATCAGATCACATCACTCTTCTGCTTTAAATTCCTCTGTGTTTCATTTTGTGATATGAACTTTCTACCTTGGCAGTTGACCTTGATGGCTACTCCATTTCTTCCAAGGGATTCTTGCCCACAGTAGTAAATAAAATGGTCATCTGAATTTAATTCACCCATTCCAGTCCATTTTAGTTCACTGATTCATAAAATGTCAATCTTTTCTCTTGCCATCTCCTGTTTGACCACTTCCAGTTTGCCTTGATTCATGGACCTGACATTCCAGGTTCCTATGCAGTATTGCTTGTTACAGTATCAGACTTTGCTTCTATCACCAGTCACATCCACAACTGGGTGTTGTTTTTGCTTTGGCTCCATCTCTTCATTCTTTCTGGAGTTATTTCTCCACTGCTCTCCAATAGCATATTGGACACCTACTGACCTGGGGAGTTCATCTTTCAGTGTCCTATCTTTTGCCTTTTCATACTGTTCATGGGGTTCTCAAGGCAAGAATACTGAAGTGGTTTGCCATTCCCTTCTCCAGTGGACCACATTCTGTCAGCCCTCTCCACCATGACCTGTTCATCTTAGGTGGCCCTGCGCAGCATGGCTCATAGTTTCAATGAGTTAGACAAGGCTGTGGTCCATGTGATCAGATTGGTTGGTTTTCCGTGCTTGTGGTTTTCAGTCTGTCTGCCCTCTGATGGAGAAGGTTAAGACCCTTATGGCAGAAAGCGAAGAATAACTAAAGAGCCTCTTGTTGAAAGTGAAAGAGGAGAGTGAAAAAGTTGGCTTAAAATCAACATTAAGAAGATTAAGATCATGGCATCTGGTCCCATCACTTCATGGCAAATAGATGGTGAAACAGTGGAAACAATGACAGACTATTTTTTTGGGCTCCAAAATCACTGCAGATGGTGACTGCAGCCATGAAATCAAAAGAGACTTGCTCTTTGAAAGAAAAGTTATGACCAACCTAGACAGCATATTAAAAAGCAGAGACATTACTTTACCAACAAAGGTCCGTCTAGTCAAAGCTATGGTTTTTCCAGTACTCATGTATGGAAGTGAGAGTTGGACTATAAAGAAAGCTGAGTGCCAAAGAATTGATGCTTTTGAACTGTGGTTTTGGAGAAGACTCTTGAGAGTCCCTTGGACTGCAAGGAAATCCAACCTAAAGGAAATTAGTCCTGAATATTCATTGGAAGGACTGATGCTGAAACTGAAACTCCAATCCTTTGGTCACCTGATTCAAAGAACTGACTCATTTGAAAAGACTCTGATGCTGGGAAAGATTGAAGGCAGGAGGAGAAGGGGACGACAGAGGATGAGATGGTTGGATGGCATCACCGACTCAATGGACATGAGTTTGAGTAAACTCCGGGAGTTGGTAATGGACAGGGAGGCCTGGTGTGCTGCAGTCCATGGGGTCACTAAGAGTCAGACACGACTGAGCAACTGAACTGAACTGACTGACCTTGGCAGTATTAATCGCATTATAATCTGACCTATGTTTCTATCTGGCCTTATCAAAGGACTCAAAATTTGACTCCCTTTTACAGGCATATTCTTTTCTCTGTTTTCCAGTTGGCTCACATCTACTCATCTTTCAGGACGTGGTGAACTGAATAATGTCCTCTCACTCCAAATATCTACATCCGGATTCCCAGAACCCATGACCATGATACCTTACATAGTAAAACACTTTGCAGGTGTGATTGAATTAAGACTCTTGCCATGAGGCTGCTACCCTGTATTATTCAGGTGGACTCAGTGTAACCACAAGAGTCCCTATGAATTGGGAAGGAGGGTCAGAGTCAGGAGAAAGAGATTTGGTAACTGAAGCAGAGGTCAGAAGGAGAGAGATTTGAAAGTCCTACATTGCTATTGACTTTGAAGATGCAGGAAGGTGGTCATGATCCAAGGAGTGTAGGAGGCCCTGGAAGCTGGTCAAGGCAGCTGATGCTCCCTCAGAGCCTCCAAGGGGAGCTATCTAAGCCAACACCTTGACTTTAGCCTGGGGGAACTGACTGTGGACTTGACCTCCAGGAACTATTGTTCAGTTGCTCAGTCGTGTTCGACTCTTTTCAACCCTGTAGAATGCAGCACACCAGCCTTCCCTGTCTTTCACTGTGTCCTGGAGATTGCTCAAACTCTTGTCCATTAAGTTGGTGATGCCATCCAACCATCTCATCCTCTGTTGTTCCCTTTCCTCCTGCCCCAAATCTTTCCCAGCATCAGGGTCTTTTCCAATGAGTTGCTTCTTTGCCTCAGATGGCCAAAGTATTGGAACTTCAGCATCAGTCCTTACAGTGAATACTCAGGGTTGATTTCCTTTAGAATTGACTGGTTTGATCTCTTGCTGTTCAAGGGACTTTCAAGAGCCTTTTCTAGTACCACAACTCAAAAGCATCAATTCTTCAACACTCAGCCGCCTTTGTGGTCCAACTCTCACTTCCATACATGACTACTGGAAAAACCATAGCTTTGACCACAAAGACCTTTGTAGGCAAAATAATGCCTCTGCTTTTTAGTACGCCGTCTAGATTTGCCATAGCTTTTCTTCCAAGGAGCGCACATCTTTTAATTTCATGGCTGAAGTCACTGCCCACAGTGATTTTGGAGCCCAAGAAAATAAAATCTGTCACTATTTACATTTTTTCCCCTATTTATTTGCCATGACGTGATGCGACTGGATGCCATGGTTTTTGTTTTTTGAATGTTGAGTTTTAAGCCAGATTTTTCACTCTCCTCTTTCACCTTCATCAAGAGGCTGTTTAGATCCTCTTTGTTTTCCGCCATTAGGGTGGTGTTATCCACGTATCAGAGGTTATTGATATTTCTGCCAGCAGTCTTTAAGGTATTATCCTTGTAATAATTTGTTGCAGCAGCAGTGGGAAATTAATAGGGGACATAAATCTCTCTCTCTCTCTCTTTTTTGTAGTGAAACAAGGAGGGAAAAGAGTACACTACATATGACTAGACACACAGGTGCTCTCAGAGAGAGAGTTACATATTCATAGCAGTTTGAATCACCTATGTGGGGCATTTCTTCTGGGATTCCTTTGGCCAGTCAGTTTGATTTGGCTGGTTCTAAGTCTGTGTTGGGCTTATCTCAGATCCTCCCATGTGCAGGCATGCATTGCTCAGCCAAGATGGATTCCAGCGAAGAGGCCTGTGGGTAGCTTTGGCATCACTCCCCTTTTGACCTTCAAGGAGCTTTCTAGTCAAGAAGGTCTCCCTGACTTTGAGAATGAGAAATATGTGGTCTCTTTGCTGGGCAGGGCCCAGCCTCCTCTCTCAGTTGTCCTCCTGTTGATATTTTGGAGTTTCTGTCCTCAGAGAATGAACTCCAGTGCTCACCTGGGGTGGGAGGGGCATCTTCTCTTTCTGAAACTTGTCCTCAGCACACTGTTCACCTCCAGCCCTGCTGACTCAGGTGCTGGAGTCCAGCAGCTCCTCGTCTACTCAGCTATCAGCACTTTGCTCACAGCTTTGCAACTGTTTACTTGTCTTTCTCCAGACTGTGAAAGATGCTTGAGGGAAGTGTTTTTTGTTTTTGTTTTTTTAACCTCATTTATCTTTATATTTTCAGTACAAATCACTGGACTTGGCAAATAGTGGATATTCAATAAAAGATGAGTGACTTTCCACTATTATGTAATATATGTCAATTAGCACTAACGGAGAGTAGAAACTCATCTTACTACATTTTAATGAAATATAACAAGTATATTGAGAAGTGTACAGAGCCCAAGTGTGAAGTATGATGGATTTTCATGAGGTGAACACACCAAAATCATCAGCCAGATCAAGAAATGAAACATTGTGGGCACCCAGGAGCCCTCCTTGCGTCCCACCCCTGTCCTGACCTCTAATACCAGGGAGTCTGTGCAAACAAAACATATTTTTGATAGGAATTAGGAATATTGAATTTCAAAATGAATTTCCCTTTTGATCAAGTAAGGGTGATCAACAGAAATGTTTGAGACTCAGATAAAAATCTTTCCTTCTGAGGCCTCAGTTTCTTCATCTAGAAAGCAAGGAGGTGCCCAGTAATCTCAGTTCATTTCCATGTGTGAGTCTAAGAACTGGTTTCTGTGATGTCTGGGTGAATTTGATAATGCAGGAAAATTGGATTTTATCATTAAAGCTTGTATGTTATTAAATTATAGGATAATATGATATAACCCAGATTCTTTACCTGGACAAATGAATGTAGCACCAGAGTAGAGGAGCAGTGACTGGTGATGATTTTTATTTTTCTTGATTCCTCTCTTTCCTCCTAATCTGCTGTTGCATGCTTTCAGTAAATGCATGAAGGCATCTGCCTACTTTATTAAGTAAATAAGATGGCTGAAATTTTTCTTACAAAGACATGGACTTCCTGAAAAGGTCTTAGAGATTGCTGATTTCAGTCTAATATTATAACTTCCCCCTTAATGTACAGGACAGTGTTTCTAGAGTATTCTAAACTTTGAGAGCTAGAGGATTAACTCTGGGGTCAGTGAGTAAAAATCCATGTTAATAAGGAAACTGACAATGATGATATTAAATAGAAAAGTTGATTTGTTCAATTGTTTAGAAAAGAAAACAAATTTTCTGTAATTGTTAATAGATTTGTCAGAGGATCACTCATTTATTTTACTAAAGTGTTTCGTGTTGAAGATTTGGGCTAGGTATTCATGGTTTAAATGAAAGTAGTCAAGATACTATTTTAAAGAAAATGAAAGTGAAAACCAAGTATCTAACAAAGACATAAAAAGAAAATGGTTCTTATTTTGTAAGTAGCATTATAATTTATATCAAATTCAACTCAGAATTTTGAATATAACCTATCCTGAATTTTGGAATATATTTTTGTAAGAATATTATTGTCTATTACTCAAAGGATGATAGAAAAAATACTACTTATTGACCAAATAATATATATCAGAATTTTTACATTAATTTCTTATTTTTATGACTCCTTATGTCGACACTGAAACAGAGGTACTATTTTTCCCATTTTATGTATAAGTTAATGGAAGCACTGAAAGATCAAATTCAAGGTCGCATAGTTAGTTCACTGTGAGTCCTACATTTTAGTGCAGAGACACTGACTCTATAGTTTCATTTTTTAAAATTTTCTTCATGCTAGGCAGCTTCACTCTGATATATATTATGATTGAGAAGACAGTCATTTTACATATGATTCTTGGTTTTAAAGGAAAAGCCTTGGCCTGTTATCTTTTTTCCTCTTCTTTCATCTAAAATCAGTGTCACCTAGAATGTGTAACTTGGAATGCGCACACCTTGGGAAACACAATACCATATCCTGGGCTTCTGAGCATCTCTTTTTGGTTCTTGCAATGACTGCCACAAGGATGGGTAGGTTAAGAAAACCTGATCAAAGTGAAATGGTCAGAAAAATCTGTGGTTGCTTTAGAAGGTGCCTAGGGTAGAAAGGTGCTAAACCAAAGGGGTGGGAAATAGTACACTGCTGTACAAGGTGGTACCTTTCCACTTTTTTTCAGACTCAGGGGGTAAGGATAGCCTTGAAAATCCACCACCAAAATGTTAGTTAGAAGAAATCGAGCATTGAAAAACATCATGCTCTTTTATTCCCATTAATAGAATAGAAGGACAAATTGTGGTTTATTTACTCAATGAAATCTTGTACAATAGTAAAAACGATACATTGAGTGGCATGCACCAGCATGGATGAATTTGGGGAGTATAATGTTGAGTGAAAGGAAAATTTCAAAGATTGTATATAATATGATTCTAAAGACTGCCAAGCCTTTGCTTGTCACTGGTGTGTCAACTTTCAAAGGATGCTCTCTGGGGAGGGAGATTCATGCCTGGAAGAAGCAAAATAGCTGAGACATACCTATTCAGCCAAATCTCTGTGGCAGTCACTCAGAAAATTTATTTTTCCCTAGAATGTTTTTAAACTAGTTCTTCCCCATACTATGAAAGTGAAAAATGAAAGCCATTCAGTCGTGTTTGACTCTGCAACCCCACGGACTATAGAGTCCATGGAATTCTCCAGGCCAGAATATTGGAGTGGGTAGCCTTTCTCTTCTCCAGGGTGTCTTTCAAACCCAGGGATCAAAGCTAGGTCTCCTGCATTGGAGGCAGATTCTCTACCAGCTGAGCCACAAGGGAAGCCCAAGAATACTGGAGTGGGTAGTTTTAACTTCCAGTTATTCCTATAACTAGGCCTTATGTAATCATCAGTTATTCTGACTTTACTGAGTACTTAGATTCTGTATTATAACATATGTATTCCTGAGTTACCCAAATTAGTTAAATGTATGGTTTTGCTCCTTGGGTCTTTGTGCTTGGTTCTTTGTCTATATTTGACTACCGGCTGCTCAAAAACAAGGGCCATGACTACTTTCTGTGAAACCAAGAGCTCAGAAGATTGGAATATAAGCCTGACCTTTCTATTTCTGACATGATTCTTGGAAGATATTTAACCTCTTTGGGTGGTTTCCTTAACTTCAAAATGGGAATAGTAACTCTTTCACCCATTTACTATTAAGGGGCTTGCATTATGTGAAAAGAAAACTCTTGGAACCCCAAGAAGGGCTTTGAGGCTTGTATATATGAACAGTTTTCAGCCCTGCATGGCCTGTCATGTAGCCACCACTCCAGAAAGGACAGACCAGGAGTCACTTGTCTATGCTTTTCTTCATGTTTTTTTCCTTTGACTTTTTTTTTTTTAACCAATAAAAAGGCATATGAAAGTAAATAAAAATTAAATAGGAGAGGAAGATAAAGGGAACTTTTATTACATTTCTTATTATGCATTCCCTGATACACATTTTTAGAGTATCTAGTACTCTTGCCTGGAAAATTCCATGGACGGAGGAGCCTGGAAGGCTGCAGTCCATGGGGTCGCTGAGGGTCAGACATGACTGAATGACTTCACTTTCACTTTTCACTTTCATGCATTGGAGAAGGAAATGGCAACCCACTCCAGTGTTCTTGCCTGGAGAATCCCAGGGACGGGGGAGCCTGGTGGGCTGCCGTCTATGGGGTTGTACAGAGTCGGACACGACTGAAGCGACTTAGCAGCAGCAGCAGAAGACTGAGGCAGTGGTTTGAGTAAATTACATGGTTGCATTTAGTGTGAAGATACATACTTAATAAACTCTGTTATCTAGTTTTGCAAAATTGTTTTAATGTCTTGTGGAAATGAGTATAATCCAAATGTCTACCTTAGGTGTTATATTTGTGTAGACTGTGAACAGATCTAACCAATAAATTTGCTCATGTTTGTAGTATAGTCTAGCGGTCAGCAAACAATAGACCATGGGTCAGTTTGGTCCACAGCTCCTTTGTAAAAATAAAGCTTTATTGGAACACAGCTTGGAATTTTGTTTATGTACAGCAGAGTTAATAGTTGTGACAGAAACTGCCTGGCCTAAAAGCCTAAAATATTTACTAATACTCTGTGACCCTTTATAGATGAAGTTTGGTGACCCCTGTTATAGACCAGTTCCAGTTAAAAATGGCCCCATTTGTTTCTCTGTAATGTAAGAGTACTTGATTCAGATGTAACCTAATGTCTGGGATGCTAAACTTCTAAGAATGGGACTGGCTTCATGGATACTTGGCTTAAGACTCTATTGCTGCCATCTTGAAATAATAATAAATTTTGGAAGGGGGCCTGTGTTATATTTTGAAGGGAGCCCCACACCTTATGTAGCTAGTCCTGTCTAAGAACATGTATTTTTATAACATTTAGAGTCAAAAACATGAGGGGAAATGATTAGTATCCCTCTACTTGGGGTTCCAGGTGGCTCTGGGGTAAAAAATCCACCTGCCAATGCAGGACATGCAGGAGACGCTGGTTTGATCCCTGAATTAGGAAGAATCCCTGCAAGAGAGAATGGCAACATTCCAGTATTTTTGCCTAAAAAATCCCATGGACAGAAGAGCCTGGCAGACTGCAGTCCATGGGATTGCAAAGAGTCAGATATGACTGAGTGACTGAGCACATCCCTCTAATTACTTCAACAGAAGTTGCAAGATTTAGCTAATAAAAATACAAATGCCCAATTAAATTAGAATTTCAAATAATGACCAATAAATAAGCTTTTTAGTATAAGTGTGTCTCAAATATTGCAGGTATTTTATTTGGATATTCAACTTCTACACAACTGGTAAAAGCTCTCTAGGGATGATAATAAATCTGTATCTTAAATATCTACAGTGCAATTACAGGATATACTACAGAAATCATTTTAATAACCGGGGTAATATATTAGGCTATTAAAAGTCCCCTCCTTGCATTTTGACTTTCTTGTCATCGTTAGTCTTGGGTGAAGATTCTAATGCTTATCAATTCATCTTTTCTGACAAAATATTCAGCTGGAACTAAAATTGTAATATTCCTTCAATGTATCTTTTCTAGTTATCTCAGCTTTAGATTTTTCATATTAATTTATCTTAATTGGAGGCTAATTACTTTACAATATTGTGGTGGTTTTTGCCATACATCGACATGAGTCAGTCATGGGTGCACATGTGTCCCCCATCCTGAACCCCCTCTCACCTCCCTCCCCACCCCATCTCCCTGGGTTGTCCCAGAGCACCAGCTCTGAGTGCTCTGCTTCATGCATCAAACTTGCACTGGTCGTCTATTTTATATATGGTAATATACATGCTTCAATGACCACTTTTTCTAAGACTGTTAAATTGCCTTTTGTATCTGAGCAGATTAAAAAAGGTAATTAATAAAACAAAAAGTAGCCTGAACAAGTATTTAAAAGTGCCAAGACTTTATAATTTCCAATAAAACTAGAGATGATAAAAATGTTGACTAGATGTTATGTAATATTTTAGGATTAAAATCATTGCGGCAGTAACATTTTGCTGAAATTCAAATTGTACAAAAATAAAGGTGAATAAATCAAGGGTGGTTTTAAAGAATTAATTTATAAATTAGTTCTATAGTAGGGAGTTAGTAAGGTGAGCTTGTACAAATACAATTTCCTTAGTACAGAGGTACTGTATTAACTTTGATGTATATAAGTGATATGAATCAATAATTCCAATAATCCTCTTGATTCCTCACTTGCATAGAAAGTAGAATATTCACAAAAATAATCCTGAAATAAAATTAGTAGAGATAGTTTATTTCAAAAATTAGCAGTGAACAGTAGGCTGTCATGATAGGCAAAGGTATTTCATAGTCTTTTTGAATGTTTTCTTAGAAATGAGTAAGGGAAGCTCTCTTTATATGTTACATGTTATTTTCTTTAAGTGGTAAAATTTAAAATCATATGGTAATTCTTGCAGTGACATTTCACATGCTTAATCTCCCATTTAAGAAAGAAATTAATAACCTTCAAAAAGAAATACAGTCCTGAATGGGAAATATATTTTGGAATCAACCTAACTGTGTTATTTTGGTTTTTTAAATAATCACTTATATATAAAAACTGAGAAACACTTTTTCCCAAACTGATTGATTATTTTCAGTTCTGATAATTCAGAATTATTCTCTGAGCATGTCATTTTAATTTTGTCAGAAAATTATATTATACATGTGATTTTCATAAAATAAAATCCAAAAAAGTTGAATTTATCATCTTGTAAAAAGTAATAAAGTTCCTATATATTTCATGTTTTTAATCTGGTCTGCAATGAAAAGCCAGTTATTTCTCTCCATTTAAAAAAATTAATTTCTTTGATGTGGACCATTTTAAAAGCCTGTATTGAATTTGTTGCAATATTACTTGTGTTTTATGTTTTTTTTTTTTTTTTTTTTGCCCTAAGTCTTGTGGGATCTTAGATTCCTGACCAGGGATCGAACCTGCACCCCCTGCATTGGAAGGCAAAGTCTTAATCACTGGACCACCAGGGAAGTCCCGTCCTTGCATTTTTGTTGTTCAGCTACTCAGTCATGTCCGACTCTTTGTGACCCCATGGATTGCAACACACTAGGCTTCCTTGTCCTTCACTGTCTCCCGGAGTTTGCTCAAACTCAAGTCCACTGAGCTGATGATGCCATCCAACCAGCTCATCCTCTGTCGCCCTCTTCTCCTCCTGCCCTCAGTCTTTCCCAGCAGAGGGTCTTTTCAAACAAGTCAGCTCTTCGCATCAGGTGGCGAAGCTTCAGTCTTGGAGCTTCAGCTTCAGCATCAATCCTTCCAGTGAATATTCAGGGTTGATTTCCTTTAGGACTGACTAGTTTGATCTCCTTGTCCAAGGGTCTCTCAAGAGTCTTCTCCAGGACCATAGTTCGAAAGCATCAATTCTTCAGTGCTTGGCCTTCTTTATGGTCCAACTCTCACATCCCTACACAACTACAGGGAAAACCATAGGTTTGAATAGATGGACCTTTGTTGGCAAAGTGATGTCTCTGTTTTTTAATATGCTGTCTAGGTTTGTCATAGCTTTTCTTCCAAGGAGCAAGCGTGGTTTAATTTCATGCCTGAAGTCACTGAATTTTTGATGAATATCAAAATATGAATAATTTTCTTCACAACAATATATCAGTTTCTCCTGATGGATAGTGTTTGGAGAGTGTTTACCTACAAAGACAAGTGCTGGAGAAAAGAGTTTTGTAAGTCATTTCTATATGATTAATCCTTGATAAACATTGACTAATATGCTAGGGCTTTCCCTTTTAGGTGTGGGTATTAGGTAGATTAATCTTGATGGCTCTGCATGCATATTGCTGCCATATGGTCTTTTCACAGTGGCTAGTTTATTATTTTATTATGACCAAATTTTAGCTCATTGAAGATATTTTAATGATCCATAATTCATATATCTGGGAGTGTAGGCAGTAGACATGAACAAATTAGACTTCACATGGCTCCTGGAATGTGAATGGGTCCTTTGTTCTTCCCATTAGGATTTAACTGGGATTTTTATGTTTAAACTTAACAGAAGTTCAGTGGGGGTATTGGTGGACAATCTTTAGCTGCCTTGCAGACTCAAAAAGGAGGTTGAAAATGTCAATATATGGAGAATTTATTTAAAGTCTTGATTTTTGCTTTGTCTCAAAAGGCAAATTTAGAGGTGCTGTAGAATTTTAATTGCTGCATGTTTAGAACCATGCATAGCCTTGTTTCTTAATAAAATGCGTATCACTGAAGCATGGACTCAACCTGTAATTTGTAGTCATTGTTATTCATGATGGATTCAAATTAAGACATAAAGATAGGTTGACTGAAACCATACCTTACCAGGAGTCAGTATCATTTATTCAGCAAATATGTATTGTGTGTCTACCGTTGTGTCTGGTCCTGTGTAAGGTGCTAGGTATACAACCATGAATAAGAGGTAGCCTCTTTTTCCAGATGCCCATTGTACAGTGGGTAGCAGACATTGTAATTCTAAGGTAAAGAGAGTGGCAGAAATATACCTGTGGTATCTTATCGTCGTTGTGGTTTAGTCACTAAGTTGTGTCTGATCCTTTTGTAGCCCCATGGAGTGTAGCCTGCCAGGCTCCTCCGCTGTCCATGGGATTTTCCAGGTACCTTGGGAGCATAGTTTTCCTAGTCTAGATCTGGTAGGAGTGGTCTGATGAGGCTTCTAGATGAATTTATATCTTCAGTGAAACAAAGTATAAAAATAAAACAGAAGTGTGTGAGAGGATTTCAGGCAGAAGAAATTGCACGAGGAAAGGAGAAGGGAGACAGAACATGGTATTATATGATATCATAAGCAGTTTAAGGTTGTTAAAGCAAAATGTGAGGTGAGGATGGGAAGGAAGTGTGTCTACAGAGGTAGAAAGTGTCCAGTCTGAGGATCAGAGATGGGAAGGTGGAAAGATCCATATCATTATTACTTTTTGTTTCTTTTCTACCTATTCATGTAAGAATAACATTTTTTGAGAGCCTCTGATGATTTTTGGTTTGGCCATACGTAATCTCCAAGGCTGGTCTAAGTGTCTTTTAGGACAACCCCTATCTTGTAATCAATTTTGCTGACAGATGGAAAAATAATCTTAAAAACCTGAGAATAATACCATCTACATGTCTTTTTTCAAATAGCTTTTGGTGTTCTGCAGAGAAGATATTTACATTTTGCTACCACCAGAACAAATATGGGAGGAACAGTGTGAGAAAGGCCCTGTCTCAATTTTGGTTCATTGTGGGTTTTATATTATCATGAGTGATAAGATGAATTGTGACATTCACAATGTGTTATTATTGGACATAAAATGTTTTTTTTTTTCAAAAATCAGGTAAAATAATGCATCAAATATATTGAAAACGTGCTACCAAGTTTAGCCAGATAAACTGAATTTACAAAGCCTTGTGAGTGCACATTTCTCACATGGAGGACTTATGCTCATTTGACACAATATTGGTAAAAGTTAAAGGACAGCCATATCAGACTCTTAAGGAATTACTTCTCACTATGGAAATGGTCTTCAGTTATACTTGTAATATAAAACACATAATTCTCAAATATATTGTGCTAACATGAAATAGAAAATTAAACACCTGTCACATCTGTCACTTCTTGTTTTCTGGAACTATTTTTAAAATTCTTAAGGAGAAATCAAAGTGATAGCTTCCTCCTGGATTCTTCCATCAAGGATCACTCATTCTGAAACTGACTGAAATAATATTCAATTACAGGACTGAATTAAAATCTTTAAAGAAAAAATACGGTTTCATGCTCTTTACTAACCCGTGTGTCCAATAAAGAAGTTTCAAAATATCTTTACATTCTGGCGTAATGTACTATTAATATAATGATGGGCACTAAAATAATAATCTTTCAACCTATCACTAATAATGTGCTTTTTTCTTCTATTTTAAGATTTAATTATACCTGAAATGAACACCATATTGTAAATCAACTATACCTCAATAAAAAATTAATTTTAAAAATATAATTACATTTGTCCCCATTGTATCTGACAGCATCTAAGGACTCTAAAATGTACCATGATCTTAAAATTGCTCTCTGAAAGTCTGGTAAAGTCTGGCTTTACATGGGGAGTAAGCCTTGGATATTTAGACACCCAGGTGATAGAAACTTGCCTGATAATTATCATGTGGACCCCTACAAACTTAGATTATTTTTTCATGAAATCATGCCTGTTTGCCAAGCTCACCTCAGTTAGAAGCAAGTGTGTGAGTCAAGCTGAAAGCCAGAAAGCCCCAGGTAGTGAAAAATATTTTTAACCTTAAAAAAACAAAATTCCATGTTTATTTAGTGCAATATAAGGACCACTTGCATTACACTGTTGTAATTAAAAAGGTTTTCTTGATCTACTCTCAGAGAAATCTGTTGTTAGAAGTCTCTCTTCTTTCTCTTTTGAAATATACATATATATATGTACATCTGTCTTATCTAGATCTATATTTGTATCCACATATGTCTGTGTTTGCATGCTCAGTCGCTCAATAGTGGCTGACTTTTTGTGATCCCATGGACTGTAACCTGCCAGGTTCCTCTGTCCGTGGAATTTTCCAGGCAATAATACTGGGGTGGATTGCCATTTCATATTCCAGGAAATCTTCCTGATGCAGGGATTGAACCTGCATCAACTGTGTCTTCTGCATTGCAGGCAGTTTTTTACTGCTGAGCCACCAGGGAAACCCCTATGTATATATATATCTAACAGACTGTATATGTGGGCTCAGCTGCTTCAGTCCTGTCTGACTCTTTGCCACCTATAGCCCGCCAGGCTCCTCAGTCCATGGGATTCTCCAGACAAGAACAGTGGAGTGGGTTGTCATGCCTTCCTCCAGGGAAGCTTCCAGATCTAGGAATTGAATTCGTGTCTCTTGCATTGCAGGCAGATTCTTTACCCACTGAGTCACCTGGGAAGACCAACAGAGTATATATCCATGGAAAAATTTGTAGAGAATATATAGGAGAGAAACTTAACTATGATGCATAGATCAGTGGGCACCAGGAATACAGTATCTTCTAGAAATGCTTATTACTTTTAAATATGACTAGGCAAATAATATGTTAATATTTTATTAAAAATTATTAAGTATAAGAATTCCAAAATAGGAATAAATGATATATTTGTTCATTCCTATTATTTTACTGATAAAATATGGAAACTGTGTCAGGGTCACAAGACTGTTGTCAGGTTTGGAGATGGATTCAGGGACTCATAGGATTGAGTATAGCCATACTCACAGCCAAGATTTATTAGAGTGAAAGGATGCAAGGCAGGGTCAGCAAAAGAAACAGACAGGTGGGCTGACATCTGACGGGAATCACACTCCAGCTTCCTAAGTCTTGCTTCTCCCAGCAGAGTCTCAGAGGACCTGCCTAATCCCTCCAGCAAAAAATTGTGACAACATGGCTACTGGGGAAGCTCACTGGAGACTCACTGCCCAAGAAGTCTAGTCACATTGTCCTGTTTGCCTGGTATGTACCAATATTGAGAGTCTCAGAAGGAAAGCACGTGTTTGGCCAAAACCACATTGTGTGTACACACAATTTTGGCATGGTCAGTTCTAGTAATGGTGGAAATGTGCCTCAAATACAAGTTCCCATACTTCAGCCAATGGCCCAACTTTCATGCAAGCCTTTTTAGAATTAACAATCTCAAGCCTGCTATTGGATTCCCAGTTGGCACTAGTGGTAAAGAACCCACTTGCCAATTCAGGAGACATAAAAGACATGGGTTTGATCCCTGGGTCAGGAAGATCCCCTGGAAGAGGACATGGCAACCCACTCCAGGATTCTTGCTTGGAGAATCCCATGAACAGAGGAGCCAGGCAGGCTTTGGTTCACAGGATCGCAAAGAGTCAGACATGACATGACCGAAGTGACTTAGTATGCACACACGGCCTGCTACTGACTGTTTTCTCCACAGAAACCAAATGTATTAAACTATTTAGATTCTTGTGTGGGTATTTAAACTGTTTTTCCCTCTAGGGTATTAATATACTTTAGCAGTTGAATTTCCACACTAATTGGGAACAGTCAGCTTCAAGGTTTCTTTAGGCCAACTAAACATCTGCTGTCTATAAGTTTTGGATTACTGCAAAATAAACGAGGCTTAATTTTCATTGCTATAGAGAGTCATATTTAAGATATTACTTCTATAAATGGTGAAGGCATTAATTGTGAGTAATTTTTCTTTAAATATCCATTTCAGAAGATGAAGTTCTCTGAACTTAACCTAAACTTAGAAGAAAACACAAACTGAGGTATATACCATCCTCTGCAGTGACTGTGTACTGGCATTTGGTATTGATACTTGATCTTCTACTACTCAACCTTCTTCAATTCATTCTTCATGCTGACTCAGAGTAATCATTTAAAAATACAAGTCTGCTTATGTTTTGCTTACCCTGAAACCATCTGATGGCATTGACTGCTCTGAGTTTCAGGCCCTCCGATTTCCCTAAGCTCCCCCTGTCCTGTGTTAGTCCTGCCTGGAATTCTCATCACTATCCACTAGTTCACTTCTCATTCTTCAGCTTTCAGCACAGATATCAGTTCCTTAAACTTCCTGTCTAGGATTGATCCCATCCATTATAACAGACAGGTCCACCCAGCATCGTAGACTTTTCTTCCCTGGAACTTGTCACAGTTGAAAATTAGCATTTCCTGAAATGGCTTTGATCTGTTTATGTAGTATATATTCAAGAAATGTTTTGTAGTATGTATTCAATAAATTTTTTTTAAAAAATATTTGTTTATTTGGCTGCCTCAGACCTTAGTTGTGGCACACGGGATCTTCATTTCTTGTGTGGGATCTTCCTTCGCAGCGCAAAGGTGCATGGGCTTAGTTGCCCCACTGATGTGGGATCCTAGGTCCCCCGAACAGGGACTGAACTAGCATTTCCTGCATCTCAAGGTGGATTCTTAACCACTGGGCCACAAGGGATGTCCCATAAATGTTTGTTACGTGAAAGCTCAGGGAAAGCTTTGTTTCTATATGTACTCAGATCATCAGAATTGAAAAATGAAAAGTGAAAGTGTTTGTCTCTCAGTTGTGTTGACTCTTTGCGATCCCATGGACTGTAGCCCATCAGGCTCTTCTGTCCATGGAATTTCCCAGGCAAGGATGGTGGAATGGGTTGCCATTCCTTTCTTCAGGGGATCTTCCCAACCCAGGGATCAAACCCAGGTTTCCTGCATTGTAGGCAGATACTTTACCATCTGAGCCACCAGGGAAGCTCATCAGAATTGAGGTAGAGATCTAATTCTTACAAATGGAATTTTGGGTATTACAAAATGTTAAGTAAGCCATAGTTCAAAAAAGTTTTAAAATAAAAACTGTGGCATGTTTTAACCATTAATGTAGACGGGTGTTGTACTCAGCCTGCAGAGGGAGGCTGTACACCCACCCCAAATTTGGTTCTTATGTTGAGTAATGATGCTACGCATGTACTGAGAGGGTACGAAAAGGCTTATTGCTCATATAATGGAATTGTTGGGGGACAGCAGGGTATGTTCCTAAGCAGGTTCAAAAATGGCATGAGAAAGCAAGGGAAAGAGAGGCATGAGAAAGCAAGGGAAAGAGACTGGCTTGGGGTTTCTTTATGGTTGGGGGTGAGAGTTTCTTTATGCATGGTACAGAGGTTGTGTGATCCAAATGTCCTGCTGGTGCCAAATCAGGGAGCATCTGGTGCTTTCTTATCAGCTTGCCCGGAAGTGGAAAGGGGGTGAGGGGTGAGGGTGGAATAGGGTGGACCACTTCCTCCTGCAGGGAAGTGATAAGGGGCCCGGGTTTGACGCAGTTCTGTAGCAAGGAGGCCTCAGTGGTGGTGCGATTCTTGCAGGTTGTACTTCCATGACTCAAGGCAGCTAAGTGTGGAGGATCTTGGACTCAGACCCTGTGAGAGCGCCTCTTTTCAGAAGAGTACTGAATACAAGCAGCAAATGCCACTCTGATGGAATGTAACTGAGGAGGGCAGTGTCTTGTGCCACAGTCCATGGGCAATTCCTGTCCATCACAGGTGGTCCAGAGATTCCAGGAAATGAGATTAAAAAATTACTGAAGTCTTTGCACTGAAGAAATCTCAAGAAAGCAGGGGGCACTAGTGGGAAGACCTTCTGTGCTGCAATTTGGATAGATTTTAGAGCCTTTTTTTTGGGAGATCCCATTCTAGATGGGCTTATTTGTAAATAACAGCATAAATGGGTTTGAAAGTGAAAGTGTTAGTTGCTCAGTCATGTCTGACTCTTTGCAACCCTGTGGCTGCCAGGCTCCTCTGTCTATGGAATTCTCCAGGCAAGAATACTGGAGTGGGTTGCCTTTCCCTTCTTCAGGGGATCTTCCCAACTCAGGAATTGAACCCAGGACTCCTGCATTGCAGGCGGATTCTTTAGGAGAGCCCCTAAATGGGCTTAAGTAAAATTTGCAAGTGAGGCATATAGTGTGTCCTGAACCCAGAAAGGCATAAAAGATGCTGGGCTTGTTTAACACTGAGTGCTGAGGGTTAACAACTATTTCTTGATAGAGATATAGTGACACTTGTCTTACCAAATAATTTTCAGGAATTTAACTGAGATGGTGGGAACTTCTACTTTGTGTGTGGCATCCCGTTTTTTTGTGAGCTTGTTTGTAAATGTTTGTATGTCTTGACTAAGTGTTTCAACTGAATCTCTTTGGAGAAAAATGTCATCAGTGTGATATAACACTTGCCCCTGGAGAAAGCTGGATAAAGTTTAGACTTTGCCACAAACACTGTGTGTCATGGCAGGGCAGTTGAAGTATTCAACCATGGGTAGCCAGGTTGTCTGTTCTGTCCCTTCAAAGGTGAAGGCAAGCTGTAAACTGTGACTGAGAGGCTGTTGAAATAGGCACTGAAGACAGCATATTAACCAAATCTAGAACACCAAAATATGCACCAATAGCTGATTGGATCCATCCAATCAATAATTTTAATAGTATTGGGTGTGGAGACCTTAAATGGGTAAGACTGTGGTATTAGGTAATAGTAATAGTAAATATTAGTAATCCACCCTGAGGTGCTATTCATTCATTCAGATTTAAGAAAAACCCAAATCTGGCTGTTGATGAAGGAATAGGGGTCATTATCACCCTTTTCCTAAATAGGTCTTATAATAGTCCTCTAAGGGGAAGGTCCATGGAGTTCCTTTTTAAGAAGCCAGTTGCGAGTACCAAAGACTTAATTTAATTTGGTTCAGAGTATCCATGACCTCTGGAAGATATTTTAGAGCAGTGGACATCATGTGTGCATTTGTGCTAAGTTGTTTCAGTCGTGTCTGACTCTTTGTGACCCTATGGACTGTAGCCCACCAGGCTTCTCTGTCCATGGGATTCTCCAGGCAAGAATACTAGAATCAGTTGCCATGGCTTCCTCCATGGGGTCTTCATGGCTATGTGAAATTTAGGCAAAGAATAGTTCTGGTGGTTAAGATGAGAATGGATTCTATCTCTATTTTATATCTTATAACTTTCCTGGGAGTCTAAAAAATACTTTGTATAAGTTTAGTAGATGCCCTGATGCTTCTGCTGCTAAGTCACTCCAGTTGTGTCCGACTCTGTGCGACCCCATAGATGGCAGCCCACCAGGTTCCCCCATTCCTGGGATTCTCCAGACAAGAACACTGGAGTGGGTTGCCATTTCCTTCTCCAATGCATGAAAGTGAAAAGTGAAAGAGAAGTCGCTCAGTCATGTCCATCTCTTTGCGACCCCATGGACTGCAGCCTACCAGGCTCCTCCATCCATGCAATTTTCCAGGAAAGAGTAACGGAGTGGGGTGCCATCGCCCTAGTGTAAATTAATTTGAGTCTCCAAATTGATGGAGGTTGTGAGAGTCTTTGAAAAACAAGGAAATCAAACAAGCCAATCCTACAGGAACTCAACCCCTAGTATTCATTGCAAGGCTGCACTTAGCTGGAGCAGCTGTGAAGAGAGACTCCATGTCCAAGGTAAGTGAAACCCAAGTAAGATGGTAGGCACTGAGAGAGGGGATCAGGTGGCAGACAGACTGAAACTACAATCGCAGACAACAAGCCAATCTGATCACATGGACCACAGCCTTGTCTAACTCAGTGAAACTATGAGCTATGCCATATGGGGCTACCCAAGATGGATGGGTCATGGTGGAGAGGCCTGACAGAATGTGGTCCACTGGAGAAGGGAATGGTAAACCACTTCAGTATTCTTTCCTTAAGAACCCCATGAACAGTTTGAAAAGGCAAAAAGATAGGACACTGAAAGATGAACTTCCCAGCTCGGTAGGTGCCCAATATGCTACTGGAGATCAGTGGAGAAATAACTCCAGAAAGAATGAAGAGATGGAGCCAAAGCAAAAACAACATCCAGTTGTGAATGGAACGGGTGATAGAAGCAAGGTTCGATGCTGTAAAGAGCAATATTGCATAGCAACCTGGAATGTTAGGTCTGTGAGTCAAAGCAAATTGGAAGTGGTCAAACAGGAGATGGCAAGAATGAACGTTGACATTTTAGGAATCAGAGAACTGAAATGGACTGGAATGGGTGAATTTAACTCAGATGACCATTATATCTACTATTGTGGACAGGAATCCCTTAGAAGAGATGGAGTAGCTGTCATAGTCAACACGAGTCCAAAATGCAGTACTTGGATGCAATCTCAAAAGCTACAGAATGATCTCTATTCCTTTTCAAGGCAAACCATTCAATATCACGGTAATCCAAGTCTATACTTGACCAGTAATGCTGAAAAGCTGAAGTTGAATAGTTCTATGAAGACCTACAAGACCTTCTGGAACTAACACCCCAAAAAGATGTCCTTTTCACTATAGGGGGCTGGAATGCAAAAGTAGGAAGTCAAAAAAACACCTGGAATAACAGGCAAATTTGGCCTTGGAGTACAGAATGAAGCAGGGCAAAGGCTAATAGAGTTCTACCAAGAGAACGCACTGGTCGTAGCAAACACCCTCTTCCAACAACACAAAAGAAGACTCCACACATGGACATCACCAGATGGCCAACACTGAAATCAGATTGATTATATTCTTTGTAGCCAAAGATGGAGAAGCTCTATACAGTCAGCAAAAACAAGACCTGGAGCTGACTGTGGTTCGGATCATGAACTCCTTATTGCCAAATTCAGACTGGAATTGAAAAAAGTGGAGAAAACCACTAGACCTATCAGGTATGACCTAAGTCAAATCTCTTCTGACTATACAATAGAAGTGAGAAATAGATTTAAGGGACTAGATCTGATAGACACAGTGCCTGATAAACTATGTATGGAGGTTTGTGACATTGTACAGGAGACAGGAATCAAGACCATCCTCAAGAAAAAGAAATGTAAAAAAAGCAAAATGGCTGTCTGGGGAGGCCTTACAAATAGCTGTGGAAGAAGAGAAGTGAAAAGCAAAGGAGAAAAGGAAAAATATACCCATCTGAATGCAGAGTTCCAAAGAAGAGCAAGAAGAGATAAGAAAGCCTTCCTCAGCGATCAATGCAAAGAAATAGAGGAAAACAATAGAATGGGAAAGGCTAGAGATCTCCTCAAGAAAATGAGAGATACCAAGGGAACATTTCATGCAAAGATGGGCTCGATAAAGGACAGAAATGGTATGGACCTAACAGAAGCAGAAGATATTAAGAAGAGGTGGCAAGAATACACAGAAAAACTATACAAAAAAGATCTTCAGGACCCAGATAACCACAATGGTGTGATCACTCAGCTAGAGCCAAATATCCTGGAATGTGAAGTCAAGTGGGCCTTAGGAAGCCTCACTACGAAGAAAGCTAGTGGAGATGATGGAATTCCATTTGAGCTATTTCAAATCCTGAAAGATGATGCCGTGAAAGTGCTGCACTCAATATGCCAGCAAATTTGGAAAACCCAGCAATGGTCACAGGACTGGAAAAGTCAGTTTTCATTCCAATCCCAAAGAAAGGCAATGCCAAAGAATGCTCAAACGACTGCACAGTTGCACTCATCTCACATGCTAGTAAAGTAATGCTCAAAATTCTCCAAGCCAGGCTTCAACAGTAGGTGAACCGTGAACTTCCAGAGGTTCAAGCTGGTTTTAGAAAAGGCAGAGGAACCAGAGATCAAATTGCCAACATCTGCTGGATCATGGAAAAAGCAAGAGAGTTCCAGAAAAACACCTACTTATGCTTTATTGACTATGCCAAAGCCTTTGACTGTGTGGATCACAATAAACTGTGGAAAATTTTGAGAGAGATGGGCATACCAGACCACCTGACATGCCTCTTGAGAAACCTGTATGCAGGTCAGGAAGCAAGAGTTAGAACTGAACAACAGACTGGTTCCAAATAGGAAAAGGAGTACGTCAAGGCTGTATATTGTCACCCTGCTTATTTAACTTACATGCATCATGAGAAATGCTGGGCTGGAAGAAGCATGGGCTGGAAGAAGCACAAGCTGGAATCAAGATTGCTGGGAGAAATATCAATAACCTGAGATATGCAGATGACACCACCCTTATAGCAGAAAGTGAAGAAGAACTAAAGAGCCTCTTGATGAAAGTGAAAGAGGAGAGTGAAAAAGTTAGCTTAAAACTCAACATTCAGAAAACGAAGATCATGGCATCCGGTCCCATCACTTCATGGAAAATAGATGGGGAAACAGTGGAACAAGTGGCTGACTTTATTTTTGGGGGCTCCAAAATCACTGCAGATGGTGATTCTCAGCCATGAGATTAAAAGACGCTTGCTCTTTGGAAGGAAAGTTATGATCAACCTAGACAGCACATTAAAAAGCAGAGACATTACTTTCCCAACAAATGTCCATCTAGTCAAGGCTATGGTTTTTCCAGTGGTCATGTAAGGATGTGAGAGTTGGACTATAAAGAAAGCTGAGTGCCAAAGCATTGATGTTTTTGAACTGTGAAGTTGGAGAAGACTCTTGAGAGTCCCTTGGACTGCAAGGAGATCCATCCAGTCCATCCTAAAGGAGATCAGTCCTGGGTGTTCTTTGGAAGGACTGCTGTAGAAGCTGAAACTCCAATATTTTAGCCACCTGATGCGAAGAGTTGACTCATTTGAAAAGACCCTGATGCTGGGAAAGATTGAAAGCAGGAAGAGAAGGGGATGACAGAGGATGAGATGGTTGGATGGCATCACCGACTCGATGGACATGGGTTTGGGTGGACTCCGGGAGTTGGTGATGGACAGGGAGGCCTGACGTCCTGTGTTCATGAGGTCTCAATGAGTCGGACATGACCTAGCAACTGAACTGAACTGAACTGATGCTGAAACTGAAACTCCAATACTTTTGCCACCTGGTGCAAAGAGCTGACTCATTGGGAAAGACCCTAATGCTGGGAAAAATTGAGGTCAGGAGGAGAAGGGGTGATAGTGGATGAGATGTTGAATGGTATCACTGACTCAATGAACATGAGTTTGAGCAAACTTTGGGGGATAGTGAAGGACAGGGAATCCGGGCATGCTGCAGTCCATGAGGTTGTTAAGCATCAGATATGACTTAGTGATTGAACAACGTGAGAATTTGACAGTTGGTGCATTTCAATATTTGTTAAAATTGATTCAGAACCAACACTGTAAAGGCATGAAAGCTAATTATTTTCCTTTTATCTTTTTGTTGTATAAATTTTTTTTAAGTAAAATTTGATGTTCCAGTTAGTCAAGGTATGGACTTCTGTTTCATTTTTTGTTTGTTTGTTTCCATCTCTTGTATTAGTTTTCTGTTTATGGTTGTTTTGTTCAGTATGCCTCAATGGAAAGGTGGTCCTCTATACACTTCATATTTATGTTTCTTCTTTCAGAAGCCTCAAATCAGTATCTGAAAGATTAGAGTTCTCCTCCATGTCAATGGTTACTTTGTGGAATTTAAGAAATCCAGGTTGATGTTGTGTTTGGCTTAACCCTTGGCTGTGGCATGGGGTGGGGCGTTGGGGGAGGCATGGGGGGAGCATGGCTGTTTTTCTTGGTAATCCTAAGGTAAAGACCTTTATTGTTGACAGAGGTATAGGCAGCAGCATTAGCAAAGGCAGTTAATAGTGTCCTAGTTTCAGCCATCTGTTCTTAGAGTGGGACCTTAGCATGTCACATAGTAACTGCTTTTCGTCCACACAAGAGATCAGCCAGGGGGCCCATCCCTTGTACAGAATATTGGTCTTTCTCCTGAGCACTCTACAGCAGGGGTCCCCAAACCCTGGGTCAGTACCACATGTACTTGTTAGGAACTGGGTTGCACCACAGAGGGTGAACAGCAGGTGAGTGAAGCTTCATCTGTACTGACAGCTGTTCCTCTTCACTTGCTTGATCATCTGAGCTCCGCCTCCTTTCAGATCAGCAGCAACATTAGATTATCACAAGAGCACTAACCCTAAATGTACTTCAATCCTTCCCAAACCATACCCCTTGTCCTGTTTGTAAAAAAAAAAAAAAAAAAAAAAATTGTCTTCCACGATACCCAGAAGACTGAGGACTGCTGCTCTAAAAAAGGGCCAGTTCCACTCTTTCAGCCATCTTGGACCCTGTGAAGGCCTGCTGGGAACGGGACTTCTAAAACGACAAATATGTCTGGAAGGCTGTGGTCCAAGGCAATTTTTGCTGGCTGTAAACAGGGTCTCTGGAACCAAAGGGAACACACTGCTCTCCTGAAAATTGAAGGTGTATATGCTTGAGATGAAACTGAATTCTATTTAGGCAAGAGATATGCTTATGTGTACAAAGCAAAGAACAACACAGTAAGTCCTGGTGGAAAACCTAACAAAACCAGAGCAATCTGGGGGAAGATCACTTGAGCTCATGGAAACAGTGGCATGGTTCGTGCCAAATTCCGAAGCAACCTTCCTGCTAAGGCCATTGGACACAGAATTCGTGTGATGCTGTACCCTTCGAAAATTTAAACTTCTTGAAAATAAATAAAAGTGTGGATTTGTAAAAAAATAAAAAAATAAAAAAGGGCCAGTTCCTCAGTGAAACACATACTCTGAGTCTAGCATCAGTGGCATTGTGTGCTGGAATCAAGACACATGACTCACAGATAGGTCCAGGGTGAGAAGCATGATCACAGTCACTTTAAGGTGGGCCCCAATTCCATACTCCTGTCCTAAGTGCCAAAGAGTGAAACTTTTGGTGCAGGTCAGTTGAATCCACAACAGAAGCTTGAACAGGGACTCAGCAAATGCAGCAAAGAGAGGCACAGCTCAAAGCACAAGCTAGTCCACAGGCAGCAGAGCTAGTTAGCAAGCCTGAGCAAGAGGAGAAAGACCTCCCCCAACCTTCCTGACCCTACCATCACTGGTTGATTATCATTTGGACATGCCTGCTGGGTCAGTTGTTCTGGTCACCCTGAAGAGGAGAGATGAATCTCCCACCCGATATTTGCTTCAGATGTTAAGACTGATGATACCATACTTGCTTCAAAAAGCTGTGCAAAGTTTTGTATGCATACTAAGTTGCTTCAGTTGTGTCCAGCTCTTTGTAACCCTATGGACCAGGACTTGAGTATTTTGAACTTCCTGACATCACCAAGAGAGGGGGCATCTGAGCTTTCTTCTCAGTTTTCCTACATGTGGGGCAGGAGGGGAGGGGAAAGGGGAAAACTGGATAAGTGTCAGCAATCAAGCATCAAAAATGGAATCAGACTCTGTTACGTGTGTGGGAAAGAGCTGCATGTATATTTCTGAGTGGCCTGTTTTGGTATTAGAGGTATGTATCTTTATAAGGAAATGTTGGGTGTCTCATTTTTATGTAAATACTACTTTTACTTTTGTTCAAAACCATGCTGAGATAAGCTTTTTTGCTCTTTTTTAACTCTCAAATTTTATATTATCTGATATAGAAATTTAATAATACTGATTTACTAAGTCTGTTATTAGCACTGCAGACTTTAATTACTATTCTGTAAGTCCAGTTCAAAATCATGAATTCCATCTGAATTTTATTATATTCTCATACAGAATTCATCTGGGAAGTCAGCCAACCAGAATGGGCATGTGCAAATAAGTTTCTCATTTTGGACAGTCATTATAATTTATGACTTATCTATGCCCACACTGTGTAAATAGTTCTTAAAAAGGTCAAACATAGAATTCCAACAGTGGGCACATTTAGGGAGAGTTCTCATAAGTGTTCTCTTTTTCAATTATGTGGATGAACTTGGTCCGCTCTGGCCATGCAGTTTGAAGTTGTGGTTTGGCATCATTCTTCTAGAAGCTGTCTATTGGTATGGATCTAGTACTGCACCACATTAATTTTTTTCAATTGTCTTGTACAAATAGAATGCAAATTCAGTGAAGGCAGGAATTCTTTTATTGTTTGCTTGATTCATTGTTACATCTTCAGTGCCTAGAACCATGCAATAATAGCTGCTGAATGAATATTTATAATTGAGTTCCTTGATAAGCACTCTGTCCCTCTTTGATAATTAAAAATGCTTAATTGTGATTTTGGTAAATTATAAGCTCAATTTCAAGTTCAACATCACAGTGTTCCTCAAACCAAGAGTACAATGGTAATTTAAAAAAATATATATATGGAAAGTACTTTTTCTGGTGACTGTTCAAATTTATATATATTAAGACAGGGTAGAAGGACTCATAAGTAGAACAATTTGTTGAGCATATAGAAGTGTATGTATCAATTATGTTTACTTGGCACATTTGACTTTCAGGATTTAGAAATCTTACATGAGCCCAAGGATAGGATGTATATTGTAGTCAATCTTTTGGGGAACTAGATATACAAGATTCTTGCTTTAGATTGTCTTTCCTTTTCAGGAAAGGACATGATCTTTTCTTATGGTTTTTTAGTTGCCATTTTCTCATATAACTGGCAGGATTGTACAGTGGATAAGTATAAGAAATAAGGATTCAGATACTCATGTTCTATACTAATTCTGGTTTTACACAAATATTTGACTTTGGGCAAGTTACTTACCCTCTCTGTGACTCAGTTTGCTACTCTGTAAATTGTGACTAAAAAGAATATCTATTACATAGGGTTATCATTAAGATTGGAGAAGGCAATGGCACCCCACTCCAGTACTCTTGCCTGGAAAATCCCATGGACGGAGGAGCCTGGTAGGCTGTAGTCCATGCTAAGGGTTGGACACGACTGAGCGACTTCACTTTCATTTTTCACTTTCATGCATTAGAGAAGGAAATGGCAACCCACTCCAGTGTTCTTGCCTGGAGAATCCCAGGGATGGGGCAGCCTGGCCTGGTGGGCTGCCATCTATGGGGTCGCACAGAGTCGGACACGACTGAAGTGACTTAGCAGCATCATTAAGATTACATGAGATGATGCATGTAACATATTTAGCATAGTTTTGGGCACATAGGATAAGCACTCAGTTCAGTTCAGTTCATTTCAGTCACTCAGTCGTGTCTGACTCTTTGCAGTCCCAAGGACTGCAGCACGCCAAGCTTCCCTATCCATCACCAACTCCCGAAGCCTACTCAAACTCACATCCATTGAGTTGGTGATGCCATTCAAACATCTCGTCTTCTGTTGTCCCCTTCTCCTCCCGACTTCAATCTTTCAAAACTTCAGAGTCTTTTCCAATGAGTTGGTTCTTTGCATCAAGAGGACAAGGTATTGGATTTTCAGCTTCAGCATCAGTCCTTCCAATGAATATTCAGGACTGATTTCCTTTAGGATGGACTGGTTGGATCTCCTTCCAGTCCAAGGGACTCTCACGATTCTTCTCCAACACTGTAGTTCAAAAGCATCAATTCTTCTGTGCTCAGATTTCTTTATAGTCCGACTCTCACATCTATACCTGACTACTGGAAAAACTGTGGCTTTGACTAGATGAACCTGTGTTGATAAAGTAATGTCTCTGCTTTTTAATATGCCGTCTAGGGGTCATAACTTTTCTACCAAGGAGCAAGTGTCTTAATTTCATGGGTGCAGTTACCATCTGCAGTGATTTTGGAGCCCCCCAAAATAAAGTCAGCCACTGGTTCCACTGTTTCCCCATCTATTTGCCATGAAGTGATGGGACCAGATGCCATGATCTTAGTTTTCTGAATGTTGAGTTTTAAGCCAACTTTTTCACTCTTCTCTTTCACTTTCATCAAGAGCCTCTTTAGTTCTTCTTCACTTTCTGCCATAAGGGTGGTGTCATCTCTGTATCTGAGATTATTGATATTTCTCCTGGAAATCTTGATACCAGATTGTGCTTCATCCAACCTGGCATTTCTCATGATGTACTCTGCCTATAAGTTAAATAAGCATGGTGACAATATATAGCCTTGATGTACTCCTTCCCAGTTTGGAACCATTCTGTTGTTCCATGTCCAGTTCTAACTGTGGCTTCTTGACTTGCACACAGATTCCCAGGAGACAGGTCAGGTGGTCTGCTATTCCCATCTCTTGAAGAATTTTCCACAGTTTGTTGTGATCCACACAGTCAAAGGCTTTGGTGTAGTCAATAAAGCCAAAGTAGATGTTATTCTGGAACTCTTGCGTTTTCGATGATCTAACAGTTGTTGGTAATTTGATCTCTGGTTCCTCTGCCTTTTCTAAATCCAGCTTGAACATCTGAAAGTTCATGGTTCAGATAGTGTTGTACTGTTGAAGCCTGGCTTGGAGAATTTTGAGCATTACTTTGCTACCATGTGAGATGAGTGCAATTGTGCAGTAGTTTGAGCATTCTTTGGGATTGCCTTTCTTTGGGATTGGAATGAAAACTGACCTTTTCCAGTCCTATGGCCACTGCTGAGTTTTCCAAATTTGCTGGCATATTGAGTGCAGCACTTTCACAGCATCATCTTTTAGAATTTGAAATCGCTCAACTGGAATTCCATCATCTCCACTAGCTTTGTTTGTAGTGAGGCTTCCTAAGGCCCACTTGACTTTGCATTCCAGGATATCTGGCTCTAGGTGAGTGATCACACCATTGTGGTTATCTGGGTCATGAAGATCCTTTTTGTATAGTTCTTCTGTGTATTCTTGCCACCTCTTCTTAATATCTTCTGCTTCTGTTAGGTCCATACCATTTCTGTCCTTTATTGAGCCTACGTTTGCATGAAATGTTCCCTTGGTATCTCTAATTTTCTTGAAGAGATCTCTAGTCTTTTCCATTTTATTGTTTTCCTCTATTTCTTTGCATTGATTACTGAGGAAGGTTTTCTTATCTCTCTGTGCTCTTCTTTGGAACTCTACATTCAAATGCCTATATCTTTCCTTTTCTCCCTTGCCTTTGGCTTCTCTTCTTTCCATCTGTTTGTAAGGCCTCCTCAGACAACCATTTTGCCCGTTTGCATTTCTTTTTCTTGGGGATAGTCTTGATCCCTGACTCCTATACAATGTCACAAACCTCTGTCCATAGTTCTTCAGGCACTCTGTCTATCACATCTAATCCCTTAAATCTATTTGTCACTTCCACTGTATAATCATAAGGGATTTGATATAGGTCATACCCCAATGGTCTGGTGGTTTTCCCTACTTTCTTCAATTTAAGTGTGAATTTGGCAATAAGGGGTTCATGATCTAAGCCACAGGCAGCTCCTGGTCCTGTTTTTTGCTGACTGTATAGAGCTTTTCCATCTTTGGCTGCAAAGAATATAATCAATCTGATTTCAGTGTTGGCCATCTGGTGATGTCCATGTGTCTCTACAGGTCTTCTCTTGTTTTGTTGGAAGAGAATGTTTGCTATGATCAGTAAGTTCTCTTGGCAAAACTCTATTAGCCTTTGCCCTGCTTCATTCTGTACTCTAAGGCCAAATTTGCCTGTTACTCCAGGTGTTTCTTGACTTCCTACTTTTACATTCCGGTCCCCTATAATGAGAAGGACATCTTTTTTGGTTGTTAATTCTAAAAGGTTTTGTAGGTCTTCATAGAACCATTCAACTTCAGCTTCTTCAGTGTTGCTGGTTGGGGCATACACTTGGATTACCACGATATTGAATGATTTTCTTTGGGAAAGAACAGAGATCTTTCTGTCATTTTTGAGATTGCATCCAAGTACTGCATTTCAGACTCTTTTGTTGACCATGATGGCTACTCCATTTCTTCTAAGGGATTCCTGCCCACAGTAGTAGATATAATGGTCATCTGAGTTAAATTCACCCATTCCAGTCCATTTCAGTTCTCTGATTCATAAAATGTCAATCTTTTCTCTTGCCATCTCCTGTTTGACCACTTCCAATTTGCCTTGATTCATGGACCTGACATTCCAGGTTCCTATGCAGTATTGCTTGTTACAGTATCAGATTTTGTTTCTATCACCAGTCACATCTACAACTTGGTGCTGTTTTTGCTATGGCTCCATCTCTTCATTCTTTCTGGAGTTATTTCTCCACTGATCTCCAGTAGCATATTGGGCACCTACTGACCTGGGGAGTTCATCTTTCAGTGTCCTATCTTTCTGTGTTTTCATACTGTTCATGGGGTTCCCAAGGTAAAAATACTGAAGTGGCTTTCCATTCCCTTCTCCAGTGGGCCACGTTTTGTCAGAACTCTCCGCCATGACCTGTCTGTCTTGGGTGTCCCTACATGGCATGGCTAATGGTTTCATTGAGCTAGACAAGGCTGCGGTCCTTGTGATCAGTTTGGTTTAGTTTACTGTGATTGTGTTTTTCAGTCTGTCTGACCTTTGATGGCAGAGAAGGCAATGGCACCCCACTGCAGTACTCTTGCCTGGAAAATCCCATGAATGGAGGAGCCTGGTGGGCTGCAGTCCATGGGGTTGCTAAGAGTCAGACACGACTGAATGACTTCACTTTCACTTTTCACTTTCATGCATTGGAGAAGGAAATGGCAACTCACTCCAGTGTTCTTGTCTGGAGAACCCCAGGGACGAGGGAGCCTGGTGGGCTGCTGTCTATGGGGTCACACAGAGTCAGACATGACTGAAGCAACTTAGCAGCAGCAGCAAGCAGCAGCCCTCTGATGGATAAGGATAAGAGGTTTATGGAAGCTTCCTGATGGGAGAGACTGACTTAGGGGAAAACTGGATCTTATTCTGGTGGGCGGGACCATGTTCAGTAAATCTTTAATCCAATTTTCTGTTGATGGGCAGGCCTGTGTTCCTTCCCTGTAGTTTGACCTGAGGCCAAACTATGATGGAGGTAATGAAGATAATGAGGACCTCCTTCAAAATGTCCCATGCACACATGACTGCACTCAGTGACTGACCCTGAAGCAGGCCACCACCAACCCATGCCTCTGCCGGAGACTCCTGGAGACTCATGGTCCTGTCTAGGTCAGTTTCTTGTGGGTTCACTGCTCCTTTCTCCTGGGTCCTGGTGCACACAAGGTCTTGTTTGTGCCCTCCAAGAGTCTGTTTCCCCCAGTCCCATGTAGGTTCTGGTGGTTCTGTGGTGGGGTTAATGGTGACCTCCTCCAAGAAGGCTTGTGCTGTACTCTGGTCTGCTGCACCCAGAGCCCCTGCCCCTGTGGCAGGCCACTGCTGACCCTTATATTTACAAGAGACACTCAGGCACAGTTCTGGCTCAGTCTCTGTGGGTTGGGTGTGTGTTTTGTGCCCTTCCCAGGTCTGAGCAGCTCAGGTGACCAGGTTCTTGGCGAGCACACTGTCCCAGGTGGACTATGTGTCTTAATCACCTCCCTGGTCCAGGCTGTGCAGTTTCCTGGGTGTGTCATGAGAGCATCATCTCAGGTGCACTGTATGTCTCTTCTAAAGAGCTGATCTCAGACTATGACCCTCCTGGCAGATGTCAATCATCCAGGATCTCAGGAAGACCTGGTTAGCAGCTGGGAGCCTGCTTACAGTGTGGTGGAAAGTGCCATCTCTGTGGCTGAGACTGCAACAGCCTGTTGCCTTCTGGCTCTGGCTGTAGGAAGCCTGCCTCTCTGCTTCCAGGTGGGGAGGGACTGGTATGCAGTTCTCCTTTGGTATTTGCTCAATCCTTTGTTCTGTGAGCCGGTTCAGTTCAGTTCAGTCACTCAGTCATGTCCGACTCTTTGCGACCCCATGAATCACAGCACACCAGGCCTCCCTGTCCATCACCAACTCCCGGAGTTCACTCAGACTCGCGTCCATTGAATCAGTGATGCCATCCAGCCATCTCATCCTCTGTCATCCCCTTCTTTTCCTGCCCCCAATCCCTCCCAGCATCAAAGTCTTTTCCAATGAGTCAACTCTTCACATGAGGTGGCCAAAGTACTGGAGTTTCAGCTTTAGCATCATTCCTTCCAAAGAAATCCCAGGGTTGATGTCCTTCAGAATGGACTGATTGGATCTCCTTGCAGTCCAAGGGACTCTCAAGAGTCTTCTCCAACACCACAGTTCAAAAGCATCAATTCTTCGGTGCTCAGCCTTCTTCACAGTCCAATTCTCACATCCATACATGACCACTGGAAAAACCATTGCCTTGACTAGAAAGACCTTAGTCGGCAAAGTAATGTCTCTGCTTTTGAATATGCTATCTAGGATTGGTCATAACTTTTCTTCCAAGGAGTAAGTGTCTTTTAATTTCATGGCTGCAGTCACCATCTGCAGTGATTTTGGAGCCCTCAGAAATAAAGTCTGAAACTGTTCCCACTGTTTCCCCATCTATTTCCCATGGAGTGATGGGACTGGATGCCATGATCTTCATTTTCTGAATGTTGAGTTTTAAGCTAACTTTTTCACTCTCCTCTTTTACTTTCATCAAGAGGCTTTTTAGTTCTTCTTCACTTTCTGCCATAAGGGTTGTGTCATCTGCATATCTGAGGTTATTGATATTTCTCCCGGCAATCTTGATTCCAGCTTGTGGTTCTTCCAGTCCAGCGTTTCTCATGATGTACTCTGCATAGAAGTTAAATAAGCAGGGTGATAATATACAGCCTTGACATACTCCTTTTCCTATTTGGAACCAGTCTGTTGTTCCATGTCCAGTTCTAACTGTTGCTTCCTGACCTGCATACAGGTTTCTCAAGAGGCAGGTCAGGTGGTCTGGTATTCCCATCCCTTTCGAATTTTCCACAGTTTATTGTGATCCACACAGTCAAGGCTTTGGCATAGTCAATAAAGCAGAAATAGATGATTTTCTGGAACTGTCTTACTTTTTCCATGATCCAGCGGATGTTGGTAATTTGGTCTCTGGTTCCTCTGCCTTTTCTAAAACCAGCTTGAACATTTGGAAGTTCAAGGTTCACATATTGCTGAAGCCTGGCTTGGAGAATTTTGAGCATTACTTTACTAGCATGTGAGATGAGTGCAATTGTGTGGTAGTCTGAGCATTCTTTGGCATTTCCTTTCTTTGGAATTGGAATGAAAACTGACCTTTCCAGTCCTGTGGCCACTGCTGAGTTTTCCAAATTTGTTGGCATATTGAGTGCAGCACTTTCATAGCATCATCTTTCAGGATTTGAAATAGCTCTACTGGAATTCCATCACCTCCACTAGCTTTGTTTGTAGTGATACCTTCTAAGGCCCACTTGACTTCACATTCCAAGATGTCTGGCTCTAGATGAGTGATCACACCATCGTGATTGTCCGGGTCATGAAGATCTTTTTTGTACAGTTCTTCCGTGTATTCTTGCCACCTCTTCTTAATATCTTCTGCTTCTGTTAGGTCCATACCATTTCTGTCCTTTATCGAGCCCATCTTTGCATGAAATGTTCCCTTGGTATCTCTCATTTTCTTGAGGAGATCTCTAGCCTTTCCCATTCTATTGTTTTCCTCTATTTCATTGCATTGATTGCTGAAGAAGGCTTTCTTATCTCTTCTTGCTATTCTTTGGAACTGTGCATTCAGATGCTTATATCTTTCCTTTTCTCCTTGGTGTTTCGCTTCTCTTCTTTTCACAGCTTTTTGTAAGGCTTCCCCAGACAGCCATTTTGCTTTTTCACATTTCTTTTCCATCGGGATGGTCATGATCCCTGTCTTCTGTACTGTGTCACGAACCTCATTCCATAGTTCATCAGGCACTGTATCTATCAGATCTAGACTCTTAAATCTATTTCTCACTTCCACTGTATAATCATAAGGGATTTGATTTAGGTCATATCTGAATGGTCTAGTGGTTTTCCCTGCTTTCTTCAATTTCAGTCTGAATTTGGTAATAAGGAGTTCATGATCTGAGCCACAGTCAGCTCCTTGTCTTGTTTTTGTTGACTGTATAGAGCTTCTCCATCTTTGGCTGCAGAGAATATAATCAATCTGATTTTGGTGTTGACCATCTGGTGATGTCCATGTGTAGAGTCTTCTCTTGTGTTGTTGGAAGAGGGTGCTTGCTTTGACCAGTGCGTTCTCTTGGCAAAACTCTATTAGTCTTTCCCCTGCTTCATTCTGCATTCCAACGCCAAATTTGCCTGTTACTCCAGGTGTTTCTTGACTTCCTACTTTTGCATTCCAGTCCCCTATAATGAAAAGGACATCTTTTTTGGGTGTTAGTTCTAAAAGGTCTTGTAGGTCTTCATAGAACCATTCAACTTCAGCTTCTTCAGTGTTACTGGTTGGGGCATAGACTTGGATTACTGTGATATTGAATGGTTTGCCTTGGAGACGAACAGAGATCATTCTGTCATTTTTGAGACTGCATCCACGTACTGCATTTTGGACTCTTCTGTTGACCATGATGGCTACTCCATTTCTTCTGAGGGATTCCTGCCCGCAGTAGTAGATATAATGGTCATCTTGGAGCCTATCAAGGGTAAGTTCTCTTTCTGCAATTAGGTGTGTATTCCGTGGGTTTTTTTTTTGTTTTGTTTTGTTCGTTTGTTTTGTGTTGCCTTCTGAGATTTGAAAACTCCCCACAGACCTGCCTGTGAGAGGGCTTCCTACTGTGCGGAAACTTTTTGACAACTCCTTCTGCAGAACAGGTCTCCATCCCTAACTCTTTTGTCTGCCTTTTTGTCTTTTATATTTTGTCCTACCTCCTGCTACGTTTCAATTTTAACTGATGTGTATTGTTACAGTAGCATGTGCTTTCTTCTTACACTTCCATTGCCTCATTTTAAAGCACAACTTATTCTTTCATTTAATTTGTACAGTCTCTTAATTTTCTTGTTTCAAATTTCAAGGAAAAATATAGTTGACCCAAGTCACAATTTTGAGCCAGAACACAAGAGGTTTGATGTAGCTCTCTATCCTAGGTCGGCCCAGTCCAGTCGGCTGTGATGGAAGGGCTGTTCCAAAAAGGTGCAGAATATGGTTGCTTAGACAGTAGGAGCTATGGACCTAAGGACCAACATAGGTAGTTTAGTAACACATATGCCATTATACACATCTACAAATACTCATGTATGTGTACTGCTTGTTTTTAAATAATTGCCTGGATAAAATATATAATATCAATTAAACCACTCTATTGATGGAAATTATGATTATTTAGTGACATAAAATATATTTATACAATTGGTTTATGTAAAAAAAAATTGTGTTTTTTTCCACATTTGGGAATACTTAATCCATTTGATTTTGAAAGTATTTCAAAATTGAAATAATATTTATATTAATAGAGGTTGAGACTTATTTTGGAATATTTTTATATTTATTTCTGCAACTAATTCATTGACATACAGATTTTAACAAATAAAAAGCATAATTGAAAAGAGATTAAATGTGGCTTAAGATAAAGAACCTGTGAATATTTTAGATTTGTTTTGCCAATTCAGGCTAATGTTGTTGTCTTTAACTGTAGTGTCTTTGATATAATACATTTTTATGGCAATTTTATTCTGTTTGTATTTTGCAGCTGAATATTTCCATATATTTGTAGCTTAGGGTAACATTTCTTAGTACTAGGACTATCTAATTTGAACTAAAATTATCTCAAGACAAGTAAAGAAGATCTTCTCTTGTACATTTCTAGTTCTGTTCATCTGGATAACATATTATTGGATTTAATTATCCAGTCAAGATATCTATATGTAAAAAAAAAAAAAAAAAACACTAGAAGTCTTCAACTCAGGATGTTACGAGAATGATGATAAAATTTGTTGAGAATGTCAAACCAATTTTCCTAATGAGATCAACATGTAATTGAATATAAAGAAGTAAATAGATTCCGGCAGTTATCTCCACTTCCTCTCCATTAAGGAGCTAGTGATAATTTTTAACCATTGACTGAGAAAGTCCTTGTATTGGACCTAATAGTAACTTTCCTGGGTACCATGTAGTTGTTGTTTTTTTTTTTAATTTTTCTGTATAGTTTCTACCCTGCAAAGGTATCTTTTTTGCTCTTGCTAGTTTAAGCAGAAGAATTCGGTAAAAGGGCATTAGGTGGCTTATCTTATGGATGACTGGAGGACCAGTCAAGAACCAAGGGTGATGAGCAGAGGCAAAAAGCCAAAGAAAGGGATGTTTCTGGACTCTGGTGCTTCTGAACACCTGCTACCACTGCCCTCTCTCGTTTCCAATACTGCCCAGCAATAATCTCCATCTGATGCATAGCTCTGAATTACTTCCTTATGATGACTGTGCTTAAATCACTGACCACATTCCATCTTATAGGAGGCAGGCAAAAGAAATATTTTTCCCCCTTTCCACTCTAGTAGGAAAAAGTTGGACCCATTTTCTACGCCAGGGATCTTCCAGACCCGGGGATTGAACCTACATCTCCTACACTATAGGCAGATTCTTTTCCACTGAACCACTAGGGAAACCCCAAAGTTTGTATGGGATTGGCCAAGAAGTTCCATTGGGTTTTTCTGTAACACAGATAAACTTTTTGGCCAACCCAGTAGATATGCATAAGTGAACAGAACAACATGCATGTCACGTTTTTACCCAGTTTTTTCGAATGAGCATGATTAAGGCAAGCTTTGAAGTGTCTCCCATTGAGTTACTTACAAGGACAGTCTCATGCAGTTGACTTTGGAGTGATATATTATGCAGTAAGAAACTTGATAAGTCATTTTGGCTAAATTTCTCTACCGAGTTTTTTTTACCCTGTCTTTTCAACTTTGGTTTATGAGATAGTTTAGATAAAATGATTGTCTACAAAGTCTTTAAATTTATCCAAAATAAATGCAAATTCTTTGTGCAATAATAGTATCTCATTATCCATATAGCAATAGATTATCAAGAATGTTCTAGACTTTTCCTTGGAGTGTGAATGCTGCAGGCAGTTGGCATCTCCCTGTCCCCTTCTCCTCAGTGGTCTCTATCCCAGCAGAGCTATCCAAGGTCTGCTTTTAAGTCAAGGAAAGGGAGAACTTTCATAAACATGTTCAATCGAGAGGAAAGTGGTACAAAATGCTAATCCTTAGGCATATCAAATTGTTCCCTCACAAGTACCTTATGTTGTCAGATAATTAAGATACAACTGAATCTATGACCGTATTCAAAGGTTATAGAGAGCCTGGAGATTAAGACAGAAATAAATTAGGGAAAATAAACAAAAAGAGAGATATTTGCCTTGATCCAAACATTAGAATCCTAGATAGAAATGCCATAACAAACACAATATACTAGGCTGAAAATGTCACTAGAAGAAACATTAGCTACTGTCTTTTATTCAGAAGTAATTGCAAAAATTTGAACTTGCTTTTCTAACTTTAAACTCAAATGGAGTTTAATATGTATACATACATTTGCTTCTAAATACTAACCAGTTAATTATATGATCAATGTATATAAAAGAAGAAAATAAAATATTCCTCTGTCACTTTTCATATGTTAAGATGAAATGGAACTTAAGGAGGATTCATGGCACCACTGCCTTTTCTTTCCTGACTCCACCCATCCACTTATCAAAGTGTTATTACTTTCAGAAAGAGAGTGGATATAATTCATGATTCATATCGTCTTTTGAAATCATATTACTCCTATAATGATCTTATATTTTTCCACATTACCCATTGTTCAATTAAAAAACATATAGGTTCAAAATGTTAATATCTTGTGAAACTTGAATTTTTGTTTTTGTTCTTTTTATTTAACTGTGGATGAAACATTCAACCTGAGTAGCTCTTATAAGTGGGGCTTACCAGGTGGTGCTAGTGGTAAAGAATCCGCCTCCAATACAAGAGACTCAAGAGATGCAGGTTCTATCCTAGGGTCTGGAAGATCCCCTACAGTAGGAAATGGCAACCCACTCAAGTTTTCTTTTCTGGGAAATGCCATGGACAGAGGAGCCTGGCTGGCTATTGCTCCTGTCCATGGGGCCGCAGACAGTTGGACATGACTAAGCACATACACAGCTCTTGCAAGTGATGGCTAAATACAGGTCAGCTTTCTAATAGTGCTTTTTTGAACTTTATTTTTTGCTGTTGTGACATTTCAACTAATCATGAAATATCATAGATGAAATTAAAGCAAACTAAATGTGTATGGCATAACATTTTATTTTGTCATAAGTCATATTAAAATACCTTTTTGTTTGATTCAGTTCAGTTCAGTTCAGTTGCTCAGTCCTGTCTGACCCTTTGTGACCCCTTGAACCGCAGCACACCAGGCCTCCCTGTCCATCACCAACTCTCACAGTTCACCCAAACCCATGCCCATTGAGTTGGTGATGCCATCCAACCATCTCATCCTCTGTCGTCCCCTTCTCCTCCTACCTTCAATCTTTCCCAGCATCAGGGTCTTTTCAAATGAGTCAGTTCTTTGCATGAGGTGGCCAAAGTATTGGAGTTTCAGCTTTAGCATCAGTCCTTCCAGTGAACACCCAGCACTAATCTCTTTAGAATAGACTGGTTGGATTGCCTTGCAGGCCAAGGGACTCTCAAGAGTCTTCTCCAACATCACAGTTCAAAAGCATCAGTTCTTCTGCGCTCAGCTTTCTTTATAGTCCAACTCTCACATCCATACATGACCACTGGAAAAACCATAGCCTTGACTAGATAGACCTTAGTCAGCAAAGTAATGTCTCTGCTTTTTAATATGCTGTATAGGTAGGTTGGTGTTCTTTGGAAGGAATGATGCTAAAGCTGAAGCTCCAGTACTTTGGCCACCTCATGCGAAGAGTTGACTCATTGGAAAAGACTTTCATGCTGGGAGGGATTGGGGGCAAGAGGAGAAGGGGACAACAGAGGATGAGATGGCTGGATGGCATCACTGACTCGATGGATGTGAGCCTGAGTGAACTCCGGGAGTCGGTGATGGACAGGGAGGCCTGGTGTGCTGCGATTCATGGGGTCGCAAAGAGTCGGACATGACTGAGCGACTGAACTGAACTGAGGCTGGTCATAACTTTCCTTTCAAGGAGTAAGCATCGTTTAATTTCATGGCTGCAGTCACCATCTGCAGTGATTTTGGAGTCCAGAAAAATAAAGTCAGCCACTGTTTCCACTGCTTCCCCATTTATATGCCATGAAGTGATGATTACACATTTTTAAAACAAATAGTTTGTTGGCATTTATGTAGTGTACATTTTAAAATAGTTTTTTCTGTGCAACTTAGTATATCATAATTTATTTAGATTGGATAGAGATAAGATTTCTAAACATAAGCTTTGCAGAAGCATGTGCAGGTTTATGCTGTAAGATTAGGAGATACACTGTTGTTCATATATGTATTTCTGAAAAAATATTAAACAATTATTTTAAAAAGCAGTTAGCAGGGAACTCTGTCTGTAGATGATTTTCAGTAGATGTTTTTTGCCTTCTCCTTACTTCATTTCATAATCTGTGGGTTACACTGCTGCTGCTGCTAAGTCGCTTCAGTCGTGTCCGACTCTGTGCAACCCCATAGACAGCAGCCCACCAGACTCCCCCGTCCCTGGGATTCTCCAGGGAAGTACACTGGAGTGGGTTGCCATTCCCTTCTCTAATGCATGAAAGTGAAAAGTGAAAGTGAAGTCGCTCAGTGGTGTCCAACTCTTAGCAACCCCATGGACTGCAGCCTACGAGGCTCCTCCATTCATGGGATTTTCCAGGCAAGAGTACTGGAGTGGGGTGCCATTGCCTTCTCTGATGGGTTACACTAGCAGGTAATTAAAACAATTTGAATGCAAGAAAATAAATATTCTACTTAAAGAATATAAAATATTTTTTCTATGAAATAATTATCTAGAGAAAAAAATCTTTAAATTGTCTCCTAATTTAATTATTATTAAAGAAAATACTTTTTCTAAAAGGTTAAGGATTATTTGGTTAAACCTGCTGCAATCTTTGTAATAACCACAAGACAATATCATTGTATATTACTACATTTCCTAAAATTACAGACATATTATTCTTATACTTGGAGGAGGAAATAGCAATCCATTCCAGGAGTCTTTCCTGAAAAATTCCATGAACTAAGGAGCCTAACGGGCTAAAGTCATGGCATTGCAAGAGTCAGGCACAACTGAATGACTAAGCACACCCATTATTCTTATAAGAAACATACTTTTAAAATACACACTCTAAGAAATTAATTTAAAAGAATAAATTGAGGAACATTTGATCTCATGTGAATTTATGATTTATTCTGCTGGAATAAATGGGTTGTGATACGAGTTTGTGTTGGTCATATCCCAAGTATCCTCCTTTTCTTTCTTTAATATAAAGAAGTATGTTACTAAATGAAATGAATAGCTGTTTATATTTTTGATTCCTTAAATTTTTGGTTTATATTTTAAATTAATTTTCATTGGATTATCAGTCAGTTCAGTTGCTCAGTCATGTCCGACTCTTTGCGATCCCAAGGACTGCAGCATGCCAGGCTTCCCTGTCTATCCCCAACTCCTGAAGCTTGCTCAAACTCATGTCCATCGAGTTGGTGATGCCATCTAACCATCTCATCCTCTTTCGTCCCCATTCTTCTCCTGCCTTCAATCTTGTCTGGCATCTTTTCCAATGAGTCAGTTTTTCGCATCTGGAGCGACTTCACTTTGACTTTTCACTTCCATGCATTGGAGAAGGAAATGGCAACCCACTCCAGTGTTCTTGCCTGGAGAGTCCCAGGGACGGGGGAGCCTGGTGGGCTGCCATCTCTGGGGTGGCACAGAGTCGGACACGACTGAAGCGACTTAGCAGCAGCAGCAGCAGCAGCCAAAGTATAGTTGCAGTATAGTTGTTTTAAAATATTGTGTTTTTACTGTACTGCAAAGTAAATCAGCTATAGGTATACATAGATTCTGTAAATCAGCTATAGGTATACATATATTCCATCTTTTTCGGATTTCTTTCCCATTTAGGTCACCACTGTGCATTAAGGAGAATTCGCTGTGCTACACAGTACTTCTCATTAGTTATCTATTTTGTGCATAGTATCAAAAGTGTGTATCTGTCAGTCTGAATCTCCCAGTTCCTCTCACCACCTTGGTATCCATATATTTGTTCTCTACGTCTGTGTCTGCTACATCTTTCTAGATTCCACGTATGTGCTTCCCAGGTGCCAGTGCAGGAGACATAAGAGAAGTGGGTTCTAGTCCCTGGGTTGGGAAGATCCTCTGGAGAAGGAAATGGCAACCCACCCCAGTATTCTTGCTTAGGAAATCCCATGGACAAAGGATTCTAGTGGGCTAAGGTCCATAGGGTCTCAAAGAGTCGGACACTCATGGAGCAACTTAGTATATGATATTTATTTTTCTCTTTCTGACTTCACTGTTTGATGCTAAGTCTATCTGGGCTGTGCTTTACTTTAGAATTTAAAAAGATCTGGTCTGTGAGATAGGATGTTTGCTAATTGTGCCTGCAGCAAGAGGCTAGTCAGAGGAATCTGTCCTGCAAATCCGAGGGGGAAGGAGGGCATGAAGAAGACAAAGAACATGGCTTTAGTTTTGCGTGTGTGTGTGTGTGTGTGTGTGTGTGTGTGTGTGTGTGTGTGTGTGTGTGTAAAGCAGAGCAGTAGAAAGAAGTTGGTGGGGGCAGAGGGATGTATGGATAAAAAGAAAGGGTGGTAAGCCTTATCTCTGGGCCTTTGTGTGATGATAAATAAATATGTTCCTACTAGGAGAGCTGGCTTGAAGCCCTGGGTAAAAACTGCTTCCTCTGTACTAATCTCTGCTTCAGAGTTTATGGTTAATTATTTTTACAAATCATTTCCCTCTTGCCCTCTTCACTCCAATTCAGTTGCTAAGTGACTGGAAGATAAAGTGACCTCTGAATTTATTCTTCTCATTACATTGTTAGATTTTTTTCCGCATCACTTAAAGGATGGATTTGTTCGTTGTAAGTTCAACACCTCTCAAAGATTCAAGTTGACATTTCACCTAATTAATAGCCCCTGTTGGCCTAGTTATTCTGCGGATGCATAATTAAGGCAATAATGCTACTTGTTCAGTGGAATTGGATTTTATTTTGCCTTTTAAATGGATTGCCCAAAGGTTTATTGCTTTTTCTGCCTTAATGCATATTATTATGCCCATCTGTGTTAAAATAAACATCCTTAGAAAATTCCATCCTTAGAAAAATTTTTAAAATTACTCCAATAGAAAATTTTGAACTCTGAGGATTAAAAATATATATATATGAACAGTATTTTAATTTAATGGGAACTCATTAAAGGCACTAATTTTTACCTCTTATCTTTGTTTTTTATTTTTTTACCTCTTATCTTTGAATTGTTCACTTTCGTACTTGGAGTCCTCTCTGTAGCACCTGACAGAGTGGATACTGGATATATACATATATTGTTCATTGACTTCATGTGCTAAGAATTCAAATTTTCCTTTTAAAGTGAAGTTAGTATAAAAATAGTTGTACATATCATAAGTAATTCTGACTAAAAATCAAAATAAAACTACAAACATTGTTTTTATTTTTACTCTTTGGGACTTGTAGTCTGTATGTATTATCCTCTGTGATGTGAAATGTTATTTACTTATCAAATCAAATGTATATATAAAGATCCATAGTTAACTCTTACTATATAAAAAACATTCTGCTCCATGCTTTACAAATATTGTTAATGTGGAATCACTAAGGGAAAAAAAATCATCTTTTTCCTTACCTAGGGCTTCCCTGGTGGCTCAGAAGGTAAGGAATCTGCCTGCAATGCAGGATTCAATCCCTGGGTCGGGAAGATGCCTTGGAGAAGGGAATGGCTACCCACTCCAGTATTCTTGCCTGGAGGATTCCATGGACAGAGGAGCCTGGCAGGCTGCAGTCCATGGAATTTCAGAGTCAGACACAACTTTCTTTTCTCTTTACCTCAGGTAACTATTTAGAAAAAAAGACCACCTGTAATTCACACGTGTACACACACACAAACCTACAAATGACTGTGGGTGAATGGAGCACGCAGATGTCAGATGCGGAGTTTTCTGTGAATATGATGATGGCTGTGGTGGTGGGAGGTACACAGGTTTCTTGCAGCAACTGAGGAGCCGAGCTTTACATTTCTTGATATTTAGATGGAAAATGTCATGACAAACAAGATATAACCAGGCAAAAAAAAATAGTAGTTTAGATCTCATACCTAGACAAAGTAAGTTTTGTGATAATGAGATCTGAAATGGAGGTGTCTGTTAAACCCACTAGAACCAATTCAAGAAATATTTTATTAGATTTATAAATTATAAGGATGATGAAAAATCTTGTTTCTCTGTGTTAATGTAATTGTATATGGGATAGTCTAGAAAAATAAGTAAAACACTTGTGTCTGGGTGCAAGCCCCATATACATGAATTTTAGGAACATTTAGAGGAGGAAAAAAATCAGTTGGTCAGAGGCTATTTTTGTTGTTGTTTAGCCGGGTCCAACTCTTTTGCAACCCAATGGACTTTAGCCCGCTAGGCTCCTCCCTCCACGGAATTCTCCAGGCAAGAATACTGGAGGGGGGTTGCCGTTTCCTTCTCCAGGGGATCTTCCCAACACAGGGATCAAACCCTGCAGGGATCAATCTCCTGCATTGGCAGGTGTGTTCTTTACCATTAAGCCATCTCAGAAGCCTCAGAGGCCATCACTGGTATATTTAAAATGTTGGCCAGCCAACATTTTGAGGAATCTTAACCTGTGTTTACTGCATAGCATTTGGGACATTTGGGTTAGAGTCCTTATTGCCTCGCTGATGAGGTATATGAATTTGGAAGATTTAGTAACTGTTTTCCATTAGGCCTCAGTTTCTCATCTGTGAAAAGAAGTTGCTTAGATGCTTGCTCTGTTTTATTTTGCTTCAAAAGCTTTGCATCTGTTATTTTACCATATCCTGTAATAACATTTTTCCTTATTAAAAAGAGGTAGTCTTCATTGTAGAAACTGGAAAATACATAAAAGCACAAAGCACATGTCTAGCTCTGTAAAGTTATATTCATATCTATCCATATCCATTTAGTTTTTAAAAGATTGAAGTTGTTGCTGTTTAGTCACCAAATAGCATCTGACTTTTTGTGACCCCATGGACTGTAGCCCACCAGGTTTCTCTGTTCATGGGATTTCTGAGGCAGGAATACTGGAGTGGGTTGCCTTTTCCTCCTGCAGGGGATCTTCCCCACCCAGGAATCGAACCTTTGTCTCCAGCATTGGCAGGCATATTATTTACCACCAGGCTATCAGGGATGCCCAAAAGACTGAGGACATATTGTCATATATTCTGTTATGTTTTTCCACTTTATAATGTATTGTGAACATTCATCTATCTTATAATTTATAAATGCTTAAATGAAATTATGATATATGCTTTTACAGTAATTATTTTATTAACCCATTTTACTGAACACTTAATTTTGCAATTATTTTACTATATATAGTGCTATGGTGAACATTCTTAGAGATTAATATTTGTAAGATATTTGATTATATCTTTAGCACAAATTCTTAGGTATAGAATTACTTGTCTTAAATGCATTTTTAAGCAATTGAATACCTGTTGTCAAGCTACCCCCATAGTGAATGGATATTTATTTGCTATTGATTCACTCAACAAGTATTTATTTAATGCTTATTTTATATTGGGTAAATATGAACAAAGTATTGAGAAAAATGAATGTTTGGGAAGAGGAGAGCAGGGTAGCTCTGTTTCTTTGCATTTAATATTGTTTCATCAAAAAAAAATTCTTCAATTTGGTGAGTAAAGAGTGAAAAGTGAAAGTGTTAGTCACTCAGTTTGTGTTTGACTTTTTGAGATCCCATGGACTGCAGCCTGCTAGGCTCCTCTATCCATGAGATTCTCCAGGCAAGAATACTGGAGTGGGTAAACATTCATTTTTTCCAGGGGATCTTCCTAACCCAGAGGTGAACCTGGGTCTCCTGCTTTGCAGGCGGATTCTTTACGATCTGAACCACCAGGGAAGCCCTGGGTGAATAAAATGCTATCTTATTTTCTATTTCTTCATTATAAAGATCAAAACCCTTTAAAAATTATTTTGGTAGCCATTTTTGTATTGGGATTTTCTGCTGTACTTACTACCTTGCTTGGTGTCTGTATCTCTCTTTGGTGAAGGAGGAAGATGATCTCCAATATTATTTAGTTCTCTTTCAACTGGTTGCCAATCATACTATGTCTTATCATCAAAATTAGAATTTTTCTTATCAACATTAGAGCACTTCTCTTTCTATTATATGTTGGTGATAAACTGATCTCTTTTGTTTGTATGTTTTATTATTCTCATTATGTTAGTTCTATAGTGTGTTTTAATTGGTTTATTTCTAAAACATCATTTTTCCTACCCACTTTATTTTATGCCCATCTGTCTTCCTTCAGTCCAATCATTATTTTCAGGGAATTCTGACTCCTTTCTGTAATTGTTTTTAAGATTTTATCACTGTGTTGGCTGTTCTACAGTTGGTCATGCTATTTCTAGGCATGGATTTATCCTTATCTATCCTGCTAAGCACTTCATTATGTTTTTCAGTTTTTAAGAATTAAATTCAGGTTATTACTTCATTATTACTTCAGATATTGCCCCTTTGTATTTTCTATTTATTTGCTTTGTTTGTTCTCTCTGGAACTCCCATTATATTTATTTTTGACCTTATATTGCATATGTCTCTCAATCTTTCATATTTTTCATCTCTTTATTATTCTGTCACAGATTTCTGTGAATGTCCTACCAGTTCATTAGCTCAACTGTTTCAATTTAACCTGTTTTTAATCTATAAGGCTTTTAATTTAAAAGCTACATTTTTCACAATTTCTATTTAGTTCATTTTCAAATCTATCCATTCTTCCTTTTATCACGTCAGTAGCTTATTTCTTATGACATTTATTTTGAATCTTTAATTATTTTGCTCATTCCTACATATGGTCTTTCTGTTTTTTTCTGTCATGTCTGAAATTCTTGTGGTGGTAATATGTCTTTTATAGTATCTGACGATTCTCGCTTGTGATGTTTGCTTTCCTCATGATATTTATAGAAAATATATGATTCATCTTTTAGCGTTTTTTTTTTTCTCTGTCATTTTCGGTACCTGGTAACTTCCAGTGGTGTGTTAGTAAATGTTTAATTATAAGCTTTCTGAGAAACAGTGCTCAGGTTTGTAGCATCTCCCTAGCATAGCCAATTTTAAACAACTGAAGTAGTGTCATTGAGCATGGAGGTGGGAAGAGATGTGCTCACTCAGATTTTGTAAGCTTATTAACTTCAACATCACTGGCAGTTTTCCTTTCTTACTACAAATTCAGCTGTCTGTTAATTTTTTGTTATATTTTACCCAGCACATGTAGAGTTTTATGATATGAGTTTCCATTAGCTAACTTTACCAGGTTTCCAGGACTGGAAGCAATGCTGTATGTCCAAAATTCAAAAAGCTAAAAAATGTTTGTACGTGTTATAATTCTTGAGTTGGCGAATTTCACCATATTTGATATGTTCTGTCTCTTAATACTCCACTCCATTTCTTCTTCATTTGCCTCTTTCCCTCATCTCTGGTTGCAAAACAGTCAGACACGACTTAGCGACTAAACAACAACAAAATCCCATCAACCCATCAATCCCAACAACAACCCATCTCTTACCTTTCAGTCTCTATTGCTTTATTTCTGCTAAATAAGCTTATCAGAGGACTTCTGTGGAAGGAATCATCTTGTTATATAAACAGTATTTTAAGAGATACTTAGCTTTTAGAGGTAGACAAGCACAGATTCCTTGAAAGGAGATAGCATATTTCCTGAAGTTAATTATGTTCTCCTAGATGTTTGTGGGAAGAGTGCTCTCATCACAGGCAATCATTTTTGTAAATGGTGAGATGGTAAATATTTTAGACTTTGCAGGCCATATATTCCCTCCCCCAAATCCTCCGCTTTGCCACTACAGTGTGAAAGCAGCCTTAGATAATATGTAAATGAATCAATGGGCTGTGTTCCAATAAAACTTTATTTACAAGCAGGTAGTGAGTTGAATTTTGTCCATGGACTACAGCCTTGCTGAGCCCTGCTCTAAATGATAGTCCATGGATGTAAAGACCTAATAATATTTTAAAGTGAACACACAGTTGTTAATAGAAAATTAAATTTAATTTCATTTTCTATATCAGTACTTGGAAAGATAATTACTAGTTTTAAGATATAATTACTTTTTTTCTGCATATAGTTGGGATAATTGTTTTGGGCATAGAAGAGGCAGTGTTTTTCGTAATTAACAGTGACTTTGTATTTTAATATTGTACATATGCTTGCAGGCTATTAGTCATTTATAATAAATGTGAGATGTATGAAATACAAAAATTATTTACAAACAATGAATTTGTTGTGTGCCAACTCAACTTGGCAACTGCTGGACCTTAGGCTATTTTTGGAATCAGTAGTTCACTTTGTTTTCCCCTGTGTATATTGCATTTCAGTGACAAACCATGGGAGCCTGGAGCTGCCCAGAACAATTTGATTTTTTCATCTGCAAAGATTCTTAAGCTTCCTGTGGTTTAGCTGGCACATCTTGCATACAAAAGAATTTAAGTATTGATCTAAGCTATTAAAACACATCATAGTTACATTCTTTTATAGCAACTGCTGTGCACCAGTTTAGCCTAATGAATTCTCAAATGTATCTCATTCATACAATTTGGTCTACTGTTCTGCTCAGAGTGGCTATTAACTCCTATAGGCATGTAATGAGGAGGAACTCAGTAGAGTACATGGCAAGAAATGAACATATGGGGGTTTTCCCAAAAGAACAACCAGTAATTGAAAGCACTAAACTCCCCCAGTTATCATCCCCTCCCTTTTCAAGCTATTCGTAGATACCAAGATGCTCTCACTAATTCCACTGCAGACTAGTGTCAGGAGAATGCCCTGGCCATTTATGCTGTTTCTATGTAATGGTGCCAGATGTTTTCTACCATGCTATCAGGAAATATAATTACCAAACTAGCTTTCTGTGATTCACTAGAATTATCATACTGGGTATCCTTTTTCCTTTAATGTCCCTTTGTAGAACAAGAAGCTTCTGCCTTGATTTAGTGACTTGGTCATAGGTGCTATTAATACATTTGGAATCTTTATAATGCAAACCAGGAAAGGTCAAGATGCTTGCTTTTCATAGAAAGATTATTCATTCATTAAAAATTAAAATACATTGTTCATTTCAGGTGGGTGGGCTGGATATTATTATTTCCCACATGTCCAGTTCAGCAGTACAGAACAAAAACATTCCTGCTTGAAGATTTCTGAGGTTGTCTTTGCTAGGCTCTTTCATACTTTCACTACTGCAGACTCCTCGTTACTAATTTGTTTGCATCAGGTTTACTGAAAATTCATAGGTCTCAATATGAGAAGATAGGGAAAATACTTAGATTTGTGGTAGAGAAGGAAAGTTGTTTTCCTTTGATTTTTTTTAATTCAATAAACATTTATTTGACATCAACTATACACTAAGAGTGGAGAAGGCAATGGCACCCCATTCCAGTACTCTTACCTGGAAAATCCCATGGACGGAGGAGCTTGGTAGGCTGCAGTCCATGGGGTTGCTAGAAGTCGGACACGACTGAGTGACTTCACTTTCACTTTTATGCATTGGAGAAGGAAATGGCAACCCACTCCAGTGTTCTTGCCTGGCGAATCCCAGGGACGGGGGGAGCCTGGTGGGCTGCCGTCTATGGGGTGGCACAGAGTCAGACATGACTGAAGCGACTTGGCAGCAGCAGCAGCATACACTGAGTAGTGCTCTGTCCTGGTGGTGTGACCATGAATAAAACATAATCATTTTCCCCAAAGGTCATAATATAGTATGGAGCAAACATATGAACAGCTACAGTATTATAAGATACTCATAATAAAAGTATGAACAAAGTGCTGTGAGAAGAAGGAAAAGACTGAGTGGCCGGGAGAACATTTCCCCATTTAATGCACTGTACGGGAAGATCCCCTGGAGGAGGAAATGGCAACTCGCACTAGTATTTGTGTTTGGAAAATCCCATGGACAGAGGAGCCTGTCAGGCTACAGTTCATAACGTCACAAAGAGTGGACATGACTGAGTGAGCACGCACGCACACACGAAGTAGTGAAACAGCAATGGAACAACCCCCTTTTTTTTTTTTTTTGATGTAGAACATTTTTAAAGTCTTTATTGAATTTGTTACAATATTACTTCTGTTCTATGTTTTGGGTTTTTGGCCCCAAGGCATGTGGGATCTTATCTCCTTGACCAAAAATCGAACCCACACCCCCTGCATTGGAAAGTGAAGTCTTAACCATTGGACCACCAGGAAAGTCTTGGAAAATCATGTTTTAAATGCTGAAAATGAGCATTTGGAAAATGGAAATGAAATAAAAATGCCATTTATAATAACATGAAAATATAAGAATATAAGTGCTTAAGAATAAACTCAGAGGTATGAAAGGACTACACATATAGAATATATGATTAAATATAAAGTACTTTTCTTTGTAAATTCTTAATTTCTTTAAAATAGAATGACTTAAGCAAAGGAAAAATAATAGCAATGTGCTGTAGGGTTTATAAAATATGTATAAATAAAACATATGATAATAATACCTTAAAGGACTAGAGGTGAAAATTGAAGCATACTATTGTTAAGTTTTTAAAACTACGTGTGTGGGGTAGAATAACATTATTTGACTCTAATTTACTAAAAATTAAAAATGAAGATTGCAAACTCTAGAACAACACTGATTAAAAAAAGAAAAAGAAGTATAACTAATAAGTTATTATGTAAAATGAAATGGGAAACAAAACAATACTCAATTCTTACAGAAAAGCTCTTCCAGAAAATTGGGATAAAAGAATAAATACAAAACTAATGGCTTCCCAGGTGGCACTAGTGGTAAATAACCCGCCTGCCAAGTGGGAGACACAAAAGATGTGGTTTTGATCCCCAGGGAAGATTCCCCTGGAGGAGGGCATTACTACCCAGTCCAGTATTCTTGCCTGGAGAATTTGATGGACAGAGGAGATTGACAGGCTACAGTCTATAGAGTCTCAGAGTTGAAACAGACTGAAACAACTTAGTACACACACATTCAAAACTAATTGTATGATGATGGACTTAACATTTATAATTACTTTAAATGAAAATGGATACATGGATCTGTTAAAAGGCAGAGATTATCAGCAAGTCATCACTTCTATTCAATGTTGTTTCAGAGGCAGAACAATTAGGTGAAAAAAAAAAAGGCATACTAGAAAGGAAAAAGCAAAAACTGTCTTCAGTGAAGACATTTTTGTGTGTAAAGAAACTCCTAAACTATCAGCAAAATATTTACTAGGTTTAGGTGACTCAGACAGGAAAGAATTCACCTGCAATGCAGGAGACCTGAGTTCAATCCCTGGATCAAGAAGATCCCCTGGAAAAGGAAATGGCAACCCACTCCAGTATTCTTGCCTGGAGAATTCCATGGACTGAAGAGCCTGGCGGGCTACAGTCTGTGGGGTACCGAAGAGTCGGACATGACTGAGTGACTAACACACACATAATGAGTGAATTCAGCAAGCCTCTAAATATAAGGTCGCTTACAAAAATTGACTTTATTTTTAGAATTGAGTGTTTAGGAAGTGAAAATGAAAAGGTCTTTTATAATTGCATCAAAAATATAAATGTTTAAGAGTAAACTTAATTAGAGAGTACTCAAGTCAATGGAAAAATATACTATGATTGTGGTGGATTGAACACTCAACATTAAGATATCTGTTCTTCCCAATGCAATCCAAAACAACATTTTAGAAGTTTTTCTTTTTTAATTTATTAATATTTTGAAACACTAGGCTGATTTTAAAATTAATGTGGAAATGCAGAGACCTCGACTAGTCTCCCAAATAAAAACAAAAATTTGAAGTATTTACCTAATTTTAAGACTATTATAAATCTATAGTAATCAAGACAGGATGGTGTTGGGTTATAGACAGACAACAGATAAATGGAATAGAATGGAGTGCTGAAACAGACTTACACTGGTACAGTCAATTGAACCAGGGCAGCAAGGCAACTCAATATGGAAAGGAAAGTCTTTTCACCAAGAATGTTTGAGCTGCTGGGTATCATTAAGGAAATAAAAGTGAATCTCAACATATACATCATAGCATAAATTGAAATTTATTGGAGAGGTATCACAGACCTAAAAATAAAAAAAAACAGTGTCAAGCTTCATGAAGAAAATGTGCAGGAAAATCCTAATAAACTTGGGGTGGGCAAAGATCCCTAACAAAACCAAGAAAACACTAATAATTAAAGGAAAATAAATTGTAAAATAAATTTCATAAAATTATTATTTACTGAAAAACAACATTAATAACCTGAATATGTAAGCTACAGACTGAAAGAAAATATTCATAATACATGTAAGTAATAGTAAACTTATACCCAAAATAGCGAATTTCTAAAATTTCTATAAAAAGACAAGCCCCTTCCCCTGTCTACAATCCCACCAAATGGACAAAGTACTTGAAAAGGCACTTCACCAAATAAGATAAATAAATGGCCAATAAACACATGAAAAAGTTGATAACACTACTAGTCATCAGGGAAGTAAAAAATAAAAACTATAATGAAATATTACTAAACACTCACTAGAATGATTAAAATTGAGAAAACTGATAACTCCAGTTGTTGGCAAGGATGTAAAACAACTGAATTTTTATGCATTGCTACAGTGGGTAGACAATGTGTCTAACAGTTTTTAATAAGTCAAATATATCCTTATCCAATGACCCAACAATTCCTTCTTTAGATATTTTCCCCAAAGAAATGAAAACATATTTGTGCAAAAATACATGTACATAAATGTTCATGCAACATTATTGATATCCAAAATATAGAAACACCTCTAATGTCTAAAAGTAGAATAGAAAAATGCACTGATGCATTTGACTCAGCAACAAATGTAACTATTATTGATATTTATGCCAACACAGATACATTTAAAAGCATTTTGCTGAGCAAAAGAAGCCCAATCAAAGAAAAAAGAAACTACACACTGTAGGATTTCTTTTCATTTGTTTCGCATGCTTATGATATTGTGTCACCTTGATGCTTGTTTCTTTGAACAACCATTTCATTGCTTTGTACTCAATGAATGTACCATAGTTTATTTATTCATTGGTCTTTCTATGATTATTTGTTTTTTCCTAGTATTAGTTTTTATTATTTATTTTACCATTAGAAAAGTATTCTCATGAACTGTCTTTTATATGTATCCTGGTAGCAAAACACAAGAGTGTCTCTGGAAATATGTGTAGAAATAGAATTGCTGGGTGGTAGGGTATGCAGAAGTTTATTTCATAGTGCTATTTTGCCCCTAAAATTGGTTATTCCAACTGCCAGTTGTGTATAACTATCAGCAGTGTATAAACATCCCCATCTGAGCAACTGCTTTGTAAAAACTGAACATCATCATACTTTTCAGTTTTTATCAATTTGATAGGTATAAAATAGTATCTCAATGTGGCTTAAAATTATACATATATTTATGAAAGCTTTTTTTATTTCTTTTTCTATGAAATGTAATCCATGTTTTATTGTCCATTCTTCTTGTGGATTCTCTGCCTTTTTATTCTTATATTTTAGGAGCTCTTTATAGATTCTGGATAAATCTTCTTCTGGTTATGTGTCTGTCAAATATCTTTTCTGAATTTACGGGCTACTTTTTTACCCTGTCACATTTTTTCATAAACAGAAATGATTTGTTTTAAGTAGTCTGTTTCGTCAACAGTTTCCTTTACAAGATAGCAACTTACATATTTTTTTAAAATTTTATTTCAATTGAGGATAATTACTTTACAGTAGTGTGATGGTTTCTGCCATACGTCAACATGAATCAGCCACAGGTATACATATATGCCCTCCCTCTTGAACTTCCCTCCCAGCTCCCACCAGCAACTTGCATATTATTTATGATGTATTTTTCAGACTTTCAACTACATTTCCTTCCATATTATTTAAAGTTTGGACTTTCTTGAACAATTGTATCCATCTGGAATTGTGTTTTGTATACAATGTGCAGTAGAGATTGTCAAGAACTTTTAACAGTCTAAGATGTTACTCTACCTGCAAGCTAACAAGGTAGCCTGCCAGAGGATGCTGGGGCAGAAGAAATTCCCAAGTCAGGTGAAAAGTTCTTTACTACTCACATTAATAGCAGGAGCTACAGTGCCAGTTTCTCAAACCCAGTTCCCGCAGGGTGACTCAAGGAAGGTCAGATGACTACCGCACATAGAGTGAGTTGTACTACAGAAGAGGGTTACCCAAATCTCTTGTAGTGGGAGGTTAGCATGCTTTACCTTTAACCTAGAGGGTCACCTTGTCTATATTATACTGGATAATAAATAGTAATAAAACCTGCCTTATACTCCAGAGAGTGGCATCTTTCGCTTCCAAGGCTGTTTTTTCTATAACTATCCTTGAGAACATAGTCTGGAATAAAGGCAGCCAGCGCCTCTGCCTGTAAGACTTGCCCAAATAAGAGAAGCAACTGTCTCTTAGCAAAGGGTGTACGTCCTTTCTCCCCTTGCCCCAATATTCATGACCAATTGTCTCTGCATGGTTTAATGCACAGTTTCATCTTTCCCCATATATGTTTAATATGATCAGGTTGAAACATCTACATTAACATAACATTATCCTTTTGATTCCATGTATGTAAGCGTCTGTTTCTGGGCTCTCTGATCTATTAATCAGGCTTCTCTGATAGCTCAGCTGGTAAAGAATCTGCCTGCAATGCAGGAGACCCTGGTTTGATTCTGGGTTGGGAAGATCCTCTGGAGAAGGGTTAAGCTTACCCACTCCACTATTCTTGGGCTTCCCTGGTTGGCTCAGCTGACAAAGAATCTGCCCACAATATAGGCAACCCCTGCTCCATTCCTGGGTTGGGAAGATCCCCTGGAGAAGGGAACAACTACCCACTCCAGTAATCTGGCCTGGAGAATGCCATGGACTGTATAGTCCATGGGATTGCAAAAGAGTCAGACAAGACTGAGACTTTCACTTCCACTTTCACTTTCTTTCCCTGGTGGCTCAGATGTTAAAGAATCTGCCTGCAATGCAGGAGGCCCCAGTTGGATCTCTGGGTCGGGTAAATCCCTCAGAGAAGAGAATGGCTACCCACTCTGGTATTCTTGCCTGGAGAATCCCATGGACAGAGGAGCCTGGTGGGCTACAGTTCATGGAGCCAGAAAGAGTCAGACATGAATGAGCAACTGTCTCAGCATCAACACCATATAGCTTTACATACTACAAGTGAAGTGAAGTCGCTCAGTCATGTCCAACTCTTTGCAACCCCGTGGACTATAGCCTGCAATGCTCCTCCATCCATGAGATTTTCCAGGCAAGAGTACTGGAGTGGGTTGCCATTTCCTTCTCCAGATTATATGCTACAGCTTTATATTAAATCTTATTGTCTGGTAGAGCAATTCTCTCCCAACCCCCTAAAATATCCACCTTGTTCTTCAGAAATGTCTTATATATTCTACTCCTTCCATTTCTTCTTTGTATTTAAAAAAATCTACACACATTCCAATGTAAAAGATAAATCTGTGTGTGTGTGTGTGTGTGTGTGTGTGTGTATTTGCAATTCTGAACTTCTGGAATTATTTTGCTTGTTTCAGAGTTTTGTTTGAAACTTTTTGTAGTAAATGTTATGCAGGTGTTTCCGGTATGACTACCCATCACAGATTAGCTCCAAGCTTTGGCTTCTTGCCTGCTGCCCTCTAAAAGCTAAGGTTCTGATCTTCAGACATCAGCAGATGGTCTGAGCACAAGTGACAGGTTCAGCTCATTTACTTCTCTGCGTGGATCCTTTCACTTTGTTTTCAGTCTCGCAGAATTCTTCTTACCTTTTTTTCTCGAGCAGCTCAGCTATGCATTTAAAAAAATATATTTTGTCTCTTTCATCTAACCTTTTTAACAATTTTGCACTGAAAGTGGTTTTCAGGATATCTAGCCATTCATATTGCCTGAAACAGATGTCTTTGTCAATAGTGGTTTTAAAATTGTTTAATCACAGAATTGTATCATTTGCATAATAAATATTCAATAAAGTGTGTTTAATTGAACTGAATAAGATTTCAGTTGGATTTTTGTGATGCTGCCTCATCATTTCCAAATAATCAACACCTAATTTGGCACTTCCACCATTAGATTATTATTCTCTCCTTAAAACTTTAGGAGTTTTAAGAAACATACAGAAAATAATACACTTGAAATCTTTTCTTACCACCACGATTAACCACGTTAATATAGTATCTTTTTTACTCTATGGTTATATGGTTAGATAACAAAGCAATTTATATTATTTTTTATACTTCAAAATTTTACACTAATAATGATATTGATACTTTTTTGAAAGATACTTTTCCCCCATTCAGCATCAAGTTTGAAATATTTATCTATGGTGATACCCTAAGCTCTGATTCAATTACTCCAAGTCCTGTCTGTAATTTTATTATAAATTAAATTTTATTTGAGTGTGTGCTCAGTTGCTTCAGTCCCGTCTGACTCTTTGCGACTGTATGGACTATCGCCCACCAGGTTCTCCTGTCCACGGGATTATCTAGGTGAAAAAACTGGAGTGGGTTGTCTTTTCCTTCTCCAGGGGATCTTCTGGACCCAGAAACTGAACCAGGGTCTCCTGCCTCTTCTGCATTGCAGGCAGATTCTCTACTGCTGAACCATCGGGGAAGCCCTTAATTCTACAATAAATATTCTTATATATATTTTCTTGAGCATATATTTGATATTTTTAAGAATTAGAAGCCTAGAACTGAAAGTGCTTTGTGATAAGATGTACGTAACTTTGACCCCATGGACTGTAAGCTACCAGGCTCCTCTGTCCATGGGATTCTCCAGGCAAGCACACTGGAGCAGATAGCCATTCATTTCTCCAGGGGAATCTTCCTGACCTAAGGTCCTAACCTGGGTCTCCTGCATTGTAGGCAGATTCTTTACCATCTGAGCCACCAGGGAAGTCCAGAACTGAAAGTGCTCTGTGATAGGATGTAGTTAACTTTAACATATTCAGTTCAGTTCAGTTCAGTTCAGTTCAGTCGCTCAGTCGTGTCCGACTCTTTGCGACCCCATGAATCGCAGCACGCCAGGCCTCCCTGTTCATCACCAACTCCCAGAGTTCACTCAGACTCACGTCCATCGAGTCCGGGATGCCATCCAGCCATCTCATCCTCCATCATCCTCTTCTCTTCCTGCCCCCAGTCCCTCCCAGCATCAGAATCTTTTTCAATGAGTCAACTCTTCTCGTGAGGTGGCCAACGTACTGGAGTTTCAGCTTTAGCATCTTTCCTTCCAAAGAAATCCCAGGGCTGACCTCCTTCAGAATGGACTGATTGGATCTCCTTGCAGTCCAAGGGACTCTCAAGAGTCTTCTCCAACACCACAGTTCAAAAGCATCAATTCTTCGGCGCTCAGCCTTCTTCACAGTCCAACTCTCACATCCATACATGACCACAGGAAAAACCACAGCCTTGACTAGACGGACCTTTGTTGGCAAAGTAATGTCTCTGCTTTTCAATACGCTATCTAGGTTGGTCGTAACTTTTCTTCCAAGGAGTAAGCGTCTTTTAATTTCATGGCTGCAATCACCATCTGCAGTGTTTTTGGAGCTCCCCAAAAATAAAGTCTGACACTGTTTCCACTGTTTCCCTATCTATTTCCCATGAAGTGATGGGACCGGATGCCATGATCTTCGTTTTCTGAATGTTGAGCTTTAAGCCAACTTTTTCACTCTCCTCTTTCACTTTCATCAAGAGGCTTTTTAGCTCCTCTTCACTTTCTGCCATAAGGGTGGTGTCATCTGCATATCTGAGGTTATTGATATTTCTCCCAGCAATCTTGATTCCAGCTCGTGTTTCTTCCAGTCCAGCATTTCTCATGATGCATATAAGTTAAATAAGCAGGGTGACAATATACAGCCTTGACATACTCCTTTTCCTATTTGGAACCAGTCTGTTGTTCCATGTCCAGTTCTAACTGTTGCTTCCTGACCTGCATACAGATTTCTCAAGAGGCAGGTCAGGTGGTCTGTATTCCCATCTCTTTCAGAATTTTCCACAGTTTATTGTGATTTAACATATTAGGTATATTCAATTTCTTATATCTAGTCTTTATGATTGTGATGACATCCATCAGTATAGATGATAAGCCCTTTTTTACCTTATTTCATTTAATATTTGCAATTTGTGAAAAGTACCTAGCACTGGTCTGAAAAGGATTATGTCAAACATATGTTGTGCATGACACCTTGTGTATAATTCAAATTATGCTAAATTTTATAACTGTTAAATAACAAATGATTAGGTGAGTTAGCAATTCATGCCCCCCTTTTTTTCTGTAGGTATTTATGAGCCTCCATTTATTGTACTACTGCAGTGAACCAACCTTGGATGTGAAAATTGCCTTTTGTCAGGTGTGTGTTCCTTACAGGTAAAACAAGGTACAGTACATTCCCTTGTATTTCCATTTTGCCATTTCATCTTGCACGTTTCACACTAAAGTTAGTGTTTATGTAGAATTAAAAGTAGCCTACGGAATAGAATTGGATGCCTAGATTTTTTCCCCCTAGTTCATTTATCTTAGAATAGGAATGAAGAGAATTCTTTTTAATGATTGTAAATATTGTACTTAATCTCTGTATAAAGTGATTTCTTACTATATTTAACATCATTAATGACTTTTTCAAATCCTTAAAATGTGGTTTAAATAATTGAAATAGCTGAAATAAATGATATTTTTCATCCAAGGACTGATGAGCCCCAAGTAGAGTCTCCAGTACTCAAATATAACAGTATGTAGTTAGCGCTTAGTTTGGGCTTCCCTGGTGGTGCTAGTGGTAAAGAGTCCACCTGCCGATGCAGATGACACAAGAGACAGGGTTGTGGTTCCTGAGTTGGGAAGATCCCCTGGAGAAGGGAATGGCAACCCACTCCAGTATTTTTGCTGGGAAAATTCCATGGAAGAGAGCCTCATGGGCTACAGTCCATGAGGCTGCAAAGAGTCAGACACAACTGAACATGCACACACAGCCCTTAGTCTATTTTTCAATGCCCTGTTCTAGCCAGTAGTTGGGAAAAAATAAGGCTAGCGGCAATAATGACAAATAAAGGTATCTCTAACCTGCTAGTGACAAGGTAGTGTACACGGACAATAGAAGGTCTGCACTCTTGTATTCATACAAATGATATTCTTAAGAAAAAGTCTACCTGAGGCACTGGTACCTACTCTAAGTATGTTTAGGTCATTCTGACTTAAGACTGTGGTCATTGTATCATTAATAGAGCTCAGTTTTACACTAGGAATTGTTATGTGGCTGGTAAATTTTATAGTAGCTCTAATCGTACTCCAAGAAGAGAGCACTTCCATTTTTTCTGTAATGATTTTTGCTGTATTTTCTCATTGAGATGGGTTGTATACACAGAATGACATATGTCCCTTGGAATGCAGTTTAAACAATAACTCAAAATAATATTATTTTAATACAATATTTTCTAATTCTAGAAGTAACATGCTTATTATAGAAAATATAGAAAAATACAAAGGAAGCAAAACACTGGTAAATCTACTCTCTACGCTGAGCGTAGTTAGAATTTCTACAGAAAAATAAAATGTATTATGTTCTATGAATAGGATTTACTGATCTATTTTATCTTCCTGGCCTCTAAATTTTTGTAGTGCCAAACATTTCCAGGCTTTCAGATGATTTCTCTAATAAGAACTCTGGATCTGGAGTGAAGTAGGTCAGAAAGAGAAAAACCAATACAATGTATTAACATATATATATATATATGGAATTTAGAGAGACAGTAATGACAATCCTATATGCAAGGCAGCAAAAGGGACACAGATGTAAAGAACAGACTTTTGGAATACGTGGGAGAAGATGAGGGTGGGATGATTGGAGAGAATAGCATTGAAACATGTATATTACCATATGTAAAATAGACGACCAGTGCAAGTTCCATGCATGACGAAGAGCACTCAGAGCTGGTGCTCTGGGACAACCCAGGGGGATGGGGTGGGAGAGGGGTTCAGGATGGGGCACACGTGTGCACCCATGACTGATTCATGTCGATGTATGGCAAAAACCACTACAATATTGTAAAGTAATTATCCTCCTTTAATTAAAATTGAAAAAAAAAATCTCTGAATCTGAGCAGCTTGGGCTAGAAATTCTAAATCTGCCACTTACTTAGCCATTTACTTCTGAGTTTGGGCGAGTTAGTTAACCTTACTGTGCTTTGGTTAATAAAAAGGGAAGAGATAATAGGTTTATAAGAATCAAGCAAGTTCATACTTGCAGAGCACTGAGAATATGTTTTTGTTACATAGTTAACTAAATCTTCACTAAATTCATGCTCTCTCTTGTGGGGCTGTCATTTAAATCCTAGTGTTTTAAATATTATCAATACCATGAATACTCCCCAGTTATACATCTAGCAAAAGCTTTCCTGAAACTTGGCTCATATACCCAATTGCTTGTTCTACATCTCAGCTCAGATGTCTAATAGGTGTAGCAAATGACACATATACCAAACCAAATCCTTGATCTTTCCTTCAAAATTGCTCTGCTCTAATTCAGTAAATGCTAAACTCCTCTTTTCAGTTGCTTAGAGCAAAATCTTCAGAATAAGCTTTTGGACAACACTTTGCATCCAATCTGTCGGCAAATTCTGTGGCTCCCCTTTAAAACTAAATGTAGAATCTTACCAATTTCTCCATTACCACTTTGATCCATTCTGATGGTAAGACTAGAGATCTTAAAATTAGAGATACCAAGGGAACATTTCATGCAAAGATGGGCTCCATAAAGTACAGGAATGGTATGAACCTAACAGAAGCAGAAGATATTAAGAAGAGGTGGCAAGAATACACAGAAGAAATGTACAAAAAAGATCTTCATGACCCAGATAACCACAATGGTGTGATCACTCACCTAGAGCCAGACATCCTGGAATGCAAAGTCAAGTGGGCCTTAGGAAGCATTACTATGAACAAAGCTAGTGGAGGTGATGGAACTCCAGTTGAGCTATTTCAAATACTAAAAGATTATGCTGTGAAAGTGCTGCACTCAATATGTCAGCAAATTTGGAAAACTCAGCAGTGGCCATAGGACCGGAAAAAGTCAGTTTTCATTCCAATCCCAAAGAAAGACAATCCCAAAGAAAGGCAATGCCAAAGAATGCTCAAACGACTGCACAATTGCACTCATCTCACACATTAGTAAAGTAATGCTCAAAATTCTCCAAGCCAGGCTTCAGCAATATATGAACCATGAACTTCCAGATGTTCAAGCTGGTTTTAGAAAAGGCAGAGGAATCAGAGATCAAATTGCCAACATCCGCTGGATCATCAAAAAAGAGAATTCCAGAAAAACATCTATTTCTGCTTTATTGACTATGCCAAAGCCTTTGACTGTGTGGATCACAATAAACTGTGGAAAATTCTGAAAGAGATGGGAATACCAGACCACCTGACCTGCCTCTTGAGAAACCTGTATTCAGGTCAGGAAGCAACAGTCAGAACTGAATATAAAACAACAGACTGGTTCCAAATAGGAAAAGGAGTACGTCAAGGCTGTGTATTGTCACCCTGCTTATTTAACTTCTATGCAGAGTACATCATGAGAAACACTAGGCTGGAAGAAGCACAAGCTGGAATCAAGATCACTGGGAGAAATATCAATTACCTCAGATATGCAGATGACACCGCCCTTATGGCAGAAAGTGAAGAATTAAAGAGCCTCTTGATGAAAGTGAAAGAGAAGAGTGAAAAAGTTGGTTTAAAGCTCAACATTCAGAAAACGAAGATCATGACATCTGGTCTCATAACTTCGTGGTAAATAGATGGGGAAACAGTGGAACCAGTGGCTGACTTTATTTTTGAGGGCTCCAAAATCACTGCAGATGGTAACTGCAGCCATGAAATTAAAAGGCACTCCTTGGAAGGAAAGTTATGACCAACCTAGACAGCATATTAAAAAGCAGAGACATTACTTTGTCAACAAAGGTCTGTCTAGTCAAGGCTATGGTTTTTCCATTAGTTATGTATGGGTGTGAGAGTTGGACTATAAAGAAAGCTGAGCACCAAAGAATTGATGCTTTTGAACTGTGGTGTTTGAACTGTGGAGAAGACTCTTAAGAGTCCCTTGGACTGCAAGGAGATCCAACCATTCCATTCTAAAGGAAATCAGTCCTGGGTGTTTATTGGAGGGACTGATGTTGAAGCTGAAACTCCGATACTTTGGCCACCTGATGCGAAGAGCTGACTCGTTTGAGACCCAGAGAGGTGTTATGGGGAGGGAGGTGGGAGGGGGGTTCATGTTTGGGAATGCATGTAAGAATTAAAGATTTTAAAATTTAAATAATAAAAAACTAAAAAAAAAAAAAAAGAAAGAAAAGACCCTGATGCTGGGAAAGATTGAGGGCAGGAGGAGAAGGGGATGACAGAGGATGAGATGGTTGGATGGCATCACCAACTCGATGGACATGAATTTGGGTAAACTCCAGGAGTTGGTGATGGACAGGGGGGCCTGGCATGCTGTGGTTCATGGGGTCGCAAAGAGTAAAACTCTCCTGAGCGACTGAACTGAACTGAACTGATTCTGATCCAAGCCTGGGTTATTGCAGGAGCTTAAGGGGTTTACTCTCAAAACTTCATCAAGAGATATATTTGAAAAATATAAGTGAGATCATGTCACTCCTTGGTTAAAACCAAAACAAACAAAACAGAAAAACCATTTGGTCAGTGAGATGTCTTCAAAATAAATACCTAACCCTTTGCCTTGGGTATTGCCACCTAGACACGCTTCCTTAAAATGCTCTACCTTTATTATCCACTTGGCTCACTCATTCACTATCTTCAGAAGTTGGCTCAAATATTCATTTTTAAAGGAGTCTTTCCTGCTTATCTATCTAAAATTACCCCTTCCTACTCCACACTGCCTATCTCACACTTCCTACCCAACTTCTTTGTCTTCTATTTTGTCCCCTCCATGACAGCTCTTGATATATGTGACTTGCATGTTGTTTCTGCTGGAATACATTTTTTGCTTGGGCATGGAAGTTTTTCAGTGATGTGCTGTGAGCTCCCACAGGCTGACAAGGCTCACAAGCATTGAGCGTGCACACCTCTTCCCTGCTCTAAGTTCAGTGATGTTGGTTTGGTAGATCTGTCATGATAGGAATATGTACATTATGTAAATAAACAATTGGTGCAGATGAGTCCTCTTCCCTCCCCCAACCCCAGCCAGTTGTTGAATAATTACAGCACATAGTTGGGAGTTTGTCTCTTTTGCACACAGCTATGTTGTAGTACTAACAATAATATCTGGCAGAGGGTGGGCTCTCACCAAATATTTGCATAATGAATGAATGAATGATACATGTTTGGTTAATGCAGTCAATTGCAGCTATGATAGTGCCCTGGTGGAAAATGAGCGGGTCTGAATTTCTGGTTAGGATATCTGGACCATTTGCAAGCTTTATGATTGTAAGCCATTTCCTTAGTGTCCATGATCCTAGTCATTTATCATGGGTGTTAGCCCTTAAGAACCAAACCAAAAACAAACAAAAAAGTTTATTTTTTTACATATTTTGAGATTAATCTGAATTTAAGAAATTATCAAAAAAATCTTAAAACTTCAGCTATTATTTTTAGTCCAAAAAGTTTCTGTGTGGGTTGAAGTTATTTTTAAATCATCTCCCCAAATTTGCGTACAGATTCAGAATGTCTATTTCTAGGAAGAGTTCTTAAAGAGTTTAAAGCAAAGGAATAAAGAGAAGAAATGAAGCATGAACTTTTTTAATGGCTCTGATTTTTTTTTTTTGCTTATTGTGAACTTTTAATACCTAGAAAATATACATGTGTATTCTATAACTTAAACCCTAAAAATATCATAGCAAGCAGGATATTTCTAGGTGTGACTCAGAGTGCTTAATTTACTTTCCATGTAGAATTTTAATTTGATGATGTTTATTTTTTTCTATCCTGTAGCAGTGTGCCTCATTTACTATTCCAGCAATTTAAAGAAAATGGTGTATTTATTTTCTCTAAATGAATACAGAATTTATTTATTTGAGTTTTATTTATTTATTTGCTTGAGTTTTCTTTCAAACTATGTGCTTTGGAAGCTTCTCATTTTATGAGATATCTCATGGATCCCTGGTATGCAGCGACATTTAACACCATGCACAGTAGGGTTAGGTTGTCCCAACTTCTTGCCTCACAGGTGGTATGTGAAGACCTTTAAGTAACTTGTCAATGATTAGGGATTGAGTATATCCCAAATGGAGGGCTTCCCTGGTGGCTCAGTGGTAAAAGAATCTGCCTGCCAATGCAGGAGGCATGGGCTCCATCCCTAAGTGGGAAGAGTCCCTGGAGAAGGAAATGACAAGGCACTCCAGGATTCTTGCCTGGGAAATCTCACAGACAGAGGAGCCTGGCAAGCTACAGTTCATGGGGTCGCAAAAAGTCGGATGCAGCTTAGTGACTAAGCAACAATATCCAGAATCTAGGTCTCTTGAATCTTAACCTCTGGCTTTAAAAAGTTATATCATATTTCCAGGTTTCTCACTGTTATAAGAAAGAAATCACAGAAAATATAGAAAATAAAATTGCCCAGGTAGTTATCAACAGTAAATATGCCAGTTAACTGTAGTAATAACCTTATTTCTTTGTTAAATTATTTGAAGACCATGAGATTCATTGAATTTTTAAGCTACTCCTATTCATTTCTTTTTTTTTTTCTTTAAAAACATCAAGCAGCTTTTGTAGACAGGAGGTTTCTTGCTCTATTATGGGGAGAAATTTGTCATAGACAATAAAAAACAATCTTAAGTTTGTCCCTTGTATAAATCATTTACAAAATGTAGACCAATAGGGAATTGAAAGTGCCAGAACTCTTGATTCTCCAGAGATGTAGGTAAACCTTCTTAGCCTTCTTTTCTCAATTGAATAGAAAAGTGAAGAACTGTTAAATTTCACTCTATGAATTAAGAACAAAATCTGTGAAAATTGCTGTTTTTGAAACTCTGGTGTACTGAATAGATGAGTCATGGTTTTAACCAAGAAAGATAACACACAGAGAGATAATGTACGTTGGAAACCACATGCACACCCACTGGTGTCTGCAGCATTCACCACATCCCAGTTTGTGTTACCGTTGGTTGTACAGGTTTATGCTTTCCCAGCTCAATGGTGATGGCCTCTAGGGTAGGGCCAGGCATCCTTATCCTTGTCTGCCAAGCCCAGACTTCTACCTTAATTCAGGAAATGCTCAATAAGTGCTTTTTGAATAAGAAAGGGTAAATAAAAACTCAGAAAAGCACTAGTAGAAATTTGCTCACCTTTGAAAATCAAGTCAATTTCTCAACATCTTAACATCTTGATAAGTGCATATCAGTTCAGTTCAGTTCAGTTCAGTCGCTCAGTCGTGTCTGATTCTTTGTGACCCCATGAACTCCAGCACGCCAGGCTTCCCTGTCCATCACCAACACCTGGAGTCCACCCCAACCCATGTCCATTGAGTTGGTGATGCCATCCAATCATCTCATCCTCTGTCATCCCCTTCTCCTGCCCTCAATCTTTCCCAGCATCAGGGTCTTTTAAAATGAGTCAGCTCTTCACATCAGGCGGCCAAAGTATTGGTTTCAGCTTCAACATCAGTCCTACCAATGAACATCCAGGGCTGATCTCCTTTAGAATGGACTGGCTGGATCTCCTTGCAGTCCAAGGGACTCTCAAGAGTCTTCTCTAAAACCACAGTGCAAAAGCATCAATTCTTTGGTGCTCAGCTTTCTTTATGGTCCAACTCTCACATCCATACATGACCACTGGAAAAACCATAGCCTTGACTAGATGGACCTTTGTTGACAAAGTAATGTCTGCTTTTTAATATGCTGTCTAGGTTGTTCATAACTTTCCTTCCAAGGAGTAAGCGTCTTTTAATTTCATGGCTGCAATCACCATCTGCAGTGATTTTGGAGCCCCCAAAATAAAGTCAGCCACTGTTTCCACTCTTTAACCATCTAATTGCCGTGAAGTGATGGGATTGGAATATATTTAATTTGTATTTTGGTTAATTTGTTAATCACAAGTGTTAATCTAACATTTATCTAACAATTTATCAACTTATTGCCCTATCCTATTATTGATGCTCGAGTTGGTTACAAATCATTTAAAATGATTTCTTGATTTTCCAAAAGCCTTAAGAGACAGGAGGTTCATGTTAGTGAGTCAACAATTATGGTTTTATGTAACAGTGGAAATAAAGAGACTGAGCTCAGTGATCTGCTTTTTTGCTGTGACACAGAAACTCTTTGGGCTTTCTTTGCATGGAGACATCTACACATCGAATGATTATTGATTGGAGACACCTACATATTGAATGATTATTGATTGGCTCCATCATTCATTTATTCAACACATCTTTATTGAGTGGGGTTCCCTGGTGGCTCAGACGGTAAAGAGTCTGCCTGCAATGCAGGAGACCCATGTTTGATAACTGGGTCAGGAAGATCCTCTGGAGAAGGGAATAGCTACCCACTCCAATATTTCTTGCCTGGAGAATTCCACAGACAGAGGAACCTGGAGGGCTACAATCCATGGGGTTGTAAAGGGTCAGACACAACTAAGTGACTAACACACTTCTTTACTGAGTAGCTCTAATATGAACCTGTAACTTGTAGAAATTAAGGGTACAGGGTGGGTATTGTTACTCTCCTCAAAGAACACACCATCTAGTCTAAAGCACAGTAGAGAGTAGCTTGGCTTAAAATATAAAGAAAACTTCTTCCGCTTTGAGTTAAAACCTCAGTGATAACTATGGGCTAAACGATAATAAATCAGAAAAGGAAACACCTCAATACTTAACAGAGGTTTACTATCTGTGAGGACTACATTAAGACTTTATCTCATTTAATCTTTACAATGCCACTAACTACCAAGACAGAATTCAATTATGTTTTATTCTGGGGTTGGAAACCCGAACCATTTTACTAGAATGTCATTATCCAGTCTCATCATGGAATTTTGACATCTTCTATTGGTTATACAGAATTTTAACTGAACTGAGTAGCGACTAGGACTCAGAACCAAAATACTATAATTAAATGCAAAGAAGCCTAAGATACTATTGGTCACTGGTGGGAAAAAAAAAGAAGACTTTTATATAAATTCCAAAGGACAGTAGTGATGTATAAGGTCTAAAATATTACTGGATAATGACATAAATAGCAGTCTCTTTCTAGAGTTCTTAATGTCAAAATTGTTTTCAGTGTCTTCAGAAGTTAGTGCTTTTTGGTATAGCCCCTTGTTAGATATAATTGCCAAGACTGAGCATGTTGAATTTTCTAGTTAAAGCAATGCTTTTCTTAATAGATATAAAATATTACAAGATGACTAGGTAACTAAATTTTATTTTTCTGCTCTATGTCTGGATAAGAAATGCGCTATGTGTGTATATATAGTAATAATAATTTTCCTAGCCACAAATGGTGGCTGTTCTAAATAAACGAAAACTTAACTTTTAAACAGATTTCAAAAGAGTGACTTTAGTGTGACATTTATGTCTTATACCTTGGGCAGGCTTTTTTAATAGAAATTTATTAAGTAATTATTCCAGTTAGTAGACTCCGTTATGCTACTAAATATTATCTAACACAAATATATAGATCCTACCTAAGATTTGGTTCTGTAATGATAAACTTCTCTATTGGTTTATGTGAGTATGTGTTTGGTTTGCTTGAAACATGTAAAAGTTCAGGCTTGACTTCTTGTTGAATGATCTTAACCTGAAAGGAATGTAGCTCAATATTATGAGAGCAATTATGGTTGAGGTAGTAATCAGATTACATGAAGTTATTGCTTATATCTGACAAAATAATTGTGCTGTGAAAGGTCCCAGAATTATCCGTGGTTTTCAGTGTATGGTTAATAATGCTCTGTCAGTTAGGTTCACTTGAGTTCAGTCACTCAGTCGTGTCCGACTCTTTGCGACCCCATGAATCGCACCACGCCAGGCCTCCCTGTCCAGCACCAGCTCCCGGAGTTCACTCAGACTCACGTCCATCGAGTCGGTGATGCCATCCAGCCATCTCATCCTCCATCGGCCCCTTCTCCTCCTGCCCCAAAACCCTCCCAGCATCAGAATCTTTTCCAATGAGTCAACTCTTCGCATGAGGTGGCCAAAGTACTGGAGTTTCAGCTTCAGCATCATTCCCTCCAAAGAAATCCCAGGGCTGATCTCCTTCAGAATGGACTGGTTGGATCTCCTTGCAGTCCAAGGGACTCTCAAGAGTCTTCTCCAACACCACAGTTCAAAAGCATCAATTCTTTGGCACTCAGCTTTCTTCACAGTCCAACTCTCACATCCATACATGACTACTGGAAAAACCATATCCTTGACTAGATGGACCTTTGTTGACAAAATAATGTCTCTGCTTTTTAATATGCTATCTAGGTTGGTCATAACTTTCCTTCCAAGGAGTAAGCATCTTTTAATTTCATGGCTGCAATCACCATCTGCAGTGATTTTGGAGCCCTCAAAAATAAAGTCTGACATTGTTCCCCCATCTATTTGTCATCAAGTGATAGGCCCAGATGCCATGATCTTCATTTTCTGAATGTTGAGTTTTAAGCCAACTTTTTCACTCTCCTCTTTCACTTTCATCAAGAGGCTCTTTAGTTCTTCTTCACTTTCTGCCATAAAGGTGGTGTCATCTGCATACCTGTGGTTATTGATATTTCTCCCAGCAATCTTGATTCCAGCTTGTGTTTCTTGCAGTCCAGGGTTTCTCATGATGTACTCTGCATATAAGTTAAATAAGCAGGATGATAATATACAGCCTTGACATACTCCTTTTCCTGTTTGGAACCAGTCTGTTGCTCCATGTCCAGTTCTAACTGTTGCTTCTTGACCTGCATACAGGTTTCTCAAGAGGCAGGTGAGGTGGTCTAGTATCCCCATCTCTTTCAGAATTTTCCACAGTTTGCTGTGATCCACGCAGTCAAAGGCTTTGGCATAGTGAATAAAGCAAAAATGGATGTTTTTTTTTTTTGGAACTCTCTTGCTTTTTCAAAGATCCAACGGATGTCGGCAATTTGATCTCTGGTTCCTCTGCCTTTTCTAAAACCAGCTTGAACATCTGGCAGTTCATGTATTGCTGAAGCCTGGCTTGGAGAATTTTGAGCATTACTTAATGCTCTGTCAGAAAAGCACCAATTTGTGGATTCCACTTTAATCTATATAAGTGTTCCTAAGATATCAGCTAATTAGTGGGTAGATATTCTGTTCTCCAGGGGATCTTCCCAACCCTGGGATTGATCCTGGGGCTCTTGCATTACAGGTAGATTCTTTACCATGTGAGCACCAGGGAAACCCAATTCCTTAAATACAGTATTTTAATTTCATTGCCCTTCTGGTGTAAGACTTCAAAAAATAAATTAAGTGATAGTTTTGCTCTTCTGCAAAGCTATTATTGAGGTTGGGGTTCAAAGGCTAAAATTTTACCAAAGGTGAAATTTTTCAGTAGGTTAAGAAGAGTAATGTCCATTTTCTTTCTGAGTTCTAAAAACAGTACTAATCAGGAATATGTTATTCAACTATTCTTTTGTCTGTCTTCTCTAAAGGTAAATATTTATCTGGTTATATACTTGATACATCTCTAACTCATTCTGAAAAAGGTCAAGATACCTACAAAATGCATTAGGTGGCACCTGCCACTTCTGTTTGTAATCCCTTGGCCAGAAATGCCCCAGTAGAACTTCAAGGGAGGCTGGGAAATGTAGTAGAGCACATGAGTATCCACAGAGAACCGAACTGTCTCCACCACAAATGATAGAAAAATATTTTATTCCCTGGCCATTCTGAAACCTGTTGGCTGTACGCTGATTTTATAGCAGTGTCTTGAGACACTTTTAAATTAAAAGCTAGAAATGATTAAGCCTGGTGAGGAAGTCATTATAAGCTGAAAGTGAAAGTGAAAATTTCTCAGTTGTGTCCAACTCTTTGTGACCCCTTGGACTATATTCTCAGGTCAAACTGTATTCTCAGGTCAGACTGTATTCTCCAGGTCAAAATACTGGGGTGGGTAGCCTTTCTCTTCTCCAGGGGATCTTTCCAACCCAGGGATCAAACCCAGGTCTCCTGCATTGCAGGCGGATTCTTTACCAGCTGAGCCACAAAGGAAGCCCAAGAATACTGGAGTAGGTAGCCTATCCCTTCTCCAGGGGATCTTCCCAACCCAGGAATCAAACCAGTGTCTCCTGCATTGCAGGTGGATTCTTTACCATCTGAGCTATGAGGGAAGTCCATTATAAGCTGAAGTCAGCCAGAAGTTAGGCCTCTTTTGCCAAAAAGTTAGCTAAGTTGTGAATGCAAAGGAAAAGTTCTTGAAGGAAATTAAAATCACTACTCCAGTGAACACATGAATGATAAGAAAATGAAACATCTTTATTTCTGGTATGGAAGAAGTTTTACTGGTCTGGATAGAAGATTTAGCCATCCACAACATTTCCGGAAGCCAAAACCTAATCCAGAGCAAGGTCTTAAGTTCCTTCAATTCTACAAATGCTGAGAGAAATGAGGAAACTGCCAGTCAGTCAATTCAGTTCAGTCACTCAATCGTGTCCAACTCTTTGCTACCCTATGGACTGCAGCATGCCAGGCTTTCCTGTCCATCACCAACTCCTGAAGCTTGCTCAAACTCATGTCCATCGAGTCAGTGATGCCATCCAACCATCTCATCCTCTGTCATCCCCTTCTCCTCCTGCCTTCAATCTTTCTCAGCATCAGGGTCTTTTCCAAGGAGTCAGTTCTTCACATCAGGTGGCCAAAGTATTGGATTTTCAGCTTCACCATCAGTCCTCCCAATGAATATTCAGGAATGATTTCCTTTTGGATTGACTGGCTTGATCTCCTTGCAGTCCAAGGGACTTTCAAGAGTCTTCACCAACACCACAGTTCAAACGCATCAGTTATTTGGCACTCAGCTATCTTTATAGTCCAACTCTCACATCCATACATGACTACTCAAAAAATCATAGCTTTGACTAGATGGACCTTTGTTGGCAAAATAACGTCTCTGTTTTTAAATATGTTGTCTAGGTTGGTCATAGCTTTTCTTCCAAGGAGCAAGGGTCTTTTAATTTCATGGCTGCAGTCACCATCTGCAGTGATTTTTGAGCCCCCCCAAAATAAAGTCTGCCACTGTTTCTACTCTTTCCCCATCTATTTGCCATGAAGTGATGGGACCAGATGCCATGATCTTAGTTTTCTGAATTTTGAGTTTTAAGCCAAGTTTTTCACTCTCTTCTTTTACTTTCATCAAGAGGGTTTTTAGTTCTTCTTTGCTTTCTGCCATAAGGGTGGTGTCATCTGTGTATCTGAGGTTATTGATATTTTTCCCAGCTATCTTGATTCCAGCTTCTGCTTTATCTAGCTTGGTATTTCACATGATGTACTCTGCATGTAAGTCAAATAGTTTGATGCTAGCACAGGTAGGTTCATAAGGTTTAAGAAAAGATGCCATCATCTTAACATAAAAGTACAAGGTGAAGTAGCAAGTACTGAAGTAGAAGCTGCAGAAAGTTATCCAGATGACCTAACTAAGATGATTAATGAAGGTGGTAACACTGAGCAACAGATTTCTAGCATTGTCAAAGCAGCCTTCTATTAGAAGAAGATTCCATTTAGGATTTTCATAGCTATAGAGGAGAAGTCAATGCCTGACTTCAAAGCTTCAAAGGACAGCCTAACTGTCTTGTTAGGGGTTAATATACCCAGTGACTTTAAGTTGAAACCAATGCTTGTTTACCATTCCGGAAATCCTGGGGCCCTTAAGAATGATGCTAATCTACTCTGCCTGTGCTCTCTATACGAAAAAACAAAGCCTAGATGGCAGCACATCTATTCATGATATGGTTTACTAGATAATTTAAGCCCACTGTTGAGACCTAGTGCTCAAAAAAGATTCCTTTTGACATATTACTGCTCATTGATAAGGCATCTGCTCACCCAAGAGCTCTGATGGAGATGTACAGTGAAATTGATGTTGTTTTCATGTCTGCTAGCACAGCATCCATTATGGAGGTCATGGACTGAGGAATGATTTCCACTTTCAAGTCTTATTATTTAAGACATTTTGAAAGGACAGAGCTGCCATAAACAGTGATTTTTATGGTGGATCTCGGAAAAGTAGATTGAAAACCTTCTGGAAAGGATTCACTATTCTAGTTGTCATTAAGAATATTTGTGATTCATGGGGCAAGGTCAGAATATCAATTAAACAGGAGTTTAGAGGAAGTTGATTCTAACCCTCCTGGATAACTTTAAAGGGTTTGAGACTTCAGTGGAGGGAGGAACTGCAGATTCTTGCAGTGAAAAAGCAGGAGAATTAGAATTAGAAGTGAAGCCTGAAGATGTGACTGAATTGCTACCATCTCATGATAAAACTTTAACAGATGAGGAACTGCTTCTTAAGGATGAGCAAAAAAAGTAGTTTCTTGAGAAGGTAGCTACTCCTGGTGATTTTCTTTGAAGAATGTTGAAATGGCAACAAAGGATTTAGAATATAATGTAAAAGTAGTTTACATTTAATATCACAGTAATCCAAGTCTATGCCCCAACCATTAATGCTGAAGAAGGTGAAGTTGAATGGTTCTATGAATACCTATAAGACCTTCGAGAACTAATACCCTGCAAAGATGTCCTTTTCATTATAGGGGAATGGAATGCAATGGTGGGAAGTCAAGAAACACCTGGAGTAACAGGCAAATTTGGCTTTGGAGTACAAAATGAAGCAAGGCAAAGACTAATAGAGTTTTGTCAAGAGAACACACTGGTCATAACAAACACCCTTTACCAACAACAGAAGAGAAGACTCTGTACATGGACATCACCAGATGGTCAATAATGAAATCAGATTGATTATATTTTTTGCAGCCAAAGATGGAGAAGCTCTATACAATTAGCAAAAACAAGACTGGGAGCTGACTATGGCTCAGACCTTATTGCCAAATTCACACTTAAATTGAAGAAAGTAGGGAAAACCACTAGGCCATTCAGGTATGACCTAAATAAAGTCCCTTATGATTATATAGTGGAAGTGACAAATAGATTCAAGGTACTAGATCTGATAGACAGAATGCCTGAAGAACTATGGGGTGAGGTTCATGGCATTGTACAGGAGGCAGGGATTAAGACCATCCCCAAGGGAAAAAAAAAAGCAAAAAGGCAAGATGGTTGTCTGAGAAGGCCTTACAAAGAGCTGAGAAAAGAAAATAAATGAAAGGCAAAGGAGAAAAGGAAAAATATACCCATTTGAATGCAGAGTTCCAAAGACTAGCAAGGAGAGATAAGAAAGCCTTCCTCAGCAATCAATGCAAAGAAATAGAGGAAAACAGTAGAATGGGAAAGACTAGATATCTCTTCAAGAAAAACAGTGATACCAAGAGAACATTTCATGCAAAGATGGGCACAATAAAGGACAGAAATGGTATGAACCTAACAGAAGTAGAAGATATTAAGAAGAGGTGGCAAGAATATACAGAAGAACTATACAAAAAAGATATTCATGACCCAGATAACCACAATCGTGTGATCCCTGGCCTAGAGTCAGACATCCTGGAATGCAAAGTCGAGTGAGTCTTAGGAAGCATCACTGAGAACAAAGCTAGTGGAGGTGATGGAATTCCAGTTGAGTGATTTCAAATCCTAAAAGATGGTGCTGTGAAAGTGCTGCACTCAATATGTCAGCAAATTTGGAAAACTCATCAGTGGCCACAGGACTGGAAAAGGTCAGTTTTCATTCTAATCTCAAAGAAAGGCAATGGAATGGGAAAGAATGCTCAAACTACCCCACAATTGCACTCATCTCAGATGATAGCAAAGTAATGCTCAAAATTCTCCAACCCAGACTTCAATAGTATGTGAACCATGAACTTTCAGATGTTCAAGCTGAATTTACAAAAGGCAGAGGAATCAGAGATCAAACTTCCAACATCCACTGGATCATAGAAAAAGCAAGAGAGTTTCAGAAAAACTTCTACTTCTGCTTTATTGACTATGCCAAAGCCTTTGACACAGCAAAAGTGGATCACAGCAAAGTGTGGAAAATTCTTCAAGTGATGGGAATACCAGACCCCATGACCTGCCTCCTGAGAAATCTGTATGGAGATCAGGGAGCAACAGTTAGAGCTGGACATGGAACAACAGACTGGTTCCAAATAGGGAAAGGAGTATGTTGAGGTTGTATATTGTCACTCTGTTTATTTAAATTATATGAAGGATATATCATGCGAAATGGCAGGCTGGATAAAGCACAAGCTGTAAATAAGATTGCTGGGAAAAATATCAATAACCTCAGATATTCAGATAACACCATCCTTACGGCAGAAATCAGAGAACCAAAGAGCCTCTTGATGAAAGTGAAAGAGGAGAGTGAAAAAGTTGGCTTAAAACTCAACATTCAGAAAATGAAGATCATTGCATCCTGTCCCATCACTTCATGGAAAATAGATGGGGAAACAATGGAAACAGTGACAAACTTTATTTTGGGGGGCTCCTAAATCACTGCAGATGGTGATTGCAGCCATGAAATTAAAAGACCCTTGCTCCTTGGAGGAAAAGCTATGACCAACCTAGACAGCATATTAAGAAGCAGAAACATTACTTTGCCAACAAAGGTTTGTCTAGTCAAAGCTATGGTTATTGAGTAGTCATGTATGGATGTGAGATTTGGACTATAAAGAAAGATGAGTGCCAAAGAATTGATGCTTTTGAACTGTGGTGTTGTCCCTTGGACTTCAAGGAGATCCAAGCAGTCCATCCAAAAGGAAATCATTCCTGAATATTCATTGAAAGGGCTGATCCTGAAGGTGAAAATCCAATAGTTTGGCCACCTGATGTGAAGAACTCACTCCTTGGAAAAGACCCTGATGCTGGGAAAGATTGAAGGCAGGAGGAGAAGGTGATGACAGGGGATGAGATGGTTGGATGGCATCACCGACTCGACATGAGTTTAATCAAGCTTCGGGAGTTGTGATGGACAGGGAAGCCTGGTGTGCTACAGTCCATGGGGTAGCAAAGAGGCGGACACGACTGAGCGACTGAACTGAAGTGTAAACGTAGTTGATAAGGCAGTGGCAGTGTTAGGACTGACTCCAATTTTGAAAGAAGTTTTACTGTGGGTTAAATGTTATGAAATTGCTTTGTATGCTACGAATGAATCATTTGTGAAAGGAAGTCTGTTGATGTGGCAAACTTCATTGTTGTCTTACTTTGAGAAATTTCCACAGCCCCTCAATCTTCAGCAGCCACCACCCTGAGCAGTCAGCAGTCATCAATGTCGAGATAAGAGCTTCCACCAGCTAAAAGACTATGATTCACTTCACGATCATTGGAGTTAGCATTTTTTTATCACTAAAATATTTTAAAATTGAGATATTTATTTTTAGATTCAATACTATTGCACACTTAAGAGACTACAGTATAGTGTAAACACAACTTTTATATGCACTGGGAAGCCAGAAAAATCTGTGTGACTCTTTGATGTTGTTGTTTTTTTTTTAAATTATGGTGAACTGGAATGAAACTTACACTATTGCCAAGATATGCATGTGTTGCCGGCATTCCATATAAAAGGACTAAGGCTAAGATTGTTAAAAGCTTGCCCCAGGCCTCACAGTAATGATTCTTAGATAAAAGTTGTACTGTTACCCTTTGCTGAAGTACTCAGTCTAGGATTTCTCAAGTGCAAAATGGAAATACTTAAATCTTTTGTGTGTATTTTGTGCTGATTTATTATACACTTAACACAGCATCTGATCCTAATATAAGCATGGTACTTAGTAGGTATTCAAGCAATTTTAGTTATCTTCCTTTATATACAAGGAACAGGCAGGCAGAAGCCATGCCTGTCCTGTTATTGATTACCATTATATGCTTTTTCACATAAGTGCAAATAGTGATTAAACAAAATTTAAGTCTTAAGAGTTTTTATTGCATTACTGATTTGTAACAAGCCATTGATTCCACAGAGTAAGAGTCTCTGGGAAAGTGATATAGATTCCATACTACAGTCTTCCTCTTAAAGTGGAAACACTTCCCACTTTGAATGGGGAAAATATGCTCTGGACAGAACAAAATTTATTTCAGTTCAGTTCAGTTCAGTCGGTCAGTCGTGTCCGACTCTCTGCGATCCCATGAATCGCAGCACACCAGGCCTCCCTGTCCATCAGCAACTCCTGGAGTTCACTCAAACTCACGTCCATCGAGTCCGTGATGCCATCCAACCATCTCATCCTCTGTTGTCCCGTTCTCCTCCTGCCTCCAATCCCTCCCAGCATCAGGGTCTTTTCCAATGAGTCAACTCTTTGCATGAGGTGGCCAAAGTATTGGAGTTTCAGCTTCAGCATTAGTCCTTCCAAAGAACACCCAGGGCTGATATCCTTTAGGATGAACTGGTTGGATCTCCCTGCAGTCCAAGGGACTCTCGAGAGTCTTCTCCAACACCACAGTTCAAAAGCATCAATTCTTCAGCGCTCAGCTTTCTTCACAGTCCGACTCTCGCATCCATACATGACCACTGGAAAAACCATAGCCTTGACTAGATGGACCTTTGTTGGCAAAGTAATGTCTCTGCTTTTGAATATACTATCTAGGTTGGTCATAATTTCCTTCCAAGGAGTAAGCATCTTTTAATTTCATGGCTGCAGTCACCATCTGCAGGGATTTTGGAGCCCCAAAAAATAAAGTCTGACACTGTTTCCACTGTTTCCCCATCTATTTCCCATGAAGTGATGGTTGATGCAAAAATAATTCTTTTACATTTTGAACTTTGCTGTTAGATACTGAAATGCATTCTTAAATAAATGTTATGCTGTACATCATTTTAATGTGCATTTCTCACTTTTTTTTTGCTAATGACTTATTACTCGCTGTTTCTTTTATATTTATTTTTAACTAGGGGAATAATGTAGGCCAAAAGCAAATTCAAGTGATTTTCTTATTAGAATTCAAAATGGGTCATAAAACAGCAAAGACAACTCACAACATCCATAAGGCATTTGGCCCAGGAACTGCTAATGAAAGTACAGTGCAGTGGTACTTCAAGAAGTTTTGCAAAAGAGATGAAAGCCTTGAAGATGAGGAGTGTGTTGGCTGGCCATCGGAAGGTGACAGCAACCAACCGAGAGGGTCATTAATGTGGTCCTCTTATAACTGCACAAGAAGTTGCTGAAGAACTCACTGTTGGCTGTTCTATGGTTGTTCAGCATTTAAAGCAAATTGAAAAGGTGAAAACCTCAAACACGTGGGTGCCTCGTGTTGTTGCTCAGTCGCTAAGTTGTGTCTGATTTTTTGTGACCCCATGGACTGCAGCACTCCAGGCTTCCTTGTCCTTCACCACCTCCTGGAGTTTGCTCAAACTCATATCCAGTGAGTCATCCAACCCTCTTATCTGTCATCCCCTTCTCCTCCTGTCTTCAATCTTTGCTGACTGAACATCAAAAAATTTGTTCTTTTGAAATGTTATCTTTTCTTATCCTACGCAAAAGCAATGAACCATTTCTTGATCAGATTGTGACATGCCACTAAAAGTGGATTTTATACAACAGCTGGCAATGGCCAGTTCAGTTGTTGGACCAAGAAGAAGCTCTAAAGCACTTCCCAAAGCCAACCTTGCACCCCCCCCCCCAAAAAAGGTCATGGTTACTGTTTCGTGCTCTGCTGCCCATTTGATCCACTACAGCTTTCTGAATCTTGGTGAAGCCACTACATCTGAGAAGTATGCTCAGCAAATCGATGAGATGCACCAGAAACTGCGACTCCTGTGGCTGGCGTTGGTCAACAGAAAAGGCCTGATTGTTCTCCACAATGACGCCTGACCACATGTCACACAACCAATGCTTCAAAAGTTGAATGAATTGGGCTTTGAAGTTTCGCCTCATTCACCATATTCACCTGACCTCTTGCCAACTAACTACCACTTCTTCAAGCATCTTGAGAACTTTTTGCAGGGAAAATGCTTCCATAACCAGCAGGATGCAGAAAATGCTTTCTAAGAGTTCATTGAATCCCAAAGCAAGGGTTTTAATGCTTTGGGAATAAGCAAACATATTTCTTGTTGGCAGAAATATGTTGATTGTAATGGTTCCTATTTTGACTAATAAAGATGTTTTTGAGCCTAGTTTTAATGATTTAAAATTCACGGTCCAAAACCACAATTACTCTTTCAGCAACCTTAATCATCCTTAATGTCATTAAAGATTGTCTCAAATCTCCCCTTTAAAACTCATATGTAGACTATGTGATTCAGATTTTAAATGGATTCAACACATGCCTTTCCGGCATAACAAACAGAGTAGCAGGCATTGTTCCTGCTGACTTTATATTGCAATCATGGAGAGACACCATGAGCAATTCAATATATTGGTCATAACTACAAGACTAAAGAGCTCATTATCACTTGTGTCCAAAGCAGAATCATCACTTTTGGCAGATAGTTTTCAGTATCCAAATATCAATGCTAAAATACTATCCAACTGATTGACCAGTTCTTTTTCTGGAGATGTGTTTTGTAGTGGACTCATCTTGGCTATCCTGTTGAGCTAGATCGACATCACATCCAGAGCATCTTCAATAGTGCCTGGTACAAAGCATTTAACACCCACTCCAGTATTCCTGGGCTTCCCTGTGGCTCAGCTGGTAAAGAATCCGCATGCAATGCAGGAGACCTGGGTTTGATCCCTGGGTTGGAAAGATCCCCTGGAGAAGGGAAAGGCTACCCACTCCAGTATTCTGGCCTGGAGAATTCCATGGACTGTATAGTCCATGGGGTAGCAAAGAGTCAGACATGACTGAGCGACTTTCACTTTCACTTCAAGCATTTAACAAATACATTTTCTGGGCAGCTCTGAAAATCCGGTTTCCATCACAGCACAAGGCTGTCTACTTCAATCCTGAACTTCAGTCACCAACACAGGACTGTCTACTTCAATCCTGAACTGTTCAATGAACTTCAAATTCCAGACTGAGACAATTGATCAGTGAAAGAGTAGGATGTGTTACTCATTCACCTCTCTTAAGCTCTATTCCTACAGCTCAGTTTTTCATAAGAAAATGACATCACCGTTCTAAGTTATTTTAGCTGAACAAATGAATAGTAAAAGAAAAGCACATGTTTTGGATTTGGACAAACTTCAATTCATATTAATTGGTACAACTATTAATAATTAATAGTTTCAAGACTTTGAGCCAATTAATAACTCTATATGCCTCTTCCCCCACCTGTTGTTAGTGCTGAATATAGTATTTAACAGAATATGAAGTTCACCTTCACTTGGTAAGTGATTAATGCTGGTTCATCTTTCTCCCCCTGCCTTATTGAGAACTGATATCATATGACTTGTATGGAGCAGAGTTCCATGTCTTTGATGGAAAAATGCTATATCTACTGCCTATTTGTTGATTCCAGGGTTATATAAAGAACTGTTGAATATTGTTTCCCTTACGGTTGAGTGCTGGAGAAATTTTGCTTTTACTATGAACTATTGTATGATATACTTCATGAAATTAACAAATCAAAACTTGCCATTCACTGTGGTTTTGTTGTTGTCATGCTTTTCTTTGGCTTGCTGTAAGCATGACACTAACTTTCGTGTTCCAGACAGTAGGCATTTGTAACTTAAGTCTTCTGGTAAAACTGTTATCTCTCAGCCTGCTTTATTTGACATTTGCTCTTAAAAGTGGATTTAATGGTTTTATTGCTTCTATGTCTTTTATGGTGAACTGCACAAATCCTTTTTGAAACCACACAGAATATAAATAATAAATGAATGAAAGAATAAAATTGCTTGGTTTTATAGATATTAAGTGCAGAATTAATCCAGGCCTGATGATCTTTTCAGTTATATCATTCAAGAGAAACGAAAGAAACTTAACATCTAAAAATTCTTAAACCTTAATGCTTCCTGCTCAGGAAATGACTGGCAGTAACATTGGCCAGCCATGCACAAATGAAAATGGGGAGGGGATGGCATACGGGTTATTAAATTTGAGAAAAATGCAACCAAAGCTTTGGACATTTGCAAGATAGGATCAGTAACGTGGGACTTTTTTTTTTGTTATCTCCGAAGCAGTGTGCTAGCCACTGAACTGATGATGGGCAATCATGAAACAAGGCCCACCCCCCTTTTTTATAGTTCTCTGTAATATGCAGTCTTTTCACAGAACAGGTTCTATTCAGGTTTCCTTTCTGCCTACCAAACTACCAAACTGCTAGTAACAAAAAAGTCTTCTTTTAAAATAGCTTAAATTTTTTTTTTTTGGCAGATGGGGGACAGGGAGGAAATGAGTTTGTTTTGAAATTTTTCTTTTCTTTTTTTTTTTTTTAATAACAGAATACACTTCTTTTTTTTTTTAATTTTAGTTTTTTATTTTTTAAATTTTAAAATCTTTAATTCTTACATGCATTCCCAAACATGAACCCCCCTCCCACCTCCCTCCCCATAACATCTTTCTGGGTCATCCCCATGCACCAGCCCCAAGCATGCTGCATCCTGCGTCAGACATAGACTGGCGATTCAATTCACATGATAGTATACATGTTAGAATGGCATTCTCCCAAATCATCCCACCCTCTCCCTCTCCCTCTGAGTCCAAAAGTCCGTTATACACATCTGTGTCTCTTTCCCTGTCTTGCATACAGGGTCGTCATTGCCATCTTCCTAAATTCCATATATATGTGTTAGTATACTGTATTGGTGTTTTTCTTTCTGGCTTACTTCACTCTGTATAATCGGCTCCAGTTTCATCCATCTCATCAGAACTGATTCAAATGAATTCTTTTTAACTGCTGAGTAATACTCCATTGTGTATATGTACCACAGCTTTCTTATCCATTCATCTGCTGATGGACATCTAGGTTGTTTCCATGTCCTGGCTATTATAAACAGTGCTGCGATGAACATTGGGGTACATGTGTCTCTTTCAATTCTGGTTTCCTCGGTGTGTATGCCCAGAAGTGGGATTGCTGGGTCATAAGGTAGTTCTATTTGCAATTTTTTAAGGAATCTCCACACTGTTCTCCATAGTGGCTGTACTAGTTTGCATTCCCACCAACAGTGTAGGAGGGTTCCCTTTTCTCCACACCCCCTCCAGCATTTATTGCTTGCAGATTTTTGGATCGCAGCCATTCTGACTGGTGTGAAGTGGTACCTCATTGTGGTTTTGATTTGCATTTCTCTAATAATGAGTGATGTTGAGCATCTTTTCATGTGTTTGTTAGCCATCCGTATGTCTTCTTTGGAGAAATGTCTATTTAGTTCTTTGGCCCATTTTTTGATTGGGTCGTTTATTTTTCTGGAATTGAGCTGCATAAGTTGCTTGTAAATTTTTGAGATTAGTTGTTTGTCAGTTGCTTCATTTGCTATTATTTTCTCCCACTCAGAAGGCTGTCTTTTCACCTTGCTTATATTTTCCTTTGTTGTGCAGAAGCTTTTAATTTTAATTAGATCCCATTTGTTTATTTTTGCTTTTATTTCCAGAATTCTGGGAGGTGGATCATAGAGGATCCTGCTGTGATTTATGTCTGAGAGTGTTTTGCCTATGTTCTCCTCTAGGAGTTTTATAGTTTCTGATCTTACATTTAGATCTTTAATCCATTTTGAGTTTATTTTTGTGTACGGTGTTAGAAAGTGATCTAGTTTCATTCTTTTACAAGTGGTTGACCAGTTTTCCCAGCACCACTTGTTAAAGAGGTTGTCTTTACTCCATTGTATATTCTTGCCTCCTTTGTCAAAGATAAGGTGTCCATATGTGTGTGGATTTATCTCTGGGCTTTCTATTTTGTTCCATTGATCTATATGTCTGTCTTTGTGCCAGTACCATACTGTCTTGATGACTGTGGCTTTGTAATAGAGCCTGAAGTCAGGCAAGTTGATTCCTCCAGTTCCATTCTTCTTTCTCAAGATTGCTTTGGCTATTCGAGGTTTTTTGTATTTCCATACAAATCTTGAAATTATTTGTTCTAGTTCTGTGAAAATGTGGCTGGTAGCTTGATAGGGATTGCATTGAATTTGTAAATTGCTTTGGGTAGTATACTCATTTTCACTATATTGATTCTTCCAATCCATGAACATGGTATATTTCTCCATCTATTAGTGTCCTCTTTGATTTCTTTCATCAGTGTTTTATAGTTTTCTATATATAGGTCTTTATTTTCTTTAGGTAGATATATTCCTAAGTATTTTATTCTTTTCGTTGCAATGGTGAATGGAATTGTTTCCTTAATTTCAAGAAAATTTTATTATGTCTGTATCAAGTAAATTGTCAAGTCATTTAAATATAAGATTAGTATTTGGTGAAAGAATGAGTTAAGTACTTTTAAAAATAATTTGTCAATAATAGAATAGGCTATTCTAAACCTATAGTTATTTTGAGCTGTATTGATCTCCAAATGTTATCACTGTGATATTTATCATTTTTAGTGTAATATTTCTTATTTATAATTAATTTCAACATCTTAGCTTCTTCTCTGAAAGGGGCTTTTCATTTTGATGAGCATGTATGAATAGTTGTGAATTTCATACATTCCTCCCATGTTTTATATAAATTTAATATGAATAGGTCATGGAATGTTTATTTCCATGAGATAAATGAGATAAAGTTGACTGAGCACTATATTGCACCTGTGAGGTAGGAGAACATATCCTAGGGAATACGACATCCGGGCCTGTTATAGGGGTGCTGGGACCAAGGAAAGTCATCTTAGCATTATTTTTAACTTCCATATCCTTTGTTTACTTGGGTTGACCTGCATTTCTTTGAGTTTTGGCCTCTCCAGCTGGCCCTTTTTGAGTGGTGAGACCTCTTACATCTACTGTTCTTCAAAATAGTGGTTCTTGAAGTTTGTGAAGCTTTTTAGAAATACAAACTCTTGGTCTTGTCTTAGTCCCACTGAATTGGAAACTTTTCAGTGGGACTCAGCAGTCTGTTTTATAAGCTCCTCAGGAAGTTCTGATCTATATTAAAACATCAGAATCTCTGCCTTAATCTATTGGCCTTAAAGTCATACCTTTCCAATGGGCTCTCTGGGTGGTGCAGTGTTAAAGAATCTACCTGCCAATGCAGGAGACTCAGGGCATGTGGGCTTTATCCCTGGCACAGGAAGATCCCCTGGAGTAGGAAATGGCAATCCACTTCAGGATTCTTGCCTGAGAAATCCCGTGGATAGAGGAGCCTGGTGGGCTACAGTCCATGGAGTCACAAAGAGTCAAATATGACTGAACACGCACTCACGCCTTTCTAATATGAATTTCTGGTTCTTCCCTTCTTGGGTTCAAATCATCAGTTCTGGGATATGAACCAAGAATATATTAAAATATACAACTGGTGAAAAATCTCTTCATCACTGATCATATTTTCTATAGTATGCTTAATAGCATATTTTCATAGGCACATTTTTAAAGAAGAGTTTATATTTGACCTTTATAGTCATGACAAGAGAGACTGCATGGAAATTAAGGACGGAAAGTGTGTGTGTGTGTGTGTGTGTGTGTGTGTGTGTGTGTGTATGTGTGAGTTCACAAACTTCACAATGATGATTTTCAATCTTATTGTAAGAAATTCTCTGAAATGGATAAAAAGATCACTGAGTAATTTTTATTTTAGAAAATGTGTCAGGGCATTAGGTATTTCATTTGACTAACTTTTATTTGTTTCTTTCTGACAAGGAATACTTTTGTAGCTAAAATTTTGCTCTTAGTCTAAGCTCTTTGATTGTTTTAAACATTTTACCAAACTACCACTAAGTCCATTTATAGCTTCCCCTTTATGTGAAAAGTCCTGCTCCAGGCACACACTGGGAAAAATTATAGGGTACTTCTCAGGTGGGTCAATTGCTGGGATGAAATGATAAACTCCATTACATAGAACTTGGCCAGCTGGTGACCTGTCTGAGTACCAAGACTTTGTTAGTCCTTGAGTCTGGTGCAGTGGGTCTCTTTCAAATACTTGAATCTGAGATACAGGATAAATCCTTGTCCTAACTAGGCATTCTGGTTGCCAGTTTGTGTTTGCCATGGACAATGGAATTTGGCAATATGTAAAGACACAGAGTGTGTTCCCTGATGTAGATGCAGAAATATTATTTCTGCTGTGTAATAAGTGTTTCACTTTGCCAATAATCTCAGGCAGAGCTGTATGATCTGTTTCACAGGCTTCAGGCAGTCCTTCACTCCAGGGTGTGATTCTAAATATCCATCAGAACACTTAGAGGGCTTATTAAAGCAAGATGTTGGACTGCAGAGTTCCTGATTCAGTAGGATTGGGGTGGGAGTGAGGCAGTCGTAGTTCTAAACAAGCCTGCAGGTGATGCCAGTATGGATGCTCCAAGGAGCACACTGTGAGAATGATGTTCTAATGCTGCCTTTCTCAAAGTCAGATCCTCAAAGCAGAACCCCCTGGACTGCCTGCTAATCTCCTGACCCTCAGGACTATCGTGATGGCCTGAATTCAAATCTCTGAGGTGTTATGTCAGTGATTTGTATTTGATCAAGTGCCCCAGGTGGTCCAGACACACATTCACATCTGAGAACCAGTTAGAGGGGGAGAACTGGGAATAAGGTTAGCCAGAGAAAACCCAAATCAAGTCTTCTTTTCAACGTAACCAATTTTAAACCATGGCTTGGCATTTGTGGTTGTTTTATATGTAGTAGTTGAATGAATTAATGGTAATGAATGTAAGGCAGGCAATTAGTCACTACTCTGTTTGCTCCCAGCATCTTTTCTTTATTCTGCTCTAAGCTACATCATCCACATTTTAACTCCCTGCTTCTTTGACTGTCTTCATTTAGGCGGGGACTTTATCTTTCTGTTCTGTCTCTAGTGTCAGAGGTCTGGAACAAAAGGATCATTACATAGGATCACTACACACATAGAGTGCCATTGGAATAAGTGACATTCCAGAGGTGAAGAGAATACATGGGGGAAGAAGAAAATAGATTACTTAGGTTTGATGAGACTAGCATGTGCTAAGAATTTTGTGGGTGGTCAGAAATAGAATAGTAAAGAATGTAAATGACAAATGGCAAATCAGGCATTGCTTCCCAAGTTAACCTTGACGGGGGGTGGGGGGTGGGTGCTTCCCCTGTGGCTCGGTGATAAAGAATTCACGTACCAATGCAGGAGACATAAGAGAGGCAGGTTTGATCCCTAGGTAGGGAAGATCCCCTGGAGGAGGGGATGGCAATCCGCGCCAGTATTCTCGCCTGGAGAGTCCCATGGACAGAGAAGCCTGGTGGGTTATGGTGCATAGGGTCACAAAGAGTCAGACATGACTGAAGTGAGGTAGCATGCATGTACAACCGTGACAGATGAAATTTGTTTGTTAGTCTAATTACGATTTATTTAACCTTTCCTAGTTGAGAGGAAAAATGACTTTATTAGGGTTACTTTGCCAATATGTAAAAAAAAAATCTAGAGTAAAAATAGATTATAGATGTGGAGAAGAGTTCCTGATACTGTGGTTGAAATAAAGGGTTGTCATAATGCCCTTGTTTCTGTTATTGTCCACACCCATTGTCTAAATTATAAACTCTATTTAGTCTCCTGTGAATGGGCTTACAATGCTCTGATTCTTAATAGTCTTGTTTGATTTTCTGTTCTGTGCTTCATAGACTACCTCCTGAATTTCAAACCTCTCATCACTGTATTTGTAAATGACTTGAATTTTCAGTCTCTGTCCGAACAACCTTGATTCCTAACATAGTCCACTCTGTTCTTTGAGCTCTGTGTGCATTGGTACTGGATTGTTTCTAGCACATGCATCCCAATCATAGACTGCTTCTGTCACGAGTATTCAGTCTCAAGTCTGTCTGCGGTCTTAATATTCTTGCACCAGATTCATGGATTTTGCCACCATGTCCGCACAGTCCCCACTGTATTCTCCTCATTTGCATCATTGATGCTGCTTGCCCCTCTTCCAATAGCATACTAGGGCAAATTAGTTTGTACTTCCATTTCAATTTTTTAATTAGAAATGAAATGCCAAAAATGTCTAAGGATATATGCAATGGAATATTACTCAGCCACAAAAAAGAATGCATTTGAGTCAGTTCTAGTGAGATGGAGGAACCTAGAGCCTGTTAAACAGAGTGAAGAAAGTCAGAAAGAGAAAAAACAAATTTGGTATATTAAGGCGTATATATGGAGTCTAGAAAAACGATACTGATGAACCTATTTACAAGGCAGGAATAGAGACACAGACATAGAGAACAGATTTTAGACTCAGAGGGGGAAGGAGAGGGTGGGACAAATTGAGAGGGTAGCATTGACATGTATGCATCACCATATGGAAAACAGATAACTAGTGGAAAGTTTTGTACAGGAACAAGGAGCTCAACCCAGTGCTTGGTGAGAATTAAGAGGAGTGGGGTGGGGTGGGAGTAGGGGAGAGGTTCAAGAGGGAGGGGGCACATGTATATTCTTATGGCTGATTCATGTTGATGTATGGCGGAAGTCAACACAATATTGTAAAGCAATTATGCTCCAATTTAAAAATATTTTTAAATGTCTAGGGAAATGATTTTATTATCGACTAGAATTTCAGAGCCTGAGAAGGTTTAACTTTTCTTTCATATTATGTGAGAATTAGATTTTCTGAGGTCAGTGTAGAAACCATACAAAGACCTTTAGTTTAGATTCTGGGTTCAGAACATTAAAGCCAGTTTTGTTTTATTTTTCACTAGTTAAAACTTTGGCATGCTCAAAAATTATAAAGGACATAGAAAATTATTCACTGTGCGGGAATGTCCCATTCATTATGAGTGGGGAATGTCCCATTCATAGACCACTAGCGCTGGTTGATAAGCCACATCTCCTATTATTGTGGCAACCAAAACATGCCCACAGGTCTCCCAAATGCTGCTAAGGGTTGGCACCACCTCTAAAGAGAACCGCTGGTTTAGATTGTTCAGTTGTCAAGTGCTGGAACTTGGAAGGAACCCATGGAGCATGTGTGTGCTCAAAACCTGAACATCAGCAAGAAGGAAATGAATGACTTTTTGGATAGGCATCCACCAATGTGTGCCGCAAGGAAAAGGATGGATAATATTCTGTAACGTCCCTTCTCACTAGAGAATCCAAACTACATAAAGTCATAGAAACCAGTGTAAGATCATTTATGCATAAACAATAATCATGGATAATGGATATTTACATTATATATTTATAAATCATGATTCAAAATAGCAATTTCGTCAATTGCTAAATATAATTAATAGAATTTCTCTTAATGATAAATGAAAGATATAACAATTGAGATACTTAAAATCTAAACTTGAAGTAAATAAAAAAGCTGTCATGTGGTATTTTAGAACAGTGATAGTGACTAAAATCTCTCAATGCAGGACAGTAGCACTTTTGGTATTATTGAGAGCAAAAGAAGTCAACACTATTTAATTCAAATGTTCCAAATTAAAATTGTGCATTATTTTGTATCTCATTTCTTTCTGAGAAAAGGATGTATATACAACCTTTTTCTAAGGCAAATTAGCCCTCATTGCTCTTTTTCTAAAAATTTAGTTTATTTATTTGGCTGTGCCAGGTCTTAGCTGTGACATGTGAGATCTTTACTTGTGGGATGCCAACTCTTTGTTGCAGCATCTAAGAGTAGTTCCCTGACCAGGGGTTGAACCTGGACCCCCTGCATTGAGAGCACAGAGTCTTAGCCACTGGACCACTAGGAAAGACCTAAATACATTCTTTTATTCTTCTTCATATGGCTGTTACAACAGATGATCAGGGAGCATCTTTGAAGTATTAATATCTAACATAGTCCCTGGGGCCAGTATATGTTTGGTAGGTGTTTGCTGCATAAATAAATGGTTTCAGTGAAACATTTCAGAAAAGATGATGCAGATCTAAGAATATTTTATCATAAATAGTTTTAACATTGAAAACAAATTTTTCTTTGCACATTTCTAAGCTCTTTTACTCCAGATTATCATGTGTGGGCTAATAGATATTTTTTCCTGTGTGAAATGTGGGCTTATATAATGATCACAGATGACAAAGTATTAGTAATCACTGAAAGAACAGGCTTCTCTGCAGCTCATTGCCATTCTGGCTGTACACTTGTCTCATGTTTTCGTTGTTCTTTTCCACAGGGATTCGATAAACAAGTGGATGTGTCATATATTGCCAAACATTACAACATGAGCAAAAGCAAGGTTGACAACCAGTTCTATAGTGTGGAAGTGGGGGACTCAACGTTTACGGTTCTCAAACGCTACCAGAATCTAAAGCCTATTGGCTCTGGGGCTCAGGGAATAGTCTGGTAAGTACGATGGATTTAACTTCTATTTTTAGAGGGAACCAGCTGCAAACACACGTATACAAATAAATAGTACGACTTGAGATGGGAAATATCCATTCTACCAAAGAAAAATACGTTTATGAACATTATTAGAAATTTATTGACCCATTGGTTAACAATATGTACATCTTTGCTTGTGATTAGATTTTTCCTAGTTAAAATAAAAAATCCATTAGACAACAACCATAGAAGAACCAAGAAAACCAGAGTCTTTGCTAAAGCATTTCAAAAATCTTATTTGGATGTTCTCACAGCCAGAAAAGAGGAAATATGTGTTCAGATAACCAGAAAATAAAATTATCTACTCTGAAGAAGTATAAATGAGATCTCAAATGTTTCAGTGACTTTTAAAGTTTAATGTTCAAAATTCAGTTGCCTATTAGAAAAGAGGTATTTAAAAAATGTTTGTTGAGTATTTCCAAAATGGAAAGATTTTGGGCTCCTTGGTAACCATTCTTTTTGTGACATTTTGAGTGGCAAATTGAAATGATGACAAATCAGGATCTAACTTACTGATTATAAAACTCTTGCAAAAGTGATGATATCAGATTAGTAAGCATTTTTTTTATAGTTTTAACTTGTAATTTAGCAACCGAATATATTTAGTGTGAACTTCTTAGTGTAATGTTCAATTTTGTGGCTCGCAACTATAAGTAAAAAGTTAGGACAATGCATTATAAGTATACATGTATATTGATATTTATTTATAAGGGATATTTACTTATAACAATATATTTATTTGTTGTATAACATATTAGGGATATCTGTTTAAAAACACAAATATCCCTTTTAAGAGATGAGTAAGAGGAAGGTGAAAGAAACATTATTTTAAAATAGGTAGGTTTTTAAAAATAATTTTATGCATTTTATGATTTATTTTTGGCTGTGCTGGGTCTTTGTTGCTACGGAGGCTTTCCCCTCGTTGCGGCGAGTAGGGGCTACTCTGTAGTAGTGGTGTGTGGCTCATTGTGTGGCTTGGTCTCGTTATGGAACATGTGCTCTAGAGCTTAGGCTCAGTAGTTGTGGCACACAGGCTTAGCTGCTCCACAGCATGTGGGATCTTCCTTAGTCAGGGATTGAAACTATCTCTCCTGGATTGGCAGGAGGATTCTTTACCATAGAGCCACCAGGGAAGCTCTCGATTTTGTTTTAAAAATCCTTCTCCCCCTCTCGTTTGATATATGTATTTTTTTCATATTTCATAAGATGATCCTAAAATCTGATTCACTTCACTCTTTTAAAAATTCATTTTTTTTTAGTTTTTTATTTTTTTAATTTTAAAATCTTTAATTCTTACATGCGTTCCCAAACATGAACCCCCCTCCCACCTCCCTCCCCATAACATCTCTCTGGGTCATCCCCATGCACCAGCCCCAAGCATGCTGTATCCTGCGTCAGACATAGACTGGCGATTCAATTCTTACATGATAGTATACATGTTAGAATGCCATTCTCCCAAATCATCCCACCCTCTCCCTCCCCCTCTGAGTCCAAAAGTCCGTTATACACATCTGTGTCTTTTTTCCTGTCTTGCAAAAAAATTCATTTTTAAGACTATTTTTAAGAGTAGCTTTAGATTCACAGCAAAATCAAGAGGATGATTCAGATATTTCCTGTAAATCCCTAGCTCATACAGATGCATAGCATCCCCCGAATCAACATCCTTCACAAGAATGGTACATTTATTACAACTGACGAACCTACATTCACATGTCATAATCACCAAAGCCCATAGTTTGCAGCAGGGTTCACTCTTGGTGTCCTACGTGCTATGGCTTTGGATAGATGTAAAATGATATGTATCCATTTTTATGGTATCATATAGAGTATTTCCACTACCCTGCCAATCCAATATACTCCACCTGTTTATTTCCCTCTATATCCTCAACCACTGGCAACAGTTGATCTTTCTACTGTTTTCATAGTTTGCCTTTTTCAGAATGTATAGTTGGAATCCAACAGAATATTGGATTGGCTATTCAGATTGTCTTCTTTCACTTAGTAATATACACTTAAGTTTATGCCACGTCTCATTTATTTTTAGCAGTGAATAATATTCTATTGTCTGGGTGTACCATAGTTTATGTATTCATTCACCTACTCTTAAGACATCTTGGTTGCTTTTGTTGTGGCAAATATAAGTAAAGCTGCCTTAAACATTTGTGTGCAGTTTTCATGTGGATATAAGTTTTAATCGTTCACTTCATGTTGACAACACATTTTAAGCTCACTCTCAACGCTTCAGTTCAGTTCAACTCAGTCGCTCAGTCATGTCCGACTCTGCGACCCCATGAATCGCAGCACACCAGGCCTCCCTGTCCATCACCAACTCCCGGAGTTCACTCAGACTCACGTCCATCGAGTCAGTGATGCCATCCAACCATCTCATCCTCTGTCGTCCCCTTCTTCTCCTGCCCCCAATCCCTCCCAGCGTCAGAGTCTTTTCCAATGAGTCACCTCTTCGCATGAGGTGGCCAAAGTACTGGAGTTTCAGCTTTAGCATCATTCCTTCCAAAGAAATCCCAGGGCTGATCTCCTTCAGAATGGACTGGTTGGATCTCCTTGCAGTCCAAGGGACTCTCAAGAGTCTTCTCCAACACCACACTTCAAAAGCATCAATTCTTTGGCACTCAGCCTTCTTCACAGTCCAACTCTCACATCCATACATGACCACTAGAAAAACCATAGCCTTGACTAGATGGACCTTAGTCGGCAAAGTAATGTCTCTGCTTTTGAATATGCTATCTAGGTTGGTCATAACTTTTCTTCCAAGGAGTAAGCGTCTTTTAATCTCAATGCTTAGTCAATGCAAATGGCAGAAGTGCCTGGCTGGTATACTACTAAATCATTTACTAGCACTTAAACTTCATTTATCAAATATACCAAAATTTTTATTGAAATTCACCCAGGGAATTTCAGTCTTTGCCAGTGTCAATCAGTAGCTGTTTTTGCGATTTGAAGATGGAATATTTTAATATTTTAAAATAATGGGCCAAAACTTCATTGTGTAGATATTTTAAAAGTTAGGTAATTTTTTATTTTTAACATTTATTTATTATGGTGCAAGGTTCCAGGTCAACATCTTTGTGACACAAAATGTCACAGGTGGCACAGTGGTAAAGAATCATCTGCCAATGCAGGAGATATAAGAGATGTGGGTTTGATCCCTGAATCAGGAAGATTCCCTGGAAAAGCAAACAGCTCAGTATTCTTGCCTGGAAAGTCCCATGCACAGAGGCACCTGGCAGGCCATTGTCCATGAGGTTACAAAGAGTTGGACACAACTGAGTGACTGAGCACACACACACACACACACAAGGTTGCAGGTGAACTTCTGTATCACACAAAACAATTTCAAAGTGTGGCAGACAGAATAATGTTCTTCAAATAATCCCCAGAATTCTTAGTATGTTATCTTATTTGGCAAAAGGAACTTTTGCCATATAACTTTAAGATGAATGGGGCGTTAAAATGAGGGGATTGATTATCCTAGAATATCAAGGTGGGACCATTGTAATCACATGAATTCTTAAAAATGGAAATGGAAGACAGAAGGATGGATAAGAGAGACGCAAGGAGAGAGAAGGGAATAGAGATTCAAAACATGACAGGGGCTTGCCTTGTTGCTGGTTTTGAAGTCAGAGGAAAAGTGTCATGAGACAAAGAGTAGGGCAGCTTCTGGAAGCTGGGAATAGCCCTCAGTTGCCAATTAGCAAGACAATGGAGATCACAGTGATACAACCATGAGGAACTGAAATTTGCCAGCAATACCCAAATGAGCAAGGAAACAGATTGTTCTCCAGAAAGGAACTCAGCCAGCTGATGTCTTGACTTTATCCCTGAGGGACTCATGTAGGACCTCTGACCTGAAGAACTGTAAGATAATAAATTTATGTTCTTTGAGTAGCTAAGTTTGTGGTGATTTGTTGTGGCATTAACACTAATACATACTTTATAATATTCTACTATTAAGATGATTGCTAAAATCTCCTAAAAAGCAGACACACTGAACTATTATTTTCAAAGGAAGGAGTTCAGAGTGCCTTTGTCAACTGTCCCCAAACTGTGAAATTCCTTTTTTCCTTCCAAGTTGCGTCTTTTACCCTAGATTATATATGACCAATGTAAGGAGGATAAAATGTGCTTGGGAGAAACCAATATTAATTGTTCAGTTCAGTTCAGTCGCTTAGTTGTGTCTGACTCTTTGTGACCCCGTGAACCGCAGCATGCCAGGCCTCCCTGTCCATTACCAACTCCCAGAGTTTACCCAAACTCTTATCCATTGAGTCAGTGATGCCATCCAACCATCTCATCCTCTGTCATCCCCTTTTCCTCCTGCCTTCAATCTTTCCCAGCTTCAGGGTCTTTTCATATGAGTCAGCTCTTCACATCAGGTGGCCAAAATATTGTAGCTTCAGCTTCAACATCAGTCCTTCCAATGAACAGCCAGGACTGATCTCCTTTAGGATGGACTGGTTGGATCTTCTTGCAGTCCAAGGGACTCTCAAGAGTCTTCTCCAACACCACAGTTCAAAAGCATCAATTCTTCAGTGCTCAGCTTTCATTATAGTCCAACTCTCACATCCGTACATGACTACTGGAAAAACCATAGCTTTGACTAAATGGACCTTTGCTTGCAAAGCAATGTCTTTGCTTTTTAATATGCTGTCTAGGTTGGTCATAACTTTCCTTCCAAGGAGTAAGAGTCTTTTAATTTCATGGCTGCAATCACCATCTGCAGTGATTTTGGACCCCCAAAATAAAGCTTGACACTGTTTCCCCATCTATTTGCCATGAAGTGATGGGACCGGATGCCATGATCTTAGCTTTTAGAATGTTGAGCTTTAAGCCAACTTTTTCACTCTCCTCTTTCACTTTCATCAAGAGGCTCTTTAGTTCTTCACTTTCTGCCATAAGGGCGGTGTCATCTGCATATCTGAGGTTATTGATATTTCTCTCGGCAATCTTGATTCCAGCTTGTGCTTCCTCCAGCCCAGTGTTTCTCATGATGTACTCTGCATATAAGTTAAATAATCAGGGTGACAAGATACAACCTTGATGTACTCCTTTTCCTATTTGGACCCAGTCTGTTGTTCCATGTCCAGTTCTAACTGTTGTTTCCTGAGCTGCATACAAGTTTCTCAAGAAGCAGGTCAGGTGGTCTGGTATTCCCATCTCTTGCAGAACTTTCCACAGTTTATTAATTATTAGTAAGGCTTAATTTGGGCTTCCTTGTGGTTCAGCAGTAAAGAATCCGCTTGGAATGCAGGAGCCACAGGAGATGTGGGTTCAATCCCTGGGTCAGGAAGAGCCTTTGGAGGCATTGTGGCAACCCACGGCAGTGTTCTTGCCTGGACAATCCCATGGACAGAGCATCCTGGTGGGTTATGGTCCATATGATTGCAGAGAGTCGGATACGACTAAAGCAACATAGCAGCACAAGGTTTAATTTATTTTCTAGATTACATGTTTATGGTTTCTCCTGCATTCTACTGTGTGGCTTGGATACCACTTGGAGAGTAGGAACCCCATTTAAGAGGTAACTGCATCCATGAAGAATTTTCAAAGTAAAATAGAAAATAAAACAGAAACAAAAATTCCTGTGAAGGAGGAGAAATAGCAGACAGAGAAAGTAGAATGATTCCTGGATACCTTTTTAAAATGGAAAGTTGTAGAACACGAGAAAATTTTCCCAAGACCCTCAGTTTGGACGCTCCAACCTTCATTGGTATCATTTCATTTTCTTGCAAATAAAACTACCACAAAAATCAGGAGTAGTATTAAGAGGAAGTTAATAGATTTTTAAAGATTGAAAAATAGACCCAAAGCACCATTTTGCTCAAGAAGTTAACAGATTGTCCCAGAAACATTTGAAAATCTATTAGGACTAGTACTCTTGCCTGGAAAATCCCATGATGGAGGAGCCTGGTAAGCTGCAGTCCATGGGGTTGCTAACAGTTGGACATGACTGAGCGACTTCACTTTCACTTTTCACTTTCATGCATCGGAGAAGGAAATGGCAACCCACTCCACTATTCTTGCCTGGAGAATCCCAGGGACGGGGGAGCCTGGTGGGCTGCCGTCTATGGGGTCGCACAGAGTCGGACACGACTGAAGCGACTTAGCAGCAGCAGCAGCAGCAGCTAGTTGCTAGTGTTAGTCACTCAGTCATGTCCAACTCTTTGCAACCCCATGGACTGTAGTCTACCAGGCTCCTCTGTCCATGGAATTCTCCAGGCAAGAATACTGGACTGGGTAGCCATACCCTTCTCCAGAAGATCTTCCCTACCCAGGGATTGAACCTGGGTCTGATACATTGCAGGCAGATTCTTTATCATCTGACCCACCTGGGAAGCCCTTTATAGGGTACATTGGGCCTCTGTTTCTCCTTGTACAGAAATGAAATCATACAAGGTCTTAAGTATAGTAATTGAAACAAATTTCAGTAAATAAAATGTCCTTGAGTACAATTTTTACTCCAGTAAAATCAGTAAAATTAGTGATAGCTTTATCAGCAAACTTGTCAATAAAAGGACACCTGAATTCCAAAATTAATATTAGCCTTGGAATTTCCTGAGATTAGAGGAAAATAAAAGTAGCAAAGACGAAGATGAAGGGGCAGAAATGGGATAATGTATTCCTCTCCATCATCTTCCAGTACCGTTCTACCACATGCACAGACACGATCCCAGCACATTCCCTTCTATATACGTATAGAGTTGTCTCTTCCTTGTCCCTCCTCCTCAACCTAACTTTGAGTTATCTCTGTGTACTTATTATAATTTGGGTTTGTGATGTGCTATTTTTCTGGAAGATCTACTTTTGTATTAATTTGTCCTATCTACCTTCTTTATATTTAATTGTTTTTTCTGTTGCCTTTTGTCAATGGTGAATTCATCCACTTCTCTACACCAAAAACGCATTTATTCCCAACATGCTTGCAAAATCCACACCTTTCCTCTGTTCATGAAAATTCAGATTTGCATATTTTGAATGTCCCACGTAGGGTTGCAAAGAGTCGGAAATGACTGAAGAGACTTAGCACACACACACATGCATGATCCTGAGTAGAGTAAGTGGGAGAAATTGGAAACTGGGAGTGTCTGGGGTCCCCAGAAGGAGGTGGAGGGCAGACAATGTGAAGCAGATGATTTATTTTATTTTATTTAGAGCAGGAATAAGACATGGAGTAACCAATTCCTCCTCCTCCAAATAGGAAATTAATCATCAAGTTTTTTTTTTTTTATTTTGGCATACATCACTATAAAATTCTCTGTTTATGTATAAGAAGGATTTTGCTTTTCAAGTGAACTATTGATATATTAATACTTATGTCACAGAATCTCCATTCTCCTAACTTGTTTAAAATGGATTATCTTTTCTCCTGTTCCTGTTACCTTCAACTTTTTTTCTTATATGTTGTTTCCTCCCTTTGAATGGCTTCATTGCTTATTTACTATCAGGAAAATAAATAGGCAATAACTAAAGTATTTTCAAAAGGAACTCACCATTACCATGCTATTTTTCATTCACCATAGATAATAGACCAAATATATCATTATTTAGAATCATTAAATAAAATCTAATATAAAATCTTTAGAATAAATGAAAAATTTCTTTCTACCACTGAGGAAAATATATTATCCATTGAAACAAAAAGAAACTGATGACTTTCCTTCTCCAGGTGAACAAAGAAGTCTTCTGTGGCTTCCTAGGTGGGGAATCATAAAGTGATCTATAAAATGTGGTTTTAACAACAGTAGTCAGGAGCCAGATGAACAAATCATTTCAGAACATCTTTTCAATCATCAGAAGAGGATCTCATTAGCACTGTGTCTGCTACCAGCTCCAGAACAAAAACTGAACATAGGAAGAAATCAACAGCAGGGAGTTCATTATCTTCTCTTACTTCAGTTCTGCTGTTGCTTGTCAAACCCAGAAAACATTTCTATTTTCTCAGTTCTTTCTGCAAAGATGATTTAAAGTGACAGTGAAATGGTGGCAAAATTCAGGTCAGTCAAGTTCAGCAGAGAAGACTTGCCAAGTTTGATCTGCCCCTTAATCGAAAAGAATTGGTTATACAGTTTTAAATGACAGGAAGTATTTTAAATGACATTTTCTTTCCTTCTTGAGGTTGTTCTCTTTATTATCTGTGCATGTATGCTAGGTCACTTCAGTTGTGTCTGATTCTCTGTGACACCATGGACTGTAACCCACCAGGCTCCTCTGTCCATGGAATTCTTCAGGCAAGAATACTGGAGTGGGTTGCCATTCCCTTCTCCAGGGGATCTTCCCAACTCGGACTGAACCCATACCTCCTGCATTGGCAGGCAGGTTCTTTATCGCTAGTGCCACCTGGGAAGCCCCTCTTTATTATCTACATGTAATCAAATTGTAAGCAGTTCCAATGTAATTTTGCAAGATGATATGTTACAGGATATTTGTGTCAAAGATGTAAGCTGAATGCTGAAAAAATAGAGACTTATAGTGGCTTATTATAAAAAATGTGTACTTAGAAAATTAAATATTTATTATACACTGTGTATTAACTAAACTTTACCGAAATTCCAATTAGAACAGGAGAACATAGAGATAGAAGTAATTGTAGTCATAAGATGCCCTGGTAATAATGCAGTGGGTTAATCAATTTTAAATTAGATACATATCCATATGTGTATATACAAAATGAAGAACACTGGAGTGGGTTGCTATTTCCTTCTCCAATGCATGAAAGTGAAAAATGAAAGTGAAGTCGCTCAGTCGTGTCCGACTCTTAGCGACCCCATGGACTGCAGCCTACCAGGCTCCTCCGTCCATGGGATTTTCCAGGCAAGAGTACTGGAGTGGGGTGCCCTTGCCTTCTCCATATAACAAATACATAATTTATAACATATTGCATATGTATATGTTAATATAATTTACATAATTTACAAAAATGTAAAAAATCATTTCTGGTGATTGTCCTTCAATCAGAGGTCTATAGCAATAGGCTCCCGTGCAGATAAACAATCTAAGATTTAAGTTGCCAAACATGTTCAGCAGAACATCGTGTGTTCATGTGTTCTTATTTCATCACCTTCCTTTGATAAGTGGACACTGGTGAGTACAGTGAGCCTGCCTAGCAATGTCCCATCACCCTGGTCAGGTTATGGATCCGGGAGACGGTGAAGTACAGGGAAGCCTGGCGTGCTGCCATCCACAGGATCACAAAGAGTTGGACACGACTGAGTGACTGAACTGAACGGAGACTGAAAAATTGTCTAGAGTTCTTGTACTTGTGGCTTTTTAAATCTATTTAGGATGGGTGTGATCTACATGGAAGGAAGACAGGGATAGAAAACATTCTGTAAGAAACTCTGTGATGCAGAAAACTAAGTCAGTTACGGCATTTTATCTCATGGGCCCATTTTTGGCTCAGCATCTGAAACTGTAGTTATATAATTTTGGTACCTGTATACAGATACATATGTGTTGGAACCTTGTTTACCCTCAAATAGGATTTAAAGTGATGAGGCCATACTATTGCACAGGAAGCCCTACTTAATGCAACATGGTGATCTGAGTGGGAAGGAAATCCAAAAAGTAGGAGATACGTGTATATGTTGGCTGATTCATTTTGCTATACTGTAGAAATTAACACAGCATTGTGAAGCAACTATACTCCAATAAAAATTAATTTAAAAAGGAAAAAAAGTGGTGGAAAAGATAGGTGTGACTTAGTATCCATCTAACGTTTAGGGAAGATGGTTACCATATGCCTCAAAGTAGAATCTCCTTAAGGGTGATGATATAATAAGGCATACAACCTAAGTTGATTGAAGACCTCCCCTGTGCTTTAGTAGGGATAAAAGGAAAAGGAGTTTTCTTCATGGTTTGTTTTTCTAATTGTGGAACATAGTTTGTTTAGGTGGTTTTCTTCATGGCTTTTTTAAATTGTGGAACACAGTTTGAATCTTTGCGATCCTAATTCCGCATAGTACTTATAAGAAGAAGAATAATAATGAGTTGTATCCTCAGTGCTCAGCGTGTCTAACTCTTTGTGACCGCATGGGCTATGGCCCACCGGGCTCCTCTGTCCATGGAATTCTCCAGGCAAGAATACTGGAATGGGTTGTCATTTCCTCCTCCAGGAAGTCTTCCCAACCCAGGGACTGAATCTGTGCCTCCTGCATTGACAGGGGCTATCTGGGAAACCCGTAGTAAATAGAATTACTGTGGGTAGGCCAGAGCTCTCATCAAAAATCAAACCAAGACAACCAAGAACCAGCCCCCCTAAGAATTTCTGAATTTGTTCAAATGCTCAAAATAATTACTGATAATCATCAAATCACATTATTAGAGCATCAAAATCCTTGAATTTTCTTCAAATTATAGTAGTTTCTATGTGCTTTAAAAAGTGAGTTATGGAAAGTCTCCCCCTTTTGATGTTCATTTTTATTAAAAAAGATATTATTGGCTCACTGATGCTTTTAGCAGCTTTTCTCATCATGATGATGAATTGGAGCTCTTTTATCTAGACTCTGATTTAATCACCCTTGAAATTATGGCACACATTTACAAAATGACTGGCAAAGGTTAAGGAATATCTGTAGATATACACCAAAATAAAGGAGTTGTAACCTTGTCAAGGTTAGGCTGTATGATGGAAAGATATTCAATATATGTTTATTGCTGATTGAGATTGGGATGGAAGTTAAGTAAATTATCTGAATTCTATTAAATATTTGTATATTTAAATACTGTTGATTCAATTAAAGTGTTTTTTTTTTTGTTTGTTTGTGTGTGTATGTGCTCAGCCATGTCTGACTCCAACTCTTTGCAACCCCAGGGACTGTAGTCAACTAGGCTTCTCTGTCCATGGAATTTTCCAGGCAAGAATTATGGAGTGGGTTGCTATTTTCTCCTCCAGGGGATCTTCCCAACCCAGGGATCGAAGCCTCATTTCCTGCATCTCCTGCATTGCAGGTGGACTGTTTACTGCTGAGCCATCCAGGAAGCCCTACACATATTTTAAGATACCTCATATTATCATGCTCAGTCATTATAATTATAAATACACTTATACTTCAGAATAATTGAATTTCCCATTGTGCTTTATCAGTGATAGAATTTATCATTCAGTCTTTCAGAACTCATCTGTACTCAACTGTGAAATGGAGACATTGGTATCTCAGAGGACTCAAACAGCATAAAACAAATTAGATATATGAGATTGCTTTATAAATCTGATGTTGTCATGAATTTTAGTAGATTTCAAGGAAGGTAGACAATGTTACTCTTCTATCAATGGAAAATTGCAGAAAGTCAACACATATAACCCAAGACAGCTGATTGTAACAGCTGCTTAGACTGGGCATATTGTTTGCATATTGTAGTTGAGAATATGGGATGCAAAAAATAACTTATGTAATGCTCCATAATGGAGTCAAGAAAAGCCTCTGAACTTTTTCATTCCTATCTTTCTATCTGAGTTTCAATTAACCAAGGATATTTACAATATTTACACAAATTTTAAATATTAGTTTTTAAATTTGCAACATGGTGACACAGAGTCAGCTAACCATCTTGAAGCACGGAATTTGGATAGAAATGTTTTATGGTAATTAGGTTGATGGTATGAAGTGAGACCATCCAGAGGGTGATCAGGCTTCCTGAATAACACAAAAGGGGCCTGATCAGTGGGTCCCAGATGATGGTTTTATTTTGCTTCTGGAAACATCACTTTTGATCCTGTAGTGCATTTTTCTTCTGAGAGTTCCTAATGAGCCATTATACTAAACAATGCAGCGTTACTCACACATTTCCATTTAGCCTCTGACTAGGGGACATGATTGCCTTCTGATCCACATCTGGAATATCAGCACACTTTTGTGTCCCTGTTATTTTCCATTATTTTTACATTTTAGACCCTTAATTGCAAACTTTTTTATTTTTTAATTAAAAAATTTCCATTATAGTTTATTACAGGATACTGAATATAGTCTCCTGTGTGTAGTGGTTTTTTTTTTTTTTTTTTAAATCACAACCTTCTTGGTATAAGGAGCATTGAGCTTCAAATATTGCCTTTTGTATTGGTAAGACAGTTGAGGTTGCGATGGTACAATACAACAGAATTAGACACTGTATTCTCCTGCTATATTTCAGTTTTTCTTGGCCTTGTTGCCTAGCATAAGCCCCAAATATTTACTTGCTCTATTACTCGACTAGTGATTAAGACTTATACACATTACCTTCTTTCCCTTCACTGAGAAAAGGTGGACTTTGAGAAACCATGGGTAGAGGAGTTTCGTAGCAGCATGCTTTTAGAGAAAACATTATACAAGTTCCATATTTCTGTGTGTTAACCATAAAGTACATGTGTCCATACTTGTAAATATATAATTGCCAGAGCAATAAATGATGGCATAGCTTGTATATAATCTTAAAACTATGTTTGATTTTGCAATGTGTTATGGATATTTATTCTGAATCCTGTCTTTCTTTAATAAACTTGCAATTAATTTATATCCCTGTTGTTAAAATGGACAGTGAGAGTTTGTAGCTGAGAAACATTTTTATTGGCAGAAGGGATAAGTAGTTATTTAAATTCCATAGATATTTATTCACTTATGCATGAATGAATCTTCTCTGTAAATCAGTTTTTGATATAAATGCTAATGTCCTATCAGGAGAACTATTAATAATAAACAAATGAACTATTTTTTTTTCAGTTTCTACTTCAGTTCCAAAGATTAAGAGTTTAAGTGACACTAATTCTTATTTCTTTTAGGATCTGTCTTCTAGGGCATCAACAGGTATTTTCATTGCAAAGCTAAAATTAGTTTATGGTTCATGTACTCCTTTGCTAGATACATTCTGATTGTTTGGATTAGAGGGCATTCACAGTTTTATATATAAACTATAACCTAAATATAAGTGAAAAAGTGAAGGGGCTCAGTCATGTCAGACTTTTTGTGACTCCATGAACTATTGCCTGCCAGGCTCCTCCAGCAAGGATTTTCCAGGCAAGAATACTGGAATGGGTTGCTATTTCCTTCTCCAGCGGATCTTCCAAACCCAGGGATCAAACCCCTGTCTCCTGCACTGCACGCAGACTCTTTGCTGTCTGAGCCACCAAGGAATCCCTAAAAGATTAATCTTGTATTATCTTGCATGTTCAGAAAGAAACATCATTCTTCACAGAAAGGAGACAATGTCTTCAGTTAAATTAAATTATGCTCAATATAGATGGGCTTCCCAGTTTGGCTCAGTGGTAAAGAATCTGCCTGCTACCAGGAGACACAGGTTTGATCCCTGGGTCAGGAGAATCAGCTGGGGAAGGAAAGACAATCCATTCCCATATTCTTGCCTGGAAAAGCTCATGGACAGAGGAGCCTGGTGTGCTGCAGTCCATGGGGTTGCAAGGAGTCAGACACAATTTAGAGGCTGAACAACAACAACAAATAACAGATGACAATTGCTGTTCCTCAGATTTCATAGATTATGCTGAGTTATTGGTCTTAGAGATCTTTCCATTCTATCTGTAGATTAATATGACTTAAAAAAAAAAGGAGAGCAGGTAGGTGTTATAAATTTGGTAACTAAAAATACTAAGGCTTCAAGGAGCTTTTTATAAAGCTCCGAGGGAAGATACTTGGCCCCCTCTCTTTTGCAGAGTCATGCTTCTGGCCCATTCCAGCATCCTATTCTGTTTATAGAGTTTGAGCTGTCTTGCTAATCATGGATTTGAACGTGGAAGCTGAGGACAAAGGAAGACATCTTTTAGAAGTTTGAGAGACAGCCCTGTCATTCCCTGGTTCCGCTCTCTGTTCCTGGACTCGTTAAATGTATTTGAAATACTTGACCTTGTCAAGCGACTTGCACTTTACGTGTCCAACATTTTGAATCCAGCACTGAACCACTGAATTTTAAGCTTCTCGATATGATGGGGTAGTCAGTCACCATCAGAGAGGGAATTTAGCCACTTCATATGACATGGGGCTTCTTTTGTTTAAAGACAGGTACTTTAGAGACCTCTTAGCTATGCTCCTCTTTGTCTATGTTCACCTTTACTTTTTATCATTAAAATGTTTTCCACAGAAGATTTCATACATCCGTTCATAAGATCAAGATTGTACTCCCAATCCAGAGAGCTACAATGCTGAATATATTTTAAACATTTTTTCACTGGGCTCACTTGGGACTGGAAAATATAGCTGGGGAAGGATGCCCTGCACAACTGCACACAGATGAGGGAAAAGTGTAGGGGCTGAAACCCAGGCTGCTCTTCACCCCTCCCAGCAGTGTGCCCCGTGGGGGAGGTCCCCTGTACCCCAAGGAGTTGCCTGCTCCTTATTCACACACCACACCTGAGCTGCTATTGAATGAATGAACTTTGGATTTCAGGTGATCCATGAGAGAAACATTGAAAGACTGAGAGCAAGAGGGAAAAGAGGGAAAGATTGAGGGCAAGAGGAGAAGGAGGTGACAGAGGATGAGACGGTTGGATGGCATCATGGACTCAGTGGACGTGAGTTTGAGCAAACTCTGGGAGGTAGTGAAGGTCAAGGAAGCCCGGCGTGCTGCAGTGCATTGGGTTGCAAACTGTTGGGCATGACTCAACTACTGAAGAGCAACAAATGAGAGAGGCTCAATTTACCTAGCAAAAATAGAAGTTGAAGAGTGAGTAGTATGTAGTGGAAATCTAGTAAATTTAGGAGGTGAAATAATTCCCTGGTGGGGAAATATAAGAAAATGGAGAGAAATAGGGAGCAGAGAGAAATTAAAAGTAAATTGTTGTTGCTCACTATGCTGTTCCTTCTCGCACCTTCTTTCTCTCCCTGTATGTCCTTTCAGATGTCAGTCTCTCAAGGTTTCCCTGTTCTCTGAGTCTGTCACCCTCCTGCTAGATTAACATTTTTCCTATTAAGTCTGAAGCCATGAAAATAATTTCAAAGACTGTATAGGAGGCTGTCTATTTTCTTCCCTCTCTGTCTCCTGCAGCTCTCTGTTTTCCAAACCCTCATCCTGGGCAGCCCCACAAGCTGTTTCCTCCTGCCAAAGCCTGAGCCCAGCTGGAGAAAACACATAATCACGCTGATTTCCTCCATTATAAGTTTATGAGCTTCATCCTCAGCTGGGCCCTTGATGCTGCTTAGCAATCCTTTTACTTATATGTCTCATCAGCCCCCTATCCCATTTCCCATGGTGACCCTTACCATCCTTTTATGACTGTTATTGCAAGCTCCTGGTTCCACTTCACCCACGCTATTCTTGGTGGAAGGTTTGCCTCCTACTTCCTGGAGAAAACAGATGGCCTCAGTCAGGCATGTGAGCTCTCAATTTCCCCTTCCACCTCCTAAGTCTGTCTGCAGTCTTCTCTCCCAATTTGTTCCTCTGTGAGGAGCTCTGGAGGTGGGCGCCCACCAGGGTTCTTAATTTCATTCCTTGCCTCTGGGGTCTGCCAGTAGTTCCCTGTCTCGCTTCAACTGTCTCTTCTCTAGTAGCTTCTTCTGCCCAGACCCTCGAAGACCTCCGACTTGATTCTCGGTAAAAAACGTTATTTAGAATGTGCCTAATTTCTGCCTCTTGACTCTCTTTTCGTCATCGTCAAACTTCTGGATAAAATATTCTACATTTAGGGACTCACATACTGTTTAAATTCTCATGCCACAGACAGCCCCAGTTCCAGTACCATCACACCCTCGGATGGAGTAGGATGCTATAGAGAAGGCTACTGTTGACCCCTAAATAGTTAATAAGCCACCGACTTCTTTTTCAGCCCTCGTTTCTTTACTTCTCTTTAATGTTTGGAAATAGTAAGTATTCATTTAATTCTTCTTGAGTGTTGTCTTACTTTGATTGTCAAACTGGGAATTTTCAAAATCTGCCCTTTGGAATAGGATGAACTGAGCAGCGCGTGAAGGGCAGCATGGTGGTTAAGAAAGCAGACTCGAGTCTGACCGCCTGATGGGGATCTTGGCTAGGTCTTACCCATGTGTGACCTCCATTACCTCATCTGAAGATGGGGACAGTAGAAATATGCATGTATAGGGTTGTTGTTAAAACAAGTTAAATTAGTGTTTGACTTTAGTAAGTAGCCAATACATGTTGGTTTTCATTAGTGTTGGCTGATCTGGGTCATGGCCAGTTGCTAAGGGACTGGCTGGATGGAGAACTGTATTTGATAGCGTAATGCTCAGAAAGATAGGAAAAGAAAAATCAATCCAAAGTTCCCGAAGGCAGATTGGAATCAGGAGCCAGAGCAAAATGAGCAAAAAGGCAGGTACTAATTCTAAATCCTATGGAGAGGGAGATTCTAAAGGGGGAATGGAGGCAAATGCCAAAAACCGGTATGAAGCTGGATCAAAATGGGAGAAGTTTGGAAACAATGGAGTGAATCTCAGACAAGTGTCATGAATATTATTGGCTGGTGGGTGAGTGGTTGTGATGTTAAACTGGGTTGAAGCCAACTGTTTCCTGGTCCCTTCCTTCTCTAATGAAGAATTATCTATCTCTTTTATAAGTAATTTTTCTCTACTTTTCAAATATTTGTGTGCTTTAAATGTTCATCCAACCTTGGCTTTTCATTTCCTCTCAAAGTTCAATCCCTAATGTTTTCCACGTTTATATTGTTCTGGCTACCCCTTGTTTCTTTTTTATTGATAATGTATATTTAATAATCTACTTCAAATATACATTTTTATTGAGGTATGATTGTCATTAGTTTCAGGTATATAGCATAGTGATTCTATAGTTGTGTATATTTAGCAATGATCTTCACAATAAGTCTAGTTAATATCTGTCATCATTCATTGTTACAAAAATTTTTTTCTTGTGATGAGAACTTATAAGATCTACTCTCTTAGCAACTTTCAAATGTGCAATACAGTATTATTAATTATAGTTTAAAATGTGAGTCATCTATTCAGTGATCAGAGGAGCCAGGCTGGTGAAGGCTTTGTCATATTCGTCTTGTGGCCTCTAAGGTCTCCAGACAACAGCAGGGGATAAAGCACGGAATTACTCTTATTGCACAAGCCCAGAAGTGGTGTGTTTTCCTCTGTTTACAGTCCAGTGACCAAAGCTCAGTTACATGGCTGTTTAGGAGGCTGAAAATATCATCTAGCCATGTGCCCAAGAAGAGGAGGGGGACTAGGATTTGAAGTCTTTACCTTATTTTATTGTTTTTATTATTTTTTTAAAAAATATAAATATAGCTTAAACAACAGGTATATTATTGCTGGGTATATAGTTTCCAAGATTGATTAATTCAGAGGCCCAACAAATGTCATCAAGCACCCAACCTTTCTGCCTTTTCCCTTTACCATCCACAGAATGTAGGTTTTCATTCTCAGAGTTGTCCCTCATGGTCACAAGATGGCTGCCATAGCTCCATAAATTGTATCTGCAGATAATTTCATCTAAAGATAGAAAAAGGAACATTTCTCATCATGCCCCCTGCCTCCACCCTAAATGTCTATCACCCACCTGAATCCAATGTCAGTGCCTCTCTGATATGCTTCCACACCACTCCATGTTTCTTTGATCAAATCATCATCAGGCCGCATTTATGTTGTTTCTTTGTAGTGTTGTATTTCCCACTTGTTGTTTTCTCTTCTTCATCTCCTGTTCACTCCCCAGCTCACTGGAGTCCACTTCTGTGCACACTGCTCTGTGGGAACTGCTTTTGCTAAGTTCCCAGTAACCAAATGACGAAGATGGCAAGTACTCGTGGGTCTCTTCCTCTTTGGTTTGGCACTTGCTACTTCATTTTGGCACTCTCTTATTAAAGGTTTATCTTTGAGTTTTTCAGCTTTACCTTCTCAATTCTTATGTGGATTCCTTTCCCCTAAAATTTGCTTGCAAAGAAGCACTCTTGAGTGTTCAGTGCTTGCTTTACACAGATCAAGGAAAGAGTGTATTTTTAAATACAGGAAAGTCTGTGTACCCCATCTGATGGGAAATGCTGGATGCTGGAGAGTGAGCGTGTGGAGAGGAAGGTGGGTAGCAGAGAGACAAGTCTAGAGAAGTAAGAGAAGACAGAGACAGATGTAGAAACAGAAATAGTGAGAGAGAAACCAGCGACAGATGCACAAAAGGAAGAGTGAATATGGAGAGATGTGGGGGAACAAAGAGGTGCCTGAGAGACCCCCAGAGAACAGAGAGAGGCAGAGAGCCCGAGGATACCAGCAAGTGAAAACAAATCTGTTAGAGAACAATTTCTGAGGAAACAAGACGATGCTAATGGGATTAGCTTTAAACAGAGATAATAATTCCTCATGAAAGAGCGAAAGTGAGAAAAATGCTTTTTTCTTGCGTTTATAGAGAAGCGTCTTCGATATATTGTGTAACATTTCTTGCTTTACACATAATGTTGCTTTACTCTCAAATAGAGGTAGAGATCTGAATGGACAAAGAAGTCTTTTGACCATGCAGCTACATATGAAAAGGCAATTGAAAGAAAAAGTGGGACAAAAGAGAATAGGATTAGTCACAAAGCGGTTCTTATAAAATTGCCACTGACTCAATGGACATGAATCTGAGCAAACTCCAGGGGAGATAGTGAAGGACAGGGAAGCCTAGTGTGCTGCAGTCCATGGAGTAGCAAAGAGTAGGACACAACTTAGCGACCGGACAACTGTTTCTTTGCCCTTTGAGGAGGATGAAGCTTATCAGTTGAAGTGCTTTATGATTAATAGCTTTTCTTTTGGTAAATAGGATAATAGGTAGGGAATGGAAACAGACTCTGCGACCATGTCCATGACTTACCTGATGATGTTCATAGATCTCTGCTTCTTTTACACCTCATTCTAAGTTTTTAACATCTATAGTAATTTATCTTGTCCTGAAAGCAAACAAGAAGTTTCTAGATCTGATGCAGAATATTGTTACTTATAGCAACAACTACATCGGTTACCCAAGTCCCCTTTCAGGGTTAAGCTATAAAAGCCAAATATTACCCTGGATATGCAGATGGGTTTTTGAAAACAAGAAGAAATTATGAATCTTAGAGTTTGTATAGGAAACGCGACACAGCTGCAGCCTCCTCCTCCTAAGACAGAGGGTGGGAAGTGGGGAGGGCAGGAGAAAGAGAGCGAGAGATCTAATGTCCCTAATATGAAGAATCTTCTCCAGGAAGAGAAAGGAAAAGTCTCTATTTAACAGTCCTTTGGAATGTAAAGGATGGTTCTGATTTTCACTTGCTTTGAAATAAAACACATTTTTCTTGGGAAGTCACTATTTATTTACTTTTTAATTTTCAAGGTCTGTGCTTGATCAAATTATTCCCTCCAAGTTCACATATTTCTTTAGCATCATGATTTGAATTCCTTTTATCACCCACCTGAAGTTCCCTTCTTTTTGAATGACAGTTTTTAGATAAAAAGTAAAACACCAAAGGAATCTGGGTTTAAAATCTGCCTGAACTGGCACAGCATCATCCCCATATATATTAGCTGAGTGGCTGTTCATAGATTACTTACAATCTCTGATCCTTGTTTTCAGTGTCAGTAGAGGAGCATAAAAAGTGCCCAGCACAATCTTTGGGTGCATAGTAGATAGTTAATTCCTGAAATTCCATCCTTAACTATGGCAAAAAATTATGAGAAAGAAAATGAACTTCCTCTAAAAACTAAAGGAACTAGCCATATTTTTCTTTTTTCTCTCCCAGGAAAAGAAAAATCCTACAGCTGAATTTGAGAAAACAATGATATTCAATGAAGTAACTAACAGTAGCAAATATGTCATTTATCACATTAATTGATTTTTTTGGTTGGAATCTTTAACAATTTTGAGAACTGAAACAGATGGAGAAACAACACTTCTAGCAGTATATTTCAGACTTGACCTATCCTTGGGTTTCAAAAGGGCAGGATTGGTAAGAGTCTCTGGAAGCAACTGATCTGCCAAATATGGACAGTTTATATTTATATTTGGGTCTGCCTATTGATGCTTCAAAACACTGACCTAATTAGGAGTGCTAAAACAAAAGATAATCTAGCTGTATTATCTGGGTCATCAGAAGGATGAAGTTTGTATTATTTTCTTGATAGCTTGCTTGCAACCCTTTCATAATTGAGTTTTGTTTTTTCCCATGGGACAATTAAATCCCAGCTGGCTAGCTTCCCTTTGTCCTTGTTCTGTGTCAGAAACTGCAACTGATTTAGAACGGAGTAAAAACTTATGAGCAAGAAGATCTGGATGACTAAATTCACTGCTACAGCTTTCTGATTTGAGGTCTGTCTTGGTCATCTCAGGCTGCTATTACAAAATACTGTAAACTGGCTGGCTTACAAACACCAGGAATTTATTCCCCACAGTTCTGGAGGCTGGAAGTCCAAGGTCAGTTTGTCTGCATTGGTGAGGGTTCAGTGTCTTATGAGACCCTGTTTCCTAGTTCACAGATGGCTCTCTCCTCAGTGTTATCACCTGATGAAAGAGGAAGCAAGGTCCCTCCAGACTCTTGGAAGGACACTAATCCCATTTATGAGGTCATCCCTCATGGTTTCACTGAATTGTCCTTACCTCCCAAAAATCTCACTTCTTAACATCATCACATTAGGGGGTAGGGTTTCAATGCATGGATTTGGGAGATACCAAACATTCAGTCATAGCAAGTCCATGGTGGATACACATGGATGTAATCCCCAATGAGTCAAACCCTTGTACAACCTTCCCCTCTTGGGAGCAGATGGAACCTGTGTCTTACGTCTAGTCACTGAAATATGACAATGGTGATAGATAGGATCATCGCTTCCTTGATTAGGTTGTAAGACAGTCTTAGGAGACTGAGTGAGATGTTTTCCTGCTGGCTTCGAAGGAGTGAGCCATTATCTGGTAAGTGGGTAATGAGCCTCTGACTTGGAGGTGGCATCTAGAAGCTGATAGGAGCCTCTGACTGACAGCTAGCAAGAAAGTAAGGACCTCTGTCTTACAGCCACAGAAGAGTGAGTTCTTCCAAAAACTACATGAGCTCAGAAGAGAATCTTGAGATCTAGAAAGCTCCTTCAGCTCTCCGACATCTTGATTTCAGCTTTGTGAGATCCTGAGCAAAGGGTCCAGCTAGGCTATGCATGCCTGGAATCCTGACCCAGGAAACCCCTGAGATGATAAATTTTTTGTTATTTTAAACCATTAAGTTTGGGGTAATTATTATGCAGCATGTAAAACTAATTCAAAGTCATCTCATTTGCCCTCTGAGGATTATTCAGTTAATCCTCATAAGTGGATGAGATTCTTGGAAGGATGATATCTTAGAAATGCGTCAAACATACCTACATTCCCGCGTGTGGAGGATTTTACACAAATGGCTACTGACTCATTCATTTTCTAGTGCTGGAAGTAGGTTTTACACTGTTAAACTTTGCTGCAATCAGGAATTCTACAGCTATTTTACTTAAATATGCACCTTACAGGTTAATGTGGAGGAAAGTGAAAGTGTTAGTCACTCAGTCGTGTCCAGCTCCATGGACTATAGCCTGCCAGCCTTCTCTGTCCATGGATTTCTCCAGGCAGGATTACTGGAGTGGGTTGCGATTTCCTTCTGCATGGGATCTTCCTGACCTAGAAGATAAACCTGGGTCTCCTGTATTACAGCCGGACCCTTTATAGTCTGAACCACCAGGAGTCACTACTTACAAAGAGCATGTTTAAAGAGAAATAAGCCTTGTCCGACAGAGTTTTCCAAAGAATACTGACTCACTGGTTTTGACCTTCCTCTCACTACTAGGGAGTTCTCAGTGAAGATATTTAGATGCAACAGAATTGTTAGTTTGTTATGGGGTAGTCTGATGGTTGTATATAACTAAATGAGAATGACCAAGTCCACACTGAAAAAAAATAAAAAAAGATAAGTACTTCAGCATGTAATTAATATGACATCAATTGAATGATTGTTGATTTTAATATTCAGCATACATAGATTTCAGCCTAGCTACTACCACTTCTTAGCAATATGACCTGAAGCTCCAGAGCTTCTTTCCTTTTTTGCAAAAAAGGAATAGTAATACCTACATCACAGGATTATGTGAGGGTATGTAAGGATTAAAATGTATAATATAAGTAAAACACAACATGCAGTATGTGACACAGATGCTCAACAAATTCTGGTTCTGTCCCTTCCTAGGCCCAAACTGACACACACACACATGCACACACACTCAGACTCACAAACATGTGCATACCCACACCACAGATACATAAAAGAACTCTTTGATCTGGATTGAAAATTATTTTCTATTCTGGCCCAATCTTGATACTTCTTTTTGTCTTACTAAATGTGAATTGTGCTTATCTGTTTTTATTACATCAATATTATAGTAAAAGATGCTCTTCTTTAGCACTGCCCTATTAGATTGTTCAAAGTGCATTTTTAAAAGTCTAATCTATATCAGTAAATTCTCCAGAGATTTGTTTTGTTTGTATTGAACACAGAATTCTCCCTGCTCCTTACTCCCAATGAAGAGATGGACCTTATGACAGTTTCCTCGCGTTCAGGGATCGGTTATCTTGTGTCACAACACCTGTGGTGTGAACTGCACCTCTTAGCATCTTGTTCAGTGGACAAGTATCTCATGTTCACTGTGGACTTAATTTCTTGTAAGATACTAGCAAGGCTTCCTAGGTGGCGCTAGTGGTAAAGAATCTGCCTGTCAATGCAGGAGACACAGAGACACAGGTTCAATCCCTCAGTCATTCCCTGGAGTAGGAAGTAACCCACTGCAGTATTCTTGGAAAATTCCTGGAAAATTTCATGGACAGAAGAGCCTGGTTGTTTACAGTCCATGGGGTTGCAAAGAGTTGGGTACTAGCATCATTTTTTGTAAATGGTATCTTTTTTATAAGATGGTTTCATGGTTCCTTAACTCAGTCTTGGTCATTAACCATGCTGAGCTTGACTTGTATGTTTTAGTACAGCTGAATCTTTAGAACATAAGACAGAATCTTGTAGAACTGATGTTGCAAATAAGCCATGTATCTTTGGGTAAGTCAGTTGTCTTCCTTAGGCCTTGATTTCCTCTTTATAAACAAAATGGATTCAATGATTAGAAGTCTTGCTAGCTAGAAATTAAGTCTTGCTATGTAGCCCATTTGCTATTTATGGAAATGTACAATATGCTTTTTCTTTCCTTTTGAAAACTGCTGCTGACAAGCACAGTGCTTTCAGCAGTTAGCAAAGTATTTATTGTACATCTGTTAGGAACCTTGGCTTGGGAGCATGGGAAGTAATTGCCAAGTCTCAAGCCTCTGCAGCCAATAGTTTGTGTCTATGTATGTATACTTGAGTGTGTATCTGTCTGACCATACTCATGCCCACATGTGTGTGTACATTGCAGCCAGTAGGAATCTGAATGTGTACATAAATTTCCTTTCCTCTAAATGATGAGTAGAATATATAGTCTTGTTGCCAAAGGTAAAATTTCTTTCATTTTCATGGCTTCTTATTCTTTGGAAAATCTGAAACACTTGAATGTTATCATCAGCTTGCAGATCAAATACAAGTAATAAACCAAAAAAATGTGTGTGTTTGTGTGTGTGCGTGTGTGTGTGATGGCAGTGGGATAGAGGGGATGGGGTAGAGACTGATGTTGTTTTGCAACATTTGATTACTAATTGCTATTAAGAGAGTTGGACTGTGAAGAAAGCTGAGCACCGAAGAATTGATGCTTTTGAACTGTGGTGTTGGAGAAGACTCTTGAGAGTCCCTTGGACTGCAAGGAGATCCAACCAGTCTATTCTAAAGGAGATCAGCTCTGGGTGTTCTTTGGAAGAATGATGCTAAAGCAGAAACTCTAGTACTTTGGCCATCTCACGCGAAGAGTTGACTCATTGGAAAAGGCTCTGATGCTGGGAGGGATTGGGGCCAGGAGGAAAAGGGGATGACAGAGGATGAGATGGCTGGATGGCATCACTAACTCGATGGATGTGAGTCTGAGTGAACTCACAAACTCAGGGAGTTGGTGATGGACAGGGAAGCCTGGTGTGCTGCAATTCATGGGGTTGCAAAGAGTCCGACACGACTGAGCGACTGAACTGAATTGAACTGAAGGGGCGTCCCTGGTGGCTCAGACAGTAAAGAATCCACCTGCAATGCAGGAGATAAGGGTTCGATCCCTGGGTTGGGAAGATCCTCTGGAGAAGGGAAAGGCTGCCCATTCCAGTATTCTTGCCTGGAGATTTCCACGGACTGTATAGTCTATGTGGTCACAAAGAGTCGGACATGACTGAATGACTCACTTTCTTTCTCTCTTACACATAGGAAGGGTATGGTTGTTGAATCTAGAGCTAGAGATTCTTAATTTGGCGAGAGGTTGACTTTTCAGGGAGATAGAAAATATCTTCAAATATTTGAAGATACCCGTGTCCATAAATCAGTAATGTACTCCATTTGACTCCAGAGAACATATAGAGGGATTAAGAGGAGTTGAATTTGGTTTTAAGAAAGAACTTTATCAGAGTCAGAACCATTCATCAATGGGCTGTCTTCTTTGTGAAGATGTAAGCAATTGGTTACTGATAGTTTTTAAGCAAAAGCTGGCAGGATGAATCTCTCTCTTTTTATTGAAGTATAATTGATTTATAGTATATTAGTTTCAAGTGTGCAATATAGTGATTCAATATTTTATAGATTATACTTCACTTAAAGTTATTATAAAATAATGGCTATTTTTTCTGTGCTATGCATCATATCCTTATAACTTATTTATTTTATACATAGTAATTTGTGTCTCTTAATCCCATATCCCTATCTCACTCTGCCTCTGTCCCCTCTCCCTACTGGTAATCACTGGTTTGTTCTCCCTATCTGTGAGTCTGCTTCTTTTTAGTTATATTCACTACTTTGTTGTATTTTTTAGATTCCATATATAAGTAATATCATGCAATATTTATCTTTATCTGACATTTCACTAAGCATAATATTCTGTAGGTCCATTCGCATTGTTGTAAATGGTAGTATTTCATTTTTATGGCTAAGTAATAGTCATATATATATATGAATATTATATACATGAATATATATGAATATTGAATACATATATGAATATATACATATACCCCATCTTATTTATCCATTCATTTGTTGATGGGCATTTGGGTTACTTCCATATCCTGACTATTATAAATAATGCTGTTATGAATGTTAGAATGCATATTTCTTTTCAAGTTAGTGTTTTCATTTTTTTTCAGATATATACCCAGCAATGGAGTTGTTGGATCATATGGTAGTTCTGTTTTTAGCTTTTTTGAAAAACCTCTATTCTGTTTTTCATAGTGAGTGCACCAATTTACAATTCCACCTCTCTTGGTCTGTGTGTGGGTTGGAAAATAATTTCTAGACATGAGGCATAATGAGAGCAGAGGAGAGTTTACTAGAATGAGAGACACTGTTAGAACAGTGGACAGGCTCAAGGGAGAGCTGACTGTTAAGAACAGTGGGCTAGCTGAAGGGAGAGCTGACCTTTTCATGGGTCAGTAGCCAATTTTTGTAATCTTGAGACTAAGAAAATTCCTGCTGGAAGGGTGGCATTAGGTGACTAGTTAGGGTGGGTGTTTTTACCTAATATGGGGCTATGTATCTGGCTGGTTAGATCAGGGGTGCTCATAGCAATGGTTGTCACGGTGCTTGGTCAGTTCCATAGATGACATTGGTGAAGGGCTCTGCACCTGTGTCCTTGGTATAGGGCTCCACACCACCAACGATATACTAGGGTTCCTTTTTTTTCCCTGTCCTCACCAACACTTGTTATTTCTTTTTTTATAATAGCCATTCTGACAGGTGTGAGGTGATATTCATTTTGATTTTGACTTGCATTCTTTGATGATTCATGATTTGGAGCATTTTTTTCTTGTGCCTGTTGGTCACCTGTATATCTTCTTTGGAAAAATGTCTATTCAGTTCTTCTGCTCTCATATTTAGTTGGGTTGACTTTTTTCTTTGATATTGCATTGTATGAGATGTTTGTATATTTTGGATATTAACATCTTATAGATCATATCATTTACAAATATTTTATCCCATTGAATAGGTTGTCTTTTTATTCTGGATTTGTTTATTTTCACCTTTATTTCCTTTGCCTTAGGAGATAGATTTTTAAAAAATTTCTACAGTTTAGGTCAGCATGTTCTACTTATGTTCTCTTCTAGGTTTTATGGTTAATTTTTTATGGCTTTCAGCTTACAGTTGGTCCTTAATCCATTTTGAGCTTATTTTTGTGTGCGGTGTGAGGAAATGTCCTAATCTCACTTTTTACATGTATCAAGAGCTGTCTACCTTCCCCAGCACCAGTTATTGAAGAGATTATCTTTTCCATTGTATATTCTTGTCTCTTTTGTTGTAGACTAATTGACTGTAAGGGTATGGTTTCATTTCTGGGCTCCCTATTCTGTTTTTGATCTATAATTCTACTTTTGCACCAATACCATGCTATTTGGAAGAGAAAATGCCAACCCGCTCCAGTATTCTTACCTGAAAAATTCCATGGAGGGGAGCCTGGCGGTCTATGGTCCATAAGGTTTCAAAGAGTTGGACATGGACATGACTGAGTGCACATTCACGCACCATGCTATTTGGATGACTATCTCTTAAGGATATTCTATTCCGCATAAAATTTCTTCTTTTGGTGGACTGTTGGATTAAGTGGGTTAGTTTTCTTCCCATTCTAAGTTTGTGTAGATTTTTTGTTACCTTAGAGACATTATTTGTAAGCTATCAGTGTTTTTAAGTAGAGAATCTGCTCCTAGAAGATGGTTAAGGTAGTGCTATGTTTAGCTCTGGAGCAGGGTATATCCCCACTTCATGCACCACATTGTTGGTAATGGCTGAATATCGGATTGAGTTGCAGTGAAGATGTCTTGACTCTACACCCAAAGTCTGAACCTAAAATTCCATCCAGAATGTTAAATTCATATGTTTGACACCAACAGAAAGAATTACTTATTCAGATTTTCTCAAATACAAAACTGTAGACACATGTTTCAGTTTTTTCCAGCTGGTGTAACAAAATGCCATAAACTGTGTGGCTTAGACACAACAGAAATTTATTTCTCACAGCTATGGGAAGTTCAACTTGCCCGATGGCTCAATGGTAAAGAATCTGCCTGCAAGGCAGGGTGGGGGAGATCCCCTGGAAAAGGAAAAGGCAACCCATTCCAGTACTGTTGACTAAAAAATCCAATCAACAGAGTATCCTGGGGGGTCAACCGTCCATTGGGTTGCAAAGAGCATACATGACTGAGCATGCATGCAAACTAATGGAAATTTCAGAATTAAGATGCCAGAGGATTTTGTGTCTGGTGGAAGTTTGTCTTCTGGTTCATAATTGGTGTCTTTTAGTGACAACCTTACATGGCAGATGGCAGAGGGAATCTCTCTGGGGACTCTTTTATAAAAGCATTAATCCAGTGTATGAGGGCTCTGCTTTCAGGACACAATTACCCCCTAATGGCCCCATCTCCAATCAGCATCACGTAGGCATTAGGATCTCAACATATGAATTTGGAGGAAAGTGAAAGTGAAGTGTTAGTTGCTCAGTCATGTCCGACTCTTTGTGACACCATGGACGGTAGCCCACCACCTGCATTGGGTGAAGCCTGATACATTTGACACTAGCACCCAAAAGATGAAGTGGGGCTTTATGCTGCCCACCCAGAATCTCTTTATTACTGCCCAGACTTCCCCAGTGACCCATTGGTTGAGGCTCTGTGTTCCCAATGCAGGGGGCATGGGTTCAGTCCCTGGTTGGGGAAGATCTGCATGTTATGCAGCCAATAAACAAAACAAAAAGTATCTAAACTTTCCACATTTGGGCTTCCCTGGTGACTCAGACAGCCTGAAATGCGGGAGACCTGGGTTCGATCTCTGGGTTGGGAAGATCCCCTGGAGAATGGAATGGCAACCCACTCCAGTATTCTTGCCTGGAGAATTCCACAGACAGAGGAGCCTGTGAGCTACAGTCCATGGGGTCGCAATGAGTTGGACACGACTGAGCGACTAACACACACACATGCAGTGACTCGAGCTCTCTGAGTTTTACCTATTGGGGCCTCTCAGGTGGCACTAGTGGTGAAGAACAAGCCAGCCAATGCAAGAGATCAGATGTGAGTTCCATCCTTGAGCTGGGAAGATCCCCTGGAAGAGGGCATGGCAACCCATTCCAGTATTCTTGCCTGGAGAATCCCATGGGCAGAGGAGACTGACAGGCTGCAGTCCATAGGGTCACACAGAGTTGGACATGACTGAAGCAACTTAGCACTCAGCACTCAGAAACTCTAGCCCATTACATTTCTACCACTATAGGTGACAATTTTATTCTTTTTTCTGCCCTCAAAACTCAAACACCGCTTTTCCCATTCTTTCTTTTAGCAGGTGATCTTGCTTCCTGTTTCACTTCAAAATTAAAAGCCAATAGAAATGAACATTGGCAAGTTCTTACCATGTACTGTCATCTAAACCTATTCAGGTTTCTTTTCTGGGTGATGCTGTACAGCATTTTTCCTGTATAAATTAATCCCTACACCTGTATAAACTAGTCCTGTGTAAACTGGATCCCACATCATTTTATCATCTTTAGCAATTGTCCTTTTGCCATCTTCCTTAAAACTAGACTTTTCTTGTATTTTCTTCTCTCATTTTTTAGTTAATATTTTCAGTTTGTATTTTTTTCCTGTATTAGGTCATCCCTAATATGTCGCAGTGCTTTGAGTATAAGAAACTGAGCTTGTATCCTTTTTTGTATATATCACAATAAATAATTGCAAGATTTTGCTTAATTTTCTACCTGGCAGAATTTAACCTTCTTCTATGAAGTTTTTTATTTTATCCAAATAAAGATATCTAATAAATAAAAACAGACACTTGACAGATTAGTAAACTTATGTTGAGTGAATAAAGAGATAGTCCTGCAACAATTTCAAATTAACTTGATTTTAAAAACTATTAGTTCAAATTAAAAAGAAACGTGACAATGGAATTCCATTTCCTTACCGTGTGTACCCAAAGGACAAAGAGAGGTGTTGTTTTGAATAATCCTAGAGGACGTAGAGTTTGTGTTCACATAGTTTCATCTATATTAAGGTGTCCCAGAATAGATGATTAATACAAATGCATATGTATGTGTGTGCACTTGGGTACACATGCATACGCATAGGCAAATATACGTACACATGCTTTAATCTTTACCAGTGACACAGAAAGAACCTTTGCAAGAAGAGAATTTTTGTTATTGTTAAAGTGACTCTTGTACATTCTGAACTCAGACTACATCACAAAAAGAATACATAAATAAATCTCTTTTCCATTTTGGTGCTTTATGAGTGTTGGGTGTCTTGGGTTCCTAAATTGAGCACACATAAAACCATAAAAGCAGGATGCAGTGGGAGTGCTGTTAACACCAGCTCATCAGGAAACCCATTTGGGGTCAGTAAGCAGGTTGCTAATGATACCAACCAACAGGAAGAAGGTGGAGATGGCAAGAGGCAGGCAGTCATTTAGAAGTAAAATCAATACTTGTACTTGATAGGTGTGTTCCTTTTTGGGTAGTTCTGCAAAGAAATTCCAGTGTAGAGTCTTAAAGTGCCAATTCTCTATCACTGTTTAACATTTTTAGGAAGATAGGTTTTGTGAGAAGAATACTTGATAGACCAAACCTATGCTGAACAATCTTCTTGTTTGTTTGAAGCAAACAGAAACAACTAACCCCAGCAGAATTTGCCAGCCATTTATCTGATTTTACCATGTTTCTCAAAGGAATTGATCACATCAAAAATTCGTTATTTAAAAATATGCTTTTGGTATTTCCTGGAAGCTCAGTTTTCATTTCTTTTCAAGGAGTAAAGCTTTAATGGGGAGTAGTTTATCCCCAGATCACTCATGTGCTAATTATTTCATGAGCAAGTTCTTTAACCATTCTGAGTCTCAGTTTCCTTAGCTCCACTAGTTTGCCAATGTTCTGTAAAAATATGGCAAGTTTGCTAACATCTGTCCAGATGAGAAATGTAAGTTTTAGTTATTATCACGAAGTGATTTTTCAATTATCTAAATAAATATTAACTATCTGTTGATTGAATGTATACATGAATGAAGAATGAACTAATTGTGAAGTAAGAATCAGACATCTTAGAGTAATGGCTTGCAGATGTTTGTAGTTTTGACTTTAACAATAGAGATAGTAAAGGGAACATAGAAAGTTCTAATAATAAGAACCGGAGGAAAATTAAGAGAGCTCACAATGTTGCGGTCATATAACATGTTACATTTTTATTTTTCAAATGTGTGCTGTATTTCTATATATTTATAATCATGATGTCAAATTTTTATTTTGAAATGATTTTAAAGTTGCAGGAATAGCAAAAATAACCATATAAGATCATAATAATACTTCATAAAATTTTGGTGAGGATCAAATGCGCTAGTAAATAGAAAGTTTTAAGAACTTTAGAAGAAAATAAACTGGGAGGAAAACTGCTTGAAGCTGATAAACATTGGTTGTTATCACTAAGTTTCAGTTTTGTCATGTCAATGATGGTGGTAATAAGAGTGCCTATCTTATAAGATTATTACACGCATAATACTTAGCAACCTGGGATTTTTCCTGCCTAAGTTAATGACAACCTGTGCTTTATAGATAATAAAACTTACTGTAAGAAACCCCATTTGAGTTTCTATGATTACTTAAATAACATCCCCCTAAAATTGAATTGCCTAGGCATAGTTTGTTTGTTTGTTTGTTTTACCTAGAGTTAACACTTACATCAAGTCTTCACATTTCAGATTTACCTAGGCTTCCCATCAGTATCTGTCAATGTGAGGATGAACCTCGTTGATCTTTCCTAAAGTGCAGCTGGTAAATTATTTGACATTAGGAAAAGGTTTACCAGTGGAAGAAACTTCAGTCACCTTATTGTTGTCTAGAAATGCTAATCAAATTTTGGCAGAAAGAAAACAGCCTAGATGTTACTCTCCCATTTTTCAAACTGGAGTCTTTGTGGTTCAGGGTAAGGGGCTGCTTGGGGAGGGATACTGATGCAGCTTGGCAGGAATGCTCAAAGCCCCATGATAAATATGGCAGGCCTGCCTGGAACTCAGATTTAATGTAAAGACTGAAGTATTAATGAAGAAGTGAAATTTTATATTAAATATGGATATATATGGAATTAAAATACTATATGAATTTTAAAGATGAAACATATGACTTCAAGAATATCTATAAGTTAGTTGACTCTTGTTTTTATAAATCTGGGATCAATAATTCATTTTGCTCTACTCTTAGGAGTATTTCAATCAGCAATTAGGTTACTTGTTGAAAAATACATGCCAGACACTGTACTGTGCTCTCAATGCAAACAAAGGTGAGCAAGTCTCATTGCAGCATTACTTACCAAATACCTAAGTGCCCATTTGGCTCAGCTGATAAAGAATCCACCTGCAATGCGGGAGAGCTGGGTTCGATCCCTAAGTTGGGATGATTCCCCTGGAGGAGGGCATGACAACCTTCTCCAGTATTCTTGCCTGGAGAATCCCATGGACAGAGGAGACTGGTGGGCTATAGTCCATGGGGTTGCAAAGACTGACTGACGTGGACACGACTGAGTGACTAAGCACACAGCACCTAATTGCCCTTTGATGGATGAATTGATAAAGAAAATGTGGTATCTATACACACATACACACACAATGGAATATTATCCATCCATAAAAAGAAGGGAATTCTGCCATTTGTGTCAACATAGATGGACCTTGTTAACAAGGTCAGAGAAAAACGAATACTGTATGATCACACTTATATGTAGAATCTAAAAAAAATTGAACTCATAGAGGCAGAAACAGATTGATGGTTGCCAGAGATGGGTTTAAGGGTGGGAAGAGGGATTGTTGAAGGTGGTCAAAAGGTATAAACTTCTAGTTATAAAATAAGTCATGAGATGTAACACACAGCATGGTATCTATAGTTAACAATATTGTATTATATTTTGCAAGTTGCTGAGACTAAGTCTCACCATAAGAAAAATTTGTAACTAAGTCAGGTGATGAGATGAAGAGAGATCTCTAGTCTTTCCCATTCAATTGTTTTCCTCTATTTCTTTTCATTGATCGCTGAGGAAGGCTGTCTATCTCTCCTTGCTATTCTTTGGAACTCTGCATTCAATGGGTAATCTTTCCTTTTCTCCTTTGCTTTTCACTTCCCTTCTTTCCGCAGCTATTTGTAAGGCCTCCTCAGACAGCCATTTTGCATTTTTTTTTTCCCTTGGGGTTGGTCTTGATTTCTGGCTCCTGTACAATACACTGAACCTCCATCCATAGTTCATCAGGCACTCTATCTGTCAGATCTAATCCCTTAAATCTATTTCTCACTTCCACTGTATCGTCATAAGGGATTTGATTTAGGTCATACCTGATAGGTCTAGTGGTTTTCTCCACTTTCTTCAATTTAAGTCTGAATTTGGCAATAAGGAGTTCATGATCTGAGCCACAGTCAGCTCCTGGTCTTATTTTTGTTGACTGTATAGAGCTTCTCCATCTTTGACTGCAAAGAATATAATCAATCTGATTTCAGTGTTGACCATCAGATGATGTCCATGTGTAGAGTCTTCTCTTGTGTTGTTGGAAGAGGGCGTTTGCTATGACCAGTGTGTTCTCTTGGCAAAACTCTATTAGCCTTTGCCCTGCTTCATTCTGTACTCCAAGGCCAAATTTGCCTGTTACTCCAGGTGTTTCTTGACTTCCTACTTTTGCATTCCAGTCCCCTATAATAAAAAGGACATCTTTTTTGGGGGTGTTAGTTCTAAATGGTCTTGTAGGTCTTCATATAACTGTTCAACTTCAGCTTTTCAGTGTTACTGGTCAGGCATAGGCTTGGATTACCGTGATACTGAATGGTTTGCCTTGGAGATGAACAGAGATCATTCTGTCGTTTTTGAGATTGCATCCAAGTACTGCATTTTGGACTCTTTTGTTGACCATGATGGCTACTCCATTTCTTCTGAGGGATTCCTGCCCGCAGTAGTAGATATAATGGTCACCTGAGTTAAATTCACCCATTCCAGTCCATCTTAGTTTGCTCATTCCTAGAGTAGATGTTTACTCTTGTCATCTCTTGTTTGACCACTTCTAATTTGCCTTGATTCATGGATCTAACATTCCAGATTCCTATGCAATATTGCTCTTTACAGCATCAAACCTTGCTTCTACCACCAGTCTCATCCACAACTGTGTGTTGTTTTTGCTTTGGCTCCATGCCTCCATTCTTTCTGGAATTATTTCTCCACTGATCTCCAGTAGTATATTGGGGACCTACTGACCTGGGGAGTTCATCTTTCAGTGTCCTATCTTTTTGCCTTTTCATACTGTTCATGGGGTTCTCAAGGCAAGAATACTGAAGTGGTTTGCCATTCCCCTCTCCAGTGGACCACATTCTGTCAGATCTCTCCACCCTGACCCATCCATCTTGGATGGCCCCACACGGCAAGACTAGAGATCTCTTCAAGAAAATTAGAGACACCAAGGGAACATTTCATACAAAGATGGGCACAATAAAGGACAGAAATGATAGGGACCTAACAGAAGCAGAAGATATTAAGAAGAGGTGGCAAGAATACACAGAAGAACTGTACAAAAAAGATCATCACAACTCAGATAATCATGATGGTATGAACACTCACCTAGAGCCAGACATCCTGGAATGTGAAGTCAAGTGGGCCTTAGGAAGCATCACTAAGAACAAAGCTAGTGGAGGTGATGCAATTCCAGTAGAGCTATTTCAAATCCTGAAAGACGATGCTGTGAAAGTGCTGCACTCAATATGCCAGCAAATTTGGAAAACTCAGCCATGGCCACAGGACTGGAAAAGGTCAGTTTTCATTCCAATCCTTAAGAAAGGCAATGACAAAGAATGCTCAAACTACAACACATTTGCACTCATCTCACATGCTAGTAAAGTAATGCTTAAAATTCTCCAAGCCGGGCTTCAGCAATACATGAACCGTGAACTTCCTGATGTTCAAGCTGGTTTTAGAAAAGGCAGAGGAACCAAAGATCAAATTGCCAACATCTGCTGGATCATGGAAAAAGCAACAGAGTTCCAGAAAAACATCTGTATCTGCTTTATTGACTGTGCCAAAACCTTTGACTGTGTGGATCACAATAAACTGTGGAAAATTCTGAGAGAGATGAAAATAGCAGACCATCTGACCTGCTTCTTAAGAAACCTATATGCAGGTCAGGAAGCAACAGTCAGAACTGGACATAAAACAACAGACTGGTTCCAAATAGGAAAAGGAGTTTGTCAAGGCTGTATATTGTCACCCTGCTTATTTAACTTATATGCAGAGTGCATCATGAGAAACTCTGGACTGGAGTAAGTACAAGCTGGAGTCAAAGATTGCTGGGAGAAATATCAGTAACCTCAGATATGCAGATGACACCACCCTTATAGCAGAAAGTGAAGAGGAACTAAAAAGCCTCTTGATGAAAGTGAAAGAGGAGAGTGAAAAAGTTGGCTTAAAGCTCAACATTCAGAAAATGAAAATCATGGCATGTGGTCCCATCACTTCATGGGAAATAGATAGGAAAACAGTGGAAACAGGGGCTGACTTTATTTTTCTGGGCTCCAAAATCACTGCAGATGGTGGTTGCTGTCATGAAATTGAAAAGACGTTTATTCCTTGGAAGCACAGTTATGACCAACCTAGTTAGCATATTGAAAAGCAGAGACATTACTTTGCCAACAAAGGTCCATCTAGTCAAGGCTATGGTTTTTCCAGTAGTCATGTATGGATGTGAGAGTTGGACTGTGAAGAAGGTTGAGTGCTGAAGAATTGATGCTTTTGAACTGTGGTGTTGGAGAAGACTCTTGAGAGTCCCTTGGACTGCAAGGAGATCCAACCAGTCCATTCTGAAGGAGATCAGCCCTGGGATTTCTTTGGAGGGAATGATGCTAAAGCTGAAACTCCAGTACTTTGGCCACCTCATGCGAAGAGTTGACTCATTGGAAAAGACTCTGATGCTGGGAGGGATTGGGGGCAGGAGAAGAAGCAGTGTGGCAGATATTTTTTTAAGTTAAGCTAACAATTTTTATATCAATTTATGAGGTTCTATCAGTTATTTTATTAATGCTGTGTTACTTCAAGTCATTTTCTTGATAAGTACTAAAAATGAGCAGGATTCTCAGAAACAAAGTAGTGTGGCAGGGACAGCCCCATTTACATAAAATGAGACTATGCAGGTGGGGAGTTGCAGGTTGTTGAGAAGCAAGAGTTAATCTAAGGAGACCATTTAAGGGGAGTCTCTGCACTACATGTAGCACATTATAGTGGAAATGGAGTTAGAGTTAAGTGGATTAATTTGAAAATTTTTATTGGAATTAAATACAGACCTTCATGAATTGGCTATGCAGAGGAGATGAGAAGAGAAAAATCAAGATGACTTCTATTTTGAATAAATGGTGTTTAAAAGAGAAACAGATGAAGAGAGAAATCAGGGGTTTCTTCAGTTTATGGGCATATTAATTTTCAGATAATTCTTAGACATTTAATTAGGGGTGTACAGTAGGTAGTTGTATATGTGAGTCAGGAGCTTTGCGACAGACATCTTAGCTAGAGATAATATCTTGGCATCTTGAGTAACCAGCATTAAATTAAAATATGCTGCTTGGTTTATTTGAACTTTTGTTCTTAACTTATCCAGTGCTATCTTCCTAACATCTTTAAACCTCTAGACATAAAAAATTAGCAACAGCAAATATAATTCCATGCAACAAACATGTAGGGTATACAGAGCTAAATCCCTCAGGATTTTGACCATTAAGAAGCACAACAACTCTGAGGATAGCAAGAAATATATTAGAAGGTAATGTATGATAATTATACCATAATGATCATAGAAATAAACTGTTGCAGATATAGAAGTCAGTTTCATAAAGATCGGCCAAATATCAGAGTCAGGGAAGTGAATTTAAAAAGACAAATAGTAGACAAAGAGGAACAGGACCATAACAAAGGAAAGAAGTCCAGGGGCCGTAAAAAATAGCTAAGACACATTTTCAGAGTCAAGAGATGCTGGGGGTCATCCATACGATGCTGCACCAATCGTCAGACTATGGAGGGCAGTCATAAAGCCAGAAATGCTGTGCTGGGCCAGGCGCAGAAGAAGAGAGAGTAGGCCCATGGGCTGGGCAGTGAAGCTTATTCCTGACATAATTATATATCCTGTGTGCAGGAACCATTTGCGAGTCCTGTGGGTCACCTAATGGATCTCATTAAGCTGCAGGTGTCAAGAAATAGTACCAACCTCTGAGCCATAGGAACATCCTACTGTCTTTAGTTACATTAAATTTAGACATAGCACATTTTTTATTATAAGGCCAATCTGAGAGGTGGCATTTCAGAGTAGAGTTACTTGCACAAATAAAAATGATGTGCTCAGTAAATGCTCAGTCCTTAGCTAACTCTGCCATCATCTAGGTTCTGACACTCACCTAACCTATATGCACTTAAAACTATTAAGTAGAAATCAGACTTCAAATTTTATTGCCAGGAAACAGCCAAAGATAAGAATGTAACAATAATCCTGGAAGAGCAATTCCTTGCTTCTGTCTCTTCCATCTTGTGGAAGCAACCTGCAAAAGCCTCTTCAACAAGAAGCACAGTGGCCATCAGTAGCAAGGGACCATATCATTTATCTCTAAATGGGGAAATTTTTGGCAGTGAGAAGGCACTCTACAATACATTGGTGGATGTCAAAGAATTGTGGTTGCTGGAGAAGGCTCTTGAGATTCCCTTGGATAGCAAGGAGATCAAACCAGTTAGTCCTGAAGGAAATCAGTCCTGAATATTCACTGGAAGGACTGATGCTGAAACTGAAGCTCCAGTACTTTGGCTACCTGATGCAAAGAACTGACTCATTGAAATAGACCCTGATGCTGAGAAAGAGTGAAGGCAAAAGAAGAATGGGGTGGCAGAGGATGAGATGGTTGGATGGCATCACTGACTCAATGGATATGAGTTTGAGCAAACTGGGAGATGCTGAAGGACAGGGCAGCATGCTGCAATCTATGAAGCTGCAAAGAGTTGGACACAACTTAGTGACTAAATAACAACTTTAAAATTAGAGCTGTTTGTTCTAAATTACTTAAAATAATACAAATAAAAATTTAATATGTGTTTATATTGATAACCTAAGTATTAAAAATATAACATGAGAAGAATGATTATTCTTCATTTATTCTCATGTGCTTTTATCAACTGAAAATTCATTGCCCTCTCTGTCTCTCATACAATTTCACTGGCATTTTTCTGAAGGAAACTTTTTTCAAATATGATTTCATTATTTGATTTGTTCAATTTCTTTCTTGCGTCAGTTCCTTTCGCCACATTTCAGTGTGGTTCTATTTACACGTAGTATTTATTTATATCAATAGCTGTTTCCTAAAATTTCAAGAGGTGAAGTATAGGGATGCTCCATTTACTGAATACTATTGTTAAAGATTTCTAAGTGATGATGAAAAACAATCTGAAATTTAAGAATTATTTACTAAAAGTTGTTTTTCAACCAGAATCATAAGGGTTGCTAAGAAAATGCCAACTGCCTTCCAGAAGCATCTGTATTTTTTCATTCAACATCAGCTTTTTCTCCAAAATTTTGTAATAAAGTTATTTTAACCATTTATACATTCTATTTTCAAATCTTGGCACATATGCAAATTTTATTTTGATTCATAGAATATTTCAATTTGCTTGAACTCAAATGTGAATTGTTTTTATATCACAACCACTGTTCTATAGAAAATCAAGCTAAACTATAGTATAGTTTCTAATATACTATATAAAATCCAACTATTACTGAAAAGTTCTGATTTTATATTTGAAGCATTTGGCATAAAGCAGATAAAATGATGTAAAGCAGACATAATCTAAATGCCTTAAGAGTTATTTTTCTGTGGCAACACATTAATAAACTTTTGCTTAACTTTTTGTACATATCCAAAAATACACCTTGATATAGAAAATAAGCAAAATTAATTTAAAATTGTCATTTGACCTAAATGAAAAGTCATAGTTCAAATGCATTTTAGGTGCATGTGTTAAATCATTGTCTTTGGGCATGGCCTTAAAATAATTACTAATTTTTGAAATAGATACTGATGTTTCTTTAGGGAAATTATTTTCTAGTTTTCATTTAGTTATGCCCAAGAAAACATGAGAAATGAAAATTCAGCATATGGTATTTTAATTAAATATGCAGTCTCAATTTTATTTACTTTTGTCAAAAGGGTTTTATTGCAAAGTTAAAAAAGCTTTTACTAAACACTAAAAGATAAATAGTTATCAATTGATGCCACACACATGGCAAAGTCAATGTAGCACAGTTATTCTGACTAATCTCTATAACCTCATTATAGGCTTTATAGCAGGCTGATCAGCCTCTTTACTCCCAGATATTTCTTATCAAGCTAAACTGTAATTTTAAACTAAACTCTTTCCTACTGAGTTTATCAAAGAGTGGCACGGTAGCTCTGTGAATTTTGTAGGTTAAGTCATGGACCGGATCACACATGGTGGTGCACTTAGCGGTCACTAAGGGCAGCAGAGTGGGCATGAGACAACTTGTTACAAAGATAAAAGAAAAGCAACAGAAGCAGCACCTTTCATTCCCTCTCACTGAGATGAAGCAGCTTCCAATCGGGAGCCTTCAGTTCTTCTCCAACGCCATCATCTCAATTTCCGAGAATATTGTTGCCTTGTGCTTAAGACAGTCATCCTCTTCACATTCATCTATTTTTGGTGGTGATGAGTTTGTTTAGCTAGTCCCCCATTCTTCATCCATGTGGTAACTCTTTATGTGATCTCCCACAACACTCGTTTGCAGGGAGCTGTAAAGTTCTAGTTCAGTATCTAGTGTTTGGAAGAGCTGCTGCTTTTCGTCTTTGAGGGTTTGGCTTCCGAGCCCTTTGCTGTTCATGCTTCGACTCTGTTGTCCATCAAGTGCAAAGTGTATTTTTTACATTTGCTTTTATGGCACAGAGTTGCCTGCAAGGAGATCCAACCTGTCAGCCCTAAAGGAAATCAATCCTGAATATTCATTGGAAGAACTGATGCTGAAGCTGAAACTCCAGTACTTTGGCCACCAGATCAAAGAGCTGACTCATTGGAAAAGACCCTGAGGCTGAGAAAGATTGAAGGCAGGAGGAGAAGGGGACGACAGAGGATGAGATGGTTGGATGGCATCACCGACTCGAGGGACATGAGTTTGAACTCCAGGAGTTGGGGACAGCAGGGAAGCCTAGTGTGCTGCAATCCATGGGGCCACAAAGAGTTGGACACAACTGAGCGACTGAACTGAGCTGAACTGCCTTGCAATGTTGTCTTAGTTTCTACTGTACAGCAAAATGAATCAGCCATTGTTGTTCAGTTGCTCAGTTGTGTCGAACTCTGCAACCTCATGAACTGCAGCACTCCAAGCTTCCCTGTCCTTCACTGTTTCCTGGAGTTTCCTCAAATTCATGTCCATTGAGTCGGTGATGCTACCTAACCATCTCATCTTCTGCTGTATGGCAAAATGAATCAGCCATACATATACATGTATTTCTTCCTTTTTGAGCTACCATCCCATACAAGTTTATCACAGTGCATTAAGGAGAGTTCCCTGTGCTATACAATCAGTTCTCATTTTCTATTTTATGGGGGGAGAAAAAAAAGTGAAAGAGAAAGTCACTCAGTCTTGTCCAACTCTTTGCGATCCCATGGACTATACAGTCCATGACATTCTCTAGGCCAGAATACTGGAGTGGGTAGCCTTTCCCTTCTCCAGGGGATCTTCCCAACCCAGGGATCGAACGCAGGTCTCCCACATTGCAGGCGGATCCTTTACCAGCTGAACCACAGGGAAGCCCAAGAATACTGGAATTGGTAGCCTATCCCTTCTCCAGTGGATCTTCCCAACCCAGGAATCAAATTGCGGTCTCCTGCATTGCAGTGGATTCTTTACCAACTGAGCTATTGGGGAAGTTTTATACATAGTATCAAAATTGTGTGGGTGTCAATCCCAGTCTTCCAATTCCTCCCACCCCTTGTTCACCCCTTGGTATCCATATATTTGTTCTCTATGTCTGTCTCTATTTCTGCTTTGCAGATATGATCATCTATACCATTTTCTAGGTTCATATATGCATTAATATACGATATTTGTTTTTCCCTTTCTGACTTCACTCCGTATGATGACACTCTCTAGGTCCATCCACATCTCTGCAAACGACCCATGTAGATAATAAGGCTTGGTCATCTAGGTTCAGGTCAGTTCAGTTCAGTCGCTCAGTTGTGTCCAACTCTTTGCGACCCCATGAACCGCAGCACGCCAGGCCTCCCTGTCCATCACTAACTCCCGGAGTTCACCCAGACTCGCTTCCATCGAGTCAGTGATGCCATCCAGCCGTCTCATCCTTGGTCGCCCCCTTCTTCTCCTGCCTTCAATTCCTCCCAGCATCAGAGTCTTCTCCAATGAGTCAGCTCTTTGCATGACGTGGCCAAAGTACTGGAGTTTCAGCTTTAGCATCATTCTTTCCAAAGAGATCCTAGGGTTGATGTCCTTGAGAATGGACTGGTTGGATCTCCTTTGTTGCATATGAAGTGGCTTTCTTGGTGTTGAGCTTTGAGCCCAGACACCTTCATCTGCAATGGGACACTGCCTTTTGCTTAGAAAAAGATCCTGACAAATGCCACAGCTTATTGCTCTATTTGACCATGAGTTACTACTAATCTAGAGCCAGACATCTTGGAATGTGAAGTCAAGTGGGCCTTAGAAAGCATCACTATGAATAAAGCTAGTGGAGGTGATGGAATTCCAGTTGAGCTGTTTCACATCCTGAAAGATGATGCTGTAAAAGTGCTGCACTCAATATGCCAGCACATTCGGAAAACTCAGCCATGGCCACAGGACTGGAAAAGGTCAGTTTTCATTCCAATTCCAAAGAAAGGCAATGCCAAAGAATGCTCAAACTACCGCACAACTGCACTCATCTCACACGCTAGTAAAGTAGTGCTCAGAATTCTCCAAGCCAGGCTTCAGCAATATGTGAACCGTGAACTTCCTGATGTTCAAGCTGGTTTTAGAAATGGCAGAGGAACCAGAGATCAAATTGCCAACATCCACTGGATCATGGAAAAAGTAAGAGAGTTCCAGAAAAACATCTATTTCTGCTTTATTGACTATGCCAAAGCCTTTACCTGTGTGGATCACAATAAACTGTGGAAAATTCTGAAAGAGATGGGAGTACCAGACCACCTAACCTGCCTCTTGAGAAATCTGTATGCAGGTCAGGAAGCAACAGTTAGAACTGGGCATGGAATAACAGACTGGTTCCAAATAGGGAAAGGAGTATGTCAAGGCTGTATATTGTCACCCTGCTTATTTAACTTCTATGCAGAGTACATCATGAGAAACGCTGGACTGGAAGAAACACAAGCTGGAATCAAGATTGCCGGGAGAAATACCAATAACCTCAGATATGCAGATGATACCACCCTTATGGCAGAAAGTGAAGAGGAGCTAAAAAGCCTCTTGATGAAAGTGAAAGAGGAGAGCAAAAACTTTGGCTTAAAGCTCAACATTCAGAAAATGAAAATCATGGCATCTGGTCCCATCACTTCATGGGAAATAGATGGGAAACAGTAGAAACAGTGTCAGACTTTATTTTTTGGGGGCTCCAAAATCACTGCAGATGGTGGCTGCAGCCATGAAATTAAAAGACTCTTACTCCTTGAAAGAAAAGTTATGACCAACCTAGATAGCATACTGAAAAGCAGAGACATTACTTTGCCGACTAAGGTCCGTCTAGTCAAGGCTATGGTTTTTCCTGTGGTCATGTATGGATGTGAGAGTTGGACTGTGAAGAAGGCTGAGTGCCAAAGAATTGATGCTTTTGAACTGTGGTGTCGGAGAAGACTCTTGAGAGTCCCTTGGACTGCAGGGAGATCCAACCAATACATTCTGAAGGAGATCAACCCTGCGATTTCTTTGGAAGGAATGATGCTAAAGCTGAAGCTCCAGTACTTTGGCCACCTCATGCGAAGAGTTGACTCGTTACAAAAGACTCTGATGCTGGGAGGGATTGGGGGCAGGAGGAGAAGGGGATGACTGAGGATGACATGGCTGGATTGCATCACGGACTCGATGGACGTGAGTCTGAGTGAACTCTGAGAGATGGTGATGGACAGGGAGGCCTGGCGTGCTGCGATTCATGGGGTCACAAAGAGTCAGATACGAATGAGCGACTGAACTGAACTGAATTACTGCTTGTCAAATGTTGTGTTCCCCAGAAAATATACTTAGAGATGGTGATCACATGCAGGAGATTTATTAGTGAGTGTTTTGGGGATTTACAGCAGTGGAAAGGAAGGGAAAAAACAGAGGCAGAAGTTCAGCTGCAGTGGAAACTCATTGGAAGCCTCTGCTGACCCTACTGGGAATTCTGAAGAGGGAATGAGCCTTCTTTGCTCTCCCGAGTTGGCGCAAGATGGCCATGCTTTCATAATCCTGGATTTGTTAGTTGCTGATTGCAGGCTGCCAAAGAAGAGAGTGTAACTTTGATTAGGCAGCTCTTTTCAGCTGAGGTTATAACCAGAGAGGACTAAGAGCTGCAGGGCTGTGTGCCAGCAGTGTTCCCAGCAGTTGGATACAAACAAAGTCCTTTGTTCCTGAAGGGGCATCTTAGTGGTTCATGGCAACACCTACACTTCCCTTGGAAAAACTAATGGATTTCTGTTATTGGCTTCCGTTTTCAACATGTTTAGAAGCAGAAAATCAGAAATCAAAAGTGTCTATGGCCCATGAGAGTTATAATGTATTCCTGAAACCTGGACATGCCTATTTTTAGAATTTCTGTTACATGATATAATGAATACCTTTAATAATTAAGTCACTGTTAGTCATAATTCTATTACTCGCTATCTAAAGTGGTGATATAGACAATCTTATTTATAAAATAGAAAAAAAGGTAGAGAACAAACATATGAATACCAAGGGGAAAAGGAGGGCAATGGGATGAATTGGGAGATTGGGACTGACGTACATATACTATTGATACTGTCTATAAAATAGATAACTAACGAGAACCTACTGTATAGCAAGGAAATCTTCTCAGTGCTCTGTGGTGACCTAAATGGGAAGGAAAACAAGAAAAGAGAGAATATATATACATAGCTAATTCACTTTGCTGTATAGGTAGAAACTAGCACAGCATTGTAAAGCAACTATATGCCAATAAAATGTTTTTAAAAAATACTTCTATGAGTTTAAAACTTTTTAAAATTTCATTTTATTTATATATTTATGTCTGTGTGTCTGTCTGCATTAAGATATGAATGTAAATAAACCAAAATGACCATGAGCAGAAAAAAGTGTCTCAATATATAATCAAAGTGATATAGCCAAGCAATTCAATGACAAATTAATCAATCAAAAAATATCAACTGCTGACTTTTGATAAGAGGGTTAGGGAAAGCCTGTACTGAGGAGATGATGTTTAGGCTGAAACCTGAATCATAAGATGGAGTCAGGCTAGTGGGGATGTGGGAAGAGCATTTCTGGCAGGAAAAAACAAAAGCCCTGATGCAGAGGTGATTTTGTAGGCTGGCCTATGCATTTTTCTGTGGTGGAGTCAGTGTCTTGATAGCATGGCTAGGAACTGTAAAGTTTGGGTGTAAAAGAGATATTTGAGGGTACTGGATAAAGACTTTTTGATAGTTTTCAATTAAAGTCCAGGCCTTTGGTAAAAGCCAAACTGAGAACATAATAGTAACATGGGGACAGAACAGTGAAGGGTGCAGTGTAGGGTGCAGTGTGTATTCCGGGACAGAATTTGGCTTCCCAGCTGTGGCTTGAGAATCTTAAGATGCTCCAATGATAAGGTTTTTTTAATTTTTATTTTATTAAGACATAAAGCTCTTTTCATCCTGCCTAGGGATTTTTGGTTTATTCTTTTTAATTTTCTGTGCACTAACATGTTAATATTGATCAAGAACATTTTAAATGTGATAGGGAAGGGGAACAAGAGAAATTATCAAATAAATAATGATGACTTAGGAAGAAGAAAATTTTGCAAAAGGTCGTCTATAGTTGCTAGAAGGAAAACTGATTTTATGTTTAAAACAGACTTGGCTACAAGGATGTGTGTGTGTGTGTGTGTGTGTGTGTGTGTGTGTGTGTGTTTGTATAAATATATTCAAGGAGGTAAACATAACTTTATTGTGTCATAAAACTGGATTAAATAACAGGAGCATAACAACAGAAGGCTATATCTTTCTTTTATGAATAAACCTGGTAGAAGTGGAGGTGAGATAGTACTGTGTGTCAAGAAATTTCTCAAAAATTTTCAGTAAAGTTGCCAGAAAGTTGCTAGAAGTTGTTGGAAAACCTTTATAAAGATTTATCTCTTTTTCACCTACATGAAGAAAAAAGAAAAACTACTGAAAGAAATAAAGTAATATTTTATAGACCAAGATTCAAAAAAAGGAGGACTTAAGAGTAATGGAAAACTTTCAGACATTAATTTATGACTATGCAGCATCAGTGATGCCAACTTGCAGATGTATTTGCTAAACTGTTGCCAGTAATCACTGAGAAATTACAGAAAATGGGAAAGATAGTAGCGTCAGCCAAGGTTCATAGCAGGAGACAGAAATACTGTAAATAAGCAAAGATTTAATTCAGTAAATTGGGTGCATTGGAAAACCTGGAGAAGTGGACTCTAGTCTGGGCTTCCTGGAATGGCTTCCAGACACAAGAGAGCTGAATCACCAGAGGAGCTCCAACCCTGAGATTATCCTAAAAAACTTGAACTTCCAGAGTACATGATGTAACCAAGATTTGAAAATCACAGAGCTGGAACTGTGTGCTCATTATTACCATCATTGCTACTCCATCAGGCTAGTGACTGGAAACCAGTGGCTTGGTGGCTGGGCCCTTAAGAGCAGTAATGCCTCTGCTTCAAATGCTCCCCTCCCCCAGGAACCTGGTGCATGGCATGAATTTTCACTGCTTCAGAAGAAAATTTCAGGTCTTCTTGAGGCCAGGCCTGCCAACTGAGAGGTGATGGAAGATGACCACCCTTGCTTTTGCCTTACGAACCTCCCATGATTGCATCTGCGTGGCAGGACCATATTGGAATCCAGAATACCAGCTGCAAAAGCTTCTGGGAATAGTATGTGTGTCTTTCAAGTCTCTTCAGTAGAGGAAAGCATGATACATGGGGTTAAGTGGAAGCTCAGTGAGCCAAACTACCATGTTCCATACAACCGTAGATAGGCAAACATTCTTATTTCTCTAGAAGGAAGAAAGAACACATAAAAGACATCTGCTGAACTTGATATTGGCCCTAGCATTAGTTAGAAAAGAAAACCTGTGACCCATTGAGAAAGGATGTAGTGATCACTGAGAATAGGAGTTTCATTAAAAAGAAATCACAGCAAATAGCTTATTAAAGTGGTAGCTAATGGAACTGTATGGCTATGATGTATCTGGAGTTTAACAAAGCTTTTGTCCCAGACTTTTATATCGTGGGACAAACTTGTGAAATGTGGTCAAGATGGTAGTATAACTGATTTGTAATTAGTAGAAAGAGTAAAAATTGCTAATTAGTAGATATTATAACCTATCCAATTATAACACATAAATATAAAAAAGAATGATATATCTCTATATATTTTATCCTACCCTACATCACACAATGACTCTAGCAAGGATATTACCAAGTCCAAGCTCACTTTGCTCACTGCATGACAGGCTAATAAAATTGGGAGATGAGGTGTTGAGGCAAGGAATAGCAATTTTGTTCAGAAAGCCAGCAGACTGAGAAGATGGCAGACTAGTGTCTCAAAATAAATAACTGTCTTGTCAGGGGTCTGGATGCCAGTTTCTTTTATAGAACGGAAAGGTGGAGGAGGTTAGGAAGTAAAGTAAAAAGGCCCAAAGTCTTTTAAATATCTCCTGGAATAGCCTGCTTTGGGGAGGGGATGTGTTAATTTCTTCTTTCCTGTAGCCGTTCACAGGTCAGGAATGGGTCAGCTATTCCTAGACACTTTGGTTTAACCTTCAGGCGGAAGGGCAGGGTTCCCTGAGGCAAGCCATTATGTATAGACAGTATCCTTTTAGTAAATAAAAGCAATGGGAAGCAAAGGTTAAAGTAAAAGAGACAGGTCCAACATGGAGTCAGATTTTGTTCCTCCATGTAACAAAGACATTGACTTGAAAAACAGTAATAGTCATTGTTTATTGAGTGCACACTCTAGGCGAGGCACTGTAGATACATCGCCACCTCATTTACTCCTTATAGCAATCTTATCAGATTGTTATTATCTCCATTTTTAAGTATGAGGACATTGATACCAGAAAGTGTAAGTGGCTCGCTCATACTTCACATCTATTAAGCAGTAGTGCTGATTCAGACCTAGAATTGTTTCAAAAAGAGGCACCAGATGGAGAGAGAACTTTACAACACTTCTAGGAGAAACTGGCCAGAACCTGCCTAGATCCCCAGAAGGTGACATTTTCTCGGTCATCCCACATAGGCCTATGGTGTTGCAGGATCTGTTCAGTATCTCAGGGACTCAAATGCACATTGATGAGCTTCACTAAAGGCTCACACATAAAACCAGATGCCAATATTTTAAATTACAAGAAATTCAGCAGTCAAGCTAATTAACTATGGGTGGATTTCTTGCATGTAGGAGTCTGAAGGAGAGCCTGATGAGCAGAATTTCAACTGCAGAGGATAGAATCAGCCTATGGAGACAGACTAGATTGCTAACTGGCCTAGGTCTGTGACTTCCACAGTGTGGAAGTCCACCTGGCTGACTGGATGGCCGGACCAACATCAGTCAGTCAGTGTTAGTCGTTCAGTCATGTCTGACTGAGACCCAATGGACTATAACCCACTAGAGTCCTCTGTCCATGGGATTCTCCAGGCAAGAATACTGGAGTAGCTTGCCATTTCCTTCTCCAGGAGATCTTCCCAATCCATAGATCAAACCCCAGTCTCCCACACTGCAGGCAGAATCTTTACCATCTGTGCCACCAGAGTCCTACATCAGAAGGCATTTATTTTGCCCGGCAGTGCCAGAATTTGCCTCTCTTACTCCTTCCCTGGAATGTTAGGTCCATGAATCAAGGCAAATTGGAAGTGGTCATACAGGATATAGCAAGAGTGAATGTCAACATTCTAAGAATCAGTGAACTAAAATGGACTGGAATGGATGAATTTAACTCAGATGACCATTATATCTACTACTGCAGGCAGGAATCCCTTAGAAGAAATGGAATAGCCATCATGGTCAACAAAAGAGTCCGAAATGCAGTACTTGGCTGCAATCTCAAAAACGACAGAATGATCTCTGTTCATTTCCAAGGCAAACCATTCAATATCACGGTAATCCAAGCCTATGCCCCAACCAGTAACGCTGAAGAAGCTGAAGTTGAACAGTTCTATGAAGACCTACAAGACCTTTTAGAACTAACACCCAAAAAAGATGTCCTTTTCATTATAGGGGACTAGAATGCAAAAGTAGAAAGTCAAGAAACATCTGGCGTAACAGGTAAATTTGGCCTTGGAGTACAGAATAAAGCAGGGCAAAGGCTAATAGAGTTTTGCCAAGAGAACACATTGGTCATAGCAAACTCCCTCTTCCAACAACACAAGAAAAGACTCTACACATGGACATCACCTGATGGTCAACACTGAAATCAGATTGATTATATTCTTTGCAGCCAAAGATGGAGAAGCTCTATACAGCCATCAAAAACAAGACCAGGAGCTGACTGTGGCTCAGATCATGAACTCCTTATTACCAAATTCAGACTTAAATTGAAGAAAGTAGGGGAAACTACTAGACCATTCAGGTATGACATAAATCAAATTCCTTCTGACTATACAGTTGAAATGAGAAATAGATTTAAGGGATTAGATCTGATAGACAGAGTGCCTAATGACCTACGGATGGAGGTTTATGACATTGTACAGGAGACAGAAATCAAGATCATCCAAAAGAAAAAGAAATGCAACAAAAGCAAAATGGCTGTCTGAGGAGGCCTTACAGATAGCTGTGAAAAGAAGGGAAATGAAAAGCAAAGGAGAAAAGGAAAGATATAAGCATCTGAATGCAGAGTTCCAAAGAATAGCAAAGAGAGATAAGAAAGCCTTCCTCAGTGATCAATGCAGAGAAATAGAGGAAAAGAACAGAATGGGAAAGACTAGAGATCTCTTTAAGAAAATTAAAGATACCAAGGGAACATTTCATGCAAAGATGGGCTCTATAAAGGACAGAAATGGTCTGGACCTAACAGAAGCAGAAGATATTAAGAAGACGTGGCAAGAATACACGGAAGAACTGTACAAAAAAGATGACTAAGATAATCACAATGGTGTGATCACTCATCTAGAGCTAGACATCCTGGAATATGAAGTCAAGTGGGCCTTAGAAAGCATCACTATGAACAAAGCTAGTGGAGGTGATGGAATTCCAGCAGAGCTGTTTCAGATCCTGAAAGATGATGCTGTGAAAGTGCTGCACTCAATATGCCAGCAAATTTGGAAAACTCAGCAGTGGCCACAGGACTGGAAAAGGTCAGTTTTCATTCCAATTCCCAAGAAAGGCAATGCCAAAGAATGCTCCAACTACCACACAATTGCACTCATCTCATATGCTAGTAAAGTAATGCTCAGAATTCTCCAAGCCAGGCTTCAGCAGTATGTGAACCGTGAACTTTCAGGTGTTCAAGCTGGTTTCAGAAAAGGCAGAGGAACCAGAGATCAAATTGCCAACATCTGCTAGATCATCGAAAAAGCAAAAGAGTTCCAGAAAAATAACTATTTCTGCTTTCTTGACTATGCCAAAGCCTTTGACTGTGTGGATCACAATAAACTGTGGAAAATTCTAAAGAGATGGGAATACCAGACCACCTGACCTGCCTCTTGAGAAACCTGTATGCAGGTCAGGAAGCAACAATCAGAACTGGAGATAGAAAAACAGACTGGTTCCAAATAGGGAAAGGAGTATGTCAAGGCTGTATATTGTCACCCTGCTTATTTAACTTCTATGCAGAGTACATCATGAGAAACGTTGGACTGGAAGAAACACAAGCTGGAATCAAGATTGCTGGGAGAAATATCAATAACCTCAGATATGCAGATGACACCACCCTTATGGCAGAAAGTGAAGAGGAACTAAAAAGCCTCTTGATGAAAGTGAAAGAGGAGAGTGAAAAAGTTGGCTTAAAGCTCAACATTCAGAATACGAAGATCATGGTGTCTGGTCCCATCACTTCATGGGAAATAGATGGGGAAACAGTGGAACCAGTGGCTGCCTTTATTTTGGGGGGCTCCAAAATCACTGCAGATGGTGATTGCAGCCTTGAAATTAAAAGACTCTTACTCCTTGGAACGAAAGTTATGACCAACCTAGTTAGCATATTAAAAAGCAGAGACGTTACTTTGCCAACAAAGATCCTGCTAGTGAATGCTATGGTTTTTCCTGTGGTTATGTATGGATGTGAAAGTTGTACTGTGAAGAAAGCTGAGCGCCAAAGAATTGATGCTTTTGAACTGTGGTGTTGGAGAAGACTCTTGAGAGTTCCTTGGACTGCAACGAGATCCAACCAGTCCATCCTAAAAGAAATCAGTCCTGGGTGTTCTTTGGAAGGACTGATGCTGAAGCTGAGACTCCAATACTCTGGCCACCTCATGTGAAGAGTTGACTCATTTGAAAAGATCCTGATGCTGGGAAGGATTGCTGGCAGGAGGAGAAGGGGACAACAGAGGATGAGATGGCTGGATGGTATCACCAACTCGATGGACATGAGTTTGGGTAAACTCCAGGAGTTGTTGATGGGCAGGGAGGCCTGACATACTACGATTCATGGGGTCGCAAAGAGTTGGACATGACTGAGCAACTGAACTGACCTAAACTGAACTCCTTCATAGGCTGACATAACTAATTGCTATTCTTTCTTTAAATATTTTAATGACTTGATCTTAGTTATTTTTACTTTAAATTTAGTCTTTCTCTTTAAGGTGACTGTTCTGATCAGTTTCCTGCTGATACAATTTCTTATCTGCAGGAAGCAATTTCACTTCCTCTATTTCCAGACTTATTGTTACCCTTATACACTACATATAAGATGAAGGCCCGTTTGACTCTTTCCTTTCCTTGTGCTGCCATTGGTAGGTTAACAAGATCAAACACAAGAATAGAAGTACCAGTGTTGAAAGACAGAGTCAAATAGCAACATAAGATTTTAAGAAGACAGTAGCATAGGTTCACTGTGAATCAATAGTGTGTGATACATTTATCAGTGGAGCTAGGACAGACTCAGCTGTATTAACTGTCAACAGAATGAATGAGCAAGTGAATGTATGAAGGAGTTAGCCTTTCTCTGCTCGTCACTGATATGACATGCTTAGAGGAACAACGTCACTTTCAGAGATCGACAGACTGGAATATATTCAGCAGAAACTGACCAGATGGCAGTAGGACTTGAAATCACATTCAGACAAATGGAGTAAGACATTGGTGATATTTAGCTCAAAAAAGAAAATACTTGGCGGGGGGGGGGGGGGGGGGGGGGGGGGGGGGGGGGGGTGGTAAGGAAAGCTAGGAGTTATTGAGTGCTTACTGAGTGCTGATAGATTAGGCCAGAGATTGAGTAGGGTCTTTAGTGGATTTCAGTCACTATAGGTCTGTCATGATGAAAAGTCCTGGAGGAGGGCACAGCAACCCACTCCAGTATTCTTGTCTGGAGAATTCCATGAACAGAGGAGCCTGGTGGGCTACAGTCCATAGGGTCTCAAAGAGTCGGGATCCGCTGAGGAACTAAGCACAACACCGCACAACATGATGAAAAGGGAGGACTTTATTTTGAGTTGCCCTGGAAGGCAAGGCTGAACGTAGTTATTAGAAATCAAAGAGACCATTCTGTTCATTAGAATGATGACATTTCTAACCCTTGAAATTGTCCAGCGACAGAGTGGGTTGCCCTTTTGTCTAGGAGCCCAGGTGTTTGAAGCTGCACAAGCAGAGACTGGTCAAAATTTGATGAAGATATTTTGGAGAGGAATAAATATATATGCAGGCATGGACCAGATGAACTCTAAGGCTGTGTCCAAACTTATCTTGTAAGTCTGTCATCCTGTAACACAGCAATCATTTTCTTTATCTTTTAGTGTAGAGACTGGAGCTCTACATGGTTAATGTCATTTCCAATACAATATATCAGTAGGATACTGGTTACTGCCTTCCTTCCTGGAAACTAAGACAAAATCTGGTACAATCCAAATTTGCAGGGATGGAAAAAACTTCGTAAGTGGGCTAATTAGATGTAATAGCAAGAAGAGACTCACTTCCTCATTGACCCCTAGACCCATATACTTTGCTTATGGCAAAAACATAAAGCATGGTAAATTATTCTTAAATGGTTTGAAAGCTTCAAATGTTAGTAGCATTCATTTCTGTCTTTGTATTTAAATGCAGTTATTTATGCTTCTGAAATTCTCTCTGATTACATTCTGTATTTCAAGCTCTGTTATCATTAATGAGTGTACTTGGAACATCAGCCCACCTGTGCATTCAAGGCAATTAGCATCATGCCTTAAAAACTGGTTCCTGTGAATGGGGAAAAATGAATGTCTACTTAAAATAATCAAAGAACAATAAAGTTTTATAGCAAATATCACATATTAATAGATGAGAAATTCAAGCCCCTTGAGATTAAATGCCTTGCCACAGTCACGTGGCTAGTGGGAAAGTTGAGCACTTTTCTTTCTTCTTTTGTCCCCAACTCAGTGATGCAATTACATGCTGTTTTCTTAGCAAGATACCCTTTTTTTCCCCTAGCAAGTAGAAGGTTTCTATACTAATCACTCTTATGTTTTTATTTACAGTTGATTGACATGTGCCTTGAGAAGCAGGTATTTGAGTAGGATTCTAAACTGATGTTTTCCTTATCCATACCCTTAGCTCGGTAGGTAGGAACTGTAAGGGCTCCTTTGTTCTTAATTCTGGATTGCTCTTGGGTCTCTGCAGCGCTGCATACGATGCTGTTCTTGACAGAAATGTGGCCATTAAGAAGCTCAGCAGACCCTTTCAGAACCAAACGCATGCCAAGAGAGCCTACCGGGAGCTGGTCCTCATGAAGTGTGTGAATCATAAAAACGTGAGTTGGTATTTTAAACTGCTGCTGGTGGGAGGTGGTGAGATTGGGAAGAGAAGATCAGTATGCCAACTTGAGTGGGAAAAGCTTTCTTTACTTTGCAATTTTTGCCTCTTAAGACTGTTTATCCTGCCCATATGCTACATTTGCTTTCATTGTCCTCACGGTAGCTTTCTGCTTAAAAATCATCTGAAAACCATATGGCATGGAAGGACTGAATTGGATAGATATTTCCCTGTTAAGAAGTTAACCATTGGATGCATGAAACAGGGCACTCAAAGTCAGTGCCCTGGGAAAACACAGAGGGATGGGATAGGGAGGGCAGTGGGAGGGGGGGTTCGGGATAGGGGACACATGTACACCAGTGGCTGATTCATGTCAATGTATGGCAAAAACCACCACAATATTGTAAAGTAATTAGCCTCCAATTAAAATAAATTAATTAATTTTAAAAATTAACGATATTTGGTTTTCTTACTCTAGATTAACCAGAAAACTTCATGCATTTCCAGAAAAAAAAAAAACTCCAGAAAAACCAAACAAAAACCAAAAATATCTTAAAGAACAATATGCTATATTTCTTTACAACAATTTAAATTTAATTATTAACAGGTGAAGATTTTTATCTCCTTTTACTTTTAGCTATAGTCTGGCAGTGGCCGCCAACTGTTCCGTGTACACACTGTGCTTTGGCATGTTGCTTTTGGTAGGATGGGGCAAAGGTGCAGAGACATATCTGCAAAGCATTCAGAACAGGTTTGTTCAAGAACATTGCTCAGGGACTTCTTTGGAGGTCAAGTGGTTAAGACTCTGTGCTTCCACTGCAGTGAAGAACTAAGATCCCACATGTCTTGCATGCAGCCACAAAAAATAAAAGCATTTTGCATTGAAACTCAGTAGGGAGCACCATTATAGAGCTTTCTGCACTTCAGAGTATAATCTTCAACCACCAGTAAAGGCCTCTAGAATTCTTCCTGTGCTCCTGTTCTTCTTAGTAAGGATAAATGGGAGATAATTCTTCTTTTAATAGAGACAATATTAATAAATAAATCATAATAAATATAGTATATATTTTGTTACATATAAACGTAATAAAATAGATTATTACTATAAAACTGTAATATTAACTGCTTACAAAGTTCTTCTTGAATATGAGTCAAATCACAGAATATATGAAATTATGAGTACACTTTTATAAATAGGTGAATTTGTCATAAGATGCTAAGTAGCAGCAAATATATGAGTGTATATAGTTGAAAGATATTTGAAATAAAAATATAAGGATTTAGGCCCAATGATAGTGTTTCTTTTTTCCTCAATTTCTCTACTCTGATGAGTTTTTAGTTCAGTTACTTGACAAATACTTGTTAACTGAATAAAAGTGCCAGGTCTAGATTGCGCTCTAGATGCTAAGAATACAGCGGTGAAGATAAGAGAGACCAGTCACTGCCCAAGTGATTCTCATGTTCTACTGAGGAGAGAAAGGCAGTCTGCAGAATAGGCCTATCTATGTATAGAATGTCTATCAGGTAAAACAAAGCAAAGAAGGAAGAGAAAAACTACTGGTCAGTGCAGAGTGGATAGGGTAACTCTTTTATAAATAGGTTGAGCAGGAAAGGCCTTACTAAGAAAGAGAAATTTTATGAAGTGTGAGCTCATCTCTAGTTTGGCCAGGCAAGGAACATGATACTACTAGGAAGGAATATAAAAATGACAGAAAGGATGATTCCTAAGAAAAATCATTCTGCTAATGTAATTTCTTCTTTGAGTACGATAAGTAAAGGCAGGAGCAAGATTAACCACATGATCAATGCAATCTATTTTTATGATAGCAAAGAGGATGAGAAATACCACAGGCAGTGGAAGATGGATGGACAGAAATGATGAAGCAACTACATGGGAAGTTTTGATAGTTTTTGTTTTCGTATATTTATATTTCCCTAACCCTTCTTCCAGCCCTTATAATGCAATAAAGACATGGTGGAGAAAGTCCTGCTTACTTTGCCAATTTGAGGGACTCATATTCCCCAATCTTGACTGGACTATGGGGGTTCGTGTTTATGATATCGGAAAAGGATTTCCAAATTGAAACAATGATTTTAAATGGCATCTGATATGCTACTCCATTTATCTGTGTATGTACATAGGTTTGTATATATGTATGTATATAAGCCTATGGAAATAAATTTCTAGAACTTGTTACTAGAGAGGAAGTTCACTTACAACTAAATGTAAATTCTACATTAGTGCTTATAATACTAACTAAAAGCAGTCAGAATGCAGAACTCTGTTAATGCTGTGGAAAGTAATGTAAAATATTGAAATTATGCCAATTAAATTTTTAATAATAAAGAAGACAATCTGTTTAGAAAATGAACACCCTTCTAGGAAGTGATTGCTGGTGTGATAGTGGGGTCACTGATTCATATCTGTGCAGCTTAAGATGCTAGCATAAAAAGGAACCAAATCACATTCCTGCCTGAAAACTGTCGAACTAAAATGGAAATACCTGTGATGATCTGTTTCTAAAGACAAGATTTTTAATTGGTTATTAATAAGAATTAGGATTTACAAGGGATCAAAGGAAGAACAGAGGAGAAATTCTAAAGGAAAATCAAACACAATGAAGGTGTTACAACAAGGGCATGGTAAAAAGGAATACAATAATATATAGTTGGGAGTTTACCTTTTAAAGTAATAAACCTTGATTTATTTAAAATTGTAATGCTATTTTCTATAAATTTAGATTATCTAGATTATCTATTCACCAGATAATATCGATTAGCACTTTTTCATCTTTAAGAGTTGTTTGTATGTTTGTGTGTGTGTGTCCTATACACAGTCACTAATGTTTTCATTTGAACAAATATCAAAATAAATTGTTTGATTGGGAAAATCCCCTGGAGGAGGGCATGGCAACCCACTCCAGGATTCTTGCTTGGAGAATCCCATGTACAGAGGAGCCTGGTGAGCTATAGTTTATAGGGTCACAAAGAATCTGACATGACTGAAGCAACTTGGCACACACGCAAAATAAATTACTTTCTAAGATTGATGAAGTAATATAAAAACAGGCTCACAATATATGTTCCAAAGAGATCTGGAGACATTTTTCAACACAAACCATAACTAAGTATACAGAATAACAAAGCGCTTTAATTACAAGTTTGAAAATATTTTGAAACACTTTTATTTCTATGTGCATATTCCATACTGCAAGGTTGCTTCAGAATAGATCGTCTTGTTTTTTGATACAACCATCACCATGTACATATACCTGTGTATGTGTGCTAACTCACTTCAGTCATGTCCGACTCTTAGCAACCCCATGGACTGTAGACAACCAGGTTCTCTCTCTCTATATATATATATATGCATTGAATAGTATTGTGATTTTTTTTTCAGTAATTTATCAACAAATGAAAACTACTGAAGACCTAAATCATTCCCTAAATTGACTGCGTTCCTCAGATGTTGAAAATGATTTTGTTTTGTTTATTACTTCTTGTTTGTGTACCACTTATGAACTTTATTGCAATTCATTAGTTCATGTTTTGCTGCTGCTACTGCTGCTAAGTCGCTTCAGTCGTGTCTGACTCTGTGTGACCCCATAGATGTCAGCCCACCAGGCTCCCCCGTCCCTGGGATTCTCCAGGCAAGAACACTGGTGTGGGTTGCCATTTCCTTCTCCAATGCATGAAAGTGAAAAGTGAAAGTAAAGTCGCTCAGTTGTGCCCAACTCCTAGCGACCCCAAAGATGTATAAATCTTCCACTTATTTTTGTTAAATGGTTGCATCTATTTGATGAGTAGAGTATTGCTTTCTATGTTTTTATTTTTATTTCCCACTGGCACATTAATACAGAATATTTAGCTGAAAGAAAATTTTGAGTAACTTGTGTATGCAATTGAGTTGCATAAGACAAAGGTTTTCTCCTTTTAAAGTTTACTTGTTCTGTTTACTGTCTAATATATTAAATAAAGCAGGAGAACAAAAAAGTTCAAAAACCAGAATTTTAATAACTTTAAAAAAGTACATTTGTCTTTAAATTCATCATTGATATCATGTAAGACATACCTTTCCCCACACATACCATTGGAGTTTTAGTTTAAATAGTACTGGAGTGTGAATGAAGTAGGCGCAAAAGAAACTAAAGTAACAACACATGAAAAATCTTGACTTAGAATACCTCCTGACTTAGAACATCTCCTTTACGTAGTAAGCAAACTTTTCATTTGGAGGAAGACATGGGCTTCCCAGGTAGCACTAGTGGTGAAGAATCCATAAGAGATGCTGGTTCAATCCATGGGTTGGGAAGATCCCCTGGAGTAGAATGGCAACCCACTCCAGTATTCATGCCTGAAGAATCCCATGGACAGAGGAGCCTGGCAGGCTATAGGCCATGGGGTCACAGAGAGTTGGACACCACTGAAGCAATTTAGCGTGCACAACCCTTTCACATAGGCTTGCCATGTCCTGCTGGGTATTTCACTGATGCTTAACTTTCCTTACATGTTTTTTTCTCCTTTTTTGTTTAATTGTATTATCACCTTGTATTTACCAAGGAGAACCACACTCTAGAGCAATATTACAACTATGTACCTTCTCTGACTCTTCTGCTTAAGAATTTGAGCTTTTTAATCACATTTTACCGAAGACAGATCATATATCCTTTCTGAGTACATTTTTCTATGAGACAGTTCTAGAAAAATTTTCCAACTTTTCTATTTCCATCATAGTACTAATATGTGACTTTGAATGGAATAAGTCCTTGTTTAAACATGCTTTTCAAATAATTATTTTTCTCCCTTTTTCTCTCTCTCCTCCCATCCCACTGTCTCTTCTCAGATTATTAGTTTATTAAATGTCTTCACACCCCAGAAAACATTGGAGGAGTTCCAAGATGTGTAAGTAACACAACTCATGAAGGAAGCGGGAGTATAACATCCAAATAACACAAGTGACATTGCCAGGAGTCAAATGAATGAAATCCCTCAAGAACTGCCAGCAAATGAAAGGGATCCCGCAAATCTCATTTTCTGGTGTTTCTTCCTGGAAAGACAGTTCTGCTATTTTCTGGCCTTCGGGTTCTTTGTGTTTTGCTGTCCCATGTTCTTGGTTCAATCAGAATCAAGGAAGGCTTGCTAGTTACTCTTTATTTGTATTTATTTTTAATGTATTTTGTGAGCTTTCTAGAATGAGTCAGTTTACTTTGAGAAATATTAATGGTGGACATGATAAAAAAAAATCATCCTTAATCTATTTTGGTGGTGTCTTAGATTTTGTGCAAAAAAAATTACCAGGAATATAGTGACTATAAGTGAATCACAACATGTTGTCTTTTTTTTTTTTTAACACAGATACACTGCATTTAATGGAAAATTCTATTCTGAAATTTTTTTCTTATTTGTAATAAGAAAAATTACAATTTCCTGACATTAATACTCAGGAAAGAGTTCAGGGAATTCAGGGTAAAGTTGAGAACAAAATGAAGGGAGAAACTACACAAATAGCAACCACACACCCGTAAATGCTACCTCTATTAGCACCTTGGTGGTAGAGTTACCACGGCTATCACGCATGCAATACTTGCGCGGTTTTCGTATTCTTAATTCGATCAGAGGTTGAGCTGGGAAGTTTGGGAGACTTCAAGATTTAGGAGAGGATTCCGACTTGTTTGAAGGACTTCGTGGGTCTTGTGATTTGAAACTAACGATGTGGATTTACCTTGCAGTTACTTAGTGATGGAACTGATGGATGCTAACTTGTGTCAGGTCATTCAGATGGAGTTAGACCACGAGCGAATGTCGTACCTACTATACCAAATGTTGTGTGGCATCAAGCACCTTCACTCTGCTGGGATTATCCACAGGGTAAGAACACAGTCCAGAATTATAATGAAGGTGCTTGTGGAGAAGACAAAGAGCAACTGTAGGTTACGTTCTTTAGGTAGGGGAGCTTGGTTAAATATAATGTACTTCATTTATTTTACTACAGAATAAGCATATAGCTCACTAACGTGTAGGAGGAAACATGTAGCAAGCACACTGTAGCTGATTTTGTTTAATATTTTGTTTCAGCTCACTGAAAGTCAGCTTATGAGACTTCTCAGAAATTCTGATTGGCAGAGGTCATATGTGCAGCTGAAACAAGACAACTCCTTTCCACTGTTTGTTCCTGGTCCCATAAACACAGCTGCCCTGATCTGCTCTTCTGTCAGGCCTAGAAATGAAATATAAACTAAAAGGCTTATGTTGCTGTAAAGATAAACTTAACAGATGACAATCGATGATTCTTTTTTTCCTAAAAACTTCTTCCCAAGATGAGCCAAAAATTGTAAAAATGATGCAATTATCTTCTGAGTTTAAAAAACTTCCTGAGGATATTGAAACAAAAAATCCCAGACCTAATTTTAAGCTTCCTTGGGGCAGTACTGTTTGGCTTTACATAGGGCTCTACAGTCAGTGGGGAGGCCCATCAGTGCTATTGCAAGACTGCCATGTTGATTGAGTAGATGGACATCACATGTGCCATTTGATGTTAGTTTTTAATTTCTTCTCTTGTTCTTATTGTCAGGACTTAAAACCAAGTAACATTGTAGTCAAGTCTGATTGTACATTGAAAATCCTAGACTTTGGGCTGGCCAGAACAGCAGGCACAAGCTTCATGATGACTCCCTATGTGGTAACACGTTATTACCGGGCCCCCGAGGTCATTCTGGGAATGGGCTACAAGGAGAACGGTAAGGATGCCTCTGAGTAGCAGCCACAGAAACTGTAAAGAAACTAAGTATGTCAAGAGCAGTGTTCTCTCTCATGTATATGAATTTTTTAAAATAGGGCTACCAGCCTTCATATTCAGAAGTTTTCAAAAATTATTACTAAGAAGAATCAACATGAAGGATGCTTCTAAGAAGCATGCATAACTAGAAGAACATTGACATGTTATAACTTGAAAGAATGAAAAATAAGAGTCTGATTAAACAGTTGTATGGATACTGATGAGCACGCATGCTGTAGATCTTCAGAAACACTGATATTTAGAAGGCAGCTCAGCTTCAATGTATGAAGAAGTATACATTCTTCATATTTAAACAGGAAGAAATCCATCTATTGCATTTTACCATTTGGCTTTATGTCATGTCTTAAACTGATGTCTCTAGTCCTAAGAAAAGACAAACAAAAAGATACCACAAATCCTCGGAGCAAGAATCTTCACACATGCTCAATGCATAGTCATTTTATAATAATCCAAATTGTTCAAGTTGGATACATACTGTTCTGTAAGTAATAGTTAAGGTAGTAATTACCTGGTAAGCTTTTATAAATTCTGAAACCATACAGAGAGAAAAATATTAAACTTTACACTGCTGCTTTCATAAAGAAAATCTAGTATTCATAAACACTTGCAAAGAAAAGGTAGAAAGAATCTTCAAAATATAGTACAATTTGATTTTATTAAAATGAAGATTTATAAAAATACTTATTAGAAAGCACTGCACTATATTATTTTGAAAGAATAGTCCTAACAAGTAATGAGGTGTATTAAAAAAATCCAACATATTCAGGAAATAAAACTTTTAAAGTAGAATTGTAAATGTATACTTAATATACCTTTCATGCTTATTTTGATACTTTATTCTATTAAGTTATTGGAAAGCTGTAAGTTCTATAGAAATAATTATTATTGTATTTTTATGTGTAGGTGCTACAGAGTACTTTTATGAAAATTCCCTGGCCACCAAAATTTTGAAAAATTTCTCATGCTCCTTCCAGATTAGAGGAGAGCCAATACTTTTGTGCATTTGTGCAGAGGAAGCGAAAAAGTTCTCAGGAAGGTCAGGCTTACTGTGGTGAACAGTGGCAGAGTTCTGTTTCCTTTTGACTTGGAGGAGGAAAAAAATCTAATCCTGTTCCAAGGCAATACTACATCTAACTTATTTGGAAAAGCAGATAGTTGTATATATTCTTCATATTAAAAAAAAATATCAAAGTGGGAACCAATTTTAAAAATTCAAGAATCTACAAAAATCTGTAGGGAAGTCTGAATTTGCTATTAATGATTTTCAGATCTTTGCTGAACACAGATGGCATGTGATTGCATCCCTTGTCCTTCCCTCACTAGAAAGGATTGCAAGTTTCTGCCTCCGTTTTTTGGCTTCTCTGGATCCGTGGAGAAAGCATACCTACCACCCTTGTGCTGCTCTCACCCACGTGTGGGATGAGGGTTATCATGCACAAAATCCCGCTTGCTCCCACATCAGGCATGCCAGCTCTCCTGTGCACCGAACCCTGCCTTCCTTCCTCAAGGAGCGTTTTAGCCTAATGTTTTTGCCCAATTCCCTTCATCCTTACTAAAAAGCTAGTTGGAAGAGGGTAAAGATTAGTAAGAGAAGGTGAAGTATGTTTCGTTAACAAGCATGGCAATGAAAACCAACATATGTGCATAACAACTTTTTAACACCATTAATACTCTGTTTCCTTCATGACTCCTTTATACATGTGCAAATTAATTATACATCTTTTTTCTTGAGATATATCAAAAAGGAACTCAAACTGATATTTATAAGAGTAACTTCTGAAGGAAAAATTAAGTCCTGAATATTAGGACTTAATTAAATTTTCAGTGTTTTTTTATTCTTCTTAAATTATTTTATTGTCTATAATTCAAAATAGCAGTGTTGTTTTTCACAAATAAGAGAGGCCAACATTTCTCAAGTGATTAAAATATATTTCGAATTAGTAAAAGAAGTCATTAATACTTCTGCCTTTAAACCATAGTTTCAGCCATTTCCTAGTTTCTTGGATTTGGCAGCATGTACCTTATTTTGGACCAAAAAAAGATGATCTCTAGTTGCCTTATTCCATGTAATTGGGTAGAATAGAAAGTGGAAAGAGCCACCCCTAAGATTTGATTGAGATTATTTTCTCTTCCTCCAGAGAATGACATTGAAAACCCTTTGGTGGCTTTGAGCTGTCACCTGACACGGAGATAAGTTTGGTTGAGCTGGTGCTTGTCCACGTTACCACTTTGTGGCACTGAAGGATAATCTAAGACACTCACAAAGTAATTTTTAAAACTTGAGTTCTTCTACTAGACATGGTTTATGTCATATTACAGTGCTGGTTTTAATTCACCTTTTTGGCCAACTTTTGGTGGGAGACAAAAATTTGTACCTTCTAATCAAACTGTTCTTTTTCCTCCTCCTTCAGAGATCAATTATCTTAGTTAACTTTACTTTCCTCCCTTTTCTTCACCTCCCTCTCTCCTGTTCTAGTGGATATATGGTCTGTGGGATGCATTATGGGAGAAATGGTTCGCCACAAAATCCTGTTTCCAGGAAGGGACTGTATCCTTGTACCTTTTGCTGCAGCTTTACCTGTTTTGTTCTCTCTCCCTTTAAACACATAATGATTTTACCAGGAGAGTAAAGATAGAAGCAAAAAGTTGGGTAAGTGATGTAACTGTGATTAAAAAAAAGTGATTATTTCTATAATCTGACCAGTACTGAAGACTACCTATCTCAATAGTTTAATTACATTTTTGATGGGTTTTTTCCTTAAATTATTTTATCTATAACTCAGAATAGCAGTGCTCTTTTTCATAAATAAGAGAGGCCAACATATCTCAAGTGATTAAAATATATTTCAAATTAGCAAAAGAAATCACTATTTTCAAGTATTACCCATCTTTTTTCTAAATCCATTTTATGCTTCTACAAATTTAGGCATGATCATTTCTCTTCTTGCCAACATCTTAAGCTTCTGTCCACACCTTTATTGATTTGAATTACTCTCAAAACTATATCCAGTCTTAAGGCATATCTTCCTTAAAACATGAACTTCCACATTTAAAAATCATAATTTTAGTCAACTTGCTGGAGGCTAGGTAGGTTTAAAATAGGCTTTCCTTATTTGACTTGGAGATGTGACTTAGACATAGATATTTGCTTTTCCAATGAAATTTAGAATCAAAGAAATGAAATGTACAATGTGGAGGATGTAGTCAATTAAAAAAAAGCTGTGTTGCTTTGCTTTATACCACTGAGTCTTTAGCTAGATTTCATCAGGAATTTTTTTGACAGATATCTCTGATTTGGAATTATTAAATGAGCTGGTGATATGAAATATGATAAGGAGCCCAAGTATAGATGTGAAAGTCAGTGGGGAAGCTACATAAAGATAGTATGTCTTGCTTAAGTTAAATTTTACTTAAATATGGGTAAATGATTTCCACATGAAATATGTTGAAATTAGTTCATTTTCCTATAATTAAAATTATAATTTAATGCCAGTCATGACCATATTTAAAAATTAAACTAAACCATAGAAACCCTTATTGAACAATGGATTATATACACTCTGTGTTTTGGGTGAAATTGTTTCATTAATCTTTATATGAAATTATTATCATTTTGTAATTAGAGCTTACTACCAGTAATAAAGGGATCAGAACACTAAAGTAACTTCACTAGACCATGATGATCAGACACAAGTTTGGGGGCTGATGGAGCTTATTTATGGGGAGAAGACTCATATCAATATTTTAGCATAATGAAGTGATTTCAGCATTTACTGGAAGTAATATCAAAGGTTCAGTTCAGTTCAGTTCAGTCTCTCAGTCGTGTCCAACTCTTTGCGACCCCATGAATTGCAGCATGGCAGGCCTCCCTGTCCATCACCAACTCCTGGAGTTCACTCAAACCCATGTCCATTGTGTTAATGATGCCATCCAGCCATCTCATCCTCTGTCGTCCCCTTCTCCTCCTGCCCCCAATCCCTCCCAGCATCAGTCTTTTCCAATGAGTCAACTCTTCGCATGAGGTGGCCAAAGTACTATCAAAGTCTAGTATATGCTAATTTATACCTTGACTACTTCCAAGATTCTTCACAGACAAAACAAAAAAACAATCTAAGTGAATAATTCACTTAGAATTATTCAGAGTGATTTCCGGTGAATTTCTCTGAGGCTGAAAAATGATGTTATAGTACTCTGTCGTCATAATCAAAGTTATTCTTCTCTCTGAACAAAACTTTTTAATGTTCCTTCTAAAAAAATCTGTATTCTAAGTGAAAATATTAAAACACCTTGAAAAATTGGGAGCTCTTAGGAAATTACCATTCACAACTGAAGTTTTAGCTGTTTCCCTGTGTTAAAATTGTTTTTTCACTTTGAGGAACATTGTGTGGGTTTCTTGACTATTGACATGACCCAGATGATATCACAAGGTAGTTTCTTGATGATTAAAGTGTTGGCAAAATACATACATACATGTTTACTTTTCCATTCATTAGTTTGCTAGCTTTTGTAGTATCCAAAGAAACATTTAGAAAGTATTTGTTTTTATTGTGTAAATAGTTTCTTAATTATATAAACATGCACTATTATACACTCAATTTTCATTTGTGGTTTTATGATTAAAACCTGCATATAGGTTGACATAATAATAGTATTACTAATAATTCTTCAGTCCATGATGAATTTCAAGTTAGAGAACAATAAATATGCCAAGTCACTTATTTTCTGTTTTCTTTACATAGTCCAATGATCATATGAGGCATCAAAGACTACATTTCATTAAGATCTTGTTTCTTTTAATAATAGCTTATAGTACAGCAGTTTTATGATACTTCCTTGGAAGTTTGTTTGTCTGTTTTGTTTTTTTTTTTTAAAGAACTATCTAGTCACTGACTCCTTCCACAGCCCAACCAGGGCATGGTATTTTTTTGATTACCAAAGTCTCATATAATATCAGTATAGTTTATATATACTGTAATATCAGTTCTTTCTTTAAACCTGCATCTTTTTTTAATTAAACTTTTTATTTTGTGTTGGAGTACAGCTGATTAACAATGTTGTGATTGTTTCAGGTGGGACTGTTCTGAAAAAATGGGACTCAGCCATACATACACATGTGGCCATTCTCCACCAAACTCCCCTCCCATCCAGGCTGCTACATAACACTGAGCAGAGTTCCCTCTGTTATACAGAAGGACCTTGTTGGTTATCCATTTCAAATAGATACACTCTTTCTACCTTTTTATTTCTATTCTACTTCAAATGGTTGCACCTTTTTTGAACAAGGTCAGGTGATATTCCTTTATTTTGAGTTCTGGCTAGAGTTCTCTGGATCTGGGGAATAATATAAAAGGCACACCATATTCATTTGAAACTTCTAGACCTCAGGCATATTATTTCTGATTAAAGCTGACAGTTGAGCTGCTAAAACACTGTTTCTTGCCTTTCCCTCTGAGGACATGAGAAATTTCAGTTAGAAAGAAAAGAGTATATATATAATCTTCCCAAGAAAACAGGTTATTAAGGAACAGGGAATGATTTACCAAAATATTATATATTTGAAGAAATAAAGAAAATATCCTCAGATTAACTAAATATCACATCTTTCTAAGCTTGAAGAAATGAAAATTAGGGATAATCAAGGTAAGGTGAACAAAAATTGGAGGTTGTGGATTATTATATCCATCTAGTATAGATAGACACTTTTAATCCTTCTTCCCTCTTTGAAATAACTTTGCTTATTTCCTAATAATCTTTTGCAATTAATAAATTTTGTTATAGTCTGAGTCTTCTACCTAATATTACTGTAATATAACATTATCTCAAACAATACATACTTTATAGTCAGGGTTTAAAAATATAGTCATTCTTCACATTCATAAACAAATTGCCAATAATCACAGACATTTGAAAAAATAAGATTTAACTTCTTTTTCTTTGTATTTGCTTAAGAGAATATTTTTCACCATGAATTTGTTAATACACTTCCCTTTACTACTTTAAGAAAATCTGAGTAAGCCGAAGATTCTGAGATGATCTGAACAGATGGAAGAAGAACAGAGTTAAGAGGGAAATTCTTCTCCCAGGAAATTTAGAGGAGGCCAGAGTATTCTAGGGGCTTCCCTGGTGGCTCAGAGGGTAAAGCGTCTGCCTGCAATGCAGGAGACCTGGGTTCGATCCCTGGGTCAGGAAGATCCTCTGGAGAAGGAAATGGCAACCCACTCCAGTATTCTTGCCTGGAGAATCCCATGGACAGAGGAGCCTGGTGGGCTACAGTCCACAGGGTTGCAAAGAGTCAGACATGACTGAGCGACTTCACTTTCACTTTCACTTTCAGAGTATTCTAGAGTGGGGGGGTCTCAAACCTCCAGGATCTAAAGCCTGATGATCTCAGGTGGAGTTAGTGTAATAATAATAGAAATAAAGTGCATAATAAATGTAATGTGCTTGAATTATCCTGAAACCATCCTCCTCCCCATCCCAGGTCCATGGAAAAATGGTCTCCCATGAAACCAGTCCCTGGTGCCAGTAAGGTTGAGAACCACTGTACTAGAGGGCAGGATAAGGCATAACTGGGATAAAAGAAGGTCAGAAGTGTATGTTGAGAGGGGGCAGAAAGTAAGGGAGGACACAGCGAACCAGCTTTGGTGGTAGAACAGGAAAAAATAAATTGAGGTGATGGACCTCGATGACTTAGAGAGAAGCATTTGGGTGACCATGCACATAGCTCCACCAGGACTGCCATTTCCCCCAGGAGCCCCTGTCCCCCAGAAATAGATATCAGTACAGTTCAGTTCAGTCACTCAGTCATTCCGACTCGGCAACCCCATGAATTGCAGCACGCCAGGCCTCCCTGTCCATCACCAACTCCCGGAGTTCGCTCAAACTCATGTTCTTCGAGTCAGTGATGCCATCCAGCCATCTCATCCTCTGTCGTCCCCTTCTCCTCCTGCCCCCAATCCCTCCCAGCATCAGAGTCTTTTCCAATGAGTCAGCTCTTTGCATGAGGTGGCCAAAGTATTGGAGTTTCAGCTTTAGCATCAGTCCTTCCAATGAACACCCTGGACTGATCTCCTTTAGGATGGACTGGTTGGAACTCCTTGCAGTCCAAGGGACTCTCAAGAGTCTTCTCCAACACCACAGTTCAAAAGTATCAATTCTTTGGTGCTCAGCCGTCTTTTCAGTCCAACTCTCACATCCATACATGACCACTGGAAAAACCATAGCCTTGACTAGATGGACCTTTGTTGGCAAAGTAATGTCTCTGCTTTTGAATATGCTATCTAGTTAGGTCATAATGTGAACTTACAGAGGTTCAAGCTGGTTTTAGAAAAGGCAGAGGAACCAGAGATCAAATTGCTAACATCCACTGGATCATTGATAAAGCAACAGAGTTCCAGAAAAACATCTATTTCTGCTTTATTGACTATGCCAAAGCCTTTGACTGTGTGGATCACAATAAACTGTGGAAAATTCTGAAAGAGATGGGAATACAGACCACCTGACCTGCCTTTCGACAAACCTATATGCAGGTCAGGAAGCAACAGTTAGAACTGGACATGGAACAACAGGCTGGTTGCAAGTAGGAAAAGGAGTATGTCAAGGCTGTATATTGTCACCCTGCTTATTTAACTTCTATGCAGAGTACATCATGGGAAACGCTGGGCTCGAGGAAACACAAGCTGGAATCAAGATTGTCGGGAGAAATATCAATAACCTCAGATATGCAGATGACACCACCCTTATGGCAGAAAGTGAAGAGGAACTAAAAAGCCTCTTGATGAAAGTGAAAGAGGAGAGAAATAGATATAGAAAGGTTTAAAAGCATATTGCTTTTCCTTATCCCTCTACAGTTCTGTAGACAGAGTACTGGAAGGTCTTTAAAAATAAACTGAACTAATTGACAGAGTGAAACTACAACAACCAAACAGATTCCTTAGTCATTACTGTGCTATTCCATTCCAACTGCCCTTAGCCTGATTGGCTCTTAGGACGAAATGCATGAATAGTGATAACTTATTGTGGGACTCTCTCCCTTCAGCAGTCAGATGAGACTCCAGAGCATAATGATTCCAAGAACTGGCTTTGGTCCTCTTCATTTTAGTCATAAATGATCTCCTAGGAGTTTCAATGTATTTTGTATAATACCTCCTTTGCCAGCCTTACAGAATTGCTGTGATGATAGTATATATATATTATATCATCATTAGATGTTTAGATGTTTTCAAACATACATGTTTTGTGTGCTAAGTTGCTTCAGTCATGTCTGACTCTTTGCGACTCTATGGACTGTAGCCCACCAGTCTACTCAGTCCATGGAATTCTCCAGGCAAGAATACTGGAGTGGGTTGCCATACCTCCTTGAGGGGATCGTCCTGACCCAGGGCTTGAACCTGTGTCCCTTATATTTCCTGTATTGGTAGGTGCATTCTTTACCACTAGTGCCACCCGGGAAGCCCCTTACAAACATACACATATCTGTAAATAACTTTAAAATACAAAGAACTCCAATTTTTATGGCATGGAATTAGTTTAGGGGCACCTTAGCCCAAATATAACCTTCAAATTGAATTAGATAAACTATTAAAAAATAGAAATAACCAAAAGACCGCCTAGAAAAAAAATTCTCAAGTGATGAGAAACCAAAATTATCTGTGAATTAGACAGTAAAAGGAAAGAAAATGAGTAGTTCGTCAGTTACTGAAGTACTTCTGCAAGTTGATGTGTAAAATGAAATGAGGATAATTACCCCAATCTTTAGGGAACTTGTATTTAATTTGGTGATAATGTGAAACATTCAGAACCAAGAATTTACTCTGTGTTCATCAAAACATGAAAAGTTTAAAGAAAAAAATTATTTTTTCAGCATTAGGATTTCTTCAGATTCCTCATTTATACACACTGCAGAATTATAGAGATTTTAAAGATGACAATTTAAAATATTTTGGTGCAATAAAAAATGACTGAAGCCTTTTTATGGCAGAGTATTTTGAAAATTATTAGTCTACAGTTTTATTTATAATTTAACATAAAGCTAAAGTTTTTCTTCTTTATAGTAAATTTCAATGGATTTTATTCTGTTTCATTAAAAAAGAAAATCAATGGTATAACATCTATAAAAAAACATTAAAAATTAATATGATGCCATAGAAGTTATAAAGGAAGAAAAACAAGTTGAATAGCTAGATCCAAGGAGAAAAATCTTCCTCTGTTTCCTGGAACTAGAATATTTAGCATTGTGTTCCATGAATGTTTTTTATTTTTCTTAGTTAGATCCACAGGTGCAAAATAGGTACATTCACAGTTTATTTATACATATTGGTAGTTTTTCATAATTCTATCTTTGCACTAAAGTTTAAAACAATGTGTTTTTGTAAAATATCTAATTAAATTTTGAACTTTAAAAGCAAACATTTTAAAGAAATGGTGTTCTGATTTTAGAAAACCATATTAAATCTTCTATTGTACTTTGAAGTGCTTGTTGAAAGATTTATCAAAACCCATTGTCTGAATCCTATGCTAAATGAAGATATAATTAGGTTAAAGAGAAAAGCAGTGTGGTCTCATAATTGTGTTACCAGAACCGCATAATCTCCTAGACAGGAAACATTTGTCAGGTTGCTGGATAGAAGCTGAAAAAAAAATAGTCCAAAAATATTTCATATAGTCCAAAAAAAGTTTCATCATAAATCACAAATCAAGCCACTGGGGTGTGGGAGTAGCAAGATTTAAACTGACACAACCTTGTTGTTAAGTCATGTCTTACTCTTTGCAACCCCATGGACCGTAGCCCACCAGGCTTCTCTGTCTATGGCCTTTCCCAAGCAAAAATACTGGAGTGGGTTGCCATTTTCTTCACTAGAGGCTTCCCTGGTAGATCAGTGGTAAAGAATTGCCTGCAAATATAGGAGATGCAGATTTGATCCCCAGGTCAGGAAGATCCCCTTGAGAAGGAAATGGAAACCCACGCCAGTATTCTTGCCTGGGAAAGCCCATGGACAGAGGAGCCTGACAGGCTACAGCCCATGGGGTCACAAAAGAATCAGACATGACTAAACAACAACAACAACAATTTAGATTTAAATTGTTATTTTATTTCTATCTCTTGACTAGAGTAGAAAAATGATAATTTAGCGTAATCTAATGCCTGACAAATGATACATGTGAAATTTTCTCCCTTAGAAAACTGATAACCATATTTTAGTAACATCAAAACTTACTAAACATTCCTTTTAAGGAAAGTAAATCAGTTTCTGTGTGCCACAATTGCAAATGAATCTGCTTTCTCTGGAAATATTGATGATGAGAGGAATGTAATGATCAGAATCATGGAAGGAACTAGAATTCTGCTTGGGTGGCATTAGTGTACAAAAATCTTATGGAGACTCACATACCATATCAGACTGTCTCAGAGAGCAACAAAATCCAGTTTCCAACTGTGATTGAATTTGCCAGTTTCTCCTAAGGTCTATGCACAGTTGGTATTCATTGGAATATCTTGAAAATTTCATAAAATAATCCAGTCTTATCTTGATAAGCATATAGATGTATTAGTTGAGGGAGGGCTATCACCCCTCATCCCCAAAGGATTTAAAAAGATCTAGTACCAAATTCTTTTATTCCCTATTTCTTGTTTTAGTTATGATGACTAATTAATAAAATCCCTCGCTGGTGGCTGTTGCAATGACATTCTCTTGAAATTTCATCCTGTCTTGAGTAATAAAAATCTATATAAACTCATATGCATCTACTCCCCTTTTTGTAATTTATAATGGTGGTGGTGGTTTAGTCATTAAGTCACGGCCGACTCTTGCGACCCCACGTACTCTAACCCACCAGGCTCCTCTCTCCATGGGATTTCCCAGACAAGAATACTAGAGTCGGTTGCCATTTCCTCTTCCAGGGGATCTTCCTGACCCATGGATTGATCCCTGAACCTGGGTCTGCTGGCTTGCAGGTGGTCTCCTGCATTGCAGGTAGATTCTTTACCAATTTAGCTTCCAGGCCAGGCATAAAAAAAAAAAAAAAAGTGAAGTCGCTCAGTCGTGTCCAACTCTTTGCAACCCCATGGACACCAGGCTCCTCTGTCCATGGGACTTTCTAGGCAAGAGTACTGGAGTGGGTTGCTGTTTCCTTCTCCAGGGAACTTCCCGACCCAGGGATCGAACCCAGGTCTCCCACATTGTAGACAGACACTTTCTGTCTGAGCCACCACTTGATCTTAGCCAAAAGGTCAAGGCTTAGCATTTCTGTGGCATAAGCATGGAGAGTCTATAGGAATAGTGAATTGTGAGGAAAGTTAAATGGAAACTGGAATTTGGAGAGGTTTCCAGGGTATTATAACTCCAAAAAGGTACATTAAATAAAGCAAATGGAATTCAGTATTTTCATCAGGAGTTCAAATCTTGATTTTGTATCTCTGCATTATTTTCACACAAAGGCATTGTGATCTATTAAGTCTACAACTGTAGCTTCTATCATGAAGATATATTTCCAAAAATGTTCTGCTTTTACTTTAGAATATCTGTATCCTGCAGAGCCTCATAACTGAGAACTGGGAGACACAGTAGTTATTAAACCAACAACTATCTAGAGCCAAATGAGACTGAAGTAACCCCAGGACTGAGACTTCCTGCAGGGCATCTGTTGGTACTGTTGTTGCTGTTTAACGGCGTTAGGTGAGGGAGAAGAAAACCCAAGGGATTCTAGTCTGAAAGAGGAAAATTTGTCAGTTTTGCAAGAGTGGTCAGGGGTCACAGATTCTATCTTAAAATTATTATTTGTATTAGAGAACAAGATAATTCTGATTTAGATAATGGAGAGAAATTCCATGGAGTCAACTGTGATTTAATACGTAGAGTGCCTTTCAAAGTGGTTTCAACAGTGAAAAGGATTGCCCAGTGAGTGGTAAGCTTCCCTCATTGGAAAAATTTCTTAATTATAGATATTAATATAAGATAGAGTATAATAGTATATAAATATTAAATGAATAAGCCTTTTCTATCTATATTTAATTCTAATATATATATATATATATATAATATATGATATATAACAAACATTTATTGATAACTTACTATATGCCAGGCAATATGGAAGGATCTTTACCAGGCATAATCCTTTTAAGTCAAAAAATTTTTACATGATAAATGCCATCCATGTTTTAGAGGATGAAAAGAGAGAGTCAGTAACTTGGCCAAGTTGATACATTTAGAAGGCTTCCCTGGTGGCTCAGACAGACACAACACAGAAGATCTGAGTTTGATTCCTGGTTCAGGAAGATCCGCTGGAGGAGGAAATGGCAACCCACTCCGGTATTCTTGCCTGGAGAATCCCATGGACAGAGGAGCCTGGCAGGCTACAGTCCATGGGGTCACGAAAAGTTGTACATGACCAAGTGACTAACACACACACATACGGTTAGAAAGCAATGTCATTGGTTCTGCAGCAGAAAAAAAAAAAAAAAGAATATCTGCCAGAGATAACATAAAAGAGACATTTTTTCATTACATAAATATAGAAATAGATGGTTTTTAACTAGCAGATAGGTTTGGGGCAGAAATAACCTTTTTCCAAATGTTTAAATTGATGCAGGCAAGAGAAAACCTTGCTTACTGAGCCTTTAGCTCTCTCTCTCTTTTTTAAAAAAATCTGTCTCTCCCACAATATCTCTGAAAAATAGATACATGGTAAATAACAACTTACACTGGTCACTTTGATGATAAGAATATTTGCAATTCAAAAGCAAATTTTGTTTAAGAGAATTTTTTTTGCCCTTTAATCAAAGTGCTCACAATACCAACCTCTTGTGAGACATATTATCTTGAATTCCAAATGTATTAATAATAAAGGGATGCACAACTGTTTGCTCTATCTTTTCCTGATCTTTTTGCATGTCACTTGCTTTCCTAAAATGGAAGCAAGACAAATTTGCTTCTCTGGGTATGCTTGTCACCTTCATAGCTATAACCGTTTCTTTGCAGTGATAACTCTGTTTAGGTATTTGGTCAAACTTTGCATTTAACCTGAGTGAGACCTTCACCTGGGAAAGAATCTCGAGGAATTCTATAAGGTCACTGCCAAATTACAATATATAATTGGAAGAATAAGTGGAGCAAAATTCTAGTGTGCTATCTTAATGTCTTTCCCTATTTGTTCCCCCTCAACTTCCCTTATTCTTCCAGGTTAATTTTCCTCATAAGAATGACCTATCTTTCTTTCTGAGTTTTCAGTAGGAACACGTGAGTAACCAAGGACAGTTAGAAAGCAATTGTTTTTATGAGAATAAGACAAAGCTTCCTGTTTAAAAATATATTTCTTTGGTGAGAGTCAATGAAACTGAACCAGCCTATTCGAAAACACTCATTGTTGAACTGGCATTTCACTTCCGGAAATTTATTCATATTTATAAATAAGAGTAAGTGTGTTTTATAAAAGAAACCCTTTCTTCTGAGTTTGCAGGCAGCTCAATCTTTCCTTTTTTTTTTTCCTCCAAGTATGGTATACAAAAGAATGAAAGAGAAACCAATTTGCATGTTTCCCACATTAACACAATCTAGCATAATTTACAATACAAATCAGTAGGATTCTAGAGATGAATGCAAATCAGACCTTTTAAATCAGAACCTAAATTAATCATTGCATTATAATTGCAAAGTAATATTATCATACATTAGGTGGCATTGAATGGCATGGTTAGTTCCGTTGCATAGCAGAAAGGGCCCTGACATTCTTGTGTTCTTCCCCCCCCTGTTTTAAAGCACTCTTAAGTGTTTTAAAGCTCTGTTATCCAGTCAGCAAAAGGTCAGACCATTGCTCCAAGGCCTGGGTAGTGAAGTGTTTTTGTTTATTTGCTGTTCTATTCCTGTCTTCTTGTTTATCTTCATTTCATTTTTGTTTTCAGTTGACATGTGGTCAGTAGGGTGCATCATGGGAGAAATGATAAAAGGTGCAGTGCTGTTTCCTGGCACTGATCGTATCCTTCTTAGAAGCCAGGGGTCTCTATGGGTAATGTTTTCAATCAATTCCATTAGGTCTCCAGTATAATACTATTGATGGTATATCCTCACTGCCCTTAGAGGGGTTCTATGAAACTCCAATGTTAAATATTTACCAGCTGGCATCATGGTAGAGTAACCTTGTCTCCTAGCAAGATTGTATGTAGATAATATTGTAACACATATGAAACATTCAATTACTATCAAAAGATCTGCCTTAATTCAGTCTTATGAAGCTAATAATAATAATATACTCTATTAGGTTTTACTGTTTTTTGTTGTGAAAGTGTTAGTCGCTCAGTTGTGTCAGTTATATCCATAGCTAGATAATAAATGACAAAATCTTTAAGTTTTAGACTAAAGATTTATGCTTTTATACCATAAGAAATATTCATTTGGCATGGAAATCTTTTATCAGTTAAATTTATGTTCACTCATAAATGCAATCAGTTTATTATTAACACATATTCAGAGAACATTCATATGAATTTCCTTTTAAAAATGATCTTCTAAAATAATTTTTCTCATTTCCTTAATGTCTAGGAATAATAACTCCATTACTGCTTTTATTCTCTCCACGTTATCAACAAGTACAATGATTAAAACCTCATGAATTAATAATGATTATATGAAATATCCAAAGAAAACAAATGTATATCATTTGGTTAAGTAAAAGTGATCTCTTAAGCAGCTAATAATTAGCAAGTAAATGTTCTATAGGCTTTGCAGTATTAAAAAAATATGGAGATTGTGATTTAGTGTATGGGTTTGTAATAACTTATTTTATTTAGTCAGCTAAGTATCCTACTCAAAAAATATTATGTCACAAAAATATTATGTCATTATCATACTAAAGATAAAACAATCATAAATGATCACCATTCAAAAACAAAATTGAGCCTATAATAATGGGGTTTTAATGTATAAAGTAAATCTAATTAATAATATTGTAGCCTAACCATGTAATTAGCCATTTACTTTGAAGATTAATATGTAACATATATTAAGTGCATGCATATATTCTCTGTATTTTTGGACAAATTTACAAACTGACTGAATTAGGCACTCAGTTTTTGTGGATAAGAAGCTTAACATGAAATGTTTAATTTAGTTAAAAATAAAACTACACTACTTTTAACTCTATTCTTACTAAAAATATTTTTTTAGTTTTATATGACACACATTTACTTCTAAAAAATGTATGCCTGTTTTGCAGAATTGCCTTCTGCATATACATTTTGCTAAATAGTATCTATAAATTTACTGCATTCATGTTTATATTAATACTCTTTAAAAGTATGTTAGCATGATAAAAACTGAATTCCTTCAGATTGGGAAAAGAAAAAAGAACGAAAAACAAGATTTCTCTGATACCCTGTGGATGATAAACTTGAATTTGGACTTTGAACATGAATATGAAACAGTTAAGTTTTGCCTAATTTTTAGACATTTGATAAAAACAGACTCAACTTTGTACTCTTTGATATTTTAGAAGTTCATTTTGCTTGAATAATTGATGATTGAAATGAATTATTTGCCACCTATAAATTAAAATGATTAATTTTCATTACTTTTCTTATAATTTTTATTAAAGAAAATAAAATCAGATTTCCACAACTGAGTTATTAAAACAGATGAACATTTCTTAGAATCCATTTTTTTTTAAGTTGCTTGGTTATCATTTCTTAACTTGATACCAAAATCCCTTATAATTAAACCTTTGGGTTGCTGCTAATGTTAAAAAGTCTCAGACTGTCCTTTCAATACTTGAGCTTGGTATTTTTATTTTTGGTTATTTATGGAGCTCTTGTATAGGGATATATTTGTAAATTTTGGAAAAGGCAAATGGTAATTATTAACTAAAGCATCTCCTCTGAATGTCAGATGTGGTCTTTTCATAATTTTAAATATGTTGGTAATTTCAAATCAGAATTTTTCAGGCAAACAAATTATGAACACTCATTATTATAATGTTAAACTCTTAAAATAAAAGACAGATTACTTATTTTTTGAAATGCCCTATTATTAAACATGACATCTGAAAGTGGCAATAAAATTATATTTAATCTACTAGATATATAGTGTGTATAGTATACATCTATACAATACATTGTAAGCAGTCATATTATTTTTATTTAACATATCATTTATATGAAGACATTCTCAAAATAAATGATTGATAAAAGTCAGTGCAATATGAGCTATAATGTCTTCTTAATACATAAAATAACAACAAAACTTAAAAATATGGTCTTATACCCTTTCTTTTTTTATACCTAAACAAATTCACATTATCTTAAGCCTTGAGAAATTTAGATAACCAAAAGCAGTTCTTAAAATTTAATGCATTTTAATGCTACTTTATTCGTAGCTATATTTTTGTGTTGTGTGCTTAGTCACATAGTCGTGCCTGATTTTTTGCGACCCCATGAACTGTAGCCCACCAGGCTCCGCTGTCCATGGGATTTTCCAGGCAAGAATACTGCAGTGTGTTGCCATATCCTTCTCTAGGGGATCTTCTCAGCCCAGGGATTAAACCCAGGTTTCCTGCATTGGAGGTGGATTTTTTACTGTCTGAGTCACCAGGGAAACCCTTTATTAGTAGCTGTATTTTGATATATTTTAATTAAATTTTTTTCAAATCAAATGAGTTTAACTTTCTACAGAAAAATCAGAATTCAACTACTGAGATACTTTTCTATTAGGAGGTCTCCTAATGAACTTCACCCTGGCAGACACTTTTACTTTGAAATTACAAAATATATTATGCGAGTGAATTAGAAGAATATTAAATTCATAGCTTTTGAAAAGATCAATAAAATGAACACACATATATTACCACTCAGGTTATAAAACTAGAACATTATCAATACCTATGAACTTTTTGTGTGTGCTCCTGGTCAGTTATATCCTCTTTTCCCCAGAGGTCACCCCATTCCTAAAGGCATGTTTTTAAAATCTCTTGGACTTTCCTTATATTTTTATCACATACATATTTATCCCTAAACAACATATCATTTCAGTTCAGTTCAGTTGTTCAGTCTTGTCCGACTCTGCAACCCCATGAACCACAGCATGCCAGGCCTCCCTGTCCATCACCAGTTCCTGGAGTTCATACAGACTCACGTCCATCAAGTCGGTGATGCCATCCAGCCATTTTATCCTCTATCATCCCCTTCTCCTCCTGCCCCCAATCCCTCCCAAAAGATCAGGGTCTTTTGCAATGAGTCAACTCTTCACATGAGGAGTGGCCAGAGTATTGGAGTTTCAGCTTTAGCATCAGTCTTTCCAATGAACACCCAGGATTGATCTCCTTTAGGATGGACTGGTTGGATCTCCTTGCAGTCCAAGGGACTCTCAAGAGTCTTCTCCAACACCACAGTTCGAAAGCATCAATTCTTCGGCTCTCAGCTTTCTTCAGAGTCCAACTCTCACATCCGTACATGACCACAGGTAAAACCATAGCCTTGACTAGACGGACCTTTTGCTTTTTAATAAGCTGTCTAGGTTGGTCATAACTTTCCTTCCATTTAATTTTATCCATTTTACATATTGTGCTATTATTATTTCGTGACTTGCTTTTTTTTTTGGAAAGCAAGCTTTTTTTGAAGTTAGCATTATATTTTTAAGATTTACCCATGTTGATACATCAGAAATAGTTCATTCATTTTCATTGCTGTATAGCAGTCCTGTATATGAATGTTCTATTAATACAATAAATCTGTCTGTCTATAAATAGACTTTGGAATATGTTGAGTTTTTGTTTTTACTTGTATAAACAATGAATATATGTTTCTATGAGCACATGGACAAGATCTTTAATGATGAATGCCTGGGATCATTGTTTTTTAGTTGCTGAGCCATGTACCATGCCACTCTGTAGGATTTCCCAGGCAGCAATAAGAGTAGATTGCCATTTCCTTCTCCAGGCGATCTTTTCCACCCAGGAATTGAACCTGAGTCTCCTACTTGGTAGGTGGATTCTTCACCACTGAACCATCTGGGAAGTCACACCAGAACTCATAGGTGTGCTCATTTTAAGCTTGACTGTGTGTTGATAACATCAGATTGATTTCCAGAGTAACAGTATATATATATATATATATATATATATATATATATATATATAAGTAACTGTATACTCCACATCCAAACCCACTCTTGATATCGTCAGATTTGTTTTTAAATTTGTTAGCAGTCTCTTGGATGTAAAATCCTATTCATTGGAGCTTTTATTTATATTTTCTTTGCAAGCATTTTTCGTATTTACTGGCCATTAGTATTTCCTCCTGGTTATATATCTTTTGTTTTCTACTACAAATTTTTTAATTGTATTTTTAAAAACTAATTTGTAAGAATTCTTTATTTATTGTGGTATCTTTGTCTATTTTACGTGTTGAAAATATGCTTTCCCTTATTTAGAATATTTTGCCATTTTATTTTATATTGATTTTGAAATTTGCTTTTTTATAGTTCATTTATTTATATGTCATTCTTAAGAATCCTTTGATGCATTATATTCTCTTTTAGTTTTGGTGTGAATATTTTAAAGTTTAATCTTTTATATTTAAGCTTCTAGTTCACTTGGAAATGATTTTTGTGTATGGTGTGAAAGAGGAATTTCATTTCCAGTTACTGACTGAGGAAGAATAGCTAATTCTTTCTTCATTGTTCTATAATGCTGTCTTTGTCATAAGTTTTCACATTTAGGGGGAAAGGGTGTTAGATTCTTGGCTCTGTATTCTGTTTCATTATGAGGTGTTTTTTTTTTTTTTTCCTATCTCTATACCACAACTACCCTTTCTTAATGAATACAAGTGTATACTACACACATATCAGATAAGATAAATATCTTCCTTCTTTGTCTTCTTCTGAAGTACCTTAGCTATTAATGAGCCATTGCTTTTCCTCAAATATTTTAGAATTGGCTTGCTAACTTCTATAAAATGATCCCTATTTGCATTTATTTTGGAATTGTATTGAATCTGTAGTTCAGTTTGTGGAGAATTTCTGTTTTAATTCAGATAATTTTTATCTCTCTCCTGAATACACAAGGATCCTACCACATACTAATAATTTAGATCATTACTGTACCAATTTAAATATGCTATCTATGCTCAGTATTTTAGTTTTTTTCTTTGAACCTCATGAATTGACATTATCATTTGGTTATGTAAAGAGTTTGTTTAGATTTACCCTTATGATTATAATTTTCTTGGCTTATCAGTATTTCTTGCAATTTGACCATTTACTTTGGAATTATTTTCTTTCCTTCTGAAGTACATCCTTTAGAAGTTCTTTAGAAGTCTTTGATGATAAAGCTGTTTTCTGATTGTATTCCCTACTAGAAAGATAGTTTTGTTGGATATAGAATTTTAGATTGAGAGTTATTTCTTTCAGCATTTTAGAAGTGTTTTTCCACTGGCTTTTTCTTTTTAATATTAATGTTGAATAATTAGCTGTCCGTGTGATAGTCATCTTTGCACATACTCTGTCTTTTATCCCTTCTTTCTTTTAGGAATTTTTTTTCTTGATCTTTGGTTAGTTGCTGTTTCTCTCCCATGTGACTAGGTCTCAATTTCTTTTTATTTACCTCTCAGAATTCCCTTTGTTACTTAAATTTCAACCTTTCTCCAATTCCTGGAATTTCTCAATTGTTGTTTCTTTGAATACTTTATCTCCCTATTCTTCAAGTTATCTCCTTGAAAAACTCTAATTCAACATAAAATAGACATTTATTTATTCAACAAATATTGCTTATACCTAGGGATATACATGTAAAGAAAACATAAAAATCCTTGTCATCATGAAATTTAAAGTAAAAGGCATGGTATACTAGAAGGTGTTAACAACTAAGGGAAAAGAGGGATCAAAGTGCTAGGATGGAGGAGGCAGGGATTTTCTCCTTTCTTTTTGAATTGAAACATAAAAAGTTTTGTCAAGTATGCCTCATATAGCATATTTTCTTTACCTCATATAAACTTCATTGTCCCTTCTAAACCTTTTTCTTACATAGTGTTATATCCAGAAATGAGTGTAATCTTTCAGAGAGGTTTTCGCAGAACAGAGTAGAGAGTTACCAAACTGTTAAATAGAATTTTGTATTTCTTTTAGTGTTGGGAGCTGTTTGTATCAGCTACTTTGCTTAGTCATTTTACTTACCAATTTTAAAACATCTCAACATTTTTCAGCTATAAAATACAGATGTCAATTTAAATTATTTCCAAGACATCTTTCAGTTTCAAAAGGCAGGTAGAGTCAGATCTAGTCTTCATGAGGCCAGAATATAATGCAGTTGGAGGAAGCTGTTACGTAAAGAAAAAATTAATATTACAAATACAAAACTAGGCATAGAATTTTGCAAGGGACCTGTACAAATGAGTGGCCCTAAGGATTAACCCTCAATAGTTTAATGAAAATTCTACATTGTGATACATATTAACATATACTGAATTTGCTTATATGTGAAATGTCTCTTCAATATTTTTTGCTTTGTAAATAAATATAGATTACAATGATAAATAGATTTATTAGATGAAATAGATTATGCTGAGATGCATATATATCATGCTTCAAATATCAGTCTCTGAATATTTCTTGTTCCACAGTATTCCATGAGCAATCAGCTTCCAGTGATTGACAAATAGCCTTTTAATCAAACTGTCAGCTTTGACTTTTTCAAAGTGTTATTAGCTTATAATATTTCCCTTTCCTGTGCTCATTTATAATGAAAACAGATGTTAGTTATAATTTTTCATTGTCACTTATTCATATTTCTAGAATTTGAGGGGGACTATCAAGATGAAAATAACACTTTTCAAATGAAAAAAAGTAAAAATGTCTTTAAAGTAACAAAGAACTCAAGACAAAACCATGAAAATCTGAATCCAGACCTTTGTCATATGAATATAGATATATTTCTAGCCTGAATTTTACAATGTCCTCAGAAGTGAGAGTTCTTTGAGAAAAATTTTATCATAGAAAATTATGGAGTAATTACTGAAAAATAGTAAAATAGTTTGAACTTATATTGAATAGCTTTTATGCTTCCTATGAATAGCACTCCATATAACATGATATCAACCTGTATTTTTATGATGGCAACATGTAATTTCAGTCCTTCTATAGGTATTCATGAGTAGAACCCCTTTTTCTCTGCATAGAGCTATGTGTGACACTTGTCATAATTTCTCATGGTCTTTTCGGGAAAGTGACATGCGGAAAGGGAACAAATATTAGGATTTTTCTTTCCTTGTCATGTTTCCATGTGAACAACCCCTAAGTTTTCCATAGCAAAAGGTGTGGAATAATATTTTGGTGAAATTGACCCTAAACTAATCTGTGTCATAAAACTGAAACAGATTAGTACTTTATTCTTAGATCTGGACTTATTTTTTCACAAGATATTGTCAGTATTTCTCAAATATAACAGGGGCCACCTGGATTGCAATTACTGTGATGTTTCTTAATGATATCATCTCAAACATATGCATTCAGAATCTTGTAGATCAATGGGGAAAGGGGAGTGATCTATATTTTTATAAGTTCCCTAAGTTATGAATATTCAGTTTGGAAAATGCAGTTTTTTATCATGATGCCTAACACGTGGCATGCATACCTCCACCTCCTAATGCACATTCATTGAAGGGCTAACATAAAGCCACCCAATAATACACAACACAGTGCCAACCAGGTAGCTGCTTGTCTTGCAAGAAAAAGTAGTCACTCCTGGAACTTTTCTAAAGACAGTACTCTTATACAATATTATCTTTAAAAACATAGTGAAGAATTTGGGGACAGACACTGATATTCTTTAGGTTGTGAAGAGATGTCAACATTTTTGCACAGAATACTGAATATAAGGCTTAGAGCAGAGTAAAAAGCAAATCTGAATTCACAAAGATGTCAACTCTGGAAACCATATTCATCATAAGAAAAAGTAATCAATGGAAAAACAAAATGGAGATAAAATAATTCAAAGGGCATAGAAGAATGAAGCCACTAACAACTCTTTATGATCCCACTTGAAAGAAAAAGTGAAGTTGTTAAGTCACATCTGACTTTTTGCGACCCCATGGACTGTAGCCTACCAGCCTCCTCTGTCCATGGGATTTTCCAGCCAAGGGTGCTGGAGTGGGCTGCCGTTACCTTCTCTAGGGGATCTTCCCAGCCCAGGGATTGAACCCGGGTCTCCCGCATTGCAAGCAGATGCTTTACCATTTGAGTCACCAGGGAAGCCACTTGATCCCACTTGGTAGCCTCTGAAAGCTTAAATGTACATGGTATAAATTATGACCCCAAATTTTCAGAAAATATTAAGGCATTATTCATACATTAGGCTTAAGGCAGTTTGTTATATATTTCAGAAAGTTTCTCAACCAAGGAAGTTAATGTAAAAGAAGGACATTAAATGTAAATTCTTGGCTAACTGACAAAAATTAGCTGGAATGATTTCCAAACTTAGGATTTCAAATAATCACTTTTACAATCCATACTTTGTTTCTTTCATCTATTACAATACTACTTATTGAAGACAGTAGTAGTAGTCAATAGTTGTATATTATCTTATCATACTCTATTTAAAAAAACAAACTTTTTAGTGTAGTGAATTTAGAACTAGATGAGAATATTGTCAAATAATTCCTACTAGATGAAATTTTAAAATTTTTATTAAATACATTTGATAATTATGTTGTATGATGATTTCTGAACTAGTAGATCAAAAATATATATGTTTTGCTTTTTTGATGACTGCACATGCTGGAATCTATAGGTACTCACATAGTAGAAACATGATGACCTATTAGTGTCCTAAAGCAAAGAAATTGTTTTACAAAAGTAATTTTGGTCATTCTTTTAAAAAATATTTACTATTTTAAATTAATACATAATCATAAAAACCTGGTTAATATTTTCTGTATTTTTAAAAGTATAATCATTGTGGAAATCTGATGATTAAAAAGTTCTTTTAAAATATATCACCTTATTTTCTATTTAAATATTAATAAAATTAGTTGTTTTATGTGAATAAGTTGGCCTAATAGATTAAGAAAGCAGTTTCAGAGGCATTCTTTAAGAGGGATTGCCTGTGACAAACTTACGATCAATTTTATGGCAAAATTAAAGTAATATTTACTACATCAGTTCCAGACTTGGTCTTTTTTCTATTTGAATCCTTGGAACAAGACCTGGATTTAGAGCCAGGAGATATTTCTAGTATTGGATTGTATTTGTTTAATTATGATTATAGAGAAAACTCACATGGTTAACTAAGTATATAGTTGTTAATGACGTAACCCTGTGAATGCCTGTAAAACATGTACTTAGTGCTTAAATGTACTAGTCATGTTTTGGGGAAGAAAGAGCTTGAAATGGATTGGTTAAAATAAAGGGCACACACTTTTAAAGATGACTATACCACATATTTACAGTTAGAACAATCAAGTATTTCATTGCCAATAATAAAGATTAGTGTTTCTTTTTGGTAAACCATTACATCAAGGACCATAACAGTATTTCATCTAAAGAGCAATCTAAGGTAGGAAGATGTGCTGAATGCTTCTAGAGACTTTAATTATAACTTTTAATAAGAAACATTTTAATAGTTCTTGTTTCATTAATTCCAGGATGTTTGACTCTCCTTAAACTTCCCTGGTGGCTCGGCTGGTAAAGAATCTGCCTGCAATGTGGGAGACATGGGTTCAATCCCTGGGTTGGGAAGATCCCCTGGAGAAGGGAACGGCTATCCACTCCAGTATTCTGGCCTGGAGAATTTCATGGACTATATCGTCCATGGGGTTGCAAAATGTCAGACACGATTGAGTGACTTTCACTTTTTCTGAAAGTTTACTGTAAAAAAACCATGTAATTGTTTTGGAAATGTTACTTTAAAAGCAATTCACTTTTTAGTTAAATAACTGTATCAAGTGTTTGTTACTCAGTAGTGTCTGCCTCTTTGTGACCCCATGGACTGTAACCTGTCAGGCTCTTCTGTTTGTGTAATTCTCCAGGTAAGAATACCAGAGTGGGTAGCCATTCCCTTCTCCAGGGGATCTTCTTACCCACAGATCAAACCTGGGCCTCCTGCATTATAGGCAAATTATTTACCATCTGAGCCACCATACTGTAGCTAAATATAATTATACTAGTGTATTGGGAGTATTTTGCTAACTTTGTTAGAAGACTCCTTTACAGAAAATCTGATAACTTCTCTGCCCTGATCAAATCTTTAGAATTCTCTAGAAGTTTGATCACTGATTAAATTATGTCTTGTTAGGACATGATAACTGAACAGTATTAAAAAGTAGATCTCTTTTCATAATTTACAGTGTGAGCATTGAGGTTTATTTAACTGTATTAATGTTTTCTATTTAAAATATATCTAAGTAAATCTAGCTTACCTATTATCAATAGTACTAACATAAGTTTTTGTCTGAATAACTTTTAACTCTAATCTTTTGCATTTTTTTACTTTATTCCTAATGATTCTCATTTACTACTATATATTCTCATACACATGGTAACTGAGATGAATTTTTATTGAGAGACATTCTTGTTTAGTTATTTCTGTCATTTTGTAAAGGAATATTCTTTAGTTTTCCCCACTCTTACTTCATTTCTTGATATTACACAATCATACATTTTTTTCATCCTAGTAACTGAGAGGATATATAATTTAAATTTTATTCAGCTAGATTATAAGAGAAATAGAAGAACATTTGCAAATTAGCTTGGTTTTACCTTTGTTCAGTCACCTATCTACATTGTATTATATATTTATTTTTGTTAAATAGAGTTAATTTTGTCAGGACTGTCCATCATTTTTAGTCCAATGCTATAGAAAAACTAAGGGTAATGATTTTACAAATCTTAATTAAATAATATTATAGTAACATTCCCGGAACTGTCACAAATTGCATTAGCAGAAATGAATTAACTTTACACTAAAGATGGAGTTATAGAATTAGCAACATTGGAGACAACAGTGCCTATGGTATTGGATTTGAGAATTTCTAAGGCCTCTGTCTTTCATTGACACATGGCAAGGAAATCTATTTGAAATCAACTTCTTCCAGTTGGCTATTCAGAGTTTTCATGAGTGGTATTTATCGTTCCCAAGCTCTAACATATCAAATATCTATGAAAGATGAAAAAGAAAATCTCAATCAGTGGGTGTGCATGTCAAAGACCCCCAGTTTTGGAAGTATTAGTGTTCATAGAGAGGTAATGCTTTCCTTATAAAATTCCCCATGTTTAACATGCTTTTGAAACACAGGCATTTGGATGAAATCTGTCTTGAATTGAACATCCTATGTTTACCTTCATATTTCATTGAATATTACAATATTCAGGATATAAGGCACTATTATCAGAAGTAATAAAATGGGTATGAAACTGCAACTGCTTTGATAAACAGAATCTTTTAAGTCTTTGAAGAACAGTTAATAAGTTATTATCATACTGATTCTATTTGTAATGTGCATGAGTCGAAAAAATTAACAGACGAGGAAATTTCCCATTTTGTTGAGAACAAGAGGAAAAAAGAATCTTATAAAGAATTTAAGAAAAATACAGATGAATCTTATAAAACATTTATTCATCTGTCATTTTTAGAAAATAAATGGAATAATTTCATGATAATATAATTATATGTCATTATAATTTTTCTCTTCCACACTACATGGCTATATAGAAGTTTAACTCAATAAAAGAAATTCTTGCGTTATTTAAATACCTTTCCATTGACACAACCCAAAGACTCTTTCATGATATCATATTTTGTTAAGTAATGCTAATTCCTCAAAAGTGTATGTGTTCTCAAAGTGAATTTAAAATTCCAAGAGGATTCACTGCCTGACAATCTGATTTTATATGTTTGTCCGTTGTTGTTTTTTTAGAACTTCTTTTGTGTTATCGACTGTTCAGAGTTCTGAGAAGCAGTTAGTCTCCCAACTAGTGAAAGGCAAGAGCTGGTGTCCTGCACTTGTTTTTGCCCTTAACTATTCAATTCTCAGATATTGACCAGTGGAATAAGGTTATTGAGCAACTAGGAACACCATGTCCAGAGTTCATGAAGAAATTGCAACCCACCGTAAGAAACTATGTGGAGAATCGGCCCAAGTATGCAGGACTCACCTTCCCCAAGCTCTTTCCAGATTCCCTCTTCCCAGCGGACTCTGAGCACAATAAACTCAAAGGTAAGCCCTTCAGGGATAACTTCAGAACCACCGCGTGGGTGATGCAAACCATAGACACACTTCTCCCAATGCTGGGAAAATTGAGCGCAGGAAGAGAAGGAGGCGACAGGGGATGAGATGGTTGGATGGCATCACTGACTCAATAGACATGAGTTTGAGCAAACTTAGGGAGATAGTGAAGGATAGGAAAACCTGGCATGCTGCAATCCATGAGGTCGCAAAGAGTCGGACATAACTTAGCAACTGAACAACAACCTCAATTTAAGAAGAGGTATTTTTAAAAGATCCTCATTACAAAGGGAAAGTAATCAAGGATTTTAAAATTTTCTGGATATCTAGAGAGAAGACTAGTAATAAAGTGTGTGACAGTGGTATGGGTTAACTATTCACATATTTAGAATCTAAAATTACTTTGCAATGTTAATGCTAAAAGAACAACATTATATAGACATTGAAACAATTGTTCCAGTTATTTTTATATTCTGGAAAATATTTTCAACACAAGATTTTCATTGTAAAATCTTGAAACTATAGATGTTTGAGTTTTATTTGTATTTTACTAAATGCTTAGCCATCGTTTTTTATTTTAGAGTGACAAATGAGATTTTTACCTTCACATTTTGTTTTCAACATAAAGACTTTCATTAATAAGTAATTTTTTCTACTACTATGTCTGCCATTATGAACTTTAGTAATGAATCTTAATTTCTTACCCACAAAATGGAGATCATAATGGCTTCTTTATAGGATTCAAGACATAGAATAAATTTGGCAAGGTATAAAGTATAATGTAAGTAATATTTTAATTCTTATTCTAACTTATGACACTTCAGAAATTGGGGATATGAAGCAAATCTGATTTTTTTTCCTTTGCTGGGGGAAGGAATCCTATCCTTTAAAATCTGTGTGAACCTGGGCAAGTTATCTAATCTTTTTGTATCTTCTTTAACAAACTAAAGCAAGAAGTGTCTATCTTATAGGATCATTGGGAGGATTAATTGAATACTTGGCCAAGCACTTAAAACACTGCCTGTCTCACACTAAATGCTCAGTAACTGTTAGATATAAAAAATAATAAATCTTTATTAATAATAAAATGATTATTTCCAGGGGATCTATGTTGTTGTTTAGTTGTTATGTTGTCTGACTCTTTGTGACCCCATGGACTGTAGCACACCAGGCTCCTCTGTCCTCCTCTGTCTCCTGGAATTTGCTCAAATTCACATCCATTGAGTCAGTGATGCTATCTAACCATCTTATCCTCTGCTCATCTTATTCCTCATCTTATCTTTTCCTTTTGCCTTCAATCTTTCAGAGTATCAGGGTCTTTTCCAATGAGCTGGCTCTTCACATCAGGTGGTCAAAGTATTGGAACTTCAGCTTCCCCTGTGACCCCATGGACTTTACAGTCCATGGAATTTTCCAGGCCAGAATACTGGAGTGGGTAACCTTTCCCTTCTCCAGGGGATCTTCCCAACCTAGGTATCAAACCCAGGCCTCCTACATTGCAGGCGGATTCTTTACCATCTGAGCCACAGGGGAAGCCCAAGAATACTGGAGTGGGTAGCTTATCCCTTCTCCAGGGGATCTTCCTGACCCAGGAATCGAACCAGGATCTCCTGCATTGCAGGTGGATTCTTTACCAACTGAGCTATTAGGGAATCCCCCCACCCCGCCCCGCCCTGCAAAAGGACACACACTCGTGAAATTTTACTGCAAATTGTTCAGTGGACAATTAATTAGTTACAGATTAAATGTACAGACTTAATTTATAGTTAATATAGAATTAAATGAGGTGGAGAAACCAAAATATAGTGTTACAACTTCCCAGGGTCATATTATCTTCTCTAGACTTCCATCTTGTGGTTTTTAAATTAAGTACAGTGTTGTTTCTGTGTCTGTGACACTTTCGTTGCACAGTTGGGTTTCTCCCTTCAGCTACCTGTACCACTCTCTGAATTTTATAATTATTGAATTATAATTATAATGCAAAATCAGCAAATTATAAAGAATTACACAAATAATCAAAGGGAAGGATTTATTCTACTGTTGTTAAAGAGTGTAAGACATTTACTTGCAAACAAAAGAATGAAAGATGAAGAATTAAAATCTTTTCCTCTTCCTCATTTTGTTCCCTACAAGCAGTAGTGACCATTGTTTCTTAGTGAGATGATTTGGTGTTCCAGTGGTTCATTCTCCCATAGATGAGGAGACCACCGCAACCCCTACTCTTCCAAGAACAGAAATGTGGGTGACATGAGAACCCATGGAGTGTGTGAGTCTGGGTATAAAATCAGTTACAAATCAAAGAGGTCTTGAACTAATGAAATAGACACAGACCTGTTAGGTTAACAGTCAGAAAAACTAATACTTAAAATCATTGTATATTTCTGTACTTTTGTCACTCTGTCAACTTCAAAGTGTCAGTTTGGAAGTAGCAGAAATTAAGTGTTTGGAATTGAGATCCCCAGAAAAATGACTAATAGAAATAAAAAAATCTTCCAGTAATTTAACTAGTGATTTTTAAAAAATATATAATTAGTATAAATGTGAATATTTTAGTAAAATGTAATAACACAAGAAATACAAATGCTGTAGATGTGAAAATTAGACTGCCACATTTTAACTCTAGTATAATCAAAATTATGAAACAGTACATAAAACTAGAAGGGAATACATTAATAATAAGAATGATTGCTTCCAGATGGTGGGGAAGGTTGGCTTTTCTGGATTTTATGTTTAATGTAATTTCAAAATTTTATAATTAACCATATTTCATTAATAATAAAAATTGCTAATTAAAAATTGGTACATATTCATGAATTCAAACACACTGCCTTTTTCCTAAGTTAGCAAACCAGTTTTAGATTTTCCTTTCTTTAATTTGAAGTTTTACCATGTTTAGAATAAATTGAATATATTCACCATAAAAATTTCCAAATCAGTTTGGATCCTTATTTTCTGAAACATTTTTTGTATTTTCGGATATGTTTAGAGCATCCTTTAGAAAAGTTAGGGGCTTCCCTGGTGGCTTACATAGTAAAGAATCCACCTGCAATGCAGGAGAGCATGGTTCGATCCCTGGGTTGGGAAGATCCTCTGGAGAAGGGAGGGGCTACCTACTCCAGTGTTTTGCCTGGAAAATCCCATACTCAGAGAAACCTGATGGCTACAGTCCATGGGGTCACACACATACGATCAGACATGACTGAGCAACCAATACACTTCACTCAGCAATGTTATTAAATAAATACATTTACTGATTATCACTGTGCAAATTTTTTTGTATCCCTAGCATTTGAAACTGTACCTGGCACACAGTAGATGATGTATGTTGAATATTGAATAAATAAACAAGTTCCCTGCATCAATTTGTTTACTAAATCTTGTGGATTTTTTCTCTCAGAGTTGCCCCCTTCTCTCAATCTGTGAAGCTTCTGCTTCCGTTAAAGTCCTCATTCTCTCTCCCGTTCTCCAAAAGTCACCTCTGACTTCCTTGCCTCCCTCCAGATACTGCTTTGTCCTTTTTTGCAGCTCTGAAGTTTTAAAATGAGTGGTGTACACTCACTTTGTTTCCTTTTAAAAAACAATTCTTTAACCTTTATTTTTAATTATGCAAGCAATACATGTATGAATTTTCTTCCTCTCAGAGGTACCTATGATTTTCAATTTGTCTATGATCCTTGCAGAATTTTTCTATGCATTTATAACCATAAATAAAGAGAGAGAGAAATGTTTGTTGTTTTATTGGGAAGAGGCAGATTTATACAGTGGCATCAGGATCTATGGGTCATTCTGCAGTTGTTTTTTCAATTAATACTATGTCCATGTGAATACATCTGAAAGTGAAAGTTGCTCAGTCGTGTCTGACACTTTGCGACCCCATGGACTGTAGCCTGCCATGCTTAAAACTGCCAAACTTAATTGGTACAGGTGGATGACTCTTGAGAGTCCTTTGGACTACAAGGAGATCAAACCAGTCGATCCTAAAGGAAAGTGAAAGTGAAGTTGCACAGTCGGGCCTGACTCTTTGCAACCCCGTGGACTGTAGCCTACCAGGCTCCTCCCTACATGGGATTCTCCAGGCAAAAGTACTGGAATGGGTTGCCATTTCCTTCTCCAGGGGATCTTCCCGACCCAGGGATCGAACCCTGGTCTCCTGCATTCCAGGCAGACACTTTAACCTCTGGGCCACCAGGGCAGTCCAGCAATAGTACTGGAGTGGATTGCCATTTCCTTCTCCAGGGGATCTTCCCAACCCAGGGATTGAACCCGGGTCTCCTGAGTTGTAGACAGACACTTTACTGTCTGAGCCACCAGGGAAGTCCCTAAAGGAAAGCAGCCCCAAACATTCATTGGAAGGACTGATACTGAAGCTCCAACACTTTGACCACCTGGTGAGAAGAGCTAACTCATTGGAAAAGACCTTGATGCTGGGAAAGATAGAAGGCAAAAGGAGAAGGGGGTGGCAGAGGATGAGATGGTTAGATAGCATCACCAACTCAATGGACATGAATTTGAGCAAACTCCAGGAGATAGCGAAGGAGAGGGAAGCCTGGTGTGCTGCAGTCCATGGTGTTGCAAAGAGCTGAACATAGTGACTGAACAACAGCAACATTTAGATTGTTTAAAATGTTTTATCCTTGACCAATGCTGCAGTGAGCGTCCTTTCTGGATGCTTTTCCTGAACATGTGCAATTGTTTCTCTAGACTGTATACCTAAAAGTAGAACTGTTGGGTCATAAGATATTCACATTTAAAATTTTAAAAGATACTCCCAAATGTGCCCTCTAAAAAAGTCTTTATAAATTTACACTGCAACCAACATGAATGAGATTATTGAATATTATGCCATGTTTTGTGTGTATTTGATGGATAAAAAATATTTCATTGTTTCATTTTGCATTTCCCTAAACACTTGGTGAAGTTAGCTGATGTTTGGAAGGAAGGTGCTAACTGACTTTTTAAAAAGTATTTTTCCCTCTAAAAAATGTCCTTGCCACAATCAAAATTTAACAAATTTTTTTCTTCATTCATTTTTTTCAGCCAGCCAAGCCAGAGACTTGCTGTCAAAGATGCTAGTGATTGACCCAGCGAAAAGGATATCAGTGGATGACGCCTTACAACATCCATACATCAATGTCTGGTACGACCCTGCTGAAGTGGAAGCGGTAAGGTTTAGGTTTATTTTATTTTCTTTCCACAAACAAATCATAGCAACTGGGTGCTCCATGGTGTGCACTGAATGAGAGTTAGAATCCAAAAGAATTCTCAAAGGGCCTTCATAAAATTCCTAAGTCACAAAGCTACTACCTTCCCTTCTAAAAGTTATTTTCTTCAACCTATGTTTTGAGTTGCATTTCTTTTTCAGGATTTCCTATGTGAGATGGTGATTCAATCCAACACCTTGGCTATTCATGACATGCTTCCACTAGTTTTTGTTAAATTATTAATACCACCAGTATCTCCTTATGTTTAATGATCAGTCTCTCTTGATGCAAACTAAGTAACAAAAAATGTAATAGAGGATAAGTCTCTTTGCCTCTCTTCCAATCAGGTGCCTGGTTTTAATAAACTGTGGTACTAAGAACATTTATTCTTTTTAATTAACTTATTTATTTTAATTGAAGGATAATTACTTTACACTACCATGATGGTTTTTGCCATACATCCATGTGAATCAATCCCAGGTGTACATGTGTTCCCCTATCTTGACCCCCCCTCCCACATCACTCCCCACCCCATCCCTCTCGGTTATCCCAGAGCACTGGCTTTGGGTGCCCTGCTTCATGCATCGAACTTGTACTTGTCATCTGTATTACATATGGTAATGTACATGTTTCAATGCTGTTCTCTCAAATCATCCCACCCTTCCCTTCTCCTACTGAGTCAAAAAGTCTGTTCTTAACATCTGTGTCTCCTTTGCTGCCTTGTGTGTAGGATCATCATTACTGTCTTTCTAAATTCCATATATATGTGTTAATATACAGTATTTGTCTTTCTCTTTCTGACTTACTTCACTCTATATAATAGACTCCAGTTTCATCCACCTCATTAGAACTGACTCAAATAGACTCCTTTTTATAGCTGAGTAATAATCCACTGTGTATATGTACCACAACTTCCTTATCCATTCATCTGCCGACAGACATATAGATTGGTTCCATGTCCTAGCTATTTTAAAAAGTGTTGCAATGAACAATGGGGATACATGTGTCTCTTTCAGTTCTGGTTTCCTCAGGGTGTACGCCCAATAGTGGGATTGCTGGATCATATGGCAGTTCTATTTCCAGTTTTTTTAGGAATCTCCACACTGTTCTCTCAAGTGGCTGTACCAGATTGCCTTCCCACCAACAGTGTAAGAGGGTTCCCTTTTCTCCACACCTTCTCCAGCATTTACTGTTTGTAGCCTTTTCGATGATGGCCTTTCTGACCGGCATGAGATGATACCTCATTGTGGTTTTGATTTGTATTTCCCTAGCTGAGCACTGAAGAATTGATGCTTTTGAACTGTGGTGTTGGAGAAGACTCTTGAGAGTCCCTTGGACTGCAAGGAGGTCCAACCAGTCCATCCTAAAGGAATCAGTCCTCGGTGTTCAGTGGAAGGACTGATGCTAAAGCTGAAACTCCAATACTTTGGCCACCTCATGCGAAGAGTTGACTCATTGGAAAAGACTCTGATGCTGGGAGGGATTGGGGGCAGGGGAGGAGAGGACGACAGAGGATGAGATGGCTGGATGGCATCACTGACTCGATGGACGTGAGTCTGAGTGAACTCCGGGAGTTGGTGATGGACAGGGAGATCTGGTGTGCTGAGATTAATGGGGTCAAAAAGAGTCGGACATGACTGAGTGACTGAACTGAACTGACTGAATAATGAGTGATGTTGAGCAACTTTTTCATGTGTTTATTAGCCATCTGCATATCTCCTTTGGAGAAATGTCTGTTTAAGTCTTTTGCCCACTTTTTGATTGGATTGTTTGATTTTCTGGTCTTGAGCTGCACAAGCTCCCTTGTATATTTTGAAGATTAATTCTTTGTCAGTTGTTTCATTTACTGTTGTTTTCTCCCATTCTGAAGGCTGTCTTTTCACCTTGACTATAGTTTCCTTCATTGTGCAAAAGCAAAACATTTAGATTATAAAGTTTTTACTAGGCCACTGGTGCCCTTGTGAAGCTTTGCATAAATTATGTGAGAAAAATTGGGTATTTCAGTAAGGCCACTGTTTCAGGTTGGTTCTAAGTTGACTGCCATAGGAAGGTATATCTCCATACTTTCCATTGAGACATAGTATAAGAATCTTCTCAGAAGCATAACTCTGTAAATTTTTGCCTATCTCCTTTTCTCTGAGTAGATCCAGGGCTGCTCAGGAAACAGGGCTGTTGTTTTGCCCATGTGTGTTCAATAGGCCTCCCAATAGGAATGTCCTTCTGTCCCTCTTTTAAACTTTACTATCAACAGTTTTTACCTTCTCCCATCAAAAGCTCACATTCTTTGAAAACCTATGCTAAATGATCTCATTTCCCTTTAGTACCTTTCATAGTACCTTCAAATTACTTTGTTTGAGTTGGTCGTTTATTTTCCATTTGAAATACTCTTTCTATTTGTTTTCTTGTGAACTTCACTATACACCAAGATATTCTGGCGCAGCTAAAGCTTGCTTTTTTGGCTTTTTTTGTTCTGTTTCACTGTGTCAGAGATGCTAGGTTCAAGCTGGCATTAATTCTCATCCCTTCTTCATTGGGCAATTGAGAGCTGAAGGATGAGAGTAAACATCAGATAGAATCGAACTTTATAGACATGATATTAAAAAAGCAACTTTTCATAGTAACCCAGTTCTTAAGCATTACAAAATTTCTGAGAAAATAATTCAGTGATAAATGACTTTCATGTATGGGAACTGAGGTATAACATTCTAACATTTTCTTAAGACTTTCTTTCTTAAGCAGCTTTACAATGATGATGAAATTTTAATTTGCTTCAAATTAATTTTAGTCATTTTACAAAATTTTGTTGTTGTTCAGTCAGTCAGATGTGTTCAACTCTTTGCAACCCTATGGACTGCAGCACACCAGGCTTCCCTGTCCTTCACCTTCTCTCGGAGCTTGTTGAAACTCATGTACATCGAGTCGGTGATGCCATCTCATCCTTTGTCATCCCCTTCTTCTCTGGCCTGTATTTCTATTTTATATGTTTTCTAAAGGATGCATGAGCTTCCCTGGTAGTTCAGCTGGTGAAGAATCTGCCTGTAATGCAGAAGACCCCGGTTTGATTCCTGGGTTGGGAAGATCCCCTGGAGGAGGGCAAGGTAACCCACTCCAGAGAATCCCTATGAACAGAGGAGTCTGGCAGGCTAACAGTCCATGGGGTTGCAAAGAGTCGGACATGACTGAATAACTAAGCATGGCACAGCACAAATGATACACAGCCATACAGTTTGATGAGTAAAACCAATACTATGGCCTCAACACTTGGAAGCAAATCTTTTCTCCTAAACTCATGATGTAAGAATCATTGCAATTACTGCAGATGGTGATTGCAGCCATGAAATTAAAAGATGCTTACTCCTTGGAAAAAAAGTTATGACCAACCTAGATAGTATATTCAAAAGTAGAGACATTACTTTGCCGACTAAGGTCCGTCTAGTCAAGGCTATGGTTTTTCCAGTGGTCAAGGCTATGGTTTTTCCAGGGTTTTTCCAGTGGAGAGTTGGACTATGAAGAAGGCTAAGCGCCAAAGAATTGATGCTTTTGAACTGTGGTGTTGGAGAAAACTCTTGAGAGTCCCTTGGACTGGAAGGAGATCCAACCAGTCCATTCTGAAGGAGATCAGCCCTGGGATTTCTTTGGAAGGAATGATGCTAAAGCTGAAACTCCAGTACTTTGGCCACCTCATGTGAAGAGTTGACTCATTGGAAAAGACTCTGATGCTGGGAGGGATTGGGGGCAGGAGAAGGAGGGGATGACAGAGGATGAGATGGCTGGATGGCATCACCGACTCTACGGACGTGAGTCTGAGTGAAATCCGGGAGTTGGTGATGGACAGGGAGGCCTGGCGTGCTGAGATTAATGGGGTTACAAAGAGTCGGACACAACTGAGTGACTGAACTGAACTGAACTCAAAGAGTTTTAAAGAAGTGTACACAGAATGTAGCAAATGAACCCTTGATACTACCTATTTATTTCCAATTTATTCTTATGTGAATTTGCAGTTGATTTTTTTCTAGACTTTCAACTCAGTTTAGTTCAGTTCAGTTTAGTTGCATAGTCATCTGACTCTTTGCAACCCCATGGACTGCAGCACACCAGGCTTCCCTGTCCATAACCTGCTCCCCGAGTTTGCTCAAACTCATGTCCACCAAGTCAGTGATGCCGTCCAACCATCTTGTCCTCTGTTGTCCCCTTCTCCTGATTTCAACCTTTCCCAGCATCAGGGTCTTTTCTAAAGAGTCAGTTCTTTGCATCAGATAGCCAAAGTATTAGAACTTCAGCTTCAGATCAGTCCTTCCAATGCATATTCAGGACTGATTTTCTTTAGGATTGACTAGTTTGTTCTCCTTGCAGTCCAAGAGACTCTGAAAAGTCTTTTCCAACTCCACAGTTCAAAATCATCAGTTCTTCAGTGCTCAGCTTTCTTTATGGTCCAACTCTCACATCTATACATGACTATTGGAGAAACCATAGCTTTGACTAGACAGACCTTTGTTGGTAAAGTAATGTCTATGCTTTTCAATATGCTGTCTAGGTTGGTCATGGCTGTTCTTCCAAGGAGCAAGCGTCTTTTAATTTCATGGTTGCAGTCACCATCTGCAGTGATTTTGGAACCCAAGAAAATAAAGTCTCTCACTGTTTCCATTGTTTCCACATCTATTTGCCATGAAATGATGGGACCAGATGCCATGATCATCGTTTTTTGATTGTTGAGTTTTAAGCCAGCTTTTTCACTCTCCTCTTTCACCTTCATTAAGAGGCTCTTTAGTTCCTGCTTTATTTCTGCCATTAGGGTGGTGTCATCTGCATACCTGAGGTTACTGACATTCCTTCCTGGCAATCTTGATTCCAGCTGATGCTTCATCCAGCCTGGCATTTGTCACGATGGACTCTGCATATAAGTTCAATAAGCAGAGGGTTAATATACAGCCTTGACGTAGTCCTTTCCCAGTTTTGAACCAGTCCAGGTTTCCGTCTGGTTCTAACTGTTGCTTCTTGACCTGCATACAGGTTTTGCAGGAGGCAGGAAGGGGGTCTGGTATTCCCATCTCTTAAAGTATTTTCCACAGTTTGTTGTAACCCACACAGTTAGGCTTTAGCATAGTCAGTGAAACAGAAGTAGATGTTTTTATGGAATTCTCTTGCTTTTTCTATGACCCAACAGATGTTGGCAATTTTATCACTGGTTCTTCTGCCTGTTCTAAGTAAAATCCCTAAAATTAAATATTCTCAGTTTAATTCTAATGCTCTTAAAACGGAAAAAACTAGTGTTCTTACAACTAAAAACTAGAATCTCTTCCAATCTCTCATTCTTGGGAAATCCTTCAAATATATTCCTGGCATAGAATGAAATAATGAAATAAATAAGAGAAAGTATGATGTAGACATACATGAAAATTAAGCATGAGTTTTTTCTCTGATGATTTTTGAGGTTATGCTAATGAAATTTTAGATAAACATAAATTATTTGAAATTACTGCTCAGTTATTTTGATAGCTGGAATCATGTTGCATATATATTTTCCCTTATATGTAATGTAATGTGTATAATAGATTTTTAATGGATTGTGGCCTAGAGTTTAATTGGAGTCATAAAGTCTGTATTTGTAATTCACTTGTAATTATGTTGCCTATGAAAGAGACAGTTGCTTAGAATCTATAATAGTATATTAATGAATAGTTTCAATGGGTTTTTAAATTAATTTTATCTTCTTATGAAAAATTCCTCTCAAGTATAGAAAGATCAAATTTAGGGTACTTATAAGGCTAGAATCTTTTTCTCAGTCATTTCAATATTGCCAAAGTAAACATCTTTGGAGGAAAAGAGGAGCAAGTAGAGGGAAATAAAGGAGAAAGTGCAAAAGAATATGGTGTCTTCAGGAAAAATAGAGGTAGAGAAATGCTACGTGTATTAATCAGTTAATCATACTACAAGCTATCTTATCGCATTTCCAAAAGTGCCAAACTACCAAAGTGAAAAGCAGAGAGCATACGAATGCTGTCATAATGCGAGGAGAGAAAATTATTCATGTAACAATGAAGTTGAAAGTGTAAAAAGGTGACTGTCAAGGTTAATATTCATCTCTTTGTATAACAGAACATCAAATTTGAAGTTAGATCTGTTCAGATTATTAGCAAGTTCTTATTCAAGTAATGTTCAGAGCAACAGAAATATGTTCCTCAAACACAAAGGGCACATTTACTGTCAATACTTTTTCAGGAAACGATTGGGAGGTATTCTCGCTTTCAGTATTCATTAAGAAGAGTTCAGTATCAGACATAAGTGCCATTTATTTGAGTTGTTTGCATCATCACAGATGTGGAAAGATGCATTAGGTTTAAATTCCTGTTCTGTCACTTACAAGCTGGGCTAGTTTAAGTTTCTTGTCTCAACTCTGTTTTCTTAACTAGGAATGGAGAACAGTCACACATATTGTAGCGTGTTCTTTAGGAATTTAGAGTTAATGTAGATAAAGTATTTTGTACAGTGCTTGGTAGTTAGTAAATATCACACAAATTCTTATTCTCATAATCATTACTATTACTATTATGGTTTTTACTTGCATGCCTTTGCTATGTGTGGGGTGTGTGTGTGTGTGTGTGTGTGTGTATGTTAGTCACTCAGTCGTGTCCAACTCTGCAGCCCCATAGACTGTAGCCTGGCAAACTCCTCTGTCCATGGGATTCTCCAGGCAAGAATACTGGAGTGAGTTGCCATTTCCTTCTCCAGGGGATCTTCCCGACTCAGGGGTCGAACCCAGGTCTCCTGCATTGCAGGCAGATTCTTTACTGCCTGAGCCATCAGGGAAGCCTGCTCAAGCCTTTGCTACCTTTTGATATTCAGAAAAATAGATATATTTGGTGAAAAAGAGGAGCTGGTCAAGAAACTGTAGAGATACTCTACATTTTAAGAAAATCACTAAAATCCATCTAGTTCCTGTAAGATTTTAAATAGTTGGCTTTTATTTCTTTATTTATTTTGCTGATGTAGACCTTCCAAGTGTAAGAAAATCCAATGCCATTAATTTAAGCCAACATAAAGACAAATTATGGGGCTTCCCAGGTGACTAGGTGATAAAGAATTCACCTGCCATCGCAGGAGATGCTGGTTCAGTCCCTGGGTGAGAAGATTCCCCTGGAGTAGGGAATGGCAACTCACTCCAGTATTATTGCCTTGAAAATTCCATGGACAGAAGAGCCTGGTGGGCTACAGTCCATGGGGTCACAAAGAGTCAGACACAACTGAGAATGTAAGCATGCATGCAAAGATAAATTACATTGTTTACAAATATTCATTATAACTATTGGTATCTTTAAGAAACTAGCATATAGTCAGGGCAATTTTAGGGAATCAGCTTGACATTTTCTCTGTGCTCTGTTGGAGGGAAATACAGAGACAGTAGGGATCAGCTGCCTTGTTTCTTATCCGATTCCTGAGTTTAGAGACCCTGCTAGGATATAGGGTGACTCTCCTTGCAACCCCTGAGAATAGGCATATGGATACATGTTAGGAGGACTTTTGTGAACTGCAAGCTAAGGAGGAGTCAATTAACTCTGTCTCAGGGTATATAAAAAAGTAACTTAAGAAGAGTATGAAATGTGACCTTTTTTTTTTTTAAACATAGTTTTAACTTTTTCAGAAACTTCTGAGCACCCTATGGAAGCTCATGAGTACAGGAAACTTACTAAGGGCTTCTGTAATTCTTCTGTGTTTAGAGGAGGGAAGGGAGGAAGGAGGGAGGGGGAGGTCGATGCAGGGGAGGAAGAAGGGAGGAAGAAATGTTTGGCCACCAAAGCAAAGACATCCAAACTCAAAGGCATCATCATAGGACTTCCCTGGTGGTCCAGTGGCTAAGACTCCATGTTCACAATGCAGGGGGCCCAGGTCCGATCACTGCTCAGGGAGCTAGATCCCATATGCTGCAACTAAGAGTTCACATGCCACAACAAAGATCCCAGAGGATCCAAATAAATAAACACTCAAAGTAATCATCATGAGGATCTCAATTAGGAACTTACCATGTTAGAGAAAGACCTCCATTTCTCAATTCATGATAAAAAGGAAGGCTTCTGACCTGATACTAGAACTATTGTCTCAGGGGGTACTGCTCCTGGGAGCCAGGCTCATGGCCAGCCGTGATCAGGTCCACTTTTGGAAGGCTCTGTTTCTGAGAAGCCCAGATACAGTCCTAAATGGTCAAAACATCACTCTGGGAATCTGGACAGAGGGACAGGTTGAACCAGTCAGGCAGCTGGTATCTGAGAATTCTGCCCTCCAGTTGGCAAGCCACAGATACTTGACCGTATAGAGGAGGAGTGGCAGGCAACCCAAACCTTCTGCTTGGGGATTGAGTCAAAGTGACAGGAGAGAATGCTGGAAGAGAGGCTTGAAACATGGGCCTCAGCTGAGGATGGACTAGAGAGAGAGGTTGGGAATACAAATATACCTGCCATCCATATAGAGATCAAGGGGAAAGGTGTGGCTAATCCAATCCAGTTTCAGTGGAGTGTGATTAGGGAAGCAAAGCCAGTGCTGAACTTATTTGTTATTTCTTATCTAATTCAAGATTAATTTGGGAATTGGGACAAGGCTGTGTGGGAATTTAATCTACCTATATAGACCCTAAGTTAAACAACCTGGTTTTCAGCTCTCCAGTGAGAGAATAACCTGGGAAACAGAGTAATACTTACATGTATTAGTACTGAAGTTCAATTAAAATAAGCATAGTGAAAATGTAAGCCCAGAATAGTCAGTAATGTTACAAATTTACTGTTTATAACATAAGGTAATTAATAGAGCATTAAGTGTTTTATTAATATTTTTTATTAATATTTACTATTACATTGCTCTAGGGATTATGTTATTTTTGTGAGCAGTGAAAGTATAGGAACAAGCTAACCTGACTATTATAAACTCTTTTACTTCAAGACCATCATAGATATCATGCTTTTTGAGCAGTGTTCAGCTCAGTTCAGTTCAGTCGCTCAGTCGTGTCTGACTCTTTGCGACCCCATGAATCGCAGCTCGCCAGGCCTCCATGTCCATCACCAACTCCCGGAGTTCACTCAGACTCACGTCCATCAAGTCAGTGATGCCATCCAGCCATCTCATCCTCTGTCGTCCCCTTCTCCTCCTGCCCTCAATCCCTCCGAGCATCAGAGTCTTTTCCAATGAGTCAACTCTTCGCATGAGGTGGCCAAAGTACTGGAGTCTCAGCTTCAGCATCATTCCCTCCAAAGAAATCCCAGGGTTGATCTCCTTCAGCATGGACTGGCTGGATCTCCTTCCAGTCCAAGGGACTCTCAAGAGTCTTCTCCAACACCACAGTTCAAAAGCATCAATTCTTCGGCACTCCGCCTTCTTCACAGTCCAACTCTCACATCCATACATGACCACTGGAAAAACCATAGCCTTGACTAGACGGACCTTAGTCGGCAAAGTAATGTCTCTGCTTTTGAATATGCTATCTAGGTTGGTCATAACTTTTCTTCCAAGGAGTAAGCGTCTTTTAATTTCATGGATGCAATTGCCATCTGCAGTGTTACTCTCTGACATTATTTTATTTATCTTGTCTGCCTTTGTATCTTATTGGTCATTACCAAAGTGAGCACATGGAAGAGATGACCAACCATACAGGAAATATGCACTCTTTTTAATCTTTTTGTGACATAGATATGTAAATTTTAATGTTGTGTATGTCTAGAAATTTATTCAAGGTAAATCTTAATTGAGAGCTTAAAGGTCATTGTAGAATGTTTTCGTGCTACAGTTCATCCAATATCAGCATCCAGAATATCAACTCTACAATTACAAACAGCGACAGGCACACAGATCAGAAACCATGAGGGGAGTAGAATAGGGCTAGGTATGGAATCAGAAAGCATTGAAAAGAGAATCAGAAGCCTGTGTTAAAGTAGCACAGATTCCAGAGCTTGGTGTGAGCAATCCAGAGTGAGGGCTGACTCAGATGTGAACAAATCACATAGGGCAGGGCGGACACATCAGACCACTTCAGGAGAAACAAGTACTCTAAGGTCAGAGGTCTGAGCAGATACCACCCTACAGGGCATTTATACAGAGGTAAAGATAACATTTTCTGATCATAGGGCAAAAGTCAAGAGCAGATATGCTTTTCTCTCTTTCTCTCCTTTTAAATTGTAACCATATTTGACTGTACAGTTCAGTGGCACCAAGTACATTCACATTGTTGTACAACTCTCACCATCATCTATCTCCCGAATTTGTCACCTTCCTACACTGCAACTCTGTCTCCATTAAAGATTAACTCCTCATCTCCCTCACCCTCCCCACTCCAACTCCACCTTCTGGTCCCGGGCATCTACCAGTGTGCTTCCTGACTCTATGAATTTGACTGTTCTGTCGTTGTTCAGTCACTTAGTCATGTCTGACTTTTTGTGATCCCATGAACGGCAGCACTCCAGGCCTCCATGTCTTTCACCATGTCCCAGAGTTTGTTCAAACTCATGTCATGATGGATCGCATCACTGACTCGATGGACATGAGTTTGAGCAAACTCCAGGAGTTGGTGATGGACAGGGAAGCTTGGCATGCTGCAGTCCATGGGGTTGCAAAGAGTCAGACATGACTGAGCAACTGAAATGAACTGAACTGAACTGAACATGCCCATTGAGTTGGTGATGTCATCCAACCATCTCATCCTGTGTTGTTCCCTTATCCTTCTGCCTTCAATATTTCCCAGCATCAGGGTCTGTTCCAGTGAGTTGACTCTTTGCATCTGGTAGCCAAATTATTGGAGCTTCAGCTTCAACATCAGTCCTTCCAATGAATATTCAGAGTTGATTTCCTTTAGGATTTACTGGCTTGATCTCTTGCAGTCCAATGGACACTCAAGGGTTTTTTCCAGCACTATATAGTTTGAAGGCATCAATTCTGCAACACTCAGTAACTCTCACATCCATGCATGACCATTGGAAAAACCATAGCTTTGACTATATACACCTTTGTCGGCAAAGTAACCTCTCTGTTTTTTAATATGCTGTCTGGGTTTGTCATAGCTTTTCTTACAAGGCCACATTGGGTTTGCCCCTGCTCACGGGGTGTGTGCTTTCCCTGTCTACACTGCTTAGGTGCTAGGTTGCTCTGCCGGGAACTGTGTGAGGCCAGCCCTGGGTTGTATGCACTTTCCAGGTCTAAGCTGCTCAGGTTCAGGTATTCGGGTAGTCCTCAGAGGCACAGACTCGGTTGGGCCTGCGTTTTGTGCCCTTCCCAGATCCAAGCAGCTCAGGTGACCAGGTGTTTGGCGAGCACAGTCGCTGAGACTTATCGCCTCCCCTGTCCCTGCCACTTGGTTTTCTGGGTGTGCAACCGGCGCACCTTCTCAGGTGGATGTTGACTGTCCAGAATCCTAAGAAGTCTTGGTTAGTAACAAAGCCTGCTTGCAGTTTGGTAGATGATACCTCTCTGGGGCCCCAACTGCCCCCTTCCAGCTCTGGCTGCCTTCGCCTGCTTGTCACTGGAGGGGGATGGCCGGTCTGCAGCCAGCTAGCTCTGCTCAGTCCTTTGTTCTGTGAGCGGGCCTGACGGTGTCTTAGGTTAGGGATTTTCGCGTGGTAGTTATCCCACAGTTTGGTTTGCTAGCCCAAGCAACCTTATTTCCCTCAGGTTGCCCTCGGGGCATTCAGGCCGGGTCCTTACTCTAAGCAATGCAGCTCTCACCTCCCTGCCCAGGCCCCACTTGCTAGTGGCGGATGCAGGCATCAATGCTGCTTCTCCACTGGGGGAGTTACTATTGGGCACAGTAATCTGTGGGTTTTAATTATTTATTTATTTTTCCTCCCAGTTATATTGCCCTCTGTTGATCCAAGGCTCACCACAGACTCGGCAGTGAGAGTGTTTCCTGGTGTTTGGAAACCTCTCTTTTTTAAGACTCCCTTCCCAGGATGGAGCTCTGTCCCTACCTCTTTTGTCTTTTTATCTTTTATATTTTTTCCTACCTCCTTTTGAAGACAACAGGCTGCTTTTCTGGGTGCCCGATGTCCTCTGCCAGCATTCAGAAGTTGTTTTGTGGAATTTTCTCAGTGTTCAAATGTTCTTTTGATGAATTTGTGGGGGAGAAAGTGGTCTCCCCATCCTATTCCTCTGCCATCTTAGGACCACCCTCCCCCCCATTTTTTGAATGTTGAGTTTTAAGCCAGCTTGTTCACTCTCCTCTTTCACTTTCATCAGAGGCTCTTCAGTTCCTTTTCATTTTCTCCCATTAGGGTGGTATCATCTGCATATCTGAAGATACTGATATTTTCTCCTGGCATTCTTGATTCCAGCTTGTGCTTCATCCAGCCAGGCATTTCACATTATGTATTCTGCATATAAGTTAAATAAGCAAGGTGACAATATGCAGCCTTGATGTCCATGGTTCCATGTCTGGTTCTAACTGTTGCTTCTTGATCTGCATACAGGTTTCGCAGGAGGCAGGTAAGGGGGTCTGGTATTACCATCTCTTAAAGAGTTTTCCAGTTTGTTGTGATCCATACAGTGAAAGGCTTTAGCATAGTCAGTGAAGCAGAAGTACATGTTTTTCTGGAACTCTCTTGCTTTTCCTATGATCCAATGTTTGTTGGTAATTTGATCTCTGGTTCCTCTGCCTTTTCTAAATCTAGCTTGTAAATCTGGAAGTTCTCTGTTCACTAGGGGTCAGCTTGAAGGATTTTGAGCATTACCTTGCTACCATGTGAAATGATTGCAGTTGTGCTGTAGTTTGAACATTCTTTGATGTTGCCTTTCTTTGGGATTGGAATAAAAACTGATTTTTTTCCAGACTTGTGGCCAGTGTTGAGTTTTCCAGATTTGCTGGCATATTGAGTGCAGCACTTGAACAACATCATCTTTTAGAATTTAAAATAGCTTAGCTGGAATTCCATCATCTCCACCAGCTTTGTTCATAATGATGCTTCCTAAGGTTCACTTGACTTCGCACTCCAGGATGTCTGGCTCTAGGTGAGTGATCACACCATTTGGTTATCTGGGCCATTAAGGTCTTTTTTGTATAGTTCTACTATGTAATCTTGCCACCTCTTCTTCATATCTTCTGCTTCTGTTAGGTCCGTATCATTTCTGTCCTTTATTTTGCCCATCTTTGCATGAAATACTCCCTTGGTATCTCTAATTTTCTTGAAGAGATCTCTGGTCTTTCCCATTCTATTGTTTTTCTCTATTTCTTTGCATTGATCACTTAGGAAAGCTCTTTTATCTCTCCTTGCTATTCTCTGGAACTTAGCATTCAGATGGATATACTTTTCCTTTTTTCCTCTGCCTTCTTTTTTTTTCTCAGCTATTTTTAAGACCTCCTCAGAAGCTTTTTTGCATTTCTTTGATTAGGCACACTTATACTGCAGAGGAGAAGACTCTGGGTTCTTGCCAGGAAATCATGAATACTATGCCAACCTGAGTGTCTTGGCAAGAGAGCATTTCTCATTGGGTTTTCAACAGAATATGTGTACTCCCTTGTGTACATTGGTATCACTTTTTAATTGTTTGTTGTGCGGCTGAGGAGGAGCCTGCAGTTTGTGGAGCCAACGCTAGACAGCCCATGCATGGGGACATGAGGGACTCAGCCATCTGTTTTCCTTTAGGTTGTTTTCATGCTACCTTTTTGTTGCCAAGCAGGTAAAACACACCAAAAAAGGCCACTCTGCCATTCTTTCTTCTCATTCACTTCTTGGTTGGTTCTTTGTTCTTTGTCTTTTCTTCTCTTATTAGCCTGTTTTCTTTATCCAGCTCCTACAGAGTTATTCACATTTGTTTTGATTATTTATTAACAATTTAGTATTTCTTCACTCTGTAAATATTTTTTAAGCCCAAACTGTGTGTCCCTCACTGACCTAGCTTCTGGTGATTCGGCAGTGAATTAAAAACAAAACAAAACAAAACAAAAATAGTGCCTGCTTTTACTGATCTTCTATTTCTCTTAAATATATCTTGAATATTCATTTAATAGCTAACGAAGATTTTTATTGATGATTTATAACTTATCATCTCTGAACCTAAATGACTCCAAATGTGGGTTATCTACCTTACTTGACTATTTAACTTGTTTCGTATGTAAGATTCTGAATGTAAGAAGCATCTGTAATAGTTGTCCTTCAACGTTAATCAGGAATAACTAGATAGCAATGACCATCTTCCAATCCTTGACCTGATGTGCGTCAATTACTTTGAAACCTGTTTAACAAATTATGGTAGTCTATCTCTAGCTATGATATTAAAAAAACTATTTGACTTTGAATACAAATCAGTGTCCAATGTATGTTTTAGTAACTGTAACACATAGATTATTATTGAATAATCAAAGAATCCTGAAGTTGGCATACTAAGTAAAGACTTCATGTGTAGTTTAAAGGTTCATCGATAAATATATTGGCTATCTGGGGCCTTCCAGAAAATTCAAGTTATTGAGGATGATGGTGGGAAATTATTCTCCTTTTCTACTTCTAATTCTCCTGAATATATAGTAAAAGCTAGTATTATTTGATTATAAATATCATGTATTAACTTTTTCTATTACTTACTTCATGAATGAGTTGTTGTTCATATTATCTTTATCTTCACTAACTATGGTTTAACCAGCTATCTTCTACCAAATTCTCTTGAGTCCATAGATGTTCCTACAACAATGTGGTAAAGAATAGGCTTATAAATATTTTCATTTATAAATGCATTAAATGCATTCTGCAAGACTCAGAATGAATGTAAATTTAGGAATGAGAAAAATATGAGCCACTGTGAATATGAACTTGATGCCCCTCATGTTCAAAGAGTCCCTCAGCAGTTTACATTTTGGTGATAAACCACTGAATAAGAGGTATATGTGTTTGCTTCAGATTATTTTACAATCTCTTTACTAATTCAGTGAGTCTAACACCATTAAACATGAAGTGTCTAGAAGAGATGATATAAAAGAGTTATAAATGAAAACAACTCTCTATATAGGCTGTGTCTCTCCTATTGAGGGGAAAGGAGATTAAAGTCTTTGTAACTGACATTTCTCTTTGGGGAGTAATATCAAAAGGTTAGGCCATACCTTCAAGACAGCTTCTGAATAAGTAATCAATCTGAAATTCAGAAACCACTGTTTTTTGTTTCCTGATTTTGCCTGGGGAATATAGACACATGCTTAAAGGGTTAATGGGTGTTAGTTTGTTTTTTTTTTTTGCCTTTAGTGTGCCTGAGATAGAAGCCAGTTTGAATATGAAGTTTATGATATAAAATTTAACAAAGACTCTCAACTATTAATACAAAGAAAGAACCTTTACATATATAAGTAAACACGCATGCATGTTTGGTTGCTTCAGTAGCGTTTGATTCTTTGAAACCCCATGGACTGTAGCGCACCAGGCTCCTCTGTCCATGGGATTGTCCAGGCAAGAATACTGGAGTGGGTTGCCATGCCCTCCTCCAGGGGATCTTCCTGACCCAGTGATCAAACCCGCATCTCTTGCATCTCCTGAACCAATGTAATAAGATAACTAGTGTCTCTTAACATTTAATGGACAAAAAGCCTTCAGTGCTTTTCTTTAAAGGAAAAAAGACTATACGACACTATGTCTCTGACTATGACCTGGGATTTTACTGGTGATATTATTACTAGTTTGCTTCTTGATGTTAGGTACACTCACTTTTGGTATGAAAAAAAATCCTTTTACTTTTCTTTAGATAATTTCAATCACGTTGTTGTCTCCCCTTGGATTAAAATTTGGAAAACTTATAGAGTTTTTTCTTTTCATATTTGCAACTAGACATAGTGCTCTATGTAATAAAGAATATAAAGTGAATTTCCCCATGAAAGTCCTGGGAGATTGTATAAAGGAAATTGTTCTCAAAAAAGATTTTCACATTGTCTCTAGCATTTTGAGAATATCAAAAATGATAAGTTTTCTTAAATATGTTCATAAGTAGGGTAAACTGCCATTTCAGAGGGAGGAAAGAATAATTAACAATGGTTCCTCAAATGCCTAACATCATGGATTTCATTTCCTTAGTATGTTAGCATGCGTTATGTGTTTTAAATGTGACAATCAGTCTAAATGCTTCCCAAGCATTTGTCACCAGTCTGGTCTATAATTTGGGTTCAGGTCACTAGTGACCTTTTGCTGTTTTTTGTTTTTACTGTGTGATGTTGTAAGGTGAAACATTTTTATTTTATTCATTCCATTCTAAAATTGCCATCATTTAAATTCTTTTTTTTTCCCAGGCTGAATGTTCCTCTGAATTCTTTTCAATATGATTTATTCTACTCACAGGGAGTTATTAAATTGGCTGAATCCTTCTCTCAGCTGTTCTCTCCATCTGTCCTGACACAAGGACTACCTCTTTCAGTCTTATGATTTCTTATTATTGCAGCAGGCATCATGCTGGGAAAAAGCTAGTGCAACTCCCTGGCAAGCTTAATTTGAGAAATAGTTTAGTGCCATCTATCTGGCACAGAAAACCCTTTTGTTGTGGAGTTGAACTCTGAGTAGGTCTGTTATACAGAGAATGTATATAAATTTAGAAATAAGAAGGAAGAAACATGAGCTTACAATGGATATGAATCTGATATACTCTGATGACGTATTTATTTATAGAAAGAGTGACATGTATTTTTGGATTCTCGTTTGCTTGGTGAAAGTTAAATCAACGTCTCTAATTCCTAATATCTGCCATTTGTGGAATTCTGCATTTCCATCTGTTCATGCTGGTGTAGTCTTTTCAGCAGCAAAATGTGAGCAGTTTACTAATTGCCTGCTGGAGAAAAATATAACTTACAGTTCATGTGCCCAGTGCCTCAGCTGTTAGAGTGAAGATATCTTTTGAATCACATTGGGATTGTTTTGATGCCATGCTGGTGGGAGCTTGTCAAAATGTTTGTTGTAGATAGATTTAGCCACCTGCTCTTAGAGGCCCCTCTCCCTACATGACTTACAAGAAGAATATATACTTCACTCAAACACTAATTCATTCATCTCTAATTTTAGCAAATTGTTCTACAGAAGAAAAGCCTTCTTGACTTCAAATCATTGGGAGATTCGGAGTTCACTGAATGTATATAGTTCTCAGGTGTCAAAACTGGAGTGGTTGGAGAGTTTTTTCTCAGGAGATATCTGTTTTGCTGACTGGTAGAGTCTGGGATCAGGCTTTTCTTTTCATACGTTACTTTGAACACTGTTGTTGTTGCTCTGCCCCTGTCGTGTCTGACTCTGTGACCCACACAGACTGCGGCATGCCAGGCTCCTCTGTCCTGCAGCATCTCCCAGAGTTTGCTCAAACTCATGTCCATTGAATGAGTGATCCCATCCAACCATCTCATCCTTTGCTGCTCCTCTGGAGGGCCCTTTAAGCAGTGAATATTTTTAATCTCTTGAATAGACCACTGGAGCAGAATTCTTTTAAAAACATGGGAAGGGAACAGAAATTATCTTTCTAGAACATTCCACAGCCAGTGATCTCTGAAAGCCTGAGTTACAATGTCCATGTCAGCTTCTCCCAAATCTACATTTGTTTGTTTGTTTGTTTTTCTCCCAGATGACTTTAGTTATTGTGAGATCCACCCACTTTACTCACAGGAGTAGGCATTTATGAGAGCATATTTTATTTTCTTAATATTTTCATCCTAGAAAGAAAGATTATTCACTGTGGCAGATGCCACAGTTCAGTTCAGTTGCTCAGTCATGTCCGAGTCTTTGCAACCCCATGAGTCGCAGCACGCCAGACCTCCCTGTCCATCACCAACTCCTGGAGTTCACTCAGACTCACGTCCATCGAGTTGGTGATGCCACCCAGCCATCTCATCCTCTGTCGTCTCCTTCTCCTCCTGCCCCCAATCCCTCCCAGCATCAAAGTCTTTTCCAATGAGTCAACTCTTTGCATGAGGTGGCCAAAGTACTGGCGTTTCAGCTTTAGCATCATTCCTTCCAAAGAAATCCCAGGGTTGATCTCCTTCAGAATGGACTTGTTGGATCTCCTTGCAGTCCAAGGGGCTCTCAAGAGTCTTCTCCAACACCACAGTTCAAAAGCATCAATTCTTCGGCACTCAGCCTTCTTCACAATCCAACTCTCACATCCATACATGACCACAGGAAAAACCATAGCCTTGACTAGACGGACCTTTGTTGACAAAGATGCCACAAGGGAGTATAATTCACAAGCTGTGAGAGAATAAAAACTAAATTGTTTACCCTTTCAGAGCTGCCTGTAAGAGATAAGCAAAGAAGTTAATATTGGAACTTGTAAGGTTTTCTGTCAATGAAAACTTACCAAATTTTGTAGTAAGAGGAAGACTAAAGACGAAGAAAGAAAGGCCAGTCAGAAGAGAATCTCTGCTGGACAACTTTGCCTTGAGTTAAGTAGAAGTCATAAAAATCGCTCATCCCTAGGAAACCTAACTTACTTGGTAATTTGCATTTCTGCTTTGTTTGACTACCTACTGTGTTACTGAAATAATCAAACTAGGCTGTTTCCTTTAGACAGTTTTTTGTCTGTCCTAAAAGAATATCCTCTAAACTACTGTGTTTATAAGTTCAAGTGCAGCTGTGAGGCATTCCTGCCCACCCTCATATCATTATGAGTGCTTTCAATATAGAACCTTTATTGATAAAGAAATTGCTACTGCTGTGCAGAGTTGGGGATATTTTCTGCAAGGCACATGTGTTAATGATTATATAAAACATATATAAATTACATATAAATTAAATTTCATATATAAATCAGTATGTATGTAATTTAAAGGCAACCTATGTTCTATTTGGGCTTCCCTGATAGCTCAGTTGGTAAAGAATCCACTTGCAATTCAGGAGACCCCGGTTTAATTCCTGGGTCAGGAAGATCTGTTGGAGAAGGGATAGGCTACCCACTCCAGTATTCTTGGGCTTCCCTTGTGACTCAGCTGGTAAAGAATCCACCTGCAATGCAGGAGACCTGGGTTCGATCCCTGGGTTGGGAAGATGCCCTGGAGAAGGGAAAGGCTACCCACTCCAGTATTCTGGCCTGGAGAATTCCATGGACGTATAGCCTATGGGGTCTCCAAAGAATCGGATACAACTGAGCGATTTTCACTTTTACTTTCTGTTCTATTTCTAGCAGTAATGCTTATTTGGTGGGTTGTTTGTTGCTAAGTCATGTCTGACCCTTTTGTGACCCCAAGGACTGTAGCCTACCAGGCTCCTCTGTCCATGGGATTTCCCAGGCAAGAATACTGGCGTGGGTTGCTATTTCCTTCTCCAGGGAATCTTCCCAACCCAGGGATTAAACCCACATCTCCTGCATGGGCAGGCAAGTTCTTCACCACTGAGCCACCAGGGAAGCCCATTTGGTGGGTAGCCCTGTTCAAGTTTCTAAACCTGCTCTGGTTTGCTACTTAAAAAAAAAAAAAAAAACTTTTTCTTTGTCCTGTGTCTACCAGATTCAAGGAAGTTTATTTGTATGATGAACTTTTAAAAAGTATATCCTCCTAAAAAAAAGTCCCTTAATACACACATGCCAGCATGCACAATTCAATGTAACAAATGTGCTATGTTAAGCACCATTCCGTAGTTAAAGAGGCACAAATGAGGGAAACATTTTCCTACTCTGCTGAGCTCATGATCTAGCCCTAAGCTCTCTTATTCTGGCATTCATTTATCCCTAGAGGTTCCTTGGATGAGCCTCAGAGGGCTGGTGCAAAACATACTGAAATTATATGCCTATAATTATGTGTGTACATCTTCCTAGGGATATAGTTCATGAGTTTTATGAGATTTTAGAGTTTTTACCTTCAATGTTTTTAAAAAACATTAGTGTGATTCAGAAAGCTTTGGATGAGGGAGCCACAAAAATATGTGTAATTGACTATTAGATTTGGCTATCAGTCATAGCTGTAACCAAAAGAGTTAATGCCCTTCTTAAAAAAAATCTCAGGTTGTGCCCTTGAGGTAATTTTTATTTGTATGGAAAGACCCTTCATCTACAAACGTTCTACTTCTTTTAGATGGGGGTTCTTGGGAGAAAGGATAGGTAAATATAAGCACTATGCTTGCAAATTTTATTATGATTTTTTAAGTTTATTGAAGATATGAAAAGGTTTTCTGTGTTTTTAAGCAAGTTAAAAATGACATTTTTTTTCTAAGTAGAATTAATAGCCATTGTCTACTTTCCAAGTAGCTAAGCTCTTTTCTTGTGCTATGGAACTTTCAGAGGTTCAGTTAGCAGTTTGGTATATAGCTTTATGATGGCATTGTTCTGCAGTGAAGAACAGATCTCCTGAGAATGAGCCATTCAGTTTTTTCCATACTTCGCTTCCATTTTTTTTCCTCCTAATTAAAGACTTCCTTCCTTTGCACTATCTATTTTTCTCCCACCATGTTTGTCTCCAAAGATTTTTGGAATTTTGCTTATTTTCTAAGAAAGTGGATAGGTTGTTTATTGCAACATAAAAGAGAAATAAACAAATGAACAGCTAAAACACATAAAAAGGCCTAATTTCTTCAGTATGCAGGGGGCACCATAGGGTCAAGTTAGTCAATCATCTTGTTTTAAAATTCATGCTTAAATTTGGTTATGCAATCAAGGTAATGGGCTTCCCTGGTGACTCAGTGAGTGGTAAAGAATATGCCTGCAGTGCAGGAGATCTCCTGCAATGCAGGAGCTGCAAGTTCGATCCCTGCATCAGGAAGATCCCCTGGAGAAGGAAAAGGAAACAGCAACCCACTCCAGTATTCTTGCCTGGAAAATCCTATGAACAGAGGAGCCTGTCAGGCTACGGTCCATGGATTCATGAGTCAGACATGACATAGAGACTAAACAACACCACATGCTATCAAGGTTAGGAGATAAATTGAGAAATTTCACGTTGTAGGGAAATAATAAGAAACTATAATCCTTAATGGTGCTGAAAACAAATGTGTGGCGCTGTGAGAACAAAGCTATTAAACCTGAATGATGTTTAGTCTGGCTTTTTTAGCCCCAAATGAAAGCTATAGAGATGAAGTCAGCAGAACTATTCTAAGACCAGAAGACTATAGTCTGGAAATCTGAGGAGCTGTAGAATCAGAAAAAGGGTGGCTGGGAAGCACTCTTGAGTGCTAAATCATGGTAACCTTCAAATTCAGGGAAAAGACTGGATCTGAACATTTTCTTCTCGAATGTGGAACCATTGCTTAGGCCCTGGGGCATCCATCTTGCATGAGGAGAGGGTGGAATGGATTCACCCAAGGATGGCACAGAACATTGAAAAGGTTACACTCCCTTTTTATAAGTCTATTAAAAGTTTATGGTCTTTCCCAGAGTATGTAGTATAATAAAATTATTATGTCCCTTTCTAATGGCAAGACAGTCTGAAGAATGATAAAAACCACTTCTATTACTTGCTGCAGGTTTAATTTGGGATTTACAGTGTCATTTGTGGAATATTCACCCAAAACATGTTGTAAAAGAATGAAATTTATTGTTTATGCAAATGCTTTTAATTGATAACCAAGAGACATTCCCCACAGTTTCTAATTCCAGGGAGGATATTATTTCCATCTTTATGTACTTTTTGAAAACTGAACTCCTCATGTTCCTCTGAAAGTAGCAAGGGATAAAATAGCTATGCTTTGGGCACTTTTTCTGAAAATTTCTTATTTTAAGATGTTTGTTACTATGGACTAAATCTAGCCAAAGCGTTTTTGGTGACTTCTTTTTATGACATATGCACCAGAATGCTGTTATCATGTTACAGCAATCTGTTACCATTTCTTTTTCTGAAGCAAGCTTGTTCGTGTTCCCGGCTCCATTGCCTTGGACCTCCTATATAATTTCAAAGAAAAGTTTATCCCTGGCCAGAATTCTCACACATACGCTCACAGAGAAGTTCTTAAGTATTGGGTAGCTTCCCCACAAATAGAAAAATGAAAGTGCAAGTCACTCAGTCGTGTCTGACTCTTTGTGACCCCATGGACTGTATCAGTTCAGTTCAGTTCAGTTGAGTTGCTCAGTCGTGTCCAACTCTTTGCGACCCCATGAATCACAGCACGCTTAGAATTCTCCAGGTGGAAATACTAGAGTCTTTCACTTCTCCAGGGGATCTTCCCAACCCAGGATCGAACCCAGGTCTCCCACATTGCAGGCGGATTCTTTACCAGGTGAGCCACAAGGGCAGCCCAAGAATACTGAAGTGGGTAGCCTATCCTTTCTCCAACAGATCTTCCCAAAACCTGGGAATTGAACTGGGGTCTCCTGCATTGCAGGTGGATTCTTTACCAACTGAGCTATCTGGGAAGCCCCCCACAAATAGAAGGCTTAGCAAAAATATAAATAAACAACAACAACAAAAAGATTTGCAATGAGTTAATTTATAATATTGAGGCATATAACCTAACTTCATCAAACCAAGGGGTTCTAGGCAATGGGAGGAAACAAGGAGTTACAGAGTGTGGAGACCAAAGTCATTATCTGGGGGATAGCAGAGGACAATGGAAACCACTCATAGTCCGCAATTAGACCTGGACTCAAGACTTTATGTTACCTTTAATTCCCTAAGTTTTCATTGAGTTTCAATCACATATAGTCATTGAGGGTTCATTAATTATAATTATAAAATTACTTAATTCTTATTACTTAGTTTCTTATAATATAGTAGTGTTGCTAGACAAGTAGATTAGAAATTTTGACCTCTCTGGTAAATTATGTTAAAAAGAAAGACAAAGCACTACAGAAGCCAAAAGAATAATGAATTTGTTATTGTTCAGTTGCTAAGTCAAGTCTGACTCTTTGGGACCCCATGGACTGTAGCATACCAGTCTCCTCTATCCTCCATTCTCTCTTGGAGTTTGCTCAAATTCATGTCCATTAGATGCTGTCTAGCCATCTCATCCTCTGCTGCCCCCTTCTCCTTTTGCTTTCAATCTTTCCCAGCATCAGGGTCCTTTCCAGGGAGTTGGCTCTTAGTATCAGGTAGCTAAAGTATTGGGGCTTCAGCTTCACCATCAATCCTTCCAATGAATATTTCCTTTAGAATTGACTGGTTTGATCTCCTTGCTGTCCAAGGGACTCTCAAGAGTCTTCTCAGGCACCACAATTCAAAAGCATCAGTTCTTTGGCACTCAGCCTTATTTATGGTCCAACGCACATATCTGTATGTGACTACTGTGAAAGCCACAGCTTTGACTATATGCACATTTGTTGGTAAAGTAATATCTCCATTTTTTAATACACTATCTAGATTTCTCACAGTTGTCCTTCCAGGGAGCAAGCATCTTTTAATTTCGTGGCTGCACTCACTGTCTGCAGTGGTTTTGGAGTCCCCCCAAATAAAATCTGTCACTGCTTCCACTTTTTTCTCTTCTATTTGCTATGAAGTGATGGGACTGGATGCCTTGGTCTTAGTTTTTTGAATGTGGAGTTTTAAGCCAGGTTTTTCACTCTCCTCTTTCACCCTCATCAAGAGGCTCTTTAATTCCTCTTCACTTTCTGCCATTAGAGTTGTATCATCTGCATATCTGAGATTGTTGACATTTCTCACGACAATCTTGACTCCAGTTTGTGAGACTTTCAGGAGGAAAGAAAGTCTTAAATGGATCAAAAAGGATGGGGAAGTGTTAGCCAAATGAAACAGAGATTGAAGTGTAGAATCTTCTATTCAAAGGAATCAAGCTGTTCAAAGACCAAGAGAGAAAAAACATTTTCTTACAGTTCTTCTCAGGTAATTCAGTGTGACCAAGGAAGGGACCAGGTCAGGAAGCACCTTTAAGTCATTTTTAGAGAGAACCCACACTGAAAACAGGAAGAATGCCTATAGGAATATTGATCAGAGATGTCTGTTGAGGTTGACCCTTCTTTCTGACTGGTGAGGTGGTGACTATTATCAGAAAGAGCAGTTAGAAAGCTGGTGAAGTAGTTGATATGAAAGATGATGATAAAATGAACTTCAGTGGCAGTGAGGGTGAAAAAAGAATGATGGATTCTGGATGTTTTTGGTGGTATAATTGTCACAACTGATCTTTATCTATGAATTTTCCTATCTAACAATGTCAGTAGATAAGTATTATATGTGAAAATGCTCAGTAAATTTGAAAATACATGATGTTACTAAAGAGGGACTGTTTAGTTTGTGAGTGTAGTAAAAATAGTTTCAACCTAATGGTCTTAAACTTTATGACATAAGGGAAATGAAAATGCGTTTGTGTCTTATTAATAAAAAGCTCAATTATAATTATTTTCTTTTTCATATTTCATTACTGAATGAAAAGGCATGCTCTTTTTTTTAAAAATAAAATCTATTATGTGAAATGTTTTAAGAGGAAAAATAGGGACAATAGTTCTGCCTTATATTAGGTCATAGTTCTCTATGATTGTGATTGTAAGGAGGAAACTTGTGTTCTCAACCTGTATCTTCCTCAGTGTACCTGAGAAACAATCATCAAGTCATCAACATGCAATAAGACAATTAATATCATTTTCTTGTCTGTGCTCTAAGACTTGGAGGATCTCAGTTCCCTGACCAGGGATTGGTCACAGCAGAGAAACCTGGAATCCTAACCACTAGGCTATCAGGGAAATCCCAAGGCAATAATTCTTGATGGGATGTGTGGGGTATGCTAGAATCTTGTGAGCAAATCAATAGGAAATAATCCTTCATCATTAGGTGATTCTGTTCCTTAGCTAATCATCTACCCACCCACCCCAGCATCCTGTTCCCACCGTATATATATACATTAGAAATGATTGCTCTAGGAACAATTTGAAGACAATGGTTTTGTCTCTTTCAATTGCATCATCTGTGCAACTACTTGTTCTTAGCACACTGCAAGTTCTCAGAATAATTAATTAAGGAAATGTTTTAATCATCTTCATATTGACTACTTTATTTAATCTTCCCATCTATATTCCTGTTACCCCCGGCAAAAGAACCCCTACCACTATTTCTGGATACCATTATTCCCATTTGACAAAATTTAGAAATGACTTTTACACAGTCCGCAGCTAAAAACTTTGATTCTAAACCAGTGGTTGTTGCACTATGTCATGATTTTCTTTAAAAACATCTATTATTCAAAAAAAAAATAAAATCTATTATTCTTCATAAAGGAAATTCTTTAATAATATTTGTATCGATGAAATTTAGAATAGAAATGAAATTACAATATTTGCTACTTTTTTCCCGATAACCATCTTGTGTTTATAAAATGGTACATGAACATTTACTTATATAATGTGCCAAGTGTATTGAATCTAGGTGGGTCATGTGCATGTGTGTTAGTTGCTCAGACATGTCTGACTCTTTGTGACCCCAAGGACTGTAGACCGCCAAGCTCCTCTGCTCATGGAATTCTCCAGGCAAGAATCCTGGAGTGGGTTGCCATTTCCTTCTCCAGGGGATCTTCCCTATCCAGGGAACAAAGCTGCGTCTCCTGCATTGCAGGCAGATTCTGTACCAGTGAGCCACCAGGGAAACCCAAGGTAGGTAGAAGAAATAGTAATTACTAGATTAGCAGAACTCTTTATACATGATTGAAAATTTTCACTAATCCCAAATCTTTATGTCATGTTCTTGGGCTCCCCTTGTAGCTCAGTCAGTAAAGAATCTGCCTGCCTGCAGGAGACACTGGCTCAAGTCCTGGGTCAGGAAGATCCCCTGGAGAAGGCAATGGCAACCCACTCTAGTATTCTTGCCTGGAAAATCCCATGGGCAGAAGTGTCTGGTAGGTTCACAGTCCATGGGGTCGCAAGAATTGGACATGACTTAGCGACTAAACCACCACCACCAAGATTTTTCAGAGAGATCACTACTAGGAAAGACAGAAAAGCAGAAACTTGTAATTTGGAAAAACGTATACTTTAATAAAACTATTTTGTAATAGGAAAAAGATGAATTTTTATGTTAAAATACAATAGCATTCTTTTAATGGCAGTAAAGAATAGGCACGTCAGGTTTCCTTAATAGAGTTTCTATGTTTCTTTATGCATTGTGGATTCCTACTGGGGCTGCTCTACTCACTTATGCTAACTAGAGGAGTGTGGTTTTCTCTGGTAAATGTCTCTAGAATGAATTGCTATTGAGTCATGTCACTGATAGGGAAGTGCTGAAAGGCTTTTATCCCCTTGTTCCTTTTGCTTTTGCTTTGTGACTGTCCAACAGAGGTGCAAATGGCACGTGACCTTAAGAGGCTGACTCTTAATATTTATGTTCGATGGGTTGACTTTTCACCCAGGATGTTTTCCTATCTCCTTAATTTTGTCCTATAACATACGATGGGGGCTAATATGGCCTTTTGCCTGTGGTAAGCCTTGCAGTAAAAGCCATTGCTTCTCAGAATTTTAAGTTAACACTGTTTTTCTTTAGAACCCTCCACATGCCATCATCATATCAAGTACAATGCTGAAATGGTCCATTTTTAGATCTGTCTCTCCAACTCCACAGCTCTAATGCTCGCTGTGAGCACTTTTCGATTTACTACTAAGTGTTTCTGTCTGGTGTTTTTGTCACATACTTATGATCACTAGCCAACTTTGCCGCTGAAGGCAAAATGAGTGGTTGATAGGTTGGTTTGATAATTTGGTTTCAATGCCAGTTACAGGTAACAGAGGTGACTAGTAATTCACAAAAGTCTTTGAGAGCATTGATTACCAATTATTTAGCTGATTCAGATAAAGCAACTTGTTCTCAAAGGTATCTTAACCAAATTTATTGCACAATATTTGAAGATGGAGGCAAAAGGAGAATCAAGATCCTTCCATCTCTCTCCAACCCTAAATGGTTACCTGATTCATGATGACTGTAAATTTCCTGAAAATGGTGACATTTTTTGTTGTCTGATAGTGGAGAATGTCACGTTGGACAAGTGAAGTCGCTCTGTCGTGTCTGACTCTTTGCGACCCCGTGGACTGTAGCCTACCAAGCTCCTCTCCATCCATGGGATTTTCCAGGCAATAATATGGAGTGGGTTGCCATTCCCTTCTCCAGGGGATCTTCCCAACCCAGGGATCAAACCCGGGTCTCCTGCATTGTTGGCAGACACTTTACTGTCTGAGCCACCAGGGAAGTGATGTTGGAGAAAGCAATGGCAACCCACTCCAGTACTCTTGCCTGGATAATACCATGGACAGAGGAGCCTGGTAGGCTGCAGTCTATGGGGTTGCTAGGAGTTGCAACTTCACTTTCACTTTTCACTTTCATGCATTGGAAAAGGAAATGGCAACCTGCTCCCGTGTTCTTGCCTGGAGAATCCCAGGAATGGGGGAGCCTGGTGGGCTGCCATCGATGGGTTTGCGCAGAGTGGGACACGACTGAAGTGACTTAGCAGCAGCAGCAGCAGCAGCAGTGGAGAATGTGGTGTAGATTGAATTTGGGGATTTGGCACAGAATCTGACTTAGATGGTTTGGTGAAATATAAGGATTGGGCATGTGATGGGACACTTAAATGTAGTCCAGATGTGTAGCACCAGTTACACACGTTACATGGATTTATTGATAAGAAATAGCATCATTCCTTGTCTGGTTTTTTTTTACTTCCAGGGAAATCTGAAGAGACTTACAGCAGATTTTTTTTTTTTTTTGCATCATAAAACAAATCCACATGGCTTCCCTCCATTTTTTAATTTAGTCCTTTGCTTAAATGTCTTCTCAAAGAAACCTTGTTGTATCTGTTATATGCTGAGTACAATGTTTGGCTCTGGTGAATGAAGATACAATCTTTATCCTCCAGACTTTGTCCCCACAATCTAGTGTGAGAAATAAAACCACTAAGCATTAAGTGACCAGTAGTCCGAATTTTAAGCTTACTGAAGCACATTGAAAAAACTCAACTCAAAATGTGAATTAGGGAAGGCTCTTTGGATGATTTTACATGAAATTTAGATGATTAATATCTAAATAGATGTATGAAAAATAAAGCAGAAGTCATCCAAATGAAAGAAAGATAGAAGAAAATGTTGGCAAAAAACTCAGTCGAGAGAGGGTTGGGAGAACCGCAGATCTTTGGGGGTGACTCAGTGGAGAAGGTTGAGAAACAATCGGGGCTGATAAACAGGGACCAGACAAGGAAGAAAAACGTCATGGGGGAGCGTGTGCTCTATCCTAAGGGTGAAGGGAAGCTATTCAAAACTACTGTGTATAAAATAAATAAGCCACAACGATGTATTGTACACCACCAGGGAATATGGCCAATATTTTCTAAAACTTTAAATGGAGTATAATTTACGAAAATTATGAATCACTATGTTGTACACCTAAAACCAATATAACATTGTAAATCAACTATTCTTAAAAAAAGAAAGCTAGCAAGCAGAACACTAACATTATCTGATTTGAATTTCTGCAAGGTCACTCTCAGAGGATGAGATGGTTGGATGGCATCACCGATTCAATGGACATGAACTCAGGCAAATTTCAGGAGATGGTGAGGAGCAGGGAAGCCTGGCATGCTACAGTTCATGGGGTCACAAAGAGTTGAGTAGGACTTGGCGACTGAACCACAAAGTCCCTCTGTACACAATGTGAGACTCGAGGAGAGAAAAGGGAGATGGAAGGTTGGAGGAAAAATCTGTAATAACATAGGTTAGAACTAATGGGAGCCTGAGAATAGACATGAGCAAAATATTTTTTAAATTTTATTTAAAACAATTTTATTGAAGTATAGTTGCTTTATGTTGTGTTAGTTTCTGCTGTATAGCAATGTGAATCACTTATGCATATACATATATTCCCTCTTTTTTGGATGTCCTTCCCATTTAGGTCACCACAGAGCATTGAGTAGAGTTCCCGATGCTATACAGTAGGTTTTTATCTCTTTTATACATCAGTTGAGTTCAGTCACTCAGTCGTGTCCAAATCCTTGTGACTCCATGGACTGGAGCATGCCAGGTTTACCTGTCCATCACCAACTCCTGGAGCCTACTCAAACTCATGTCCATTGTATCGATGATGCCATCCAACCGTCTCATCCTCTGTTGTCCCCTTCTCCTCCTGCCTTCAATCTTTCCCAGCATCAGGGTCTTTTCAAATGAGTCAGTTCTTTGCATCATGTGGCCAAAGGATTGGAGCTTCAGCTTCAGCATCAGTCCTTCCAATGAATATTCAGGACTGATTTCTGTTAGGATTGACTGGTTGGATATCCTTGCAGTCCAAGGGACTCTCAAGAGTCTTCTCCAACACCACAGTTCAAAAGCATCAATTCTTTGGTGCTCAGCTTTCTTTATAGTCCAGCTCTCACATCTGTACATGACTACTGGAAAAATCATAGCCTTGACTAGACGGACCTTTGTTGGTAAAGTAATGTCTCTGCTTTGTAATATGCTATCTAGGTTGGTCATGGCTTTTCTTCCAAGAAGCAAGCATCTTTTAATTTCATGGCTGCAGTCACCATCTGCAATAATTTCGGAGCCCAAAAAACTAACGTCTCTCACTGTTTCCATCTTTTCCCCATCTATTTGCCATGAAGTGATGGGACCAGATGCCATGATCTTAGTTTTCTGAATGTTGAGCTTTAAGCCAACTGTTTCACTCTCCTCTTTCACTTTCATCAAGAGGCTCTTTAGTTCTTCACTTTCTGCCATGAGAGTGGTGACATCTGTGTATCTGAGGTTATTGATATTTCTCCCAGCAATCTTGACTCCAGCTCATGCTTCATCCAGCCTGGCATTTTGCATGTTGTACTCTGCATATAAGTTAAATAAGCAGGGTGACAATATACAGCCTTGACATACTCCTTTTCCTATTTGGAACCTGTCTAACTGTTGCTTCTTGACCTGCATACAGATTTCTTAGGAGGCAGGTCAGGTGGTCTGGTATTCCCATCTCTTTCAGAATTTTCCACAGTTTATTGTGATCCACACAGTCAAAGGCTTTGGCATAGTCAATAAAGAAAAAGTAGATGTTTTTGTGAAACTCTCTTGCTTTTTCCATGATCCAGCAGATGTTGGTAATTTGATCTCTGGTTCCTCTGCCTTTTCTAAATCCAGCTTGAACATCTGGAAGTTCACAGTTCACATACTGTTGAAGCCTGGTTTGGAGAATTTTGAGGCATTAGTTTGCTAGCATGTGAGATGAGTACAATTATGTGGTAGTTTGAACATTTTATATATATACTTTTCATTTTACTTTATTATATCTATATTTACATATATATGTTTTATATGTAGTAGTGTATACATCACTCCCAATCTCCCAATTCATCCCACCCTCCCCTGTTCCTCCCTAGGTATCGTAAATTTGCTGTCTACCTCTGTATCTGCATTTCTGCTGTGCAAAGAAATTGATCTGTACCATTTTCCTGGATTCCATGTATATGTGGTCATATATGATATTTGTTTTTCCCTGACATATTTCAGTCTGCATGGAGGTCATTAGGTCTATCCCCAGCTCATATTCATTGTAAATATGTATCATGTCTTCTTTATTCATCCCTCTGTTGATGGACATTTAGAGTGCTTTCGTGTCCTGGCTGTTGTAAACAGTGCGTCAATGAATGCTGAGCTGCATGTATCTTTTTGACTCATGATTTTCTCTGTGTATTTCCCAGGCAAAAGATTCAAAACACTTTTAGAAGCTAACAATAAACATGACTTATAAATGATTAGATTTGAGGTATAGGATGGTAGGATTCAAGAGGGCATACATATAGTAGTTGATTAATAAATATGTGTTAAATGAACAAATGACAATAATTTATGACTTGGATACTGAGTGATTCATTGTGCAATGACTTGGTCTTTATGATTAAAGAACCATAGAAAAATTTAGCTACCAAGGAACAGTAAAGAGAATTTCCACTTTCAAGACATGATTAAACTTTTTAATGGGTGTAAAGCTAATAAATTTGTGACCTAACATCTGAGAAAGCTCTAGAATAAAAATAAATAAATAAAACTGAATTTCACTTCCTTATCAGGCCACTGGAATGTTGTTAAATTAAGTTTCAAAATTACACTCAGTTTGCATTATAGTTACAGTTTGCACTATTAGCTTTTAAAATTTCCTCTGGTCACTTAGTGCTCTGGTGTCTCTGAACACTATTCATGCTTTCCGTATATAACACATTATATATAATACCAAGCTTTGCACAGGGCAAGTTCTCAAGAGAGGTGTGCTGAATGGCCTGTTATGCATGTGAAAGTAGTCTCCTCTTGAATAAAGCAGTATATGAAACTCTTTACAGGTAATTAAGACATGGTAAGCTAGGTGATTTGCCCAAGGTCACTTGTCTTTCTAGCGTCAGAGTCAAGGTTGCTCTGAGCCCCGTGCACTTTCCAATGTTCCTGTGAGTTCTGTGACTTTCAGCAAAGACTGAACCTGATTAAGAGATACAAATCTGGGGTCCACTTTAATTACAATCCACAAATCTCTGTTCCTATTCTTCACAACCATAGCACATGATGATTTCTGTTCACAAAACATTTTTTTCTCCCAAGAAATAGATATCTTTAAAGGCTAAGAGGAAAGCACTTACTTTCTCTTGAATATTTTCTCTTCAGTTCAGCCGCTCAGTCCTGTCCGACTCTTTGCGACCCCATGGACTGCAGCACGCCAGGCCTCCCTGTCCATCACCAACTCCCAGAGTTTACTCAAACTCATGTCCATTGAGTCGGTGATGCCATCCAACCATCTCATCCTCTGTTGTCCCCTTCACCTCCTGCCTTCAATCTTTTCCAGCATCAGGGTCTTTTCAAATGAGTCAGCATTTTGCATCAGGTGGCCAAAGTATTGGAGTTTCAGCTTCAACATCAGTCCTTCCAATGAGTATTCAGAACTGATTTCTTTTAGGATGGACCTGTTGGATCTCCTTGCAGTCCAAGGGACTCTTGCATCTATACAAATGAGGCCCACTTAGGCAGATAACAAAACTTGCCTTGATTACTGTGTAAGCATTTAGAACAGAGGTCCTAATCTTGGCTACCTGTTAGAATTACTCCAGGAGCTTTGAAATATCCTGGTGCTGAGATCTCACTCCAGGCCAATCATATGAAAACCTCTGGGGGTGGGATTAAGGAATCAGCATTTTTAAAGTTCCCAGTTGATTTCAACGTGCAACCGAAGTTGAGAGCCCCTGGTGTGAGAGCAATTTGATGAAAATGTTGAACTCGGGCTTTTAGTTAATGTTTGCTTTTTGTTTTTTACAACCACAAGGTGGCAGTATGACAATACAGTGCACATGCAGGCCCTTCTGTTGCAGGGACTTAAAAATTTGAATCAGTAATGCTAATTAATAGCATTTTGAGGGTTCCTCCAACTAGAGACAGCATTGACTTTTTTCCTCTGTTGTTCTCTCTTGCTTTGGTTGGTTAAGAAAACTTTTAAACAGAAAACTTTGTTTCAACGGGTTAAATTAGCACGAACTGTTCTTTACTGTCTGATCCACCAGGGAAGCTCCATATAATACGCTATAGTTCAGTGGAAAATGCAAAAAAGAAAACCCAAACAGATTTTACATTCAGATAGACTTGGGTTTAATGCTGCCTGTGCTGCTTACCGATAGACTGTTTAATCTCTTTGTGCTTTAATTGTATGCCTAGATATGGAGGACTGTTAATTGGACTAAATGAGGTAATATGTGAAAATCAACTCTATGTGAATGGTACTAGGATGGGGATGATGTCGAGCATGGCAATGAGAAAGCTGTGATAGAGTCAGTTACACAAAGTCCAGAAAAGCTCAGGATATGGCGCTTTCTCACGTATGGTCTTTTTCTGCACGGGCATTTCTTTTGTGGTGTGTGTCCCATCTTTTACTTTCATCTGGTAATTATACTAATACAAATAAACATGCTCCAGCTGCCTTCATTTAAAGAATAAAGAACCAGTCATTATTTTTTAAAAATACACCATTAGCAATGGAAATATCTTCCACCAATTTATAGTGAAGTTTCTGTAAAAAATTAGACTTTGTTCACAATTACTCTGGTTCATGTCTCAAACCTTAAAATTGATGCTTTTGAACTGTGGTGTTGGAGAAGACTCTTGAGAGTCCGTTGGAGAGCAAGGAGATCAAACCAGTCAATCCTAAAGGAAATCAGTCCTGAATATTCATTGGAAGGACTGATGCTGAAGCTGAAGCTCCAATACTTTGGCCACCTGATGCAAAGAACTGACTCATTTGAAAAGACCCTGATGCTGTGAAAGATTGAAGGCAGGAGGAGAAGGGGACTACAATGGATGAGATGGTTGGATGGCATCACCCGCTTGATGGACATGAGTTTAAGCAAGCTCAGGGTGTTGGTGATGGACAGGGAGGCCTGGTGTGCTACAGGCCATGGGGTCGCATAGAATTGGACAGGACTGAGCAAGTGAACTGAAGATCACCAATGACTTCCTAAGGGCCAAGTCCAAAGAAAATTGGCAGCTTGTGCATCTTTGACATTTGAATAGACTATAAACACCCTCCTTCCTGATACATTCCCCACAGATCTCTGTGATGACACCCTTCCTATTCTCTAGTCACCACTGCTGTCTGAGTTGTTTTCTCTTCCCTTGAACTGGGGATCCCAGGAGTTCTCTCCCATAGCCCTAACTTCTTTTCTCCAGGGGAATCTTTGGCTTCCTTGCCCACTGCATGAATTTTAATTACTATGAATGACTTTCAAATCTATGCATTGTTATACATGGCTGTCCTGAACTCCAGATCTGTAAATCTAGCTGTAGATTTAGATTGGCATTTAGACTGGCAACACAAAATTCACATGTCGAATTTTGAGCTGGACATAGCCCCTGTTACCCCAAACTGATTCCTCTTTCTTCCTGACTTCACACCTTTCAATCCACAGCGTTACTTTCCACCCAGGTGATTGAACCAAATCCCTAGGAGTCACTGTACACGTCTCCCTCTTCAAATCCAAATTGTGAGAAGTTTCTCAATTTTTTACCACCTCCTGCAAAATACTTTGCAACAGTGTTATTCAGTCTCAGAAGTCTTCACTTCTTACTTCACACTTAACGCTTTCACACATATCAGTCTGACTTCTGCACCAACACAACTCTTGTTAAGGTCACTAACTGTTGTCATTCATTCTTCCCTGTTCATCATCCACCCCTCCCTTACAGGATGCTCCCTGAGAGCACATCTTCAAATGATCATCTGCGCATGAATCCCCTTCTCAGCTCCTCCTTGAGGACCCAGTGCCATGGGTCTTAAAAAAGAATTAATCAGATTGGTTTCCGGAGACAGATTTTACTAACCTTTTTTCCCTCACAGTAGAGTACTTTCAACTCATTAGACTTTTAAAGGGCATTTACTTCATCTGTAGTATTAGAATGTTTAATTTCTATTTAAGAGCACAGACGTACTTCCTCAAACTTGTCTAAGCAATTTAAAAAATCAGCTGGTAAGTATTACAAGCTGCCATTTGTCTACTTGGGCTTTCTGGTGGCTCAGATGGTAAAGAATCTGCCTGCAATGCAGGAGACCTGGATTGGATCCCTGGGTTGTGAAGATCCCCAGGAGAAGGGAGTGGCTAACCATTCTAGTATTTTTGGCTGGAGAATTCCATGGACAGAGAAGCCTGGTGGGCTAGAGTACATGGGGTTGAAAAGATTCGGACACGACCAAGTGACTAACACTTTGACTTCACTTCATTTGTCTACTTTTCAAAGGCCAAGTGCTGTTTATTAATGTGGTAAATCTTATAAAACTATTAGAGGGACATTGAATCTCATTGTGGATAATGAACTGTTGTTGGTACTACAGGGAATATAAAGTTTTCAGAAAAATGTTTGTTTAGTCGCTAAGTTGTGGCTGAATTTTTGAAACCTCATGGACTGTAGCCCACCAGGCTTCTCTGCCCATGGGACTTTCCAGACAAGAATACTGGAATGGGTTGCCATTTCCTTCTCCAGAGGATCTTTCTGACCCAGGAATCGAACCCAAGGCTCATAGAACATATCAAACACTGTCATTAGCCAAAGAAACAAACATATCATTTATTGCTGTGTAAAAATTATTCAATATAAATGTTTATTTCCAGTCAAGAGTCTAAAATTTTAAGAAGTTATATTCTTCAAAATTTTTAAATACATTTGGAAAACTTACCTCTGTATGTGTTGAGTCAAGGAAATTTAAAAGCAAAATTTTCACATTTCTTTTAACAGTTTTTCTGATTTCATTTTGTACTAAAATACATTTATCTTGGTTGAAGCCTTACCGTAAATCATGCATGCCTTGGTAGTGCTCAGACTGCAAAGGTTAATAAGAAAAAACAAAGCATATTTCACTAGGACAGAATATAAGTTTCTTTGATCCAGCTACTGAATTAATAGAGAGAGCATACATAGAAAGACAATGCTATTTAAAGCTTTCATTGGCATTTTCAACAAGAGAGCAAACATACATGGAGAAAAAAGGTCGAACAAAACCATCCTGTATGCTGTAATAGGATAAAATAAAGCAGAAAACAAACACCAGCATCTTCATGATTGTCATATGGTCAGAACATGACTGATATGGAAAAAATGTTAATTCAGGGCTTAAAGATGACTACAAAGAACAACTTAGTGCAATTTAGCTCTTTCATATCTGGATTCATGTGTGGAGAGACCCTGTTGTTGGCCAGGGTATTATAACAAAAAGCCTTTTGGAATATGTATTGACTACTCAGGTGGTAGCTGCCAGATCCAGTTACATGTATAGACTGACAGAAAATGGGAACAGAAATTAGAGTGGCATCCTTAAATTTGTCATTAATGAAAATGTTCTGTGGCTGTTGAATTATTCTGTTTAACATTTCAACTCTAAGAATTCTTCATTCCATTTTTTCTCATAAGAGATAATACATTTTATTCGTAACTCTGCCACTAATGAACTCTATTCAGTTCATTTCAGTCCCTCAGTTGAGTCCATCTCTTTGCAACAGCAGGGACTGCAACACACCAGGCTTCCTTATCCATCACCAACTCCAGGAGCTTGTGATGCCATCCAATCATCTCATCCTCTGTTAACTCTATGACCATGGACAAATCACTTATGACCACCAAGTTTTCATATTCTCATTTGCAAATTAAATGAAGGTGGCACTAGATAATCTCTCACCCCTCTTCCATCACTAGCCTTCTATGATGCTGCTGATAACAAAATTATCTTGAAGATTAAGGAAAGAAGAATTCATACATTTAACTCAGTTAAGAAAAGTGAAGGTCGCTCATTCATGTCTGACTCTTAGGGACCATATGGACTGTCCATGGAATTCTCCAGGTCAGAATACTGGAATGGGTAGCCTTTACCTTCTCCAGGGTATCTTCCCAACCCAGGAATCAAAGCCAGGTCTCCTGCATTGCAGGCAGATTCTTTACCAACTGAGCTCTCAGGGAAGCCCTACTTAGTTAAGAACTATTACTTAAACATATGATATAAAACCTTGAATCTGTTACACAGAGTGAGGTAAGTCAGAAAAAGGAAGACAAATATTGTGTATATATATATATATATATATATATATATATACATGTGCAATATAAATATTGCACATATATATGGGATCTGAGGGCTTTCCAGGTAGCTCAGTGGTAAAGAATCCCCCTGCAATGCAGGAGACATAGGTTTGATCCCTGGATCAGGAATATACCCTAGAGAAGGAAATGGCAACCCACTCTGGTGTTCTTGCCTGGGAAATCCCAAAGAGAGAGGAGCCTGGCAGGTTACAGTTCATGGGGCTACAAAGAGTCAGGCATGACTTAGCCACTAAACAGCAGCAGCAGCATATAGAATCTAAAAGATGGACTAGATGTACAGATGAATCTGTTTACAAGAATAGAGACACAGATGTAGAAAATGGGCATGTGGACACAGAAGGGGAAGTGACATGGGAGAGGAGCTGGGAGAGTAAGACTGACGTATACACACTGCCATGTGTGAGATAGGCAGCTAGTGCGAAGCTGCTGTGAGCACAGGGAGCTCAGCTCGGTGCTCAGTGATGATGGGTGGGAATGAGGGGTGTGGGGGAGGGAGCTTCAAGAGGGAGGGGATATATGTATACTTATTGCTGATTCTTTTGAACTGTGGTGTTGAGAAGACTCTTAAGAGTCCCTTGGACTGCAAGGAGATCCAACCAGTCCATTCTAAAGGAAATCAGTCTATTATTCATTGGAAGGACTGATGCTAAAGCTGAAACTCCAATACTTTGGCCACATGATGGAAAGAAATGACTCATTGGAAAAAGACCCTGACTCTGGGAAGGGTGGAAGACAGGAGGAGAAGGGGATGACAGAGGATGAGATGGTTGGATGGCATCACCGACTCAATGGACATGAGTGTGAGCAAGCTCGGGGAGTTGGTGATGGACAGGGAAGCCTGGTGTGCTGCAGTCCATGGGGTCGCAAGGAGTCGGACATGACTGAGTGACTGAACTGATAGCTGATTCACATTGTTGTATAGCAGAAACCAAGACATTATAAAGCAATTATACTCCAATTAAAAAAATGAAGTTGCAAGAGAGAGCAACTTGTACTTTAGGAGAATCAACTCGGAATTTAAATAGATGCTGATTAAAAAGATCTCTTCAGCAAGAAATCATGTCCAGCCATAAGAACTCAAGAGATTGCCCCCCAAATCCATATTCCTTGATTTTAATCTTATTATGTAGAAACGTACTCTTTTATGTACTGCCTGGCGGTACCAATATCTGAGTTTCACATTCCCCAAAATGCAGAAAATGGAAGAAAATGCTGACTTGTCCTTGAGCAGGAAAGGGTATAGCAGCAAGTGTTGAGACTCCAGTGGTAGAAAAACATTGCAGTTCAGTTATTTTCTCCACCCTCCCAATTGCAGTATCCCTGACATCCCTAATAGGCATATTTCAGCATTGCCAAGTAGGCTGCTCACATAATTGTCCTCCAAGCACTTATGAGAGTGAAGGAGCTGAGGGCTATTAATAACTGTGAGGACAGCAAGCACACACGGTGACTGTGTTGGGCAAGTTGAGAAGTATAATCCTATGTATGCTTCATACAAAAACCCTCTGTACTTATGTTTCTATTTCCTGTTTTACAAAGATCTTAATTTAAATATTGTTTAGATATTGTTTCATTATTCCTTATTTTAGTTTCATCTCAATTACTATTTGCTCTGAATCATTCTTCATATTCTTAAACTTTTAATCAAAAGTCTATCATTAATTAAATTTGTAACTTCAAGATATTTTTTAAAAACTTTTTTGAATCCTAGTTTCCTGACTTGAGGATTATTACACTGTATATAAAAGCCTAGTGTATGGTATCTTCAGAGAAGGCAATGGCACCCCACTCGAGTACTCTTGCCTGGCAAATCCCATGGACAGAGGAGCCTGGTAGGCTGCAGTCCATGGAGTCGGCTAAGAGTCAGACACGACTGAGCGAATTCACTTTCACTTTTCACTTTCATGCACTGGAGAAGGAAATGGCAACCCACTCCAGTGTTCTTGCCTGGAGAATCTCAGGGACGGGGGAGCCTGGTGGGCTGCCGTCTATGGGGTCGCACAGAGTTGGACACAACTGATGTGACTTAGCAGTACAGTATCTTCTCAGAAAAAGAAATATGACTTCCCTTATTTAGATATAGAAGAGATAGAATTCGATATAGAAGAGATAGAAATAGATATAGAAGAGTGATATTCATTTATGAAGCCCTGCCTCCCAGGTGGCACTACTGGAAAAGAACCCACTTGCCAATGTAGGAGACATAAGAGTCACAGGTTCAATCCTCGGGTTGGGAAGATCCCCTGGAGAAGGGCATGGCAATCCACTTTACTATTCTTGACTGGAGAATCCCATGGACAGAGGAGCCTGGCAGGCTACAGTCCATGGGTTTGCAAAGAGTTGGACACGACTGAAGTAACTTAGCACATACAAAGACAGTTAGGGGAGCAGATCTAAGAGCATTGTAACTTTTCTTTAGTGTCACAATGTCACAATCTATTCCGCCATTCCTTTTTGTCTTATTCATATACCATATCCATGTTAGCATTGAAGGCGTTTCTTCTATATTGTTCCTGTCTTTTAGGTGCTAGCTCGTATTAATGTTCCCCACCAAGAATCTATCTGGATCTTTCTGAGCATGATGGCAATTTTGAAGTTTGGAAACCCTAATGGGTTTCAGAGGCATGCTTTCTATCATGCCTTTCTGGTGTTTTCAAAGCCAAAATCTTTACTTTATTTATAAGAAACTTCCAATTACTTTTTTTTTTTTTTTTGAAACTCTCTGGTCACTTCACCTCTATAGCAATATTCTCATTCTCCAAGTATTTCTGTAGATGTTCCTTTCCCCTCGTCTTGTTCCCCCCACCTCCTCCTTCTTTAACTCATCTTCCTCTGGCCAAACTTTAAATTTTGGTGTCTGACAGGGGCCCATTTTGGCCCCTTACTCTTTCTCCCTGCCTTGACTTCAGCAAACTCCTCTTGCTGATAGTCTCAAATAAATATGTCTCTAGCCAATGGCATTTCTGTGAACATCATATTATATGTTTGATTATCAAATAACCATCTCTGCCCACATAACACTAAGGCTCATTTCTCCATCAATCTCATTTTCAATTTTTTTTACTCTCTGTATTTTCAGTTGACTCCACCGATATTGCCATTGTCTAGCTACTGTGCTTAGAAATCGGAGTCATTCTTTCCCATCACACACATTCCATCGAAAACAAAATTCTAGCAATTTGATTTATTAATATTTAGTAAGGATTCTTTTTTAATTTGATTTACAAAATTTTGTTGTTTACTGTCAAACCTCAACATGAATCAGCCATAGGTATACATATATTTCCTCCCTTTTGAACCTCCCTCCCAATTTCCTCCCCATCCCACCCCAAGAACTAAGGATTCTTGAATCCATGTTTTCTATCTATTTTTACCTTCTCCACCCCAGCCAGACCTTTTAGTGTTTTTTCCAGATGGTACAGCAGCTCCCTGACTCTTCTGTGTGATTTTAGTTGTGTCTTTCTAGATTCTGGCCATAGATTTGGCCATGCTGTTCTCTTTCATTCTTTGGTGGGTTCTCCCCCATTAGAAAAACATCTTCATTTCAGTCATGGTACCTGAAACCGTTCTTGATCCAGCCTTTCTCTGACCCGTCTGTTTCTCTAGGCATGGCCCTCTTGTCCCTTCTGACCACATAAGTTATAGTTTATGACCACAGATGCCTCTGGTTCTCTTGCTGTGTGTGTGCAGCTGAGCAGAGAAACACACACACACCACCACCACCATTCTCAGCACCACCGTCCTCACTACCATCATCATTCTGTTTTCTAGATTCTGTGGCCTAGAGTCATCTTTTTCTTTTCCTCACTTTACCTTGTCAATATCCAAGATATTTTTTCCCTCACTGAACTAGTACAAGTGTCATCTACTCCAAGAAGAAAAGGTTTCACTTAGGGTTTCTTCACTCTGCTCCCATATACCACCTACGTATTTCCTTTATTTTTCATGTTGTATGTTAATTACCTGTTTTGCATAAGTCTTACCCTGCTAAATTCTGAGTTCCTTGAAGTCAGCAGTCACATTATTCACTTTCAAAATATCGATTTCTAATATAGCCTAGCATACATATACTGGGTGCCCCAAACCTTTATTGAATGAATGAATTTAATAAATGAGTAAGTCAATCCCAATATCTACTAACTCATAGTTACTTGTATTTGGCCATGTGTTTATCTAATTTAACTGAAACCATTTATACCTGTATACACGGTGTCATTAATATAAAACATATCTAATCCATATTAACTTATGATATGCAAGCTATATGAATTCCTAAAAGAATTTAAAATAGGTAAGCAGAGTTCAAATCTTCAAGAGGAAAGAAATCATCAGTCTCTTGAAGAATATGCAAAAGCATGCAAGATATAAGCCCTAATAACTCTCCATAGATTATTCTTAATTTCTTCTCATCCTTAATTTTCTCACATCTCAATTTGTTCAAATCTACTACACTTTCTTAAAATACACTCTGGGGCACTTTTCATGATACCCACTCCTCATTTCCTTTTTATTTAGAATGTTACTTGGGAAGAGAGAATCCTTCCTGTTTAGTAAGCTGGGGAAAGGGAACAACAGAGCAATAGACCCCTAGCTTCATCTAACAGGGAAAGGCAGGGAGTGTATGGACCACTGCGTGCTGACAGTAGCTGTCTGAACACATGCATATGTATGCTGGAATATGACATTACTCTTTTTGGATTATTGGTCAGTTACTATTTTATATTGCTATGTAGAAACATCTTTATGTGAAATACCCTTCCATTGCAGGTGATCAAACCCCCTATTTTAAAACAGACAAACAAACAAACATGTTGATCTTTCAACCATAGCGCTAAGGCAGGTGTGTTGAAAGTGGTCCTTTTGATTTGTTGAAAGGTAACATCTTGGATTCAGTACTCTGCTTTCTTTCTCTGTAGTTTGTAATTGGAGTGTAATACTTCGTGCTTTCTACATCAGCAACAGCGGTCTGCTGAAGCTCCAAGGAAAACCTTTCTCAAACAGTTTAGTTGCAAAGAGAATATGGCATTCATGAGCTTTGGCAGAAAATAACACTCTTGAGCCATGTTCCGTTTTGAAACTTGAAAAATCCACTGCTTGGTGAAGTCAGCCACAAAGGATCCTGAGCTGAGTCTATTGTTAGAAGAGGCACTAACAGTGCACAGAGATCGGGAGTGCGGGTAGCGGGGGAGTGGGGGCTCTGGGAGCTTCTGTGCCTCCCTGCTGGGGAGCCTGGACAGGGCTCACTTAGAGAAGACCTCACCATGGCTTTATGTAAGCTCAGTAAGAGGCAAAGCAGAAAACCTGCCGCTTGGGAAAAGTGTCTTTCCATAACCAGAGTTTGACTTTGCATTAGCTTACTTAGATGACATTTTCACAAATTAAAAAAAATAACCTTATTTTACTCATGCGCTCATTAAATCATCATATTTCTATGACTGGTGCACGCGTGCTTAGTTGCTCGGTGGTGTCCGACTCTTTGTGACCCCATGGACTGTAGCTCATCAGTGTTCTCTGTCCATGGGAATTCTCCAGGCAAGAATACTGGAGTGGATTGCCATGCCCTCCTCCTGGGCATCTTCCCAACCCAGGGATCAAACCCAGGTCTCTCGCATTGCAGGAGGATTCTTTACTGTGTGAACCACCAAGGAATCACAGTAGCTGGTTTAAAACCTTCTGTCCCAGTAGCAATCGTAGATTTTGAAGGAATGTCTGACCTCATCAGTAGCTGTTTCTCAGTAATTCCGTATGGTGTTAAGCTGCCCCACGACAACTGGTCAAAGTCTTTCATTTTCATATCCAACTCCTTCTGTGATATGTGACACTGGTCCAGCATGCTAAGACTAAGGGGAGTGTTCCTGTCTGTTATGATGCAGGCTGCCAGAAATTCTGCATACAGTAGAAAAGAACCATGATACTAGGGTGCTGCCCACAGGTCCAAGACCTTCCCACGGAAGCCAGAAACTTTCTCTGAAGATCTTGTCCAAAGTCTTCCTGTGATAGCCATTGTGAGGGAGGCTGTCCTCAAAATGAGCAGGCTTCACAGGTGGCTCAGCAGTAAAGAATCTGCCTGCCAATGCAGGAGACGCAGGAGATGTGCATTCAAACCCTGGGTGGAGTGGATCCCCTCAAGTAGGAAATGGCAACCCATTCCAGTATTCTTACCTGGAAAATTCCATGAACAGAGGAGCCTAGTGGGCTACAGTTCATGGGGTCCCAAACAGATATAACTGAGCGACTGAGTGTGCACACACATCCTAATAGACCTGAGTCACTTTATTGAGCAACTGTTAGTTTCTTATAAAAAACTGCTGCTTTTGGAGCTTTGGACAGCATGAATTCTGGGGCCCCTGTCTCATGACACCAGACGTTTGCTGCTCTTTTTATTTTCACTGAAGCCATTGTTGGCCAAGATACCTCCTTCTCTCTCATCTCTTTCTTTCTCCAAGAGATTTTTTTTTTCCTTTACCTCTTCCTTGAGCTGAATTGGAGCTACCATGTCACCATGATAGAATTCCCTAGGTCCAAGATTTGGGAGGAGGAGGTTAAGGAATCTGTCTGAGATCTCCTTTCTAAAAGGCACATCAATTTGTGAAAGTTTCTCCTTTTCCATATCCAAATTCCTCAGAGCAAGAGGAATGCATATGTTAGGCTAAAAGTTCCGTCATATCCTTTTCCTCGAGTGGGTTAACTCGGGCCACTCAGAGGTCCAAGGTGAGTGAACCTTGAACCCCTCTAGAGAACTGGCAGTTGCTTCTGAGGGGAGGAAATATCATAAACCATTTAAATATAGGGCACCCAGCTATGTCTAAAATGTCTTATGATGCTTCAAAAAAATAAAAATTGATTAGGTCTAAATATTCCTTTATGATGGAGGCTACTACTAAGGTCTGTTGAGAGGCATTGAAGACTCTTCTTCACAAGGGTCTAAAAATGGAACAGAATCTTATCAGTCTGATAATTTTAGCAGGGTTCTGTTAGAGGCTAGCGAATGGACAAAATGCAACTGCTGGGTCCTTGTTATCAAGTGTCTTGTTTGCTTTCTAAATAGAGTGAGTGCCTGCCTGCTCCATTGTTTCCAGCTCTTTGCGACCCCATGAGGCTCCTCTGTAAAGAGGGTTATCCCAGCAAGATACTGGAGCAGGTTGCCATTTCCAAACTGAACATTAATTGGTAACACTTAAGTTCTGAATCAGATTTTGGAAAGTGAGCTCTCGGGTTTTGGATTCTGCTGCCTTATTTGTTAGCAGCAAGTATTGGCATATAAATGAATCCTTCATAAGTTTGTTGGGGCAATTTAAACTTCTTCACCACTGTAATTACTCCACAATTTATATGAGATTCTGATCATCCCTAAAATCAGTGAATAACAAGATATTCTCCTTCACTGTAAGAGTTTATTTTTAGGCTATTATAGAAAGCTTATTGTCTGTCTGTTTTTTTTTTTTTCTCCCCACAGCCCCCACCTCAGATATATGACAAACAGCTGGATGAGAGAGAACACACCATTGAAGAATGGAAAGGTGATTCTACTGCTTAATTAAGTGTACTTTTTCTTTTCTTTAAACTCAGAAAATATTTTTAAGTCTTTTCCTTTTAAAATGCTTTAGTAACAGATGGTTTTCTAAGGCCTATCCTCTTAGACCATTTTCAAAACTCCTAAACTTCATCTGTCTTTTCATACTAATAACAATATTACATTTACTCAAGAATGAAAGGAATTAATTACTGACACATTTTAAAAAATAGTACTGATTGTCAAAATATTTGTCACAGTGAAAGTCAAGCTTTAATTCAAAATTTCAGAATTAAACATTCTAAGTTTGTACATAAAATAATCACATTAAATGGATAATGTTATGCCTGAGATGGTTTTAGGCATAAAATAAAAGAGTGAATATGTGAATTCACTCATTCAATTTATAGGACTTGAGATTTTAAATGAAAATGTATGTGTTCAAGCAGCTTATTTCTCATTTAAAGTAAGAAAACAGTGAGTGAATATATTAATTACCTTTGTTTCCAACAAAACTTTCCCAAACACATACTATATGGTCAAGATCATACTCAGGATGAAACAAAGCAGAGAAGAATTGCTAAACTAATATAAATAACCACAGAGTAGAATAAATATGAAAAAACCAAATTCAGTTTATAACAAATGATTAGCTCAAAATGAGGAGAAAGAGAAAGAGTGCATCAGAAGGAAAGAAATGTTTGAGCTACCTTGAAAGAATTAGTAATTCCAAGTTAGGAAAATAAAAAATAGAGGAAAATACTAGAATGAAAATATAAGAGGAAACTAAAGGGTAAGAATGAGCAAAATGTGCTATAAAGATAGTAAGGAGAATCCACTGTTCAAGAGATCATATTGGAGAGTATGGAAAAATGAGCTCATGTAAACAGTAGATCAGATTTTTTAAAATGATGAGAATGATAGACAGAAAAAGACTTGATCTAAATAAGGACCAGAGCTCACTCAAAGGTTCTTGATTAGGTAAGTGATAGGGTGTAAATATGACTCAAGGAGGATAGACTCAATTCTGAAAACTGGAGGAATACCTATAAAGGATGGTGATTGTGTTAACTGTAAGCCACTGCAAAGCAGAAATGAATTACACAGAGTAATTTTTAACTAAAAGGGATAAAGTAAAAATAAATGAATATATACACATTTTTATCTCTAGCAATAAAAGAGCCAGAAATGGATGCCAGTTTGGAAATGAGGGTAATAATTTTTTTAAATGTTGGATTATAGGCAAGTTTAGTTTTACAAATCCAAAATTTGAGTCTGGAAAAAAAAGATGAAGTAAGAGTTGGAAATAGATAGAAAGTAATAATTTCAAGTCACGAGAATATGTGCATCTCTTAGGGAGAGAACATAAAAGAGAAATGGATGTTCAAACTGAGGCATTAAAATCCATAAGAGATAAAGTCAGAATGCATCAGAAATTCCCCACAGAATTCAGAAAATAAGTAATGTGTATTCTACATACATTGATTTGGTCAAATGCACTGTTGAACACCTACGTTTGCCAGGCTCTGTGCTTTTGCAAGAAAATGGGGCTTCCTAGGTGGCTCAGTGGTAAGGAATCCACCTGCCAATGCAGGGGACTCAGGTTCAGTTCCTGGGTTGGAAAGATTCCTTAGAGGAGGAAATGGCAATCCATTTCAGTACTCTTGCCTGGAAAATTCCATGGACAGAGGAGCCTGGCAGGCTACAGTTCATGGGGTTGCAAGGAGTTGGACATGACTGAGCACGTAAAAATAGAAGAGTAAAAAATTCCACTTGATTTGTAATTGACTCAATCCCATCAAAATGTTATTATTTGTTATTAATGACTTTTTCTTTGGGTTGAGGAGAAAACTGATTTTCATAACCCTGATAACTTTGTTACAGAACTTATCTATAAGGAAGTAATGAACTCGGAAGAAAAGACTAAGAATGGCGTTGTGAAAGGACAGCCTTCTCCTTCAGGTACTCACTCTCAATGAATAACTAATAAACCGGTACTTGCATGTTTTTTTTGGCCTTAAGGAGAGATTGCAGTCAATAATATTGCTTATCAAGCATAGGAACCAGTGTCACCTGTTTCCCTCTAATGATTTCAGTCTCGTTACTTTTGATGGTTAGTGTGGCATTTATTCTGACTATAATGATTTAGCATGAGTTCTTTCAAAACTTTAAAATACCAAGGAATCTTCAAATAAATATTAGCATAAGCTGATTAAAGAGTGGCTTGGCAGCAGCAGCAGCTCCTCATCAAATCAGAGCCATAATGCCCTCTTGACCACCAAATCAGTGTGGAGTTCAGGAATCCCTGCAGCCAAAACCTTTTCCTTCATTCACTCTAATGTTTACTTTAATGTTTAATGTTTAAGGTTGATGTGACAGTAGTTGAAGGCTTAACCACAATGGGGTCCAATTAAAGTCAGTACAGAAAAATCTTTCCATTTGTAATCTACAAAATATAACACACATTGGTACATATGCATGGGCTTCCCAGTGGTAAAAAAAATCAAAAACGAAAACAAAACCTGCCTGCCAACATGGGAGATATAAGAGACATGGGTTCAATCCCTGGATTGGGACGATCCCCTGGAGGAGGGCATGACAACCCACTCCCTATCCTTGCCTGGAGAATCCCATTGACAGAGGAGCCTGGTGGGCCACAGTCCATAGGGTTACAAAGAGTTGTATACAACTGAAGCAACTTAGCGTGCACACATGTAATACACATATTTTCCTGAGCTCACCAATGAGCTTTAGGATGACTTGAGATAATTTGCTTACACTTTTTAATGCCAATATATTTTTCCTAAGACCCATGAAAGAGAATATAGAAATAGTTTTAAATAATGTAATGTCTTTATCATCAGCTTTAAACAACACTCAGATCATGCTGACAAAACCGTAGGCTGCAAATTATTACCTTAGAGAAAAGTAGATTTGGTGTCCTGCTTTTGATATATAATTTTTCCCATGCAATTTAAATCATTTCAGGAAACAAAATAGGATGAGTGAATCAATTCCTCCTGCTGATATTACTCTTTAAGTTTGCAACCCACAACTACTATGATACCCAAACTGATGCTGTTCAGTTATGACATGTTTTTCTCACTTCTAGACTTAGGGAAATGTCCAATTCTATGTCAAGTCTTTCCTTTCATCAAAGAAGGTTAAAGGAATCATCAGAGTTGGTTGTCTGCCCACCTTATTTATTCAACTCAGCCTCTATATTGATACAAGTCTGTAGAAGCTGCTTCTTACTTACCTGCCTGTTCTATCTGCTGCTGGCTAAAGAGCCCAGAGACTGAATCCAACAGCAAGATGCCACCTGCTAAGGCATAAAGACTCCCTAACTTAAGAATTATCATTATGATCAGAATATGTTTTCCTATAATCATTACGATGTTGAAATACCAGAATCCAGGGAAGGGTGACTTAGCATTTCAGGAAGTGTTGAAAGTGAAAGTGTTAGTTGCTCAGTTGTGTCCGACTCTTTGCAATCCTATGGACTGTAGCCTGCCAGGCCTCTTTATCCATGGAATTCTCCAGGCAATATGGGAGTGAGTTGCCATTCTCCTCTCCAGGGGATCTTTCTGGCCCAGGGATTGAACCCATTTCTCCTGCATTGCAAGCAGGTTCAGATTCTTTCTTTACCTCTAGCACCATCTAGGAAGCCCTATTTCAAGATGTGAAAGTGAAAGTTGCCTAGTTGTGTCCGACTGTTTGCAATCCCATGGACTGTAGCCCGCTAGGCTTCTCTGTCCCTGGAATTCTCCAGGCAAGAATACTGGAGTGGATTGCCATTTCCTTCTCCAGGGGATCTTTCCAAGCCAGGGCTCGAACCTGGGTCTCCTGAATTGCAGGCAGATTCTTTACCACTGAGGCACCAGGGAAGCCCCATTTCAAGATGGGACAGGACAAATTTCACAGTTTCTTCTATTCATCTTTCTTTTTTCTTTTTTTGAAACAGTAAGACACATTCTATTTTATTTTTACTTTATAATATTGTATTGATTTTGCCATACATCAACATGAATTCACCACAGGTATACTCGTGTTCCCCATCCTGAAACCCCCTCCCTCCCCGTACCATCCCTCTGTGTCGTCTCAGTGCACCAGCCCTGGTGCACCTGGACTGGCGATTCATTTCATATATGATATTATACATGTTTCAATGCCATTCTCCCAAATCATCCCACCCTCTATTCATCTTTCTTTAAAAAATTGTTTATTTCTGCATCAGGTCTTATTTGCAGCACACAGGATCTTCATTGCAACATGTAGAATCTTTTGTTGCTGCAGAAGAACCCTCTAGTTGTGCTGAATGGGCTCAGTAGCAGCAGCACATGGATTTAATTGTCCCATGGCAATATTCGATCTTAGTTCCCCAACCAGGGATCAAATCCCTACCCCCTGCATTGCAAGCCAGATTCTTAACCACTGGACCACCAGGGAAATCCATTCACTATCTCCTTTCTTTTTTGCAAAGAGCTCAGAATTATGCTATCCATTCCAGGATACCCATCTTCTGCTTGTTTCCTCCACTTTCCCCTCAACCCTGACCAGGTCTTTACAACAGCTAATCTGTGATGGCATAAAAATACACAATTTGCTTTCCAATACTTTCACAACACTTCTACAAAAATCTTCTTATTCCCATGATTCCTTTAAGGCAAACTGTACAGCTCAGGGAAGGCAGAACGGAATTAGCGATGGTACAAGTGAGATCAATGAATTATTAAAGGGATGGGATCAGTAGTCTGCCATAAGAAAGGCTTGCATGTTTGGTAAAGGAGCAAAGTTTGTATATAATCAAAGTGTAATTCTTTAATCATTAAAGCCATTATTCTTATTGCAAAGAGAAAGTGAGTACATGTAAAGTTTCTTTTAGCTCCTTAATGAGGGAAATGACAGGATGACAAAGTTCAGTGAAGATATGAGAAATTAAGATTAGGTAGTCTATGGAAAAAAGAACACTGAGATAAAATTACCAAATTAAATCAAAACCTGCAAATGTCCTACACAGCAACCAAACCTATCTTTGAGGTTGTCTTTTCTACTAGGCAGAAAAAGAAAAGAGTTTTACTTTATCAGTTTTCTACAAGTTTACAAAGTTATAAAACATCTGGATCCTAATCTATTGAGAATATTAAGTCAAAAAGTTATGTTCCACAAAACAGTCAGATGACCCTTAGGAGGGGGCCTATTAAAAAATGCTCAAGTATGATATTAAAAGGTTATATGCTCATTTTTTTGCACTAATCCCAAGGGTTGGATCATTTTCTTGAACAATATCTAAGGTTATTGACATAATTTCTACTTGCTCTGAATAGATGAACCTGAGTCTTGGCCAGGTAATTATTTTTAAGTTTGTAGGAAATATGTCTAAGGTAAATAAAGCTGAAGCCTAGTTTACAAAGTAGTTTGTTATTTCTGGAATGACTGTGAAATAAATTCATTCTGCCAAATTATGTAATGATGAGTGTAACCTAGTCATAAAGAAATTAGGATACTGGGCCAGGATGCATGAGATGCTGCCAATTCAGATTCCATTTGTTTAAAACCAAACACATCCTCTCCATTTAGATTCACCCATTCAGCAGTAAATTTTGTCTCAGCTTTCCCATTTCTATTAATGGCAACTCTATTTTTCTCAGCCTCCCAGCCTGAAACCCATAACTGACCTTTCACTCTATACCCACATTATTACTGTCAGTCACTCTTTGCATCCTAAACATTGTGCTTGCTAGATGTCTTACATCTAATTGCTACCATCCCTTTATGTTAACACCATTATGATTAAAGTTTTCTTGAAATAATTTTCCATACTTCAGTCTTGACCTGTTGATCTTTCAAAACTATAGGTTGAGCAATCATTTTACTGATCAGTGCCTCCAATAGCTTTGCATCACTTATAATTTACAGACAGCCCTCTGAAATACATTCCACATTTTCCCACTTTTGATACGATACCCATTCTAGGGTCCTGCATTGTCACTGCCTTACTTGACTGGCTCCCCACCTTTCTGCCCATTCAGAAGTGTTCTTTTATTACCACCTTGTCCCCAAATAGTTTTCATATCTATCCCAAAAGACTTTTCATATCTTCCCAAAGAATAAGATCTTTCTTTCCTGTGGGTCCTACTAGTACTTGTATTTTACACATTGTCTTATTACCCTTTTTGATTGTAAATTCATTGAGAAAAAATTGTATATATTCACTTTGTGTACCCTGCGGTGCCAGAGTACTGTCCCTTACACATGAGTGAGTGAAGTTGCTCAGTCATGTCTGACTCTTTGCGACCCCGTGGATTATAGCCCACCAGGCTCCTCTGTCCTTGGGATTCTCCAGGCAAGAATACTGGAGTGGGTAGCCTTTCCCTTCTCCAGGGTATCTTCCCAACCCAGAGATCGAACCCAGGTCTCCTGCATTACAGGCAGGCGCTTTAACCTCTGAGCCACCAGAGAAGGGCTTCCCTGGTGGCTCAGTGGTAAATAATCTGCCTGCTATGCGGGTGACATTGGTTTGATCCCTAGGTCAGACAGGACTGAGCAATTTACACATAATAGTAGCTTGTTAAATATTTATTAATTTGAAAATTGGTGCTCAGGTCTTTCCTCAACGTGTTTCTTGGTGATCTCCCAAAGACACAATTCAAGACAGGATTATAGTTTTGAGACAGTATGCAATTCAGTATGTTCTTATGCCAGTTAATATTTATTCACCTATTAATCATCATGAAGGTAAATGAACCGAGTATCAAGTACACAAATTGTTGCTTCTGCATTTGCTCATGCTTCAGATAAAGCTTTGCACATGCTTTCAGGTGGTTTTTTTTTTTTTTTTAATTTATTCACTTTGGGACATATATAGTCCTGAAATTTTTTTGCATGCCCATTTAGTTTAATGTGCTAGTGATTAATGATAAAGTATTCCCCTTAGGCTCTTTGTGCACATGAGAAGGCCAAAATATTTTTTACCCATTCCAACTACCTGTAACAATACTAAATTATCTACCTTCTGCACCTGCTCTAAACTGTAGTGGACTGGCTTAAGCAATTTATAGTTAAAATGATTGTGGATTCAGTCTTTCAACTACATGATTTTCTTTTTTTTTTTTTTACTTTAAACTTTTATTTATTTATTATTCCTTTTTTTAAAAAAATTATTATTATTATTATTTTTTACTTTACAATATTGTATTGGTTTTGCCACACATCAACATGAATCTGCCACAGGTGTACACGTGTTCCCAATCCCGAACCCCCCTCCCACCTCCCCCGACCACACCATCCCTCCGGGTCATCCCAGTACACCAGCCCCAAGCATCCTGCACCCTGCATCAAACCTAGACTGGCGATTCGTTTCTTATATGATATTATACATGTTTCAATGCCATTCTCCCAAATCATCCCACCCTCTCCCTCTCCCACAGAGTCCAAAAGACTGTTCTATACATCTGTGTCTCTTTTGCTGTCTCACGTACAGGGTTATCATTACCATCTTTCTAAATTCCATATATATGCATTAGTATACTGTATTGGTGTTTTTCTTTCTGGCTTACTTCACTCTGTATAATTGGCTCCAGTTTCATCCACCTCATTAGAACTGATTCAAATGTATTCTTTTTAATGGCTGAGTAATACTCCATTATGTATATGTACCACAGCTTTCTTATCCATTCATCTGCTGATGGACATCTAGGTTGCTTCCATGTCCTGGCTATTATAAACAGTGCTGCAATGAACATTGGGGTACATGTGTCTCTTCCAATTCTGGTTTCCTCAGTGTGTATGCCCAGCAGTGGGATTGCTGGGTCATAAGGCAGTTCTATTTGCAATTTTTAAAGGAATCTCCACACTGTTCTCCATAGTGGTTGTACTAGTTTGCATTCCCACCAACAGTGTAAAAGGGTTCCCTTTTCTCCACATCCTCTCCAGCATTTATTGCTTGTAGACTTTAGGATCACAGCCATTCTGACTGGTGTGAGATGGTACCTCACTGTGGTCTTGATTTGCATTTCTCTGATAATGAGTGATGTTGAGCATCTTTTCATGTGTTTGTTAGCCATCTGTATGTCTTCTTTGGAGAAATGTCTATTTAGTTCTTTGGCCCATTTTTTGATTGGGTCGTTTATTTTTCTGGAATTGAGCTGCTTAAGTTGCTTGTATATTTTTGAGATTAGTTGTTTGTCAGTTGTTTCATTTGCTATTATTTTCTCCCATTCTGAAGGCTGTCTTTTCACCTTGCTTATAGTTTCCTTTGTTGTGCAGAAGCTTTTAATTTTAATTAGGTCCCATTTGTTTATTTTTGCTTTTATTTCCAGTATTCTGGGAGGTGGATCATAGAGGATCCTGCTGTGATTTATGTCAGAGAGTGTTTTGCCTACGTTCTTCTCTAGGAATTTTATAGTTTCTGGTCTTACATTTAGATCTTTGATCCATTTTGAGTTTATTTTTGTGTATGGTGTTAGAAAGTGATCTAGTTTCATTCTTTTACAAGTGGTTGACCAGTTTTCCCAGCACCACTTGTTAAAGAGATTGTCTTTAATCCATTGTATATTCTTGCCTCCTTTGTTGAAGATAAGGTGTCCATAGGTGTGTGGATTTATCTCTGGGCTTTCTATATTGTTCCGTTGATCTATATTTCTGTCTTTGTGCCAGTACCATACTGTCTTGATGACTGTGGCTTTGTAGTAGAGCCTGAAGTCAGGCAGGTTGATTCCTCCAGTTCCATTCTTCTTTCTCAAGATTGCTTTGGCTATTCAAGGTTTTTTTGTATTTCCATACAAATTGTGAAATTATTTGTTCTAGCTCTGTGAAAAATACTACTGGTAGCTTGATAGGGATTTCATTGAATCTATAGATTGCTTTGGGTAGTATACTCATTTTCACTATATTGATTCTTCTGATCCATGTACATGGTATATTTCTCCATCTATTAGTGTCCTCTTTGATTTATTTCACCAGTGTTTTATAGTTTCATATATATAGGTCTTTAGTTTCTTTAGGTAGATATATTCCTAAGTATTTTATTTTTTTCACTGCAATAGTGAATGGAATTGTTTCCTTAATTTCTTTTTCTACTTTCTCATTATTCGTGTATAGGAATGCAAGGGATTTCTGTGTGTTGATTTTATATCCTGCAACTTTACTATATTCATTGATTAGCTCTAGTAATTTTCTGGTGGGGTCTTTAGGGTTTTCTAGGTAGAGGATCATGTCATTTGCAAACAGTGAGTGTTTTGCTTCTTCTTTTCCAGTTTGGATTCCTTTTATTTCTTTTTCTGCTCTGATTGCTGTGGCCCAAACTTCCAGAACTATGTTGAATAGTAGTGGTGAAACTGGGCATCCTTGTCTTGTTCCTGACTTTAGGGGAAATGCTTCCAGTTTTTCACCATTGAGGATAATGTTTGCTGTGGGTTTGTCATATATAGCTTTTATTATGTTGAGGTATGTTCCTTCTATTCCTACTTTCTGGAGAGTTTTTATCATAAATGGATGTTGAATTTTGTCAAAGGCTTTCTCTGCATCTATTGAGATAATCATAACACTTTTATTTTTCAACTTGTTAATGTGGTGAATTACATTGATTGATTTGTGGATATTGAAGAATCCTTGCATCCCTGGGATAAAGCCCACTTGATCATGGTGTATGATCTTTTTAATGTGTTGTTGGATTCTGATTGCTAGAATTTTGTTAAGGATTTTTGCATCTATGTTCATCAGTGTTATTGGCCTGTAGTTTTCTTTTTTTGTGGCATCATTGTCAGGTTTTGGTGTTAGGGTGATGGTGGCCTCATAGAATGAGTTTGGAAGTTCACCTTCCTCTGCAATTTTCTGGAAGAGTTAGAGTAGGATAGGTGTTAGCTCTTCTCGAAATTTTTGATAGAATTCAGCTGTGAAGCCGTCTGGACCTGGGCTTTTGTTTGCTGGAAGATTTCTGATTACAGTTTCAATTTCCGTGTTTGTGATGGGTCTGTTAAGATTTTCTATTTCTTCCTGGTTCAGTTTTGGAAAGTTGTACTTTTCTAAGAATTTGTCCATTGCTTCCACGTTGTCCATTTTATTGGCATATAATTGCTGATAGTAGTCTCTTATGATCCTTTGTATTTCTGTGTTGTCTGTTGTGATCTCTCCATTTTCATTTCTAATTTTATTGATTTGATTTTTCTCCCTTTGTTTCTTGATGAGTCTTGCTAATGGTTTGTCAATTTTATTTATCCTTTCAAAGAACCAGCTTTTTGCTTTGTTGATTTTTGCTATGGTCTCTTTTGTTTCTTTTGCATTTATTTCTGCCCTAATTTTTAAGATTTCTTTCCTTCTACTAGCCCTTGGGTTCTACATTTCTTCCTTTTCTAGTTGCTTTAGGTGTAGAATTAGGTTTTTAATTTAACTTTTTGCTTGTTTCTTGAGGTATGCCTGTATTGCTATGAACTTTCCCCTTAGCACTGCTTTTACAGTGTCCCACAGGTTTTGGGTTGTTGTGTTTTTATTTTCATTCATTTCTATGCATATTTTGATTTCTTTTTGATTTCTTCTGTGATTTGTTGGTTATTCAGAAGCGTGTTGTTCAGCCCCCATGTGTTGGAATTTTTAATAGTTTTGGTTCTGTAACTGAGATCTAATCTTATTGCATTATGGTCAGAAAAGATGCTTGGAATGATTTCAAATTTTTTGAATTCATCAAGGTTAGATTTATGGCCCAGGATGTGATCTATCCTGAAGGAGGTTCCGTGTGCACTTGAGAAAAAGGTGAAATTCATTGTTTTGGGGTGAAATGTCCTATAGATATCAATTAGGTCTAACTGGTATATTGTATCATTTAAAGTTTGTGTTTCTTTGTTAATTTTCTGTTTAGTTGATCTATCCATAGGTGTGAGTGGGGTATTAAAGTCTCCCACTATTATTGTGTTATTGTTAATTTCCTCTTTCATACTTATTAGCATTTGCCTTACATATTGCAGTGCTCCCATGTTGGGTGCATATGTATTTATAATTGTTATATCTTCTTTTTGGATTGATCCTTTTATCATTATGTATTGTCCTTCTTTATCTCTTTTTACAGGCTTTGTTTCAAAGTCTATTTTATTGGATATGAGTATTGCTACTCCTGCTTTCTTTTGGTCTCTATTTGCATGGAATATCTTTTCCCAGCCCTTCACTTTCAGGCTGTATGTGTCCCTTGTTTTGAGGTGGGTCTCTTGTAGACAACATATATAGCGGTTTTGTTTTTGTATCCATTCAGCCAGTCTTTGTCTTTTGGTTGGGGCATTCAACTCATTTACGTTTAAGGTAATAATTGATAAGTATGATCCCGTTGCTATTTACTTTATTGTATTGGGTTCAGGTTTATACACCCTTTTTGTGTTTCCTGTCTAGAGAGTATCCTTTAGCATTTGTTGGAGAGCTGGTTTGGTGGTGCTGAATTCTCTCAGCTTTTGCTTGTCTGTAAAGCTTTTGATTTCTCCTTCATATTTGAATGAGATCCTTGCTGAGTGCAGTAATCTGGGATATAAGTTATTTTCTTTCATCACTTTAAGTATGTCTTGCCATCCCCTCCTGGCCTGAAGAGTTTCTATTGAAAGATCAGCTGTTATCCTTATGGGAATCCCCTTGTGTGTTATTTGTTATTTTTCCCTTGCTGCTTTTATTTTTTTTTATTTTTATTTTTTTATTTTTATTTTTTTTTATTTTTTATTTTTTTTAGTTTTTTATTTTTTAAATTTTAAAATCTTTAATTCTTACATGCATTCCCAAACATGAACCCCCCTCCCACCTCCCCTCCCCATAACATCTTTCTGGGTCATCCCCATGCACCAGCCCCAAGCATGCTGCATCCTGCGTCAGACATAGACTGGCGATTCAATTCACATGATAGTATACATGTTAGAATGTCATTCTCCCAAATCATCCCACCCTCTCCCTCTCCCTCTGAGTCCAAAAGTCCGTTATACACATCTGTGTTTCTTTCCCTGTCTTGCATACAGGGTCGTCATTGCCATCTTCCTAAATTCCATATATATGTGTTAGTATACTATATTGGTGTTTTTCTTTCTGGCTTACTTCACTCTGTATAATCGGCTCCAGTTTCATCCATCTCATCAGAACTGATTCAAATGAATTCTTTTTAACGGCTGAGTAATACTCCATTGTGTATATGTACCACAGCTTTCTTATCCATTCATCTGCTGATGGACATCTAGGTTGTTTCCATGTCCTGGCTATTATAAACAGTGCTGCGATGAACATTGGGGTACATGTGTCTCTTTCAATTCTGGTTTCTCGGTGTGTATGCCCAGAAGTGGGATTGCTGGGTCATAAGGTAGTTCTATTTGCAATTTTTTAAGGAATCTCCACACTGTTTTCCATAGTGGCTGTACTAGTTTGCATTCCCACCAACAGTGTAGGAGGGTTCCCTTTTCTCCACATCCTCTCCAGCATTTATTGCTTGCAGATTTTTGGATCACAGCCATTCTGACTGGTGTGAAGTGGTACCTCATTGTGGTTTTGATTTGCATTTCTCTGATAATGAGTGATGTTGAGCATCTTTTCATGTGTTTGTTAGCCATCCGTATGTCTTCTTTGGAGAAATGTCTATTTAGTTCTTTGGCCCATTTTTTGATTGGGTCGTTTATTTTTCTGGAGTTGAGCTGCAGAAGTTGCTTGTATATTTTTGAGATTAGTTGTTTGTCAGTTGCTTCATTTGCTATTATTTTCTCCCATTCCGAAGGCTGTCTTTTCACCTTGCTTATATTTTCCTTTGTTGTGCAGAAGCTTTTAATTTTAATTAGATCCCATTTGTTTATTTTTGCTTTTATTTCCAGAATTCTGGGAGGTGGATCATAGAGGATCCTGCTGTGATTTATGTCTGAGAGTGTTTTGCCTATGTTCTCCTCTAGGAGTTTTATAGTTTCTGATATAGATCAATGGAACAAAATAGAAAGCCCAGAGATAAATCCACGCACATATGGACTCCCTTGCTGCTTTTAATATTTGTTCTTTGTGTTTGATCTTTGTTAATTTGATTAATATGTGTCTTGGGGTGTTTTGCCTTGAGTTTATCCTGTTTGGGACTCTCTGGGTTTCTTGGACTTGGGTGATTATTTCCTTCCCCACTTTAGGGAAGTTTACAACTATTATCTCCTCAAGTATTTTCTCATGGTCTTTCTTTTTGTCTTCTTCTTCTGGGACTCCTAAGATTCAAATATTGGAGCATTTCATATTGTCCTGGAGGTCTCTGAGATTGTCCTCATTTCTTTTAATTCATTTTTCTTTTTTCCTCTCTGATTCATTTATTTCTACCATTCTATCTTCTACTTCACTAATCCTATCTTCTGCCTCCGTTCAGGTCAGTTCAGTTCAGTTCAGTCGCTCAGTCGTGTCTGACTCTTTGCAACCCCATGAATCGCAGCATGCCAGGCCTCCCTGTTCCATCACCAACTCCTGGAGTTCACTCAGACTCGCATCCATCGAGTCAGTGATGCCATCCAGCCATCTCATCCTCTGTCATCCCCTTCTCCTCCTGCCCCCAATCCCTCCCAGCATCAAAGTCTTTTCCAATGAGTCAACTCTTTGCATGAGGTGGCCAAAATACTGGAGTTTCAGCTTTAGCATCATTCCTTCCAAAGAAATCCCAGGGCTGATCTCCTTCAGAATGGACTGGTTGGATCTCCTTCCAGTCCAAGGGACCCTCAAGAGTCTTCTCCAACACCACAGTTCAGAAGCATCAATTCTTTGGTGCTCAGCCTTCTTCACAGTCCAACTCTCACATCTATACATGACCACTGGAAAAATCATAGCTTTGACTAGATGGACCTTAGTCAGCAAAGTAATGTCTCTGCTTTTGAATATACTATCTAGGTTGGTCATAACTTTCCTTTCAAGGAGTAAGCGTCTTTTAATTTCATGGCTGCAATCACCATCTGCAGTGATTTTGGAGCCCCCCCAAAATAAAGTCTGACACTGTTCCCACTGTTTCCCCATCTATTTCCCATGAAGTGATGGGACCGGATGCCATGATCTTCGTTTTCTGAATGTTGAGCTTTAAACCAACTTTTTCTGTCTCCTCTTTTACTTTCATCAAGAGGCCTTTTAGTTCCTCTTCACTTTCTGCCATAAGGGTGGTGTCATCTGCATATCCGAGGTTATTGATATTTCTCCCAGCAATCTTGATTCCAGCTTGTGTTTCTTGCAGTCCAGGGTTTCTCATGATGTACTCTGCATATAAGTTAAATAAGCAGGGTGACATTATAACAGCCTTGACGTACTCCTTTTCCTATTTGGAACCAGTCTGTTGTTCCATGTCCAGTTCTAACTGTTGCTTCCTGACCTGCATACAGATTTCTCAAGAGGCAGGTCAGGGTCTGGTATTCCCATCTCTTTCAGAATTTTCCAGTTTCTTGTGATCCACACAGTCAAAGTGTTTGGCGTAGTCAATAAAGCAGAAATAGATGTTTTTCTGGAACTCTCTTGCCTTTTCCATGATTCTACTATATGTTGCCTCCAGAGTGTTTTTTCTCTCATTTATTGCATTATTCATTATATATTAACGCTTCTTTATTTCTTCTAGGTCCTTGTTAAACCTTTCTTACATCTTCTCAATCCTTTTTTCCAGACTATTTGTCTGTGATTCCATTTTTATTTCAAAATTTTGGGTCATTTTCACTATCATTATTTGGAATTCTTTATCAGGTAGATTCCCTATTTCTTCCTCCTTTGTTTGGTTTGGTGGGCATTTATCCTGTTCCTTTACCTGTTGGGTATGCCTCTGTCTCTTCATCTTGTTTATATTGCTGCGTTTTGGGTGGCCTTTCTGTATTCTGGCAGTTTGTGGAGTTCTCTTTATTGTGGAGTTTCTTCACTGTGGGTGGGGTTGTACGGGTGGCTTGTCAAGGTTTCTTGGTTAGGAAGCTTGTGTTGGTGTTCTGGTGGGTGGAACTGGATTCTTCTCTCTGGAGTGCAATGAAGTGTCCAGTAATGAGTTATGAGATATCAGTGGTTTTGGGGTAACTTTGGGCAGCCTGTATATTGAAGCTCAGGGCTCTGTTCCTGTGTTGCTGGAGAATTTGCATGGTATGTCTTGCTCTGGAACTTGTTGGCCCTTGGGTGGTGCTTGGTTTCAGTGTAGGCATGGAGGCGTTTGATGAGCTCATGTCGATTAATGTTCCCTGGAGTCAGGAGTTCTCTGATGTTCTCAGGATTTGGACTTAAGCCTCCTGCTTCTGGTTTTCAGTCTTATTTTTACAGTAGTCTCAAGACTTCTCCTTCTATACAGCACCATTGATAAAACATCAAGGTTAAAGATGAAAAGTTTCTCCACAGTGAGGGACACCCAGAGAGGTTCACAGAGTTACATGGAGAAGAGAAGAGGGAGGAGGGAGTTAGAGGTGACCCGAATGAGATGAGGTGGAATCAAAGAGGAGAGAGCAAGCTAGCCAGTAGTCACTTCCTTATGTGTGCTCCACAGTCTGGACTGCTCAGAGATGTTCATGGAGTTATACAGAGAAGAGAAGAGGGAGGAAGGAGGCAGAGGTGGCTAGGAGGATGAAAGGGGGAAAGGAAAAGGAGAGAGACAGATCCAGTCAGTAATCAGTTCCCTAAGTGTTCTCTACCATCTGGAACACACAGAGATTCACAGAGTCAGGTAGAGAAGAGAAGGGGGAGGGAGGAGACAGAGGCGACCTGATGGAGAAAAAGGAGAGTCCAAAGGAGGAGAGAGCAGTCAAGCCAGTAATCTCGCTCCCAAGTAAAAATGGGTACTGAAGATTGGGTTTTTAAAGGTACAAAATTGATAACAACTACCAAAAAGCAAAGATTAAAAATCTAGAGTAGAGGTTGGATTTTCAAAAATACAATGTTAAAGAAAAGAAGAAGAAAAAAAAAACAAAGTCACAAAAATTATTAAATATATATATATGAAGTTTGCTTTAAAAATAGAGTCTTTTCTTGAAAAGTAATAGTAGATTATAAAAATGAAAATTAAAGGAGTAATAGAGGACTTAAAAATTATAAAAAGTTAAAAAAAAGAAGAAGAAGAAAAGAATGATCATAAAAATCATAAAGGTATATCTAGGACTTTCTCTGGTGTTGTTGTGGGCAGTGTTGGGTCAGTTCAGTTTCAGATAGTCCGTTGGTCTGGCTTATATTTCCCAAGATCTATAGGCCCCTTCCTATGTAGTCGGTACTAAGGACAGGGTTTTAATCTATTGCACCTGTCACTTCCAAGGCGGTTCCCTCTGTTTTAGCGTCTTCTGTTTGCTGGTCTCTTCAGTGTCTGATTCCACCCTGACACAAGATGGGCAGTGGTGGACAGTTTTTTTAGGCTCACTTGTTTAGTCGCGCTGTGGGGAGGGAGGGACAGTGCAAACAAATAACACTGGTGTGTGCTCACAGTGTCTCAGCCACACTGGGCCTGCCCCCGCTCACGTCGCACACAGCTCAGGCTCTAGGTTGCTCCGCTGGGAACCCTCTGAGGCCGGCCCCGGGCTGCATGCGCCTCCCAGGTCTAAGCCGCTCAGGTTCAGGCACTCAGGGAGTCCTCTGAGGTGCAGACTTGGTTGGGCCTGTGTTTTGTGCCCTTCCCAGGTCTGAGTATGACAACCCACTCCAGTATTCTTGCCTGGAAAATTCCATGGACAGAGAAGCCTGGTAGTCTACAGTCCATGGGGTCTTAAAGAGTCGGACACGACTGAACAACTTCACTTTCCCTTTCCAGGTCCGAGTAGCTCAGGTGTTCGGCAAGCGTGGTCTCTGTGATTTATTGCCTCTCTTGTCCCTGCTGCTTGGTTTTCTGGGTGTACAACTGGCGCACCTTCTCAGGCGGATGATGACTGTCCAGAACCCCAAGAAGTCTTAGTTAGCAAAGGACCCTGCTTGCTGTTTGGTAGATAATGTCTCTCTGGGGCTGCAATTGCCCCGTTGCAGCCCTTCCAGCTCTGGCGGCCTGTCACCAGAGGGGGATGGTCTGCAGCAGGCTAATTCTGTTCCATCCTTTGTTCTGTGCGCGGTCTTGGCAGTGTCTTATGTTAGAGCTTTTCACGTGGTAGCTATCCCACAGTCTGGTTTGCTAGCCCAAGTTAGTTCGCTCTGATTACACTCTGGGCATTCAGGCCTGATCCTTACTCTAAGCAATGCAGTCCACGCCTCCCTGCCCAGCCCCCACTTGCTAGTGGCGGATGCAAGCATCTGTGCTGCTTCTCTGCTGGGGGAGTTGCCATTGGGCAAGTAATCTGTGGGTTTTAATTATTTATTTATTTTTCCTCCCTGTTATGTTGGCCTCTGTGCTTCCAAGGCTCACCACAGACTTGGCAGTGAGAGTGTTTCCTGGTGTTTGGAAACTTCTCTCATTTTAAGACTCCCTTCCCAGGACGGAACTCCCTTCCCAGGATGGAGCTCCCTCCCTACCTCTTTTGTCTCTTTTTTTGTCTTTTATATTTTTTCCTACCTCTTTTCGAAGACAATGGGCTGCTTTTCTGGGTGCCTGATGTCCTCTACCGGCATTCAGAAGTTGTTTTGTGGAATTTACTCAGCATTTAAATGTTCTTTTGATGAATTTGTGGAGGAGAAAGTGGTCTCCCCGTCTTATTCCTCCACCATCTTAGGACCACCTCCCCACTACATGATTTTAAAGGAAAATATTCCTGGCTTGATTTTGAGACATCATATGTATGATACATATTATATGACATATTTGTGTTTGGTGTTTTAATTCTTTTATTTATTTAGCTAGCTATTATTTATTTTTGGCTGCAGTGGGTCTTCATTGATGCCCATGGGCTTTCTCTAGTTGCAGTGAGTGGGGGACTACTCTCTAGTTGCAGTGCATGGGATTCTCATTGAGGTGGCTTCTCTTGTTGTCAGCATGGATTCTAGGGTGCATGCGCTTCATTAACTGTGGCATGAGTGCTCAGTAGTTGTGGCACATGAGCTTAGTTGCTCCGAGGCATGTGGAATCTTCCTGGAACAGGGACTGAACCTGTGTCCCTGCATTGGCACGTGGATTCTCAACCACTGGACCACCAAGGGAGTCCCTGTGTTTGATATATTTCCATGCCTTATGCGGAGACATAGGACACCCATGTGCTGGAGCAATTATTCTAGCTCATGAGAGCCACTTGTGTACATGAGTTTTTTGACCTCATATTGTATCTTGAAATCCACCATGCAATATTTAAGATATAGAAATTGGCTGACTCCCCAAATAAAGGCATTCTTAACCCCCCTGAAGAGCCAATTGCTAAATTTTTATTGGCACACCACTGTGTGTGTGTGCATGTGTGTGTGTGTGTGTGCATGGTGTGTGTGTGTGTGTGTGTGTGTATATATATATATATATATATATATATATATATATATATACACAACCACTCTGGTATCCTTGCCTGGAAAATCCATGGACTAAGGAGCCTAATGGGCTACAGTTCATGGGGTTGCAAAGTGTTGGACATGACTGAGCAATTAACACACACGCACAGATACACGTGCAGTAAATTATGCTGGAAAGAGAAAGCTATTACTTAGGAAACTTTTGAAGATTCAGCCTTATTGCATTCCTCATTATAATCACCTTTTCTCAGGAATGTTGCATATCACATTTTATTTTGTAAATAGCTGAGATGAAATAATATTACAACACAGACTCCCTTAATATTCAGTCATGGCAACACTGGAAACCCAGCAGCAAGGGAATAAGTTAATGCAGTTTTTCAGTGACAAAATTGTTCTAATACCCAAACTCATGTTTTAGTGATGCTTTTAAAATGTAAATAGAAAGTTAAATGTGCATTTGCAGAATAATACAGAAGCTTGAAATTTACTGATGGAATTGTTGTGTATCAATAAGAAATAAATCTAAACCCCAGATACACTTCTAAATAAATAATTGTATTCCCTTCTACTATCTGATTTCACTTGCATAGTGATTTATTTTCAAGAATAGCATGAGTGCTTGCTTTCTGAATTGATTTGTAAAGATTGTTGAGGGACTAACAGCCCATGAATAGAAATTAATTTTCTTATAGAATGTCAGGGCAAGAACAAACTAGAAGGTCATCTAATACAAAGACTCTCGGTCTGTTCACCACCCTGTTGCCTGAGACGTAAACCTCCCGGAAGTTACAATGACTCACTGCGCTAGGGATGCTTAGCATCAGGATGGGTAGAGATTTCTAAGAATCTCTAAATGGAAGATAAAGCTTTTCCAGTGATTTTAATATATAGCCCCTCCTTCTCCTCTACACCTTATGGGAGTGTGTTCCTCCCAATTAGTTACAGATCTATCCCAATAACTTTTTCTATTTAAAAACCTCAGCCCCTAAACCAACTGAAGCTGATGGCCATGAATACAGAGAAGGAATACATCTCAGTGGTTACAAAAAATCTAGTGGTTCGCATAGCACTTTGTGTCTCTTTCTATGTTTGGATGGGTCAGGAAAATAATTTTATTTAAAAAAGCAGAACAATATTTTCCTTGAGACTATGAATGCCTTTGGCTAGATAACTTCTAGGCTTCCCAGGTGGCTCAGTGGTAAAGAATCTGCCTGCTGGTGCAGGAGATGCAGAAGATGTGGGTTTGATCCGTGGGTTGGGAAGATTCCCTGGAGAAAGGAATGGCAACCCACTCTAGTATTCTTGCCTGGAAAACCCCATAAACAGAGGAATCTGGTGGGCTACAGTCCATGGGGTTGCAAAGAGTCAGACACAATGCAGTGACTGAGTGTGTGCACGCAGATATACACACAAATTTTAGCTGGTAAATTTTTGTAAGTTCAGCTCAGTTCAGTCACTCAGTCATGTCTGATCATTTGGGACCCCATGGACTGTAGCACCCCAGGCCTCCCTGTCCATCACCAACTCCTGGGTCTTGCTCAGACTCATATCCATTGAGTCGGCGATGCCATCCAGCCATCTCATCCTCTGTCATCCCCTTCTCCTCCTGCCTTCAGTCTTGCCCAGAATCAGGGTCTTTTCCAATGAGTCACTTCTTCCCATCAGGTGACCAAAGTATTGGAGCTTCAGCTTCAGCATCAGTCCTTCTGATGAATATTCAGGGTTGATTTCCTTTAGGATTGACTGGTTTCATCTCCCTTCAGTCCAAGGGACTCTCAAGAGTCTTCTCCAACACCACAATTTAAAAGTATCAATTCTTCAGTGCTCAGCTTTCTTTATAGTCCAACTTTCACATCCATATGTAACTACTGGGAAAAAAAATAGCTTTGACTAGATGGACCTTTGTTGGTAAAGTAATGTCTCTGCTTTTTAATGTGCTGTCTAGGTTGGTCATAGCTTTTCTTCCAAGGAGCAAGTGTCTTTTAATTTCATGGCTACAGTCACCATCTGTAGTGATTTTGGAGCCCCCAAAAATAAAGTCTGTCATTTTTTTTTTATTGTTTCCCTATCTATTTGCCATGAATTGATGGGGCCGGATGCCCTGATCTTTATTTTTTGAATGTTGAGTTTTAAGCCAGCTGTTTCACTCTCCTTTTCACTTTCATCAAGAGTCTCTTTAGTTCTTCTTCACTTTCTGCCATAAGGGTGGTGTCATCTGCATATCTGAGGTTATTATGTCTTTACATAAAACCTAAATTTTTTCAGGTAATTTTGAAAGTAATTAGTATTTTTTATCTGTGACTCTACTAGTATTTTCAGTTAATTTAAATGACGTATTTATTGACAAAAATTTAAATGACATATTTAATGACGTATTTATTGACACGTATTATGTGTTACTAACAAAAATGTTTTATAAAAAAGTATGTATATTACTGGTTTCTCTGAAAATAATAAAGGAAGAGGGGTATTTATCACATTGCTAGGATATCCTGGGCAATGATAAGTCCAATTTAGTTCAATTCTACTTTTAACATGTTGTCCCAAGCTGTTTGGCAGTAAACTAACAACTTGAAGCCAAAATATTTGTCTGGAACCTTCTAATTTTGTTTGGTTTTATGGTTTAAAAATTTATTTATGGTTTACATAAAAAACAGACTTGAGAGGATCATTCAGTAAAGCCAGAGATGGATACAGTTGAGAAGGCATATAGTATAGTGCAATAGAAAAAATCAAACAGAGGCAAAAGTTTTCTTTTTTTAATTACAGTGTGGGGTTTAATTTTTAATAATGATAGGGTTTGATCCCTGAGTGAGGAAGATCCCCTGGAGAGAATGGCTACCCACTCCAGTATTCTTGCCCGGAGATTTCCATAGACAGAGGAGTCTGGCTGGCTACAGTTCATGGGGCCGCAAAGAGTTGGACACAACTGAGCAAATGAGCATGCATGCATGCAACCATCTCTTTAAAAAAGATGGACTGATTGTAGCAATTACTAATTTCTATTGACTGCAGCCATGAAATTAAAAGACACTTACTCCTTGGAAGAAAAGTTATGACCAACCTAGATAGCATATTCAAAAGCAGAGACATTACTTTGTCAACAAAGGTCCATCTAGTCAAGGCTATGGTTTTTCTAGTGGTCATGTATGGATATGAGAGTTGGACTGTGAAGAAAGCTGAACGCCGAAGAATTGATGCTTTTGAACTGTGGTGTTGGAGAAGATTCTTGAGAGTCCCTTGGACTGCAAGGAGATCCAACCAGTCCATTCTGAAGGAGATCAGCCCTGGGATTTCTTTGGAAGGAATGATGCTGAAGCTGAAACTCCACTACTTTGGCCACCTCATGAAAAGAGTTGACTCATTGGAAAAGACTCTGATGCTGGGAGGGATTGGGGGCAGGAGGAGAAGGGAATGACAGAGGATGAGATGGCTGGATGGCATCACTGACTCGATGGATGTGAGTCTGAGTGAACTCTGGGAGCTGGTGATGGACAGGGAGGCCTGGCGTGCTGTGATTCATGGGGTTGCAAAGAGTCGGACACGACTGAGTGACTGAACTGAACTGAAGTGATTGTGTGATCAGTTTCAAGCTACTGATATGTTATCTATGAAGGCAAAATTGGAAAGAAATGCTAATAATTGACTCTCAAAAGCCACTAAAGCTGCTGCAGCATGCTGCTAGACAGTACACAAGATTCCTCCCCCCACCCATAGCACTATATAGATAAACTCTTTACATACAACATGAGAATGTAATGGGGAGTTTATAGAGGGACTGTTAAAAGAGAGAATCTCTTTTACATGCATTTGTGCTATACAGAGTCAGCAACAACAATTTATGGAACCCTAGAAATACGATTGATAAAGATTCTGAGAAATAAAAATCAAAACTACAATGAGATATCACCTCACACCAGTCCGAGTGGCTATCATAAAAAAGCCTACAAACAGTAAGTGCTGGTGAGGTTATGGGTTAAAGGGAACCCTCCTACACTGTTGGTGGGAATGTAATTTGGTACAACTACTATGGAGAATATGGAGGCTCCTTAAAAACTAAAAATACAACTACCATAAGATCTAGCAGTCCCAATCCTGGGCATATGTCCAGAGAAAAACATGGTTTGAAAGGATACATGCATGTCCATATTCATTGCAACACTGTTTACAATAGCCAAGACAGGAAGCAACATAAAGATCCATCTACAGATGGATGCACGAAGAAGATTTGGTACATATATACAATGGAATGTTACTCAGCCTTTAAAAAAAATGAAATAATGCCTTTTGCAGCAACATGGATGGACCTGGAGATTATCATACTAAGTGGAGTAAGTCAGAGAAAGACAAATATCATATGATATTATCTAATAAATAGATAAACAAAAGGGATATATTCATACAGTAAAATATTGTCATAAAAGAAGTGAAGTATTGATACAAATGAATCTTTTGAAAATATTAAGCTGTGTGAAAGAAACTAGTCACAAAAGACACATATTGTATGATCCCATTTATCTGATATGTTCAGAACACACAGTTTTATAAAGACAGAAAGTAAGTTAGTCATGGCCTAGGGTTGGGTGGTAAGAAATAGATTATTGGATTTCCTTTTGTGGTGATGAAAACTCTACAAAACTGATTGTTGTAATGGTTGCACAACTATATGAATAAGCTAAAAAAATGAATTATACAAATTAGATTTGTGAATCATGTCTCAGTGAAGCTGTTACACAAGGAATATGGGCAATATTTTATATTTCAAATTAAAACTAAATCTAAACTCTAGTACCATGATTTGAAAATCATCCATAGTGTAAGAATATATCATCCAGGAGATGAATAGACAGTAATCTCACTCTGTCAGCCCATACTTTGATCAAGCCTTTATTAAAATCTTGCATCTAGTTTTAATCTCTACCCTTTAATAATGATGTAGAAAAATTAAAGATGTTTCTGAGAAGCCCATCTCAGTAATGCTCAGTTATTAGAGACCATAGCTGATGAAAGAATATGAGGATGTTGGTATAATTTAATCTAAAATCAAAGGAAAAAAACAGAGCTGGGCAGTTGGGTTGTTTAATCAAGGGTTGTCTGCTGGCCTTTGAAATCTACTAGTATATGTCACGAGAGGAAATGAAGTAGCTCTGTACCATATCTGTAAAGGATATAATCAAATAAAGCTGGAATGAATTGAAGCCAGATAATTTTACGTTACTTGTGTGCTTACTGAGCAACTAAGCACACATTAGGTGGCCAAAGTATTGCCACCTGATGCGAAGTACTGACTCATTGGAAAAGCCCCAGATGCTGGGCAAAATTGAAGGCAGAAGAAGGGGAAGACAGAGGATGAGATGGTTGGATGGCATCAGCGACTTGATGGAAATGAGTTTGAGCAAGCTTCTGGAGTTGGTGATGGACAGGGAGGCCTGGCGTGCTGTAGTCCATGGAGTTGCAAAAAGTCAGACATGATTGAGTGACTGAGCTGAACTGAACTGAACTTTATGTTATATATTTTTATGATAATAAGAGTAAAAGTATTTATAAGAAGATGTTAATAAGACAGATTTAAAAATATAGAGACACTTAAGGTTAGGGGGAACTGATACTTTTAAGAGTTTAAATAACATGAAATATTGCATAGGTTTTTTGGATAAGAATGTGTATAACGGACTTTTGGACTCAGAGGGAGAGGGAGAGGGTGGGATGATTTGGGAGAATGACATTCTAACATGTATACTATCATGTGAATTGAATCGCCAGTCTATGTCTGACGCAGGATGCAGCATGCTTGGGGCTGGTGCATGGGGATGACCCAGAAAGATGTTATGGGGAGGGAGGTGGGAGGGGGGTTCATGTTTGGGAATGCATGTAAGAATTAAAGATTTTAAAATTTAAAAAAATAAAAAAAAAAAAAGAACAAAAAAAAAAAAAAGAAAATACAGGATACAAAAGGATATATATGAAATGATTATACTTAGAGAGAGTTCCTAGCAAAAAGACTAGAAAGTAAAATATCAAAAGTTCAATAGTTCTTATCATTAATTTGAGGATCAGTGCATATTGCTGTCTTTTTTTCCTATATTTTTTATATTTCTCATAATTTGCATAAATATGGTTATAATCAACAAAGAACAATTTAAAAAGGATCCATATAATTTGTCTTAGTTTAAGTATGTGTATCCTCTCCAGTTACTGCCACATTTTAATCACCTACCTACTCCAGGAACAAGGAGATTGTATTAAGTTCTCCACTTCATTAGATTTTTTCCCTAACTTATTAGATGTATTTGATAATACTACTGTGACTTATTCACAGGGATATATGATTTTCACCAAATACATCTCACTTTATTAGATGCTTATACTTCATATATTTTTAATAGTGAACTATTTCACAAAGCATGCATTTAACCACCCATATCACTTGAATATAAAGGCTCTATAAAGAGAAAAAGTGATTGGACTTTCCAGGGTGCTCTGGTTTAACTCAGTTTTATGATCTCCCCTGTGTGGTTCTTAAAACTACTGTAGCTCAGTAAGTATTTATTGAGTGATTACCATGAGCAGGTTTCTCCTCAGAGTTTCAAAATCTTTGTATTCCTACATAGCAGATCAATTAAAAATTTTTTGTAGTTCTTATCTGGAGATTCCCAGGTAAGCAAGCCTGATGAAAAGTAAACACACTCAAGAGGCTGACTGGTTCTGACTTCTGTTCTTTTTAACTTTCATCCACAGTCCTACCTGGATTTGCCTATATGGATTTTAAGTTTGATGTCAAATTAATGATGGTGTAATAATATTTACTTAATATACCTTCCTTTCTTAAAACTGTAGCCTCAAAGTAATTTTGATCTCTGGGAATTACCTCAGCCTATTATTTCTGGCTTATATGTGTTTGTTTTAAAAGTTGCCTGAGGGAGTTCCCTGGCAGACCAGTGGTTAAGACTCTGTGATTGCAGTTCCTGGAGTGTGGCTTGATCCCTAGTCAGTAACTAAAATCCCACCTGCTGCCTTATGCAGGAAACAAACAAACAAACAAACAAACATCTTCCTGAATTGAAACCATCAGGTTCAGGTGATTTCTTTAAAGGTGTTCACTTATTTGCCCTCTTCATAGAACAGTGGTCTTCAGCCTTTAACATCAGTCTCTGGGAGCTTTTGAAAAATGCAAATGCCTTGACTCTACCCAAGGCCAGACGCATTACAATATGGGAGGTGCAAAGGGTGAATGGGGTGTTCAGTGGAGTTTTTCTTTCCTTTTAGAAGCATTACAGGTGATTTCTAGGGTAGAGCAGAATTTGACAGTTATTGCATTGCTGTGATTTAGTCACTCAGTCATGTCCCACTCTCTGCAGCACCAAGGACTGCAGCACAACAGGCTTCCCTGTCCTTCACGATCTCCCAGAGCTTGCTTGAGTTCATGTCAGTGATGCCATCCAACCATTTCATCCTCTGTCATCCCCTTCTCCTGCCCTCAATCTTTGCCAGCATCAGGATCTTTTCCAATGAGCCAGTTCTTCCCATCAGGTGGCAAAGTATTGGAGCTTCAGCTTCAGCATGAGTCCTTCCAGTGAATATTCAGGGTTGATTTCCTTTAGGACTGACTAGTTGGATCTCCTTGCAGGGACTCTCAAGAGTCTTCTCCAGCATCACAGTTCAAAAGCATCAGTTATTCGGTGCTCAACCTTCTTTATGGTCCACCTCTTACCACCATACATGACTATTGGAAAAACCATAGCTTTGACTAGACAGACCTCTGTGAACAAAGTAATGTCTCTCCTTTTTAATATGCTGTCTAGGTTGGCCATAGTTTTTCTTCCAAGGGGCAAGTGTCTTTTATTTTCATGCTGCAGTCACAATCTTCAGTGACTTTGGGACCCCAAAATAAAGTCTGTCACTGTTTCCATTCTTTCCCCATCTATTTGCCACGAAATGATGGGTCCAGATGCCATGATCTTCACTGTTTGAATGTTGAGTTTTAAGCCAGCTTGTTCACTCTCCTCTTTCACCTCCATCAGGAGGCTTTTTAGTTTCTCTTTACTTTCTGCCATAAGGGTAGTGTCATCTGCATATCTGAGGTTATTAATATTTCTCCCAGCAACACTGATTCCAGCTTGTGCTTCATCCAGCCCAGCGTTTCTCATGATGTACTCCGCATATTATAAGTTAAATAAGCAGGGTGACAATATACAGCCTTGATGTATTCCTTTCCCAATTTTGAATTACTGCATTAACTCTTGAATAACTTGTGACCAGGGACACTGTGTTGTTATCCTCGTGTTCACAGTCTAACATACTGCTCTGTGTTAGTGGTTCTATGAGGACTTGTCAAATGAATGATGGAGCAGACATCCCCTATCTAGGGTCCCCAACCTTCTGGGTCTAATAATGCCTGATGATCTGAGGTGGAGCTGATGTAATAATAATAGAAATAAAATGCACAGTAAAGGCAAGGCGCATGAGTCATCCCCAAACCGCCCCCCCCTTATTGCTCTGTGGAAGAATTGTCTTCCATGAAACTGGTCCCTCTTGCCAAAAAGGTTGGGGACCACTGCCTTATCGTACGTGCACACACTTGGCCGCTGAGTGACATCCAGCTGAGTCTAGTTCCAGGTTTAGTCATGTCGGTCTTCGTTTTCTTAGCACAGGTGCAGCCGTGAACAGCAGTGAGAGTCTCCCTCCTTCCTCATCCGTCAACGACATCTCCTCCATGTCCACCGACCAGACCCTGGCATCTGACACTGACAGCAGCCTGGAAGCCTCGGCAGGACCCCTGGGTTGTTGCAGGTGACTAGCCGCCTGCCTGCGAAACCCAGCGTTCTTCAGGAGATGATGTGATGGAACACACACACAGACACTCACGCACACACGCAAACGCAGACACGCAACGACAAGAACGTGGCAAGGGAGAGAATCCGAGTCTAAAATTGAAACACATCTTTCAGCCTGCTTCTTCTCCAGAGTTCTGTATTGCAGCTAAGCCAAATGTATATTTAACTCCTAGTTGCTCTTGCTTTGGTATTCTTCCAATGATGCTTTTACTACAGAAAGCAAATCAAACACAATTAGAGAAGCCTTCTCCATAAAGTGTAATTTTAATGGCTGCAGAACCAGTGACCTGTAACTGCCCTTTCAAATGGCATGACAAGGTGTGCAGTGGCCCCATCCAGCATGTGTGTGTCTCTATCTTGCATCTACCTGCTCCTATTGGCCTAGTCAGATGGATGTAGATACAGATCCGCATGTGTCTGTATTCATACAGCACCACTTACTTAGAGATGCTACTGTCAGTGTCCTCAGGGCTCTCCCAAGACATCACGCACTGGGGTACCACATGGTCCATTTCATGTGATCTATTACTCTGACATAAACCCATCTGTAATATATTGCCAGTATATAAGCTATTTAGTTTGTTAATTGATTAAGCTGTATGTCTTATAAGAAAATGTGTAAAGGGTGGAATATGGGGAGGGAGTGAGTTCTCTTGGACCCTTGAAGATGTAGCTTCCAAATCTGAACTGATTAAATGGCACCTGTAAACCAATTTGTAGAAAGAACATATGTGATGCTTATGTACAGTGCGGGGTGGGAGAGGGTAACAGTTTCCAGGTACTGAATGGTTTGACCTTACGAAGGAAGGTAGGCATAACAGCTGAGGGTCTTTTCTCTGATAGTGAGTGGGTAGGAGAGGCTAGGGTAGTGTGGCCACGTGGGAGGAAGAGCTAAAGGAAGTATGACCCAGATTCTAGGAGACGCCGACATTCCTGTTTTAGAAAGGAGACCCTCATTTGTCTTTTGCAAATTATGTGTCACAACTGAGAAGAGATTGGCAGCTAGTGAGGCAGGGTTAGTGCGTCCATATCTGATGGGAACCCTTCTCTGAAATAGAGGGAGGCTGCCTCTACATGGTATCCCTAACAAAAAATGAGTTTGCCTAGGCTATTTTTAGATTGTGGGTTGTGTTTTCCATGACTGTGCTATTTTCCGTGTTTATACCTTGTCAAGGTTTTATTTTGAGAAGAAATATTACTTCCCTCTTCTGGAATTTAAAAAAAAAAATTACTTAAAAAAAATACCCAAAGCCCAGGGCGATCCTCAGGTTAGCATTTGAAAACATCCACAGACATTCCTCAGGGGTTTCCCCGACTCCTTAAAGTGGCCAATGTCTCATGTTTATTTTTTCATAAATTTCACCAATTCAAGAAGGGCTGATCATCTGAGTTTTGTACCACAAGTTGACGTGACAGCAATAACTCTGCCCATAAGTTACTGCTGCTAAATAGCTTTAGCAATAGAGTGTCTTAAAAGCCATGAAGCATTGATGTCAATGTTTAGCAAAATCTCCTGAACTTAGCTCAAAAATAAATGAAAGTGCTTTCCCAGGCACTTGAAGGAGGCACTGTGAAACATCCTGGTTCCATACAAGGCGATACCAGGATAACTTCTCAGCAATAACAGGACCAGGTCGACCCTTCTCCTCTTATTCACTCTAGTGAAGTATCCATCACAACTGTTTGCACTCTGACCATTTTGGTGCTCACCAATGTGGTAGTATTTCAGCTGAAGAAGAAGCGAAACACACAGGATGGTTGGTTGAATGTGAGATGACGGGCAAATGGAATCCCTCTGAAAACAGAGCAGACAGGAATGCCAGTGCTCTGAAAACTGCCTTAAACACAACGATAAGGAAGCCGTATCTCTTCCTAAGCAATAGAATCAACTCCCACCATTGCCACGGGAGCAATGCTGCCATTTACCAGGGATTGCTTCGCACCATAGATTTCATGACAAGAGGTCATTTGCTCAAAATGGAGAGAAAAATTATTAGACTGTGCAGTTTGTCCCCTGGAATAGAAGTGGCCCAGTGTCTCTATCTTGCTGCCCTTGCTTTTGGTTAATATTGCAGACAATCTGATTGGGAAAATGCTTCCACATTCGCATGAGTTCTCTCAATTTTCTTTGTGTCACACTCTCTCAACCCTCCCTCTTAGTCCCCCTCCCCCTTTAAAGTTTCTCTTCTCTGCTTTCCTTTTTCTTTATTTATCTCCTTTCTCTGTGCTCTTTTCTTGCTATACCTGCGGCGTCTCCCCTCCTGGCCCTTTAACCACATGAGATTAAGTGCAGAGAGCACGAAGCTGTTGAAAGAGAGTGAATCCCAGGGAGAATTTCATCAGCCACAAAACAACACCAGGAGACAAAAGGAAATCTCCAGCCAGCGTCTTCAAACCACTCGACAGTTAGACCCTCATGTATGTGGAAGTGATTTTTTTTTTCCACTCAGATGAAACCAGGCAAGAACTACCTAAAGTCCCCCACCGTTACTTGCTACGTCCAATTGCTACTTACTTACTTCTCTAAACTCGACTAGTCTGGCCTCTCTTGTTGTCTCTTGGAAACGGGTTACCTTTAGCCAGAACTCCCTCCAGTCAAGGAAAAATGGAACAACCTTTATACTGAGATATCATGTATTACAAAGCAAGCTAAGGGTTAGCTTCTTGACAGCTTCTACAATTAATTTTCCTAGATTATCAAAGCAACAGGTGATAGGCCAACAGAAAGAACCATCATTGCATAAGTCCCCACCCTTCACAATCTTGGGTCCATTTTATTCGAGTCACTTCAGGAGGTGATTATGTTGTTACTAGATCCACAGAATATACTATGTTCTGCACCGAATCTTCTTTTCTTGAAAAAACAATTATTTCTGGTGCAGTCACCCATTCCTTCAAAAGGCGTCTCCTGCTTTTCAGGTAGGGGGGTGTCAGGTCACTCTTAGGAAAAGTGAGATTCCTGCCTATGGTTGGGGTTCCTTTCAGAATGCGAAGTTGGCCTGACCTTCCTTAAAGGGCAAGTAGTTTCATAGTGATCCTTCAAGAAATGTTTTGTAGTATTTTACAGGAGGGATAGCTACATGCCCATGTGCAGGAGAAACTAGATTTTTGAGACAGCTTGGCAAAACCACCACCACCACTTTGATATTTCTATATATATTCTGTTGGCCAATGTGTCCAAAAGAGATACACTGGCCTAATAACCAAATTTCTTCTTGTGGAATAAAAACTGATAATAATCTTGCATCTTCAAGAATCTGATAACTGAGCTTTGAGAGAATGTACCCCATAGGTGGACCAGGGCCTGGTCTGTTACCTCCACTTGGAGTAAACTATTTAATTGAAGGCCAGGGAGCTGTATTGTTTTTTCTCAGTCTGTTATCATTATCAGAAAACTATCACCTAAGGATACTGATAGCAGCTGACTGGTAAATCAGAAAACAGGCCTTGACAAATAGAATAAGTAGAATAGGTGAGATTAGATAAATCCTTTTATGACTTGCCAGGGAAGGGGTGGGGGGCAGAATGAGCAAAATGGACTTTAAAATTTTAAATAGTCATTGCAAAATCTAAATTATTCCAAATCTATTTCTGTGTAATTCTCAACATACAATAATCTAAATCTTAGAAGCATCATGCTCTGTGATGAATGCTATCAACCAGGTTAGCTGAAGAGAATTTATCTTGTATAGCTCAGAGAAAGGGATTAAATAGACTGAGGAATCTTTGATTCCAACCACTTTGGGTCTGAAGAGAAATCTCCACCCTACCCTGCTCACAATGCACAACGTGCGTATTTTCCACAGAGGTTATTGAACCCAGAATGGAAACTCTTTCTCTAAGAACAACAATCAACTTATAATGTACATAGTTACACTAATTATTTTCCATGTGATTAAAATATAAGATTTTATCTCTTTTAGCACTTGGACAGTTTTTTGGCTGTCTGAAATGGCTCACTTTGACTCATTTCCTTGGTCAACAAGCTGAAATGGAAGATCTCTGTATATGAACTCCTGTACATCTAACTTTTGATTATGTGGGACCAATGGCCAGTATATCCTAATGGACAGAAATCTCCCACCCCTAGTTAGCACTGAACTGTTCACCTTGCCATGTATATCTTGCAACAAGACCTAACTTACACCTGCCTGTTACTCTGCATGATTGGACTCCAAAGACCATTACAAATGATGAGAATTGTCCTGTGTCTGTGTTTATGAAATGAACTTAAAACACACACACACATTCATACACATCTCACCTTTATAGTTCTAGATCAACCCCGGGAAGCAAAACTATGCACATCCAGTTTCTTTGCAAGGTCTTAATGGTGAGAATTGAAAGTCAGCCTGATAGATCAAATGCACTTCAGTGATGTTTAATAAGGACTGAAATGATTTAAATCATTTATGTCCTTTCTCTTTTTCATTTTGTGTGTGTGTTTTTTTTTCCTTTTTTATTTTCAAGATGTTGGTGAAACAAGAGGATGAATGGGGGGAGAACTTTGGCTTTTTTGAACTCTTTGTAGGTGGATATGAAGTCAATACATTGTGATTTCTGTTTCTTATGAACTATTAAAAAACAGAGCAAATCTGCTTCTAGTAACATAAAACCAAATCCAAACCCAGACTGTTGGAGTTTGCCTGTTGCTAACTATTGTCGTGCTGCTCATTGTCTTGGGTTTTATGTCCTGACAGTAGCTCTGAAGCATATCACATGATTTCATTGTGCAGTCTGATTGTGCCAGGGAATAAATGAGAAATGAGGAGTGACCTACTTTCTCACCTTGGGTAATGAGTGTGTAATACATATGTGACCATGTAGAAAGCTCTACTTTCATTTGAGATTAGTTTCTTCTAATCTCATTACTCAAGAGAGAGGTCAAAGTTGTTGTCTGTGTGTGTGTGTGTGTCTATGTGGTAGTTAACCTTACTCCTCAGTGAATTTATGATTTTATGTCTTGATAAGGTCAGCAAACCCATGTCAAGCTGGAAACATCTGAAAAATTGAGGAATGGCCTTTTATTTCTGTAAATACAATGTTTTATTTAACCAGCTAACCATTACAAAGAAAATCTGGAAGATAAACATACCTATTCTTCTGAGTTAACACAATTTAGTTTGGGTGAACTCCGGGAGTTGGTGATTGACAGGGAGGCCTTGCGTGCTGTAGTTCATAGGGCTGCAAAGAGTCAGACACGACTGCATGACTGAACTGAACTAAACTGAAGAATAGATGCTTTTGAACTGTGGTACTGGAGAATACTATTGATAGTCCCTTGGAAAACAAGAAGATCAAACTAGTCAATCTTAAAGGAAATCAACCCTGAATATTCTCTGGAAAGACTGATGCTGAAGCTGAAGCTCCAATATTTTGGCCACCTGATGCAAACAGTTTACTCATTGGAAAAGACTGATGCTGGGAAACATTGAAGGCAGAAGGAGAAGAGGGATCAGAGGATGAGATTGCTGGATGGCATGTTTGACTCAATGAACATGAACTTGGGCAAACTCCAGGAGATGGTGAGGGACAGGGAAGCCTGGCTTGCTGTAGTCCATGGGGTCACAAAGAGTCAGTGGTGATTTAGCAACTGAACAGCAATAACTTAGAGTGATAAATCACCCCCTTATCCAGATCATCTAGGAATTATATCTTGATCACATCTGTATGTTTTCAATGAATGATTTGGTATGGGGAGGGAGGAGGGAGGGGGTTCAGGATGGGGAACATGTGTATACCTGTGGCAGATTCATGTTTATATATGGCAAAACCAATACAATATTATAAAGTAATTAACCTTCAATTAAAATAGATAAATTTATATTTAAAAAAAAAAAAAAAAAAAAAAAAAAAAAAAAGCAATTGCTTATTTCTTAATGTTAGTATTTTGCAAACTTGGATTTGGTGCAAATCAAGCTCTCAGAAAATTGCTCTAAATTTCTAATTTAAATTCTGAGTTACATTCATAAGTGGCACATTCATTCACTCCAAAGCCATTTGTTGAACATCTCTCTATGTGTCCTTGGTAGGAGATGAATACAACATAGTTCTTATCCTCACAACTTCAGAGTGAATAAAGCTTAACAGTTTAAAAAAAGAGTGGTTGAAGCAAAATATCTTTAACTCATCTGTTACTTTCTTTGTAAATAATAATGTGTTCAAATTAGTGGCATGATTTGAATGATTCCATTTTTATTATTCTCTTAAAGCAAATGAAACACAGAATCTGCTTCTTTAGATGTTATCATTTTGTCTAATTGTACATAATTACAATTAATGAAGGGCTTCCCTGGTGACTCAGCAGTAAAGAATTCTGCCTGCCAATGCAGATGTGGGTTGGATCCCTGGGTTGGGAAGATCTCCTGGAGAAGGAAATGTCAACCCACTCTAGTATTCTTGCCTGGGAAAACCCATGCACAGAGGAGCCTGGGCACAGTCCATGGGGTGCCAAAAAGTTGGACAAGACTTAGCAACTAAACAACAACAAACAAATTTCAGTCTTCAGAAAAAAGGAGAAATGTGATGGCATTTTGACACCTTACCAATGACTTGTGATGTTTGTATCCTCAGGGAAAAATAGGTAAGAGGTTCAGAGGCTAAAAAACCACAACAAAAATAGCATGGATGCTTTTTTCTACATAATATAAAATTCATTTTGATACATGTTTCTTTTGAGAGCTATTGGGCCTGAATGCTGAGCTTGAGGCTCATATTTCAAAATATCCAAGTTAGTAAATAACATCACAGCAGATACTGGAGTCTCTCTGCACTGATGTTCTCATAGGAAGCCAAATCTTTGAAATTTGTTCAGTCTGTGATGGTTGTTGGAGCCCTAAAATACGGTAGACTTTAGTCATTTGTTATTTTCTGTTAGAAACTCCAACTCAGAACATCACTGAATATGTGAACCAGAAACTTGACATTGAACTCTGAACATTCACTCACTGACCCATGCCACAGATATTGATTAAGTACTTCAGTCTTCTCATGATTGTTCTATGCACACTGAAAAAGTGAAAGTGAAAGTCATTCAGTCATGTCTGACTCTTTGTGACCCCACAGACTATATAGTCCATGGAATTCTCCAGGCCAGAATACTGGAGTGGGTAGCCTTTCCCTTCTCCAGGGGATCTTCCCAGCCCAGGGATGGAACCCAGGTTTCCCTCAATGCTGATGGATTCTTTACCGGCTGAGCCATAAGGGAAGCCCAAGAATACTGGAGTGGGTATCCTATCCCTTCTCCAGCGGATCTTCCTGACCCAGGAATCGAACCGGGGTTTCCTGCATTGCAGGCAGATTCTTTACCAACTGAGCAATGAGGGATGCTCAAGGTCCTGTATAGCACTAAGAGAACAGACAAAGTAGTTAAAAGGATAAGGCATGATAAGGCGTATCATTTAGATGAGGTGATCAGGGCAAGGTTCTCAGAAGAGGTGATATTTGAGCGGAGACCTGAATAAAGTGAGGGAATGAGTTATATTAGTATCTGAGGGACAAGCAAGTTCAGAGGCCTTGGAGCAAGAGTTTGTTTGTATATATAAAGAATGAGTCTTGTGAGTAAAAGGCTTCCCCAGTGACTACTCAGTGGTAAAGAATCTGCCTGGCCAGTTCAGGAGACTGGGGAGATGTGGGTTTGATCCCTGGATTGGGAAGATCCCTAGGAGGAGGAAATGGCAGCCCACTCCAGTATTCTTGGCAGGAAAATTCCACGGACAGGGGAGCCCGGTGGGCTGCAGTCTAGGGGATCTCAAAGTGTCAGACAAAACCGAGCACACACTACCTCTTGTGAATAAAGCAGAATGGACAAGACAAGTGTGATAATAAATGAAACTGAAGAGGTAGAAAGAGTAAGAGCATGACAAGATCCTGGGATTTGATCTATCATGGGAAGATGATGGATAGAGTTGAGCATGGAAATGCCATAGTTTTTCTTTTTAAAAAGTACCTCCCTTGCTGCTGAATAGAGAGAGGAGGTTAAGAAAAAAGACAAGAATGGAAACAAAGAATCCATTGTAAGGTGTATCAGGAGTCCAGAAAAGCATGATGGAACTTGGGCTAAGAAGAGCTGGTGCTGAGAAGGAGCAGGAGTCAGAGTCTAATTAATACGTTGTGAAGGCAGAGTTGACAAGATCTGTTGATGGATTGAAATGTGATACGGAAGAAAGAGATGAAGGAATGATTGTATTTTTAAGAAATCTAAGCTGCAAGGTAAATGATGGTGCAGTTGACTGAGAACAATGGGCTAGGAACATATTTGTGAAGAAATTCATATTTCTTGTTGGAAATGTCAGTTCATTAGATACTCCTATGAAGTAGCTGGAGTTTCTACGAGGTTGGAGGTAGGAAAGAAGTTGAACGGAAACATAAATTTGAGAGTCATAAGTGTTGATTGAAACAAGGAGATTATAAGAGACTTAAGAGGTTGAGGGTAGGTGAAGAAGAGTCCAAAGATGAATGTTTCTCTTGTTCCAACATACAGAGGTCAGGAAGAGGAGGGTGTTCTAAAGAATGTCTAGTAAAGCAGAGGGAAAACCAGGAACACGTGCTGTCCTGGAAGCCAAACAAAGTGTTTCAAAAATGAGGGAGTGGACACCACAGACAATGTCACTGAACAGCTAAGATGGAGACGGAAGACAGACAATTGGACTTGATTTTATGAAGGCCATGGCTGACCTTGACTACGGTAGTTTCTCTGCAATTTTGAGCGAGATAGCATGATTCCACCGAGTTCAAGAGAACATGGGAAGCCAGCAGTTAGAAATGAGGTCAGAAAATTCAAGTTGTTTTTTTTTTTTTTTTCTGAAGAGTGAAGCAGAAGAATGATGTTGAAATTAGACATATGTATATATAGATAAGATGAAAGGATTTTTTAAAAAGTTACCAAAATATAAGTATGTATGGATGGGCTTAATAGTTAAGAGCAAAACATCTAATGCAAGAGAGAAAGAATATCTGTTTGAAGGAGCGATATTCTGGAATAGGAGAGGTGTGCTCTCAAAGAGGAATCGTTGGCCTGGGTGGAGCAGGCAGCACGGTTTTGGGAACAAGAGCTAAGATAGGTGTACAGTGCAGGCGTAGTTTGTCTGGTAGATATGACGATGAAACATTAAAACGGACTTCCCTAGTCGTCCAGAGGTAAAAACTTCACCTTCCAATGCAGGGAGTATGGGTTTGATCCCTGGTTGGGGAGCTAAAATCTCATGTGCTTTGTGGATTTTTTTTTCCCCTCAGTAAAAAGAGGCCATCGGTAAGTAAGTTTATATAAGTAAGATTATCAGCTGAATATGAGGATAGAAAGAGCTCATGGGGCTTATGAAGTGTGAAATAGATCTTAAAATTTACAAAAATAAGTTATTGGACAACAATGAGAGGGAAATGAGACATTTTTATATAAGGTAGACAAGTCAGTCAGTGGTCTTTGCGCTTCAGCCACGTTTAGTTTTTTAGATGAAGGTTAGGAGGAAGCAGAAATTGGATTTAGCCACAGTTGAGTTCTTTTCTTTGCTTCCCAGGTGAGTGGAGTGGTGGAAGAGAAGGTGAAGGGATTTGAGAGTAGAGTGTGTGAGCACGTACTCAGTTATGTCTGACTCTTTGGCACCCCACGAGCTGTAAACCACCAGGTTCCTTGGTCCATGGAATTTCCCAGGCAGGAATACTGGGATGGGTTGCCATTTCCTAATCCAAGGAATAAATATGATGGACAGCCACAGAAGCTAAGTTGGTCAAGGAGGGAAGTGATGCCATGAGGGATGGCATGAGGGGATAATAATTTGGGAAAACTTAGGCAAGTCCATGGCTCTGAGATACTTTGGGAGTGTTCAAGAGTTGTTGGAGTGATGGTGCAAAAAGGAGTGATCTAGAAAGAGAAGAGGTGATAATCAGAGATTGGATGCTTGGTGACATTTTGGTGATGGTGCAGTTATTTTTAGGCTGTATATTATCACCTCACTTGTTTAATTTGTATGCAGAGGACATCATATGAAATGCTAGGCTTGAGAGTCCCTTGGACTGCAAGGAGATCAAACCAGTCAATCCTAAAGGAATCATCTCTGAATAGTCACTGGAAGGACTGATGCTGAAGCTGAAACTCCAATAATTTGAACATCTGATGCAAAAGCCGACCCATTAGAAAAGACTCCGATGCTGGGAAAGACTGAGGGCAGGAGGAGAAGGGGATGACAGAGGATGAGATGGTTAGATAACATCACTGAGTCAGTGGACTTGATCAAACTTTGGGAGATAGTGAAGGACAAGGAAGCCTGGCATTCTGCAGTTCATGGGGTCACTGTATCGGACACGACTTAGTGACCCAAGAAGAGCAACAACTTTTTGTAACGCCATGGTGTGAGGTCAACCTTGGGCATAGGTGGCTGATGTTTGGGCAGAGGAGAGTAAGATTTTTCAGGACCGAATAGGTTGAGGAGCTGTTTGGCCAGAGGTGAGGACAAACAGCTGATTGGATGCTAAAAATACTCTTTCCTGTGACATGTACTTCCAAGAAGGTTCTTAGGGAGGTGAGAGGATCAACGCTCCAAAAGGAGCAATAAAAAGCAAAGAGAGACCTTCCTCTCCGTCAGGCTAATGATAATTGTGGGAATTATCATTTGTGTTGAATTGTCTTGTGGGAAGGAAAAATAGGCCATCCTGGAGAGGGCTGCAGGACAGCCATGTCTTTAGGACATAGCTGCTTCAGGAAAGATGTAGAGGGGACGCTGGCAGATCTAGAAGGTGTAATGGAAAGGTTGGGGGATGGGGGAGGGATCAGAGTTTGAAGCAAATGTGGGAATGTGCTGAGCAAGACGGGGATGAGCTCACAGGCAGAGACGAGCGACATGGGCCATTAGCTACTTTGATGAAAAGTAACAGAGGGTGAGGGCTTCCCAGGTGGCCCAGCAGCATCCACCTGCCAATGAAGAAGTTATGGGTCGATCCCTGGGTCAGGAAGATCCCCTGAAAAGGAAATGGCAACCCACTCCAAGAATTCTTGCCTGGGAAATCCCATGGGCAGAGGAACCTGGCAGGCTATAGTCCATAGGGTCACAAAAGAGTCAGACATGACTGGGCAGCTAAATGGCAACAACAACAGAGGGTGAAGTGTTCTTCACGTCTATTAGCCTGTTCTATTCAATTAGCCTGTTCTAATTGGCTAAGAGTCATTAGCCAATTCTAATGACTCTTGTGGAGGCAGGGAACGTGTATGTTGGGAGGAAAGGGCTAGGATGGACTTGGTGTTTTCACAGATTCCTCAAGGGCTCCCCTCAGAGCCAAGAGATAGCTTTGCTCCAAGCAAATAGTCCAACTTGACTCTTCACTCAGACAATTCAGTGTTATCCTGTTACCTGTACTCTCCACTTAAGAAAGGGACCCCTAAGATAAAACAAAAGGACTTCTACCCGTGTGGGCTGGTCTCACCTGGGCTTGAGCCTCAAGGGGCTATGATGACAGCAGGTACACACAGTCCATAAATAAAGAGTGTCATTCAGCCCTGGACCTGAGCCATAAATGGGATGTTAACACACTTTTCATTGGCTAAACTTTCTGCTCAAAGCTCTAAAGTAGGTTCAGTAAAGTCAGGCTGCCTGGGAAACTGTTCATTATCCAAGTCACTTGGCAACAAGAGGCCCTTCAGCTGGGCAGTGCTAACACTTGGCTCATTTCCCACTGGTCCCATTAAGAAGACTATAAAGAGAATAATGAAAGAGACCTCCAGGAGCCAGCAATCCAGCACTCTTTCCCTGTGGTTTGTGAATTCAAACAACACAAAACACTTCACACCCTGGCTGCTTCCTTTGAATAAAAGGTTAGAAGCCGCCTGGGACCTAAGTGTGTTTTCAAGTCTCACAGGGTGCAAGAAGGTTGTTAGGTAGAAGGCCACCTCGACGGCACAGGCTGGATAGGTCATCTTGTGTATTTGAAAAGGCCCCCTCCCTAGAGTCTGTAGCACAAGCACCTTCGTACATGCTGTTCCACGTGTGCTCCAGGGAGGTCCTGGCTCCAAGCTGCCCCCTGTTGATTACCTCCAACCTATCCTTTATGGCTCATGTCATAGCCATGGCTCTGCAGTGCCTTGCCCAGCCTCACCTCTGTGATCTTTTAACATCTGCAATACATCTCATGCGGAAATTATTGTAAATTAGGCTGAGCACCGAAGAAATGATGCTTTTGAACTGTGGTGCTGGAAAAGACTCTTGAGAGTTCCTGGGACTGCAAGTAGATCAAACTAATCAGTCCTAAAGGAAATCAACCCTGAATAGTCATTTAGAAGAGCTGTTGCTGAAGCTCTGATACTTTGGCCACCTAATGCAAACAGCCGATTCATTGGAAAAAACTCTGATGCTGGAAAAGATTGAAGGTAAAAGGAGAAGGGGGTGGCAGAAGATGAGATGGTTAGATAGCCATCACTGACTCAAGGGACATGTTGTTGTTCAGTCACTAAGTTGCATCTGACTCTGCAACGCTGTGAACTGCAACACACCAGGCATTCCTGTCCTTCAATATCTCCTCGGATTTTCTCAGATTCATGTGAATGAATCTGTGAATGATTCATGTGAATCTGAGCAAACTTAGCCTCCTGCTAGTCTAGAATGTGGAATCCTTCAACGAATATTCACTAAAGGTGATGCTGATATGACTGTAGGCATGTTCACTGGCCCACATCCTTAGGTACTTTCACCGTATTTTACCTATACCTTTAATGCCCCTTGTCTTCTTCTGTGTCCACACAGACAAAATTGGTGGACAGTTAGTTAGAGGTGGTTCTTTAGATTTTATTCCCAGATCATGAATGTAATTGTATTAATTGCAAATAGAAAGGATGCTTTCGGCATGCCTCTTTCTTGTCATCAATCTCAGCAGGTCATCTGAGAAAAGGTAAAATTAGAGTCCTTGAGACAGGGTCGCAATTACACCCTCTGCTGCTGTGCATACTAGTGTTTCATTGCTGGTCAGTTTCCCAAGGCCAGAATCTGGCTATGAGCTCCAGAAGCATTCTTTTAACAGGAGTAATTCGGGGGCCAATAGCTACCATTTATAGAACACAATATATGCCAAATACTGTGCTAATCACTTATTCATGCCTCAAAAAAATCTAATAAGGAAAAGACAGTATTATTATCCCAGTTTTACATAAAAATGAACAGGCTTGCAAACTTGACATAACTACTAAGCTGCAAAGCTGGGATTATGATCCAGGTCTCTGAATGCAAAAGTTCATGCATTTTCTCTTCTAGGGTGCTACACCAAGAGGGCACAAATCTGCAATGTAAGGAACACTGGGGTTTGTGGTTGGCTCCCTGGGGCTTCCTTGGTGGCTCAGCAGTAAGGAATCCACCTGCCAATGCAGGAGGCATGGGTTTGATCCCTGGGTCCATGAGGTGCCCTAGAGAAGGAAACGGCAACTCACTCCAGTATTCTTGCCTGGAGAATCCCATGAACAGAGGAGCCTGGTGGGCTACAGTTCACGGGGTTGGAAACGACTTAACAACTAAACAACAACCCCAGTCTAGGCTGAGCACCGAAGAATCAATGCTTTCAAACTGTGGTGCTGGAAAAGACTCTTTGAGAGTTCCTAAGACTGCAAGTAGATCAAACCAAACAGTTCTAAAGGAAATCAACTAAACAACAACCCCAATCTTTAATCCGCTCCTGCATTTCCAATGAGAGATAATTATATCATTAAAATTATGGTGCTACTAATTATATGAATTAATTTTATAATATTATATCATATTAACTATATCTTTAAAAAGAGATTTAAACTCTTACCTAGCATTGATCTAACTTTGTAAAAGGAATCCTCAGCGTGTGAATAAATTGGAATGACATTATTTAAATTCCACTTGGAGTTTTTAGTCACTTCATGATAAATTTACATATGAAATCTACACTTTAGTTAGCTTGATGGCAGGGGCATTTCTATTTTAAATGTTCATTAAAGGATACACAGCCATATAGTTTGATAAGTCAAACCAGTACTATAGACTCACTTGGAAGCAAGTCTTTTTTCCTGAGCCCGTAATGTAAAAATCATCACAGTTGTCTAAACAGTTTTAAAGAAATGTATACAGAATGCAGCAAATGAATCCTCAACACTTCCTGTATATTTCCAATTTATTCTTATGTCAATTTGCATTGATATTTTTCTAGGCTTTCAGCTGAATTAATATAAAAACCAATAGAAATCCAGATGGAAATTGCTCACAGCATGCATTGACTAAAGATTGTCATCCTTGAGATTTATAATTAAAATTAATAACAGCATCCCTCATAAAGCAAAGACAAAATTTACTGCTAACTCTCCATGCTGATAGTCTGTGGCATAATAATGGTGAAGAGTGTGTGTGCTCAGTCTTGTCTAACTCTTTGTGACCCCATGGACTGTAACCCACCAGGCTCCTCTGTACATGAAATTTTCCAGGCAAGAATACCGGAGCGGTTTGCCATTTCCTGCTCTAGGGGATCTTTCCAACCCAGGGATGAGATCTGCATCTCTTGCTTCTTCTGCATTGGCAGGCAGAATTCTTTACCATTGCTTCACCTGGGAAGGCCAGTGATGATGGAGGAGGAGGCACTTAAAATCAATAAGATATCTTTCTGGTGCCTTAAGAAACTCCATTTATCAATAGAGGTATCAATCAAGTTACATGGCAGGCACCTGGATAGGCCCAGGGCACATCACCTCAAAGTAAGAGAGTTATCATCTTCACTTTACAGATGAAAAAACTAAGGCTCAAAGGTTAAATAACTTATCATTATTTTGCATCTTGCCTAAGGTATATTCAGTCCAGTTCAGTTCAGCTGCTTAGTCATGTCTGCCTCTTTGCGACCCCATGGACTGGAGCTCGCCAGGCTTCCTTGTTCATCACCAACTCCCGGAGCTTGCTCAAACTCTTGTCCATCGAGCCAGTGATGCCATCCAACCATCTCATCCTCTAGCATCCCCTTCTCCTCCCACCTTCAATCTTTCCCAGCATAGGAGCTTTCCCAATGAGTCAGTTCTTTGAATCAGATGGCCAAAATATTGGAGCTTCAGCTTCAGCATCAGTCCCTACAATGAATATCCAGGACTGATTTCCTTTAGTATGGAATGGTTTAATTTCCTTGTAGTCCAAGGGACTCACAAGACTCTGCTCCAACACCACAGTTCAAAAGCATCAATTCTATGGTGCTTAGCTCTCTTTATGGTCCAACTCTCACATCCATATGTGACAACTGGGAAGACCATAGCTTTGACTAGATGGACAAAGATTTGACTATGTGGACAAAGTAATGTCTCTGCTTTTTAACATGCTGTCTAGGTTGGTCATAACTTTTCTTCCAAGGAGCAAGCATGTTTTAATTTCATGGCTGCAGTCACCATATGCAGTGATTTTGGAGCCCAAGAAAACAGCCCACTGTCTCCATTGTTTCCCCATCTATTTGCCATGAAGTGATGGGACTGGATGCCATGATCTTAGTTTTCTGAATGCCAAGTTTTAAGCCAGCTTTTTCATTTTCCTCTTTTACCTGCATCAAGAGGCTCTTTCGTTTCTCTTTGCTTTTTGCCATAAAGTTGGTGTCATCTGCATATTTGAGGGTAGTGATATTTCTCTGGCAATCTGGATTTCAGCCTGTGCTTCATCCAGCCTGCATGTACTCTGCATATAAGTTAAATAAGAAGGGTGAAAATATACAGCCTTGACGTACTCCTTTCCCAATTTCCAACCAGTCCATTGTTCCATGTCCTGTTCTAACTGTTAAGATGCTTACTTCTGTATGGTTCTCAGCTTCCTGCAATTACCATTCCACTTTGCTGCTTCCTAAACTGCTTTTTAACTTGGTGAAGAAAACAATCAAACATGGAAAAGGGTAAAAGAGATATATATATATAGACTGGGAGCACAAAGCACAACTAACCTTCCATTGAGATCTTAGGAAGCTTTAAAGGGGAGCTGACATTTGATGAGAAATGCTGGGCTGGATGAAGCACAGCCTGGAATCAAGATTGCCAGAGAAATAGCAATAACCTCAGATATGCAGATGACACCACCCTTATGACAGAAAGCAAAGAACTAAAGAGACTCTTGATGAAAGTGAAAGAGGAGAGTGAAAAAGTTGGCTTAAAGCTCAGCATTCAGAAAATGAAGATCATGGCATCTGGTCCCATCAGTTCATGGCAAATAGAAGGGGAAACAGTGGAAACAGTGGCTGACTTTATTTTTTGGGGCTCCCAAATCACTGCAGATGGCGATTGCAGCCATGAAATTAAAAGACGCTTACTCCTTGGAAGAAAAGTTATGACCAACCTAGACAGCATATTAAAAAGCAGAGACATTACTTTTGGCAACAAAGGTTCATCTAGTCAAGGCTATGGTTTTTCCAGTAGTCATGTATGGATGTGTGAGTTGAACAATAAAGAGAGCTGAGTGCCAAAGAATTGATGCTTTTGAAATGTGGTGTTGAAGAAGACTCTTCAGAGCCACTTGGACTGGAAGGAGATGCAACCAGTCCATCCTAAAGGAAATCAGTCCTGAATATTCATTAGAAGGATGGATGCTGAAACTGAAACTCCAATACTTTGGCCACCTGATGGGAAGAACTGACTCATTTGAAAAGACCTTGATACTGGGAAAGATTGAAGGCAGGAGGAGAAGGAGACGACAGAGGATAAGATCTTGGATGGCATCATCAACTCGATGGACATGAGTTTGAGTAAACTCCGGGAGCTGATGATGGACAGGGAGGCCTGGCATGCTGCAGTCCATGGGGTCACACGAACTGAACTGAACTGACATTTGATTTGGCAAAAAACAAAAACAAAAAAAATACATGGTTGGTGTGTGCCAGATAGAAGGAAGGCAGTCAAGATGCACACAATGATAAAACGTGGAGGGACTTTGCGGGTGGTCCAGTGTTAAGATTTTCCTTTCAATGCAGGGGGTGCAGGTTTGATCCCTGATGAGAAATCTAAGATCTGCCTTATGACCCAAAAAACAAAACAAAAACAGAAACAATATTGTAAAAACTCAATAAAGACTTTAAAAACGGTCCATATTAAAAAAATATATCTTAAAGATAAAGAAGGTGGAACGTTTCAGAGGCATGAGATAGCATTGCAGGTATGCGGGGAAGTGGCAGGATCTGAGACTGAAACTGCAGGTTAGAGTCACTGTGTGAGGGGCATTTGAATGTTATTAACAAGGCTACAATGGTCAGAAGGATGACTTAGAAAAAGCAGTCTGAAAATGAAATACCAAAACACAAGGGGCTGGGTGAGACGATTTCATCAAGAGATGGGCAGAATTGATCAAAGCAAGCAGATGAAAAAGGTGAGGATGGGTGGACTAGACAGTACTTGATGAGTGAATGTTAACATGAAGAAGAGGGTATAGTACAGATAAATTCCAGTTAACAGTGATGGAGTCCTTCTTGTATACTACCTGATATAAGCTACCTTGCTGAAACCACATAAGTCTACAAGAGCAGTGTTTTTATTATGCCCAGCCATTCTACAGATGAAAAAAAGAGATGCACAAAAGATTTAGTAACAGCTGGACAATTGGAAAAAATTTGAACATGGGCAGTTTGCATAATCTTTGATTTTTACTGTTGTAACATACAGCTTCCTATGAGTCTGTGGTTTTTGTTAACTAAGGCAGGGACTTGGGAAAAGATAAGAGATCATTTTTGCACATATTGCAGTTGAATTTTCTATAGGATATCCAGGTAGGAGTATCTTGCTACAGAATTGAAGAGAGAGAGAAAAGGGAACTAAAGATAAAGGAACTATTGCTTTAGAGACAGTGGTTAATACCAAAGGACCACATAAGCTTGCTCAGTGTAAGTTCATAAACAAAGGCAGCACAGTGACAAGAACAGAGGTTGTAAAGGTTACTGTCCTCTCGAAAATAAATACACGCAGAAAACCTCCAAACAACGCAAATCCCATAAACTCAAGTAGTATTTATTTCTAATTATGCCTTTTGTGACTTTCTCTTCTAGTCTGAGAAAGATTTATTCACTTTGCTTCTCAAAATCATTGTCTTATTTAATTGTGAAGAATTGTTCTCTCCAATCTCCAGCTCCAGAGAGTCCTAGAGAGTCTGGAATGTTATCATGAGTGACGCTCACAAATTTATCACCATCGGACTTTTAAAGATTCACATTTTAAAATTATTGTGAATAACTATGTTTTAATAGGGAAGGACAATATTGTAAAAAAAACAAATTAGAAGCTGGATAGTTTCTTCCAAATTGTCTCCTCCTTCTCCTGGTCCCTTTTCCCTCCATCACCTCCCTCTGGCTTCAAACTACCTTTGCCAGCTCTCGTTCAGAAAGGATCCTAGATGGTAACAGAACAGTCAGCCTGAGCAAAAGAAGAATATAAGGCACATACTCCAGCAGTTTAACTGAGAGAGATACGGTAATACTATTTCACTGTTTGCATTTCCAGAGAGCAGTTCAGGGTAGGGCGAGGTTGGTAGGGATGGGGGTGGAGTAGAGGACGGGTGCTCAACGTGGACACCATAATTAGCAAACATTGTTTCTCAATTTCCCAATGGCAGAAAGAATTTTCTCTCATAACCATCCAGCAGAAAGAGTAATTCAAGCCATGACTACTTAAATGCTTTCTTCTTCTTTTTTTTTTTTTTTAATGATTTTCCCCCCTCTAAAGTGCATCCTGCACAGGAGACATGCGTCTATGGCATGGGCAAGACAGACCAGGGGACTTAAGAAGGAGACCTTTTTACTTAATCTAAAATTTCCTGTGTCAAACCATCTCACCAAGAAAACTGAGCAGTGTCAAGGGCAGAATTCATAGAGTGATTCAAAGTTTCCTGGGGATTCCATCGTATTTTATAAAATTATTTATATTTCTCTTTTTGGTCACAGAAAGTTCTATTGGCACAAACAGCACAGCCACAAAGTATTCTTTTGATTTTAATAACTCATCTCATATATATTTTTATATATTTATATATCTGCTTATCTTCGTTTCCTCAGCAAAAGGGGAAATAAAAATATTGATCTATAAAATAAGCTGATGATAACACAATGCCAAAAGTAGCTTATGTTAAGTGCAAGGGGTGAAGCTTGAAAGCAAGCTAAATTGCAATGACATACTGATTCAACATTTTAAATACAAGACTGGCAATAAAATAATTCTTGAGATATGCTTCTTGTTTTTAGTTTACTTTTTAAAAACTACTCTATATACACATATCCAGTTTTAACACTTAACAGTAGCATTATGGGACATGATACAACTTTGGTACACATTGAAGATATGGGTAGGTAATGTCTATAAATGATATGCCTTCCCCAGCTAGAACTCTGTACAGCCAGGTGACCAGCCACCTGGTCCCATATAATCTTCCCACCAGAATCCCCAGCGTCCTTCCCAGGGCCGCTTGAGACAGCGGGAGAGAGCGCCCCTCACTGGATCCATATCGTGTTTCCTCTCTCGGTTCTCCTGGGTTCCACTGTCAGCTCCCCAAACGTGGAAAAAAACTGCTCCATCTCTTTCTGAAGCATGTCATTTCTTTTCTCTGCATCTTCTTTTGCCCGTTCAGCATTTCGCATTTTGATTTCTATCATTGTGAACTTTTTCCTTTCTTGATCCAGTTCATCGTGGAGGCTCATCATTTCTGTTTCCAAAGTCAAGTTTCGCTGTTCTAAGCTGTACAGGGTGGAGAAGGAATAAGAGATAAAGTAATTTTTTTTTTGAAATGCAAAAAAGTTAAAAAAAATATTTCCTAAACTCTATTTCTGCAATGCTTCAGAAACTGGAACGAGCCCTTTCAAATCAGTGAATCAAGGTCCACTGATTAATACATATATACATATATATTTTTCTTTTTCTTACTATTTTGTAACATGATTCACTATCATTTCTGCCAGACCCCAAGACCTCTCTTGGAAGTACTTCGTTGTCATTTGATAGTGAATGAGTGAATTTCAGCACAAAGAAGCCAGAGACCAGGGTCATCGTGCAGCACAGAATTTGGCAGAAGCAGGAGGCAGCCCAAACTACAAAGCTTCCTGAGTCATTAAATGTAAATTTGTCTTCACTAAAAGAAAGGGGAAAGTCTGATAAAGTTGTAAAGAAAAGAGGGCCATCAAATTTGCTTTCTACCAAAGGAAAAAGAGTGACAGTGAAAATGTCATTGCTAGAGAGAGTGTAAGTCCACACGGCATCCCTCTTATAAAAGTGGTTCTAAAAGTAGCCACCTTACATTAACAAGAGAAGCAGAACTTACATGTGTTGAATAAGTAATTCACCTGACATTTAGAGTCCACTTAAATAGCCTGTTAGCTACAATTCTGTCTTCCAAGTTAACATATCTTAAGATCACTATACAGTAAGTTCCCTACATACAAATGAGTTCTGTTCCAAGAGCACATTTGCAAATCCAATTTGCTTGTAAGTCCAAGAAACAAAGTTAGCTGAGGTTTCCAACTAACACAACTGACTATATAGTACTGTACTATAATCAGTTTATCATACTTTTCACAGAAATAAGACATTCAAAATAGAAAAAAGAAAACATTTTTAATCCTACAGTATAGCACCTTGAAAAATACAATAATACAGTACAACAGCTGGCATGCAGGGTCTGGTATCAAGTAAACAGGCAAGAAGAATTATTGACTGGAGGAGAGAGAGGAGGTAGAAGAAGGTAGAACTGAAGGATCACCAGCAATAGGAGACAGAGGGCAAGCTGCAATTTTACTCACACCTGACATTAATGGAATGCACATCTGCATCTTTGAAAGTTTACGACTGCAAGGTTCCTATACAAGGGACTGGGGCTTCCCTGGTGGCTCAGAGATAAAGAATATGCCTGCAATGCAGGAGACCCAGGTTCAATCCCTGGGTTGGGAAGATCCCCTGGAGGAGGGCATGGTAACCCACTCCAGTATTCTTGCCTGGAGAATTCCATGGACAGAGGAGCCTGGTGGGCTACAGTCCATAGGGTTGCACAAGAATTGGAAATGACTGAAGTGCAGAGTTCCAAAGAATAGCAGGAAGAGATAAGTAAGCCTCTTCAGCGATCAATGCAAAGAAATAGAGGAAAAGAACGGAATGGGAAAGGCTAGAGATCTCGTCAAGAAAATTAGAGATACCAAGGGAACATTTCATGCAAAGATGGGCTTGATAAAGGACAGAAATGGTCTGGACCTAACAGAAGCAGAAGATATTAAGAAGAGGTGGCAAGAATACACAGAAGAACTGTACAAAAAAAGATCTTCATGACCCGGATAATCATGATGGTGTGATCACTCATCTAGAGCCAGACATCCTGGAATGTGAAGTCAAGTGGGCCTTAGAAAGCATCACTACGAACAAAGCTAGTGGAGGTGATGGCATTCCAGTTGAGCTATTTCAAATCCTGAAAGATGATGCCGTGAAAGTGCTGCACTCAATATGCCAGCAAATTTGGAAAACTCAGCACTGTCCACAGGACTGGAAAAGGTCAGTTTTCATTCCAATCCCAAAGAAAGGCAATGCCAAAGAATGCTCCAACTACCGCACAATTGCACTCATCTCACATGCTAGTAAAGTCATGCTCAAAATTCTCCAAGCCAGGCTTCAGCAATACGTGAACGGTGAACTTCCAGATGTTCAAGCTGGTTTTAATAAAGGCAGAAGAACCAGAGATCAAATTGCCAACATCCGCTGGATCATGGAAAAAGCAAGAGAGTTCCAGAAAAACACTTATTTCTGCTTTATTGACTATGCCAAAGCCTTTGACTGTGTGGATCACAATCAACTGTGGAAAATTCTGAAAGAGATGGGAATACCAGATCACCTGACCTGCCTCTTGACAAACCTGTATGCAGGTCAGGAAGCAACTGGACATGGAACAACAGACTGGTTCCAAATAGGAAAAGGAGTATGTCAAGGCTGTATATTGTCACCCTGCTTATTTAAATTATATGCAGAGTACATCATGAAAAATGCTGGACTGGAGGAAACACAAGCTGGAATCAAGATTGCCGGGAGAAATATCAATAACCTCAGATATGCAGATGACACCACCCTTATGGCAGAAAGTGAAGAGGAACTAAAAACCTCTTGATGAAAGTGAAAGTGGAGAGCGAAAAAGTTGGCTTAAAGCTCAACATTCAGAAAACGAAGATCATGGCATCCAGTCCCATCACTTCATGGGAAATAGATGGGGAAACAGTGGAAACAGTGTCAGACTTTATTTTGGGGGGCTCCAAAATCACTGCAGATGGTGACTGCAGCCATGAAATTAAAAGACGCTTCCTCCTTGGAAGAAAAGTTATGACCAACCTAGATAGCATATTCAAAAGCAGAGACATTACTTTGCCAACAAAGGTCCATCTAGTCAAGGCTATAGTTTTTCCTGTGGTTATGTATGGATGTGAGAGTTGGATTGTGAAGAAGGCTGAGCGCTGAAGAATTGATGCTTTTGAACTGTGGTGTTGGAGAAGACTCTTGAGAGTTCCTTGGACTGCAAGGAGACCCAACCAGTCCATTCTGAAGGAGATCAGCCCTGGGATTTCTTTTGGAAGGAATGATGCTAAAGCTGAGGCTCCAGTACTTTGGCCACTTCATGCGAAGAGTTGACTCATTGGAAAAGACTCTGATGCTAGGAGGAATTGGGGGCAGGAGGAGAAGGGGATGACAGAGGATAAGATGGCTGGATGGCATCACTGACTCGGATGTGAATCTGAGTGAACTCTGGGAGTTGGTGATGGACAGGGAAGCCTGGCATGCTGCGATTCATGGGGTCGCAAAGAGTTGGACACGACTGAGCGACTGAACTGAAACTGAACTGAAGTGACTATGCAGCTGCAGCAGCAGCATGTAGCACACTTGCTGTATTCTATATATTAATAGCTATATTTTATACATTGATAGCTGTATCTTTTTTAGATGGCTATATTATTTTAGATAATTTCCTAAAAAATAAAGTTTTCTCCATAATCACTAAGTTCCAAAACACAACTTATTATTTCTGTTGTTCAAGAAGGAACATTAAGCACTTCTTTATTAGATGATATGTCTTAGTAATAGCTGGCATCTTAATTTCTCCTGTTATGAGTGGAAGTTTCAAGTGTATGCTTGAATTTGCCATGCTACTGAAATGTGAGAGGCTAATGCACACTTTGCACTCAAAAATCTGATTAATCTAATAATTTTCAAATTAAAATCTCAATTATTTTTCTGCTCTGAAATAATGAGTCCCATATGTTATTTCATCCAGATAATCATAAGAACATTTAAAGATGAATCTGCTCTCCCTTTGTAAGCAACTAAGATTTTTAATTAGTTTATAAGGCCATTTTGATCACATGATCATGTGTTTTACATAAAAACCTGGTAGTGTGCTGGTTCTCACCTAGAACTATTTCCCAATATATTCTCTTTATATGCTTTGTAAAGTTATTTGTTTTAGAAAAAGAAAAAGTTGGAAGAAACTCAACCTTTAACATCAAGGAAGACTATCCTTTAAAAATATACTAATGCATTTGTACGTATCAGGCACCTGTATGAAACTTCCTGGAATCTAATGGCTGAGTTGAAAATAGAAGAAACCCCTCCCATTGCAAGCACAGACTAATGTTGGAAAAATATGTTAGAAAAATATTTTTAAAATACAAAGTTAAAAAAAATAAAAAGAGCATCTTCAGGTATCAGAACCAAGGAAGAAACAAGTTTAGAACAGCAAGTGAAAGCACATGAGGGGTATCTGTCTCAGACAGAAGCCCTAGAAGCTGCAACTAGGTTTTTACTTTTCACATGGGGAAGAAGAGATCTCCAGTATAAGAGAGACAGAAGGCTGAAAGTGACTCAACCAAGAGTCTGGAACATCAATAGTCTTTATGGCAAAGAGACTACAAAAACTCTACTCATGAGCTCAGTGAAGTGACAGAATTGAGTCAGAAGAGGAAATAAATAAATGAGAACACAGCTTTGAGAAAAACTACCCAAATGCCTCATGGAATGAAAAAAGGTGAAAATTTAATATAAGAAAGAGAAATTAACAACGATGGAGAGGGAGAATGGACTAAGAAGGTCCAACCTACTTTAGTAAGGGTTATAGAGAGAAAATTCAGCAAATGAGGGAGATGAAATAAACAAAAGAGGAGATGGATAAATGTACTCCAGGATTGAAAAAAATATGTCTTCAAATAATGATACACAAAACTTGAAACAATGGAAAATATATAGCAAGGAGTTATTAATCAAAATAGAAATTATATAGGAATATTAACATCAGAAAAATATTTTGGGCAAAAAGTACTATTACTATTATTTTATGATAAAAGGATCAATTCATTAGGGGGATATAAACAATTCTGAACTTGTATTCATCTAGTTCTATAGCCCCAAGTTACTCAATACAAAATATAACAAAATTATAAATAGATAAACCACAAGAATTAGGAAATTTTAAGAAACCTTTGTTAGAAATTATAGATATAGCAAATAAAATTTAGGAGAAATGCAAAATATTTGAACAGCTTGATTAACAGATTTGATCTATTGGTTATATATATAATCTCAAACCAATAATAAGATAATACTTCTTACCAGACCAAATGACTGATATCTATAAATGAATTGATCTGACCACAGTATGATAAAGGTAGAAACTAATTTGAGGGAGGGAAGAGCATTAAACTCATATGTTTAAAAACTAAAAATCATATATATCAATGATTGATAAATAAAGTAATATCTATTTATTTCTCCATGATCTAGCTGTCTATCTATCTAGGGATGTATGTATATATGTACACACATATCTATCTATCTAGTCTCAATACTTGTAGAGTTAAAAAGGAATTGAAAGAGAAATATATAACTTTAAACAGTAATGATCAATAATTAGAACAATTACTTCTTATACTTCCTGGCTTGGTCATATGGCAGATCCTCTATCCTGTTTTATCATGGACCTCTTTCTTTGCTTGTCAAGTCGGTAAAAATGCCAGTGAAAGAGGCCAATGAGATGATATTCTGTTGAAACATTCTTTTATTTCATCAAAGTCTCTGAAATGCACCACAGACTCAGAACATAAATGTAACACCAATGTTCTCATAAATGAATGTGTACATTTGCAGCTGTTCAGAATAATGTATGTTCTATCTTAATGTAAGTTTCAAGCGTCATCTCTTGCTTTCCACTGCTAAGTGCTAATTTACCATCATGCATTGGCAGAAATTCAGAGATTTGGTAGCCATTGGTTCCATAAACTACACTCAGAAAGAAGAGTAGCCTTATAAGATGATAACTCTATTTTTTCTTCTTATTTAAGTCTCCTGTCACTTGGCATTATTTAGAAAAATTTGAACCAAGCTTCTGTTTCCAATAAAGTAATTTTTCAATCTAACATGTATTTTTATTTATTTTTCCATAGCTCTTAAAAATATGTATCTATGGCTTGATAATTGATAAATGGATGGGAAACATTAAAATACATGAAGGTCAACTTTATATATAAAGAAAACAACCATGTGTGGTTTAGGGTCATGGAAGCTGTTGAACAGGACAAAGACATTCACGTACCATGAGGATCTTAGAACACGAAGGGGTCTACCAACCAAGGCACAGCCTGGGACTGGGGCTGAGGCCCCTAGAGGGGCTACTTCAGGCTGAAATGAGCCTCAGACCTGCTCTTAAGAGTGCACGTCCTTCCCCTATACTACACTGAAAGGTGAACAGAAAAACAATCAGTTTTGTAATTCCTGTAACCCTGGTGAAACTGTGGAGTGTGTTGATATTCAGGTTTCCAGCACAAGGCTGTACTTGTGGGGCAGCGGCTCCATTTTCTGTATAGCTACCCCTCAAGACCTAGGAGCATCTGATAGTCAGGGGCATTGTCAAGGCAGTATGCTCGGCCAATGCCCCTTATCTTTCCCAGGTTTCCTCCTTGAAGTTGCTAAGCCAACTCTTCTCTTGGATATTTTACGAGAAGATGTCAACTGGTATCACTTAGGTTTCAGCACAATGGTTTCCTTATAAATCATATTTTTTTGCTTCCCATTCAGGTTACAAGTTTCCTGTCTATATGAATATACTTCATGCTATCACTTTTCTCACCAACTTCCCTGGATTCCAATCTCAGAGTAAAAGCCAAAGATTAAGATGATCTTGAAGGTTCTATGGTACCTCTCTGAGCTCCTTGTCCATCCCACCTCAGGGCATTTCCACTTCTGCTGGATATCTGCATCATTGCCTCCCTACACTTAGAATTACCCTCAGCAACACTTCTCACCCCTCTTCCCTGCTTTAATCTTCTACTTAGCATAGGATCAGTTTACTTATTTATCTATCTCTTCCAGGGGACTGTAAGCCTGTTTCACAAGGGCTGAATTTTCATCTTCTTTACTCACTGCTGAATCCTTGTGGCCTGGTCTGAGCCTGGGAGAGAGCATACAAGCATTCACCCTAAGCATTCAAACATGGAAATAATGAACAGAGATCTGTTTATTTTCCAACTTTTCTTTGCTCTCATTTCATCCTCTTCCTGTGATAACAGACTCCTTATTCACCAGACATCCCTTACCACTCCTCTCCCTAGCTTTTGAACCTAAATCCATGCTTTTACTAATAACAAGAGGTAGAATTACTGAGCATCTGCTCTGTCCTGAGGACAATGTGTAATGATTTCTTAACATGATTTTGAGGTTGGTAAAGAATATGCCTGCAACGCAGGAGACCCGGGTTGGATCCCTGGGTTGGGAAGATCCCCTGAAGATGTAAATGGCAACCCACTCCAGTATTCTTGCCTGGAGAATCCCCATGAATGAAGAGTTGGTCACATCTGAGCAATTTTCACCTTGAGGTAGATTACTACTAGAATTTTAAAATTTTCACATTGGGAAGCTGAGACTCACAGAGATGAAGTGAACTTTCCCTGAGTCTCACTGCTTACAAATGGCGAAGGTAGGACCTGAACCCGGGTCTCTGACTGGAGTTAGAGGATTTAACCTGGGCGAGCCTGTCTCACAGGAGGCTGTCGCACCCTCTCTGGCCACTAGGGGCTCCAGGTTTTCCTCACCTCTTTATCCTGGACTCATACTCTATCTTCTGTTTGGTCATTTCCTGTTTCAGGCTGGACACTAAGCTGTGCAGGGCGCTGTGGTTGCTGGTGTTGTTGCTAACGAAGGTCTCACTGTTGTCGCTGCTGCTGGTGGCCCGACTACTGCGGCCGCCCACACTCCTCCGGTCGCTTTTGTTTTCATAGTCCGTGGGGTGGGAGAGGTCGTCCTGCGGGGGCCCATCCAAAACGGGGTCCTCAAAGTTCCCACCGTAAAAGTCTTGCTCCGGGCAGGTGGTGGTGGAGGAGCGGCAGGAGGTGGAGTTCTCAGGCAGGGAGATCTCACAGGAGGAAGTGGACCAGGTGGCGCTGTCGACGCTCTGCTTGTCGTCGAGGCTCATCGCCGAGAACTGCTGGTGGACGTTATCATAGGTGGAGAGCCTGTTGTGCTGGCCCGACTCTCCTGCTTGCTCTTTCTGCTTATTATCCCTCAGGGTCACGTAGCCATTGGGCAGCCAGCTCATGCTGCGGCCATTCCCGGGGTTCCCCAGGGTATCAGAGTTCAAGATGCCCATGCGCACGGTTCCATTCTGCACACTGTGGGTGCCCATTTTGGTACCAGACCCCTTCAGGGAAGAGGTCCTTCTGGTCTGTAAGCTCCCATTGGGGGTGGTCTGGGCTTTCTCGAGTGCTTCAGCATTACTGCTGCTGAAGGACCCATTGGTGACAATCCCACTGCCCTTGTTGAAGGCAGGATTCTTTTTGACCATGAGAGGGGGGCTTCTAGAGACATCCAGCTTGTGGATGCTGTTCCTGGGGCTATTGGTTTTGCTGCCTGGCAGAGCTGTGGGGGATCCATTATCCATGCTGCTTCTTTGGGGAGACTCAGGCTTGTCCCAAGAGCACCGCCTTACGGGACTGTCCTTGGTATTATTGTTCTCCTTGTTCTGTAGCTGCCCCATGACAGCTTTCTTCTGAAGGTCATTGTTGTTGTTGCTCACGCCATCCTGGGGCTTGCTTTGCAGCTCTGCATCTTTGGGGAAGAGGCGATCATGTTTGCCAATCATCACTGACATCAGCTGTTGGACCACCACAGTGCCTGGAATTGCGAAGAAAGCAAAGGAGTATGAGCAAAACAGTTTTGATTTATCTCCTATTTTGAAAGTGACTTTTAAAGAGCCGTATTTAGGTGCACATTCGGCATTATTATTAGCAGTGCCAAACTATGTTTTTAATGATGACAATAGCAATTATTGTTGTTGTTTGGTGACTAAGTAGTGTCCACTCTTTTGTGACCCCATGGAATGTAGTCCACCAGTCTCCTCTGTCCCCGGATTTTCCAAGCAACAATACTGGAGTGTGTTGCCATTTCCTTCTCCAGGTTAGGAAGACAATAGCAATTGCAGCTAAAAACTTCTTGAACATTTAACATGAACTGTATTAAGCACTTTACTTTTGTTAGTTTAGTCGGATTTTTAAAAAATTTATGAATAGATACTGTTATTATCACTATCTAATAAAGGTTAAGTAACTTGACCAATGTCCCAAGCTATGAAGGAGAACAAGAAGAGCTTAAAACCAGAATTAACTAGTTCCAAAGAACAGGCTGTTAATTGGCACACACCATTTCTTGTAAGTTTGACATTTAATTATGAAAAATCTTTCTAAAGAAGTCACTGTGATCTCTCATCTAACTGCCTCAAAATATCAAGATAGTTTAATGGCACCTTGAAGCGGAACCTTCTACAATCTCTAGTGGATATGTGGTCTGTCTTCATAATATAGCAAGTAAATGAAACTCCATAAAACTCTTGCTCAGCATTCAAAAGTTTCAGGGCATTTTAAGTGACATTAGCCAAAATGGTGTAATAAAGATGTACGAGAATCCTCTCTTCCATAAAAGTAACTGACAAAAATGTTCCCAGTCAATATATTAGAAATTTGGAAATTAATGAAAGGCTTGCTGTAATCTGGAGAGTGTTAATTTTTTTTAAAATTGTTGACTCTTGGTAAAGAGCAGCAAGCTCTGTAGTGTTTTAACTCACCCTATTCCCATCCTCCTTCTTGCAGTAGCCTTGAAAACCAACAACCCTCAGTCTTAGTGGGAACCAGAAGTGAAGCAGCCACTGGAATGGAAAAAGCTGGTTTGGAACTCCTTCAAAGCCCCCTTCCCAAAGAATTGTAATTTGACTTGTTTGGTGGTTCCCTGGAAGACCCCACTCAAGAGGCTTGTCTTCATTTTGTCTGACTAAGGAGTTGACTAGAATGAGTGACATTTCTCAGGGGCATTTGTCAAAAACAATTAGGGGCTTTTTCATTTAAAAGCATGTTTGCCTGAAGCAAGTGGATAACTGTTGAAGACAAAACAACAGGCTAAACAAAAAGCTTAGAAGGAAAATCTGAAGAGATTTCCATAGGAGGTGTTGAAAGCTCTGCTATATACTTGAAGATTCAGAAGATTATGTACATGTATGTATAGGGTTCTGTGTATACCTAGGGCTGTGTGCATACTCGGGAAAGAACTGAGGAGACCCCAAGGTCTCATTTCCAGTTGATCCTGGAGCTCTGCACAAGCAGGACCAGAATGCTAAAGCAAAGTTGTAAACTGCCTGGCTGAGTGTCAAAAGTCTGGCCCAACAAGCACACGGGGCCCCTTGGTAAAGAATGGGAGACTTACTGGCCTAACTCAAATTCTGAATAGGAAGAAATGTGTTATATCCTGCACATTTCTGTCATGATTCAAAACTTCTAACATATTTAGATCAGGAATCAGCAATGTGTCAGGTCTGATGCTGGCTAGTGCTGCTCAAACGTAAGTGTTCATAAAAATTATCTGGAGATTTTGTTAAAATGTAGATGTTGAGTAGGGCATGAGATTTTATGTTTCTAACCAGCCCCCTGGAGAAGGCAATGGCACCCCACCCCAGTACTCCTGCCTGGAAAATCCCATGGACCGAGGTGCCTGGTGGGCTGCAGTCCATGGGGTCGCTAAGATCGGACATGACTGAGCGACTTTACTTTCACTTTCCACTGTCATGCATTGGAGAAGGAAATGGCAACCCACTCCAGTGTTCTTGCCTGGAGAATCCCAGGGACAGGGGAGCCTGGTAGGCTGCCGTCTATGGGGTCTCACAGAGTCAGACACGATGGAAGTGACTTAGCAGCAGCAGCAGCAGCAACCAGGCCCCAGATGATAAGACAACAGTGATAACAGAATAGTAGCCTTGGTATTGCCTAGTGGGCTGCACACAGACCTTCTGAATCATAATTTGCATGTCAGCAATATCCCTAGGTGGTTCCTGTGTGTGTTAGAGTTTGAGAAACTGTGTTAGGTGGAAATGTTTCACTTAAACATCTTCTAAGTTAATATTCTCATAAGGCTTTGAGATGGCTTCAGGTGGCACTAGTGGTAAAGAACCTGCTCCCACTGCAGGAGACATAAGAGGCATGGGTTTGATCCGTGGGTCAGGAAGATCCCCTGGAGGAGGGCATGGCAACCCACTCCAGTATTCTTGCCTGGAGAATCCCATGGACAGAGGAGCCTGGCAGGCTGCAGTCTATAGGCTTTCAAAGAGTCAGACATGAGTGACTTAGCATGCATGCAAGGCTCTGAGATAAGACTTCATGTTTTTCAAATGAGAAAATCGAGGTTCGGAGAGGTGATGTATAAAATTATATGAGTTCAGAGTGGTTGTGATCACCAGGCCAATCTGAAGGATCCATGCAGATTTGGGAGTCCCCCTGGACTATATGTTTCAACAATTCCCCCAGGCTCATGTAAATTTATACAGGTTGAATTTAAATACCATACTACAAGCACTTGTGTCTTCATAAGAAATGGATAAGAATTCAGTTTTCCTTCAAAGGTACCTAGGTACTTTAATATATATGCGGGAGACCTGGGTCCAATCCCTGGGTTGGGAAGATCCCTTGGAGAAGGGCATGGCAACCAACTCCAGCATTCTTGCCTGGAGAGTCCCATGGGTAGAGAAGCCTGGCCGTCTACAGTCTATGCGGTCGCAAAGAGCTGGACACGACTGAATGACTAAACAAATAAACACACACACACACACAGCATTCTAAAATGTAGTTTCAATGTGTATTTTTTGCAATGAATTACTTTGCACATGTATCCTTCAGTACATGTACAAGATATCTGTGAGGCATATGATCAATTTTGACAAACGACAGTCCTGGAAACACTATCTAACCATTTTATAGATAATCCCCTTGTGTCCTTTTGTAGCCAATCGCCTACCCATGGCAACCACTGATCTGCTTTCTGTCACTATACTTTTCTTCTTTTCTAGAATTTCATATAAACACAATTATAGAGTCAGGTCTTTCATCACTTAGCATAATGCTTTTGTCATCTTCCCACATTGTTATTCATGTATCAGTAGTTCATCCTTTTCATTGCTGAGTGTGCCTTAGTCACTCAGTCATGCCTGACTCTTTGTGACTCCATGGACTGGAGCCCACCATGGAATTCTCCAGGCAAAAACGCTGGAGTGGGTAGCCATTCCCTTCTCCAGGGGATCTTCCTGACCCAGGGGTTGAACCCGGGTCTCTTGCATTGCAGGCAAATCCTTTGCCATCTGAGGAAAGCCCAGTTTTAGTTTCCATTGATGAACCAATATTGATATATTATTATTATTAACTAAGGTCTATAGTTTATATCAGGCTTCCCTGGTGGCTTAGCAGTAAAGAACCTTCCTACAATGCAGGAGCTGTACAAGATGCAGGTTTGATCCCTGGGTCAGGAAGATCCCCTGGAGGAAGGCATGGCAACCCACTCCAGTATTCTTGTCTGGAGAATCACATGGACAGAGGAGCCTGGCAGGCTGCAGTCCATAGGGTTGCAAAGAGTCAGATACAACTGAAGGAACTTAGCACGCATGTATGCATAGTTTATATTAAAATCACTCTGTGTGTGATCTGGGTTTTGACACATGCACAGTGTCATATATCCACTATTACATTATCACATGGAATAGTTTCATAGCCCTGAAAATCTTTTGTGCTCCAATTATTCCTCCTTCTTTTCTTCCTCAATCCTCTATTGAATCATTAGGATTTCTTTTAAAAGCTTTGTAGAGCTTGGTCCATCACTTTTAACATTATCACCAAGGTAAGACCCTCTTGAGGACTCTATGCAATGTCTCGATGTCAGGATTTTCTATTCTGGTTGTGGGAAATAGTTATTTCAGGCTTGGTGTGAGGCCCAGGAAAGCCTCAGACAACTGATTTCTGGCACTCTTCCCCATAAAGTAGCACGGAGTCCCCTCCTACAAGCATAAATCAATTCTTAGGTAAAGACTTAAGGGATATCCTCTTCAGATCTCAGAATAATATCTGTGTCTAGTTTTATCTTTTTTGCTGCTTACTTGAGTTTCCCATCCTCTAATCTTACTCTCAAAGCTCGCCAAGACCTGCACATCAGTGCTACTACTAATGCCCACAAGAAGAAATGGTACTCTAGCAGGGAAACCTGCTGAAAATAAATAGAAGTAACTTTTCATTGTGATAAATAATTTGAGGTATCTTATAATATAGAAAACAAGAAATTCTTCATGTTTCAACCCAAAGTAAATAAGCAGCATTATCTTAGAGGCCCATGTTTTCTGCCTCTTGAAGTCAGTCCAATAAAACCAGAACTAATAAAAATATATTAACTTAGAAGCATAACTATTTGAGGTTTCAGAAAATTGCATCAAACTCAGAAAGTGAAGTAGACTTTTCCAGTTCTTGTGTGATATTTTACAGATGACTTATGAACGTTCTGTTAATTTTTCTCATGAAAATATGGAGGAAATGTTTAGTAACTTATGTTTAGTAAACTCCTCAAAAAATGCCTGGCTCTCAAACATGAGATTTTACATTTGAAGAACTTCAGTCCATAAGTGAAATTACCATGGATTCACTTATTTCTTTTGTTTCCTCACAGGAGAATAGGTTCAGGACAATCAAGAGACAACTGACTGTTCTTCTGATGACGATATATGATAGTAATTCACTTACCCTCCATAATGGTCAAGGGATCTTCCACTTTGGGACGCAGGATGTTAGGGCCAAAGACAGTGGCCAAGTTCTGCACACTCATTTTGTTAATTCCTGAATAGGACTGCACTTCATCCAAGAACCTGTTGAGTAAAAGAGTAAGAACAAAACACAATGGGGTCAGATTTGTCAGTGGAAAAAAAATGGGTTATCGGGAAATTTACAAACCGGAGTCTGTTCAAAGACGATAATGGACACACAGTCACTTAGAAATTCAAACATTCTCTGCCAGATGTGAAGAATATATATTGCAAATTTTTAAGGATCAGAATCATAAGGGATCATATAAAATATCTGCTCTGGCCTGGCTTGGCTTCCCCTGTCAGTCACAGGAACGAGTGTGTTTGGATAATGCTAATGTGGATTTGAGATTCAAGAATATGAATTTCTTTCTTATCTCTAAGTAAATATCCAATTTATATACATATTTAATTGGAGAACTATAAAAATAAGCTTGTCTGGTACAATCTCTTGTTTCTGAGAAGAGGAATCAATCCCCCTTGTGGGTCAATTTGTGAGCCTCAAATTTATAGTCTATTAAAAAGTGACATCAAACATGATTTAAATTAAAACCTCGGTTCTATTGATATGAGAAATTGCAAACACAAATTGTTTTAACTTGTTAGGTGCTAAAGAATAAGAGCCATGAAATAGCCCTTTCCCGGAATGATTTTAGTAGCAGAGATTGTTTCTGCAATCTTTCAGCTTTTGTTCATTTCCCATCCCCTCTTCATTACTACAAGAGCTTCTATTAATTCATGGCTTATTGATTATACCAATGAGACAAAAAAGAAGCAAGAAAAGTATTTTTAGGAAACTTCCTTTGTGTGTTATTTAAAATAATGTATTTCATTCTGTGCCAGTCATTGTGCTAACATTAAATTCTCATAGCATCTCTGTGTGAGCTAAATACTATTATTATCTCCATTTTACTGATGAGACACATGAGACACCAGAGAGGTTAAGAAACTTCTCCAAGGACACAGAGTTAATAAGTGGCAGAACTGAGACCTGAACCCTGGTGATCTTACCCTAGAGTCTGGGCTGTTGACTACTATCTCATGAGTTTCTTAAAAAGGTGCCCATTTCCACATGTTCACGACTCTTATACATCCTAAATTACAGCAAAATCAAAGGGCAAAAAGTCAAACTACCATTGATTATTTGAAATAGATGAAATTAGTAGTGTTGTGCGCTCACTCAGGCGTGTCCAACTCTTTGAGACCCCATGGACTGTAGCCTGTCAGGTTTCTCTGTCCATGGACTTTTCTAGGCAAGAATACTGGAGTGGGATGCCATCGCCTTCTCCAGGGGATCTTCCTGATCTTGCGCTTCCTGTTGTCTGGCACATCTTTTACCACTGTGCCACCTGGGAAGCCTTATTAATCATTAATCTCTTTATTTAAATTTAATATGCTTCAAGTATTTCAACTATACTCCAATAACATTTTAAAAATAAATTCAATGTGTTTCAATCATATATATTTGATTTCTGAAGTAGCAGCACAGACATGGGACATGCCATCCCTGGCCTTAAACATGGTCATTGACAGAGAATATTTCGAGGCACAATTAGTGTTCTAGCAAAACTGAGTTACAATGTTTTCTTCAGTGAGTCTTGAGAGAAATGGGAAAAAATAATATATATTAACATTCATCATGTGTATAAATATATATGCATATAAAATTTTTAAAAATTTATTGGAGTATAGTTGCTTTACAATATTGTAATAGTTTCTGCTGTATAGCAAAGTGAATCAGCTATACATATACATATATATGCCCTCTGTTTTGGATTTCCTGCCCATTTAGGTCACCACAGAGGACTGAATACAGTTCCCTGTGTTACACAGTAGGTTCTCATTATTTATCTATACATAGTATCAATAGTGTAATATGCTTAATGTTTAAAACAATCATGTGAAATGTGTGCTTTCATTACCCTTTTATCTATTAGGATGCTTAGTCTCAAAGAGGAGAAGAAAGTTGCATAAAAACATGTAAGTAGTCAGAGGTAGAATCTGGACTCTTAGACAAATGATTCTCATGCAGGCTCCTACAAACAACTTTGATGGAAGTTCAAAGCAACATATCTTTAATATGTAGAGGTCAGAGAGACTTGAGAAACAACAGATTACAAAGTCAAGCAATTTTAGTGCTCAGAGAAACCTTTGAGATCACCTTGTCAAACCTCTTAATTTTACAGAGGCCGACACTGGAGCTCAGAGCAGTTAAGTGATTTTTGTTGTTTTGTTATTTTAGTCACTAAGTCATGTCCAACTCTTTGTGACCCCATGAACTGCAGCCTGTCAAGCTCCTCTGGTCATGGGCTTATCTGGGAAAGAATACTGAAGTGGGTTGCCATTTCCTCCTCCAGGGGAATCTTCCTAACCCAGGGATTGAACCTGCGTCTCCTGCATCTCCTGAGTTGGCAGGCGGATTCTTTACCAGTAAGCCACCAGGGAAACCCAACTAATTTTTATTCATTGTCAAAATGAACTATTGTCAGTATAAATACAGTCTTTTTAAATTCCATTTTGTCTTTAGGACAATTCTTACCTGCAAATATACTTGAGAAGGTTGTAATTGACCACTGGCAAACTCTTCACTTGCTTCGCTAATTCTTTAACACCCTGAGCATAAAGAAGAGAATTCATGTTATCTAAGTGTTGACCTTGGAATGAAAGTACATGGGAAATGGGCATGCTGTTTTTTGTTTTGTTTTGTTCTTGTTAGTTTCACCTATTAACAGTGATGGATCCTGTCTTAAAAACTTGCCACTATCACAGAGAGCATTTCAGAAATATTTTCAAAAGATGTGAAAGCATTTCAAATATCTCTGTGAGTACTATTTGTGGAGAAACAGATTTAACATTTTTAACATTTGTTCACAACTGACTGAAAAGGAAAAATAGACTTATTTATAGTTAGGTTATTTGGGGCTTCGTTGGTGGCTCAGAGGTTAAAGTGTCTGCCTGGAATGCAGGAGACCCAGGCTTGATCCCTGGGTTGGGAAGATCCCTGGAGAAGGAAATGGTAACCCAGTACTCTTGCCTGGAGAATCCCATGGAGGGAGGAGCCTGGTAGGCTACAGTCCCTGGGGTCGCAAAGAGTCGGACATGACTGAACGACTTCACTTAGCAAACCACAAAACTTAAACTTAGTAGCCTTAATATAGTGAGAGTCCTTCCAATTTTTAGCATTTAGGGGGCAATGTGGCAAGGAGTGCTGATTTCATTTGTTCAGCTCTACTTTCCTTTTTGATGAGAGAGAGGATTGTAAATGGGACCTGTGTTAGTGAAAGTGAAGGTTACTCAGTTGTATCCAACTCTTTGCGACCCTATGGACTATATAGTCCATGGAATTGTCCAGGCCAGAATTCTGGAGTGGGTAGCCTTTGCCTTCTGCAGGGTATCTTCCCAACCCAGAGATCGAACCCTGGTCTCCTGCGCTGCAGGCAGATTCTTTACCAGCTGAGCTACTAGGGAAGCCCAAGTGTAAAAATCTAACTGTGTAAAAATCTAACAAGTATAATAATCTAACTGTGTGTAATGTCAATATTTAGCATAGTGGAAAACAATCCAAACACAGGGCAAAGGAAAATTTACAGGTTAAAGATAAGGAACACTTACAAAACCCCCAAATAATAGCATTTTAAGAAATCGCTGCATCAACTTACAGCTTCTTCTTCTTTGCTGAGCAGTTTGGCACAAGACAAGAAGTCTTCATACTTGGCATAAGGAATAACCGGTTCTGGGAGTTCTCGGAGATACAGTTTAAGAAGTGATGCCACTGTGTGTACATCCGTGTTGCTGTGGGGATAGAAGTATGAAGATTTTTTATGGAGTGAACTTTACACCATTTGATTAATGTTTCATCAAATATACATCTAAGAGTCAGACTTTTGTATTCTGTTGGCAATTAAATTAGTCAATCCAGCTTTCAAGAGGCACATACTTAGGTAATGCCTATTAGATGCTACCACAGGTGGGGAAGAGAGGGACTTAGAAGGACTTGGAATCCTCAGTGGGATTTGAAAATATTAAAAAGTGTAAACACTCATCTTTTGGGTGTATCTGATGTTAAACAAGAATGTCACTTTCATAAAACAATGAGAATATATGTGCCAGATTTTAAATAAAACATAATGCAGCATACCCCAAATGCCCAATCTCCATATGTATGTGATCAGTTGTCTCCAACTCTTTGCGATCCCTGTCCCACCAGGCTCCTCTGTCCATGGAATTTTCCAGGCAAGAATACTAGCATGGGTTTCCATTTCCTACTCCAGGGGATCTTCCTGACCCAGAGATCAAAGCTGTCTCTACATCTCCTGTATTGCAGGCAGATTCTTTACCCCTGAGCCACTGGGAAAGCCCTATGTGTATATTAATTAATACAAAATTAATTATCTCTGGATCCTAAATTCATTTCTTATTCTCTAAAATACATTGGTAATTGGTTACAGACACATGAAGTTTAGTATGGCATGTTCTAAATTTTTAAGAAAAGCTCATTTTAAAGATGGTTCTCAGCATGATTGCTTGTCTAATAATCTAAGATAGCTGGGAATCCTTGGAGTCTTTTAGAAAGCAAAGGGAGGTGCTACAAAAATAAGCACTGAAAACTCAACGTGTCCTTTGTGTAATGTGCAAAATTTATTTTTATTTTCTGCTGAATACAAGAGTAACAGGATAATCTGGTGAAATATTAATTTGTATTTTGTTCTCTGTATCCCCTGTTAATCCATGAAGATGGCTGACAGCAGAGATAGGAAGAGGCAGTTGTTTGTTTTGGGGATTTTTTTGGTTTCCTTTTCCTTTGTTTCTTGGGGGCTGGTGGGGAGAAGGAGCATGGGAAGGAGAGGTGGTGGTCAGGGGGAGGGTGAAAGGTCAATTGATTCCCAGGAAGTGGGAAGAGCGGTGGTGAGCAAGACCAGGGATTCTGTAAGCTGTGGGAACAAACACTCCACTCCCTGACTGCTTCGGGAAGTGATGAGTCGCTGAAAGGTCTTTCAGAAGCTGGGATCCAGGCACTGGGACTTCCTGCCTCCGTGGCTATTCTCTTGCCCCAAGGGTGACATAGAAGCAGAGTTGACTTCGCAGTTCCACAGGGACAGAAACAATGGGCATCTCAGTTCTCAATTTTGGACTCTCAGTCTGATTTCCTCAACTATTTCCCCCGCATCTATTCTATAGTGGAAATTACAGAAAACACAATGGCTAGGACCCTAAGGAATATTCTAGCCTGCTCATAATTTATAATCTGGTGGGGGCAGGAGACGGAAAGTAGAGAACACAGGTGATGCAGGCTAAGTCCCTTCAGTTGTGTCCAACTCTTCACAACCCAAAGGATCGTAGCCCGCTGGGCTCCTCTGTCCACGGGATTCTCTAGGCAAGAATACTAGAGGGGGTTGCCATGCCCTCCTCCAGGGGACCTTCCCTACCCAGGGATCAAACCCGTGTCTCTTTTGTCTCCTGCATTGCAGGTGGGTTCTTTCCTGCTAGTACCACCTGGAAAGCCCTAATAAAACAAGCCAGTCAGTCAGTTCAGTTGCTCAGTTGTGTCCGGCTCTTTGTGACCCCATGAACCGCAGCACACCAGGCCTCCCAGTCCATCACCAACTCCCAGAGTTTACCCAAACCCATGTGCATTGAGTTGGTGATGCCATCCAACCATCTCATCCTCTGTCATCCCCTTCTCCTCCCACCTTCAATCTTTCTGAGCATCATGGTCTTTTCAAATGAGTCAGCTCTTCACATCAGGTGGCCAAAGTATTAGAGTTTAAGCTTCAACATCAGTCCTTCCAATGAACACCCAGGACTGATCTTTAGGATGGACTGGTTGGATCTCCTTGCGGTCCAAGGGACTCTCAAGAGTCTTCTCCAACACCACAGTTCAAAAACATCAATTCTTTGGTGCTCAGCTTTCTTTATAGTCCAACTCTCACAGCCATACATGACCACTGGAAAAACCATAGCCTTGACTATACAGACCTTTGTTGACAAAGTGATGTGTCTGCTTTTTAATATGCTGTCTAGGTTGGTCATAACTTTCCTTCCAAGGAGTAAGCATCTTAATTTCATGGCTGCAATCACCATCTGCAGTGATTTTGGAGCCCAGAAATATAAAGTCAATAACACAAGTATCTAACTGCAAGTGTGTGAATGATAATACGGAAAAGTATTGGGTGCCATCTAATAGCAAAAAATGACTAATTCAGGAGTTGAAGGGCTTCTCTGAGGAAGTGATGCTTAGGCTAAGATGTGAAGGAGTGTAAGAATGAACTGAGAATGAAGAATAAAAGAAGCCATTCTGATTAAAGCAAGGCAGGTAAACAGAGCCCAAAGTGGGAAACTAACAACACGCTAAGGGAGAACAGAGGTCAGAGGATGAAGTCTGAGCAGAAGGGAGCATCTTCAAAGACCATGGGACTTCATCTACCTCAGAATTACACAGGGCAAGGGCTGAGGTTTTCCATTTTAACATCAGAGCCGGTTGGGGCTGGTAGGATATACTGTCAACCATTTTACATGGGGGGTGTTCTCATAGGACCTATCTTTAACCAACTTTATTCTTTTTACAATTACAGAAATGAATTTTTTTCTATTATGTTTCTAATAGACAATATAGAAACCATCTTAAAGGCTAGTAAAGAAAATAAAAATCATGTTTCTGGGACATCTTAAATACTGTGTTCAAGTTCATGTATTCCTAAAAATACTTTCCAAAATATTTTTTGAAAAGATAGACATAAAATAATCTTAATGGTAAAGCAAAATAAAAGATACTAGTGGTTTTTTTTTTTTCTTTTCTGGTAAGTTATTCGGTTTCATACAGTCCATAGCCCCTCTGTGTTTCTCTAGATATGCAGTAAAGCACCAGCCCCTTGAAAGCACAGTCATGAGCAATAACAGCACCACAACCTGCAGGATACACAGTGCCATCTATTATTGCAATGAAGCACTTCCATTTTTTGATTCCATTCATACCTAGTCCACTCTAATCCAATCCAATCTGTGACTAGGTTGTTGGGTTGTGTTGCCTTCAAAGTTAAGGATCCTTCTAGATCCTTAGAGAAATGATATAAAATGAATATAACTTCAATGGGGCTTTCCAGGTAGCTCAATGGTAAAGAATCCATCTGCTAGTGAAGGAGACTTGGATTTGATCCCTGGGTACAGAAGATCCCCTGGAGAAGGAAACGGCAACCCACTCCAATATACTTGCCTGGGTAATTCCATGAACAGAGGAGCCTGGGGGCCTACAGTCTATGAGGTGGGAAAGAGGTGGACACACCTGAGCCACTGAGCACACGTGTGTAATTTCAATATATGGAGTATGTCAAGTATAATTTATAGGCTCATATAAATAGAATATATAAAATGTGAATTAAATGCAATAAATCAATGAGACAATAATGATAAATAAGAAATACATATTGAAGAAATCTGTTTGTGTTTCCATGATGAACTATTCATTTCATTGCCTGTCCCCAGGCACACTGTTTTTAAGGCAGCTTGCCTGTTGTCATTGTTTAGTTGCCAAACTGTGTCTGACTTTTGCGCTCCCATGGACTGTAGCCTGTCAGGTTCCTCTGTCCATGGGTCTTTCCAGGGAAGAATACTAGAGAGGGTGGCCACTTCCTTCTCCAGGGGATCTTCCCCACCCAGGGACTGAATCCGTTTTTCTCTATCTGCTCCTCTGGCAGGTGGATTCTTTGCTACTGAGCCACCTGGGAAGCCCAGCTGACCTGTTAGTTCCTGTATTATTTCGCTTCTAAAGAAGTTGAGCTGTAGTAGTGAGGACCTTTGAACAGTAGGTGGCGCAAAAGCAAAGTTAGACTAATGGCAATGCTGTGAAAACTGTGAGGGATGAGAGTGCAGGATCATTCTTCACCCACTAGCAATTTTCTTAGCACCAAAGCTGCAGGAATGCTCCAGGAATAGAAATATCTGAGCTATGAATCAAGATAAGAGATGTGAACCGGGATAACTATTTTATTCCTTCCCTAAAGTGATACATTAATTAGTCTCCAGCGTTATAAGTATATACCTATACTCTGCTGGTTATATAAAAATGGTAAGAAAAAAATGACAAATATGTTATTTTTTATTTCAGTTAGTAAAGGCTATTACATTTTTTTTTTGCTTAAAGGCAACAACTTAAAAATTTATGACTTTTTGAGATGCTTTGCTAAATTTAGGTTATTTTGTAGAAACAGAGACTTCCTTTGCCTTGTGCTCTCATTTTTAGCTTTGTCCTTTTCCCACTGAACTTCCCTTGTGGCTCAGCTGGTAAAGAATCCGCCTGCCATGCGGGAGACCTGGGTTCGATCCCTGGGTTGGGATGATCCCCTGGAGAAGGGAAAGGCTACCCACTCCAGTATTCTGGCCTGGAGAATTCGATTGACTATAGTCCATGGAGTCTCCAAGAGTTGGACATGACTGAACGACTTTCACTTTCCCACTGAATGGAAGAAAACAATTGTTTCAGGAAGACTGGAACATGTTTGTCAGTTCCGGTTCACCTCAAGAGGATCCCAGTCCATCCTCCCTAATTGCCAGTAGACTACTCACTGCAAGGGGAAATCTGATGTTTTCTCTGAAAGATCTCTTTGTATATCCATTCTAAAAAATAGCTACCTCCCGCATCTAACTCTACAGCCCTGTATCTCTTACTGAAAACCCACTATTTTGCCTAATTAATATTTGCTTTAATATGTACAGTCAGTTAAGTACACATCCATGGTATGCGTTAATTGCTCAAAGTATCTCATGCGATACGCTCTTTGCCTTAGAGAAATATGTTCTACAACCAAGTGAACTGACTGTATTAGAACAAGAGTCAATATACAATGGGGAGTTAAAATCCCTAAACTGGTTAATAATAGTAGTAGTAGTAACAATAATAGTAACAATAGCAGTAGCACACACTTATACACATCTGTCCCTGTCTCAGGTCCTCAGAGTAGTTCAGTGAGTCTCTTTAAACTCCACTTGGGGAAACAAACAGGAAACTGCACAGAAAGCAAATTGGGGCTAATCACTGAGATATGAGGGGTTTTGTCTTTTTTCTTTTTTAAAGAAGCTCTTTTCAAAAAATATTTTATTTATTTTTGGCTGCCCTGGGTCTCACTGCTACACGTGAACTTTCTCTAGTTGTGGCGACCAGGGGCTACTCTCTAGTTGCAGCACTCAGGCTTCTCACTGTGGAGGCTTTTCTTGTTGCTTTAGAGTTTGGGCTTTGGAGTTTGGGCTTCAGTAACTGTAGCACATGGGCTTAGTTGCTCTGCAGCATGTGGGATCTTCTTCCACCAGGGATCGAACCCACATCTTCCACATCGGCAGGTTCATTTTTTTAACTGGACCACTAGGGAAGTCCCAAGATGGGGTTTACGTGGTTTAAAATCACACTCTTGGTAGAAATTCAAAACTATGTGCTAATGCAAATTCATTACCCAGACCTCAGGTCTCTTTCACTCACCTGGTGGTAAAATCTGTTTTCAGAAATTAAGTTAAAAATTGTGCATGTCATATCCAGTGAAAGCAAAAAGACCATGGCAGGCCCAGGGATCCCGAGTGAAAGAGCTGCCAGGCCAGAAGATGCTCTGTGGTATATGTCCCTTAATTGCTCAACAGATGGAGTTTGTTTCGCCTTAGAGTGGACTTGGACTTTAATTCTTGATTCTGTGATGTTTTTTAAAATCAAGCCTGATTTCCACGCAACTTTGTATAAATGACCGAATTTTACATTCTTGCAGGGTCTTCCTTTGGTCATTTTGAGATTGTTCTATCATTCACTCACCAAATAGTTCTTGAACACCTACAGTGTCTACTGCCTTTCACCCATCCTAGGTATAACAGACATGAACAACATAGATTTTTTTTGTCCCCCTTGGGCTTATGTTGCTAACCCATCACCATCAGCTTCCCTGATAGCTTAGTTGGTAAAGAATCCAGCTGCAATGCAGGAGATCCTGGTTCGATTCCTGGGTTGGGAAGATCTGCTGGAGAAGGGATAGGCTACCCACTCTCTTATTCTTGGGCTTCCCTGGTGGCTCAGCTGGTAAAGAATCTGCCCTCAATGAGGGAGACCTGGATTCAATCTCTGCATTGGGAAGATCCCCTGGAGAAGGGAAAGGCCACCCACTCCAGTATTCTAGCCTGGAGAATTCCATGGACTGTATAATCCATGGGGTCACAAAGAATCAGACACGACTGAGCGACTTCCACTTTTCACTTTCATCACCATCAACATATTTCCATACCATGCTTCATTTGTTTGACTTAAACTTTTTCTGTATATTCCAGGTGGAAAGTCCCTGCCAGGTGTGTGGTTGTAAGAAGTTTTTTATACTTTCCAGAAGTTGCTTATTTATAATCTATGTACAATATAGGCCTCTGACTAATCCGTGATAAAGGAATCTGACATCAATTCCTCTTGCTCATCCTCTAACCCCACTTCCACCTTCCCTGATAAACAGACTCACGCATACAGATGAGGAGAATGCCACAGTGATTACAAGTATAATACCATAAGGATTAAAACCTTAAAATTTTTAAGCCTCAAAATCAGAAGTGGGAATTTTTCACTGTGGATACTATGTACAGAACACACCATAATCCGTTGATTTCAGTGACTAAAGTGAATTTCCAGTGTACCAAACAGTAAATTTATTAAAGTTATTGCAAAGTTCTTTGCAACACATACAGTGAGATGACCTAAGATCTGCTTGGAATTAATAAAAAATAATGTAATAACCATCAAATCGCAGGGAGAATGTATATGAGACTGAAAAGCTCAGGAGCATTACCAAGATGAAGCCTGCCAATAAACTGTCTAAAACTACACGCTGTTCTGTGCGCCAAATTCACCAAGACATAGAAAAGTGAGTCCAAAGTCAGTAGGCAGTTCCAAACTAAACATTTACAAGAAAAGTCTGGTTCTGTTCTAGCTTTTCTTTCTTTCTTTCTTTTTTTTTTAATGTATCTGTCATAACCAGATACCAGTACACTTTTTGGCAGTAAAATCTGAATCTGGTTAGACTGTCTCGCCTCACTGTAGTTATGTAAGAGTCACTGCTGAATTACATACAACACCAAAAGACAGTTTTATCCGTCTGGACCACACTGAATTAGTGCTTGTCTCCAAGAAGCCTCCAGGCTTAACAGCGGTAATGGCAGAGAACTATATGATGACCCTTGCTATGGACTGAACACCTGTTTCCCCCAGATTCATTTGTTGAAATCTCAGCTTCCAATGTGATGATGTTTCGAGATGGGACCTCTGGGAGGTAATTAGGATTAGACGAAGTCATGAGGGTGGGACTCTGGTTTGATGGGATTGGGGTCTTTATAATAAAAGACACAGGTAAGCTTGCTTCCTACTCCACTTGCTCTTGTGCACATGCAAGAGGAAAGGCCAGGTGAGTACAAGGTGAGAATGTGGCCATCTAAAAGCCAAAAAGAAAGTCTTTACCAGAGTCCACTCATGCTGGTATCCTGGTCTTAGACTTTCAGCCTCCAGAGCTGTGAGAAAATAAATTTTTGTTGCTTAAATCACCCAGTGTATGGTGTTCTATTAAGGCAGCCTGCATGCATGCATGCCTGCTCAGTGTCTCAGCTGTGTCCGACTGGAAGAAGCACAAGCTGGAATCAAGATTGCTGGGAGAAATATCAATAATCTCAGATATGCAGATGACATCACCCTTATGGCAGAAAGTGAAGAGGAACTAAACTGCCTCTTCATGAAAGTGAGGAGACAGAAAAAGTTGGCTTAAAGCTCAATATTCAGAAAACTAAGATCATGGCATCTGGTCCCATGGCAAATAGATGGAGAGACAGTGGAAACAGTGGCAGACTTTATTTTGGGGGCTCCACAATCACTTCAGATGGTGACTGCAGCCATGAAATTAAAAGACACTTACTTCTTGGAGGGAAAGCTATGACCAACCTAGACAGCGTATTAAAAAGCAGAGACATTACTTTACCAACAAAGGTCAGTCTAGTCAAGGCTATGGTTTTTCCAGTGGTCATGTATGGATGTGAGAGTTGGACTGTGAAGAGAGCTGAGTGCCGAAGAATTGATGCTTTTGAACTGTGGTGTTGGAGAAGACTCTTGAGAGTCCCTTGAACTGCAAGGAGATCCAACCAGTCCATTCCGAAGGAGATCAGTCCTGGGTGTTCATTGGAAGGACTGATGTTGAAGCTGAAACTCCAATACTTTGGCCACCTGATGTGAAGAGCTGACTCATTTGAAAAGACCCTGATGCTGGGAAAGATTGAAGGCAGGAGGAGAAGGGGGTGACAGAGGATGAGATGGTTGGATGGCATCACCGACTCAATGAACATGGGTTTGGGTAAACTCCGGGAGTTGGTGATGGACAGGGAGGCCTGGCGTGCTGTGGTTCACGGGGTCGCAAAGAGTTGGGCACGACTGAGTGACTGCACTGAGCTGACCCAGTGAGGTGCTAGGGAACACTACAACAGCAATCATGCAGTGACATATATGTTGTGGGCTCCCCAGGTGGCACTAAGGGTAAAGGCCGCCTGCCAATACAGGAGACACGTGAGACAAGGGTTCAGTCCCCCGGTCAGGAAGATCCACTGGAGGAGGACACAGCAACCCACTCCAGTATTCTTGCCTGGAGAACCCCATGGACAGAGGGACCTGGCAGGCTACAGTCTATGGGATTGCAGAGTTGGACACTATTGAAGCAACTTAGCGCACACATACACACACACACACACACACACACACACGTACATCTATGTCATATTGAACAAACACTGCATGCCTTAAACTTACACAATGTTTTATGTCAATTACATCTCAATAAAAATAAATTTTAAAAAGTTTTTTCAGTTACAAATTAATCAACATATAGTAAAATGAGTTAATATGGTCCTTATGACTTGGGATCCAAGGTCCAATGTTATGTCCAAAGTTAACTTGGAAGTAACACTCAAACACTCATGGTGGATCGTTTTACTATAAATAACATTGTGTATGTGTGTGTGTGTGTGCATGTGTGTGCTCAATCACGTCCAACTTTTTGTGATCCCGCAGACTGTGGGTCACCAGACTCTTCTGTCCATGGAATTTTCCAAGCAAGAATACTGGAGGGGGTTGCCATTTTCTTCTCCAGAGAATCTTCCTGAACCAGATATCAAATGCATGTCTGTTGCATCTCATGCACTGGCGGGTGGATTCGTTACCACTGTGCCACCTGGGAAGCCTCACAAATGACATTAATACCATACAAACTTGTCATATGCTATGAAAAAAAATTTCCCATAAATTTTTCCCATAGAAAATAAATCTGAGGTCAAAGAGTCACAAAGATTTTATTAAACTAAGACTCTATTCATATTTATAATGTATATAATTCCTTAGAATAAGCATAAACCTAAAGAATTATTTGAAGGTCACCAATGATATGATTAGAGATAGTCTGCAAACCACAGAGATTCTGCCTGTGTATTTACATACTATATATACTCTCTCTCTCTCTCTCTCTCTCTATATATATATATATATATATATATATATATATATATACTCTCTCTCTCTATATATATATATATACATATATATATACATACTAATACACATTAAGGTACTACAAATGCAAATAAGCAACATGTAAAACCAGTCGGTGTTGAAGACATTAATCAGAAAACAAAGTTATATTAAGGAAACTTTGGTGGTTAGTTTTCAATAACTAGAAAAATTATTTGTTATACTTAACTCTGAGTTGCAAGGAATTAGGCACGATTGAGCACACACGCACACACACACACACACACACACACAATATTAAAAGGATGCACTATGTGTGTCTGAATGTTACTTCTAAGTTAAATTTGGATATAACATTGAACCTTGAATCCCAAGTCACCAGGGCCATATTAATTCATTTTAATATCCATGTTGATTAATTTTGTAACTGAAACATATTTGTTTACTTTATTTTTACTGAGATATACTTGACATATAACATTGTGTTAGTGTAAGGTGTTATTCATAGAGTTTTTGACGATGTATCCAATTAGTTTTATGGTATGAATAAAACGAATCAAGACTCTCCCTGATTGACTTGCATGTTGGATTTTGTTTTCTCTCAGTGCCAGAAAAATTTTATTATATTTATTCAGAATTGTCTCAGGAGAAAGCTCTACCCTTTGACATTGCACAGAGTATCTATTGTTGCCAATGGAAGAAGTAGCTAGTTTGCTATGATTTTTAATAAACATAGGCATTTCTAATATAGGCTGGGAGTCACGATGGAGTAATATCCACACGTTAATACCTTCTCTGGCTGTTCTGTGAAATATGATTTCCTAAATTCATGAAGTGTGAAATATATGCCAGGAAATGCATGAATGATTTAAAAAATTAGAAAATTATTATCAATTCAGATGACGTATTTTCAGGTGGATATAAAGAAACCACTCATAGTAAGTGACACAAGAAAATTCATCGACAGATATTTTAAAATTATATTTAACAGATTGCATTTATTATTCATTGGATTATGTGACTACAGTTTGAGAGAAGTGGACTAAGATACTTCTTGTTCACTTCACATTTACCCCAGGAATGGCTCAGGAAAGAAAAAAAAAAAAACTGGAAAGAATAATATATATTTGCTAAGCAAGACCATCCCAAAGAAAATGAAATGCAAAAAAAGCAAAACAGCTGACTGAGGAGGCCTTACAAATAGCTGTGAAAAGAAGAGAAGTGAAAAGCAGGGGAGAAAAGGAAAGATATACCCATTTGAATGCAGAGTTCCAAAGAACAGCAAGGAGAGATAAGAAAGTCTTCCTCAGCGATCAGTGCAAAGAATAGAGGAAAAGAACAGAATGGGAAAGACTAGAGATCTCGTCAAGAAAATTAGAGATACCAAGGGAACATTTCATGCAAAGATAGGCTCAATAAAGGACAGAAATGGTATGGACCTAACAGAAGCAGAAGATATTAAGAAGACGTGGTAAGAGTACACAGTAGAACTATACAAAAGAGATCTTAATGGCCCACTCACCTAGAACCAGGCATCCTGGAAATTGAAGTAAAGTGTGCCTTAGGAAGCATCACTATGAACAAAGCTAGTGGAGGTGATGGAATTCCAGTTGAGCTATTTCAAATCCTGAAAGATGATGTGTGAAAGTGCTGTACTCAATATGCCAGCAAATTTGGAAAACTCAGAAGTGGCCACAGGACTGGAAAAGATCAGTTTTCATTCCATTACCTAACAAAGGCAAAGAATGCTCAAACTACCACACAATGGCACTAATTTCATACACTACTAAACTAATGCTTGAAATTTTCCAAGCCAGGCTTCAACAATACATGAACTGCGAACTTCCAGATATTCAAGCTGGTTTTAGAAAAGGCAGAGGAACCAGAGATCAAATTGCCAACATTCGCTGGATCATTGAAAAAGCAAGAGAGTTCCAGAAAAGCATCTATTTCTGCTTTACTGACTACGCCAAAGCCTTTGACTGTGTGGATCATAATAAAGTGTGGAAAATTCTGAAAGAGATGGGAATACCAGATCACCTGACCTGCCTCTTGAGAAACCTGTATGCAGGTGAGGAAGCAACAGTTAGAACTGGACATGGAACAACAGACTGGTTTCAAATAGGAAAAGGAGTACGTCAAGGCTGTATATTGTCACCCTGCTTATTTAACTTATAAGCAGAGTACATTGAGAAATGCTGGGCTGGAAGAACAAGCTGGAATCAAGATTGCTGGGAGAAATATCAATAACCTCAGATATGCAGATGACACCACCCTTATGGCAGAAAGTGAAGAGGAACTAAAGAGCCTCTTGATGAAACTGAAAGAGGAGAGAGAAAAAGTTGGCTTAAAGTTCAATATTCAGAAAACTAAGATCATGGCATCCGGTCCCATCATTTCATGGCAAATAGATGGAGAAACAGTAGAAACATTGTCAGATTTTATTTTTGGGGGCTCCACAATCACTTCAGATGGTGACTGCAGCCATGAAATTAAAAGATGCTTACTCCTTGGAAGGGAAGTTAAGACCAACCTAGACAGCATATTAAAAAGCAGAGACATTACTTTGCCAGCAAAGGTCTGTCTACTTAAGGCTATGGTTTTTCCAGTGGTCATGTATGGATGTGAGAGTTGGGACTATAAAGAAAGCTGAGCACCGAAGAATTGATGCTTTTGAACTGTGGTGCTGGATAAGTCTCTTGAGAGTCCCTTGGACTGCAAGGAGATCCAACCAGTCCGTCCTACAGGAGATCAGTCCTGGGTGTTCATTGGAAGGACTGATGTTGAAGCTGAAACTCCAATACTTTGGCCACCTGATGTGAAGAGCTGACTCATTTGAAAAGACCGGGATGCTCAGAAAGATTGAAGGCGGGAGGAGAATGGGATGACAGAGGATGAGATGGTTGGATGGCATCACTGACTCAATGGACATGAGCTTGAGTAAATTCTGGGAGTTGGTGATGGACAGGGAGGCCTGGCATGCTGCAGTCCATGAGGTCGCAAAGAGTCGGACATGACTGACTGAGCGATTGAACTGAACTGAACTAAAGTACACTATGATTATGTAATTATCTAGTGAGATGTGAATGATGATCTTTCACATTTTTTGTTTAAAATGAGGTATGCCATCTTTCCTAACATTTGACTCCTCGCGTACAGACATGAAGTATTCTTTCATACAGGGTTTATACAACTCTACCAGCGTTCATATCTTGACATTAGTAACTGTATGTACCTGAGACTGTCACATAGCTCCTGCTGGCTTCAATTGTACCCAGCACTTGAAACATTATGAGTTGTAATTTCAGTTTCATGTGGTCTTTGAAATCCTGGCAAACAGTTAATGAACGTGGTTTAGCTAAGACAGAGAAGTTACAGCTGTATTTAGTTACTTTACAATTTTATGTTGTCTGCCTACATATTTTTCCCTTTACTAAACTCCACAGATGGAATTTCAGGAGAAACAAAGCAAATGTCATCATCATAATACATTCAACAATTAATCTTTTTTTTTTTTCTGAGAGATTTCAGATTATGCAACCAAGAATGTTCCAGAGAAGCATTATTGATGTTCTGATGCTGATGGGCATATGCTAAAAATATCTTTTAAAATTCCCCCAACAGCATTTAAAATCCATGTACATAATTTAATATTTTCATTTTTAAATTAAAAAAAAACAGAACTAAGTATCACACATAATTTTTCTAGTTATTGAAAACTAAATAGCAACCAAAGTTTCCTTACTATAACTTTTTTTCTTATTAATGTGTCTTCAACACTGACTCTTTGGCATGCTGCTCATTTATTTTTGTAACCATTATAAGTTTGGGAATTTTTGGAGGAGGGGGTGCTGAGGGGCAAGGCATGTGGGATCTCAGTTTCCAACTGTGTTCCATCACTGGAAGCACAGAAGGTTAGTTAACCATTGAACCACCAGGAAAATCAAAATTTTGGAAGATTTTGATTATCTGACTCTAGGATAAACAATAGAGGAGGCAAACATTCTTTTCCAGAATACTTATTTTCTTCTAATAAAGTCAATAATGTAGGGAAAAAACTTTGTAAAGATTTACAAAGGAGATGGATAAAGGTTTAGTTTTACATTGCTGAATCTATAATTCATAGTCTTAAAAGGAATTTAAATGGATTTTCTGGTATATCCATGTGACTCTACAAAATCAACACTGAAAGTGTTCAAATCCACTCAAAACTTGTCCCTCCTTTGGACACTTCAGTGGTCTTTTATTACAACACAAAAGCATTCTCCACATGTGAGCTAAATGATACCATCCCAGCTGGGGCTTCCCAGGTGGCTCACTGGTAAAGAATTTACCTGCCAAGGCAGGAGATGCAGGTTTGATCCCTGGATCAGGAAGATCCCTTGGAGGAGGAAATGGCAACCCACACCAATATTTTTGCCTGGAAAATTCCATGGAGAGCAGAGGCCAACATTACAGTCCATGGGGTTGCAAAGAGTCAGATATGACTGATCACACACATATATATTGAGGGAAAGAAGAAAAAGTTTTAAAAGAATCCAATTATATACTTATTGCAGATATCACACTAAAATGTTGTTCAGCTCTTTGTTGGAAAGGATACTTTACTACCACATATACAGTAAATCCCCTATATTATAGCTCTTTGAGTTGTGAACTTTCAAAGATGCAAACACATATTCCATCCATGTCAGTGTGTGCCTGATAAGTAGTGTTCAACTCTTTGTGACCTCATGGACTGTAACCTGCCAGGCTCTGCTGTCCAAGAATTCTCCAGGCAAAAATATTGGAGACGGTTGCCACTTCCTCCTCCGGGGGATCTTCCCAACCCAGGGATCAAACACACATCTCTTGCATTGCCAGGCAGATTCTTTACCACTGAGCCACTTTGGAAGCCCAATGTCAGGCATGACAGAAATCACAGCTTGTCCTCCATTTCCTATTGCTGACAATCCTTCAGCTCTACCATCTCCCACCCCCTTCTCCCTCCCCCAGTCAGTAACTCTTCTTGCCTGTTCACTCAACATCAGTCCCTGTAGGCCAGCTGTTATGGTGTACTACTGAATTTGTCAAGGTACTGTACCATAAGATTAAAAATGTTTTATTTTTGTGTGTGTGTTTTTAAAGTATTATTTGTGTTAAAAGTATTATAAACTTATTACACTATAGTACAGTATTTGTGTTAGTTGGGTACCTAGGCTAGGGCAGGAGGAGAAGAAGGTGACAGAGGATGAAATATTTGGATGGCATCATCAACTTAATGGACAAGAGTTTGAACAAACTCCAGGAGATAGTGAAGGACACAGATTTATTGAATGTCTACATTGTGTCAGACACTGTTGTAGATGTTAGGGGAAAAAAGATGATCAAGAGTCTTAAAATTCTCTACTTTCTTTGAGCTCATGTTTTAGTTACACATGCAGAGTTTTGCTTTACAAATATAGATTTTTAAGTGAATATCAACAGTGAGATCCTCATGAGTGTGTATATGTAGGCTTTCAATAGTTCACAGATGTTTACCTTAATTCCTATAATACAATTTTGATTCTTTAGCAATTTTTCAACCATTTCCTTATAATAAATTATCAAGATAATCAGAAAATAAAAAACCATATGCCTTCTAAGATGTATTTAAGAATGGCTCATACACATATAAAATGATACACAGAATCAGTGTCATCAAGGAAATGCAAACTACAACAATGAGATACCATTCCACATTCACTAGAATGTCTAGGATAAAAAAATGAAACACTCCTACATTGCGAGTAGAAATAGAAAATGTTACAGCCATTTTGGAAAACAGTTTGGCAATTACCCAAATGGTCAATACAGATAAAGCCTAGCAATTTCACTTGTAGGTGTGCACCAAAGAGAAATGAAAACATGTCCATGCAAAATGCATATTCACAATATTTTTTCTAAAAGCCAAAAAAGCAGAAGCAACTGAAATATCTACCAACCGATAAATGAATAAACAAACTGTAGTATATCCACAAACTGAAGTTCTATTCATGAATGCAAAGCAACAAACTACTGATATTTGCTGAAATATGGCTGAAGTTCAAAAGCATTATGCTCAAGTGAAAAAAGCTGGATGCAAGAGACCATATATTGAATAATTCTATCTATACAAATGTCCAAAAAAAAGGAAAATCTATAGAGACAGAAAGTACATTAGTGACTGCTGGGGAGGAAGGGCTGCTAGGAATAACAATAAAGGGTACAAGAGATGCTATTTGAGTGATGAGAATGTTCTAAAACTGATACATGGTAACAGCTGCATAACGTGGGAAATCTGTTATAACGTGCGAAATCTGTTAAAAATCACTGCCTTGAAATGGGCAAATTGTATGATATGTAAAATGTAACTCAATATGTTTATTTCGCAAAATGTATACCTTTAAGGGATGTACTTTCACCAAACTCCTGCAAGAATATTTGCAATCTGACTTACAAGACACACAAAAACATATTTTCAGAATATAAGACCTTATAGGTATCTTATCTGTTTCAGTAGGAATCGCTATAGAGATTTCAAAGCTGAAAAGAAGATATTCTGTATTAAAACACTGAAGAATTCACAGTTAAGCACAATTTCTGTATCTATGTGTTCAGGCATATTACTTTTCCTTGTCACGCATGCATGCTATGATGCTAAGCCACTTCAGTTGTGTCCAACTCTTCGCGACCCCATGGACCACAGCCCACTAGGCTCCTCTGTCTATGGAATTCTGCAGGCAAGAATACTGGAGTGGATCGCCATGCCCTCCTCCAGGGGATCTTCTTGACCCAGAGATCAAAACTGTGTCTCTTATGTCTCCTGCATTGGCAGGAGGGTTCTTTACCACTCATGCCACCTGGGAAGCCCAAAATGTTGAAACCATCATCATCAATGTCATGATACTCAAATGACAATAAATAAGCTAAGTGCCTTCTTCACATTGTACCATTTATTCCACTTTCGTTTTGGTTTTGTTCCACAATGGTTTTGTTCCACTTTCATTTATTTTTAAGTGCATGAATACAATTGAGGGGGTTCTTAGGGATTATTTCCATTTTACATACAAGGACACTAGGAATTTGGAGAAGTTAAGTAACTAGTCTCATATTGTTAACATGTGAAGTAAATGGTGCCTGCTTCTCATCAAAGTCTGAACTCTTATTCCACCACTGTTTCTTACAAATAAGTACACAGATGCCAACTGACAGATATGCCACATCCTGGGAAAGTTCTTGGTTAATTGGCTATTTTTTTTTTCCATCACTCAATCAGGTTAGTGGAAATGAGCTTAAATTTATTCAAAATTAAACTGAAAGGAAAGAGAAATTCAGGTCCCCCACTTCAGATGTACTTTAAAAATATATTACCAAGAGAATAAGCATAATGGAACATGACAGATTTCCAGCTAACAATCTGTCTTACATAAAGTATTTAGTAAGTATTCATTTGAGCAAGTATTTTCCACATATGAAATATTTTCCCTGAAGCTCATTAATTTTTCAGACCTTGGTATGTTTACAAGAGGGTTTCATGAGACTCTTGCAAGTTACACCCATGGTTCAAATTAGATATGAAGCCAAACATTCAAGGAAGTAGGCCTGTCTGTACTGGCAAAGAGTGGACTGTATTTCCCAAAGTATGGTTGTTGTCCAGTCACTAAGTCATCT